>NW_026606067.1:39583750-40815000 GCF_029834395.1 Sorex fumeus | reverse complement strand
TTGGGCATTCAGGTTTCTTCCAGTTTCTGGCTATTGTAAAGAGTGCTGCAATGAACAAACAAGTGCAGATGTCACTTCGACTATACATTTTTGCTTCTCTGGGATATATTCCCAGGAGTGGTATTGCTGGGTCAAATGGGAGCTCAATTTCTAATTTTTTGAGAATCATCCATACTGTTGTCCAGAAGGGCTGAACCAGTGGACATTCCCACCAACAGTGAAGGAGTGTCCCTTTCTCGCCACATCCACGCCAGCATTGGTTGCTTTTGTTCTTTTGAATGTGGGCCAGTCTCTGAGGTGTGAGATGGTATCTCATTGTGGTTTTGATCTGCATCTCTCTGATGATTAATGATGTAGAGCATTTTCTCATGTGCTTTTTTGCCATTCGGATTTCTTCTTTGAGAAAGTTTCTGTTCATTTCATTGCCCCATTTTTGGATGGGGTTGGATGTTTTCTTCTTGTGGAGTTTAACCAGTATTTTGTATATACTGGATATCAACCCCTTGTCAGATGTGTATTCGGCGAATATCCTTTCCCATTCTGAAGACTGTCTTTGTATTTTGGTCACTGTTTCTTTGGAGGTGCAGAAGCTTCTTAGTTTAAGATAGTCCCATTTATCTATCTCTGTTTTCACTTGCTTGGCCAGTGGCGTGGCATCTTTGAAGATACCATTAGCTTCAATATCATGGAGTGTTTTGCCAACTTTATTTTCAATGTACCTTATGGTTTCTGGTCTGATGTTGAGGTCTTTAATCCATTTTGATCTTACTTTTGTACATGGTGTTAGGCAGAGTTCTGAGCCTATTTTTTTGCATGTAGCCGTCCAATGATGCCAACATAATTTATTAAAGAGGCTTTCCTTACTCCACTTCACATTACTTGCACCTTTATCAAAGATTAGATGATCATATGATTGAGGGGAGATGTCAGTGTATTCAACCCTGTTCCATTGGTCTGCAGTTCTGCCTTTGTTCCAGTACCATGCTGTTTTAATTATTACTGCTTTGTAGTACAGTTTGAAGTTCGGGAGGTTGATTCCCCCCATTTTCTTTTTCCCAAGAATTGCTTTAGCTATTCGTGGGGGCTTATTGTTCCATATAAATTTCAGGAGTGTTTGCTCCATTTCTTTGAAGAATGTCATGGGTATCCTTATAGGGATTGCATTGAATTTATACAATGCTTTCGGTAGTATTGCCATTTTGACAATGTTAAGTCTCCCGACCCATGAGCAGGGGATATCTTTCCATTTCCTCATGTCCTCTTTTATTTCCTGAAGTAGCGTTTTGTAGTTTTCTTTGTACAGGTCCTTTACTTCCTTAGTTAAGCTGATTCCTAGGTACTTGATTTTCTGGGGCACAATTGTGAACGGGATTGTTTTTTTCATGTTGCTTTCTTCTCTCTCACTGTTTGCGTATAGGAAAGCCATGGACTTTTGGGTATTGATTTTATAACCTGCAACTTTACTATACGAGTCTATTGTTTCTAGGAGTTTTTTGGTGGAGGTTATTGGGTTCTCTAAGTAGAGTATCATATCATCTGCGAATAGTGAGAGCTTGATTTCTTCCTTTCCTACCTGAATGCCCTTAATATCTTTTTCTTGCCTAATCGCTATTGCAAGTACTTCCAGTACTATATTGAACAGAAGTGGAGAGAGTGGGCATCCCTGTCTCGTCCCTGATCTTAGAGGGAAGGCTCTCAGTTTTTCCCCATTGAGGATGATGCTTGCTGTAGGCTTGTGGTAGATGGCTTTAATTATGTTGAGGAAGGTCCCCTCTATACCCATTTTGGCTAGGGTTTTCATCATAAAGGGGTGCTGGATCTTGTCGAATGCTTTCTCTGCATCTATTGATATAATCATATGCTTTTTATCTTTTCTTTTGTTGATATGATGGATTATGTTGATTGATTTTCGAATGTTAAACCATCCTTGCATCCCTGGGATGAATCCTACTTGGTCATGGTGTATGATCTTTATGATGAGTAGTTGGATTCTATTTGCTAGTAGTTTGTTGAGGATCTTTGCATCTGTGTTCATCAGGGATATCGGCCTGTAATTCTCTTTCTTTGTGGTATCTCTGTCTGCTTTTGGTATCAGTGTGATAATTGCTTCATAGAAACTGTTCGGAAGTGTTTTTGATATTTCAATTTCGTGGAAAAGCTTAAAGAGCATTGGGAGTAAGTCCTCTTTAAAGATTTGGAAGAATTCACTAGTGAATCCATCCGGGCCAGGACTTTTGTGCTTGGGTAGACTTTTTATTACCAGTTCAATTTCCTTGATGGTGATAGGTCTGTTCAGGTAATCCAGGTCTTCTTGGTTCAGCCTTGGGAGTCTGTAGGAGTCTAGGAATTTATCCATTTCCTCGAGGTTTTGATGTTCCGTGGCATAAAGCTTCTCAAAGTACTCCCTGAGGATCCTCTGAATTTCTGTAGTTTCTGTTGTAATGACCCCCTTTTCATTTCTGATTCGGTTTATTAGGGTTTTCTCTCTCCCTTTCTTTGTGAGTTTTGCTAGCGGCTTATCGATCTTGTTAATTTTCTCAAAGAACCAGCTTTTGGTTTCATTGATCTTTTGGATTGTTTTTTGGGTTTCCATCTCATTAATCTCTGCTCTGAGTTTTATTATTTCCTTTCTCCTGTTCGGGTTGTGCTCCTTTTTTGGTCCTTCTCCAAGCTCTTAAGCTGTGAGGTTAGGTTACTTATGTGTGTTCGCTGCTCCTTCCTGGGGAATGCTTGTAGAGCTATAAACTTTCCTCTTAACACAACCTTTGCTGTGTCCCATAAGTTTTGGTAACTCGTGTTCTCATTTTCATTCGTTTCTAGGAATCTTTTGATTTCCTCTTTGATTTCCTGTCTAATCCACTCGTTGTTCAATAGTGCACTGTTTAATTTCCAGGTGTTTGATTTAGTTTTCTGTTTTTGCGTGTGATTTACTTCTAATTTCAGCGCATTATGGTCTGAGAAGATTGTTGATACAATCTCTATCTTCTTAATTTTATGGAGGCATGTTTTGTGGCTCAGCATGTGGTCTATCTTGGAGAATGTTCCATGGACGCTTGAGAAGAATGTGTATTCAGCTTTTTGTGGATGAAGTGTCCTATATATATCTACTAAAGTCCCTTTCTTCCATTGTTTCCCTCAAATGAAGTATGTCCTTGCTAAGCTTGAGTCTGGTTGATCTATCAAGAGGTGACAAAGCAGTGTTGAAGTCTCCACTAGTATTGTGTTGCTATTGATGTCTTTTTCCAAATCTATGAGTAGTTGTTGTATGTATATGCACCTAATGGTCTCTCATTAGGTGCATATACATTTATTATTGTAAGTTCTTCCTGTTGTACAGATCCTTTGATCAATAAGAAATGGCCTTCACTGTCTCTTATAACCTTCCTCACTCTGAAATCGATGTGGTCTGATATAAGGATGGCTACCCCAGCTTTTTTATGGGAGCTGTTTGCCTGTAGGATTGCTTTCCAGCCTTTGACTCTGAGTCTCTTTTTGCTTTGACTATTGAGATGCGTTTCTTGCAGGCAGCAGAATGTTGGGTTCAATTTTCTAATCCATCCTGCCACTCTATGTCTTTTAATTGGTGCATTTAGCCCATTGACATTGAGAGAGATTATTGTTATGGGATTTTGTCCCATTGTTCTGTTAAAATTTGGTGTATTTGAGGGGCCTTTCTTGCCTTAAAGTAGCCCATTTAGTTGTTCTTGTAACCATGGTTTTGAGTCTATGAATTTCCTGAGCTGTTGTTTGTCTGTGAAACTGTGTGTTGTTCCTTCTATTATGAATGAGAGTCTCGCTGGGTAAAGTATTTTTGGAGAGGCATTTATTTCATTGAGTTTTTTTACTATGTCTCACCACTGTTTTCGGGCCATGAGGGTTTCATCAGAAAAATCAGCTGTGAATTTTAAGGATGCTCCTTTGTAAGAGATTTCTTTCTTCGATCTTGCTGCTTTCAGAATTTTGTCTCTGTCTAAGGCTTTGGTCATTTTGATCAGAATGTGTCTTGGGGTATTTTTATTCAGATTTCTTCTAGCTGGTACCCTTCGGGCCTCCTGAATGTGGTCACAAGTTTTCTTCAGCTCTGGAAATGTTGTAGCAATGATTTCTTTGACAGTTTCTTCTTCATCGAGGTTTTCTTCCTGTCCCTCTGGGACTCCAATGATTCTTATGTTACCCCTCTTGGCTTCATCACGATCTTCTCTTGCCATCTGTTCCCGAATTGTGAGTCTCTTTTCCATTTTCTGCTCTTTTCTGGAGAGTCTCTGAACTTCATCTTCGAGTTCACTGATTCTATTCTCAGCAGCTGTTACTCTGCTGCTGAGGCCTTCCACTGAGCTTCTCAATTCACCTACGAGATTTTTCAGGTCTGATATTTCTGATTGCATTTTCCTCATTTCTGCCTTCAGATCCTCTTGTCTTCTATTGGCATTGCTTTTAATTCCCTAAGCATCCTAAGTAGCTCCCTCCTGAATTCCTTGTCAGAGAGGTTGTCTAACACTACAGTACTGTTGGTGTCATCTGGGCTAGACTCTTCAATATGAAAGTTTGGTGGGCTTTTGCGTTGCTTTACCATTGTGAGAGGTGTGGTTTAGTCCTTCACGTTCAGTGTTACTATTCTGCTTGATATGCAGTGTGAGTTAAGATAGGCTTATGAGTTATTGGCTACTGTGTTTCTAGTGGCTGAGCTAAACTAGAGAAGTTTCCATCTAAGAAGGTAGCTTATGGTTCCTAAGGCATATGTAGTGGGAAAATATTTCGCGGCCGCGTTAGCGGCTGCGGCTCCGGAAACAGTCCCTGGCACTGGTGAGGAGTTGGGAACGTCTCCTGTTTGGAATTGGAGCCGTTCAGCTTTGTTGCCCAGAGCTGGGCCTCCGTGCCCGTCCCGCGCAGCTCAGGGGTTGAAAACCGGCTGTCTAGGGGCTGGATCTACGTGCGCATGCCCAGAAAGGGTCCCAGGCCCTTGGAGGCGGGCTGTACCTGTTTGAAATTGGAGCTGTTCAGCTTTGTTGCCCAGAGCTGGGCCTCCGTGCCTGTCCCTCGCAGCTCAGGGGTTGAAAACCGGCTGTCTAGGGGCTGGATCTACGTGCGCATGCCCAGAAAGGGTCCCAGGCCCTTGGAGGCGGGCTGTACCTGTTTGAAATTGGAGTCGTTCAGCTTTGTGGCCCAGAGCTGGGCCTCCGTGCCCGTCCCGCGCAGCTCAGGGGTTGAAAACCGGCTGTCTAGGGGCTGGATCTACGTGCGCATGCCCAGAAAGGGTCCCAGGCCCTTGGAGGCGGGCTGTACCTGTTTGAAATTGGAGCCGTTCAGCTTTGTTGCCCAGAGCTCGGCCTCCGTGCCCGTCCCGCGCAGCTCAGGGGTTGAAAACCGGCTGTCTAGGGGCTGGATCTACGTGCGCATGCCCAGAAAGGGTCCCAGGCCCTTGGAGGCCAAGATGATTATTATTACAATGTCAATTTTCAAATTTGTTAATGTAGAATATTTGTTAGTTCCTCTGTTCTCTGTTATTTCTTTAAATAGCTCCTTTTTATTTTTAATTTTACATCTTTCACTGTCACCGTCACTGTACTCCCGTTGTTCATCGATTAGCTCGAGCGGGCCCAGTAACGTCTTCCTTTTTTTGACACTTCTTGTTACTGTGTTTCACATATTGAATTCATCACGGGTAGCTTGCTAGGTTTTGCCGTGCAGGCGAGACACTCTCGGTAGATTGCCGGGCTCTCCGAGAGGGGCAGAGGAATCGAACCCGGCTCGGCTGGGCTGGCTGCACGCAAGGCAAATGCCCTACCGCTGATATCACTTCAGCCCCACATCTTTCACATTATTTACTAAGTTGTTTTCTATGTATTTATTTATTTGATACTTGAAGTGCATTTTTAAAATTTCTTTTATCTCATTATTTGAAAATAGAAATATAGCATATTTTTGTGCATTTACTTTTTAGTCTCTTACATTGCTATATTGGTTTACTTCTTCTAAGCCTATTTTAGTATAGTTTATTAGGTCTTCTATGTATATAATTATGTCATTTATAGTGATAATTTAATTTCCTTTTCTATTCAAAGTCTTTTCTTCTCTCTCTTTCTCTCACTCTCTCTCAGAAAAATGGATATGCTTTCTTTGTGTCTGATCTTGGAGAAAAGGCTTTCAGAATTTTTCCTATTGAGTATATATTTATTTGGGGCTTGTTGTAAATTGCCAGTACTATCTTGAGGTATGTCTCCTTTATTCCTATCTTTTTAGCTTTATTTATCGTATCACAAATGGCTCTTGAATAATTTTTTTTTTTTTTTGCTTTTTGGGTCACACCCAGCGATGCTCAGGCGTTACTCCTAGCTCATGCACTCAGGAATCGCTCCTGGCGGTGCCCGGGGGAACATATGGGATGCTGGGAATCGAACCTGTGTTGGCTATGTTGGCTGCGTGCAAGGCAAACACCCTACCCGCTGTGCTATCGCTCCTGCCCAAATATTTTTAATATTTTTATTCATCTATTGATATTACTGGTATTCTTATCTGAATTTTAACTTTACCTCTGTTGACATGATATATTAAATTTATTGGTTTGTTTATGGTAAACCAGCCATGCTATGAATCTCACTTGATTATGGTGTCTGATCCTTTTGATATATCATCAGATCCAAATCACCAACATTGTGTTGAAGATCTTTGCAACAAAGTTGATGAGGAATCTTGCTCAACAATTTTGCTTTTTTCCAGTATTCTCTGTTTTGGATGTTAGGGTAATGGTGGCTTAATACAAGTTTTTAGGAAAAGTTTGTCCTCTCCACTATTTTTATTTAAAATTTTGAGTTTGAGGAATTGAGACAGAAATCTTGTTTGAAGCTTTGATAGTAGTCACTAGTAAATCTGTCTAGATCTGTGCTTTTGTTTCTAGGTAAATTTTTAATTTCCTTACTCTTTTAGAGTATTCGATATGCCAGACACAGTAACAACAAAGTCTCCAATGGAGACGTTACTGGGCCCGCTCGAGCAAATCGACGATCAACGGGAGGGCCTTTACCTTTACCTTTACTCTTTTTGATATATTCAAATTTTGTACATTTTCCTGATTCAGTCTTTCGCTTTTGTATGATCCTAAGAACTCATCCATTTCTTCCAGATTTCCCAGCTTAGTGGCATAGGGTTGTTCTTAATAGCCTTTTTTGATCTTCTGGATTTCTGATTACCTGTTGTAATTTCTCCCTTCTTATAACTAATTAGATTTGTTTCTCACTTTTCTTTCCCATGAATATCAATGGGGGCATTACGTTGTTTTACTCTTCCAAAAATTTAATCTTTATATTATTTATCATTGATTTTTACTCTGTTATTTCTTCAATCTGCTTAATTTGAAGATATGTTGTATTCTTTTTCCACTTTCTTAAAACTTGAGGCTCGATTATTGATATGACTTTTTCTCTTTGTTTCCTGCTGTAAGTCTGTATGTCCCCCTTCCCATCCCAAACACACACACACATACTATAACTTTTACTGTGTCATGTGAATTCTGATATTTTTTTCTTAATTCTATTTATTTCTGGTGTATAGTGATGTCTTGTGAGTATTTCTTAAATGCTTGCATGAACAAAGTGGTAACTTCTCTGATTTGTGCGTATATGAATGAAACACAGTATTTGTGCAAACGAATCCTGTAACTGCAATTGAAGCAAGTAGGAGCAGGTCTGGGCACTGGTCTAGGGCTTACAGTTGCTGGTGTCTTGCTGATGAAGAGGTGACACAGTCCCACTGATATGAGCATGGACTGGATATTGTGAGCGCTTAGACCCAACGATAGCTGTTCAGCTGGGTTTTGTAGCTAAGAGCATAATGGGGCAGTTATTGAATTTTTCAGTAGTAATTTGAGAATGGGTGCTCTAAAACAAGACCCAAGAGGCAGGGCTCACCTTCCTGGTGTCTTCTACCTGTTGCAGTTTCTGCAACGGCAACTAATGGTCACCCTTTAGAGAGTTGCTGCTGCAGGAATGACAAAGTTTGCACCTTTTTCTGTGGGTGGCACCCATCCTATGTCTTTATGACATAGTGAGTACAGGAACATAACTGAACATTTTTTGGATCCTTTGCATTCAGGTTTTCTGCTTAAGTTAGAAGTTAAGACTGTTGGGGCTGTAGTGATAGCACAGCAGGTACAGTATTTGCCTTACACGTGGCCAACCCAGGTTCGATTTCCAGCATCCCGCATGGTCCCCCAAGTGCAACCAGGAGTAATTCCTGAGTGCATGAGCCAGGAGTAACCCCTGTGCATCTCCAGGTGTGACCCAAAAAGCCAAAACAAAACAAAAAAATAAAAGACGTGCTCATACTTGGTGGCACTTTCTCGATTCGCTGGCTGAAGTCATTTAGATTATCTGAGTCTCGAACTTGAACCTTATTATGAGCTTCTTGGGTCGGTGCTCAGACTGTGAGGTCAGACCAGAACTGAGATTCCTGCCAGGAGAGCCCAAGCTGCCACCTTCTGGGTGGCTCTCACTCCTAGGAAGGAGTGCTGAATGTCTAGCCATATACAATAACTTTTGTTGAGTTTATTGAGTCCTGATACTCTAGCTCATGAGTTCTAGTATAAAACAAAAACATGTAGGCCTAAAAGTTCGGCATCTCAGTGCAAACTTCTGGCAGAAGCGACCCTCTCAACTCAGGCAGAGAGCCTGGGTGAGATTCCCACGGGTAATAACTGCTCCATAGTCAGACTGGGGACACAAGCTTATTGTGTTGGATTTGAAAATTTCCAAGTCTAGTTTTGACTAGGCAAGTGCTGGTATAAAAATGATGTTTTGTGGGTTCTTTTGTGTGCTGGTGGCATGTAAATTTTGTTTTGATCCCTGCAAGTTAACAGATAATCATTTATTATAAAGATATCTTGGTGAAGACTTCAAACTTTACAAGATTTAGTTAACTTCAAATGGAACGATTTTGCAACTTTCTTTTCAATACAAATGATTTTAAATGATTTAATGAGGTTTTTTATTTTTGATTTTTTTTTTTGTTAAATTATTCTGGTTAAAATGCACAGTATTGTGCTGAATTTAAAAAATCTTAATGGTGAATTTCCTTGTCTTCGTCCATGATTTGAGAAAATTTTTTCCATTTTGCTCAATAAGTATGATGGTAGCCATGGCTCTTTGTACACATTGTTTTGTACTCTTAGCCATGTTTCATAAAAGACTTTTCTAAAGGTTTAACTAAGAAAGAATGTTAAATATTGTGCAATGTTTTGTTTAGGTTTTGATGAATTATATGATTATATACTTCAGTTTGTTATGTGGTATGTCTTATGTATAGTTTCAAATATTTTATTACCTTTGCATCACTGGGATAATCCCCATTTTATAATAGTATAGTCTTTTTACTCTTAGTAATTAAAAATCAAGTGATAATGAAGAGAAAGAAGAAATACTATAGGCATGAAAAAACTAGTGTTTTCTCAGAAACAAAGCTAAACAAATAAACTATTGAGAGAATTGAGGCAACATTATCAGATAATTCTTTATATTTATAAACACTGAATTATCAGTGAATTGGGCAAAGTGTAATATTTTGAGTTATATAAGATTGCATAACACTACTATTATTTAGGTTTCAGGAACCCATCATTATAAATTAGCATCACCTTATCACTCATCACTGTCATCCCGTTGATTGTCGAATTACTCGAGTGGGCGCCAGTAACATCTCTATTCCTCCCAGCCCTGAGATTTTAGCAGCCTCTTCTAACTCTTCTTTTCCTAATGACTGGAGGCTCTTTCAGGGTCAGGGGAATGAGACCTATAAATTTGCATATTTATATAATAGAAAATGTTAACAATTAAAACAGATTTAATCGGTTTTATAATTAAAATTAATTTACAATCCAAACCAGCTCTAGGAGCCAGAGTGACTGTACAGTGGGTAGGGCTGTTGCCTTCATGCAACCAACCCAGGGTCAATCCCCCTTGACTCATAAGGTCCCCTGAGCCTCCCAATAAAGATCTCTGAGCAACACTGGGTGTGGCCCACCTATGCCCCCTCCTAAAAAAAAACATTTCTAGTAGTGGGTGCGGCATTGGAAGATTATATTCATGAAACTTTGTCATTAAACGCATTATAAATCATACTGTCTCAACAAAAAATTTTAAAAATTCATTGAAACCGGGTCGGCCATGTTGGCCGCTTGTAAGGCGAACGCCCTACCCGCTGTGCTATCGCTACATGGCCGACCCGAGTTCGATTCCTCCGCCCCTCTCGGAGAGCCCGGCAAGCTACCGAGAGTATTCGATATGCCAGACACAGTAACAACAAAGTCTCCAATGGAGACGTTACTGGGCCCGCTCGAGCAAATCGACGATCAACGGGAGGGCCTTTACCTTTACCTTTACCATTGAAACCAATTCAGAAATATAATTTTGATATAAAATCACACACATAAGGATGAGCATAATTTTATCATTTTACTCGAAATGAAGATATGAGATTAAGAAGAAATTCGGTTTAATCGGGTATTATGTAAAACCAAAATCAGAAAAGTGAAGTAAAGGACACTAATAGTAAAATTTAAAAAATAATATATGGACTACAGAGACTTAGAATGAGACATTAAATAATATTGATTGAAGAACCATGTCAAATTGTTAATATCGAAGTAAGATCTTTTTTCTTTTGTTGTTTGAGTTCGGGGCCATACCCGCCTATATTCAGGGCTTATTCTTGGCTATGCACTCTGCATCTGGATCAATCTTGGCAGTATACAGAGATCCATACAAGATTCTAGGGATGGAACGCAGGTCAACCCCATACAAAGTGTATTTATCAGCTGTACTATCTCTCAGATCCTCAAAGTTTCACTTAACAGCATCATGAAGTCAAAGAAAGGGAGTATTCACTGAAATTGCATGAATTCTGTTGGTGGGATGTTAAAATAAAGATGATGAGAGAAGTTGATTCTGACACAATGGTTTGACTAGTAGGGGTTTATAGACTGAGTAAAGGGTCAGATAATACTAGTAGAGAGATTAAGAAATAGGAAGTTGACATATATATTATATATAATATATATACATTAATATATATTATATATATACTGACTAACCAAGAATTATGATAAGGGTATTATTGGAGACAATAAAGGAAAAACAAGTACCAAAATATTTAAGAAATAACAACAGTCATGAGGGGATTTGTAGATAACCCCAGAAGAGAAATTTCAACTAAAAACTAATAACAAGAAGTGCATTGCATTATAAGTGTCTTTTGGATTTCTCCTTTTAATTATTGTAGTATTAAGTAAAAAATGATTTAACATTAGTAAGAGTACTTTGATAATTTAAAACACAGGATGCTCTAAGCAGTTCAAAATTTCCTGTTTAGAAAGTCAGAATAGAATAATTGTGGCTATCTAATGAGACTCAAAATGCAAACAGCAACTACATTTTACATCTGCAAACATCAATTCTGTGTAACTATAGGCTATAAAATTGATCAAATTTATTGGTTGTGAATCTCAATCCAAACTTAACTAGTGCATTAAAAGAACGTTAAAACCATGTTACCTAAAGTGTAATAAAAATCAAACATTAAAAATTACAAAAAATAATTAGGTGACTAGTCAAAATACAAGAGTTAGAAAATGCTATTATCATTTTGAGAAAATAATTCTGATTTATCATGACCATATTTAGCCTGTGAATAAAGACTTCATACAGAGGCTACTCATATACTACTAAAGCATTATAACATTATGTTCTTTAAAGTTATACAAGCAGTGGTATTAAGTACATTATAAATAAATTGACTGAATTTAGGAATTTATTATACATATACTAACATGCCTAAATTGGAAAAATGATTATTTCCATCTTTAGACATTTTAACAACTAAAATACATAGAAAATCATGAAAATATAATGAAGCAAGCATAAAAGGCAAATCTGAGACCCCGTGACATTTGTAATATCATGTGAAATTATATAAGAGCTAGAGTCTCTGATGAGGATAGTAAATCTAAATTGACTTAATTAAGGCTAAGTGGACTTATTACACCATCAACATTGATTGGCAAATATTAATGCCAGAAATTGATCTTGTGAGTCACAGGAAATCAGTGACAAGTCTTTGAAATTCTGTCAAATATTGTTCTTGTGCTTAATGTATTGCTAAATGAAAATACTATTTAGTGTAATTATAAATAATATAGAATGCAGGTATTTATGGAGTCTATTCCTTCTGAAGTAATGATTTTCTAAAGCCATCATTGCCGTTCATGATAAGGTGGGGCATTCAAGACTTTTCTCATAATAAAGGTGAGGCAATTCAGAGAAAAGTGATTATAAACTGATTTATATTATATCAATATTTTAAAGTTTATTTTAATGAATGATAGCACAGCGGGTAGGGCGTTCGCCTTACACGCGGCCAACATGGCCGACCCGAGTTCGATTCCTCCGCCCCTCTCGGAGAGCCCGGCAAGCTACCGAGAGTATTCGATATGCCAGACACAGTAACAACAAAGTCTCCAATGGAGACGTTACTGGGCCCGCTCGAGCAAATCGACGATCAACGGGAGGGCCTTTACCTTTACCTTTACCTTTATTTTAATGAAAAATAGTTCACTACATGATGTACCTTTATGTGTATAATTTCAAGTATTTTGGCATAATTGTGCAATGACCACACCTTATTTCTTTATTTATTTATTTTAGTTTTGTGCCAAACCTGGCAATATTCAGGGAAGGACTCAGGGGTCCATATGCAGTTCGGGGGATCAACCTATGTTGACTGAACGCAAGGCAAGTGCTGTGCCCTCCGTACTATCTCTCAAGCTCCTGATCACAATCTAATTTAGAGTGTTTAAGTCATTGCTAAAACAAATGGCCCTTGATGTATAGCAAATGGCCCTCGGTGTCCCTTCTAGTCTTTCTCAACCTGAAATTTATGCTGTTGGATACTAGTATGGCCTCTCCAGCTTTTGAGAGGGAGCTGTTTGCTTGCAAAATTGTTTTCCATCCTTTATCTTTGAGTCTGTTTGCTCTGACTGATCAGATGAGGTTTTTATAGGCAGCAGAATGTTGAGTTCTGTCTCTGAAACCATTTTGCCACTCTGTGTCTCTTAGTTGGTAATTTTGACCATTGACATTGAGGGAAATTATTGTTATGGGGTTTTGTGTCATCTTTCTGTAAGGGTTTGTTGTGCTTGTAGGGTTTGTCTTGTCTTGTAATAGCTCCTTTAGCCCTTCTTTTAGATTTGGTTTTGAGCCTATGGAGTTCTTGAGCTGCTCTTTATCCACTAAATAGTGTACCATTCCTTCGAGTTTGAGTTTAGCCGGATAGAGTATTCTTGGTAAAGCCTTCATTTCATCGAGTTTTTTCACTATATCCCATCATTGCCTTCGGGTTTGGAGGGTTTCCTCTGATAGGTCTGCT
Organism: Sorex fumeus; assembly: GCF_029834395.1. Classification (NCBI taxonomy): domain Eukaryota; kingdom Metazoa; phylum Chordata; class Mammalia; order Eulipotyphla; family Soricidae; genus Sorex; species Sorex fumeus. Next base: position 40,801,590 of record NW_026606067.1, on the reverse strand, counting down.
GTGAATCTAAGGGGTGCTCCTTTGTATGTGATTTCATTCTTTGACCTTGCTGCTTGCAGTATTGTGTCTCTATCCACGGCATCAATCATTCTAGCTATGATATGTCTTGGAGTGTTTTTGTTAGGGTCTCTTTTAGCTGGAACCCTTCGGGCTCCTTGAATGAATGGCTGCATTGTCAAGCTCTGGGAATTTCTCAGCAATGATTTGTTTAAATGTGGATTTTTCATTGGGATTGTTTCCCTGACCTTCTGGTAGTCCAATGATTCTTATGTTGTTCCTCTTGGAATCATCTCCTGGGACTCTCATTCTCTTGAGAGCTATTTTGAAGTCTCTTGCCATTGTTTGTTGTTGCCTGTAGGCTTCCTGCAGCTGATCTTCCAGCTCACTGATTCTGTCTTTAGCTGTGGCCATTCTAGTGTTGAGGGCACAGACTGAGTTTTTTATTTCATCTACTGAATCTTTTATTTGTGACATTTCTGTGTGTAGCTTTCCAATTTCTGCTCTCATTTCACCCTGGATTTTCTTGATTGTCCGATCCATTGTTTCTTTCATATCCTCCAATTTACTGGATATCTGTCTCACTGTTTCATGGAGTACATTGAACATCTTCATTACTTCATATCTGAATTCTTTCACAGAGAGGTCCCTTAGATGAGTGGCATCTACTGAGGCTTCTGGACTTTTTTCATCTTGCTCCCCTAAAAGTAAAGTAAAGTAAAGTAAAGACTCTCCTGTTGATCATCGATTTGCTCGAGCGGGCCCAGTAACGTCTCCATTGGAGACTTTGTTGTTACTGTGTCTGGCATATCGAATACTCTCGGTAGCTTGCCGGGCTCTCCGAGAGGGGCGGAGGAATCGAACTCGGGTCGGCCATGTTGGCTGCGTGCAAGGCAGATGCCCTACCCGCTGTGCTATCGCTCCAGCCCCTTGCTCCCCTAGTGGTAGGGATTTGCGTTGTTTCTTCATGTTGGTGTGGAGGTATGGAGACTGAGATGTTACATGCGATTGCTGAGTAGGGGTAAACTACCTGAGGCCCAAAATTCAGTCACGCCCCCTCCTACAGATGTCATGCCCACTTCTGAAGAGGTCACACCGCCTACAGGTACCTGATGTGTGTGTGACGAGGGAGGGCATACAACCTGAGGGAGGAAGAAGACTGGGCACAGAATTGGGGACGAACAGGAAGAGGCTCAGGGATAGTGAGCATCCGAGTGTCCTAGAGGACGCCTGGGGTGCAGAGTCGGGGAATTCCAAGTCCCAGGTTCGAGTCTCATACATGCATTTTATTTTGTAAAGAACATTATATATGTGTGCAACTAGTTGATGAAAATTAAAACTCTATAAGACTGTCAAGAAAATTGTGGTTCTTTTCTATTAGTTTTATTACAGGAAGCAAAGTCTCTAGTTTTACAAAACCATACTTCAAACGAGTAGTGAAATTATAGCACCTGCAATACATATATTGACTTATGGTCTTCATGGATTAAAAAAAATAATAGGGGAAAATTGAGAACAAGAATTTACTATTTTGTTTTAAATAAAATAAAGAGCCCAGAGATGAACCTTAACATTTAGAGACTATTGATTTACAACAGATGAGCCAAGAACATAAATTATAAGATGAAAAATTTCTTTAAATTACATGTGGAAAGCTGGTTAACAACATGGCAACTAACTGAATTGAACTACTACTATCCTAGCAGGATCACATTTGACTCAAAAAGGATTAAGGTGTTCTACCTGAATTTTGCATATTAAGAAGCACATAGGAAAAACGCTTTTTAGTTTGATCATCAGTAGTATATTGCATGATTCAAATCCATTTTTATGTGAAAACAGAAGCAAAGGTAAGAAAATAGAACTACATCAGACCAAAAATTTTCTGCCTTTAAAAAACAATAATTAAGGGGGCTGGAGCCGTAGTGCAGTGGGGAGGGCATTTGCCTTGCATGCGGCAGACTTGGGTTTGATTCTCAGCATCCCATATGGTCCCCTGAGCACCACCAGGAGTATTCCTGGGTGCATGAGCCAGAAGTAATCCCTGTGCATTGCTGGAAGTGACCCAGAGCAAAAATAAATAAATAAATGGACTGGAGCGATAGCAGAGCAGGTAGGGCATTTGCCTTGCATGCAGCCAAAATGGTCTACCCGAGTTCGATTCCTTTGACCCCTCTCGGAGAGCCCAGCAAGCTAACGAGAGTATCTCGCCCACACAGCAAAGTCTGGCAAACTCCTTGTGACATATTCAATATGCCAAACATAGTAACAAGCCTCACGATGTTACTGGGCATGCTCAAGCAAATCGATGAACAACGGGAGGACCGTGACCATGACCATGAAATAAATTAATAAAATAACAAACAATAGTTAAAACAAAATATGTCCTCTATCAAATTAGAGTAAACATTTGCTCACTATACAGTTGACTGAGTGACCAATACATATCCAATATATGTTAAACTGTCAAAAAACTCAGCAATAAAATCAAGGTATCCAACAAAAAGATGGGACAAAGAGTTGATAGAATGTTTCTCAAATAAATAGATAAATAAATATAAGCTGCAGATACATAAAAATGGTCATCACCATTTATTATTAGGGAATTGAAAATCAAAACAGTAATGCCATATCACTTTGCACCAGTGAAAACGATGTAAATAACAAAGACCAGAACGATGTGTTGGTAGGGATGTGGAGGGAAAAAAAGAATCAGCATTCAGTATTGGTGGGAATGTAATTAGTTTTTTGCCTCAGTGTAAATCAGCATAGATAATTAGCAAATGCATTAAAAATAAAACTACTATATGATCCAGTTATTCTACTCCTAGATAACTACCCCAAGAACAAAGAATCACTGATTTAAAAATTAAATAAATGTACACCCATGTTCGCCACAGTGCTATTTATAGTAAATATATGGGAAAAAACATGAGTGGTCAAAAACAGATGACTGAATAAATAAAATGTATATATACATTTATATATCTCTATACAGTCATGGTCACGGTCCTCCCGTTGTTCATCGATTTGCTCGAGCGGGCCCAGTAACATCTCCATTGGAGACTTTGTTGTTACTGTGTTTGGCATATCGAATACATCACGGGTTGCTTGCCAGGCTCTGCTGTGAGGGCGAGATACTCTCGGTAGCTTGCCGGGCTCTCCGAGAGGGGCGGAGGAATCGAACTCGGGTCAGCCATGTTGACCGCTTGTAAGGCAAACGCCTTACCGCTGTGCTATTGCTCCAGCCCATATCACTCTCTCTATATATATTCATATTGGAGTGCTACTCAACTATAAAAAAAGATAAAATCTCGGTCTTTATTCTATCATGGGTGGATCTTGAATGCTAGCAACATAGGAGAAAGATCAATACTGGATGATCTAACTCATATGTAGTACATGATAAAAGCAAAGCAAGGCAATAGACAGTATACAGTAAGCAAAACCTTAGACTTGTTTCCCAAGCGGATGGGAGAGAAGAATGGAAGGATCTTGTGGACTTTGGTGAAGGTATGTAGCACTTAGGGCATTGTCTGTTAACATTTCACCCTTAAAAAATCAAACACTTAAAATCTTTTAAAATAATCTTAGCTCAATAATTCAAATATAATATAAAAATAACAAACATCTAAAAAACATATAAATGTAACAAAAAAGAAAATCCAGTTGCCTTTTACTCTATCGAGATGACTAATAAAACTAAATTTTATTTAACCTCATTTTTCTAAGTGGATACATTAATATGTATAGTATAAATATACTCACACAGAAACAAATGCAGGCATACACACAGAGGTACAAATGTGTGAATTCACATGTAAACATGTATAGATATAAAAATATATATTAGATATCTATGCATATATATTCATATATATACATATACACATATGCATTACTATTCAGATTTAGCCATCAAAGAGATCACTTTAATTTTAAAAATAAGTTTTGTTCAGTTTTTCACTTTTCGCAATATATTTTCTTGCAAGCGTATAGCGAAGAGTTCAATTTTCCTTTCTTATTCTCCGACTTCCCTTCAAATATTTGTTGTCTTTATTTGATGTTAGTAGCTTCGACAGTGAGAAAGTCTCTAATGAAAGTTCTGTTTGTTCTGTGCTTTTAATCTGCCGAGCATCTGGGCCACTTTAATGTACTTGTTGGGTTTGAATTTTCCCCTACACACATCACTAACAAAGCAGATTAGTTTTATGACTGAAATGTAGTCTATTTTAAGTATCTCTTTAGTCATCCTGAAACTCTGGAACCAGAAAAAGAGAATTGAATGTTTTCATGTGCTTTATTTTAATTGAATCAGATGCAGGAATAAAATACTCTTTCTCTTTAGAATGAGAGAGAATTGCTGCCTCGGTTCCAAGTCACTGCTTGGTAAGCAAATAACTCTTCTTGGCCTAGATTTATTATATTCTTGCTTCCATGTGGAAAACATTTGTAGTCAGTGTTGTTTGGGATATTAGGCTGCTGGACTCTTTCACTGACACTTTCCTCATTAGGTTCCTGAGAAAACTAAATAGATTCTATTATTCTTTTACCGATTCCTCTGCCCCTCTGGAGAGCCTGGCAAGTTACCAAGAGTATCTCACCCCCACGGCAAAGCCTGGCAAGCTCCCCGTGCCGTATTCGATATGGCAAACACAGTAACAACAAGTCTCACAATGGAGATGTTACTGGGCCCACTTGAGCAAACCGATGAACAATGGGAGGACAGTAAAAAGCTATTCTTTTACCGAATATGTTGGTGATTCTTTATAGCACTGAAACATCACCAGCATATTACTATTTGCAAAATAAGGAGATTTAACTGTGACTTATAAGAACTTGCATCCCATTGGAAATGGAACACTGTAATGCCTCCTTGTCAGGATAGTCCGTAGAATAACAGAGAGTATTTTGAAATCTCATCACCTTTGATCCAAATGAAATTCCCAAAGATGTTTGTAGAGTTGTTTCTAGAGCAGTACCTATGACCTATTAAAATAAGTATAAAAGAGGGAGCAGAGAGATAGTACGGTGGATAAGGCACTTGCCAGGCTGGGTGCGATCCCCAGCATCCCATATGGTCTCCTGAGTACTGCCAAGAGTAATCCTTAAGTGCAGAACCAGGATTAACTCCTGAGCACCATTGGGTATCTTAATAATAAATAAGTAAAGGTAAAGGCCCTCCCGTTGATCATCGATTTGCTCGAGCAGGCCCAGTAACATCTCCATTGGAGACTTTGTTATATAAGTAAATAATGTGAAAACTCGGGTTGGCCGAGTCAGCTGGATCGGCCGAGTACTGGGCTCTCCACCCCTCTCAGAGAACCTGGCAAGTTACCAAGAATATCTTGCCTGCACAACAAAGCCTGGCAAGCTCCCCATGATGTATTCAATACTCCAAACACAGTAACAACAAGGCTCACAATGGAGATGTTACTGGTGCCCACTCAGGCAATTCAATGAACAACAGGAGGACAGTGCCAAATGTGCAAAAACATAAAATAAAACAAGTATAAAAGAGTAAAACGTTTATTACTCAGAGAAGTCTTATGATCCTTAGGGTGTAGATAGAAGTCAATTTGAGGCCTGCCTTTAAGAATCAATCATTTTCCTGGGAGTGGTGCTGTTGCCAGTGGTGGTGGTGGTGGTGGTGGTGATGGTGGTGGTGGTGGTGTGTGTGTGTGTGTGTGTGTTGCGCACGCGCACGCGTGTGTATTGAAGGTGGGGAGTTAGAACAGGAAACCAGACACAACGATGGTACAAGTTTTCAACCTAGAGGAGAAGGGGGCATGAAATGTAATGAAGTGTTAATTGTGAAACCCTGTCAGTAACAATGCATCTGTAAACCACAGTGCCACAGTCATCAAAACAAAACAAACACGTCTCCGAGAGGAAGATTAGTGGGAAGAGGAAAAAGGGAAGGGCATTAGTAGTTGTAAATAGACAATGGTGAAGGGATCGATCAACACCAGAAACCCCAAAAATGAATGACTTAATTCACAGTGACTAAATGCGATCTCTCTTTTTACTTTATTTTAACACGATGGTTTACAAAGTTGTTCATAACACAGTTGTTACAGGCATTCAATGTTCCAACACCACCAAAAACAGGAGTGACCTTCCCTACATCATTGTCCCCATCTTCCCAAACCCCCCACCCGCCCCCTCAGCATGCACCAAATAATCTATTTTATTCTGCTTGTTATAACTAAATGGCTAGTGGTTTTATCAAGAAATACTTCACTTAAAAAAATTTGTGAACATTGCTCTATCTCACCATGAGATCATTAAATCTTTCAGGATTTACTAAGCTGTTTGTTGTTAGGTGAGACGTCTAGGTTGTTTTTGCTTATTAAACTAGTTAGCTTCTGTGTTACTGTCCCATTTAATTTGGTATGCTCCTACTGGGTTGTCAGTATTGTGTAATTTGAAAGGGTCTCCTATGTGGCCGCATGCTCCAGAAACTTCAGGATCCATAGAACTGAGCCGATGAGTTTACATATGGTGGGTGTGGCTCCTGGGTCCTCCTGAATCACAGCAGGGGATAAATCTGCCCCCATCCCCACTCCACGTCCTACGGCCAATGCTGTGTACATGCATCCATCAGTCCAGCTCTACACATTCACGACTAGATCTCAGAGGAGATACGAGGCCAGCTGCCTTGTGTCATTCATAGGTACTCTCGTCTCCCATCTAAAAACTCTGGGGGCCCTCGGGAGGCGGGAAAGCCAAGTACCCACCATGCGGGAGCCCAGGCAGTTGCACACAAACTCCACTGCTGCCACCATGCCAATGGACAAACTCCACACTGCCTCACCACGAATCACTGCAGAGACCCCAAACTGTCAAACACTTCAGGTACACCAGTTTTCAGTCTCACTAAAATTATTTATAAAAAGTTAGAAACAATATACTTTGAGACAGATTACTAGGTCCTTTAATTTGGGGATGAGAATAAAGGCTGGAGCGATAGTACAGCGGGTAAGGCATTTGCCTTGCACGCAGCAGAGCCGGGGTCGATTCCCAGCATCCCATACTGTATACCCTGGCATCGAAACGGGGGCCAGGCCGGTTTATATCAATAGTAGTTTATTCCAATTCTCTTCACTCCTATTTTTCTCTGCCTCCTTCTCTCCTGGGCCCCAGTCTTGGAAGCTCTCTCCTTCTGGCTCTGACTCTGGATCTCTGGAGCCCGAGCTCTCTCGCTTCTGACTCCCTTTCCGAGCTTACGTCTTAGTTTATATAGCAGTCACATAAGGTGGTGACATAAAGTTGGGTTGAACACTGATGAATCAACAAAGAGAGGTAAGACCACTCCTCCAGGAGATTAACTCAAGGATAAAATCTCATCTACAGAGATTACTTCAGATTACTAGGAGATCCACCCAAGGGTGGGATCCCAACAAGGGTGTGTTCTTCCCTCAGTTAGTAATCTACTTAAATAGTTGTAATAAATCTACTTCTAATATTTCTAGCAATGTCATTCTGTATGAGCACAGTAAGAGATATAAACTTAGTTTGGTTCTTCCTGAGAATATCTCACTATACATTCCGCAGTTCTCAGGCCAGGTTAATCTTCCTAGCTCCAGCAGGGTCCTAGTCTCGTCGTTACTTACTTTTGGATCATGACAGCATTTGTCCATGATCATACCCTCAACTTATAGTTGAGTATTGTGGCTCTTTGGCCTGGCCCATTTCGATGCCAAGGTAGCTCACTGCTTGCCCTGGGTCCATTCAGTCCCTCATCGGGACCTTGCTTTTGGGGTGCTAGGAACTAAGGGCAACTGAGTCAAGAAATCAGATGCCCAGAAGTAAATATTATTCGGAGTCAATCAACTCCCAAGTTACAAAGCATAATATTAACTGTCTTCCTGTGTCCACACAGAAAGGACATTGCTTACAATACAAGTTCAGTGTTCTTAGATGGGTGTGACCTGACAAACCTAAGCTACCTGAGGAAGGACAAAAGAGTGTTATCCTACACCATACCATCCCCAAGCACCACCAGGAGTAATTCCTGAGTGCATGAGCCAGCCAGGAATAACACATGTGAATTGCCAGGTGTTATCCAAAAAGGAAAAAAAAAAGTAAGTTTGAAAAAATAAAAGAAGGGGAGATTCTAGGTCAACAAAACCACTTTTACTACCCATACTGTATTGGAAGAATATATGTTTGTGTGTGTATATGTGTGTGGGGGGGTTGGGGGTAACTTTTGTCCTACACATAAATATAGGGCAGACTTCATCTAGTAGTGCTTAGGGCTTACTCCTGGGTCTGTGCTCAGAGTTTACTCCTGGCAGGGATCAGGGGACCATACATGTTTCTCTGGTTGGAAACTGAATTGACAGCTTGCAAGGCAAATGGCATACACACACACACACACACACACACACACACACTCACATACATATTTTTTGTATATACATATGTATCTTCTTATACATAATAAATATATTTTAAGACAGTTTTATTTTTAAACCTCTGTAAAACAATGCAATAAGCACAAACCACAACTAAGAGGATAAAGAGAACAAGAGGGAATCCCCTGAAACAGAGGCAGGGTGGGATGGGGGGGTGGGGGGTGGGAGGAATGCTGGGACCCGTGGTGGTGGAGGATGGGCACTGGTGGAGGGATGGGTACTCGATCATTGTATAACTGAAACCCAAGCACAAAAATTTATGTCTATAATTGTACCTCATGGTATTTCACTAATAAAAAAATCTTTTTAAAAGAATAAGAATAGAATTCACCTGTTCAAATTTTATATTACAAACAAATATAAATTAACTTCTGTATACATCATTATTTCACAAAATAACAGCAACTGTGTTTTGCATGTCTGATTTTTTTCTTTTCTTTCAGTTTTATTTGGAGGTGGAGTTCATCTAGTAGTGTTCAGGGCTTACTCCTGGCTCTGTACTCAGAGTTTCCTCTGGCAGGGATCAAGGGACCATGGATGGTTCCCAGGCTGGAACCTAGTTTGACAGTTTGCAAGACAAATGCTTTACACAATGTACCATTTCTCTGACTCGACTTAGATGTATGTTTTGTTGGTGTTTTATATTGATTATATGTATATTTCTGTATATAAGGGTGTTTACATATCCTATAGAGATCTAATTTGCATTTTTCAATCAATATTAGCTCTTGAGATTTCTTTGTATGTATATCATATTTTAATTTAAATAAACATTCTATCTTTCCACACTCATGGTCAAAGTCGGCCAGCATTTGTGCCGCTTGGCTGATGTTTGGTGTTATTAAAACAATGTCATCAGCAAAGCGGAGGGGGTGTAGTTGCCGACCATCTATCTTCACTCCCATTCCTTCCCATTCTAGTCGTCGCATGATGTTCTCGAGGGTGGCACTGAAGAGTTTCGGTGAAATGGTATCACCCAGCCACGCCCCTCTCTTGACAACAACGATCACTTCTTTGTAGAATGGTGAGATCCTGGTAGTGAATCCGCAATACAGCTCATGGAGGATCCTGATGTATTGGGCTTGAATGCCCTGATTGACTAGGGCTTTCATGACCGCTTCCGTCTCAACAGAATCAAAGGCCTTCTTTAAATCAATGAATGTTAAACAGAGCGGCATCTTGAACTCCCGAGAAACCTCAATGAGCTTGGTTATCGTGTGGATATGGTCGATGGTGCTGAATCCTTTGCGGAACCCTGCTTGCTCGCATGGTTGTCCTTCATCTAGTGTTCTGCCAATCCTATTCAGGATGACTCGAGTGAACAGCTTGTAGATGACAGACAATAGGCAGATCGGGCGATAGTTGCCAATGCAATGGATGTCTCCCTTCTTGAACAGTAGTACGGTCCTGCTGGTTTTCCATTGGGACGGAACCTTGCATTCAGACAGGTAGCGAGTGAAGAGCCAAGCCAGTGTATTGATGAGTACTGACGGCAGGTTCTTCAGGTGTTCAGGTCTGAGCTTCTCTGGGCCGGGTGCTGTTTGTTTCTTTACCAACGAAATGGCGTGTCAGATTTCGGAAGGGAGAACGTTGGGAACGACATATCCACTCTGTGGAATTTGGTATGTCGGCAAGTGGACATGGCTATCGAAGAGATTTGAGTAGACGTCATGGATAATCTTCTCCATTGCTGTTCTGGAGGATGTGATGGAAAGGTAGGACTACAGCTGAATCTTATGGAGACAATGTTTTTGAGAAACAGCCTCGTTCCTGACGCCCCATTCGCTCTCAATGGAATGACCATCTCCGAATGCAACAGCTGTGTGTACCTAGGTGGAGAGGTCAACATGACAAATGACCTGGCACCCGAGCTGCACAGGAGGAAGAGAGCGGCTTGGAACGCCTTTAAGAACGTCGAAGAAGTAGCTAAGAGGACGAAGAACCTCCAGCTCCGGGCACATCTCTTTGATTCCACTGTTCTTCCTGCATTAACATATACCTCAGAGACCTGGGCCCTACGCAAACAAGATGAGAACGCTATTCAGGTCTCCCAAAGAAGAATAGAAAGAGCTATGCTTGGAATATCACGTTTCACTCAAATGAGAGAAAGAATCCGGAGTTCTGACATCCATCGACGATCAAGAATCAGGGATGCTGTCTCATTTGCCAAGGTGTCAAAAATCAGATGGGCTGGTCATGTAATGAGATTTAAAGACGACCGCTGGACTAGAGCTGTTACTGACTGGATTCCACGGGATGTCAAAAGACCGCGTGGCCGCCCACCTACCAGATGGTCAGACTTCTTCGTCAAGATCATGAACGATCGGTTTGAGGCCCTTCATGTTCCCAGAGCGAACAGATTCCATTGGGCTACACTAGCATGCGACAGGGACAAATGGAGACATTACTGGCGCCCGCTCGAGCAAATCGACGACTAACAGGAAGTTAAGTGATAAGTGAAGTGAAACATTCTATCACAATTCAATTATTCGTTACCCCAGTGGAAGTTATTTCATTTTTTTATTTTAATTTTTTTAATTTAAAGTCTTTTACTTTTAAAATCAGTACTTAATAATGGTTTTGTACATGAATCATTATGCAGAACCTACATCCTCATAACATGCGACAAAAGAGACATCAATAGTGTCAGTGTCCTTGTCAACATGAACTTGGTCATGAGCATTGATTCAATTGAATGCCTAACAACCCGAATTGGACGATTACACTTGAACAGATGTGGTTCAGTGTCGGCAGTTTCTATCTTCATTGTCTACGCACCAACATCCAATTACATTGAAGGAGAAATTGAGAAGTTCTACATGAAGCTGGAAAAGTTCTATAAAGAAGACCACACCTTCTACAAGATCAATGTCAGTGACTTTAATGCCAAGATAGGACCAAGAAGATCAGACAAAGAACTTCACATCATTACCCATGTTCTAGAATGGAATGTACAAGGTGAGAGAGTTCATCAAGGTCGACATGATGAACTGTCTAAGTTCATCATGTCAACCAAGACCATCCATGGTAACTCACAGTTCCAGAGGCTGAATCTAAACATTGGACATAGGAGTCTCCCTGTGGATGGTTCTACAATGAAATTGACCACATCATATTTAATCAATGGTTTTGCCTGACCAATGTTGCTGTTCTCCCAAAATTCCAAATGGGATCAGACCATGTTTTCTCATGCAAAATTCTACTTCACGAAGTGGGGAGAAAGGACTGCAAAGTTTAAGAAGACAAGTCCCAGAACAACCACCAACTGGGAGTTCTTTGGCACTATTGCAGCAAGACGGGAAGATGCCGTCATTGATAACATTGATGAGGAACAGGATCGACTGGTTCAGCACCTCCATGATTGTGCGAAGAACGCAGAGAGCGAAATAGCCACAAAAAGCTTCCTATCTTCAAAAACTCTTGAGCTTATTTGCCAACGTGGCATGGCACAAGCCTCAGGCAACCACAAGCGAATGTCCAAGCTTGCAAAGCGGTGCAGAAAAGCAATCAAGGAAGACCTCAAAGAGAGAAGAGCAGCAGTGCTGGCAGATGTGGCAGAAGTTGGGAAAAGCATTCGCAACACCCGCCTGACCTTCGCCAACTACAAGACCAAGATGACTGCCCTCTGATGTCCTAATGGATCTATCACTTCTTTCAGAAGGGCAATGGAGAAGATTATCCATGACTTCTACTCAGATCTCTTCCATAGCCACGTCCACCTGCCCACAGACAAAATTCCGCAAGATGAATATGTTGTTCCCAATGTTTTCCCTTCTGAAATCTGACACACCATTTCGTTGGTAAATAAGCAAACAGCACGTGGCCCAGACAAGGTCAGACCCGAACACCTGAAGAACTTGCTGTCAGTATTCATCAACACACTGGCTCGGCTCTTCACATGCTACCTTTCTGAATGCAAGGTTCTGTCCCAGTGGAATACCAGCAGGACTGTACTACTGTACAAGAAGGGAGACTTCCACAATATTGGCAACTATGGCACAATCTGCCTGTTGTCTGTCGTCTACAAGCTGTTTAGTCCAGTCATCCTGAATAGGATTAGCAGATGAAAAACAACCATGCAAGCAAGCCTGCAAAGTTCTGCAAAGGATTATGCATCATTGACCATATCCACACAATAACCAAGCTCATTGAGGTTTCTTGGGAATTCAACATGCTGCTCTGTCTAACGTTCATTGAGATAAAGAAGGCCTTTGATTCTGTTGAGGCTGAAGCGGTCATCAAAACCCTAGCCAAGAAGGGAAGTTCAAACTCAATACATCACAATCCTCCGTGACCTGTATTAAGGATTCACTACCAGGATCTCACCATTCTACAAAGAAGTGATCATCCATGTCAAGAGAGGGGTTCAGCAGGGTGATACCATTTCACGAAAACTCTTCAGTGTCACCCTTGAGAAGATCATGCAATGACTGGAATGGGAAGAAGGAATGGGAGTGAAGATAGATGGTCAGCAACTATACCACCTCCGCTTTGCCGATGACATTCTCCTAATACACCAAATATTAGCTGAGCGGCACCAATACTGGCTGACTTCGACTGTGAGTGTGGAAAGGTCAGACTTCAGCTGAATCTCACCAAGACAATGTTTATGAGAAACGGTCTCATTCCTGATGTTCCATCCACTCTCAACAAAACAAACATCTCCGAATGCAACAGTTATGTGTACTTAGGTCGAGAAGGCTACATGACAAATGACCTGGCACCTGAGTTGCACAGGAGGAAGAGAGTGGCTTGGAATGCCTTCAAGAGCATTGAAGAAATAGCTGAGGACAAAGAACCTCCAACTCCACGCATATCTCTTCAATTCCACTGTTCTTTCTGCAATAATATACACCTCAGAGTCCTGAGCCCTACAAAAACAGGATGAGAATGCTATTCAGGTCTCCCAAAAAGGAATTGAAAGAACTTTGTTTGGAGTATCATGCTTCACTCAAGTGAGAGAAAGAATCCAGAATTCTGACCTCTGTTGACAGTCAGGAATCAGGGATGCTTTCTCATTTGTCAAGGCGTGGAAAATCAGATGGGCTGGAATGTAATTATATTTGGAGACAACCGCTGTACTAGAGCCATTACCAACTGAATTCCACAGGATGTCAAAAGATCACGTGACTGCCCACCTACGAGATGGTCAGACTTCTTTGTCAAGACCCTGAATGGTCGGTTTGAGGCCCTTCTTGTTTCTAGAATGAGCAGATGCCATCAGGCTACACTAACATGCAACAGGGATGAATGGAGACATTATGAGGCCAGCTCGAGCAAATCAATGAGTACTGGGAGGTCAAGTGATCAAGTGATAAGGTATGATCTTAATATATAAAATAAATTAGAAAATATAAAACCCATCATTATAAATAATAAAACTATAAAGTGTTTTCTACAAAATTATCTCATAGAAATACATGGCATTCCTGTATTTAAATGATGAAATAGGAATAAGATAACATTTTTTAAATCCCTTTCACAACTCCAACTCAAAAAATCAAGTCCCTGGGAAACAGCCAAGAAAAAGAAATGAAAGACATACAAACAAAACTATAAATAAATAAAGACACTTTGAAATGGAAACAAATCTTCTATTCAGCATTAAAAGGACTTATATTGTCAGAATGACAATTACATTCAAAGCACTATGTAGATACAATGCAGGCACTATATAAAAGATCTATAATATATACCAAAAGGTTTTGTATGCATATGGAATGATAAAAACTCCCAGAGAGTCAAAGCAACAATAGAAAAAAAAAGAAATTTGGAGGCTTTTTAATTTCCAAATTCTAAATTATATTATAAACTCTGGCTGGAGCGATAGCACAGTGGTAGGGCATTCACTTTGCACGCAACCAGCCTGGTCGAGCCGGGTTCGATTCCTCTGCCCCTCTCGGAGAGCCCAGCAAGCTACCAAGAGTATTTCACCCTCACTGCAAAGCCTGGCAAGGTACCGTGATGTATTCAATATGCCAAACACAGTAACAACAAGTATCACGGTGGAGATGTTACTGGGCCCACTCGAGAAAATTGATGAACAATGGTAGGACAGTGACAGTGATTATAAACTCCAAGTAATAGAAACAGTGTGGGGGGTCTGGAGCGATAGCACAGAGGGTAGGGCGTTTGCCTTGCACGCAGTCTGACCTGGGTTCAATTCCCAGCACTCCATATGGTCCCCTGAGCACCGCCGGGAGTAATTCCTGATTTTTTGAGCCAGAAGTAACCCCTGAGCATCGCCGGGTGTGACCCAAAAAGCAAAAACATTCATTCATTCATTCATCATCCTGTTAATCGTCGATTGCCTCGAGCAGACCCCAGTAACGTCTCTTTCATCCTAGCCCTGAGATTATATTCAAGGCTTTTTAGGAGAATGAGACCCATCATTGTTACTGGTATTTGGCATATTTGGTGCACCACGGGGAGTTTGCCAGACTCTGCCCTGTGGGCAGGCTATATTCGATAGCCTGCAAGTTTGTCCAGAGTAGGAATGAGATAATGAGATACCATAAAAAGATGTTCAGATAAGATGCCCCAGGCGCGGGGGCAGAGACTGCACTTTTCTCGTCCGGGATCTGGATTTTATAGTCTCTGAGTCTTGGCCGCTGATGGGATTACACGGCGCCAGGGGGCCAGGTGGTGGGTGTGACCCCCGCCTACTGGAATTTGGAGGATCTGGGTGGAGGATGCTCGACTCCAATTCGAGTAGGCTTGGAGATCTCGGCCCCGGAACCCGCGTGGCTTTGTCCCTCTGCCAGTACCTTCATATGTGCGGAGAGTGGTCTCAGCATGGTGGTGGCTAGTCCTGGAGGTCTTCGGCTGCCGGAGCCCTGGTCGGGGTGGGGAGGAAAGCTCAACCCGCTCCCCTCCAAGGGACCCCAGCGAGGAACAGCCAGGCGCAGGGGCAGGAGACTGACTGCACTGGTCTCGTCCGGGAGCTGCATTTTGTAGTCTCTGAGTCTTGGCCGCTGATGGGATTACACGGCGCCAGGGGGCCAGGTGGTGGGTGTGACCCCCGCCTACTGGAATTTGGAGGATCTGGGTGGAGGATGCTCGACTCCAATTCGAGCAAAAACAAACAAACAAAAAAACCCAGTGTGGTGCTAAAGTTAAAATGGACTCTCAGACCAGTGGGATATAATTGAGAGACCAGAGTCATCCCTGAGTTTAGAACCAGGAGAAAGATGGGGGCACCATTATCACCATATGAGATATTGCTGAAAAATAAATGAAGAAAATAATTTAAAATGGTTACTGAACCTAAAGTTAGTCCAGAGGATAAGGTTCTTGTCCTACATACAACTAGCATATATTCCATTCTCAGTTCCCATGTAATTCTCCTGAGCCCTACCAGGAGTGATTCTTGGGTGCAGAGTCAGCAGAACCAAAACATGCAAACAACAACAACAACAAATAAATCAGTTGGTGTGGATGTGATAAATAAATAAATAAATAAATAAAAGGAGTCCTCTTCCACTATTGGTGGAGTTTAGACAGATTGATTCAATTACTTTGAAAAAAATTATATAGACCCTTCTCAGAAAACTAGCAATTGAGCTTCTTTATGACCCAAAGTCCCTTAATTGACTTCTACTCCAAGGACCCCAAATTCCTATTTTAAAAAGTCTTTAGTGCTCCTCTGCTTGTTTCATCACTTTTAATAATAACCAAGATCTGAAAATGATTCAAGAGTCAAAGAGCAAATGACTGGATAAGGAATTTTTGTTGTATATACCATGAACTACTACTCAGCTGTAAACAAGAAATGATATCAAGTGACTTGTCTCTAGTACTTGGAACTACAGGACACCATGAGGGTGAAGAAAGCCAGAAGGAAATGAACAGATACAGAATGCTCACATTCCTATGTAAGTTCCAAAGAAACACAAAAGGAACAACAAGTGGCTGAAGGCACAGAACTGAAGATCTAGTCTATAGCCCTGAGCTTAGGGCAGGAATGGTCCTGGGTGATGGTTGTTGGTGAACTGGATGGGAGTGGTCCTTGGATATTAGGGGGTGTGGTGTTGAAATTGCATGTAACTATCGTTATGGAAATGCCTATTGCAGTACATCAAGAAAAAATGGGTAAAATAAAATTTAAGTATAGAAAGAGTATAAAATTTAAGTATAGAAAAATTTAATTTTTTTGGAGGGGGCATACCTGGTAGTGTTCAGATACTGCTGGTAGTTCTTATGGCATTAATAGTGCCAAGGTGTAAGTGAAGCGCCTTAACACATGTACTCTCTCTAAGGTCAAATATAAAAAAGTTGTAAGATTGGTGTTTGTTTGTATGACAGTTTTTGTGAAGCATTTGAGTATGCTAGTTAGATTTCTGTTTGTTTGTTTGTTTTGACCACACCGTGTTGTTCTCATGACTCTTGGCTCAAATCCCAGGGATCAATCATGGTGGGACTCACAAAAATGCATGAAGTTGTGGGAATCAAACCTGAGAGGGCTGCATGCAAGGTAAGTGCCCTATGCTCTGTACCATCTCTCCAGCCCCGTACTTACTATATTTTGTATTCTGCTACCCAGATACAAACTACACTATAAGTTTTACAGGGCTTCTGTTTGATGCATCCAAGATCAGATTAATTCTTTCCAGGGACCAATAATTAATTAGCCTAAATGCATTTTAAAAGTTTATAAGCCTGTAATTGAATCTTAGGCATTTACCTCCATAGACATCTGAAATCTGAGAGTATAACCTATTCAGTGAAATAGATAGCTATGGAATAGCTCTTGCATTCTATTATGCCTCCTATCATTCCTATAAAAAAGATGCAGTTTTCTAATGAGCACTTTGCCTTTTTCTATCTTGTAGATGTGAAGTTTTTAGACTGAAAACTGAGTCAATAGTCAGAGTAATCTTACCACAGCTCTACTGCTGTAGAGGCAAGTCCTGAATAGGCTTGCTATTAAGGTTTCAGCTGGAAATCCACAATCACGAAGTCCATTCATTACAGACAATCAGAGTGTCCTTTGCTGCCACTGTGTAACATCTCTTCCTTGAGAACATGGCTGATAGCAGAAGTCAGGACAGTTAGGAGGTAGAGAAAGAAATGAAGTGTTTATGGCAATTACTAGAACAACCCATGATTAAAAGAAAAGGGTGCCATACCAAACAGAAAATATCACCTTGATTCGAAACACTAAAGGCTAAATTTGGTAGTGATCCTGGTTTGTTTCACTTTTCTTCTGAAATATTCAAAATATTGGGTCAATATTAAAATCCACTTTGTCAATTTATACCTGTTTGTATAAGATCACAGTGTCTTAATATTTCTGGATTCAGTTTAGGTTTGAAAAAAAATTAATTGCAAAATAGTGAAAAATCGTATGCATAGAACATTCTGGCAGTTAGAACTTGAAGAAAAAATGCTGACAAGTATTGCATGTGGCCTACCAAGCTTTAATACCCAGCATCTCATAAAGTGCCCTTAGTTTCCAGAAGAGATCCCTGAGCAAAGAGCTAGGAGTAAATCCTAAGCACCGCAGGGTGTTACCCAAATAACAACAACAAAATTCAGGAAAATTATTGGGTCTGTTTTCACTGCAACAACCTACGGCAGTGCAAATGGTTCAAGCCCTTGGCAGGGAGAGATGAATTTTAATTCTGGATCTAGAAGTTGCCAGGAGTTGAATTTATGATCACTGATAAGTCATAGGAATTCTCAGTCTCAGGTTTTATAATAGAAAATGGGAATTTAGCTTTGCATGCTGGTGTATGCCTATATCATTCCAGTCACTCAGAAGGCTGAGGCAGGAGGATCACTTGGGTCCAAGAGCTGTGGGCTCTAGGGTGCTCTGCTCATCACGTGTCCGCAGTAAATTCGGGATCAAAATGGAATTGGAACAACCAGGTTGAAATTTTTATATCAGAAAATGAGACTTTTAAAAAAATGTTACCGGCCCTTCACGCCCGACCGAGGTCACCAGCTGCCCCCCACGAGCAGCTCTCCGGCACGGCCACGGCCCCGGAGGCACAAGGACTTAGCACAGAGAGCCACCCGCTTTGGAGCAGAAAAGCAAATGGACTATGTGTTAAACTGTGCCAGCATGCCTGCCCGGAGGGGAAAGGGTGTTGGCCCACTTGCCCGCTCCTCTCTGGAAAGAAAGATGGCGGCCGCACAGGAGCCTTGTTGACAGCAGGTTTGAGCCGGGGTCAGGGGGCGGCAGGGGCCTCATGGGAAGGGGGGCGTAATGGGCTGTCCTTCACGCCCGACCGAGGTCGCCAGCTGCCCCCCATGAGCGGCTCTCCGGCACGGCCACGACTCCAGAGCACAGAAACCAATCTCTTAACTATCTAACTTTTAATAGAAATACTTCCAGGGTTAATAAGTAAAACAGCAGAAATCCAAAAGCGTGCGGCCGCGGCATCATTTTATTCTTAAACCCAGCTGTAGAAAGCAAATCATTTCACAACGCTGTTTCAGCATATCTGATTGGGGGGGGGGTCGTAAACTCTAAACAATAATTGTGCATCTTCTATCGAAACAATGTATCTAGTCAAAGTAGATAGAGTATTAACTAGAACTCATCTGCCATCTCAGGAATTGGGAGGGGTGGGAGGTGGGGTTCTATTGGGTTTCGTGGTTAAAAATAAGTATTGGTAAAGGGAAATGTGTTTGATACTTACATGACTGAGACCTAAACCTGAAAGCTCTGTAACTTTTCCCACAGTGATTCAATAAAGAAATAAATTATTAAAAAAATAATAATAACAAAAAATAAATAAATAAATAAATGTTACCTTTGTATCCTACACAGTCACCTGTATATTAGATTTAAAAGATGGATAAGGGCAACTAAAATCTTAAAAATTTTATATATAAATTGGCTATGGTAAATGCTTATATAAATCTTCTAATTTGTACAGTAAGAGTTAGGAGGGAACCGTGAAATACTAGTTAAAGGAAACTGACACTCCTAGTGGTAGATTGTCAAACTGTCTTGGAAAACTGCCTGAAGCTATTTATTAATGGCATTGTCAATCACAGTGTCTAAATAGAAATTGAAAAAGCTAAAATGCAATGGCTTAAAAGTTTGAATGAGTTAAAATTTTTACTCTTAAATTTCACAGATATTCTAATATAAATAAAAGTTGCCTGTGCCCAAATTGTTCTTTTATAAATGACTCTATTTAATTGATTTATAAATATATATTCTGTAGCACTGTAGCACTGTCCTTCGGTTGTTTATCAACTTGCTCAAGCAAGCACCAGTAACATCTCCATTGCGAGACTTGTTGTTTCTGTGTTTGGCATATCGAACACGGCACCGGGAGTTTGCCAGGCTCTGCAAACGGTAGCTTGCCGGGCTCTCTGAGAGGGGCGGAGGAATTGAACCCGGGTCGGCTGTGTGCAAAGCAGATGCCCTAACCACTCTGCCATTGCCCTTATATATTTAAGAGTACTAAACACAAGCCATACTTTTTTCTGTCTGTTCTTCATGTTCAAGAAAATGTGAAGAATTCCAAATAAGTAAAGTCATATAAAATTCATATCTAACTTTAAGAGCTATGACTATGAATTAGATTCTTACGAAACTAGAAAGTTGATACTTTATCCACACTATGCTATATCACCACATCATTCTCGCTAATCGAAAAGTCAGGGCAACCGTTGACCAGTCCTCCTAGCCCCTGCTTTCCCTGGTCATTTATAAGTCTTCTACTATAAATATTTTTCACTATAGCACTGTCGGTAGGACGGTCCTCCCATTGTTCACCAATTCGCTCAAGCTGGCCCAGTACTGTTTCCGTTGTGAGACTTGTTGTTACTGTTTTTGGCATATCAAATACACCATGGGTAGCTTGCCAGGCTTTGCCGTTCGGGAGAGATACTCTCGTAGCTTGCCGGGCTCTCCAAGAGGGATGGAGGAATCGAACTCAGGTCGGCCATGTTGGCTGCGTGCAAGGCAAACGCACTACCCACTGTGGTATCACTCCATCCCACAGAAAAATAAACAGTTAATAATACTTGCAAAATTAGATTAACATACAATAATAATGGAGATTTACTATATATGAATGCCACATAATTACAATTTATAGGATTAAATGTGACAATTATAGAGCTTAGTTTTAAAAGATTTTTAGCTAATATCCATTTTCATTTTGGTCAATATGATGTAAAAATTATGCATTGTTTCTTGTGAGAGGTCATTGGAACTACAGGACTCTCTTACTAATCAACATGGAGTCATCTACCTATTTCATAGCAAGATGATTTATTTTGAAATAATTATTTTTAAAAGGCACCTAGTGTTATTAAAAAAACTTCCATATGTCAGTTATTTATCAAAATATATGTTAAGGTAAGAGTCAGTTTCCTTTTACAAAATGGTCAGTTAAACTAAACTATATATTTACAATCTGAAATTTCAAATCAGAAAATATTAGTAGAAACATAGCCAAAATCTGAGCAGCTGATACTACAGAAATAAATACCTTTGGTGTGATGATACAGAATAAAAAGAAAGAAATTATACACTTGTAAAAGCAGAGATAAATACAGATAACTTACTTACTTACTTACTTTTGTTTTCTTAACCACATGACCATCTCTAACCTATATAATTGTGTCATGGCCTAAAAAGTCAGATCTTGAAAATGGTGCTTTTTTATATACATATATTCCATGATACATATTTTATTTAATGCATCCGGACTTATAGTTCACTGTAACCTAAATATAAAAAGATAAACAAAGGAAATTTACTTTTCTTTTATATAAACTGTCATTATAAGAAAGAAATATTTATGCATCTGCAATGAGGTGCTCTGAGACTCATTATTAAGATACCGATGTTGCAATTCAAACCTTAATTTTATGCCCCAGTTCTGATTCAGTCATGCATTTATTCAATAAGTAAATAAAAAGGTCCCGCTCTCAGACAGACTCTTAACTTGGCCATTAAAATAGAGTAGTAGAAAAAAATAGAAATGGGCTCCAATGATATTTGGAGTCCTTTAGATCAGTTGTAAAGATAAATGCACAAAAACATAATTTAGAAAATAAATATATAATACCAGTATATGCAGAAAATTTTAGAAAAATATAAGCATGAGGTAGATTATAAACATGCCCACAAATTATTCTTTCTGTATTTATTACTTTGTATTCTGAATTTGCAGACCTTTTCAATCTATCAAGATATGCCATTCAATTTTCACTTCTGGAGTATGTGTTTGTCAATTACCTGTAGCAAATGCTGAAACTCTGCATCTTTTAAGTCATGAAAATAATGTAGCAGTCCATACTCAGAAAAATGAGTAAGCAATAGTAATTACATATGGAATATTTTTATGTATGTATATCAAAGAGCCCTACCACTATATTTGTATCATTGCAAATGACAAGGTTTCCTTCTTTATTATTGTCAATAATGGCATCTTCCCATATCACCACAATAGTGCCAAAGGGCTCCCAGTTGGTGGTCGTTCTGGGATTTCTCTTGAAATTTGCAGCCCTTTTTCCCCACTCCTTGAAGTATAATTTTGCACGAAGGAGACGGTGGTCCAATCCCATTTGGAATTTTGGAACTACAGCAACATTAGTCAGGCAAAAACGTCGATTGAATATGATGTGGTCAATTTCATTGTGGAACTGTCCAGTGGGAGACTCCCATGTTCAGTGTTTAGATTCGGCCTTCTGGAACTGCGAGTTACCATGGATGGTCTTGTTCAATAAGATGAAATCAGACAGTCTCTCACCCTGTTCGTTCCAGTTTAGGCTGTAAGTCGCTTAATGTGGAGTTCTTTGGAGCCTTCACAGTCCTATCTTGGCATTAAAATCACCGACAATGATCTTGTAGAAGGTGTGGCCTTCTTTATAGAACTTCTCCAACTCCATGTAGAACTTCTCAATTTCTTCTTTGTCGTAGTTGGATGTTGGTGTGTAGGCAAATAAGATAGAAACTACCAGGAATGTGCCATATCTATTCAAGTGTAAAGGTCTGATTCGATTTGTTAAGCATTCAAACAAATCAATGCTCATGGCCAAGTTCCTGTTGACGAGCACACTGAAACCACTGACGCTTCTACTGTCATATATTCCAAGGAAAAGTCCTTCTCCAGTGTCATAAATGGTGTGATGTGATTGATGCCTCTTGTCTTGGTCAATCCAATGACGCCATACTTGATCTTCTGTCTTTGCACCATCAGGTCCTCAATAGATGGATCCGATGCCAGTGTATGTGCATTAAAGGCACAGTCATTTTAGTTCTTCTTTGTTTTGGCATCCTAGTTCAGCCACAAGATTTTAGCAGCCTTTCATTGCTCATCCATTTCAACGCTTCCATATTGGGAGATTTCCAGGGTCAGGGGATTGAAGCTCATTTTTGTTACTGTTTTTGGCATATTGAATACAATACACGTAGCTTGCCAGGCTCTGCCATGTGGGTGGCATGTTGGTTTGCTCTTTGCCATTTGGAACCATTGCCACCCTTTCACGATGATGAGGCAGTGAATCATCGATGAAGAAATGATTGACTGGTTCAGCACCTCCATGACTGTGCGAGGAATGCCAAGGGCGAGAAAGCCACAAAAAGATGCCTGTCTTCGGAAACTCTCGAGTTCACTCACCAATGTGCTTAAGCATGAGCCTCAGACAATCACAAGCTAACGTCTGAGCTTGCAAAGCTGTGCAGAGAAGCGATAAAGAAAGACGTCAAAGAGAGAGGAACAGCAGTGCTGGCTGATGCGGCAGAAGCCGGGAGAAGTATTCTCAACGCCCGTCTGTCCTTCGCCAACTACAAGACGACGATAACTGCCCTCCGATTTCCTGATGGATCTATCACATCTTCCAGAAGGGCAATTGAAAAGGTTATCCATAACTTCTACTTGAATCTCTTTGATAGCCATGTCCACCTGCCTACATACCAAATTCCACAGAATGGCTATGTTGTTCTCAGCATTCTCCCTTCTGAAATCTGACATGCCATTTCATATGTAAAGAAGTGAACAGCACCCAGCCCAGATAAGGTCAGACCCAAACACCCGAAGAACCAGCTGCCTGTACTCATCAATTCACTGGCTTGGCTCTTCACATGCTACCTGTCTGAATGCAAGGTTCTGTTCCAATGGAAAACCAGCAGGACCATTCTCCTGTATAAGAAGGGAGACATCCACAACATTGTCAACTATTGCCCAATCTGCCTGTTGTCTGTCATCTACAAGCTGTTCACTCAAGTCATCCTGAATAGGATTGGCAGAACACTAGATGGAGGACAACCATGGGAACAATCCAGGTTCTGAAAAGGATTCAGCACAATCAACCATATCCACATGGTGACCAAGCTCATTGAGGTTTTGCGAGAGTTTAAGATGCCTCTCTAACACTCATTGATTTAAAGAAGGCCTTTGATTCTGTTGAAACTAAAGCAGTCAAATAGGATGTTCAAACTCGTACATCAAGATCCTCTATGAGCTGTATTATGGATTCACCACCAGGATCTTACCATTCTACAAGGAATTGACCATCATCGTAAAGAGAGGGGTTTGGCAGGGTGATATCATTTCACCCAAACTCTTCAGTGCCGCCCTCGAGAACATCATGGGACAACTGGAATGGAAAAGAATGGGAGTTAAGACAGACCTCCGCTTCGCTGATGACATTGTTCTAAAAACACCAAACATTAGCCAAGTGGCACAAATGCTGGCTGTCTTCGACTATGAATGCGGAAAGGTCAGACTGCAGCTGAATCTCATCAAGGCAGTGTTTCATGAGAAACAGACTAGTCCCTGATGTTCCGTTCACTCTCAACAAAAGAAACATCTCCTAATGCATCAGTTATATAAATCTGTATCTAGAACTCAGCGTGACAAATGACCTGGCACCTGAGCTGTGCAGGAGGAAGAGAGTGGCATGAAACACCTTCAAGAGTGTCGGCAAAGTTCTTAAGAGGAAGAAGAACCTTTGGCTTCAGGCATATCTTTCTGACTCCACTGTTCTTCCTGCATTAACATATGCCTGAGAAATCCTGGGCCCTACGAAAACAGGATAAGAATGCTATTCGGGTCTCCAAAAGAGGAATCGAAAGAGCTATCCTTGGAATATCACGTTTCACCCAAATTAGATAAGAAATTTGGAGTTCGATGATCAAGAATCAGGGACACTCTCTCATTTGCCAAGTTGTAGAAAATCATATGGGCCAGACATGTAATATGATTCTGAAATGACCACTGGACTAGAGCCATTACCAACTGGATTCCACAGGACATCAAAATATCACATGGCCATCCACCTACAAGATGGTCAAACTTCTTCGTCAAGACCCTGAAGAACAGTTTGAGGCTCTTTGTGTTCCTGGAGCAAGCAGATGCCATTGGGCTACATTCGCTTGCAACAGGGATGGATGGAGACATTACTGGTGCCCGCTTGAGTAGATAGATGAGCAACAGGATGAAGTGATACAAGTGATTATTGTCAAATAATATCCCATTTGATATTAATATGTTACACATACATTGCACATATTATATGTACTCTGTACATTGAGAGAGCATGTAGCATGCACAGTATATAATTATTAAAATATATGTTTATTAGATTATTAAAATATATAATTATTAAAATGCCACTCAGGCATGATAAAAGTGGAAATCCAACAATACAGCAACATGTATGTAATTTTATGACATTATGATAAATAAATTTAGTCAAATTTATAACTTATATATTATATGTGGGAGTTTAAAAATTAAACACAGAAATCAGCAGAGTAGTGGTTGTTAAAATGTGGGGAAAGGTGTCCACATGGCACAAATTTTCAGAAATAAAGTGGGTAAGTTGTACCCTTAGAATGTATTTATTATTTATTTTTCATTTTTTAATGCCCCTCTCAGAGAGCCCAGCAAGCTACCGAGAGTATCTCGCCCACATGGCAAAACCTGGCAAGCTTTCTGTGACATATTTGATATCCCCAAAACTGTAACAAGTCTCACAATGGAGACGTTACTGGGCCCGATTGAACAAATCGATGAACGTGAGGACAGTGCTACAGTGCTATTTTTTAATAAATCACCGTGAGATACAGTTACAGACTTACAAACTTTTGTGGTTACGTTTCAGTCATACAATGATCTAGTACTCATCCCTCCACCAGTGCCTGTTCTCCACCACCAATGATCCCAGTATCCCTACCACATCTCCCTCCCTCCATTCCCCACAACACCCCTCTGCCTCTGTGGTAGGCAGATTCCCTTTTTACTTGCTCTCTCCTTTAGGGTGTTGTGGTCTGCAATGCAGGTATTAAGTGGCCATCCTAGTTGGTCTATAGTCTACTCTCAGCACACATCTCCCATCCCGAGTGGGTCCTCCAAGCATCCTTTACTTGCTGGTTCTTCTTTATCTGAACTGCCTTTTCCCCCAGCGTGTGAGGCCGGTTTCCAGGCCATGGAGCAACCCTCCTCTTCCTTGTCTCTCCTACCTTTGGGCATTAGTCTCCCATTTTGTTACTTTATATGTAGCACAGCAGGTAGGGTGTCTGCCTTGCACGAGGCAGACCTGGGTTCGATTCCTCCTCCCCTCTTGGAGAGCCCGGCAAGCTACTGAGAGTATCTCACCCACACGTCAAAGCCTGGCAAGCTACCAGTGATGGATTTGATATGCCAAAAACAGTAACAAGGCTCACAGTTTGTTGTGAGGCGTTACTTGTGCCTGCAGGACTGAATCAATGAACAATGGGAGGACAGTACTATAGTGCTACATATTCCACAAATGAGTGCAATCATCTGTAGGATAACACTGTTCTGTCCTTCTTGCATAGCCTCAGGAATAGTTGATAGTTGATAATTTATTGATAGTTTATTGGACTGAGGAAAAGAGAAAAACACCTTAAGGAGGTATTTTGCCTGGGGCAGTCAAGAAGGGCTTTAGAATACCTTTTTGGTGGACCCTCAGGAAGGGCTTTCTTATGTTGATTTGGCTACCTGACTGGGTGGAGTGTCAGCCCTGACTGCAAGGGAGTTGGAGAGACAAGGGAGCTAGAGAGAGAAAGAGAGAGAAGAGAGAGAAAGAGAGAGAGAGAGAGAGAGAGAGAGAGAGAGAGAGAGAGAGAGAGAGAGAGAGAGAGAGAGAGAGAGCAGGGCTGCAAGATGGACCACTGGAGACTAACAAGGGGAACCTGTGCTTGAGAGAACCTGGGCCCTCCATAACATAAATTTCTTCTATGGGATAAACTTCCTTGTAATAAACTGCTACTAAGATCAACGGGCCTGGTCCTCATCGCTTCCTTTGTCTGCCCTTGGTCAACAGCCATCCTGATCCAGACCACACAACAGAGGCTCTAAGGCACCGAACGAGGGCGGTGAAATAGAGCCGTCAGGAGAGCCCACGAACACATAACCTTCTGCGTGCATAGTTTTTTACAATCGTCCTATGTCTGTCCCTCTCTTTCTGACTCATTCCACTGAGCACGATACTCGCCATGTTAATCCAGTTATATGCAAATCTCATGACTTCATCTTTTCTAACAGCTGCATAGTATTCCATTGTGTAGATGTATCAAAGATTTATAGCCAGTCATCTGTTCTTGGGCATCCAGGTTTTTTCCAGATTCTAGTTATTGTGAACAGTGCTGCAATAAACATACGAGTGAGATGTCATTTCTACTGTACTTTCTTGCATCTCAAGGGTATATTCCTAGAAGTGGTATTGCTGGGTCAAATGGGAGCTCAATTTCTAATTTTTTGAGAATCGTCCATACTGTTTTCCAAAAGGGTTGAACCAGTCAGCGTCCCCACCAGCAGTAATGGAAAGTCCCTTTCTCCCAATATCCACACCAGCACCAGTTGCTTTTGTTCTTTTGCATGTGTTCCAGTCTTTGTGGTGTGAGATGATACCTCATTGTTGTTTTGCTCTGCATCTCCCTGATGATTAGTGATGTAGAATATTTTTCATGTGCCTTTTAGCCAGAATGTATTTATTATTTAAAAATTATTTAAGCATCATTACTTACAAAGCTGTTGACAGTCGAGTTTCAGATGTACAATGTTCCACTTCTAATCCCATCACCAAGGTCAGAAGCCTCCACCAGTAATACCAGACCCCTTCAACTTCCCAGCCTGTCTTCTTAACAGACATATTTTAGGGGTAATTTTTGTAGTTTGGCTCCCATGCTTAGTGAAAATTCAGGTCTAGTGAATTTAAATATATACAGATGTCATGTTTTTGTTCCCCAAATGAGTCCAAGTGGCTGTCCCTGCCCATATGTTACCTCCAAACCACATCTCACTTCTTTCTCTGTTTCTCTTCTTCTCCAGCGTTTTTGCTTCTGTGATTCAGGGACAACTGGTTGCCATTTTTAATCATTTCTGTTGCTTTGTCATGTTATTCTATACACCAAAGAAAAGTGAAACAAAGCAGTTAAATGAGAAGCCTGATAAAAAGAAAATTTTATAATAGAATATACTCTTTATACAATGTATTACTGTATTTATTATATGTAACATATTTATATATATTTACATACTAAATTATGCTTACTTACATTCTGTTATATTTATAATTCTATAGTTTTATAGGGCTGGAGCGATAGCACAGCAGTAGGGCGTTTGCCTTACAAGTGGCCAACAAGGCCGACCCGAGTTCGATTCCTCCGCCCCTCTCAGAGAGCCCAGCAAGCTACCGAGAGTATCTCGCCTGCATGGCAGAGCCTGGCAAGCTACCCATGACGTATTCAATATGCCAAACACAGTAACAGCAAGTCTCATGATGGAGATGTTACTGGGCCCGCTCGAGCATATTGATAAACAACGGGAGGACCGTGACCGTGATAGTTTTATATAGTCCTATATTGTTTATATCCCTTGATATAAAATTTTCAAAAAAATGGTTCACTTAGAAAATACATGTTAGCAAAGTTTGGTGTTGAGATATCTAAGAGATACTTTCACCTTGTCAGTTGCAAATATCATCGTCTAACACTTCTATGTAGCTATAATGGTAACAGAATTGGCAAAGACTTGATCATTATAATTTACTTGAATAACTCAAAAGTAGTAAATTCATTAAGATATGAGAAGACAGCTTGTACAACTTGGAACATATTACGGATAAAACTAGGATAATATCACTGATTATATGTGTTTTATTGTCTAGCTACAAATTCATTTTTAATTGTTATGAAAATATAATTGAAAAGTAATTGAAATGTTTCTTGATCAAATAGTAGCATAATTGATTTTTTAATGGGAAATAGAAAATTTTGTTTTGCTTAAGAAAGAAAAAAATAAAAACTTTTAAAAGAACTGTAGTTTTCTTAGCAACCCTTTTCCTTACATGTAAATATGCAAGAAATATGTTTAAGGGACACTGGCATACCATTGCCCAGAATTGCCTTGTGTGTTTGTTAGGTGGAAGCTAGCTTATATTTTTGTTTTAGTGACTATAGCAGCAGCCTAAGCTCAGTTAAAAGACTCATCTAGGGTCATATACTGACACAGTTGACTGATGACATTTTGTAAAGATCAATGAAATAATTCTCTGTTTAGCTTTAAATTAATCGCCCAGGGACTGCATTTCAACTGATATTTCCTTTCATGGATAATTTTTTTCCCAAAGCATAGTGTATTTTATCGAACCATTTTATTATAAAGTATTGGGCCCAACTAAATTTGATTCTCTAGATGATCAGAAGTCATTTACTGTAGGCAAAGATTAAGATAATATCAAATGTCAGATAGACCAAATTTATGTAAATTTTGTGTCACCACTCATTTAATGTCAACTATTCATTATGTGCGTAGAATTTTTATCTGATTTCACTCTTATCTTTCAAGTAATATGAGAATATTTAATTTTACATAGCTAAAATAAAATTTGTTTTTATTAGAGAATAGTGTATGTAGATATTTATATAGCACTTTGTATTTCTAAACTATTTTGTTATTTTTATTTCATTTTACTTTTCAATAATTATATGAGTGTATTAGAAGTATTACCTTAAAATATAAACTGAAAAAATCGAAAAATTACCTTCCCAGCATATAAAATTCAAACTCACTCATAGCTTCACTGAAACATTAGATCAAAAATAATGCTATAATAGTCACCATCTATGCATCATTTATTTGTAACATGTTAATGATTACAATTTTAAGAAATTAGGAAGAAAAATTTTATTTCAGATCTTTGTATAAATTACTTGTATTAACTATTTTTAATGTTTTAAATTTTTGATCCGACTTTGCAGTGCTCATGGCTTACTCCTGTTTCTGTACTCAGGGATCACTTTTACAGAGGTGTGGGAAACAATATGGTATGTTATGGATAAACCCAAGTGGGTCATGTGCAAGGTAAGAGTTCTATCTGCTGTAAAATGTCTTTGGCCCTATGTATTCTAAATTTTAGTTAAAATGTCACAAATCTAATATGATAAAACATTTCGTTAATATACGAGGGTTTATTTTATTTTATTTGGTGGTATTTTATTTATGTATCAATGATGTTTATATGTGTAGATTTTTAAACATTTATTTTATAATTAATTATTTTAAAACTGAAAGGGCTGGAGCGATAGCACAGCGGGTAGGGCGTTTGCCTTGCACGCAGCCAACAAGGCCTACCCGAGTTTGATTCCTCCGCCCCTCTCAGAGAGCCTGGCAAGCTACCGAGAGTATCTCGCCCGCACGGCAGAGCCTGGCAAGCTCCCCGTGGTGTATTCGATATGCCAAACACAGTAACAACAAAGTCTCCAATGAAGACGTTACTGGGCCCACTCGAGCAAATCAATGAACAATGGGAGGACAGAGACAGTAACAGTGACAGTGAAAACCGAAAGGTAGCATGTGAAGAGCAGAGCAAGTGTATTGACTAGTACCGAAGGCAGATTCTTCAGGCATTTGGAACTGACCTTGTCTGGGCTGGGTGCTGTTCACTTCTTTACTGACAAAATGGCGTGTTGGATTTCAGAAGGGAGAACGTTGGGAACGACATATCCATCCTGCGGAATTTGGTATCTGGGCAGGTGGACGTGACTATTGACAAGATCCGAGTAGAAGTCATGGATAATCTTCTCCATTGCCCTTCTGGAAGATGTGATAAATCCATCAGGATGTGGGAGGGCAGTCATCTTGGTCTTGTAGTTGGCGAAGGACAGGTGGACGTTGCAAATGCTTTTCCCGGCTTCTGCTGCATCTGCCAGCACTGCTGCCACTTTGGCGAATGAGCTCGAGAGTTTTTGAAGACAGGCGTCTTTTTATGGCTTTCTCTCCCTTGACGTTCCTCGCACAATCATGGAGGTGCTGAACCAGGTGCTGATCATATTCTTCATCAATGTCATCAACGACGGCATCTTCCCAAGTTGCTGCAGTAGTTCCAAAGACCTCCTAGTTGGTGGTTGTTCTTGGAGTTCTCTTCTTAAACTTTGCAGCCCTTTCTCCCAACTCTGTTAAGTAGAATTTTGTACATCGTAGATGGTGATCCGATCCCACTGGAATTTTGGGACAACAGTGACATCGGTCAGGCAAAAACATCAGTTGAATATGATGTGGTCAATTTCATTTTGGAACTGTCCACTGGGAGACTCCCATGTCCAACGTTTAGATTTGCCTTCTGGAACTGCGAGTTACCATAGAAGGTCTTGTTTGACATGAGGAACTCAGACAATCTCTCGCCCTTTTCGTTCCATTCTAGGTCATGGGTCCAGATGTGGAGTTCTCCGCCTGATCATCTTGGTCCTATCTTGGCATTAAAATCGCCAACAATGATCTTGTAGAAGGTGTGGTATTCTTTATGGAACTTCTCCAGCTCCATGTAGAATTTATCAATTTTTTCTTCATCATAATTGGATGTCGGAGCATAGACAACAAAGATATAAACTGCTGGCAGTGAGCCACATCTATTCAAGTGTAATAGTCCAATTCTGCTTGTTAGGCATTTGAATGAATCGATGCTCATGGCCAAGTTCATATTGACAAAGACACCGACACCACCATGCCTCTTTTGTCACATGTTCTGAGGAACAGGTCTTCGGCAGTGTTGAAAATGGTGTGATGTAATCAATTCCTTCTCATCTCAGTCAGACCAATGCTATTATACTTGATCTTCCACACTTGCACCATCAGGTCCTCAATGGATGCTTCCAATCCCAGCATATGTGCATCGAAAGTACAGATGTCATTTTACTCCTCCTTCATTTTGGCAGCCAAATTCAGCCCTGAGATTTTATCAGCCTCTCCTTGCTCATCCTTCTTAACCCTGCCATATTGGCGGCTCTTTCAGGGTCAGGGAAATGAGAACCATTGTATTGATTGTTTATGGCATATCAAATATGCCATGAATAGCTTGTCAGGCTTTGCTGTGTAGGCAGGATACTCTTGGTAACTTGCCAGGTTCTCCAAGAGAAATAGAGGCTTTTAGAGCAGAATATAATCAACCTTGCAGGTGTTCCCATGGTTCAAACCATATTTGAACCCCATCAGATATGGTGTGGTAATAATGAAAAATGGGTATTAAGTGTCTATGATGTGCTGCGTGGTAGAGAAAGCAGCCTGGCGCATGGGGGCGGCTGGGTAGTGGAGGTAGTGAAGGTTGGCCAATGGTGTATTTATGTGGCTCCAGAAGTTGGGTCTTCTGGGTGTGATGCCTGGGTTGCTAGAGACTGTGGGAAGCAGGAAGAGGATCTTTGTTTCCGGGTCCATCAGTACTCATCAATACACCACTTGGTTCTTCACATGCTACCTGTCTGAATGTAAGGTTCCATCCCAGTGGAAAACCAGCAGGACCGTTGTACTTACTGTACAAGAAGGGAGACATCCATAACATTAGCAACTATCACCTGATCTGCCTGTTGTCCATCGTCTACAAGCTGTTCACTCGAATCATTCTGAATAGAACTGTCAGAACACCAGATGAAGGACAACTATGCAAGCAAGCCGGATTCAGAAAAGGATTCAGCATGATTGGCCATATTCACATAGTAACGAAGCTCATTGAGGTTTCTCGGGAGTTCAAGATGTTGCTTTGTCAACCGTTCATTGATTTAAAGAAGGCTTTTGATTCTTTGATTATGACTCAAGCAGTCATCGAAGCCCTAGCCAAACAAGGCATTCAGACTCAATACATCAGGATCCTTCATGAGCTATGTTAGAGATTCACTGTCAGGATGTCACCATTCTACAAGAAAGTGATAATCAACGTCAAGAGAGGGGTTCGGCAGGGTGATTCCATTTCACCAAAACTCTTCAGTGCCACCCTTGAGAACATCATGCAATGACTGGAATGGAAAGGAATGGGAGTGAAGATAGATGATCGTCAACTACTCCACCTCTGATTCACTGATGACATCATTCTAATAACAACAAACATTAGCCAAGTGGCACAAATTCTGGCCAAATTCAACCGTGAGTGTGGAAATGTTGGACTGCAGCTCAATATCAGGAAAACAATGTTTATGAGAAACAGTCTCATTCCTGACATACCATTCACTGTCAATGTAATGAACATCTCTGAATGCAACAATTATGTGTACCTAGGTCGAAAAGTCAACCTGACGAATGACTGAGTTGCGCAGGAGGAAGAGAGCAGCTTGGGATGCCTTCAAGACCGTAGAAGAAATAGCTAAGAGGACAGAGAACCTCTGGCTCCAGGCACATCTCTTCAATTCCACTGTTCTTCCTGCATTAACATATGCCTCAGAGACCTGGGTCCTATGAAAACGCTATTTGGATCAACCAAAGAGGAAGAGAAAGAGCTATGCTTGGAGTATCATGCTTTATTCACGCTTCATTCAAATGAAAGAAAGAATCCGGAGTTCCAACCTCTGCCAACAATCGAGAATCAGGGTTGCTGTCTCATTTGCCAAGGTGTGGAAAATCAGATTGGCTGGACACGTAATGTGATTTGGAGATGACTGCTGGACTAGACCCGTTACCAATTGGATTCCATGGGATGGCAAAAGATCGCATGGCCACCCACCTACGAGATGGTCAGACTTCTTCATCAGACCTTGAACGAATATGTTTGAGGCCCTTTGCATTCCTGGAGGGAGCAGATGCCTTTGGGCTACACTATCACACGATAGGGAGAAATGGAGACATTACTTGTTCCTGCTTGAGCAAATCGATGAATAACAGAATGTCAAGTGATCAAGTGATCACCATAGCACTGTTGCACTGTCCTCCCGTTGTTCATCAATTTGCTCAAGCGGGCCCATTAACATCTCCATTGTGAGACTTGTTACTGTTTTTGGCATAACAAACACACCACAGGGAGCTTGCCGGGCTCTGCTGTACAGGCGGGATATCTTGGTAGCTTGCTGGGCTCTCCAAGAAGGTCAGAGAAATCGAACTCTGTTCGGCCATGTTGGCCGTGTGCAAGACAAACACCTACTTGCTGTGCTGTTGCTCCAGCCCTATATTTGCATATTTAATTAATATTAATAAATATCAGCTTTGTGTAGTTGTTATAAAAGAAACTATATGTAAAAAGAAACATGGTTATTTTCATGTTTTTTTTTACATGTACAATAAACAAAAGTGTTAAAAGTAGGTAAAGAGATATACACAACCACCTTTTGGTATCTGCATTGCAAATCAAATGACCAAAAGGAAAGAGAGAGAGAGAGAGAGAGAGAGAGAGAGAAAGAGGTAAACTGCCTGTCATTGAGGCAGGCAGGCTAAGGGGAGAGGAGTTGCAGGAGGGAAACTGAGGACACTAGTGCTGAGAAATGTGTGTTGATGGAGGGATGGGTATTGAAAGACTGTATTATTGAAACCTAATCAAAAACAGCTTTGTAGGGGTCTATCTCACAGTGATTCAATAAAAGTAGTTAATTAAAAAATAAATGAAAAATATACAATGTAAAAAATTACATGATTATTTTCACATTAACCAACCCTCTTTCCCCAATAATCTCTATTAGGAGGCATGGCTTTAATAATTTTTTGCAACCTTCTGAAAAAATAAGATGATGTATTTCAAATCCAAATAAAACCTTCCATGCAGTTGCTTAAAATATGCATTGATAGAAGTTCTTTCTGTATACAGCACATACAATGAATTAGGAGAAGTGTTAGAGACATACTTATGTTAGGCATGTTGGTGAAATTTCAGGTCTCTTAACATATTTTAGTGATCCTGAAAAAGATGTGGCTGGCAAATGACATTCAAAGCATATATTTGCGTGAGTTGATATTTAAGGGAGGGAAGCTGCTAGGGGGAGGAATTTGGTGAGAATAAGCAAGCCAGGGTGGTGAAGATGGGGCAAAGAAAAAGAAAAGAATTGATGCATTGTGCTCACCTGCCTCTCTATGAGTCAGAGACAAGAAATAGGTTCTAGTATTTGAACTGAGGAATGAACTTGAAAAGCACGGAGAAGGTAGAATTTTCTTAGAAAAGAGCCTTGAATAAAGGGTCATCACTTTCATTCCCGCGTATAACTTGGGCAGTTCTGTGGAGCTGTGCAGGGAGTGATGGTGAGAGTCTGGCTGAGATAAGACTCCTCTGCAGCGTTGGGGAGAGGCATCAGTCCACAACGCCCGACGGATGCCTTCCTGTGGTGGATTAAGGGAAGCCAATTTCAAGTAGCAGGCAGAAGCACAGGACCACAAACAAACGTAATTCATTAAAAAAATATATTTACTAAGGAATACTGTCTTCCAGGTAGCATCCTTGTTTATTGTTATCGTAAGCCTCCATGAAATTGCTCCTGGTAAATCTGGATTGCAGTGATGGAAACCACTTTTCGCGTGCTCGTTTGTTTGTTTGCTCTTTTGCTGTCCTTTGCCTAGTCTATGTGGGACAGCACAAAAAGCGAGCAAAAATGAGTGCCTAAGGTTGTCTCCGTTATTCCCCAAAGCATGGTATGATTGGGCTGTGACACCTTGCTTTCAACTCAAAATTGGTGACCCAGCCTTCCCCAAGAGATTGTCAGGATTAATCCCTTCACGCCTCACATTTCTGTTTACTTCACTTAATACTAAAACCCTGACCCAAGATTTATCCTCCCTGCCTCATTCTATTCCATTCAGAGCGTATCTTTGCCTGACCCTATTTGAATCCCTTCCCTGCAGTTTTTTTTTCTGATGACTGATAATCACTATCAACAGCAAACACCTCTCTGTCCTTAACTGTATTTTCTGAAGTTCTCTTCCGTGCCCTAAAAGAAATCGTCTGAACTCTCAAAAATGGTGTCTGTTTCTTTCCTTTCACAATCTACAGATATTGGTTAGGTCCTGGCATGAGATGCAAATCTGCCTTACCCATGTGGCAGCTTTTGCCGTTTCCAAAGCCCAGAGTTTGGGACAGTCATTTCTTTCCACGTGACGGCCTGCTGCACCCCCACTGCACTTTTAACTCTTAGCTATTTCCACAACTAAAAATTCACAATCTTAGCATCTTCATCACTAGCATAGATTATCACTTGAGAAACTTGAACTATTTCTTCCACGTTTCTTCTTTATGCCAGTCTTCACTACACATGGGTATATTTACTAGCTGCATCAAATATAAGACCTCAATACTCATTTCCTTAGCTCACACACTTTAATAATTGGAGCATGCCTTTTTATATTCTAAATAATTCTATTGCATTCCTTATTAGTTTTTTACACCCCCTATTACTTTTGTATGTTCATTAAGTTTATTTTTTCATGCCTCTGTATACATATAGAAATTTAGTATGTTTACTTCATCCTATAAAACCCAGCTAATGTTAAAATGCATTTATGGGGCCAGAAAGATAGTATACTGAGTGATTGCTCGCCTGCATGCAGTTCGTGTGGGTCCATTCCAGCATCCCATGTGGTCCCTGAACTCCATCAGGAAACGACACTTGAACAGAGTTAGCAGTAATCTCTGACCACAATCAAGAGTGACTCAATTTTTTTTAAATATAAAGGGAAAAAATGCTTTTCTACCAAAACTGATTTCCTCTGCCTGAACTTTATATCATAAATGTTTTTAGAGAGGGACACCCACTTTTAAATAATGCCTCATTTAAAGTCAAAACTTTAAATCCAGGAGACCAGATATCAGATTATTCACTGCATCGCAATTGTTTTTCCTTTTCTGCTCTGTCATCTTAGTAGAGTTCTTTGTTAAATTCTATTTAGAAGAAAAACAAAATCCTCAGTAACCCAATACTGGATTCCAGTTGACTCTTACTCTTTACTTATTTATTCATTTATTTACTAATTGGATTTTGGGGGGCAGACACTTGGCAATGCTCAGGGATTATTCCTGACTCTGCGCTAGCAGATCATGTGGGATGCCAAGGATCAAACCTGTGTTGGCCCTGTGCAAGACAAGTGTCCTACTTGCTCCAGCCCCGACACTTAGCTCTTTAAAGCCATGTCTTACAAAGACCTTTTGCTCATAACCACATCTCAGGTTATCTTTTCAGTTTACTTCCCTGGGTTCCAAATAGTAATGTCCCCTTGAAAAGCATTTATAATATACAATATATTTATAATATACACATGTACAAATCTATAGGTTACTGGGCCCTACAGCTTTCATTTGGACCTACATATTCTTCCTTTAAACTTTTCTATCAACTATAAATTTTTCTATAAACTAGTATTTATATTATAACTAAAAATTAATTTGTACTTTAATTACACTCTATTTTTTAAACAATTGATTTCCTCCTTACACAGTGGTTTACGAAGTTGTTCATGATGATTTGTTACAGACATTTAATATTCCAACTGCAATCCCACCACTAGTACACCTTCCCTCCACACTAACTCCAAATGTCCAAACCACCTCTTAAGACAGCCCCCATAGCAATCCCTTGATCACTTGATCACTTGATACCCCATTACTCATCAATTTACTCCAGCGGGTGCCAGTAACGTCTCCATTCATCCCTGTTGCGTGCTAGCGTAGCCCAATGGCATCTGCTCATTCTAGGAATATGCAGAGCCTCAAACCAATCGTTCAGGGTCTTGACGAAGATGTCTGACCATCTTGTAGGTGGACGTTCATGCGATCTTTTGACGTCCCATGGAATCCAGTCAGTAATGGCTCTAGTCCAGCAGTCATCTTTATTGGCTCTCAATAATTTATTTTATATTGCATGTTATAAATAATTTGCTAACAGCATGATCAAAAAAGTCTTTCCTTAGAAGGATGTTAGTGAAGATTGCTGTATCTCACCACGGAGCCATTAAGACCTTGCATGAGAGATCACTAAGATGTGGTTAGTTGAACCTTTCTGTGTTTATATTTTGTTAATTAAAATTGGTTGCCTTTTACATTACATATTATCCAATATAATGTGTTACTCCTGATTTATCAGTGTTATAGAGTTTGAGATATCACACAGCCACAAATGTGTCTGCATGCTCCAAGAAGTCTAATACTTTTAACAGGGTGATACAACTGGAGTTAAATTTTTAATATGCAAGCTCAATTTAGAAAAAGTTAAATAATTAAATTCACTAGCTGTACAAATTTAAAACCAATATATTATTAAAATATTGGTATGTTTAATTTAAAATCTTATTTTTTATCATGACTTTGTTTTGATTTTTGACCCATACTCAGTGGTATCACGGTATCACGGTCCTCCCGTTGTTCATCGATTTGCTCGAGCGGGCCCAGTGACGTCTCCATCGTGAGACTTGTTGTTACTGTGTTTGGCATACTGACTACATCACGGGTAGCTTGCCAGGCTCTGCCGTGCGGGCGAGATCCTCTTGGTAGCTTGCCGGGCTCTCCGAGAGGGGCGGAGGAATCGAACTCGGGTCAGCCTACCTAGGGCTTATTACTAACTCTGCATTCAAGGATCATATGTATCAGGACTTGGGGGACCTTATGAGGTGCTAGGATTTCAAACCTAGGTTAGCTGTGTGCGAGTTAAGTACCCTACCAGTTGTGCTATCACTCTGACTCCAATTTATCATAACTTTTATTAAAATATTCTTTAAAACCCAAGTGGCTACTTTTTAATAAGTCATAAATTAGGTGAAATTTTAAATTAATATGCTTTAAAATAATAATTATCTTAATAAATATTATAAAATAATTTATCAAAAAATAAAATAATAATTTTAATAATACCCTTGCTTCAAGGCAAATGGGCAGCATTCCCCATTATGTGTGGTCACTCTAATATTTGCCTGCATAGCTCAGAAGCCCGATGAGACAGAGTAGATTCTAAAATCTTCCTGTCCTTTTGCCTGAGGAGTCAATATTTGTCAATATTTTCTTAAGAAATTAACAGCTTTGAAAAACATCAGAAGGCATCAAGATTAACTGCTGGTTCCGTAATTACAATATTACATTATGTGTTACAAATGTATTAGGCACACAATTTCTAGAATAATCATCATCATATAGTTTTCCTTTTGAATTTGCATGTAAATAAACAAAGAGAACCAACCACATGGCTGAGATGAAATTTGCTATCTTTAAGTGTTTTTTGTTGTTGCCTTGGCAGCAGATTGTGAAAAATGCAGAGGAGTGTGCCTTGATGCTATTTACTTGTTTGAGGAGTCAGAATATTGAAAATTAGTCTTAGGATATCAAAAGCACACACAATATCTACACATGTTTTGCTAATTGATCTTTGAAAACAGGTTCAAAATACTCCTAGGACTAAATAGGTAGAGAGTGTAAGCATTCTGGCTGGAGTGGATACATCCAGAAGGGTTTGGAGCACCAGAGAATATCAAGGCAGCTTTTATTAGCTAGGTTTGTCATCAATTACAATTATGATAAAATTAAGAGAGAATATGAGAGAAAATAATTGTTGGTGAGGAGTTCTATGCATAATGGCTCTGTAGATATTCAGTCATGCAGCTGAGGTCAGATTTGCATCATCAATATGATAGCATCACGGCTATGTGCAGATGAACTCTAAGAAACAAACTTAATGAAAAAGTCAAAGCAGTAGTTTCAGTGAGAGCTGACACAAGATGGAACAACACACAAGGAAAAGAGATAGAAGCTATCCAAAAATATGTCTCAATTAGAAGCTGCAAGACCATGCCTAGAGAGTAGATGTGACCCCAGAATGTGCAAAAGAATCAATTCAAGAGAGACAGCTAGATTTCTTCCTTTAAAGCACGGAGAAGTCTGGTAGTAACCAAGTTACAGAGCAAGAAAAGAAGCAGACGAAATTGAGACATGTTCTCTCTAACATGTCCTGGGGACAGCCAGAGCGCAACATTCATGATTATCCCTTTGCAGAGACATTGCCACCACTGTTTCAAGCAGAGAATCAACAGACAGAGAACAGTTTTATTAGCTTGGTTAACCATAATCAAAGGTTGCACAAAATGATAGGGAAATGAAGGTAGAGAAGAATTATTGTACTCATCAATGTTCAAGTAAATCTTGGAAGAAGCGAATCCATAAGAGTTACTTAAAAGAAATCGTTAGAGAAGTAGAAATGGGCTGAGGAGAAATATTGAAAGAGTTTAAGTAGAGGTTATTTAGTAAAATAGAAATATTAATGTACAAGTTTCCCAAATAAGTAGAAATAAAGTGAAGGAAGAAGGCATTCATTAGATATGTTGAGAAGTTGTTAATGAACATTGACAGGAAATCTATTGTTTTATTTCTTAACTGAGCTAAATTTTGTTTCCACAATCATACATGCTTTAGGAATATGGTTTCATGCATTTTCAAAATGTATTACTACATTATAACTTTCATTAAAGTTTTAATATCCTATATCCCTCTACCATAATGCACTGAGTATCCTTCTCTGTGATAACTCACATATTTTTAATAAATAATCAGAAATAGGTACCTGAATTCAGCAAGCTAAAATACAAGGAGAGAAGAAAGAAGCATTATGCTATATGGTTTAACTTCATCATCTAAGGAAGAAAATGCTTCAAACAGTTCAATAGAGTGGTTTGAAATGCAAAAAATTTTCTCCTTTTTATTTGAAAGATTGAATGCAGGTTTTAAATTTTTGCCACTTTATAGAGGTAAAGAAAAACAAAAATTTAGAAGAGGGAGGATATGAAATATTAAGAGAAAATCTCTTGGAAACTAGCATATGAAAAAAGATTAACTTTTTGAAGTGGAACTATTGAAAAAATATAATGAGGCTATTATTAAGTTTTAAAGGAGAAAAATTTATCATCTTTAGATTTTTATTCGCTCAGATACAGTCTAAGTCACCACAGCTTCCTTCTTCTGCATGAAGCTAACAATTTAGTTTATATTTAACTAATTTATTTTGCATATTTGAAGTGCATCCTATAAGCATGTGTAAAAAACATATATATATATTGATTTTAAAATCCACATGTATATGTATATAATTGTTTTTTTTACTGACCACTTGCTAATGGTTAGTGTTTTTATGATCATTACCATAATAATAAATAATTACTTTGTTTCCTTTTTTTAATTGAAATTAGTGCTTTAAAATTACATTATCTCTATAATGGGAAGAAAACTTTACAGGTGCTTGCTTTTTTCCAAGTTTCTGTTTATGATATATTTACACTTTAAAGTATTATGGTTTAAGAAAACAGTTTATAGATTTCTGTGCTCTTGGAGGCAGGTTTTATGAGCCAACATGTTGTCTATCTTGGAGAATTACCCATGTGCACTGGAGAAGAATGTATACTTGAATTTTGAAGAATGTAGAGGCCTAAATTTTCCAGCTCTTTCTTTAAGGCCAGTGTTTACTTGTTAAAATTTTTTTTCTTAATTGGTCTGACAAATTCTTAAAGACAACAGAACCTGACAACTAGTTTGTAGAACTGAGTTTACCAAGGCTATGGTGAGAGGTGGAGGGTTGGAAGGACCTGAGACCATGGTGGAGGGAAACAGTCATTGCTGGAGGCCATGACGTTGGAAAATAGGATGCATGAAGACCTGTTATTTTTACAGTATGGACTGTAAATCACAGTGGTTAAAGCAAAAAAAAAGAAAAGAAAGACATACAGATAAATTCCACCCAACTTTTTTATATATAACAGTTGTAAACAGAGTAATTTCTTGACATATGGCCACATTCCAAAATAATCACCACAACCAAAATTCACACGTTTTCACCTCACATGGTTCCTTGTATTCCAAGACATGTCAAGTGAGATCTACTCTACTGAATTTCAAGAATAATATACATTATTATTTTCTGTAGTCACCTTGGCATGCATTAAGCTAGAGTGTATAGTCACCTTATACCTTAAAATGTGTACTTTTGATCAACATTGGCCATAATTTCCCCTAATCCCTAGCACATGG
Source organism: Sorex fumeus (assembly GCF_029834395.1). Lineage (NCBI taxonomy): Eukaryota > Metazoa > Chordata > Mammalia > Eulipotyphla > Soricidae > Sorex > Sorex fumeus. The sequence continues at coordinate 40,759,999 of NW_026606067.1, read as the reverse complement.
AAATTTTTACTGTTTGATTATTTTTTTTAATTCACATATTAATGAGTCTCACAATGGAGACATTACTGGTGCCCGCTCGAGCACTCTGGTGAACAACGGGAGGACAGTGCTACAGTGCAGTGCTACTTATTAATGACACCATGCAATATTATTCTATGTTTGATGTTTAATTTAGCACAATGTTTTTCTAATTTATACATATGCTGCAAAAGGAAAATAGTACTTTCATTTCAAGTAGGAATCATGATTAGAATTTTTATGTATGTAATTGGGTTTGTACTAAAGATACAGTTTACTTGGTGGTGTTGAGAGAGATCATTTCAAAATAATATATATACATTTATATATTAAATGAGTGTAATTTATACAGTATTTAAATTATCAAATGGAAGAAAATAGGATATAGACATTGGTAGTTGATTAGTTTTGATTAGCATTTTGATTAAGATATTCATCTATATAATCATTGTTGTATGTGGTTGCAGTTTATACACTGCATAGTATTCCATTGTGAAATATACTTCAATTTTCCATCATAATCTGGCACATATGATATATATGATATTCTTGATTTTTTATTTTCTTTATATACATAATGCTATTAATGGTTACCTTGTTGTATGTAGTGACATTATGCAATTATACATAATGATATCATTTTAGCCTAGCATATTTTGTGCTAGATAAACAATCTTTAAATGCAAAAGATCTATTAGCGCTTTTACAAATTAATTGTGAACTCCATGCAAGAAGCAATGCAGAGTTGAAACTGTGGTAATCTAGTTAAGCTATTAAATGTTGTTGCCATTAATTAGATTCAAGCAGTCTATCTGCTGTTTCCTAATTGTGAGATAAGTACCTTTTTTCATACTTTGCTTCACCATCTATTAATGCAGAACAACGATACATATCTTATTTATAATAAGGATAAAGTACAGCAACTTGTACATGTATTTTTTATTTATGCAAAGTGCCTAATAAGCATTTACTTATAAATAAATGCTAGCTGTCATAATTATACTTACTTTTACTAATCTGAGACTAATCTTGTCTTTTCAAACTTTCCTTGCTATGTAATTACTTTATCAGGACACCTTTCTAAGAATTAAAAAGTTATTTTAAGGCCTCGTATTAAAATAATTTGGGATACAGATTTATTTTTCTATTTGATACCCAGATATTCAATTATTTAGATAATTAAACAACTCAACTGTTGAGAATACCATCAGTTATGCATTGCTCCTTCAGACTGAGTTGTTTATATATGCATACATTTATTTATGTATATTCTTAGAAGTTTTACCAATATTTCTCCTACCTTAGTGTTTGTTTCTTTCTTTTCAGTTTGTTAAGTTCAGCATGACACTCATCTAAGAACAATGACTATGAAAACACTACAAAAGTATTCCTTTCATAAGTTCTTTTTAAAACTCTGAATGTGAACTTTTACTTTTGTTGAATAATATTTTACTAATTTTATTATAGAAAAAACGCACATAAGAACAGAGGCAGGGTGGGAAGGGGGGATGGGGGGATGGTAGGGATGCTGGGACCCGTGGTGGTGGAAGATGGGTGCTGGTGGAGGGATGGGTACTCGATCATTGTATAACTGAAACCCAAGCACAAAAATTTGTAAGACTATAACTGTACCTCATGGTGTTTCAATAAAGAAAAGAATCTCAGTTCATATTTTTTCTTTGAAAATTTTTTTCCTTGTTAAACCAACATGCACAAAAAAGACACACATAATTTTAGAATCAGATTTATTTGTGAACCTACTAATGTGTGTATCTTTTGGGATTGCTTATGTTGTCTAAAATGCAATAGTAACAAAAGCATAAATTTAGTGAACAGCATTATAAGGAAATAAATAAGAATGTAAACCAGATTTCTATGTCAAGAAGAAGGTAATATTTACAAACCATCTTTTAAAACTTGCTTTTAATTTTGACTTTTAATAATGTCAAGAATAATAAAAAGAAAAGTAAATTTATCAGAGATAAGATAAGATAAAAGAGACGTTACTGGGCCCGCTCAAGCAAATTTATCACTAAATATAAAATATAACTGTAAGCACATTACGAAGCTGGAGCAGGTAGGTCACTTGCTTTGTCTGGGGTCGAAGTGAGTTCGATCTCCGGCACCTCAAATGATCCCCTGAGCATCACAAGGGAGTAATCCCTGAGTGCAGAGCCAGGAAGGAGTAATCCCTGAGCATTGCTAGGTTTAACTCCAACAAAAAAGTAAGAAAAAACATGTAGTTCAATTTGTATCAAAAAGGCCAAAAAATATTTTGCATCACAAATTGGCAAAAATAAGTTAACTGCTTGACACATGTGAATTTTCAATCATTTATATTATAATGCATTTTGGTTTGTTTTTGTGTTGTTTGGACAATCTTGCAGGCTATCGAATGTAGCCTGCCCACAGGGCAGAGTCTGGCAAACTCCCCGTGGCGTACCAAATATGCCAAATACCAGTAACAATGATGGGTCTCATTCTCCTAAATAGCCTTGAATATAATCTCAGGGCTAGGATGAAAGAGACGTTACTGGGGCCTGCTCGAGGCAATCGACGAATAACAGGATGATGAAATGAAAAATGTGTTGTTTGGTGGAGAATACCTTTAGTTTTGGAAACTTTCGCATATGTCACTTGATCACTTGATACCCTGTTACTCAATGATTTACTCGAACAGGTGCCAGTAGCGTCTCCATTCATCCCTGTTGCGTGCTAGCATAGATCAATGGCATCTGCTCGTTCTAGGAACATGCAGAGCCTCAAACTGATCATTCAGGGTCTTGACAAAGAAGTCTGACCATCTTGTAGGTGGGCGTCCACGCGATCTTTTGACGTCCCATGGAATCCAGACACTAATGGCTCTAGTCCAGCGGTCATCTCTAAACCTTATTATGTGTCCAGCCCATCTGATTTTTGATGTCTTGGCAAATGAGACAGAGTCGCTGATTCTTGAGCGTTGATGGAGATCGGAACTCCAGATACTATCTCTCATTTGAGTGAAGCGTGATACTCCAAGCACAGCTCTTTTGATTCCTCTTTGAGAGATCCGAATAGCATTCTTATCCTGTTTGCGTAGGGCCCAGATCTCTGAGGTGTATGTTAATTCAGGAAGAACAGTGGAATCGAAGAGATGTGCTTGGAGCTGGAGGTTCTTTGTCCTCTTAGTTATTTCTTCAATGCTCTTGAAGGCATTCCAAGCTGCTCTCTTGACATTGTTTTCGATTGGCTTCTCGAGTTATTATATTTCTCTGGAATATTTCTATGAAACATTAAAATCCTTTAAAAGACATCACTGACCAAGAAGTAATTGCTGCCTTTAAAATCTTGATTTTTCCCAAGATTGTTCTGAACATATTGTGTATTATTTTGTGTTATAAAGAACTGAGTTCATTTCCATTCTTTTACTTGTGGATTTTTAATTTCCTCTGGAATACAACTACTTTTTTTATTAACTCCCTTTAATCTGGGGAGGGTGTCCCACAAAATGCTCAGGGACATAACATTACTCCATTACTCCTACCTATACCTACCTATACTCAGTGAACTGGACCAGATGGTTCAATGGATGGGCCTTGTGATACACCAGAGCTTGAATCCGGTTGTGCTGGGGCTACTGGCACAACAGCTGCTCAATAGGTCATGTGTGACCAGAGGTCAAATTCAAGACAACCTTGTATGTGCAAATCATATACTCCAGTTCTTTGAACTATCTGCCTATAGAAATTTTTATAGCACTTCGGGGCCACATCTAATGGTGCTGAGAACCCATCCCTGACTATCTACTTGAGGATAATTCCTGGCAGGCTCAGGAGACCTCAAGGGATGCTGAGATCCACATGGGGTCCATTAGTCTAAAGGCAAGCTCTTAAACCGCTATGCTGACTCTAATGGCCCTAGAAATAATATTAAGTATTTTAAACTTAATTTGTGGATTATTTGTGGATCATTACTTTGTGTATTATTTGTGGATACTACTTTGTGGATTATTCAGAATTCTGTCTATCTAAATTCATATGATAAACAATAATAGGTTTCCTATCATCATTTTATAAGGAAAATATAAACATTATTTTCTACAATTTGATCATTTATTTATTCATTCATCTATTTCCCTACTGAACAAAATGATTTCTGTGAACAGTTACATAGAATAGTAAAAAGGAAACCAAGTGCTCTGCTCATTTATTTACCTCAGTATATTTCTTGCTATTATTTTACAGCTTCTGAAATTGAGAGTGAGCCTTCGTCCTGAGCAGGGAAAAGGACAGTGCTTATTTCATATAATGGCAATTTCTAGATACAAACCAGGCTATAATGTATATAAGGGTATAACAGTTAATATGGCTATCTAGAAAGACATTAAGAAGCTATATATTGCAATTAGCATTATTTAGCCATTACTTGAAAATAGAATTATCTTTTTTGACCATTAAAATTTTAATTAATTTTATTAACACATATTTATTCTAATATATAATTCTAACATTATATGTTGTGGTTTTTGCTTTCACTTTATAACATTTACATCATCAAATTGTATTCTTTTATTTCTAGATAATAATTTTCTATGTTATAGCTATTTTCCCTTACAAAACTGTGTCCCATTAAGAGCTAGATATAGAAATATACGAAACTTTGAATTCTATCATTATCTTAATCACTAGAATTCTGTAACACAATTTAACAGAATTTGATTGCATCTTTATCATGAAGTCAAATGGGAAATAAAGGTCTTTAGAAAGTTTGATTTATTTTACATGGGTTCTCCACATCTCAGACTACTGGTGGGACTATGCAGAAGTGAAATAAGAAACTATCTTAAAAATGGAAAACTGTGAAGCCAATAACACAGCAGGTAGTGTGATTGCCTTAAACACAGCTGGCCCATATCTACTTCTCCGCAACCAAAACCCTTCAGGAGTGATTCCTGTGTGCAGAGTCAGAAATAAGAGATAGTACAGAGGGTACGGCCCTTGCCCTATTTCCTGGGTTCCAGCCCTGGCACCATATATGGTCCCTTGAGACTCACCAGAAGAGATTCCTGAGCTTTGAGCCTAGAATAATCCCTGAGTACCAATGGATGAGGGCTAGAAAACAAAGAACAAGCTAAGAACTAAAAAGGAGAGAGAGAAGCTGGCAAAGAAGAAGAAGAAGAAGAAGAAGAAGAAGAAGAAGAAGAAGAAGAAGAAGAAGAAGAAGAAGAAGAAGAAGAAGAAGAAATATATATGTATACTCATAATAAACACTCATATACCTTTCAAAAATATGACTTCTTTTTAAGAAGCACATGATTGTCTGTATTCTACTTTTTTATGTGAGAAATTATCTTAGTAGTTATTGCATAGCAGTATGTAAAGGTACTCAGGTATTTTTTATATATTCATAATAATTCACTTACAGTTACACTAGGTTTTATTGTACCAGACCATGTTAATACATGTATGTATTAATTAAATTAGTTCACTCTGTCAAATTAATTTCAACTGGAGATATAATACTAAATAGAGTTCTAAAATGTGATTTATTTGCTCTGTGGAATTTTAAAAAAGTATCAACTGTGTATCTTCATGGTTATAAATTTTAATGTATGTCTTCTTAGACAGCATTGTTTTTGTTTTTTTTTCCTGAACTGTTGTTGATCTTTTTCACTTTCAATATAAGGATTTAACCACTGGTAATTGGAATTCAAGCACAACTTCTTACCAAGAGTTACAAAGCACAGAACTTAAGTTTATATTATTTATCTATTTTTGGGCTGGAGTGATAGCACAGCAGTAGGGCGTTTGCCTTGCACACAGCCAACATGGCCGACCTGAGTTCGATTCCTCAGCCCCTCTTGGAGAGCCCGGCAAGCTACCGAGAGTATCTCGCCCGCACAGCAGAGCCTGGCAAGCTCCCCGTGACGTATTCGATATGCCAGACACAGTAACAACGAAGTCTCCAATGGAGATGTTACTGGGCCCGCTAGAACAGATCGATGAACAACGGGAGGACCGGACCGGACATATCTATTTTCAGTGTTTGTGGGCTGCACTCAGAGACACTAAGTGTCTACTCTTTGCTCTGCTCAATAGTCACTCCCTGCAGTGCTCGGGGGACCTTATGATATTGGAGCACATGCAAAGCTTATACTCAATCCACTGCAAAGTCTTTGACCTCTTAATTTTAGTTTCAGTGTAGATATTTGAACAAAAGTCAGACCCTTTCAGAGTGGATTAACATCCAATATTTCTTGCTTCAAACAATAGCAAACTCATTACAGGATGTGGGGAGCAGGATATTTCCATACCTTTCCAGGAAATCCCAAAGAGCATCAAAATTATATTTGCTTTAATATGCAAGAGCAATATGTATTTTATTTGGTTTTTGGCCATATGAGTGGTTCTCAGAGTATACCCCTGGAGCTGGGAATTATACTCTGTCTAAACGTTTGATGCTCTGTCTCATTATCAACATTTCATTATCAATCATGTTAGTAGTGGTATTTTTTGTGTGTTTTAAATTTGCCATCCCAAATGCACTAATTAATTTATGCTGCCACTTGTAATTCAGTCACATTATTTAGTAATTTTTATCAATAATGTATATACACTTATTTAAGTTGAATACCTATTTTTCATATTTAGTAAGTATAAATATTTAGAGCCAATCATTCTGTTTATGTATTGACTATATCTCAAAACTATATAATTAAATATATGTATATTTAAAATTACATTTATTTTAAATCATGTTTCTGTAAGATTTTTTATAGTCGAATCACCATGAGATACAGTTACAAACTTGTTCATTATTGGGTTTAAAATCATACAGTGTTCTAACACCTGTCCCTTCACCACCTTCACCAGTGTACATTTACTGCCACCAATATTTCCAGTTTATCTCCTGACCACCCCACCCCCTGCATACCTCCTGGCAGGTTCTCTCTCTCTCTCTCTCTCTCTCTCTCTCTCTCTCTCTCTCTCTCTCTCTCTTTCTCTCTCTCTCTCCCTCCTCTCTCTCTCATTCTCTTTCAATCTCTGTCCATCTAGGTCAATGGATCAAACACATTAAGGCTTTCACTGAATTCAGTTATCCAAAGAAGTTGGTACTTACAAAAAAATTAAAACAAATATATTATGCACATGATCTTTCATTTTCCCTATGTCTATGCTCTTAATTTCTACTTTTACTATCCTATGGCAAAAAATACATGAATCTGGGTATGGATTATTTAAGGGTATTTAGATTTTGGGTATGTACAAATAAAGTAATTAAAATTTGGTAATAATAATAATAGCACCTAATGATAAGAATTATTCTCTGTACTCGATCTGTATCACAACCCACTGTAAATTTATTAAGCCAACTTTTCTTACAATGTCAGGGTTTCTCAACCCCTTTTTCTGACCATTTTTCCTGCAATTATGTTGTTAGTTGGTTGTTTGCTGTGAGAATGAGTTTCTTAGATCTGAATTTAGACACAGTGAGTCTAAAAGCAAGAGCTTCATCATTCTGGGAGTAGAAATTCATTCTTTAATATCTTCCTGAAGTCTGTGAAGGCCACTGTGAGAGGGCAGAGCTTTTCTTTCCACAGACAAAACAATTTTTTTATTTTGAATAGCTCCTACATTATATTAGATGTAGGAACAAGGCCATTACCCTCCCCCTTTTCTGTCAGGTATTATATTGCTAAATGAAAGATAATATAAAATAACTCTTCTATGTTTATTTTGTAGAGATCCATAGGTTTTATTTAAAATTTCTCTGACACATAAGCAAGCCTCTTTGAATTGTATATATTTTTGTAGAAAAGATGATCTCCCACAGTTTGAACTCTTGACATAAAACAGCATTCAACTACTCTAATATGAGGAATTTTTTTAAATATTGAGAACAGAATCTACTTAATCTTAGATAGAATTATGGATTTATCTATATCAGATGGGGTTGGGATGGAGAAGGGAAAAACTCTCATTCTCCCTCCAGATCCTAAATTTGATAATAGACATAGACAACATGTCTGACTATAAAATAGTTGTTGTCAATAATTGTCATTGCTCATCACAGAAGTAATCCCACAGACAAAATAAAAAAAGAGATAAAAATGAAATTCTAGCTCCTTAGTGCATCTTATGAAACATTATGGTACCAAAATCGGTGTCAGAAACCCTATTCATATAGAACTTTTCTAGATATTTTTATAACTTCTGAGGTCTTCTAGAAAAATTTTATGGAGTTTATTAGTGTTTCATTGTGGTTACAAAGTCATGATACAATTAGGAACTAACTCATTAAATGAGAACAGTAAACCTTAATACTAATCTTATTGCAATCATCAATAATGTATATCGTGGTCTGAAGGTGCATACATGCTTAATTATCTTACACACACATAAATGGGAGTAGAAATATATAAATATATATATACCCCCTAGAAAACATTACCTTTATCTCTTGTATCAACATAGCCATGTGAATATAATTTGTAGATAGCCATGTGTATAATAATAAACTTCATAATTATAGGAAGTTCTTATCACTGTAGTTATCATATTATATTTTGATCATCAGAAATAGTTTTCTGGGTCATCTGAAAATTTTTTAGTTAAATCCCAAGATCTGCACCCTTGATTTTAAGCTGCATGAGGGAAACAATTGATTGGTTTTCTTCTGAAAGTAACTTTATTCTTTTTTAACTATATATTTATTGAATTTCATTATATTTATATTTTGACTAATTCTATCTATTATTTTATACTCATAATGCGCTATACTTGCCCATCACCAAAGTGACAACATCCATTCACCATTATTTCACAATCTCTTCTCCCCAACCATGCCCATCTTCACTTATCCCTTGGAATCCTTAGGTCTCAATCCTATTGGAATTGTCCTACATTTTTCATTGTAATACATTAAGAACATTGACTTAAATTGGAGTTTTTGAAAATTACTTTCGTATGGCCTTAGTCTAGTTTTAAATTCCCATCCAACCTTCTTACCTATTAAACGTTTATTTCTCCGTCTTAGGGTTTTATTAAAGAAACATTTTGACTTGAGACATAACACCTGCCTTGCATGTGGCTGACCTAGATTTGATCTCCACCATCACAAATGGTCCCCTGAGCACCACCAGGAGTGATCCCTAACCACATCCAGGAATAATCTCTGAACAAAGAGCCAGAAGTAAGCACTCAGCACCAACAGGTGTGACCCAAATAAACAAACAAAAATAAATAAAACATATAAATATAAATAATTCAGAATGAATGCAAATTTGGTATACAATAGTTTGACTTAAAGCAGGCAGTTTGTATATTCTCTATGCAAATGCTTTTAACTTTCTTACAGCACAATTATTTATAAATAATTATCCTGGCTGCTTAAATTGAGTCCTTCAAACTTTGTATAATGCTAATGTTAGTGAAGATTTCACCTACGTTATCATCTCTGTGCTTCATAATTTGGAGTCTTATTTACATGTTTTTAATCAGATTTGCTATACATTCCAGTTTCAGTCTTTTGCATGCAGCTGTTCAGTTTTCGCAGCACCAATTTTTGAAAAGACATCTATTTTTCTCCATTATATTGTTTTAGATTGGTTGTCTTAAATTAAATGTCAATGTGGTATTTTAATTCTATTTAATTAGCCTAAACACCTATTATGTTTATTTGAATACCAAAGTTGGAACATTAGTAACATGATATACCACTTTTTTGTTCTATGTCTCTTAATAGCATCTTAAAGTTTTTATTTTATAGTTTTTAATCTCATTTGTTAAATTGACTTGAATATATTTGGTTTTTTGGAAATAACTGTAAATTAGACTGTTTACTGAATCAAAGAAATGAAATATTTTCTATATATATACATATATATTTGGTCATATTTGTCCCTGTACTTCTAATTTTAATGGAATTTTTATGATTTATGCATAATACATAATAATGTCTCACATATGTTATTATAGAAACTTTAAATTATAGTTTTACTTCTTCTGCTATAATTAATTTGGTTAAGACCTCCAAGTTAAATAAGAGTTGTAGGCATGGGGCTGAAGCAATAATTAAGCAAATTGGGCATTTTCCTTGCATGCTGCAGACATTGGTTTGATCCCTGGCATCCCATACCATCTTCCAAGCCTCCCACGAGTGATCCCTGAGTGTAGAGTGAGAGGAAGCTCTAAGCATATTTGGATATGGCCTAAAAAATGAAGAAAATAAAACTTAGAAAGAGAGGGAGACTGTCTAGTTTATAGTTCAATTTTATTTTATTATGTTTGGGAGGTGGGCTGGAGCAATAGCACAACAGGTAGGGCATTTTCCTTGCACGTGGCCAACCTGGCTGACCTGGGTTCGATTCTTCTGCCCCTCTAGGAGAGCCTGGCAAGCTACCAATAGTATCTCACCAGCACGGCAAAGCCTGGCAAGCTACCCATTTCATTTCATTTCATTTCATTTCATTTCATTTCATCATCCTATTATTCGTCGATTGCCTCGAGCAGGCCCCAGTAACGTCTCTTTCATCCTAACCCTGAGATTATATTCAAGACTTTTTAGGAGAATGAGACTCATCATTGTTACTGGTATTTGGCATATTTGGTATGCCACGGGGAGTTTGCCAGACTCTGCCCTGTGGGCAGGCTACATTCGATAGCCTGCAAGTTTGTCCAAAGTAGGAATGAGATAGTAAGATGTCATAAAAGATGTCCTGATAAGATGTCGCGCGGCCGCGGTTCCGGGAGCTGGATTTTATAGTCTCTGAGTCTTGGCCGCTGATGGGATTACACGGCGCCAGGGGGCCAGGTGGTGGGTGTGATCCCCGCCTACTGGAATTTGGAGGATCTGGGTGGAGGATGCTCGACTACAATCCGAGTAGGCTGGGAGATCTCGGCCCGGAACCCGCGTGGATTTGTCCCTCTGCCAGTACCTTCATGTGTGTGGAGTGGTCTCAGCATGGTGGTGGCTGGTCCTGGAGGTCTTCGGCTGCCAGGGCCCTGGTCGGGGCGGGGAGGAAAGCTCAACCCGCTCCCCTCCAACGGGCCCCGGCGAGGAACAGCCAGGCACGGGGGCAGCTACCCATGATGTATTCAATATGCCAAGCACAGTAACAAGAAGTCTCACAATGGAGACATTAGTGGGCACGCTTGAGCAAATCCATGAACAATGGGAGAACAGTGCTATAGTGCTATTTGGAGGGGTTTGCACCAGGCCTCTTCTTGAAAGACCATGTGGTGCTAGAGATCATACTTGGGTTGGCTGCATGCAAGAAAAGAACCTCTGGCCCTTGTTCCTCATTCAAAAGAAAAATTTTCCAGTTTTTTTCCCCATTGATACATAGGATTGCAGTATTTTGTTTTTACTAAGCTGATATAAGTTCTTTCTATTCTCATTCTATTGGACATTTATATCATAAATGGATGGTAAGTTTTGTCAGATTTTTTTTAGTATCTAGATTTTTTTTTTGATTAGTGAATCACCATGAGGTATAATTACAGACTTACAAACTTCCGTGCTTGCATTTGAGTCATACAATGCTCTAGTAGCCATCCCTCCATCAGTGCCTATTCTCCACCACTAGTGGTCCCATCATCCCTCCCACCATCCCCACCCCGCCCCTCCACCCCACCTCTGTGGCAGGGCATTTCCTTTTGCTCTCTCTCCCTCCTTTTAGGTGTTGTGGTTTGCAATAGAGGTATTAGATCACCATCATGTTCAGTCTATATTCTGCTTGCAGGATGCATCTCCCATCCCTAGCGGATCCTCCTAGCACCATTTACTTGGTGATCCCTTCTCTAACTGAGCTGCCTTTTCCCCAGTATGTAAGTCCAGCTCCAAAAGATGTGGAGTAATCCTTCCCGTACTAATCTTTAATAATCTTGGATGTTACTCTCCCATTCTGTTACTTTATAGTCCACAAATGAGTGCAAGTATCTAGATTTTTATCATGTTATTTATGCCTTCCATTTATTGTAAGGTGTATTGCAATCATTGATTTGCCTATGTTGGACCATTCTATGTCTAAATTAAACTCGACTTAATCATGATGTATGGTTTGTTTTATACTTAGTTAAATATTATCTGTTCCACCACTGTACCACTGTTCTCTCATTGTTCATAGATTTTCTCGAGGGGCCCAGTAAGGTCTTCATTTTGAGACTCGTTGTTACTGTGTTTGGCATATTGAATACATCATGGGTAGCTTGCCAGGCTTTGCTGTGTGGGCGAGATACTCTTGGTAGCTTTCCAGGCTCTCAGAAAAGGGCAGAAGAACTGAACCCGGCATGGCCGGGCTGGCTGCACGCAAGGCAAACGCCCTATCGCTGTGCTATCACTACAGCCCAAATATTATCCATTTTTTCTAAAATATTTTTCAAAGTCAGAAAATAAGTTTAAATTCTTTAAAGCTTTTATTCATTTCATTTTTTTTCTTTTTTCAAATATTTTCTTCTTTTGTGTTGTGTTTAATTTCCATTTCTTAGGTCCTAAGAAGGAATGGGAAGGAATGGGAGTGAAGATAGATGGTCGGCAACTACACCACCTCCGCTTTGCTGATGACATTGTTTTAATAACACCAAACATCAGCCAAGCAGCACAAATGCTGGCCGACTTTGACCGTGAGTGTGGAAAGGTAGGACTACAGCTGAATCTTACGAAGACAATGTTTATGAGAAACAGCCTTGTTCCTGACGCCCCATTCGCTCTCAATGGAACGACCATCTCCGAATGCAACAGCTATGTGTACCTAGGTCGAGAGGTCAACATGAGAAATGACCTGGCACCCGAGCTGCGCAGGAGGAAGAGAGCAGCTTGGAACGCCTTCAAGAACGTCGAAGAAATAGCTAAGAGGACGAAGAACCTCCGGCTCCGGGCACATCTCTTTGATTCCACTGTTCTTCCTGCATTAACATATGCCTCAGAGACCTGGGCCCTACGCAAACAAGATGAGAACGCCATTCAGGTCTCCCAAAGAAGAATAGAAAGAGCTATGCTTGGAATATCACGTTTCACTCAAATGAGAGAACGAATCCGGAGTTCTGACATCCGTTGACGGTCAAGGATCAGGGACGCTGTCTCATATGCCAAGGTGTCTAAAATCAGATGGGCTGGTCACGTAATGAGATTTAAAGACGACCGTTGGACTAGAGCTGTTACTGATTGGATTCCACGGGATGTCAAGAGACCGCGTGGCCGCCCACCTACCAGATGGTCAGACTTCTTTGTCAAGATCATGAACGATCAGTTTGAGGCCCTCCATGTTCCTGGAGCGAAGAGATGCCATTGGGCTACACTAGCACGCGACAGGGACAAATGGAGACGTTACTGGCGCCCGCTCGAGCAAATCGACGACTAACGGGAAGTTAAGTGATTAAGTGAAGTGATTGATTCTTAGGTCCTAGTGTTTTCCTTCCATAGATTTTCATGATTGTCTTGAAATTAAAGTTCAAGTTATGCATATATGAGCTATTATATTAATATTAGATTTACTTCACTAGACCATAAATTTACTTGTATCCTGCATACTCCAATTATATAGTTTTGCATCTTTCCATTTATAGTTTTATTTTAAAGGAGCACATGTTTCTATTTATGTGCTTTATTTTAAAATAAAAAATTTAATTTGATGTGGTCCTATTTCTTTATCTTTGCTTCCGTTTTTTTCCTTTGAAACATTGATCATGCCTATAAATTAAATGTACTGTTATTACTGCCATTTTTTCCATGCAGATTACTTTAATCTAGCACATTTGAACTTTCCCAGTGTAATACGTGGATCTTTCTCTAGGATAATTTAGGTATTCCCATTGGTTCATATACCAATACACCTCTTAATGATTGGAGGTACAATGCCCACAGAAGCCAATGCAGTGGAAAGCAGAGATTATTGTTTGAAAGCACCATGACACGAAGTCCCCACAATGTGTTACAAGTGTTCGTGTTGAGACAAGGTAAGATTTTTTTTTATTCTCAAATAAGAGCAGCTCTGGCTACCACTTATGCCTTGACTATCATTTAGTCTCAATTTGAAAATGTTGTCCAGATCTTTAAGAGGGTAGAATTAAGGAAGGCAACAATTTAGGAAAGGCAGGTTTTTATTTTATCGGGCCTGAAGAACCAGTAGTAAACTCAGACAGATACAGGGAGGGTGATTTCAAAATCTATCAACATGAGTAAGTACATACACAAATACATAAATAGAAATACCACCCTTAACGCTGTTTTCATTCAGGTGGTCTAGACTCTTCTTAGAAGTAGTAAGCAGGTAGGTACACATGGGCTCAGCAATGACTCCAGGCATAGTTTTGAATAGAACCAAGATCAGAATCAGAGAATTAGCTATAGTGTGACAAGACCACAAGTGGAACTAAATAGAGTTCCAGGATACTGAATAATTGGGCCCTTCCAGACCCCCAGTCCCACTGGAAGCTTCATAGCCAGCCCCAAATTTCAACCACCTGCACTGAGTCACAGGTTGCATTTATTCCCATTACTGGACAGTACCAGACATAGGTCACTTCAAACAGCCCCAGGAGTAGCAATGCAGAGGTGAGCTGTCGACCACTTCAGTTCTGACTCTAAGGGGCTACTTTCTAGCTGTTTAGTATTTGCAGTGGACACTGGCATCTATCTACAGCCCACACACAAGGTCATGGAGCTTGGCTCCCCAGAGATGCTCGCTTTTCTGAGGATATCCCTTCCCTTTTGTTTCTGGTCCTGTGTGGGTCAGAGCCTCCTTCTTGCAGTCAAGTCATCAAATTGTATGGTTAATTTTATTTATTGTTATTTCTGTCCTCTCTCCATGAACTGTCCCTGAGAAGGCATTACTGTTCCAACATTCTGGTCCTTATTCAAGGCAACAGTTCACTTGTTTTTCATTTAAAAATATTTTAGGGGCTAGAGCAATAGCACAGAAGGTAGGTCACTTGCCTTGCACGTGACCGACCCAGATTGGATCCCCAGCATCCCATAGAGTCCCCCGAGCACCGCCAGGGATAATTCCTGAGTGCAGAGCCAGGAGTAACCCCTGTGTGTTGCCGGGTGTGACACAAAAAAAGCAAAGCAAAAAAAGAATTATTTGTGGACCACATCTAACAGCACTCAGCACTTACTCCTGAATCTGTGCTCAGGAATCACTTCCTGCAGATTTGAGGTACCATATTGGGCCACCAGAGATCAAACCTGGTTCAGCAGTGGCAAGGCAAGCGTCCTATCTGCTACACTCTCTTACTTTGTTAATCATTTTCTTGAAAATGTAGAGAGAAGAATATGCTGTCTTGAATCTTCTGTCTTTTCAGAATCCTTCATGAAATAACATTTTCATCTCCACTTAATACAAATCCTTTGTGGTAAATCCTTTGTCCTAAGAATTTTTTTGTTAGATACTGTCGGATTGCTCAACTTCTTATATGTGCTACAGTACTCTTCCAAGAAAAGTTTATTTTAATTTTCTTTCCTAAATATCTTTTTTTTTCTGTTTTAATATCAGTATCCAAATAGAAAAGGTTTTGTGTAGATAATTTACCAAATTGTGCGTGGTTTATGTCTGCTGGTTCTCTTTTTGAGAAAGACAATTTTATGTCTGCTAACAGTGGCTTTTAACCTTTTACATCTGTGAATAAGTGAAAATCTCAAGGTCATATTTTATAGATAATACCCTTCCTTATATAGGTTTTATTTTACTCTTATAACTCCTAACCATATAAGTTAGGACTGCATGGGATGTTAGTTCTCAAGGTTTATATCTTAATAATCTCCCAGCTGAGGCATCTTTTAAAGAAAGGATGAAAATGAGCGTTTTATTTGTAAGACTACTTACCACTTTTAAATCCTTGCTCAGTATTCAAGTAACTGAAAATTGATTTATCAACCCTAAGGTATGATATTTTTATACAAAATATAGAAATAAGGACAACTGTAGGGGCTCAAGAGGTATGGACAATAGACATGAGATCTGTCTCATAAATGATTTAGAGTGAGAGGGTAAAGACTTTTGCCCCAGGCTTATCTTTAATTACCTTTACTCAGAAGTAAGTTGAAAATGTCCACATTAATCATAATGTCAAATAGTAACTACCCCACAGCTACTGCAGTTTTCATTATTTTCTTTGTCAGGTTGCTTAGTTTTTTGCTAATCCGTCTTTTAAATAGATATTCTAAGTCAATTAGCATTCTCAAAAATCAATGACTTTTGCTATATGTCTATTTCATAATATCACTGAAACAGTGCTAATGCGACTTCAGAGCTGTAATACAATGATTTCCCTGTTTCAGATACTGATGAACAGAAAGGAATAAAAGCTACTCGACATTAATAGTATGGAGAGTTCTAAAGATAAAAAAAATAAAGATTATCTTCATCACTATTTTAAAATTTGTACATAAAATTTATTCAAAGTTATTTTTACAAGAGTGGGCTGGAGTGATAACAGAGCGGGTAGGGCGTTTGTCTTGCATGAGGACGACCCGGGTTCGATTCCTCTGCCCCTCTCAGAGAGTCCGGCAAACTACCGAGAGTATCCTGTTTGCACAGCAAAGCCTGGCAAGCTCCCCGTGGCATATTCAAAATGCCCAAAACAGTAATAACAAGTCTCACAATGGAGACGTTACTGGTGCCTGCTCGAGCAAATCGATGAACAACTGGATGACAGTGCTACCGTGTTATTTTTACAAATTAAAAAAAATGTTTATAAATGCATACCCGATGATAAACTATAGACCGCTAAATAGTCAGGACTTAAGTGAATATGTGAAATAAAACTGATATCAATGAGTACAAAGGGACAACACCTGTCAAACATTTATGGCTATCATCTTTCAATTGCATAAGACCTTGGGAACTTAAAACTCTCATCTGATTTTCAAAAATATAAAGTTAAGACATTGAGTAACCTGTTGAACAGGTCACATCATCTAATCTTCAATACTTAAAAAAATCATATTGTAAAACATGTTCATTCAAAACAAAATTAACATGGCCCTAACACTTTCCAGGATGTGTCAGGAATCAAATGAAAAAAAGAGATTAAAAAAATCATTTTTAATTGTGATGTAATCATTGTTGCTGTTGTTTGGATGGCAGTGGTCAGTGCTTTTTATTGGTTTTGAGCTCAGGCATCCCTTCCAGTGGTGTTTGGGAGACTATCTGAGGTGCTGAGAATTGAATCCAGAATGGCCGTATGTATGCAAAGCTTCCACCTCAATGCCTGAAAGGTGCTTCTGGTTCCCTTTTTGTTAAAATTGTATTTGAGGTAACATAATTACAATCATTTTATTTATTTATTTATTTTATTTTTTTTTGCTTTTTGGGTCACACCCAGCGATGCTCAGAGGTTACTCCTGGCTCATGCACTCAGGAATTACTCCTTACAGTGCTCAGGAAACCATAAGGGATGTCTGGAATTGAACCCGAGTTAGCTGTGTGCAAGGCAAACACCCTACCTGCTGTGCTATTGGTCCAGCCCCAGTTACAGTCAATTGTTTATGATTGGCGGATACAAAGTTACTGCGTCTCCACTTCCAAGTAGATGTCAAAGCTTTCCACTCTCTGAAGGTTACTTTAGTTGTCTTTTCCCTTCCTCAGCCTCTTCCTCCATCCCCACATCACCTATTAAGTTCAATTCTAAGATCAAAGTCCAGGCTGTGTGAGCACTAGGCGTTGTCATTTCCTTTATCGTGTTCCTATACTACATATGGGAGAGATCATCTCATACTTGCCTTCCTCTGATTTATTTTGCTTACCATAATCCTTTTGATTCTATCCATGTTGTAACAGAAGGCAATATTTCATCTTTCCTTATATCTGAGTAGTAGCCCATTGTGAATCATTGTATCACTGTATCACCATCATCCCATTGTTCATTGATTTGCTTGAGCGGGCACCAGTAACGTCTCCATTCATCCCAGCCCTGAGATTTTAGCAGCCTCTCCTTACTCGTCCTTCCCAACAGTGCCATATTAGAGGCTCTATCACGGTTAGGGGAATGAGACCCATTAGTGTTACTGTTTTTGGCATATCGAATACACCACGGGGAGCTTGCCAGGCTCTGCCATGTGGGCGGGATACTGTTGGTAGTTTGTCAGGTTTTCTGAGAGGGACAAAGCTAGACTATAAGAGGTCACGCCACCACAAATGCCACAAATGCAGACTCATACTCCCCCTAGCTTTGTTTTACAGTCTCTGCTTCTTGGCTATTGATGGGATTACATGGCGCCGGGGGGGGGGGGGGGGGGGGGAAGTTTGTGGGTGTGACTGCCAAACTACTGGAAAATGGGGGATCTGGGTGGAGGAAACCCAGTCCCCATCCGAGCAGGCTTGGAGATCTCAGCCCTGGGTCCTGCACACCTGGGTTCTTCAACCGGTTCCTTCATGTGTGAGGCTCGTCCGAGTGTGTGGAGAGTGGCCTTGAGCATGGCTGTGGCTGGGTTCTGGAGGTCTTCGGCTACCGGGGCTCTGCTTGGGGTGGGGAGGGAAACTCAACCTGCCCCCTCAAAGGGGGCCCGGTGAAAACAACCTGGCTCTGAGGCAGGAGACTCTGCAAATTGTGAATATGCATAGAAAATTCTCTTTTGGGTTTTATGTCTTGTTTTGGGGCCACACTCAGTGATGTTCAGTGGTTGCTCCTGGCTCTGCAACTCAAGAATTGCCTGGCTGTCTCCCTTCAGCCCTTCTCCCATAGGTGCCCAGTTTATATCTTGCAATTTTATCCACAGCCCCATCCCATGTGACAAAAAGCAATTGCCCCTGGCCATGCTTAGGGCTCCATGTTCGATGCCAGGGATAAAATCATGGTTGGCTTTGTACAAGGCAAGCGCCCTACCCACTGTACTATTACTCCAGTGCTTACAACAAATTATTTTCACTCATCTGTTGTTGAACATTTGGGTTGTCTAGATCTTTCTATAGTAAGTAGCATTACAATAACCATAGTTGTGCATATGTTTTTCTGTTTATAATATTGTGTTCTTTGAGAGATGCCAATAGCTACAGTTTCTGAATCATATTTTTTAACTTTTGTAGATGTATTCATGCTGTTTACTAAAAAAAGTATAAATACACCATCCCACCAAAGGTGAATAAGTGCTGCTTTTCTTCTGTATTCCCACAAACACTGAATTTTTTTTCTGTTCTGCCATTTTCACTAGTATGATGTGATATGTACCATTGTCATTTGGGATTGCATTTCCCTGATATCTCTGATGATGCACAATTCCTACTGGCCGTCAATATGTTTTCTTCAAGAAAGTGTTTACTTATTCTCCAAAGTTTTAATGGGATTGTTGTTCTTTTTTTTCTTATGTGAGTACTTTTTATCAAGTCTTTATGTATTTTTGTAAAGTAAATGAGGTGAAAATATTTTCTTCCATATAGATGTTTACTTTCATATAAGCAATATTTTCTTTAATTAGAGAAAACCCTTTTTGGTTTCATATAATTCAATGTGATTATCTTTCTATTAATTTTATTAACAATAGAGTCAAATCATGGAAGATACATTTGAATCAATATCTAAGGAAATTCCTTCTATAATTTTCTTGATGTATTCTATGGATTTGGGTCTAAATTAGAAATCTTCTATACGATGAAATTAATATTCCATATAGTGTTAGATAGAAATAATATTTTTATTATTTTTCTAACTACTTTTCCAAACACCATTAGCTGAAGACTTTCCTTGATTCACTTCATCATAAAGTAATTGCCTATAATCTGAAGATTTATAGCCTATCAACTTTATTTCATTGTTCTAAAATTTGTCTTTATTCTAGTACCTTACTGTTTACATAACTATAGTTTCATAGCATAGCTTTAAAACGGGCAATCCCAAACTTCCTAAATGTTGTTTTCTTAAAATTGTTTTAAAATTCAGGGTGTTTTATCGTTTGTACAAATTCAAAGAGTAAAATAATAAGTCCTTAAAGAATTTCATTATAATTTTGATACATTTGCATGGGATCTATAAAATACTTTGCATATAATCATCATTTCGGCAAAAAGAATCATCATTTTGTTAAATTTAAAAACAATATTGGACAACTTTAGGATGAACATCCTCCACATCTTATAGATACTTGAGAAACAAAATGAAAGGGAAAGAATTGCTATTTTAAGAAATATTAGCTTCTGGGTCTGTAGCAATATCACAGCGGGTAGGGCATTTACCTTGTTGTGGCCAACCTGGGTTCGATTTCAAGCATCCCATACGGTCCCCCAAGCACTGACAGGAGTAATTTCTGAGTGCAGAGCCAGGAGTAACCCCTGTGCATAGCAGAGTGAGACCCAAAAAGCAAAATAAATAAATAAATAAATATTAGCTGAGGGCCAGAGCAAAAATACAGCGGGTAGGGAAATTGTCTTACACATGGTCAACCAGGGTTCAATTCCCTGACACAACATATGAGCCCCTGAGTAGCATTAGAAAAGATCCCTGAGTACAGATCAAGGGGTAAGACCTGAGCAACACTGGTTTGGGTAAAATTAAAATGGATAAAAAAAAAAAGATTTTGCAACAGCTAGCAATATGTAAATTATGTATTTTGTTGTAGAATTACAATAAGAAGGATTCATAATTTTGCTTTTATTTTAGAAATTATACATATTTTCAATCCATGTCTTCATATTCATAATAACTGATTTTTTCCAATGTGACTATTTTTGTAAAATGTCTGTTCAATTTCTTTGTTAGTTATTTCAATAATTAGATGCTAAGAATATTTTTACTGAATCAGTATATATATATATATGTATATATATACACTGTCAACACAACACTGTTCTCCCGTTGTTCATCGAGTTGCTCGAGTGGGCCCAGTAACGTCTCCATTGGAGACTTTGTTGTTACTGTGTTTGGCATATTGACTACATCACGGGGAGCTTGCTAGGCTCTGCCGTGTGGGCGAGATACTCTCGGTAGCTTGTCGGGCTCTCCAAGAGGGGCAGAGGAATCTAACTCGGGTCAGCCATGTTGGCTGCATGCAAGGCAAACGCCCTACTGCTGTGCTATTGCTCCAGCCCACAGTAGTAGTAGTAGCACTGTAGCATTGATGTCCCATTGTTCATCGATTTTCTTGAGCAGGCACCAGTAATGCCTCCATTCTGAGACTTGTTGTTACTGTCTTTGGCATATCAAATACGCCATGGGGAGTTTGCCAGGCTCTGCCTTGCAGGCAGGATACTTTTTTGGTAGCTTGCAGGGCTCTCCAAGAGGAATGGAGGAATTGAATCCAGGTTGGCCATATGCAAGGCAAACACCCTACCAGTTGTGCTATCACTCCAGTTCATATATATATATATATATATATATATATATATATATATATATATGTATATATATGTATACAAGTCTCACAATGGAGGCATTATTGAAGCCCACTCAAGACAATCGATAAACAACAAGACAATAATGTTACAGTGCTACATACATATATATGTATACATGTATATATGTGTATACATATTTATGTATATATGTGATATGTATATATATGAATTTAAATATATACACATATATACATGCATGTGTATTTATACATATACATATATACACATACATGTATATATCTATATACATCACTGTCACTGTCACTGTCCTCCCGTTGTTCATAGATTTGCTTAAGTGGGCCCAGTAACGTCTCCATTGGAGACTTTGTTGTTACTGTGTTTGGCATATCAAATACATCACGGGTAGCTTGCCAGGCTCTGCCGTGTGGGTGAGATACTCTCGGTAGTTTGCCGGACTCTCCAAGAGGGGCGGAGGAATCGAGCTCGGGTCAGCCATGGTGACTGCATGCAAGGCAAATGCCCTACCACTGTGCTTTCGCTCCAGCCCAGGCCATGTATATACAAATATATTTAAATTCTTTGTTGAATCACCTTGAGATGCACTGTTACAAAGCTTTCATGATCTGGTTTCAGTCACACAATGTTTCCACACCCATCTCTCCATCCGTGTACATTTCCCACCACCACTGTATTCAAGTACCCCTTTTGCTACCCCCATTACATTGCTACCCCTCAGTCTGACTTTATGGCAGGCACTTTTCTTCTTTCTCTCTCTAATTTGGGCATTGTGATTTACAATAGAGATACTGAGAGACCTTTTTTTTTGTCCATTACCCACTTTCAGCAAAGATCTCCCATCTAGAGTGATCCCTCCAACCATCTTTGTCATAATGGTCCCTTCTCTATTCCAACTACTCTTCCAACCAGCACTTGAGGCAGGCTTCCAACCATGGATCAATTCTCCTTGCTATTATTTATACTGTCATTGGATCTTAGTCTCATATATGTCATATTATATCTCACAAATGAATGCAGTCGCTCTATGACTGTCCCTCTTCTTCTTACTCATTTCACTTAGCATGATACTCTCCATGTACATTTATTTATAAGCACATTTCATAAGTTCATTATTTTTCTAATAGCTGCATAGTGTTCTATTGTGTAGATGTGTTAGAGTTTCTTTAACAAGTCATCTGTTCTTGGTCTCCATTTTTTGATGGGCTGGAGGTTTTTCCTTGTAAGGTTCTCCCAGTGCCTTATATGTGTTTGATATTAACCTCTTATCTGATGGGTATTGGGTAACTGTATTTTTTCCCCCACTCTGTAGGCTTTCCCTGTGTTTTGGTCACAATTTCTTTAGAGGTTCTGAAGCTTCTTAGTTTAATGTAATCCTGTTTGTTTATTTTTGCTTCCAGTTGCTTGGTCAGTGGTGTTTCATCTTTGAAGATACCTTTAGCTTTAGTTTCGTGGAGGATTCTACCTACATTTTTCTCCATGTACCATTCAGATCCAGGTCTGAAATTGAAGTCTTTAATCCATTTTGATCTGACTTTTGTGCTTGGCATTGTAGAGGTCTGAGTTCAGAGTTTGCAGGTAGGTGCCCAGTTCTCCTAGCACCAATGTTGAAGAGGCTTTCCTTGCTCCACTTCACATTGCTTCCGCTTTTTCAAAGATTAAGTGATCATATATTTGAGGGTGGTATCAGGATATTCAACTCTATTCCATTGGTCTGTGGATCTGTCTTCATTCCAATACCGTGCTATTTTAATCACTACTGCTTTGAAATTGGAGAAGGTGATGCCTCCCATCTTCTTTTTCTCAAGGACTACTTTAGCTATTGGTGGGGGATTATTGTTCCATATGAATTTCAGATTAATTCTACAAAGAAGTAATCATCCATATCAAGAGAGGGGTTCGGCAGGGTGATACCATTTCACCAAAACTCTTCAGTGCCACCCTCGAGAACATCATGCGACGACTAGAATGGGAAAACATGGGAGTGAAGATAGATGGTCGGCAACTACACCACCTCCGCTTTGCTGATGACATCGTTCTAATAACACCAAACATCAGCCAAGCGGCACAAATGCTTGCGGACTTTGACCGTGAGTGTGGAAAGGTTGGACTACAGCTGAATCTTACGAAGACAATGTTTATGAGAAACAGCCTTGTTCCTGACGCTCCATTCGCTCTCAACGGAACCACCATCTCCGAATGCAACAGTTATATATACTTAGGTCGAGAAATCAACATGATGAATGACCTGGCACCTGAGTTACGCAGGAGGAAGAGAGCGGCTTGGAATGCCTTCAAGAGCATTGAAGAAATAACTAAAAGGACAAAGAACCTCCAACTACGAGCACATCTCTTTGATTCCACTATTCTTCCTGCATTAACATATGCCTCAGAGACCTGGACCCTACGAAAACAGGATGAGAACACTATTCGGGTCTCTCAAAGAGGAATCGAAAGAACTATGCTTGGAATATCACGATTCACTCAAATGAGAGATAGAATCCGGAGTTCTGATCTTCGTCAACGCTCAAGAATCAGAGACGCTGTCTCATTTGCCAAGACATCAAAAATCAGATGGGCTGGACATGTAATGAGGTTTACAGACAACCGCTGGACTAGAGCCATTACTGATTGGATTCCACGAGACATCAAAAGATCACGTGGACGCCCACCTATAAGATGGTCAGACTTCTTCGTCAAGACCCTAAATGATCGGTTTGAGGCTCTACATGTTCCTAAAACGAACAGATACCATTGGGCTACGCTAGCACGCAACCGGGATGAATGGAGACGTTACTGGCACCCGCTCTAATAAATCGATGAATAACGGGGATTAAGTGATTAAGTGAAGTGATGAATTTCAGAGCGTTTTGACTATTTCTTTGAAAAAATGTCATGGGTATCCTTATAGGAACCATATTGAATCTGTATAATGCTTTGAGAAGAATTGCCATTTTGAAAACGTTAATCCTCCTAGTCCATGAGCGGGGGACACATCTCCAATTCCTCATGTCCACTTTTATTTCTTGAAGTAGTACTTTTAGTTTTCTTTGTACAAATCCTTCACCTCTTTATTTAAGCTGATACAGAGGTACTTAATTTTCTGAGACACAATTGTGAAACCATTTTTTCTTTCCTTCTTTTTTTATATCCCTTTCTTTTCTTTCATTATTTGTATATAGGATAGCCATGGATTTTGGGTATTGGTTTAGTAACTCGCCACTTTACTACACAAACCATTGTTTCTAGGAGCTTTTTGTAGAGTCTTTAGGATTTTCTCGGTATAGTATCATGTCAAAGAGTTAGAGCTTGATCTTTTCCTTTCCTCTCTAGATGCCCTTCATATCTTTTTCTTTCCTAAATGCTATGCCAAGTACTTGCAGTACTATATTGAATAGAAGTGATGAGAGTGGGCAACTTTGTCTTGTCCCCAATTTCGAAGGGAAGCTAAGAATATTTTAGACTGTCTTGGCACTATTTGTAGTTCTCTTAAGAATATCTAAATTTGAGGTTCTCTTCAGCAAGTGTAATCTGTCTAAGAGAATTAGTTTAACCATTTGTAACATCATAAAAGAGCTTAGAAAAACAGACTTGACATTTTATTCTTGGAAAATATTAAATATAAAGATTATTCAAATGAATTATGTGAGTACTTTGTGTACCATAGATAATTAAAGAATCTAGGAAGAATTATTCATGGTAAACAACTGTTTATTTCAAGAAATCCTACAAGGATGGAATCCTAGGCTATTTATCAAATAGAATTATATGGAAACTATCCACTTTTGAGTTAAAATATTTGGGGGCTAGAGAAATAGTACAGCAGATAAGGTGTTTGCCTTGTATGTGGTGGACAAAGGTTGTATCTCGAGCATTATTCCATATAGTCTTATAAGCATTGACAGAAGTAATTCCTGAGTGCAGAGCCTGGGTGAGCCTGAATATTGCCAGTGTGGCCCACACACAAAAATTTTAAAAAGAGAGAGAGAGAGAGAGAGAAAATAATTTGAAGAGGGAACCATAGAGAGAATGCATGAGGTAAGTTGTTTATCTTATATATGATCAGCCTGGGTTGGATCCCCAGCACAGCACATGGTTCTCTGGGACCCACTAAGTTACTTCTGAGCATGAAGCCTGGATTAAGCTTGAGCACCAGTGGGTGTGAATCAAAACCCACCCCCTACTCTGGCCAAATAAATAAAATAAAATAACTTGAATATTGCAAAGTCTCTTTAAAAATGGCATAAAATAATATAACTTAAATAGCAAAAACACTCATGATTGTAGTGAAACCAATTCCATCAATATTTCCCTTTGTTATTAATCACTAGGTTATGCCTATATAACATCAAATCTAATCAATACATTTTAAAATACAAAAAATTATACATTTATTACTGGTTTTATTTTATTAGCTGAATTGACCCTTTGGTGTCTATATATATTTTGTTCTGTTGTCTGAAAACATTTTAATGTTGACTGTGGGCATTCAATGGCAAAACAAACAACAAAACTGAGAAGAAAAATGACTTCCGCACAGATTTGAAGAAACATATTTTCCTGCTCAATGATCCCCTTTTATCTTCTGCCCATATGTTTCTGTGTGGCAATTTTATCTCTTCCACACTTATGGAATGCTTTGGCAGGGGATATGAATTCTGATGAGACAGTTCTGGTGATATTCCAGGACATTTTTTAGAAGTTAAAGTGCTAAACATAGGATCTATAGTGACATGATTTGCAAAGATTTGATCTCCACTTAACAACAGACTTTGCTGATTTGTTTGTTTGCTATTTGTGATTTTATGATATGAGTTTGTAAATGTTCAGCGACTCAGTTTTTGTGTTTCCTCTCTGATAGATTTTCAGCAAATCATGAACTGAAAATGGATTTTGACTAAATGAAAGAGAAAGCTGTGCTATCTAATGAATAGGATATATTTAAAATTTCAAGTACATACAGATTCACATAAAGAGCAGTCACACAGTTCCAATCATGTAATACCAGTAACAGAGATAGAATCTCAGTATATTTACCCTTGTCTGACCACAAGAGGGAATCTTGCTTCATTTATTCTATCTGAATAATTTTAATTGAACCAATTTACATGTAAGAGTATGCTGGTGAATGTCACTTTGTAGACTGAATAACTAATACGTTACTTACCCATAATAATGCAAATGTTTATCTCCATAAATATAATTCTATTTAACCATCCTGAGTAACCAAATGCATGTTACTTTCATCCATTACTCTTCTCTCTCATCACACTTTGTGATGTTATTTTTTTGCTTATTTCCACTCTCACTACAGTTGCTGTAGAAGATATGGTAGGAGAATGGGAAGAAGTTCCATTTACTTCAATAAACACCACTGAAGTACACAGTAGGTTGTAAGTTTTGAGCTTTTCCAATAATATTTTCATATTAACCATGATAGAATATGAAGAGTAAAGACACTCTTAATATTAAGATCATGTTACTTGGTGCCAGAGTGATAATAGAGCTGGTAGGGAATTTGCCTTGCACACATGGCCGATCCAGGTTAGATCCTTAATATCCTGTAAGGTCCCCCAAGCACCGTCAGGAATAGTTCATGAGTGCATAACCAAGAGTGACTTTTGAGTATAACCAAGTGTGACCCAAAAAGAAAAAAAAACCCTCACTACTTATAGAAGTATAAGTATACAGTAAACATGTGCACTAAAGTCACATATAGTAGTATTAGTAAATACTATATGTGTATAGATATAATCTGTCCTATTCAAAATTCAAATTTGCAAATCCTGTAAGAGTGACCACATTGAAAGAATATCAAAGTCTAGCAAAAATTTAGAATAAAATTTATTCCTGTGTGAAACAGAAAATGGACAGACTTTATAAATGTGGAGTACTGTTATCCTTAACACTGATGCCTCTGGGACGGTGATTATTCCTGACTTTAAATAATATTTTTAGATTATGTGATAACTCAAGAATAGAAGGAAAAATTGAGCTCTCCTTTAAGGAGTATTTTAAGTATTTAGAGACTATCTTCTAGGATCCAGGATAAAAGTTAGAACTCTTTGGGATAAGATTATATTTCTCACTACACATCAATAAATAGGTAAATACTATATTTTGTACAATTATTTGAAAACGAAAAACTAAAAAAGACCATGAGAAACTCAAAGCTAGAGGAATAGTACAGTATGTAGGTTATTTGTACTGTGCAAGAACAGCCCATGTTCATCCCCTTACTACTTACAGTTGGGTTAGCCTTACCAGGAGTGCTCCCTGAGTGCAAATTCAGGAGTAAACTTTGAACACCACTGAATGTGGTAACCCATCACCCCAAAAAGAGAGAATGAGAAGTTCCGCACCAAATACAAGTGATTGCTTTATAAGAGTACAAAAATATTTACAAAATAAATTAAAATAATTTTTAAGGTATTACACACTAGGTATAACACACACAAGTTAGTCAGAAAAAAATAAAACGCATGAAGCTAGATTTCTGTTTTAGTATATTTAAATACCTGGAGAATTCCTAGAGAACGTAAAAACATTCACACTTCGACTCTTTGACTGCTGTTGTTAAAAAGATAGACTGAAACCCTGGAGAAATTCAAATGAGATAGAGCTCTCAGGATAGAATATTATAAGAACAAAAATGTAAAAGTTCTGAAAATCTATAGACAAATTTTCTTGAGTCTTCAGCAGAGAAATTACTTGTGACTATGTTCTAGTCCCCACCAGATAGAGCATAAATTTCAGTTAATACATAAAATACTCAAAAGAGTACTGCCTTGGCAGAACAGATAAGGTCTTGTCTAAATTTATTTTTCTCCCACATAAAATAATTTATAAGCAAGACATAAAAACCGAACTATCTCCAACGAATTGCATTGTGTCCCAGAATAGATCTTAATAAATTATAAAAATAAAAAGCATTGAGTTTTCATTAGGTTAAATGTAGAATGCTTTAAATCCAAAGTTGCTCGACATACAAAGAAAAGCAAAGTGGAAGCTATAATTACTCAAAAGTCAATTGCTTAAAATAACCCAGATATACCAGTATATAAAAATGTAGACAAGTACATTAGAACTATTAAACTCTATGGTCTGTGTTCAAGAAGCTAGCAAGATTGAATAAATAAATATAAATATAAAATAATTTATTGGTGGTATTAAGCTTTTAGAAATTAAAACTGTTCAAGTTAACCCAAAAAAATGAATACTACTAAAGTACAGTAAACATTTGACTAAAAAAAATTATTGAACTTAAAGACAAGGTAATTTGATCTGAACTAAAATTTTAGTTGTCAAATACACAGGTATTGGAATATTTTAGAGGCAGGGAAGCTGCAGAAACAATATTTTTTAAATTATCTTGAACACTCTAAAGTTGATGTAATTTGTAAATCACATCTGACAAACTAAAAATATAAAGAATGTGAAAAAATGTCCCAAGACAAATTAAGTTATTTGAAACCATTTATAAAGATAAAATCTTTATAAATGATTTTATAAAGAGGAACTAAGGAGAATATAAACTTTGTGTTAGTTATTAATAGATGTTATAAGGCAGTAAAGCAACAAAGTACTGAAAAATGCGAATTTAGATTTCTAAACACAACAAAAATGTCCTTTAAAAATAGAGGGGCAAGAACTGTTTTTATGATGTTATATCATCTTATTTATAGTTGCTTTTTATGACATTAATGATGGTTTGTGGCAGAGATGCTTCTGAATCCCGTGCCAGGCTGAGTTGTCTGGAAACCTGGGATGGGGGCCGGTGAGCCAAGCACCCACCCAAACAGAACCCTGGCAGCCGAAAACCTCCACAATCCACAGTCGTCATCAGGCTCACAGCTGAACTCCACTGCTCAGGACAAGCTTCACCCAGAAATTGGTCTGTTGAAAAACTCAGCTATGTGGGTTTTGTGATTGAAATCTCTTGGCTATGGAGTCAGGACTGGGAGACCTTCACCTATCTCCCTGTTCTTGGAAGCCTGAAAATCAACCACATGAACTGTTTCTGGCACCAAATAAGCTCATTATCCAAAAGAGCTCATCATAGGCCATGATCCAGAGACTCACAAATAAATCTTGAAAGAGATCAATCAACAAGTTGCAGAGATGCTTCCAGACATCGTTCCGGGCTGTGTCATCTGAGGCACCAAAAGTACAGATCCAGTTAAAAATATAACTCCAGCTGTATCACCCCATTCAAAAATTTTTAATTCCCTGAGTGAATGTGGCCATTCAAACTCTACACCACTGAGAAACCAGGAGTAGCACACCACATTGGATGGGATGTAAACTAGAAGGCAACCAGTCTGATTGAGAAAATATAAAAACAAGGCTTAACCTTTAATAGCATGTTAGTAATATCTTCTACAAGGGATTAAAGGTTCCATGGTGAGATAAAACAGTATTCAAACACTTTCTTCTAAGGAAATGCTTTATGATCATTTTTAGTGAATTATAACAAGCAGTTTTAGATAAATTATTCAGGACCTGCTATAGGGACAGGCATGAGGGTGGGTTGGGAAAATTGGAAATGATGGTGGTGGAAAGGTACAATGCTGGTGAGGTTGGTTATGGGGTATTGAATGCAATAATCGTGAACAACTTTATAAAAATAAATTAATTAATTTAAAAAACTAAAGATGACTTGTTTTTTCTAAGCTGCTAAATTTGTAGCCTGAGGGGATATTGAATTTGTTGAAGGCATTTTTGCATACAATCATGCGAGTATATAATTGCCAAGCATATAAAACTAAAATAATTAGAACGTAACAAAATACAGATTTATTAAGCAATGCAGAAACTAAAATAATTAACCAGTTATGACAATACAGATAATATAGATCATATTCCACATATTCAATAAAATTTTATTTGCATTACTTAGTATTTTATCATAGACCTAATATATCTATGTTTAGTATCCATCAATTTCTGGAAGAATGCAAAAAAAAGTATGCTTATTGGTTTAAAATTATTTAATAAATATGCATTATTTCATAAAAATTACTTCATTAAAATTGAAATGTTGGCAAAAGTAACAACTCACTTTTAAAAGTCATTATAAAATAGCACTGTAGCACTGTCCTCCCACTGTTCATCAATTTGCTCAAGCAGACACCAGTAACATCTCCATTGTGAGACTTGTTGTTACTGTTTTTGGCATATTGAATGTGCCATGAGAAGATTGCCAGGCTCTGCCGTGCAGGCAGGATACTCTCAGTAGCTTGCCGGGCTCTCCAAGAGGAGCAGAGGAATTGAACCTGGGCCAGCCACATGCAAGGTAAACACGCTATCCACTATGCTATCACTCCAAATATAAATAGCAAGACATAAATTTGGAAAATATTGACTAATTACATATTAAAGAATTTTATCTCTAGCATACAAATAACTATGAATATCCAAAAATATCAGCCTGATAAAAGTCAAAAGTAGAAAATTTTATACCAGATTAATGAATATAAAATTCTAGAAAATGGAAACCAATCTATGGTAACTGGATGTAGATTACTGGTTTCTGGGAAGGCAGAGCTTGGCCAATAGTGGAAGGAGAGATTTTTTTGTTTTGCTTTTTGGGTCACACCCAGCGATGCTCAGGGGTCATTCCTGGCTCTGCACTCAGGAATCACTCCTGGCGGTGCTTGGGGAACCATATGGGATACCAGGGATCAAACCCAGGTTGGCCACGTGCAAGGCAAATGCCCTACCTGCTGTGCTATTGCTCTGGCCCCAAGAAGAAGAGATATTTTTAAAATGCATTTACAGCAATGAACTTACTCATTATCTTAATTATAGAGAGAGTTTCATGGACAAATAAATATGTCAAATTATAAAGTTGTAAAGTATAAATATGAGATTTTTTTTCTTTTATAAATTTTGAACTACACTGACCAGTGCTCAGGACTGAATTCTGGCTCTGTGTTCAGGAATCATTCCTGGAGGGGTTGGGAGAACACAGAGGTTGCCATGGATTGAATCCTGGTCGGACATATACAATGCAACTATCAGTTGTACTATCTCTTCAGTCCCAGATATGTGACATTATTGTACGCATGGGCTGGAGTGATAGCACAGCGGTAGGGCATTTGCCTTGCATGCAGCCAGTCCAACTGAGCCGAGTTCGATTCCTCCGCCCCTCTCAGAGAGCCTGGCAAGCTACCAAGAGTGTCTCGCCCACACAGCAAAGCCAGGCAAGCTCCCCATGAGGTATTCAATATGCCAAACACAGTAACAACAAGTCTCACAGTGGAGGCATCACTGGGCTCGCTTGAGTAAATTGATGAAAAACAGGAGGACAGTACTTACAGTGCTTATTGTGTGCATGTTAAACTTCAAGAAAGCAAAAACTTATTTTTAAATGGTAATGCATATTTTGTTGTCAATAATGGCTATATCCCTTGGAGGGGATCGGGTTGAGCTTTCCTCCCTGCTCCGACCAGGGCTCCAGCAGCCAAAGACCTCCAGGACCAGCCACCACCATGCTGAGACCACTCTCCGCACACAGGAAGGTACTGGCAGAGGGACAAAATCATGCGGGTTCCGGGGCCGAGATCTCCAAGCCTACTCGGATTTGGGCCGAGCATCCTCCACCCAGATCCTCCAAATTCCAGTAGGCAGGGGTCACACCCACCAACTGGCCCCCTGGCGCCGTGTAATCCCATCAACGGCCAAGACTCAGAGACTATAAAAACCAGCTCCTGGAACCGCGCAGCCGCAAAATCCTATTATGACATCTTATTATCTCAGTCCTACTTTAGACAAACTGGCAGGCTACCGAATGTAGCCTGCCCACACGGCAGAGTCTGGCAAACTCCCTGTGTCGTACCCAAATATGCCAAATACCAGTAACAATGATGGGTCTCATTCTCCTAAAGAGCCTTGAATATAATCTCAGGGCTAGGATGAAGGAGACGTTACTGAGGCCTGCTCGAGGCAATCGACGATTAACAGGATGATTTGTGATTTTTTGTGAATGGCTACATATCCATTAGTGGTTGGTTCATTGTTGTCCCTTTCTTATTTGCATTTTGTTTTGTAAGCAAGATATGTACATTTTGTAACATCTTGTTGCGACCAAAGAGGTTATCCTAAGATCATTTTCAAGGGACCAGTTATATCAGGTAGGACAGACCCACGCTGAATAGTTGGCATCGCATTTGGTCTTTTCAACACCCTAACCTCTCACTCCCTTGAGTGATCCCTAAGCAAAGGACTAGGAAGAAGTCCTGCATAAATCTGGGTGTGGCCCAACTCCACCCCTTAATAATAATTTTTACATGGGAAAAAAGATCGGATGAATAGTCCAAAGGCAAATTCTGCTTTTCCTATCTTTTATTTAAGCGCACAAGTTTACTACTTCTCATCTGTAAGGCACTGTATAAAGGGCAGGCTCATAAAAAGAGTCATTCATGTTTTATTGATGCTGTGCCTAAAACCTCTGTTGAAAATTGAACTTATCCATGTGTGGTGAACCACGTGATAATGTTCAAAGGTGAGAGAATTATTGGCCAACTTCCATAAAGAAAAATTTTGAAGTTATAACATTTCATTTTAATTTTGTTCACTGTAATAGTTGAAAAAGAACCCGGGGGAGAAATAACCATAGAGAATTAAATGCTGGCAACCATGTCCCTTCAAGTATTGCAGAATTTTCATTCAGTTTTTTTAATATATTAACTGGTAAAGGGGAGTGCACAACTTCAATCCGTTTATTGGCCTGATATTACTAAACATCATATCACTATCAGTGTCAAATGTGAACATGACAAAAATTGTCATTTGTACATAAAAGTTGTCATTTGTACATGAAAATAGCATTTTAATACAAAAATTATCACCTACAATTCCAGATCAAGTTTTTCAGACACATCAGAATACATTCCTATACACACATCTATTTATGTACTTACTTATTTCTTTATTACAAATAAATTACAATACTTTTTAAAATAAAGACATGTTCCTTAACTTGCATATTTGCAAAGAATCTTAGTATTCATTATTTTAAGTTTCAAACATTAAACATCATTTTCAAAAGAATACACGTGTGTATATGAGAGAGATAACAAGAGAAAGAGAGAGAGAGAGAGAGTGGTAGACAGACAGACAGACAGACAGACAGACAGAGAGAAAGACAGGGACAGATACAGAGACTGGAATTTCAGTTTTGCATTCACAAAACTGACCTGGCCATTATTTTCTAATTCAATTCTGGCAATAGTCAACTTAGTCTCAGATTTCAAAATATAGATATCATATTTTACTTGTCATATATCTTTCATAAAAAGCACTTCTAGAGATTTTACTTTTTTAAATATTTTGTATGGGCTGGAGCAATAGCACAGTGAGTAGGGCTTTTGCCTTGCATGTGGCCAATTCGGTTTGATTCCTCCATCCTTCTCAGAGAGCCTGGCTAGCTATCGAGAGTATTATGCCCACACAGCAAAGCCTGACAAGCTCCCCATGGCATATTTTATATCCCAAAACAGTAACAATAAGTCTCACAATGGAGACAGACATTACTGGTGCCCGCTCAAGCTAATCAATGGACAACGAGAGGACAATGCTAATTATTTTGTATAAAATGTGTCTTTATTATACCACTAACACAACAGTAATGTTGCAATTTCTTATAAATTTTTATGTTTACAATTTAATTATAAAAAATAAAATATTGATTTGGGGACACACATTAGAATTGCTCTTGGCTTATTCCTGCCTCTGCCCAGTGATCACTCTTGGCAGGCTCTGGGCAGCCCATGAGGTTCCCAGGATCTAACCTAGGGCAGATATATATGTAGCAAACATTTTATCTGCTATACTACTTTCCAAGTCATTGGAATACTAAATATCTTATTTCAGGATCTTCTTAAGCTATATGATGAATCTCTGTCAAATTAATTTTCCAAACTAACTAATTATTTAAACTTTCAAGAACCTAATTACAAAACCTGATTTGTTTTACAACAGTTAAGCTTTTGAGCTATGTCTTTTTCCTTATTTAACTATTCCCATTATTATATTGCACTATCACGGTCACGGTCACAGTCCTCCCATTGTTCATCTATTTGCTCGAGCGGGCCCAGTAACATCTCCATCATGAGTCTTCTTGTGACTGTGTTTGGCATATTGAATACATCACGGGTGGCTTGCCAGGTTCTGCTGTGCAGGCGAGATACTCTTGGTAGCTTGCCGGGCTCTCCAAGAGGGGAGGAGGAATCGAACTCGGGTCGGCCATATTAGCTGCTTGCAAGGCAAACGCCCTACCTGCTATGCTATAACTCCAGCCCATATTTCACTATGTCATATTTATTTCAAATGAATAGATTTTGTTTTTGTGTCATTAGACCACTAATCTCTTACCACTCTCAAATTTAAACACATTTTTCTTAGAACTGCTAACTTTGAGTTCCTAGTCTGTAGGATAACACTGTTTTGTCCTTCGTCAGGTAGCTTAGGTTTATCGGGTCACACCCATCCCAGGGCACTGAACTTGTATTATAAGTTAATATTGCCTTTCTCCTCTCCTTATGTCTTTTGTATAGTTTACCTTAAAGCAATATACTTTCTGTATGGACACAGGAAGACAGTTACTATTATGCTTTAGAACTTGGGAGTTGATTGATTCCAAATAATATTTACTCCTGGGCATCTGCTTCCTTGACTCAGTTGCCCCTAGTTCCTAGTACCCCAAAAGCAGGGTCAAAACGAGGGAGTGAATGGATCCAGGGCAAGCTGTGAGCTACCCTGGTATTGAAATGGACCAGGCCAAAGTGCTACGATACTCAACTATAAGTTGAGGGCATGATTATGGACAAATGCTTTCATCATCTGGGGAACATAAAGCAACAAACGGGAGCCTAACACCCAGGAATGGCTGAGATTAGTACCAGGAATTTTGCTCCATGACTTGAAGGCCAGCCACAGGTGCTAGGTGAAAAGGAAGCTCAGATAGAGAAGAGAGCACCAAATAAAGGGTGTTGTGAGGACCCTCCCAGGGTGGGAGAAGCATGCTGAAAGTAGTCTATAGACCAAACATGATTGCCACTCAAAGCCTCTCTTGCAAAACACAGGACCCAAAAGAAGAGAGAGAGAACAAGGGGGAATGCCCTGCCACAGAGGCAGGGTGGGACGGGGGGATGAGGGGTGGGAGGGATGCTGGGACCCGTGGTGGTGGAGGATGGGCACTGGTGGAGGAATGGGTACTTGATCATTGTATAACTGAAACCCAAGCACAATAATTTATAATTCTATAACTGTACCTCATGGTGTTTTGGTAATAAAAAAAATAAAAAAAATAAACTAAGTAATGATGAGACTAGGACCCTGCTGGGGCTAGGAAGACTAACCTGGCCTGAGGACTGCGGAATGTTTACTGAGATGTTTATATTTATTACTGTGCTCACACAGAATGACATTGTTAGAAATATTAGGAGTAGATTTACTACAACTATTTAAGTAGATTACTAGCTGAGGAAAGAACACACCCTTGTTAGGATCCCACCCTTGAGCACATCTCCTAGTAATCTGGAGTAATCTCTTTAGATGAGAAACTTGCAGATCAAACTCAATACGTAAATAAAAGAATTATTTATTTCAAGGTTTTAAGGACAGTTCAACATTCACTTACCAATGAACGTAATACTTGATCACTTGATCCCTTGACATCCCTTTACACATCGATTTCCTCGAGCGGGCACCAGTAACATCTCCATTCGTCTCTGTCGTGTGATTGTGTAGCCCAATGGCGTCTGCTCATTCTAGGAACATGAAGAGCCTCAAACCGATTGTTCAGGGTCACGAAGAAGACTCATCATCTCGTAGGTAGGCGGCTATGCAATCTTTTGATGCTCTGTGGAATCCAGTCGGTAACGGCTCTAGTCTGACAGTTGTCTCCAAATCTCATTAAATGTCCAGCCCATCTGATTTTTGACGCCTTGGCAAATGAGTTGGCATGCCTGATTCTTGGCCATCGATGGATGTTGAAACTCTGGATTCTTTCTCTCATTTGAGTGAAGCAGGTTACTCCAACCATAGCTATTTTGATTCCTCTTTGGGAGACCTGAATAGCATTCTCATCCTGTTTTCATAGGGCTCAGGTCTCTGAGGTGTATGTTAATGTAGGAAGAACAGTGGAATCGAAGAGATGTGCCCGGAGCCGGAGGTTCTTCGTCCTCTTAGCTATTTCTTTGACGTTCTTGAAGGTGTTTCAGCTGCTCTCTTCCTCCTGCACAACTCAGGTGCCAGTTTACTCATCATGCTGACATCTCGACCCAGGTACACATAAAACAATGAAAGATAAAACTCAATTTATCAACATATATTGAGAAAGCTTTTACAAGATTCAGTGTTTCTTTATGACAGCAAACTGTGAAAAGTGTAGTGGAAGAAGGAGCATATTTCAACATAGGAAAGTACATACACAATAAACACAATGAAGATAATTAGTGGCAAAACTGAAAGATTTTTCTCTAAGGTCAGGCATAAGACAAGTATGTCCAGTCTCAACAATAATACTAACATAATTATAAAATTTCTAAAATTTCTAGTGATAGCAATTATTTAAAATAAGAAAATTAATTCAGTTTATAAATAATTCTACAATGATTCTCAAATATATAAGAAAGTGCATGGAAAGCTATATACATATCACTAAGTCCTATAAAAAGCAATAAGGTGTTAGGCTATACCATCAGCATACAAAACAAAACCCATTGCATTTTTATGCATAGAGAAAGAAACTAGAAGACAAAGAAATAAAAAAAAATTTCATTTACAATTGCATCAGAAAATAAGTACCTAGAGAATAGTTTAAGGAAGGAGGTGAGAGACTAACATAGAAAATAGTGTATACTATTATTTTTAAAATATAATGCAATGAAGCAAATGGGAAAATATTTGATGTTCAGGTAATAGAATGCTTTCTAATTTTAAGATTGTTTTTCTCATAAATGACAAAAGTACCGTCCTGGAGCCTGAAGAGGAAATACAGTGGACAGGGCATGTGGCTGACTTGGGTTCGATCTCCAGTACCCCAAAAGGTTCTCTGAGCTTTGCTAGAAGTACTCCCTAGACACAGAACCCTGTACATCATTAAATAAGACCAAAAATAACAATAAACCATCAAAGTGGACATCAATGGAGTGATTAGTAAAAACTATAACATATAAGTAGACAACTGGTTAAAGAGAAATACTGAGCCTATCCACAGGTGATACCTGTTTTAAAATGGCACTGAATACATGAGCGTTCAGGAAACTAAAACCATGCACTAGAAACATCTATCTGGGCCCAGGTAAATGCCTCAAGTGGCGGAGTACTTGCTTAGCATGAAGGCACATGTGAAGCTCTCAGGTCAATCTCCTGCACTGGTTTTCAGCCCAAACAAAACAAAAACAAACAAGCAAACAACTACAGGTGTGAGGTTGGAATGATAGTACAGCAGGTAGGGCCTTTGTCTTGCACGTGTGCCAGGTTCAATGTCCAGTATCTCCTACGGTCCCAGAGCATTGCCAGGAGGAATTCGTGAGTGCAAAGGCAGAATAATGAACGGTTTCAGGCCAAAGGACAGCAAGTGGCAGAGGATTATTTGTACTCGTCTCCACAACACAACTCAAATGGCCATTAAACCATTGAATCACTTAAAGAAATAAAAACAGAATAGAAAGAGCTATGCTTGGAATATCACGTTTCACTCAAATGAGAGAAAGAATCCGGATTTCCGACCTCCGTCGACGATCAAGAATCAGGGACGCTGTCTCATTTGCCAAGGTGTCGAAAATCAGATGGGCTGGTCACGTAATGAGATTTAAAGACGACTGCTGGACTAGAGCTGTTACCGACTGGATTCCAAGGGATGTCAAAAGACCACGTGGCCGCCCACCTACCAGATGGTCAGACTTCTTCGTCAAGATCATGAACGATTGGTTTGAGGCCCTTCATGTTCCCGGAGCGAACAGATGCCATTGGGCTACACTGGCACGCGACAGGGACAAATGGAGATGTTACTGGCGCCCGCTAGAGCAAATCGATGACTAACGGGAAGTTAAGTGATAAGTGATTAAGTGATTAGTTGAGGGCATGTGGTAAATGACAGGGAACTGAAACTTTGAAGCAAATCCATCTTTCAAGCAATTTTGGGGAGTGAGACTCTATCTATAAATAAAGGAAATTCCCTAATCTGGCATCTATATAAGTAAAAGGCTTGTTTACCTATGACCTAAACGGTGTTATCTACAGAATTTACAAAGCCAAAAGAAGCAGTGCTCAAGTGAAGGTAGTTTCAATTCAAATAGTTATCTCACTCTGACTGACTTATAGGGATGTTATCAGTGTGCTAAGAGCCCGAGAGTTTCAGTACTGTGAGTCTGTATAAGCTCCTACACACATACACACTAAGATCCTGCAGGAATCATTAAGACATTTGTCAAGCTACCCCTGAGACTAACTTGCTCTCCGTGGCGCTAGGTGTAAATCTCACCTGGATTTTGCGAGCACCAAGTTTCGGAGGCTGATGCAAGACTTACGATCTTCAGACAAAAATGAGCGTTTCCTTCACTCAGGGTCCCAGACCTTGTCTTTTCTTACAGGAGAAGAAATCATGGAAAAGACAAACGGTAAACAAAAGTTTTATTACAGAATGACACACATTCAAGGGAGAATATGGGATTCTCTGAGTGACAGAGAAACTAGACAGCAAAATTGAGTGAGTATGCAAATGAGGTAAGAATACAGATATCCCCAAACGCAGTCTCAACTGCTTTAGATGTACTAATATAAGGTTTTGTTCCACCTACAGTTAAGGGTTATTGCCAGGGGGTTGCCAAGAATAGTTAGTGGTGCTCTCATCATTCTATAAATATATTTATGAATTTTGTTTCTGCCTGGTAATTATCTCTAGATGAGTTTCTAGCATTTTCCTGAGCTGTCAGCATGGTAGATCTTTTTCAAATTCTATCTTGTCTCTCTAAACATTTCTTGGTTTCACAATTTCTTGAAATTTACTGCCTAGAAACTCCACCCCCCACCTGATAGCTTGACTCACATAACAGCCTTAAGAACCAAGCTAAAACTCATATATATAATATAACATTATAACTGCTGTCCTCAAAAGTTAGACAACATTTTGTCTCTCTCAAATTTTGTTTAGTCTCCTAAACAAAAGACTCATCAAGATCAAATATTTTCCTAAGATTCAAACTTATTAATATGTTAGCATATTTGAGACATGATGTACTAACAAAAAACAGAAAAATGTAAGTAAAAACTGTCAACAAATGTCAGTACTAATGTTATAAATATCAAATATATAGATGGATAAAAATGGCATGTTCATCATTACTAATATTCAAAATTGTTAAAACAAAATTAAAACATAAGTTATGATAATCAAATACATTTTAAAGAGAAAAATTGAATAATTTCTACTAAATTTGAGAGTCACTTTAAGGAAGATATAATCAAGAAAAATATTATTTTACTCAAATTGGATACTTAACATAATAGGAAATAATTAACAATCAAGAAATATACTTTTACATATTTTATTATCAAGAACTAGATTTGTATGGGAAAAATTAATTTTAGCTCTTCATATTGAAATGAGAATTAATTTTAGAAGCATTCTTGACCTATTTGTGAAGGTTAAAATAGTATTTCTAGAAGAAATCATTGATGAAAATCTTTGTAACTGGGAAGTAAATGGATATTTATCATACAATATATCACAAAACACTGTCACTGTCACTGTCCTCCCGTTGTTCATCGATTTGCTCGAGCGGGCCCACAAATAAAATTAATTATCTGGACTGTATTAAAAATTTAAACATTTTCTTTTTGAATATTAATAGAGCAATGAGTGGGGATGAGGCATGAGGAAAGAGTTATTATCATACAAATATTTGTCTAATACACCCAAAATGCAAATTGGATTTTTGTAATAGCAGAAATAATTCAATTTATAAACAGAGCATTTTACTAAACACTTTAAAAAGAACATAATTGAACGACAAACACTAGAAAAGATGCCCAGCATCATTATTTGTTAGAAATGCAATTTTCAACCACAAAAATAAGTTTATACATCCATTATATCTTTGAAACTATTTATGAATTCTTAATGCCCCCAATACAAGAAAAAACTCAAGAAGGGTAAAAAATCAACAGGATGTAGCATGTCCATACAACACAAAAGTTCTTAGCACAGGATGAAGCACTGACATACATAATTATTAGTGTAAATATTAAAACATGTTGTATAAAAAGCAAAAACCTATGTCCTTTTAAAATTGATTTTAAAAATAAAACTCTAGATCAAACTCAAGTATACACGAAACAATCTGCAAATCGATATAAGTTCTTCTTTCTATATATTGTGTATACCACATATATAACATATATGCCACATGTGTATACATACACCTTCATTATCCACTCATCTATCACTGAACACATAGATTGATTCTGCATCCTGCCATACTAAGTATTGTAATGAATTATGGTGTGCATATGTCCTTTCAAATGAATGTTTTTGGTGCCTTGAAGAAGATACCAACATTTCTGAATCCTCTGGCATCTTTATTCTTACTTTTCTGAGAAATACAAATGCTAACTTTTCTAGAGTTTGAGCCAGACAAACTTCCACCAGCAATAGATGAGCATTTTCTTTTTTTTTACCTAAATATTTTTTTTAATTTATTTTTTATTAGTGAAACACCATGAGGTACAGTTGTAGATTTACAAATTTTTGTGCTTGGATTTCGGTCATACCATGATCAAATACCCATCCCTCCACCAGTGCCCATTTTCCACCACCATGGATAATATCCCTCCCCCCATCCCCCCCATCCCCCTCTGCCACTGTGGCAGGGCATTCCCTTTTGTTCTCTCTCTCCTTTTGGGTGTTGTGATCAGCAAAAGAGGCATTGAGTGGCAAACATGTTCAGTCCAGTCTACTTTCAACCTGCATCTCCCCTCCTGGGAGGATCCTCCAAACACCCTCCATTTGGTGCTCCCTTCTCTATCTGAACTGCCCTTTCCTCTAGGATACCCGGCTGGCCTCTAAGTTATGGAGTAATCGTCCTGGTGCTGATCTCAGCTATTCTTGGGTATTAATCTCATACTT
The DNA here is from genome assembly GCF_029834395.1 of Sorex fumeus. Classification (NCBI taxonomy): domain Eukaryota; kingdom Metazoa; phylum Chordata; class Mammalia; order Eulipotyphla; family Soricidae; genus Sorex; species Sorex fumeus. The sequence continues at coordinate 40,718,564 of NW_026606067.1, read as the reverse complement.
TGTTACTTTATATCCCCCAGATGAATGCAATCTTTCTATGTCTATCCCTCTCTTTCTGACTCATTTCGCTTAGCATGATACTTTCCATATTGTACCACTTGTATGTAAATTTCATAACTTCATCTTTTCTAACAGCTGCATAGTACTCCATTGTGTAGATGTACCAAAGTTTCTTTAACCAGTCATCTGTTCTTGGGCATTCAGGTTTCTTCCAGTTTCTGGCTATTGTAAAGAGTGCTGCAATGAACAAACAAGTGCAGATGTCACTTCGACTACACATTTTTGCCTCTCTGGGATATATTCCCAGGAGTGGTATTGCTGGGTCAAATGGGAGCAGATGAGCATTTTCTTTTCATCGCATTCCCACCAACACATGTTTCCAGTTCATTATATAATGTACCAGTTTCTCTGTTATGGAGAGGATATCTCCTTATCATCTTGATTTGATTTCCCTGATAATAATTGATTTGCCTCTGAAATATGAGGAAGGGTAGGGTGCAGGAAAGACTGCCTACTCTGACTCTGAGAGTATGACTTTTTCAAAAATAAACACTCAGAATGTACAGCAAGGCTAAATGTTTATGTACCGTTTTTCCTCCAGAATTATTAAAATTCTGTGATGTATTTTCTCAAGTATAAATGACTAAACCTAGAATATACGTTGGAGGTCCTGGAAAGCCTTCTCATTCCTTTTTCATTAAACTATATTTCATCTAAAAATAAAAATATACTTTGTAAGATAGTGATTTATATTTTCTTTTGATTTTAAAACTCTTGAAAATTTATTTTATAGAACATTTTGTAAAGTGCACTTGTAAGAACATTGAAACGTTTTTTATCTATGATTTTTATACTTGAATATGTTTTTTGTTAAGTATTGAAGTTGAGTATTTTTATATTTGAGATTAAATTATAAGTAAAATTGTCACTTTTTACTATTCTAAAGCAAATTGTGTAAACAGTTTTCTAAGAACTTGAATCTAATTAAGTAACAAATTGAATATCCTCTTGCTAGCTTATGTATTTTTTTGTTTCACTGCTTGAACCTATTTTAATCAAGGTTTCATGTGAACAATTTTCAGTAGAGTTTCCGGATATATATCATATTGTTAAAAATTCATATGGGTCAGAATGAAAGAAGGTCAGAAAATGCCTTAGAATTTATGCCATAGTCTTATTTGATAATTCACTCAGGTTTCTAAAGGGAAATTTTTCATTAACTAAAGGGCCTATTGTTTATTAATTTATGTGCTAAAGCAAGGGACACTATTAATTCATTTATTAGATATAAAAGACCATATGGTTTCACCCCTTGTCCTTGCTTATTGATTAATTGCCTTAAGTAAATATAGAAGAAAGTAAAAAGGGAGTAAGAGTGACCTTGATAAACTTCTGATCTCATTTTTTAAAACCTAATGAAAGATGGCATTCTTAAAATCTTCGTTTCAAAAGCCCAGATTTTAACTTCAGAATTATGTTTCTTCATGAAAGTGCAAATTTTGTGATACTTGTAACGTGTGGCGTAATAACTTATAGTGACTATTATAAGCACAAATAGCTGAAATTAATGCAATGGAAGCAGCTCTGGACTGTAGAATGCCACATCTAATTCTCCAGATTTGGAAAATGACCCATGGATGCTCTTAGGACATCATAACAACTTGTAAAAAGCATTTAAATTGCTGTTAATGTTTGTATAGGGATGAGGAACAATTATTTTTTGTCATATCCAGTTAAGAAATATTGGGTAAAAGAAACCAACCAGTTTGTTAGATATGTGAAAAAAATACATAGACATAAACATTAACACACACTGTGCTGCAGGTGTTTGTCAGCTGTTTGTGGACCCAGCATGTATGTGTGTGTGTGAGGGTGTGTTTTTTGCACACACAGAAGGCTTTCACTTTTTTTACCTGCAATGCAATCAAGAGAATAATGTTATCTTGGTCAAGTAAAAGATATCATTAAAGTATACATCATTATTCACAGAACTGACAAGAAGTGTGCTTAGTAAACTTAAACATTACATGAACTACACTCTATTGAAGGCAGGGCACATAAAATGTTCTGTTGATTGTTTCAGTACTTGGATTATTTTGGTTAAGATTCAATCCCAGAGGAAATGAAATGAATGCCTTCTTTGGGTTACATATTTACCATATATACATATGTTTATACATTACATATATATATATATAACCCTTTACTTAAAATTCATTGATGATCTACATCTAATAAGAAGTAATCATCTTAGGAAAAAGATCAGGAAAAAAGATTGAATGTTGTTTTCAAAAGAATGTCACCTTTAATATAATGAAACACACTGCAAAGTAGGATTCCCAAGAATATGTTCATATATGTTGTGTCCTCAATTTTTCCAACATTTGAAGTATCGTATATTTTTATTTCTTTGCATTTTTAGGACCATTATATGAGAAGCAATGTTTTTATATTGACTATGGGAGATACTTACTTGAGTACAGTGCATGTTCAGGCTGTATTTTTGGTAGAGAAATCAGTTGCCTCATATAGTCCACGCTGTTTTTAAGCTCTTGTCTATATATGTTAAGTCTTTTGGGTACCTGTGATTTTGCTCATAACTATGTGCTTGTGTCAGTGTGTAGGAGAGCAGAACTATCTGAGTCAGTTTGGGTTACTATAAGAAAATACCCTACATAGACTGGAGAAATTAAAACAGATTAGTTTGCATACTTCTGACAGCTTGGGAATCCAAGATTAAGATGCTGGCAGACCTACTGTTGGTGAGAAATAGTCTCTTGGCTCACTGATACTGTGTCCTCATGTGGCCTTTTCTCAGTACATTCCCATGAAGAAAGAGGAAGAGAAAGGGAAACAGAGAGAGAAAACTTATCTCTTTGTCTTTTTATAAGGTCACCAATGTCATCATCTGAATTCAATTACCTCCCAAAGAACCTACCAAAAACCATAATAACTTTGGGGATTAAGATTTTAAGAAGTAATTAGAGGACACACATATTTCATCTTTAATGGTAATTTGTATACTAAAATATAAAAATAAAAAATAAATATCATTGTCTATCCCTTTCAATTAAATATGTATCATTCACATTTCATAAAGAAAATAGACCATATGAATAGAAATAACAGGAAAAAACAGATATTATACGTTTTACATTTATTGAATGTATTTTAGACACTTTATATTTATTATTCTATTATATTGAGGTATGAAAATAAATATTGAACCTAATGTATTAATATCTTGTATTCTATTATGTATATTCAGATCATACAGAATGTGTATAGGGACAAATGTATAATGAAACCAGTCACAAAGAGAGTAAGTTATAAAATGTAATTAAAATGTAACCAAACACAAAATGTGACCAATTACAAAGCAAGTATGCTACTGAACCACAGACATCTTACTTTAATGAATATATAAAAGGCATTTTCAAAATTCATTATTCTTATTAATATATTTGAATTATATGTAATAAGAATCAATAAGTAAATTTAATTTTCATTCTTAATGGTACTGTTCTGTTTAGGGTGCTATTAACTACAGACTTCCATGGCAGAAGTTTTGGCTAAATTAGTATTTGTTAAAATAACAGAAACATCATCTAACTGAATGTAAAAGCTTTTATGACTTTTGGCATTTTTTTTATTCACCTGATTTATTAGCCTTTAAAAATGTGTAAAATTAAATATGTGCATTGGAACACTTCTGTAAAGATTATAGTTAACTCATTTCATACTATATCACAGCTTTTATGAGAGCTGAGTGACTAAAATCTGATGCAAGATATAGATCTTTTACTCATTCAATTTGATTATGGTAAGGAGTTTTTGAGCCTTGGAAAGAATATCTATTTTCTGCTTAGTCTACTAAGGCAATATTTATACAGACTTATCTACCATTTAAGAATTTTGGAGTGGACATATCATAGCTTATTTTTTTCTCACATATGTTGACATGTTTCAAAAATAAAAAATAATTAAGAACTTTCAACAAATGTATACTTAACCTCAGTTGCTCTTAGTTCCTGGCACTTCATAATCAGGGTCCCAATGAAGGGTCTGGATGCATCCAAGGCAAGCTGTAAGCTACAGGATAGGCCAAGAACCATAAAACTTGTAAGTTAAGAGCACAGTCGTGGACAAATTCTGTCATGAACTAAAGAGAAATGTCTGTACAAGGACCCTGCAGGGATTAGGAAGGACTGTTCGATCTCGCCTGAGGACAGTAGTCTGGGAGCTACAGTGAGATGTCCCCAGGAGAGACACCCTTTACACTTACTTTATCTTTTACTGTGTCCATAAAATGACTAGAGATATTATTAAGAAGTAAATCTAAGATGATTGTTTATAGACTATGGAAAGAAGAAGTAAATCCTTAGATGAAGTTCCGCTTTTGAGAAGATCTCCTAGCTGGAGATCTTTGTCTTAGCAGAACTTCCTTGAAAGGAAGAGCTTTATATATGTTGATTGGGGTATCTCACCTGGGTAGAGTTGCTACCTCTAACCTGGGAGATTGGTCTCCTGAAGAAGGCAGTGAGATGGGGCGTGGGCAGAGTAGCATGAGGTGAAGTAGGAGATGGAAATTAGGGGCAGTGTGAGACCGGAACAGGCACACGGGGAGAATGGAACAAACAACGGGACTGAGATTGGAATAAACAGTGACTGATCACCAACCAGCCTGGTCTGTTGGCAATGGATGGGCAGGCAGGGTTGTCGTAAGCTGCTCATGGCCACTGAACGCACATGGCGAGAGAGTCCATGCCACATAATATTGAATACACAATGGTATACACTTTGGACAGAGTACTGGAATGTCTGATTTTCACTACAACCAAGTGTGCACCAAAATGACCCAGCCCAGCCCTGAACCTTGCTTTGGAGCCCGTCCCTACCAAAACAATTATTCCTGTAGTTGTTAAATAAAACTGTTCTAAGATGCTATAAAATACACATTTTCTTTTATAAACATTCATACATTGTCTTGTATAAACACTCACTCATCACTCCTAGTTGAAGCATTTTCATTAAGATTAAGTCAATGATTTGTAATTGGGCAATGTGTATTAAACATTATTTTATAAATTTGAAAATACACTCCATTTTTTCATAATCTAGAACTATTTGGGAAATGATTTGGTAAGAATAATGAGCTATAGGTATATATATATATATATATATAGCTTGGAATATATGATATGGAGATAGTTAGATAATCATGTGTGTCAGTACATAGAAGTATAAGAATAAAACAATTGCATATATTGGAAAAATATCATGAACAATTCCTTGTAATTTTTTGTGATATTGAGTTATTTCAAAATCTTAAATGGATTATTTCTTCCTCTGAATTTTGTGTTAAACACATATTAGAACAGTAATAAGGACAATAGAATACTTTTCTCAATGTTATCAATGCTACCAGTTTTAAGTCATATCACATCTCAAAAGAATTACCTTCTTTGTTTCAAACTTCCAGCTGTAAAAGAATCCTCAGTTTAAATCCAGACAATTTATTACACAAAGTTTTATTTGAAAGGTTAGAGATCACCAATATTTTTCTGCTTGTGTTTACCACAACTTTTTTTTCAAAATTTTTGCTTGTATGAAAGCCTTTCAAATATTTGAAGATTTTTGTGAGAAACTGTCAAGGGATCTTCATACTCATTTATTTCCCAAGTTAAAAATTTCCAGATCACTGAATCATTTTTCATTGTCACCATACTGTAATATCCTGCGTATTCTTGTGGCAAGCTATTGTTTTCAACAAATATTTTTAGCATCCAGGGGCAGGGTTACAACTAGAAGTAGAATAATTATTGTGCATGTGTAATGATAATAATTAAATAACTATTAAATTATTACATGGTGGCTTTTTTAATGCAATAAAACAATTAGGGAAGATTGCATTTATTTCATTTTAATAGCCACAAAACTCCAGTATTTCAAACTAAATGTAAAAATTGCTAAACGTCCCTCTTTTACCACTGAAATGCCTAAACCACAAGATCAATATTATGTGCTTTCATACTCAAATCCTTAACTCAGAAGCAGAATCCATTTTTTTCTAGTAAATATTATCATTCTAGTTTAATTTTTTAAGTAGAATTTGTAAATAGCAACGATATTAGAACAACCTGAATATTCAATGTCAGTTAAATAGAAAAGAAGTGTCAGAGTCACTGTCCTCCCATTGTTCATCAATTTGCTCAAGTGGGCCCAGTAACATTGTGAGACTTGTTACTGTGTTTGGCATATCGAATACATCATGAGGAGCTTGCCAGGCTTTGCCATGTGGGCGAGATACTATCAGTAGCTTGCTGGGCTCTCCGAGAGGGGTGGAGGAATCAAAGGTGGAGGAATCGAACTTGGGTCAGCCCGGTTGGCTGTGTGCAAGGCGAATGTCCTACCTGTTGTGCTATTGCTCCAGCCCATAGGAAAGAACTGTGGTATATAATATATATGGTGGAATATCACTCAGCTATAAAATTATGAAATATCAGGGCTTAAAAGATAGTACATTATATTGGGTTATTTTCTAACACCAGCCTGACCCAAATTCAATTCCCAGAGCTCACATCTTTCTCCAAACTTCATCAGAAGTGATCCCCTGAATGCAGAGCCAGGAGTAAGCCCCAAGCACCGCCAAGCATGTTCCCAAATCCAAACTCATAAGAAAAAGTAAGCTTTACTAATGTTACAACATGAGTAGAATAGGAGAGTTTCACAATAAATGAAAATAAAGTAAATATGATATTACTCATTGATATATAAGAAACAAAGCACAGAAATAGAGAATATCGATTCAGTGTTGATTATTTACTTAAATCTTGGTAACAGAACTAAAGTTACCATAGGGTGGAGGGTAAAATCTGAGGGCCCTGTGGACTTTGCTGCATAGTTATTTGAACTTTTATGGTGTATGTGATATGGTACTGTATCCCTAAAACATATCAATATTTATGCTACTGTAAACTAATGTTTCCTCATAAATTTTAATATAAAAATTATCATATCAGGGCCAGACTGATAGTACAGCGGGTAGGACATTTGCCTGGCACATGGCTGACCTAGATTCAATTCCTGGCATCTCTATATGGTTACCCCAAGCACTGCCAAGAATAATTCCTGAATGCAAAGCCAGAAGTAACCCCTGAGCATCTCCGGTCTCTGGGTATGACCAAATATATATATATATATGTATAAATGTGTATATATTACATATATATATCCATAATTCAGCCCATAGAAAAATTTCCAAGTAAAAATGAATGAAACTTTTTAAAGGAAAAGAAATTCTGTACTATTTACTAACAATAGTCCTCAGGCATTTCTACATGTTGCTATTGTTTGTTTTAAATGAAATATGTTGAGGGCAGGAAAGGTAGTATAGTAGATAAGGTACCACCTTATCATCTTCTCCCTCCATGCTTCCCCCAACCACACCTCCCCTTGGGAAGCACAATCAAACAGGCAGCAGATCTTGGTTCAATCCCCATAGTCACATCTGCTTCCCCCAAGCCTCGGGAGAAAGATTACTGAACACAAGAGTCAGGAATAAGCCCTGAGTATTTCAGGGACAGCACTAACAAAAACAAAACAAAAAAGGATGCTTTGATTACTTGTATAAATGAAAACAAAAAAGACACTACTAATAGAAACGTTATGAATATTTTGGAACATTTGAAATTCTTTCCAGACAATAGTGCTGACAAATCTTTCTTTTCTTATTTTTTTAAAAATATGAATATTAGAGTTGTTACCAACTGGATTCCACGGGATGTCAAAAGAACGCCTGGCTGCCCACCCACGAGGTGGTCACACTTCTTCCTCAAGACCCTGAAGGCTCTTTGTGTTCTTGGAGCGATCAGATGCCATTGGGCTACACTTGTACCAGACAGGGATGAATGGAGACGTTACTGGCACCCTCTCGAGCATATTGATGAGCAATGGGATGACAAGTGATATAAATGATGAATATTAGCACATTCCCAAGAGAGACACAGGGACAACTAAGAGAAAGACATGTTCAAGAAAATGAAGGGCTTGGAAAACAAGACGAGGCATATTAAAAATGTGCCTCAATCATATACTTCTTGTTGTTGTGTTTTTGGCCACACCAGGTAGTGCTTTGTGCTCAGATATTACTCATGGGACTCAGGGGACCATTAAGGATGCAGGAGATGAAACCAGGTGGAAAATTTGCCTGACAAGTGCCATAGCCAAGGTACTGTCGCTCTGACTGCTCATTCCTATAGGATTTGTATATAAGTGTCCTGCAATTCTCTCCCTTTCTGTTACTGTTGTTGTGATTTTTCTGTTGGAGTCTATTGTATAATTTCCTTTCCTGCCCCCTGGCCTGCCTGGGCCAAGCTGCATACTCTCCTTTTGCCCGGGTGAGCAAGAGGAGATTACTCATGAAAGGGTGTTCCTGGGCTCTCCAGGCGGATTTCTCTCGCTGAGCTTGTTCGGTGCTTTTAAGCCAAAACGCTTCCCCTCCTGGGACAGCTGTTGCCTTGGACGGAGAAGGGAGAACGAGGGCCAAGCTGGTTGCTGATTAGTTGCTGTTTATCCAATCTCTTGTCTCTCCCAGCTCTCTCCAATCTTCTCCCTAACAACGCTCTCTGTGACTCCTCTCCAATCACCTCCAACTCTCTTACTCTCAGCTCTCAACCTTCTCCTCTAACTCTGTGTCTCTTTTTCTCTCCAGCTCTGTCTCTCCCTCAATCTTCCTTGAACTCTCTGTCTCACTCAATCTACCGGTCCTGCTTTCATGGTCTCCCTCTGTCTCTCTGATTCTGTGTCTCTGTCTCTGTCTCTGTCTCTCTCTCTCTCGCTCTCTCTGTAACCGTCTCCCTGTGTCTCTGTAAACTCGCAATTCTTTCTTCCCGTTGTATCAGACTCAACTCTCCCTGTCTTTCCTTCACTCACTCTCCCCACAGTCACTCATTTTCTTCTCCCTCCCACCTCCCCAACCATGCCTCCCCATGGGAAGCACAATCAACATGTTTTTCCAATCTTCCTGACCATCTGCAGCTCATGAGGGCACAACGGCCCTTTAGGTGTGTTTCTCCTCTCCTACAACATAATTAACATCTTTAATTAACATCTTTAATTCTCCTTCCTAATATTTACCATTCTGTATGGACACAGTAATAGACACTTTTCGGCTTATAGGGTGACTCTCCTGGGGACATCTTACCACAGATTCAGACTACAGTGCTCAGACCGGATTAGTCGTTCCAACCTCCAGCAGGGTCCAAATCTAGTTATTTGATTTTGGATCATGACAGAATCTGTCCATGTCCAAGCTCTTAACTTATAGTTAAGCATTAGGGCACTCGGGCCAGGCCCATTTTGATGCCAGGGTAGCTCATAGCTCACCGCTTGCCCTGGGTCCATCCAGTCCCCTGCTCTGGGGGATCTGGGAAGTAAGGGAAGCTGAAGCTTTAGTCGAGAGAGCAGATGTCCAGGAGGTAATATTATCTGGAGTCAATCAACAACCAAGCCACAGGCTTGTCTTTTTAACTGTCTTCCTGTAGCCATACAAAAAGCAATTGCTCTGAAATAACTAACCATGCGAAGGACATCAAGGACAATATTTACAACTCAGAGCCTGATCAGGAGATAAAGGTAATTTACAGATTGAGGGGCAATCAACAAACACAAGCTCTCAGCGGCCAGGGAGGAAGGCAAACCAATGTTATCCTATACTCTATAAGTGCTTCATATAACTTAGTATAAGATCTTTGTCAAATGAAAGGTATCCAATTATTTTCTCCCTTTCAGTAGGTTGTCTTTTTATTTTAATGATAGTTTTTCCCCTGTAATGTTAGTTCTTTCAATCCATGAACATGGTACTTTCCCCCAAATTGTGTATATACTTTTATTTCTTAGGTTTATTTTAAAGATGCAATTGTTACTTGTATTTTTAAAATTTTTTTCTCCTTTTAAATTTTTGTTTATATGTAGACATGTAACAGTTACTTATATATTGACTTTTTAAAGCTGATATTTTACTGCATTTGGTTTATTTTTTCAGTATTTCTTATGAAAACTTTATGGTTTTCATTATAAATCAGTCCTATGCAAATAGTGACCATCTATCTTCTCTGATTTGACATGTAACGACTTCATTTTGTTCTGTTGTTTAATAGCTCTGAATGGGACTGCCAACACTGTTTTAACTAATAGTACTGAGAATAAGTGGCATTTTATTGTGCCTGAACATAGATGAAAAATGTTTAAGATTTTTTTCTATGTATTTAATCAGCACGATTCATAATTATGTTTCAGGGGTCCAATGTGGCAACAACCATCCCTTCACCAGTGTTCACATTTTGATATTGAATATGTTGTTAGTTAAGGACTTATTACACGTGGCCTTTATTAGATTGAAATGAATTCTTGGTATGAAAGTTGTTTTTATAAAAATATGATATTGACAGAATAAGTGGATGAGGAAATCTGTTGTAGTAAAGGGGGGGGTGCACCAAGATCACCCTTGACCCCAGAGTTTACAAAAGAGCAGGACAGAGAAGGAAAGAAATCAAGGGGAGAAGGATGAAAATGGGAAACGGAAGTAATGGGCAGAAGGGGGCCAGGAATCCAGTTATATTTGTGATGTTGGAGAGTGATGTAGCCATGTACTGAAAGCACAGTCCCAAGAATAGTGAAAGCATGAGGTCTACGCTGCAACCACTTTACAAAGTCCCTGTCAAAGTGGCTGGGTAAGGAGTGTGGGAATATGAGTGGAAGGAAGTTGACACTGGTGGAAGTTGACATTGGTGTTGAAATATTATATACCAAAAACTCAACTATCAATCACTCTCTAAATCACAGTTCTTTAGGTAAATAAAAGATCATAAAGTTAAAAAAAATAAAAATGGATTTTTGGCTCATAGATTTATCTGCATTTATTTCTTGATTATATCATTTTGATCTTTTGTTGCCATTTCTCTGGCATTAATTGTCCTTGTTGATTCATTCTTGCATCTCAACTAAGTACATCTCAGTTATGTTGTATAGTACTTTGAACATATTGTTGAATTTGAATTTCAGTGATTTTATGGATAATTTTTATTTCTTTGTTGATGAGGATATAGGTCAGTATTTTCTGTTTTAGTCATTCTCTGTGATATTGGGGTATTGGTCTCATAAAAAATGTCCGACACAGAATCTCCTGACCCTGTGACAGGCTGTCTTCACTAGGACACCTTGGAGGAGGGCGGGTTGAGTTCCCCTCCCCACCCCGAGCAGAGCTCTGGCAGCCAAAAACCTCCAGAACCTAAGTGCAGCCATGCTCAAGGCCGCTCTCCACACACTTGGACGAGCCTTACCCATGAGGGAACCGACAGAGGAACCCAGGTATGCGGGACCCGTGGCTGAGATCTCTAAGCCCGCTCAGATCGGGACTGGGCCTCCTCCACCCAGCTCCCCAGTTTTCCCGTAGCTTGGCAGTCACACCCACAAATGGTCCCCGGTGCCATCTAATCTCATCAATGGCCAATATCCAGAGACTATAAAATAAAGCTCCCCAAAGATTGTGATGCAGTATTTCCTGGAGTGTGTGATCACATGACTTCTTATTCTCTAGCCCACTGATGTCCCTAAAGTAGCACACATGTGTTTGGTTTTACATACTTGCTTGTATTCTCTTATTTACATGCTTATATGGCCCCAGAATGAAATCAACAACCTTCACACACTTTCCCCTTACTGTGGTGGGAAGATGCTCGCTGGTGGAGTGGGTGTTTGTATATTATCTGTTATGAACTATTATGAACTACTTGATGAAAATAAAATGTATAAAATGTTTGAATAATTTACTATTTCTTCAAACAACAGTTTGAAGACCTTAGAAGTATGGTATTTTAAAAACTATCAAACTGTTTTTTACAGTGATAAAAATAGTGTTACCATGTACTACAGAAATCAAACTCTCACATATTTACTGAATTGTTCTTTAAATGTGAAAACTTATGGTCACACTAAAGTATTTATATTGGTATCTATAGCAAATATATTTAGATTCACCAAAATCTGGAAAAATAAATTTTCCCTTTAATAGATAATTGGAGGAACAAACTTTGAAATAATTAGACAATGGCATACCATATAGGATTTTTTAAAAGTGAGTTATCAAGATACATAAACTGTGTATCTCATGGTGATTCAATAAAATTTTTTAAAACTTCAAAGTAAAATAGACCAGTCTGAAAAATACAGGCACCATGTGATTCCAGCTTTATAACATTATAGAAAAGGTAAAAACAATAAAAAAAATAGCACTCATTTCCACAAGTTTCAGGAGACAAAAATTGAACATATATTTAAAATGTACAATATTTTTAGAATATTGGAAATACATTGTATGATACTATAATTATTTGTACATGAAACTTTGCTATTATCAAAAGCATAGTTCGCTATACCAAAAATAGGACTTAATGTATGCAGATAAGAAAACAAACATTTATTGGGTGTGAGGATGGGGATGATGGGGAAAAAAGCTCAGTTGTGTTTCAAATGTATGCAATGAACTCAGTGAAGAGGAAGGAAGAAAACATGCCTGTCTAAGTAAGTTTGAGAATGAATCAAATTTTGTATGGCTGAAGGCAAAAATGAAAACGCAAAAAATGAAAATGCAAAGTGGGACTTATAAAATTGTGTACCATCATTGTACAAACTAACAATTCATACACTGTTGTATGTGTAGACTGGAATTGACTAATTACGTAAATGGAAGGCAGATGGTGGTCGCTAAGTCACACTTACTGGAGAACAGAAAGCAAGGCGATGATAAAAATCACCTTTTATGAAGTGGGTTAAAATTAGAGACCTAGTACAAATTTATGTTTCGCTTAATAAAGATGTTTTTCTTGTCTGTCAGCTGAAAAAAAACTAAACGCAATTAAATTAGAAGCAATTAAATCCTAATTGTGAGCAAAAAAAGAAAAAGGGCAAATTCAGGTCTTGTTTCTTATATCATTCTCTAAAACAGAAAGCAGTTTTCCTTGAAAGTAATGGATTTGGGGCCAAATCGATAGTGCAGTGGGTAGGGTGTTTGTCTTGCAAGTGGCTGACCTGGGTTCAATCCCCAGCATGGTCCCCAAAGTACAATCAGGAGTAATTCCTGAGTGCAGAGCCAGGAGTAACCCCTGAGCATCATTGGGTGTGACCCAAAAAACAAAAGGAAGAAAAAAAAGAAAAGAATGGATTTTCAGATAAACCTGGAACATTCTGTAGTGTAAGAAACTTTTACATACAGAAAAATAAATAAATGAATGGAAAAGGGTAGGAAGAGTGGGAGGAAAAGTGGAAGGAAGGAAGGAAGGAAGGAAGGAAGGAAGGAAGGAAGGAAGAAAGGAAGGAAGAAAGGAAGGAAGGAAGGAAGGGAAAAGGAAAAGAAAGGAATGGTGAATTATGGAAATGTGTTAGAGTGGTACCTCATACCTGGCTATAAGCCTGACTAGGAAAATCTGTAAAGGTGATTAGAGGCTGCCCAAAAGCATCCATCCATCTCGGAGAGCCTGGCAAGCTACCAAGAGTGTCCCGCCCGCACGTCAGAGCCTGACAAGCTACCCGTGGCATACTCAATATGTCAAAAACAGTAACAATAAATGGTCCTCATTCCCCTGACCCTGAAGGAGCCCCCAATATCTCATCAGTCTACACTTGCATGTGACAGGGATGAATGAAGACGTTACTGGGCCCACTCGAGCAAACTGAAGAACAACGGAGTGATAGTGATAGTGATAGTTAGAGGGGTTACAGGCTAGTAGTCAAAGCTGAAACAATTTGAGCAACAAAATAATTAAAGAAATATTTAATCATAACTTAAAGTATAAAAAATGCCAATGAGGCCCTCATAATATACGTAAATGATAGAATGGAAAAATAAGCTGTGTTTTTTAAAATAAAAATAGAAACAAGCCTAGATTATGAATTCTTACAGTGGAGAAATGTAACTATTATTTCAGCAGGAGATAAAGGTTGATATCAATCAAGTTGGTAGCATGTACCTTGACCTAATATAAAGAGACTATAACAACATTTCTAACCTCCCTCCTATAACCCCTAACCCCAGGCTATCATGAGAACAGTATCAGACAAATTCTATCAGAGCAGTAATATACAAAATACTTGATACATATTAAAACTCTCAAGTAAATCTACAAGATTGTCTGAGAAACTGTCAAGGCTAAGAGGAATCTAAGCAGATGATAATCAAATGAGATGCAGGATGCTGGTTGTGGTGTTAAAAGGTAAAAGGTGAAGGCCCTCCCGTTGATCGTCGATTTGCTCGAGAGGGCCCAGTAACGTCTCCATTGGAGACTTTGTTGTTACTGTGTCTGGCATATCGAATACTCTCGGTAGCTTGCCGGGCTCTCCGAGAGGGGCGGAGGAATCGAACTCGGGTTGGCCATGTTGGCCGCTTGTAAGGCGAACGCCCTACCGCTGTGCTATTGGTGTTAAAACTAAGAAAATTTAAATTAACTATGGTTTAGGGATAAAAGAAGAAATACAAGTTGACTTTGAACATTTGGAAACATCATTAATAAACCCATCAGTCTAGTGACCAATTAACCCATTATTTATGCATTTAAATTATTTTATTATTTTTTTTATATTGGACTGGAGCGATAGCACAGTGGTAGGGCGTTTGCCGTGCATGCAGCCAACATGGTCGACCCGAATTCGATTCCTCTGCCCCTCTCGGAGAGCCCGGCAAGCTACCGAGAGTATTCGATATGCCAGACACAGTAACAACAAAGTCTCCAATGGAGACGTTACTGGGCCCACTCGAGCAAATCGATAAACAATGGGAGGACAGTGACAGTGTCCCGCAGACGTTTTATGTTTATGTAATTATTTTTATGTTGATATGGCATATTCATTGGAGTTCTTTCTTGTTCATCATGTTGATTCTACCATATCATTCACTCTGGCCTATAGATTTTTACTAATAAATCTTCTATGAGATTTATAGGTGTCCCCTTCAGAATTTATCTCTATTTGTATATTTTTACACTTTCATTCCAGTGTACATTGATATTTTACTATGTGTTTATTTGATTTGGAACCCTTTAAGTATGTGGATATATGCTACTTTGATCAAATTTGAAAAGTGATTCATTGGATCTTCAATCAATAGTTCTTATTTCCACTTCTGGAATACCTCCAATATCATTATATTACTCTTTATGTTTCCCATAAATTACCCTAATTAAAAAAAATTCCCTATTATGATCATTTTTGTTTGTTTTGGCACCATACTCAGCAGTATTCAGAGACTACTCTTGGCTTTGGGCTCAGAAATCACTATGGGTGCACCTCAGGGACTATATATGGTGCTAGGGATTGAATTCAGGTCAGTAACATGCAAAGCAAACACTTTACCTGCTGTAATATATTTCTGACCTCGTATTCTGTTCCTTTATTAGTATTTGCATGTACATTATAATGGAGTTCACTGATTTGATCCTTAGCTGCTGACATTCCATTGATGAAACCTACAGGTGTGTGTGTGTGTGTGTGTGTGTGTGTGTGTGTGTGTGTGTGCATAATTCTGTGTGCCAAGTGCATTCAATTTATTTATTTTATTTTCGGGGTGGGGACACACCCCATGGTACTAAGGGATCCCTCCAGGCAGGCTCAAGAGACCATATGGGGTGCTAGGGAGAGAATCTGGGTTGGTCATCTGCAATACATGCTATGCTCTCTAAGCTCCAACTTACTTTATTTATTAGTTTAATTATTTCTATTTTCATCATATTACCTCTGTCCTTGTTGAAGTTTTCTTTTATTGACATTTTTTATTTCAGTGAGCATTATTAGAAATGCTACTTTTGAAGCTTTGTTATTGGGGAGTTTAGAAGGCCATGTTATGCTTGGGGGCCATCCAATTTTTGTCTTATTTCACCAATGCAGGTGAATTCATCCATTTCATCTCTGTGCCTGGTGCTGTGTGAAGGATAATGCAGAGGGTTATTGTTTAAATAGACCTTTGCTGTGATCTGAGGTTCATGCTCACTAATTTCAGAGACTGACTCTGTGTTCATCTATATCTGAATGACCATCGAGAATTTACAAGTACAGGGACTTGTACAGTACAAGGAAGGCAATGGGTAGGGCACTTGCCTTGCACACGGCTGACCCAGGTTTAATGACCAGCATCTCAAAGGGTCCCCTGAGCACTGCCATAAGTAATTCCTGAGTGCTGAGCCAGGAATAACCCCTGAGCATTGCCAGGTGTGACCCAAAAATTTAAAAAGAATTTATAAGTGCAAGTGTTCATCAGCTTGGTTGGAGAGGCACTGATAAATGGTATGAGTGGCGTTGGTGCTGAAATCCCGTCATCCTGAGAAGTGACTCGGTGCATGCTTCAGTCACAAGGAGCACAGAATCTCGAACTTAACATTTAGAAGAAATATTAAATATATCTTGGTACTTGTTCTATCCAGCCCACTGCAGCATCCTAAGTACCAAGGTTAAGCAGAAATGGAAAGTGTCCTGTGGCGTGATGTTGTGGACATTTAACAAAGTCTAGTATCAAGTCGATGAGGCTTGAACTACAACTAAATATTCAAAATTATACGTCAGTTTGACAATATCGCACAAGCTACCCTACTGGAGTCACATGGGACTCAGTTACCTGTTGGGAGCTATTGGCTTAAGAAGGAAGCGGTTCTGTCTCAGGACCTGCTCACAAGGATAAATGGACACACAGCAGACAACAGGCACTTCCTGCTAACTGGTTATGCTTTAGAGGTCCACATGGAACTTTCTTATTGTGGCATTTTTTGGATATGTCATACCATATAGTATTTGACTACTTTTTTTTTCTGAAAAGGCCTTACAGAAAATTCTGCATATAATAAAACTTTTTGTTTTTAAATTTTGGGGCCACACTCAGTGATTATTTTGGCTTTCTACAGACTTGGTGTTCAGAGATAACTCCTGGCTACGCTTGGAGTACTTTGTGGGATACTGTGATAAACTAAACACACAGAAGGTTGTGTGCAGTGTTATCCTACCGGGTACCAGGGATAAGGCCAGGTTTAACAGATGCCAGGAAAGTACCCTAGTCACTGCTCTGACTCTCTGACCACTCTAACACAGTTTTTGGTATAGATTTTTCTGTTATACTTATTGGGAACTGTATTGATTCTCAACATTAACCATCTTGGCCGCCAATTGAATACACATTTAGAAATATCCTTGCTATATTTTTCAGGCCTGTACTCTTTAGGTTTGTCAAATTTCATTCTAGGTACTTCAAAAAATACTTGGGTGTCATTTTGAGCCAGAAAATATTTAGAAAGTCTACCGCTTTAAAGTTTTATATAGTTACCTCTAGTTTCTAATACTATTCAAATTTGGGAGTGAAGCTATAGACCTTTATATATGCATAAACCTCACCACACCTACCCCCAAACTCTAGTGCATTCCCATTATTAGACTGACCCTCTTGAAACTCTCCACACCCTCAGGTCTTAGTGGCCATAATAGTTATTACACTTATAAAGCTTTTTACAAATCATGTGCCCCTTTTTTTTCAACAAAGATTCCCCAATTTAGATGGACTCTCTAGGTTTAAAAAAGCTACAACAGACTGGCCTGAGGCTTGTGTTTTGGAAGGGGTGAAATCTCTCTGAGAGTATTTCCCCATTATATAGTATAGGCCAAGTCAGAACTTCAAGAACACGTTTCTATAAATAAGTAACCCTGCCCCTGGCTGGACTGTAAGAGTAGGTGGAGAACGCACAGTTGAGTCCTGCTTGACCTCTATCCCCCTTCTCTTCATTACGATACAAACTGGAACCACGTCCTTAAACTTTTGCACCAAACCATCTGTCACTGTTAGTCAAAAATCACCAGGATTGGCCCCCAGGTTTCCAGAGCACTGCTTATGTACCCCCGCAAATCAACTGATAGAAATAATAAATTTGCAAAGTCAGATGTAGAAAATCAAAATGCAAAACTTTGTTGCTTTTTTTTTTCAATCTAAATGCTCAATTGGAGAAAAAGAAAAGGAAAAAAATAACTCCATTTGCAATCTCACCAAGAAAGGACAAAATGTCTGGGGTAAAATTAATAGAAATGGACAAGACCTATACATGGAAACCTATGCCATTAAAAAATATATATAAATTGTGAATTAATGAAAATATATCTCATACTCATGATTGGAAAAGTAAGCACTGTAAAAATGACCATCTTACCTAAAGCTATTTACTGATTTAATGTAATCCTTGTAAAAGTCCCAAAGTTATTTTGCAGAAATATATAACAAGCAACTCTAAATGTGTATGTATTTATAGAAGACCCCAAAGAGCCAACACAATCTAAATAAAGGAAGATGAAGCTATCTTGCTCCTTGGCCTAATGCAAAACTAGAAAGCCTGCTTCTTTATTACGGTTCATTCTACTTTGTTAATTTTCAATTTCCTTGGTTATCAGATTTCATCTCAACAAACCACACATTGATTCTAGTTTAGTCCTATGTCAATTAGCCTCTTAATCATGTCATTTTAATATTTATATTAGAATAAAAATGACACAATTTTACTCTCCTGATTATTCAAAAGTGCAAAGATGTGGTTTTTTTTTTTACCACATTCGTTAAAAATAAAAAAAAAAAACCTGGCCATCATTTAGTGTTATTTAAATTTTATCATATTTTAAAATTTAGTATATATAGGCTTATTTCATAATTTTAAAGAAGCAGTTTTAATAGAGTAAATATTCAGTTTCATTGACTTGTAATATAGTTTAATAAACTATCAACTTATTTATTTATGGATATAGTTTTGGATATTAATCTTTTAAATGGATCCTAACAAGAATTACATTTTTAATTTTTTATTGACAACCTAATTTACAAAGTGACTCAGGTTGAGTTTCAGAAATACAATTTTCTTTATTTATAATTCTGGAAATTACCTAAGATCATTACACATAAAAATTGCTATTTCCTTCAGTCTTACTAGTACCAGCACTTTATTAATGTTTTTATTTTATGTGTCACATAATAATAGGAGGCAGATATGATTTTCACCCTCGTTTTACAGATAAGTAATAAAAAATTAGCTTATGAAAATAGCCTGTTCTAGTTACCAGCTTGGAGTTTGCCAAATTTAGGAGTTCAATTCTACTATGCAGTTATTTTACAAACTTAACTCAAATTCTATAGTTGATTCTACATCATTATTATAAAAATGATAAAGCAGAATGAATATTAGACCTGCTGAATTCTGTCTGTAATTTTTTTTGTTATATTTATTTATTGAATCACGGTAGGGAAAGTTACAAAGCTTCGGGTTTAAGTCTCGGTCATACAATGATAAAATACCTTTCCCTTTGCCAGTACTTATTTTTCACCACCTCCCACCCCTCCCAGTGCCTATGAGGCAGATGATTTCTACTTAACTCTCTCTCTACTTTGATTACATTCATTATTTTGACAAAAGATGCACCATTATTGTTGAGAGTTTCCACCCAACAATCAGAACTGCTGAAAAGGCATTGTGAAATAATTTGCTGGTTATGAGAACCAAATGATGTCTCAAAAGATTTTGGACTTCTGATATTTTACTAATTAAGTCTGGAGGGATTTCTGCCAAGAGCCAGATAATTATGAGTTTGTTTTCTGTGCCTCTGGAGTCATGGCCATGCCGGAGAGCCGCTCATGGGGGGGGGCAACTCGTGACCTCGGTAGGGCATGAAGGATGAGCTGGTACTGCTCCCCTTCCCATGAGGCTGCAGTAGCCCCATCATCACTGAAATAATTTTTTTTTTTTGCTTTATTGGGTCACACCCGGCGATA
Organism: Sorex fumeus; assembly: GCF_029834395.1. Lineage (NCBI taxonomy): Eukaryota > Metazoa > Chordata > Mammalia > Eulipotyphla > Soricidae > Sorex > Sorex fumeus. Next base: position 40,698,730 of record NW_026606067.1, on the reverse strand, counting down.
CAAAGGGGATACTCCTGGCTGTGCACTCAGGAGTTACTCCTGGCGGTGCTCAGGGAACCATATGGGGTGCTGGGAATTGAACTCGGGTTGGCAGCGTGCAAGGCAAATGCCCTACCCGCTGTGCTATCTCTCCAGCTCTGTTTGTAATTTTTTTAACTATAAACATTATTTTCCAAATTCAGCAGAGAGTATTAGGCATCATTTGTTTTGATACGTTCCCTCTTTAAAATCATAGTAATTTCTGCTTTATATATGGCATGTTCATGAAGCTACAGTATTACCAAAACAAGATTTTTAAACTATAATTCTCTTAAATATTTTTCTCCTGTATAATTATTTGGAGATGGGAAATTCCTGCCCATTGTAAAGTGTTTAGCATAATTCCTGGTTTTTACCAACTAGATGTTAACAACAAAAATATCTCCAGACATTGTCAAAATGAATTGGGCAGTGAGGGATATTGTCTCTGATGAAACTGACTCCTTTGGACATCAGAGAGCTAGTTCAGGGGTTAAGACAATTGCCATGAACATGGATGGTCCTAGTGTTCTCCATGACAACACATATTGTTTCCTGGGAACAGAGTCAGTAATAATCCCTGAGCACTGCTAAGTATAACATCAAAAACCAAACTCAAACAATACAAAGCAATAAATAAAAAAGAGAAAAAAAATAAAAAATTTATACCTTAGAAACTTTAGGTCACAGGTTTGCCTCTTTTCTTGAATCTGTTTTTGGTACCCCTGCATTCTTAGTTATGTCAATCACATTATGTTCTTTGACAATTATAAACTTTAGCAAACAACTTTTTTAAAATGTTGTAATTTACACTATTCTTTCTTCACATAAATATAAAAACATCTTCTAGCTTCTAACAGATTTGATTTCAAAAATTATTAGTAACATAAAACATTTCAAGAATTTATTATATGTGAGCTTTCTTTGAACAGAAATTTTATATCCCATTACTAAGATATCTTGTTGCCTGGCTCTTTCTAAATCTTCAGTTTGGTATCTTTGTGGTGTGTCAGGTAGTTCCATTTTAAAAATAAATTGATATATTATCCCCTAATTAACTGTGTTTCACTTTAAGTGTGTTTGCAAATAATTCAGATAATATTGGCCTAAAATTCTATTCTTTTATTTTATTAGTGTTGTTATTCCTAAGCATGGAATAGCTCTCATTATATCAATTTAACTTTATATCCCATCTCATATTGCATTCCCTACTTGAAGATATCATTTTCATCTTATTACACTTAATAAAAGGATAAATAAATAAAGGACCTCCCGTTGATCATCGATTTGCTCGAGCGGGCCCAGTAATGTCTCCATTGGAGACTTTGTTGTTACTGTGTCTGGCATATCGAATACGTCATGGGGAGCTTGCCAGGCTCTGCCGTGCGGGCAAGATACTCTCGGTAGCTTGCCGGGCTCTCCGAGAGGGGCGGAGGAATCGAACTCGGGTCGGCCATGTTGGCCGCTTGCAAGGCAAATGCCCTACCGCTGTGCTATCGCTCCAGCCCTACACTTAACTTCATTAAAAATATGAAAAATTAAGTTGCATTTTTTTTGTTTATCATTGACATTAACATGTGACAATTTCATAACATTGTCATAATTTTCATAACTTTCCTCATGGCAGTCACATTTATTTTTAAGAGTCGTGATTATGTCAGTTAACGTACTGAAGAAAACGTATTCTCCTAATACTCACAAGATGTACTTTGTCACAGTAGGAGATAGTAATTTTTTTTAACAATATAAATCATTTATAGTACCTGGGTGGGGTGAAGACCTGCGACACAGCATTGGGGACGAAGAGGAAGAGGCTCAGGGCTGCCTTTGTCCCAAGTTCCGAGAGCTGGGAGATAGTAATTTTATTTGTACAAACGTGATCCAGAAAAAAAAATTTCTGTTCTTTGATTCAACCAGCTGTTCATTTTTCATGTCATCTATTCTTTTCCAAACGTATGACCTTCAAAAAGGGAAAAAAGAGCAAAATACCACCTTTGCCTCTGCACTTCCGTTTCATAAGTAATACTTGTAAGTCAGTAGTGACAGAACCAATATTTGTTTTTTTAGCCTCTAGTATTAGTCTTATGTTTCAATCCAACTAGCAAAAGCTTAATGAGATTTTTGCTCCTTGTTCCTAAAAGAAATCTCTGTCACACCTTAGTCACACACTCCAAGAGGAGGACAAAAGGCTGATATTACTGATTTCCATCATTAATTCTTCTTTCAAGTATTATTTCAATCGAGCACAATCTCCACATTTTTAAATTTTTAATACTATGAAATATTGAATACTATGAATTTAGAAAAACGGGATTTACTCTTGCTCAAATATCATTAATTTGTATGGAGTTTAAGTGAGAAAACTAATGTGTCAGAAATTTACTTTGCCCATAATTTGATATCCTTGTTTCCTTTCCATTTTTGAGCATTTTATTGCTTTTTTTCTTTAAATTCTAGCCCCTTGAATCATTTTCCCAACCTTTACAAATTATGACAATAATTATTTAACAGGTTCTCTTTAAATAATAAAAAAAAAAAATAGGGGCTGGATCGACAGCACAGAGGGTAGGGCTTTGGCCTTGCATGCGGCCAATCTGGATTCAATTCCCAGCATCCCAACTGGTCCCCCATTCACCAACAGGAGTAATTCTTGAGTGCAGGACCAGGAGTAACCCCTGTGCATTGCCGGGTGTGACCCCAAAAGCAAAATAATAATAATAATAATAAAGTTATACTTAAAACACTTTGTACTAGAGAGCTTTTTAACAAGAAGGCAACATAATCATTTGGTCTTAGTTTTTTCATACTGATATTTAATTCCAGCATGCACTGATTGTGAATCCAGTTTGACACCCTCTGGTCACACTCTGTCCACCTCAAGGAGATCAACCTGAAGCCACAGATGCCCAGGCGCTGCCCAGAGACACAGGCACAAATTGTTCCAGCAGGCCGGTCACCAGGAGCTTACATTCGGGAGACTGGGAACACCTGCAGGGATGATTAGAAATCACCCCCAAAGCCTCCATCTCCACCCCCCAGAGAGCCTGGCAAGCTACCGAGCTCTGCACAGCAGAGCTTGGCAAGCCACCCGTGAGGTACCAAATATGCCAACAACAGTAGCTAACATGGGTCTCATCTCCCTAACCCTGAAAGAGCCTCCAGCTGAGTTGGGAAGAAAGAGAGGGCTCATACTAAGGAGATGACACAGTCAACAGGTGGGAAGGCGTCCCACAAGCAGCAGGCCACCAAGGCGGCCCATAAGAGCGCAACAGCCACTGTGGCGTGAAGAACTGCTACCGGCTTTACATCATGGCGCTGCTCGAGATCCACCAGGTGTTGTTCCACCAGCTGGTACGCAACATCGTGCAGGACTTCAAGACCGACCTGCGCTTCCAGAGCTTGGCCGTCATGCGAGGCCTACCTGGTGGAGCTCTTCGAGGACACCAACCCCTGCACATTCCCCGCCAAGCATGTCACCATTATGCCCAGGGACATCCAGCTGGCGTGCCGCATCCGTGGAGAGAGAGTGTACAGTTTATGATGCTAAAATATCAGGGCTGGCCTGCCACAGAGGTGGGGTGGGGTGGGGTGGGGTGGGGGCGATGGGGTGAGGGGTGGGAGGGCTACTGGGATCATTGGTGGTGGAGAATGGGCACTGGTGGAGGGATGGGTACTCGATCGTTGTATAACTGAAACCCAAGCATGAAAGTTTGTAAGTCTACAATGTACCTCATTGTGTTTCACTAATAAAAAAAAAATAAATTAAATAAATTTGAAAAAAAAAAGAAAATTTCAGGGCTGGGACAAATGGAGATACTACTGGCGCCCGCTCAGGTAATCGATGATTAATGGGATGACAGTGACAGGGACAGTTATTTAATTCCATCTATTGATATATTTATTTTGTTGTTGGTGGGTAGGGAGGAAAGTGATATTCCACACTTGACAGTACTGGGGGTAAGTCCTGGCTCTGTTCCCAGGGATTAGTCCTGGTGGTCTACAGAACTCATGGTCCTCTGACCAAACCAGGGTCAACAACATGCGAGGCAGGAACCTTGATTTCTCTTCAATCTTTCTTAATCTGTTCTTTATTTTCATATCTGCAGTTTTTCATTACGTTGTCCAAAGTATATTTTTTAAATTTTACTCATTCCTGCTTTTGCTCATCGTTCTATGAATGTTTGTAGAATAGCTACTTAAGTTTGTAACATTCTACACTAAACTCTAACGATTTGGCAGAGAAAAATTGTATGAGAAGCCAGGAGCTCACATACAAAGGGAGGTAGATACACGGAAATAAATTTTGGAAGATAAAATAATTTCACATACTGATGACAGCTGTGTAGGAAACAAAGCAGAGAGATACGCAGTAGACATTGCGTTTTCTGGGTAAGGGGGTAAGTGACCTTGAAATGATTTCACTGGTTTCGTTTTTTTAGGTTTTGTTTGTTTTGTTTTGTTTTGTGGGCCACACCCAATGATCATTTGTTCCTCCTGGTTTTGTTCTCAGGAATCCCTGTCAGTTCTCTGGGGCTCCTATGGGATGCCAGGTTTGAACATGGATCAACCATGTGCAGAGCAATCACCCTACCCACTATCCTATCTGCTCCAGCCCCACCCCCATTTTTATCATTATAGTATCTTCTGCAGGTACACTGGCATGTCAATCAATCACCCCCTACCTTGTTTTTTTTGGGGGGGAGGGGGTCACACCCAGTTTACTCCTGGCTCTGCTCTCAAGGATCACTCTTGGTGGGCTCAGGGGAACTTATGAGCCAACCTGGATGTAAAAAACTAAACACACCAAAAGGTTCGTGCCCACCAGCTGTAAAAAATTAAACATGGTGAAGGTTGTGCGTTCTTGGCTCTTTGAACGGCTCTATCTCACTGCCTGCATTCGGTGCCCTAGAGTCACTGTGTGTGGCCTGGATCGGGACCACTGTTGGCCAAGGGCAGATGAAGGAAGAGACGAGGGCCAGGCCGGTTGATCTTAGTAGCAGTTTATTCCAAGGAAGATTATCCCGTAGAAGAAATTTATGTTATGGAGGGGCCAGGTTCTCTCAAGCATGTGTTCTCCTTGCTAGTCTCTCTGTGGTCCATCTTGCAGCCCTACTCTTTCTCTCTCTCCAGCTCCCTTGTGTCTCAGTCTAGGCTGACACTCCACCCAGTCAGGTAGCCAAATCAACATAAGAAAGCCCTTCCTAAGGGCCCACCTAGTAGATATTCTAAAGCCCTTCCAGACTGCTCCAGGCAAAATACCTCCTTTAGGTGTTTTTCTCTTTCCCCCAGTCCAATAAACTATCAATAAACTGTCAACTATCAACTATTCCTGAGACTATGCAGGAAGGACAGAACAGTGTTATCCTACACCTGGGGATAGAACCCAGGATGGAGGTGTGCAAGGCAATTGCCCTATCTGCTCTGAGATCCTTCTGGTACCAACTCTGCACAAATTCTGAGATGCCACATCTTCTTAAACAGCATCAAATGATCCCAAACCTCATATTATACCTATTTCTTAGATTAATTTCAGATACTGGAATTTCAACAAATTTCCTTATATTGGGGGACCTTACTTTCATTATCAATAAATTAGAACTATTCTCATATATTATAGATTAACTATGAAGATACAATTCCAATATTGAGCATAAATAACATAACTAGAATAGTGATATTGAATACAGTGATATTTTCACAAAGCGATGACAGCTTGATTTCTGGCACACGCCCAAATTCATAAAGGTATTTCCATTTTGAAGTATCAAACCTGTTTTGATTTCTTTCGGTTTCCCATATAAAAATGTAAAAACGTTATATATAGTCCATCATAATCCTTTGTATATTGATAAACAGGCCCTGGATTTTCTGCCTTTTCAGCAGGCAGTACCATCTTGTGTACAGATGATTTAGAGACCAGATGTAGAGCAATTTGAGATGTAAGATGCACCCTACTGTGAAGCAATTATTGCCCTAGAGGCTCTTATCTTGCGTGGTTATAATTTTTTCATAAAGCAAACAAAATTTTTACTGTGGAATATTCATCAACCTGTGGCAGTGGAATCATTAGAAATGCAAATTTACGTGACCATATTGGAAGACATGTTGTAATGGTCTGCATCATAGGATTAATGGCACTGAATAAAGTCTAGGATCTTCTCCAGCCGTGCTTATTATCAGTGGAAACTTAATTGCCAGTCTCCTGTTTGATTCTTTTTCATCAGAAAAACGTTTTAAAACCTAACTACACAACTATTTACAATCCCAAGAAATGTGTCTTTGAAAAAAAAATTTTAGAAGAAAAGTGAAGGGTATAGTTTTAAGTAGCACTGTAGCACTGTCCTTCCATACTTCAGTAACTTCTCCATTGTGAGACTTGTTGTTACCCTTTCTGGCATATCAAATACACCACGGGTAGCTTGCCAGGCTCTGCCATGCGGGCGGGATACACTCAGTAGCTTGCCAGGCTCACCGAGAGTGATGAAGGAATCAAACCCTGGTTGGCTGCGTGCAAGGCAAACACTCTACAAGTATAAGAGAAAAATTGGTATCACTAAGACAAGAAGACAATGGTAAAGGAAAAGCTACATTGGTACCATTCATTGATTCAAATCTTACTCCACAAATGGAAATAGTGGGTTAAAAGATTATTATTCTCTTTCTGCTTAACATCCACTCAGTTTTAAGAAAATGTGTACAACTTTTGTGTTTCTTCAAATATGCTATCAATCGAATCACTTTTATACACATATATAAATTAAAAGAAAAAGTCTGTGTTGTCTTAAATATTTGCATAAGGAGAGAGAACCGAAGGAAAACTACAATTAGATTTAATTAAACAAACACATGCTAATAAATATCAAGTTAAATAAAAGGTTGCTGGGGATTATGACATTGTAGGTTAAACACCATAACAGAAAATTGATTTAAATATAATACATCTTTATTTTTATACTGTGATAAAACAATGAACAGTCTTTAGTGAATTGAAATGATTCACTTTGAAAGTGAATAATTTCATATCATAAATTAAAACTTTAAGACTTCTACCTTTATATAAATTAAAAATTATTTTGTTGCTTCACTCTCTACTGAGGTCACGAGTTGCCCCCCACGAGCGGCTCTCTGGCACGGCCATGGCTCCAGAAGCACAAGGACTTAATGCAGAGCCCGGCAGCTTGCGGCAGTAAAGTGAATGGACTATGCATTAATCCACGCCACCATGCCTGCCCGGAAGGGAAAGGGTGTTGCTCCCTTCCGCCTTTTTCCCTATGGACAGCAAGATGGCAGCCACCTCAGAGCTTTTTGGAAAGCCAGGTATGAGCTGGTCGTGACGGGGAAACTGAAGCCTCTTGGGAGGGGGGTAGTTCTGGGCTCATCCTTCAAGCCCTACCGAGGTCACAAGTTGTCCCCCATGAGCGACTCTCTGGCACGGCCATGGCTCTAGAGCCAAAGAAACCAATCTCATAATTATCTGACTCTCAGCAGAAATAATTCCAGGCTTAATAAGTAAAATATGAGAAATCCAAGATCGCACGGCCGAATGATATCATTTGATTCTTGTAACCAGCTGTAGAAACCAGCTGTAGAAACCAGCTGTGGATACCAGCTGTAGAAACAAATTATTTGCCTTTTCAACAGGTCTGATTTTGGGGTGTAAACTCTAAATAATAATGGTGCATCTTTTGTTGAAACAATGAATCTAATCAAAATAGATAGAGTGTTAACTAGAATTCATCTGCCTCACAAGCATTAGGAGGGTTGGGGGGGGGCGGGATATTGGGGTTCTTGGTGGTGAAAAATAAGTACTGGTGAAGGGAAATGTAATTGATGGTTGCATGACCGAGACTTAAACATGAAAGCTTTGTGACTTTTTCCACAGTGATTCAATAAATAAATTAATTAATTAAAAATATTTTGTTATAACATATATATATTCAAAGTTCCTAAAATACAAAAGTTTATCCTATGTGGAAAAATATAACAAATAGAATCGTAAAATGAAAAACCAAGATCAGCAAGAGTACCATTTCTTACTATAAGCAAGGCAGCATAAAAAGAAAAAATAAACAGAAATTAATAAACTTGCTTTTCTGGTAATCATTCATCACTAGGAAAAAGAAAGGAGGTGGGATCACTAAGGACTTAATGAAGAAACTGCACATTACATTTTATTTGTTAGCTGCATTTCCTGCTGATTAAGTTGAGTGTTATAAATAGTAAATTAGAAGAAAATGAAGATCGGAGTGCCTTGAAAGAAAACCTTAACAGATTTGAAGATATTTGTCTTCTTCTTTTCTTCAAAATGTACTGTGGAACAATAAAAATAGAAGGGAAATGGGATTGAACATCCTTTTAGCTACAAATAGTTTCTCTACTTCAAAGGCACCATGTGATGGAGTCTAGAAGTCACCATTTTAACTTAAAAACAGAGCTGAACAAAGTCAAGGATGATCAATGATTTGTAGATATATCAGAGAAGTTAAGACAGAGGACCTAAGTTTGATCCCCGGCACCTCATGGTCCCCTTAGTGCTGCCAGGGGTAACCTCTAAAACCATAATTGGGAGGAACTGAACCACAGAGAGGTGTGGCCCTGAAATAAACACATTAAAAAAAAAAACAGTAGAAAAACTATCCAGGTTAGAAATGTGGAGGTATGAAAAGGAAAAAAAAATGGAGAATAAGTAAAGATTATTTGATTATTAAAAAGCAACATATTTTAAATAAAACATGACTTAAATATTCAAGAAAAAGAAGTTAAGTTAAATTATAATTAGAATAGAATAAGGCACCAACAAATGGGTAAAGCAGGGGAAGCATTGTCCAAAAGGAAATGTATAGATATGAATCCATGTAATTCAAAAACAACTCTTAAAGCAGTTATTTAAATTTCTACTTGTATAAGAAATAAAATAAAAAATAACAAATTAAACTCACAGTAATAAAAAAGATTTAAAAATGAGAGCAGAAATCAAAGTTGAAAGTTAAAACACAAAAGGGAAAATAAATAAAAGCTGGCTCCTTAAAGAAATAAATAACACTATAGCACTGTCCTCCCGTATTCATTGATTTGCTGAGCAGGCCCAGTAACATTGTGAGACGTGTTGTTACTGTGTTTGGCATATCCAATACATCCCAGAGAGCTTGCCAGGCTTTGCTGTGCAGGCGAGATACTCTCATTAGCTTGCCAGGCTCTCCGAGAGGGGAAGAGGAATCGAACTCAGGTCGGCCCAGTTGGCCGAATGCAAGGAAAACGCCCTACCCACTGTGCTATCGCTCCAGCCCAGAAAGTAAATTTAAGGTTACTAAAGGACTCGGGAAAGGGGGAAAGGGAAATGGGAAATTGTGGTTTAATGGGCAGTTTCGATTTTTGTGATGAAAAACTGGAACTAACTAGGCATCACTTAAAATCACTTAATCACTTAACTTCCCGTTAGTCGTTGATTTGCTCGAGCGGGCGCCAGTAACGTCTCCATTTGTCCCTGTCGCGTGCTAGTGTAGCCCAATGGCATCTGTTCGCTCCGGGAACATGAAGGGCCTCAAACCAATCGTTCATGATCCTGACGAAGAAGTCTGACCATCTGGTAGGTGGGCGGCTACGCGGTCTTTTGACATCCCGTGGAATCCAATCAGTAACAGCTCTAGTCCAACGGTCATCTTTAAATCTCATTACGTGACCAGCCCATCTGATTTTCGACACCTTGGCAAATGAGACAGCGTCCCTGATCCTTGATCGTCGACGGATGTCAGAACTCCGGATTCTTTCTCTCATTTGAGTGAAACGTGATATTCCAAGCATAGCTCTTTCAATTCCTCTTTGGGAGACCTGAATAGCGTTCTCATCTTGTTTGCATAGGGCTCAGGTCTCTGAGGCATATGTTAATGCAGATAGAACAGTGGAATCAAAGAGATGTGCCCGGAGCCGGAGTTTCTTCGTCCTCTTAGCTATTTCTTCGACGTTCTTGAAGGCGTTCCAAGCCGCTCGGGTGCCAGGTCATTTGTCATGTTGACCTCTCGACCTAGGTACACATAGCTGTTGCATTCGGAGATGGGCGTTCCATTGAGAGCAAATGGGGCGTCAGAAACAAGGCTGTTTCTCATAAACATTGTCTTCGTAAGATTCAGCTGTAGTCCTAACTTTCCACACTCACGGTCAAAGTCGGCCAGCATTTGTGCCGCTTGGCTGATGTTTGGTGTTATTAAAACAATGTCATCAGCAAAGCAGAGGTGATGTAGTTGCCGACCATCTATCTTCACTCCCATTCCTTCCCATTCTAGTCGTCGCATGATGTTCTCGAGGGTGGCACTGAAGAGTTTCGGTGAAATGGTATCACCCTGCCACACCCCTCTCTTGACATCAACGATCACTTCTTTGTAGAATGGTGAGATCCTGGTAGTGAATCCGCAATACAGCTCACGGAGGATCCTGATGTATTGGGCTTGAATGCCCTGATTGACTAGGGCTTCAATGACCTCTTCCGTCTCAACAGAATCAAAGGCCTTCTTTAAATCAATGAACGTTAAACAGAGCGGCATCTTGAACTCCCGAGAAAACTCAATGAGCTTGGTTATTGTGTGGATATGGTCGATGGTGCTGAATCCTTTGCGGAACCCGGCTTGCTCGCATGGTTGTCCTTCATCTAGTGTTCTGCCAGTCCTACTTAGGATGACTCGAGTGAACAACTTGTAGATGACAGACAATAGGCAGATGGGGCGATAGTTGCCAATGTCATGGATGTCTCCCTTCTTGAACAGTAGTACGGTCCTGCTGGTTTTCCATTGGGACGGAACCTTGCATTCAGATAGGTAGCGAGTGAAGAGCCGAGCCAGTGTATTGATGAGTACTGATGGCAGGTTCTTCAGGTGTTCAGGTCTGACCTTGTCTGGGCCGGGTGCTGTTTGTTTCTTTACCGACGAAATGGTGTGTCGGATTTCAGAAGGGAGAACATTGGGAACGACATATCCATTCTGTGGAATTTGGTATGTCGGCAAGTGGAAATGGCTATCAAAGAGATTTGAGTAGAAGTCATGGATAATCTTCTCCATTGCCGTTCTGGAGGATGTGATGGATCCATCAGGACGTCGGAGGGAAGTCATCTTGGTCTTGTAGTTGGCGAAGGACAGGCGGGCGTTACGAATACTTTTCCCAGCTTCTGCCGCATCTACCAGTACTTCTGCTCTTCTCTCTTTGAGGTCTTCCTTGATCGCATCTCTGCACTGCTCTGCGAGCTCAGACGTTAGCTTGTGGTTGACTGAGGCATGCGCCAAACCACGCTGGCGAATTAGCTCAAGAGTTTTTGAAGATAGGCGATTTTTTGTGGCTCTCTCTTGGCATTCCTCGCACATTCATGGAGGTGCTGAACCAGTCGATCGTATTCCTCGTCAATGTTGTCAACAATGGCATCTTCCCATTTTGCCGCAATAGTACCAAAGAGTTCCCAGTTGGTGGTCATTCTGGGAGTTCTCTTTTTGAACTTTGCAGCCCTTTCTCCCCGCTCTGTGAAGTAGAATTTTGCACGAAGGAGACAGTGGTCAGATCCCGTTCGAAATTTTGGGACAACAGCAACATCGGTCAGGCAAAACCATCGATTGAATATGATGTGGTCTATTTCGTTGTGGAATCGTCCACTGGGAGACTCCCATGTCCATCGTTTAGATTTTGCCTTCTGGAGCTGTGAGTTACCATGAATGGTCTTGGTCGACATGATGAACTCAGACAGTCTCTCACCCTGTTCGTTCCATTCTAGGCCATGGGTCCCGATGTGAAGTTCTTCAGCTGATCTTCTCGGTCCTATCTTGGCGTTCAAATCACCCACAATGATCTTGTAGAAGGTGTGGTCTTCTTTATAGAACTTCTCTAGCTCCATGTAGAACTTCTCGATTTCTCTTTCATCATAATGAGATGTTGGTGCATAGACAACGAAGATAGAAACTGCAGGCAGTGAGCCACATCTATTCAAATGTAAATGTCTGATTAGGGTTGTTAGGCATTCGAATGAATCAATGCTCTTGGCCAAGTTTGTGTTGACAAGGACACCGACACCTCCAACACCTCTTTTATCGCATGTTTCGAGGAACAATTCTTCTCCAGTGTCGTAAACGGCATGGTGAGATTCATGCCTTCTTGTCTCGGTCAGACCAATGATGTCGTACTTGATCATTTGCGCTTGTACCATCAGGTCCTCGATGGATGCATCTGATGCTAGTGTACGTGCATTGAAAGTACAGACGACTAGGCATGATAGACACTTAATATTATTAACACTAAAGAAATGCTAAAATGGGATATTTTATGAAAAATATATATCACATTTTTAAAAAATTATCATAAAAATATTATCACAATTTTAAAAATCATCTGTAGGGGCCAGAGTGATATTTGCACGTGGGTGGGCTGCAAATGCCCTATCCACTGTGCTATCACTCTGGCCCCTACAGAAAGAAATAAATACAATTAATAAAATCCTAAAAGGTCAAATTTTACAAAAACAGAGAAGACAACTTATGAATATTGGACAAGATAGAGGATACAGCATTACAGTGCCATGGTCAATAAGTTAATGACAAAAAAATACTATGATCAAACTAAATAAATTCAACATTCAAAATCAAATAGGTAATTCCTTGAAAGACTCTGTCAAAACTGACATGGGAGAAATAGACAGTCTAAATAGGTCAATATAGATGAAACAATTGAACCAAATAATAAACTTCCAATATGCCATGGTTCTCTGGTGATTTCTATCAAATGTTTAGGGAAATCTTTTAACTCATGTACTAATACTGGAATTATCCTAATATCAAACACAAAGACATTATAATAAACTACAGACCAATATCTGTTGCATATAGAGATCCAAAAATTTCTTAAAATGTATTAGCAAATTGAATTAAATTTTTAATCTAACAAAATAACTCCACAAGTAAAAATTAATAATAAACACCAATCAACTGCTTTTTATCTCAAATACACAGGCTGATTTAAATTGTAAAATCAATTACAGTGATCTAACAAACTAGAAACTTAAGTCACACATGATCTCATCAACATATGCATAAAATCATTTGACAAAATCCAACATTCCTTCATGATGGAAACTTAAGTAAACTAGGGATAAGGAAGATCTACAGCCTGAAAAAAAAAAGTATCCTGCATCTAACTACATACTTGATGTGAGAGATGTAAAACTTTCCCATTAAGTCAGGATGAAGATAAGAATATTTCCTTTTGCTACTACTTCTGCATATCTTCTAAAAGTCCTAACCTATGACTAAAGATGAAGATAAAATAATTACAATTTTGGAAGGCAAAAAGACTTTTCAAGGGCCGGAGATAATACATTCGCTGGCGCTTACCTTGTGCTCAGTGATCCTGGTTTTATTCCCAATATAATCCCCCAGTATCATCCCCTGAGCACCACCAGGAGTGATTCTTGAGCTCAGAGACAGGAGTATGCCTCAAGCACTGCTAGGTTGGCCAAAGTACAAACAAAAAATCACTTTCCTATACACAAATAACAAATAAGTGGGATTTGAAACTAAAGGCATGCTGCTATTTACATGCTCAAGAAACTATAAATGAAATCCTCAAGCGTAAATATACAAAAGTGCTCAATCTATATACATGAGAAAAATTTAAAGACCATGAAAAAGACATAGAACTAAATAAATGGAGAGGCGTTCCATCTTTATGACAAGGGAGACTCACTATTGTGAATATGTCAGTTTTTTTCTATCTTGATTTTAGATCCAGTCTAATGCAGAACAAAGCCCCAGAAAATTACTTCTGTGGTATTGATTTTAAAATGTATAGGAAAAGGAAAAATGTATAATATAGCTGGTATGGTATTGAAGGACAAGAGCACATGTGGAGGACTGATACTTCTTTAATTAAAAGACATACTTACTATAAATATATAATCAAGGCAGTGTGGTTCATTGAAAGTAGAGATAAATAAGTCTTTGGGATTACAAGTTGGCTTGTAATGGAATTCACTTAATCAATTACACTGATTTTAAGCCAGCAAGCAAGATTTAATGATTTAATAGCAAGATGGACTGTAACTAGGCAATATCTGAAATTATGGCCTAGAGCAGGGGTGGAGAGAACTTTTCATGAGAGTTTTTCTGGCAGTTAGAGATATGGCTATACAAAGGGCACAATAATGGAGTTTCTTGATTGGTTGAGTAGAGACAGTACACAGAGATGTACTGAACAGGAGGGGCTCAACACAGGACTGACAGGGAGGTGCTTGATGCTGGGGATCTTGGTCCTAGATACAATCTGTTTTATGTCCGTTAGACTGTAATTAATTTACTGATTGTTTTGGTGGACCCACTCCTCTTCCAGCCAAGGTAACATGTATTTGAGTCTCTCTGTTCTGAATAGAACTTATGATTATTCATCTCAGCCCTGTTCTCAGAGAGGCTGCTCAGAATCCCTATCTCTGGCTCCCTCCCTGGTTACCTGTGCTTGGTTGCCTGCTTATATTTTGAACTTGCGCATCATGATAACAATACATCAAGATAAGGAATTTCTGGGCCCAGAGTTATTTTACAGCTGGTAGGGCATTTGACTTGTCTTTAGTCAACCGGGGTTCAGTCTTTGGCATTCCATAGGGCTCCCAGAGCACTTTGAGGACTAATTTTTGATTGCAGAGCCATGAGTAACCCCTGAGTGTCTCTGGGTCAGGTCAAAATAAATAAGTAAATAAGGCATTTCTTAGTTCAAAGGATACAGTACAAACAAGGCAAAAAATTCAATTTAACCCCTATATTTTGCATTCTGACCTTGACAGAAAAATGAAGGCACTATAATAGGACAACTATAATCATTTTAACATATGGACCCGGCAGAATTGACAATATACAAGTTTTTTTGAGCTTTATATACTTCACAGTATGGATTCAAAATGAATCATAGATCTGAATGTGAAAATATAAAAACTTTAATATTTAAATAGAAAATCTAAAGGGCTTTAGGTTCAGTTATGAACTTTAGACATGATCCTAAGAGTGTGATTCATAATAGAAAGTATTGATAAGCTGGATTTATTAAACTTAAGATTTTTTTATATCAGCTTCTCTTTCCTCATCCTTCTTAAAGCTGACTTATTGGTGGATCTTTCAGGGTCAGGGGAATGAGACCCATTGTATGTACTGTTTTTGGCGTATCAAATATGCAACTGATAGCTTGCCAGTCTCTGCCGTGCAGGCGCGATATTCTCAGCAGCTTGCCAGGCTCTCTGAGAGGGATAGAGGCTTTTAGGTGCTAATCGTCCTTGCGGGTGTTCCCATAGTTCAAAACATATTTGAACCCCATGAAATATGGTGCAGTAATCTTGGAAGATGGGTATTAAGTGTCTTGTGATGTCTCACATGGCCTTGTGGTCCGGAAAGCGGCTTGGAGCATGGCTGTGGCTGGGCAGTAGAGGTAGTGGAAGTCGTGGAGGTCTGCCAATGAAGTATTTATCTGGTACCAGCAGGGTGGGGCTTTTGGGTGTGATCCCTGGGTCATCAGAGATTAAATCTCAAGGCCAAACTAGGCTTCCAAAACGAAGAAGGACTAAAATGACTGTCTGTACTTTCAATGCACGTACTCTGACATCAGATACATCCATTGAGGACCTGATGGTGCAAGCGCTGAAAATCAAGTTCAACATCATTGGTCTGACTCAGACAAGAAGGCATCAACCACATCATGCCGTTTTTTGACACTGGAGAAGAACTTTTCCTCAGAGCATGCGAAAAAAGAGGTCTCACTAGTGTCGGTGTCCTTCTGAACACAAACTTGGCCATGAGCATTAATTCATTTGAATGCCTAACAACCTAAATCAGACAATTACACTTGAATAGATGTGGCTCACTGCCGGCAGTTTCTATCTTTGTTGTCTACGCACCAACATCCAATTATTATGAAGGAGAAAGTGAGAAGTTCTACATGGAGCTGGAGAAGTTCTATAAAGAAGACAACACCTTCTACAAGATCATTGTCAGTGATTTCAATGCCAAGATAGGACTGAGAAGATCAGCCAAAGAACTCCACATTGGGACCCATGGCCTAGAATGGAACGAACAGGGTGAGAGACTGTCTGAGTTCATCATGTCGACCAAGACCATCCATGGTAACTCAATTCCAGAAGGCTGAATCTAAACGTTGGACATGAGAGTCTCCTGGTGGATGGTTCCACAACAAAATTGGCCATATCATATTTAATTGACAGTTTTGCCTGACCGATGTCACCATTGTCCCAAAATTCTAAAAGGGATTGGACCAGTGTCTCCTTTGTGCAAAATTCTACTTCACACAGTGTGGAGAAAGGGCTACAAAGTTTAAGAAGAGAACTCCCAGAACAACCAACTGGGAGCTCTTTGGCACTATTGTGGCAACATGGTAAGATGCCATCATTGACATCATTGATGACGAATACAATCAACTGATTCAGCACCTCCATGATTGTGCTAGGAATGCCAAGAGAGAGATAACCACAAAAATATATCTGCCTTTGAAAACTCTTGAACTCATTCACCAACAAGGCTTGGCACAAGCCTCAGGAAACCGCAAGCAAACATCCAAGTTCGCAAAGCAGTGCAGAGAAGCAATAAAGGAAGACCTCAAAGAAAGAGAGCAGCAGTCCTGGCCGAAGCGGCAGACTGGAAAAAGCATTCGCAAATCCCTCCTGTCCTTCAACAACTACAAGACCAAGATGACTGGTCTCCGACATCCAGACAGATCTATCACATCTTCCAGAAGGGCTATGGAGAAGTTTATCCATGAATTCTACTCAGATTTCTTCGATAGCCACGTCTACCTGCCCACATACCAAATTCCACAGGATGGATATGTTGTTCCCAACATTCTCCCTTCTGAAATCCAACACACCATTTTTTCAGTACACAAGCGAACAGCACCCATCCCAGACAAGGTCAGAACTGAACACCTGAAGAACCTGCCATCAGTATTCATCAGTACACTGGCTCTGCTCTTCATACTCTACCTGTCTGAATGCAAGGTTCCATACCAATGGAAAACCAGCAGGACTGTACTACTGTACAAGAATGGAGACATTCATGACATTGGCAACTATTGCCTGATCTGCCTGTTGTCTGTCATCTACAAGCTGTTCACTCTAGTCATCCTGAATAGGATTGGCAGAACACTAGATATAGGACAACCATGCGAGTAAGTCGGTTTTTGAAAAGGATTCAATATGACTGACCGTATCCACATGGTAATCAAGGTCATTGAGGTTTCTCAGTTCAGGATGCCTCTCTGTCTAATGTTCACTGATTTAAAGAAGACCTTTGATTCTGTTGAGACTGAAGCAGTTGTCGAACCCCTAGTCAAACAGGGCATTCAAACTCAATACATCAGGATCCTCCGTGAGCTTTATTATGGATTCACTACCAAGATCTCACCATTCTACAAGGTTGTGATTATCCATGTCAAGAGAGGGGCTCAGTAGGGTGATACCATTTCACCAAAACTCCTCAGTGCCACCCTCGAGAACATCATATGATGACTGAAATGGAAAGGAATGGGAGTGAAGATAGATGGTTGGCAACTATACCACCTCTGCTTTGCTGATGACATCATTCTAATAACACCAAACTTTAGCTAAGCGGCACAAATGCTGGCCAACTTTGACCGTGAGTCAAAGAAACTTTGGATTGCAGCTGAATCTCACAAAGACAATGTTTATGAGAAATGGACTCCTTCCTGACTTTCCATTTGCTCTCAATTGAATAATCATCTCCGACTGCAGCAGTTATGTGTACCTAGGTTGAAAACTCAACATGACGAATGAATTGGAACATGAGTTGTGCAAAAGGAAGAAAGTGGCTTGGAATGCTTTCAATAGTGTTGAAGAAATAACCTCCTGCTCCAAGCACATCTCTTCAATTCTACTGTTCTTCCTGCATTAATATACACCTCAGAGCCTTGGGCCCTACGAAAACAGGATGAGAACGCTATTCGGGTCTCTCAAAGAGGAATCGAAAGAGCTATGCTTGGAATACTATGCTTCACTCAATGAGAGAAAGAATCCAGAGTTCCAACCTCCAGCAACAATCAAGAATCAGGGACGCTGTCTCATTTGCCAAGGCGTCGAAAATCAGATGATCTGGACACATAATGAGATTTGAAGATGACCACTGGACTAGAGCTATTACCGACCTGATTCCACAGGATGTAAAAAGATCACATGACTGCCCACCTGTGAGATGGTCAAACTTCTTCATCAAGACTCTGAACTATCGGTTTGAAGCTCTTTGTGTTCCTGGAGCGAGCAGATACCGTTGGGCTACACTAGCATACGACAGGGAAAATAGAGATGTTACTGGCCCCTGCTCAAGCAAATCGATGAGTAATCAGATGTCAAGTGATCAAGTGATTAAGTGATGAAGATATTTTATTCTGCAAAATATACTGTTACAAGAATTAGAACTTAAGCACAGATTTTGAGTACTTGCAAAGCATGCATCTGAAGTAGTACTAATATTCAAATTTTAAAATTAGTAACAAAAGAACACTACAATTGAAAATGGGCTGAAGATTTAACGCATGCTTCACCTAAGGATGGCAACATATGGAAGAGATGCTTCACGTTCTGTCTCGTCAGCAACTGCAAATTAGAACAATGATGAGATGCCACTGCACAGCTACTAGAATGTCTTAAATTCCAAATTGAGCAAACTTAATGCTAAAAAAACTGTGATACAACAAAATTTCTCACTTATTACAGCTGGGAATGAAAAGTTATAGAGTCACTTTAGAGGTCAATTTGACCATTTGTTGAGAAGCTAAATTTACTTTTTCATACAAGCCAAATATTATGCTCCTTTGCATTTATCCAAAAGAGTGGAAACTTAGATAGACAATAACTTATGCACATATAATTATAACAGCTATACTTATGATTGCTGAAGTTTGGAATCAATCAAGGTACCCTGTAGTTGATAAATACAAAACATCTTAATAATTATTATTATTAATAAATTGAAGTACATACAGACATGGCATAAAAATGTTATTCATACTAAAAAGAAATTACCTATTAAGGTCAAGGAAGAAATGAGAAAAATTAAATAAATTACATAAAATCTTCTAATCTGAAAAGTTAAATCATAGTCTTATGATCTAAGTCCATGAAAAATTCTTCAAAATCAAAGCCATGGAAATAAAGATTATTAAAATTTATTACAAAACTAAAATACTAAAGATTAGAAATTGCCAATGCTTCAGGGAAGAATGGGGCAAGTAAGGAAAGCATAAATCTTAGTTTTAGAAAGGATTCATTCCTAATCATATTTGGCCTAGAAATGTTGGGTCTAATGGTTAGGTGTTTGTGATTAATTTGTTTGTTTTTTGTTTTTTTTGGGGGGGGGTTCACCTGGAAGTACTCAGGGGGTAGTTCCTGGTGGTGCTTGGGAAACTCTATAGGGTGCTGGGAATCATACCCAGGTCAGCCAGGTGCAAGGCAAGTGCCCTGTCTACTTTACTGTCTCAACAGTCCCTGTTGGTGCTTATAAACACTAGGCTGTTAGATGCTGGTAATGCTGAGCACCACCCGGACTACACAAGCAGTGCTTAGGGGTCTTACTGTTGTCATAAGCTGCCAGAAAACAAACTCTGGGCATCATTTATATAAGGCAAAATCTGCGACACTTTTATTTCCTGATCTTATGGAGTAATAGTTTCCTCAGTGAACTCTTCTGTATGACACTATAATATTGGACACATATCATTATAATGTATCAAAACTCACAGGATGTATAACACCAATAATCAGCTTTAAACTCTGAGTCTAAGTTTAAATCAATATAGTTTCATCAGTGGAAACAAGCACACTATCCAGGTGGAAGATATTATAAAGTTTGATATATAGAGTGTTGGAGAAAGGTGGGGGTAGACGGAATCTCTTTGCTCTTTACTGAGTATTACAGGAATTTTAAAATTCTAAAAAAAATAAAATAAAAAGTCTTCATCTATGACTCATTTGATAGAGAAGCCAGTGAGAAAAGTTGGCATGACCTATTAATTTTAAATCTCCCCAATACTTTTGTCTGAGTTATTAGAGTGTTTTCTATCATTGTTATACTCCAGAGATTAAATCGGTTTATGTGTAAAAAATAAAATTTATTAAAAAATCTTGGAAGAAAAATTCACACTACTCTACCTCTGTATCTTGATATTAATTCACGTGTTCTACACTGAGTTTATCTCAAAAGTCAGCATATATTATCCAGACCTGATAGTTCTTTGGTGAGATTATTTTCATTTTTTTTACATTTGTAGAATTAAATCTGAAGTAAATGAATGACTTGTCTCTAAGGAACTTAGAAACACCTTGTTCCTTTTGTCTCAGTGGGAACCAAATTCATAAATTCCTTTTAATTTTTTATGAATTATGAACTCTAAGAATTCTAGTTAAACTGAAAACTCAAAATTTCTTAAGAAATGAAACGACCTAGGATTTCCAATTTAAAATTCAATAGATTTTTTTCAATATCAATTTGCATAGGGCAGAAACTGCTGTTCACCATGCTGAAAAGACCTCAAATTGGCTTTGTATTTTTATAAGTCTTGTCAAGAATTGTGAATTACGAGAGATTTTTACCCTACTCGCAAATTACGTTCAACAAATACTGACAGACATGAGATTCCTGTTTCAAAGAATAAAAAGTGTCATTAGTTACAGTATAGCTTTAGTAAGAGTATTATTGTGAGGTTCCGATTTCCAGTTAGCAATAACATGAGAGCCAAGTTATGCCAACACATTAGACAGGTGGGATATGTTAGAATTTTGTAAGATCCTTTGGCTAAGCTGTAGGATTTCAAAAAGAGGCATCAAATATAAATTTGATTAGCACATAGTTTGGGGGGGGAAGGGCACCTGGCTGTGCTCAGAGCTCGTTCCTGGGGGTTTCAGGGAAACATATGGCATGCCATGATCACTGTGTGCAAAACAAGTGTCTTACCTGCTGTACTATTTCTCCAGCCTCTGATTAGGACATCCTAAACTGATCAGCAAATGTCAGACAAGAAGAATCAGTATTCTCTGGGAGCTTGTTAGAAATATAAATTAGGGCCAGGTAGATAATACAAAGGATATGGTTCTTGGTCTGTACTTGACTACTCAGTTTAATCCCTGGCATTATACCTGGTCCTCTGAGACCTGCCAGGAGTATCCCTGAGCACAGGGTCAGAAGTAAACCCTAAACACAGACAGGTCTGACTCAATCCCACCTTCCCCATGAAAGAGTGAATTAGTTAGCCTTGTACCAAACTTAGCACTGTGGCACTGTACCAAACTTAAATAAAAAGAAAATCTGATACTTGGGGCCCAAGCCCAGCAATCTTTGAATAATAAGGGTGTAATTAATACACATTAAATGATAATACTCTAAGAACTGAGTATTATAATTCAAATTACAAATTGAAAGAACATGTGAAAGAAAAGAAGGCCAAACACAAAGACTGGAAGGCTTTTAAAATGTCTTTCCTAAAGACAGGAAATAAAAGTTTACCCCAACTCAAATGAACTTTACAATAATAAAAACAACCAACCTGTAAAAAAAATCGGAGGGAGAGATGAACATAAACCTCCTTAAAGAAGACATACAAGGGGCTGGAGCCACAGCACAGCGAGTAGGGTGTTTGCCTTGCATGCAGCTGACCCAGGTTCGATTCCCAGCATCCCATATGGCCCCCCAAGCACCACCAGGAGTGATTCCTGAGTGAGCCAGGAGTAACCCCTGTGCATCACCAGATGTGATATAAAAAAAAAAATTAAAAAAAAGAAAAAAAAGAAGACATACAAATGGCCAGAAGGTATATAAAAAAGATTCTCTACATCACTTATAATTAGGGAACTCCAAATCAAAACAACAATGAAATCTAACCTCAAACCTGTGATACTGGTGCTGGAGCAATAGCACAACGTGTAGGGCATTTGCCTTGCATGCAGCCAACCCGGGTTCGATTCCCAGCATCCTATAGGGTCCCCTGAGCACCGCCAGGGGTAATTCTTGAGTGCAGAGCCAGGAGGAACCCCTGTGCATTGCCGGGTGTGACCCCAAAAGCAAAACAAACAAACAAACAAACAAAATAACCCACCTGTGACAATAGCACACATCACATAGATCAAAAACAACCAGTGTTGAAGCAGATGTGGGAAAAATGAGACTCTCATTCTCTATGATGGGACTGTTGATTGGGGAAAGCCTTTTTGGAAAACAATATGGACACCTCAAAAAACTGGTGAGACAGAGACATAGTGCAGTGCATAATTTGATTGCCTTACATAAGGCTGGACCTGGGTCCAATCTCCGGCACCATATTGTTCCCTTAGCCTACCAGAGTGCTACTCAGGCATATAGACAGGGGTAAGACCTCATCACCAAAGGTATGGCCCTCAAACCAAAAAATAAGCCAACAAAAGACGCTCAGGAACTGAGCTTCATATGACCCAGCAATTTCACATATTTTTGAAAATTAAATCATCGTGAGATAGTTACAAAGCTTTCATGTCTGAGTTTCTGTCATACAATGATGGAACACCCATTCCCTCCGCCAGAGCACATATTCCACCACCAAGGTTCCCAGTGCCCCCCCCACACACACACACACGCACTCCATCCCAATCTTTTCCCTTCCTCTATGGCATACAACTTCCCCATACTCTCTGTATACTTTTGGGCATTATGGTTTGCAATATAGATACTGAGAGATTAACACATTTGGTCCTTTATCTACTTTCAGCACACATCTCCTATCCTGAGAAATCCCTCCAACCATCATTGGCTTAATGATCCCTTCTCTTTTCCAGCTGTCTTCTCCCATAGCTCATGAGACAGTCTTCAAAATATGAAGCAATATTCCCGGCCCTTGTGTCTACTGTCCTTGAGTGTCAGTTTCATATTCTGTTATTTTATATTCCACAGTGAGTGCAGTTCCTCTATGTCTGTCCCTCTCTTCATGACTCATTTCACTTAGCATGATACTCTCCATGACCATCCACTTAGAAGCAAATTTCATGACTTCACCTTTCCTAATAGCTGCATAGCATTCCATTGCGTAGAAGTAGCAGTTTCTTTAACCAATCATCTATTCTTGGGCGCTTAGGTTGTTTCCAGATCCTGGCTATTGTGAACACTGTTGCAATGAAAACACAGGTGCAGATGCAATTTGTACTGTGCAATTTCACTTCTTAACATCTAACCCAACTGTCCTAATGCTCTATTCGGAAAAGACATTTGTAGTCCTAAATTCATGTCAGCACTGTTCACAATTGATAAAATCTAGAAACTACCCAAGTGTCTAAGAAAAAATGACTGGAATAAAAAACTATGGTATGTATGCACAAGGTAATACTACTTGGCTATGAGAAAAAATGAAATTATGAAATCTGGTGCTACATGAATGAATCTAGAGAGTCTTATGCCAAGCGAAGTTAGTCAGAAGGAGAGGGGGGACAGATATGACAGCTCTAGAATGATAACTTCTATATGTGAGATATAAAGAAACATAGGAGAGGGATCAAACATGCCCAAAGACAACAGAAACTGATAACTGTCCTTTTACAGGAAGCTTACCATGACAGAGGAATGAGGGGTTGGGGGAACAAGACCTGTGACATTGGTGGAGGGATGTGTACACTCTATTGGTGGATTTGGTATTGTAATTTTTTATGCATGAAACCCTACCATGAATTTTTGTAAATAGTGGTGTCTAAAATAAAAATTTAAAAAATACTCACAAGGGGCTGGAGCAATAGCACCGCACGTAGGGTGTTTCCTTTGCACGCGGCAGATTTGATTCCCAGCATCCCATGTGGTCCCCTGAGCACCGCCAGGGGTGATTTCTGAGTGCAGAGCCAGGAGTAACCCCTGTGCATTGCCAGGTGTGACCCAAAAAGCAAAACAAGCAAACAAACAAACAAAAAGCACTCACAAACTCATCAAACTATTCTACCAATGTTTTCTGTGATATTTTAATTTACTACATTAATTAACATTGATTATTCCATGATTTTTTTTTATAATCATACATTTTGTGGGGCGCTGACTTGGTTTAGTGACAGATCCAGCTGTATTCTGACTTCGTGGTCAGGAGTCAGTGTGCGTGATATTTCGGGGACCACATGAAGAATCACATGGGTTAGAACCATGGTTTGCTGTACACAGACAACCACCTCAATCTCTGTACTATCTCTCTCTCTAGCCACCAAAATCTTACAATTTTTAACCTCAAAAGAGTTAATAGTCATACACATACACACACATATAAACACACACACACACAAAGGTATATTTAGGACAGAGCAGTAATACAGCAAATCAGGAACTTTCCTTGTATGCCACCATCCTGGGTTTGATCCTTGACATTCCCAAACTCTGTCAGGAGTGATACCTGAGCATAGAGCCAGAAGTACATGTTGAGAAAAGTTAGATGTAGCTCCCAAATCAAAATAAATTAAAAAATAAATACTAGTAGGGATTCTAATGAAAAATTTTTAAAAAAAGATGTTTTATATGTGGCACTAGAATATTTACATACATATATATGGTGATATATATGAAGAAGACAGATGTGAAAAAAGCATTAAAAGTACAAGATCTTACATTCAATTCAAATTCCACTCAAATTCAAATGTTCATGAGTATCAAAATATTGTAACTCATAAGAAAGTAGATTTTATTTAACTTTTAGCTGTATATTAAAACATCTAGGAAGTTATACAAAGTTTTATCTATAGTCAACTACATAAGAAACTCTAGCATTGTGATTCTATTCCCTAAAGGTAATTTTAACACAATTACATATTGAAATTTATTATTTTACTTCAATGTCATGAAGGGGCTTAATTACTGTATTTGATAATTGACATTCTCTGTAATGAGACATTAACCAATTTTTAGCTCTGAGTCATAGCCTTGTGATGCTGCAAATATCTGTGCTAAGGGTTCTCACAACAGATAATACTTTTAGATAAAATCCAAAAGTTCTAAACAAACATAAGCATCCTGCAGTTCAAAAACATTTCCAGTTTTTGTACTAAGTTCAAAAATTCATCAAATTTATGAGAAAGTCAAATATATACATATATATTTAATCTATTTGAATATAGAATCAACACGTATCACTTATGAAGATAATAGATTAGATAAGAGCTATAGTACAGCAGATGGGCACTTTCCTTGTAGACCCCTCACAGGAGGTTAACTCCTGACGTCCCATATGATCCCCAAGCCTTGTCAGGAGTGGTCCCTGAACACAGAGCCAGAAGTAAGCCTTAAGTACAGTCAGATGTGGCTCCGAAATCAAAATAAATTAAAAAATAAATTAGACGACTGTGAAAATTTCATAAAAAACGTATTTTACATGCGGTACTTATAAGAAGATAAGAAAAAGAAAAAGGGATAATACAGAAAAGATGACTGTTTTTTATTCTTTATTTTAGTTTATTTACACTGAAAAGAAAAAACAGAAAGCTGTCATTTAGATTTTTTTTTCTAAATGACCATGCTGAGACCACTCTCACCCACCACCTA
Organism: Sorex fumeus; assembly: GCF_029834395.1. Classification (NCBI taxonomy): domain Eukaryota; kingdom Metazoa; phylum Chordata; class Mammalia; order Eulipotyphla; family Soricidae; genus Sorex; species Sorex fumeus. The sequence continues at coordinate 40,673,156 of NW_026606067.1, read as the reverse complement.
GCCCCCTGGCACTGTGTAATCCCATCAGCGGCCAAGACTCAGAGACTATAAAATCCAGATCCTGGACGAGAACAGTGCAGTCTTCTGCCCCCGCGCCTGGGTGTTCCTTCCTGGAGCCCCTTGGAGGGGAGCGGGTTGAGCTTTCCTCCCCGCCCCGACCAGGGCTCCGGCAGCCGAAGACCTCCAGGACCAGCCACCACCATGCTGAGACCACTCTCCGCACACATGAAGGTACTGGCAGAGGGACAAAGCCACGCGGGTTCCGGGGCCGAGACCTCCAAGCCTACTCGAATTGGAGTCGAGCATCTTCCACCCAGATCCTCCAAATTCCAGTAGGCAGGGGTCACACCCACCACCTGGCCCCCTGGCGCCATGTAATCCCATCAGCGGCCAAGACTCAGAGACTATAAAATCCAGATTCCGGAACCGCACGGCCGCAAATGCGGCCGCGCAACATCTTATCAGAACTTTTTTTTATGACATCTTATTGTCTCATTCCTACTTTAGACAAGCTTGCAAGCTATTGAATGTAGCCTGCCCACAGGGCAGAGTCTGGCAAACTCCCAGTGGTGTACCAAATATGCCAAATACCAGTAACAATGATGGGTCTCATTCTCCTAAATAGCCTTGAATATAATCTCAGGGCTAGGATGAAAGAGACATTACTGGGCCTGCTCGAGGCAATCGACGAATAACAGGATGATGAAAAAAAATGAAATGAAATGTTCTTTTTTTTACTTGTTTGTTTGGGGGCCACACCCGGGAATGCTCAGGGGTCACACCAGGTTCCGCACTCAGGAATTCTAGATGCCTACAAAATGCGACGTTTAAGATAAAGCATTATTAAAAAAATCCGTAGTAAAACAAACTCTTCCTAATAATTAAGAAATGCATGGAGTAAAATTATATTTGGTATAATGATATTATTATAAATAACCTTTAATGAATGCAAGTGATAACATGTTAATAAAATCAGAATCTCAATTTTTATCTCCAAATATTTAATTATTTAAAATATGTGTTCTTTGCAATTCCCATCTATTTCTACAAATAAATAATATTTTATATTGAGATAAATAAGTATGGACAGAAGTGATTACCAGCAGATTTATGTTAAAGTAAATAATACATATATTTCTTAAAAGAAAAATTATTATAGATTAAAAGCAGAAACATAGGATTGAAAATAAAAATCAAATAGACAACTAGGTTTAAATAAAGAACAATGGACTAATATAAATATAACATTAAGTATATAACTTATAAAAAATAGATCTAAACATTAAGCATAAAATTTAGAGGAGTGATTGAATGCAAAATAATCAAGGTCTTTCTGGCTGGCAAAAGTACAGCTCATTACTCTTCAATACGTTTAACATAATAATATTTATTGTTTTAGTATTATAAAATAAAATACAATTTAATAAGGCAATGATAATAAATTATACCACATATCCATAGATGTTTACCCAAAGCAAAAAATAAAAGTGAAAATGCCATTTAAATATTAATGACTATTTTGTAAAATTACACACAAAGATGTAAAAAAAATTACATAAAATAAAAATGTGAGCTACTACATTTCATTTTCATTTCATCATCCTGTTAATCGTCGATTGCCTCGAGCAGGCCCCAGTAACGTCTCTTTCATCCTAGCCCTGAGATTATATTCACGGCTCTTTAGGAGAATGAGACCCATCATTGTTACTGGTATTTGGCATATTTGGTAGGCCACGGGGAGTTTGCCAGACTCTGCCCTGTGGGCAGGCTACATTCGATAGCCTGCAAGTTTGTCCAAAGTAGAAATGAGATAATAAGATGTCGCGCGGCCGCGCGGTTCCGGGATCTGGATTTTATAGTCTCTGAGTCTTGGCCGCTGATGGGATTACACGGCGCCAGGGGGCCAGGTGGTGGGTGTGACCCCCGCCTACTGGAATTTGGAGGATCTGGGTGGAAGATGCTCGACTCCAATTCGAGTAGGCTTGGAGGTCTCGGCCCCGGAACCCGTGTGGCTTTGTCCCTCTGCCAGTACCTTCAGGTGTGCGGAGAGTGGTCTCAGCATGGTGGTGGCTGGTCCTGGAGGTCTCCGGCTGCCGTAGCCCTGGCCGGGGCGGGGAGGAAAGCTCAACCCGCTCCCCTCCAAGGGACTCCGGGAAGGAACACCGAGGCGCGGGGGCAGAGACTCGTGAGCTACTACATTTGAAAGAAATAAACTGCCTTAAAGTTAAAAACAGCTGTCTCTATAGCCTGCTTTAAACAAAAATTTTTTTATTCTAAGGAAAGCTGAAAGTGGAAAATAGATGACACATCCAAAACTAAGCAAAGTATAGTTGTTCTGGCTGCAGTGATACCAGAAAAAGAAAAATGTATTATCAGAGACAAAGATACAATTTTATAGTGCTACAATCATCAATTCATCTAGAATAGAAAACGGCATTTTAAAATGGATTTTTAAATGATGATTTAAAACAACACTACAACACTATACTTATGTTTACTTTTACTAAAGTAAGTTTTCTGGTAAATAATATAATATTTATTTAAATTACCAGAGTGCGGTGTGTTTTTTGTCCAAATAAATGAGCTAGATTATTTTAATATAAAAGCCACGACTATCATTAAGAGAAAGGAAAGCATGCATAAAGTTTTGTTTTGTTTTGTTTTTTTGGCTTTTTGGGTCACACCTGGCGATGCTTCAGGGGTCACTCCTGGCTTTACACTCAGGAATCACTCCTGGCAGTGCTCGGGGGACCATATGGGATGCTGGGAATCGAACCTGAGTCGGCCGCATGCAAGGCAAACGCCCTACCTGCTGTGCTATTGCTCCAGCCCCAAAAGTTTTTAAAGTTTAGGAGCCATAAACAAGAAATCGTGTCAAATTCTCAGCTGCAAAATAGGATCTAACTTTTTGTTCTTTATTAGATTGACATATGAATATTGGTGACCAGAGAGGTCTTAGGGTGAGGTGATAAGCCAATATCTTGCATGCTCCAGTCCCAGGATGAATGTCTGGCAGGATGTGTGGTCCCCTGGTACAGAGCCTGGGTTATAAATCCCTGAACACACCCCCAAACAAAAAATATTAATATCTCTTAGAAAAAAATATTAACTTAAAAATCTAAATTTTCATGTTAGAAGAATAAATTACAAATCACTAGTTGAATTATACTTAATTGACAAAGTCTGCGTGCAATGAAAAATAACAGTGTTAGAGGTCTCTACGGCCCTAAGGTTTCTCTCACTCAAATTATTCTGTTAATTATGCTTGGATAAGAATCATTACAGAAACACACATTTTCCCATAGCACACTGCACCCTCGCTATCCCTGTTAAAATATCAATATGATTTTTTTTCCTTAAATTTTTATTAGTGAAACATCATGAGGTACAGTTGTAGACTTACAAATTTTTGTGCTTGGGTTTCAACTATACAATGATCAAGTACCCATCCCTCCACCAGTCCCCATTCTCCACCACCAATGATCCCAGTATCCCTCCCAAACCCCATACCCCCATCCTACCCTGGCTCTGTGGCAGGGCATTCCCTTTTGTTCTCTCTCTCCTTTTGGGTGCTGTGGTTTGCAAAAGAGGCATTGAGTGGCAATTGCGTTGGGTCTATAGTCTACGCTCATCACACATCTCCCATCCTGATATAATCTTAACTTCAACTGCCTGCCGCCCTTCCGGGACTCTCAAGAAAAGGCTGGGATGCTTGAACCCTGGACAGAAGAACGGGAGAACAGACAGCAGGAACGACAGCTTCCAATACACCAGAAGTCTGGTGAAATCAAATTTCTGGACAGTGAGAAAGTCTGAAGATCCACACTCGGCTCACCTACTCAAGAGCTGAAGAGTTTCATGTTTTGTTTTCTCTAGTTTAAAAGAACAAAACCCCCAAAGACTGCCTGTGTGTGAGAAGGGCTGGGTTTGAGGTCTCGCTGACTCCCTTGCCTTGATTTGCTGTAGCAAACGGAGCTCTCCGCTTTCCCAGAACATGTGTTCTGTGATAGGCTTCAGGCCAGAGGTGGTTAATACTTCCATTTGATTTGTCAATCATTGTACAACATTGCCAAATTTAAAAGTTCCATGAAGACAGAGTTAACAATATTTATAATTGGATATAGGTAAGGTATGTTACCACCAAAAATGGCACCTAGCATAATAAAGATTTTTGTTCCTTTTATTACTATTTTTTAATTAGGTCACCGTGGAATTACAAAGTTACTTAGGATAAGTTTTTAGGCATCCAAAGTTTCAACACTGATTCCTTCATCAGTTTGACTTGACTTCCCTCGAGCTTTTTTTTTTCCCTTTTTTTTTAAAAAAAAAAAGAAGCCAATTTATTTTATTTATTAATTTTTTTGGCCACACCCAGAAATTCTCAGGAATTACTCCTGGCGGTGCTCAGGGGACCATATGGGATGCTGGGAATTGAGCCCGGGTGAGCCGCGTGTAAGGCAAACGCCCTCCCCACTGGGCTATCGCTCCGACCCCAGGAGGAGCTTTATATGTCTGTTTGCAGTGTGATTGGCAATACTGATGCTGGTGGGTTTTATGCATAACACCTGACCCCCTTTTAAAGTCACTCCCCCCTCCCCGGTTGGCAGTTCCCCTCCACCATAAATGCTGACCTTCCTTGTACCATACCCCAGCCCTCCCCCGCAAGTGGCATGTTTCCTACTGAATACCCATTGTCTTTGGATATTTGTTTCTCCTCCATAATAATGTTGGGAAAACCATAATGTTGGGGTCTCAGTAGGCGGACTGAGACTTTGACTAAATCCCCTGCCCCTGAAAGAAAGAGCTGGCCCTGTTTACAGGGGCCCAGGGTCTTCCTTCAGCACTCCACACACGTTGGCACTCTGGTTGAAGATGAGGGAACGTAATAGTTACCATCTGCCTGAGCTAATACACCTGGCCCTGAAAACGGGTGTATTAATGTAAATCAATTAATGTCAGTCATTAACATCTGTACTGAGCCTGACAAGGGAAATGTGATACGTGTGGATTGCCCCCTGAACTCTATGTATAAAAACCCCTGAGTGAGAGCTGATAAACGTTTTGCTGATTGACCACCAGCTTCCCCGCTCCATGTGGTTCTTTCTCAGTGGCGGTGGAGTCTGTGGGTGTGCAGAGGGCCAGGGCAGGCAGAGGCATCTCCTCTTCCCTCTCTCTCTCCTATAGGGAGGGAGTAAGTCCAGAGACCAGGCGGTTGACTGGCAGGTCCCCAACACCTTAAGATAGATAATTCTGTGTTGCTCTCTCTGACTCCCTAGGTTCCTCCATGTAGCATTGAATTTCATGGCTTTATCTTTTTTATAACCGAGTAATATTCCATTATATGCATGTACCATAAATTCTTTATCCCGCCATTTGTTCATGGACTCTAGGTTATTTACAGATGGTGTCTGTTGCTGATAGTGCTCATGAATTTTAATTGCAGTTATTTAAAAAATATGGCAGAAACAATGAAATTATTCTGGACTCCAACCCACCCTGCCTTTCTTCCCCTGCACAGATCATAAAGCACTCTTTTTAATTTTATTTTTTAATGTTATTTGGTGTTGGAAGCACATCCAATAATGCTTGGAGGTTACTCCCGGCCTGATCTCAGGAGTGGCATTGGGGGCTGTGGTGGGGGGAATATATGAAATGTTGAGGAACAAACTCAGTTTGGCCTCAAGCAAGACAATCGCTCTACTCTCTGTACTATCCTTTCATTCCTCATAAGGCACTCCTGTGAAAACACCCTATATACGCAGAAAAAGACAGCTTCATCTTTGTTTTTATTTACTTATTTTTATTGCCATTTTGCATCTTATTGCAATTTTTTTATTGCTTTAAAGCCACACCAGAGGGATTCTGGGCGGGATTCAGGAGACCATATGGCCTGCTGAATATTTAACTCAAACTGGCAACTACAAAGCACATGCCCTAACTACTGTACTATCTCTCCAGCCCCCCGTCCATCTTAAAAGACACTAGGAAAGTGAGGGAGTTTAACAAGCTGATTCCCTAGGCTTTTCCCAGCTCGAAATACTAAAGCTTTTTAACATACTAATTTTATATAACTTCACATTCATCAAATTTATCATAAAACCACATGGGTCTTTCCATTTATTTGGGTATACACTTCCTAGGGAGGACGCTAAATTATGTGAAACATATTGACCATTTTTCAGTATTTTTCTACTGTTCATTATCTTTGTCAGTTTTATTTTCACACCCAGAATGGCCATGAATATATGTTTCATCTTCTACACATGGAAAAAAAAACATGTATAATAGGAAAAAAGAGAAACACCAAAATTAGCAAATGGATTTGAAAGCAGCATTTAATTAGATTTATAAATTATGAGTACATACTATAAATGTATTTCTTAAGCTAGGATATTTAATTACCTGATTAAGTGCAATGGCTGTTTCACATCAATAGTCAAACCAATAATCTGTAGTTTTTAAATTCCCTAAATATGCATTTACCAGATACACTTTAACTGCTCCAAGACTTTTTGGTTTATTGGATCATTGACCTGAAATTTACAAAGTCATTAAATAGGTATTTACATGATAAGCTGGAAAAGCTTTTACACCAAATCAATGATCTGTTTCCTCAAAATGCTTAAGAACATATTTACACGAAAGATCAAGATTTTTCTTCTTTTACTCCAACAGTTCTTGAGTATGCATGTTCTTTAGGAAAAAAAATTTCCTGTTTTATCAGTAATACGCAAACAAATGCTATCACAATAAGTTTTAATGGGCACAGTGGAGATTATCGTACCATTACTACAATATATTTGTGTTTAAATAAACATATCTTTATTTTATCTGGAAAACCATAAATTCATATTTGAGTATATGATTTTTTTCCCTGCAGTGTATTTCACTACAGCAAACTACTCCTCAGTCCATTAATTAAAAATTCCCAGCTAGCCAATATTCACAAATGCTTAAACATTTATATACATCTATATCCATATACATCAAGTTATATCTTGAGTAAAATTTCTTTTAGCACACCATTGATGTCTTTTTATACCTCCTGTAATTTTTATTATAAATATTATAAATATTTCTATGTTATTTAATATTAGAGTATTTCTTTAACTCAGTACTAGTCTTATCTGGTGGCAAGGCCTCATCTTGATGTAATAACAGCTAAATAAATATTTGCTATTCAATTATATCAAAAGTACTTTTGATTTTTTTATTAACTGATTTTACAATGTTTAGTTCTCATTACATCGATTTATTTATTTTTATTAAATCATTCCACCATACCATATTCATTTGACATTTCATGATAGAAAATGTAGAACTACCTAAAGGTTTTATTGTTGGAACTTAGACGTTTGAAAAAGTAAATTGCACTATTTTTACGTTCATTCATTTATTTTGAATAAAAAATAAAAAGTTACTCAGATTGAATAAAAGTTCTGCATTACAAAATCAGTTAGAACTTGAGTGACTCTATGTTTCCTCTTCTGTGAAACTAAATAAATAAATAAATTGCACTGTTGCACGGTCCTCTGGTTGTTCATCGATTTGCCCGAGCGGGCACCAGTGAAGTCTCACAACTAATTGTGAGACTTGTTATTACTGTTTCTGGCATATCGAATACGTCATGGATAGCTTCTTAGGTTTTTGTTGTGCAAGTGAGATATTCTAGTAGCTTGCCAGGCTCTTCAAGAGGGGCAGAGGAATCCGACCCTGGTCTGCTGCGTGCAAGGCAAACGCCCTACCTGCTGTGCTATCAGTCCAGCCCCAATAGATAGAGAGATAGACAGACAGACAGACAGATAGAAAGAAAGAAAAAGACCAAATGCGCCAGATATTACACAGAGGGAAAAGTGTTTGCCTTGCTTGCATCTACTACGTTTCAATTCCCAGCCCAGGATATGGTCCCCAGAGAACCACCAGAGTTAATTAATACCTGAGAAGAGAGCCAGAGGTAAGCTCTAAGTACCATGTGGTGTGGTTCAAAAACCAAAACGACATGGAAAGTATCATGCTAAGCGAAATGAGTCAGAAAGTGAGGGATAGACATAGAAAGATTGCATTCATCTGGGGAATATAAAGAAACAAAATATGAGATTAATACCCAAGAATAGCTGAGATCAACACCAGGAGGATTACTCCATAGCTTAGAGGCCAGCTGGGCATTCTAGGGGAAAGGGCAGCTCAGATAGAGAAGGGAGCACCAAATAAAGGGTGTTTGGAGGATCCTCCCAGGAGGGGAGATGCATGTCGAAAGTAGACTATGGACTGAACATGTTTGCCACTCAACGCCTCTTTTGCAGACCACAACACCCAAAAGGAGAGAGAGAACACAGGGGATTGCTCTGCCACAGAGGCAGGGTGAGATGGGAAGGATGGGGGTGGAAGAGATATTATCCATGGTGGTGGAAAATGTGCACTGGTGGAGGGATGGGTATTTGATCATTGTATAATCGAAACCCAAGCACAAAAAAATTGTAAATCTACAACTGTACCTCATGGTGTTTCACTAAAAATTAAAAAAAAAAAACAAAACGAGAGAAAGCAAAAGCAATTAACCAAAATATAAAAATATTGCAACACACAATTTATTTTGTTGGCTGAAATCATTGTTTCAATCAATTTGCAATCATTTTATGTTTCTAAAATATGTGAAAGATTAAAAAAATAACAGGTCACTGTTGTTTTTATTGATGCATTTGTTGAATACATAGTGAGATACAACCTGAAAATAATGAAGCAAAATAGATTTCTTACAATTTAAATGATTTGTTGTGGAAATCTCTAGCAGGTATAGTCTATATGTAAGAAATTTAGTTTATGCAATTTCATACTGAAACTATATTTCTCTTCTAATTTCTATTGACTACCAACTAATGGAATAATATAGACATTCATATATTTAATGCAGAAAGTGACCCAGGTCAACTGAAGAATATTTTTCTGGGTTATAACAGTTAACATCTGTCACAATTACGAAGGCTTCAGAATCAAATGACTAAGCCCGTTTTTTAAATAGTGCTTTACAAATAAGTGATTTTTAGAATATATAAATAAGTTTAATTAGATCTCTAAATTTCTGGAGACAGAACTGCTGATCTTTTGAACCCTCTGTTGATAAGCATCTTGAAGTAGGTCAAATTTGCCACATAATTTTTTGGCAGTATGCCAGAGCATGCATTTTAGAAAAGTGTAATATTGACTATGATTTCTCTTTCTCTGTGGTAACAGAACTTACAACGTACAAATGTGTTACATTTCTGTCATCCAGTACCTTCCAATTTCATAGTTTATGTGAATTTTACTAAGCAAAGTAAATATGGGTATTCTGTTTTCAAATTATAAGAGTACATTCTACTACAGAGAGCCTGGATATAACTTTTATAAATTATGTGTAGATCCTTGTCATTTTCCTGACCCTACCATGTATTTCAAAGCAGCACAGAGAAAACTCATTTTGAATCATGCTGGATCAAATATGTGATTTGAACCCTTCCTTTTCTAGCATATAGTTTAAAAATAGAAGGGTGAGATATAGCACAGTATTTAGAGGACACATGCTACCAACACTGGGTTGATTCCCAGCACCACATGGTACTCCTAACATAATGGGGTACAGCTCTGGAAGTCCCCACCCTTAGCAGGGTTGGCCCTGACAGATCCCACTGGCCTGACTCCACAGAGCCCAAGGAGTTTTGCATTCTCAAGCTGGCATTCAACCAACCCTGGGTTGACCAAGAGAGACCAGAGCTCCCAGGATTTCTAGCCATCCTCCAAATAGTTAAAAATCTTTCAAGGGATCAAAGCCTTTACATTTTTTTTACCTTGCTATCTGTTTCTTGTCTCTTTGACCTGATCTACTACTATCTCAATGGTTTCTTTGTTATTCTTATGTGAATCTGACAGATTAGCTGAGACTGCTCCTTTATGTTCAGTAAACTTTTCCATTCCCTCCAGGTGTCTTCATGAATCCTTTTCTTACCTTTCTTAAATTCTTGTAAGACTGAGCAATGTAATTAAATTTGTTATTTTTTTTAGTGCATCATTGCTCCTAAGTCAAATAGTTGTTCATCGATTTGCTCGAGTGGGCACCAGTAACATCTCCATTGTGAGACTTGTTACTGTTTTTGGCATATCGAATACATCACGGGGAGCTTGCCAGGCTCTGCCGTGTGGCTGGGATACTCACTGTAGCTTGCCGGGCTCTCCGAGAGAGGCGGAGAAATGGAAACAACCGGGGTCAGCCCAGCCAGCTGCATGCAAGGCAAGCGCCCTACCCACTGTACTATGGGAGCCAAAGAGGTGTCTAATGTAAATTTTATTTAATTCATGTTTCTTTTTTTAAAATTTGTCCTTTATATAGAATAAAATTAAAAAAACTACGAAGACATGGTAAGGTAAAGGTAAAGGTAAAGGCCCTCCCGTTGATCGTCGATTTGCTCGAGCGGGCCCAGTAACGTCTCCATTGGAGACTTTGTTGTTACTGTGTCTGGAATATCGAATACTCTCGGTAGCTTGCCGGGCTCTCCGAGAGGGGCGGAGGAATCGAACTCGGGTCGGCCATGTTGGCCGCTTGTAAGGCAAACGCCCTACCCGCTGTGCTATCGCTCCTTTGTTTATTCCTTTTTAATTACATGGCTCCAGGGGGCCAGTTGGTGGGTGTGATCCCTGCCTACTGAAGTTTAAAGGATCTGGGTGGAGGATGCCCGGCCCCAATCAGAGTAGGCTTGGAGATCTCGGCCCCGGAACCCGCGTGACTTTGTCCCTCTGCCAGTACCTTCATGTGTGTGGAGAGTGGTCTCAGCATGGTATTTACCACATACCACATTAGGAGGTGAAAATAGACCCCTCTTTGCTTCACTGGATCACCATTTGAGCACAACCTGGAGATGATAAGCTGTGAATTCCATCAAAGAAAACACAAAAGCAAAATACGGTGGCAAGGCAAGCCCTCTACCACTGAGGTAAGGTACATCGACAGATCTTACATTTCCTTTGTTTGAATTTAATGTAATTTTGTTATTTACTTATTAACTTATTGGGGGTGTGAAATCGCTGTGCTCAGAGCTTACTCCTTGCTCTGTTCTCAACAATCACTTCTGTAAGTTTGTGACCCATATGTGGTGCCAGGCTTGGAACCAGGGTTGACCACATGAAAGGTCAGCAACTTACCTCTGCGCTGTCTCTCCAGTCCCATTTTGTTTCATTTATATATTTGCCTAATTGCTTTTTTTTTTTGGTAGGAATATTGTTTGGGATACACCCAGTGGTACTCAATGGTTTATCCAGACTCTGCTCAGGGATTATAACTAGCCGTGCTTGGAGGACTCCATATGTACCAGAAATCTAACTGAGGATTAAATGCCAACATGTAATTTATAAATTTGAAACTTAAGTCAAACTGTACATAATCTTAAGAATTCATATAATTATGTTGAAGAATTTACTCATAATGTTCTTAGTTGTGCATCCTGTGTATGCATCTTTGTGTGTTTGCTTCGTGGCTCCAGGGATTAAAATCAGCAAGGCAAGTGCTGAATAGCTGCAGCCAAATCCCCAGCTTTGTATGTCCTGTCCAGAAGGAAAATGTTATATCTCGATGTATATGTATATATATGTATATGTATGTGTATATGTATATATATGTATATGTATATGTATATATGTATATATGCATATGTGTATATATACATGTGTCTATCTCTCTATTCATATTTTATCCATGTTCCAGGTCCAAGATATACAATTTTCAACATTTATGCCTTTTCTATAATTTTTTAGTTCTAGAAAAATCACATGTCATTTGATTGTTTATTCCTTTTTCAAGTAAAAGCTGTCTTAGAAGAAATATCAAATGGTAAGAAGAATACTTGGAGAGATTTGGGAAGGCTTAATGAATATGTTGGTGTTGGAAAATTTTGAAGTAATTTCATCATAACCTGAAGCTTTGAACTCTTTCATTTCCCTTTTGTTCCATAAATGCATTTTAAATTTTCACTAAACTTAAGCCAACTAACCAGATCAAGTGCCATTGTTTCATTTGGACATTGTTTTATTTCAAAAGATCTGAACTTGAAATCAATTCCAACAGTTTAAAGCAAATACCTTTTCTCCTGTCAATCATTGCCTAATATAAGCTTCCCATCTGCATTACGAAATATGATACAGAAAAAGCTGTGTAGAACAAAGATCTCTCTCTCTCCTCTCTCTCTCCCCTCTGTCCACCCATCTCTCTCTCCCCCCCTCTCTCTCTCTCTTTCTCTTCCTTTCTCTCACTCTATCTCTTTCTCCCCCCAACTTCTCTCTTTTCTTTTGGACATTATAATTTGCTCTACTGAAAGATTACCAGGTATACACCTTTACCTATTTTCAACATCTGGTTCCTGTCCACTGTGATCGTTCCTACTCTGTCCTTAACTGTACATAATGCCCCCCCCCCCAGCCCCTCAACACACACACTTGTGGCAAGTTTCCAACCATTGACCAGTCCTTCTCCTGGCCCCTGTTTTCCTTAGCCTTGGATACTAATATCATACTATTTTTAATACCCCACAAATGAACACAGCCATTCAATATCTGCCCCTCTCCTGATTCATCTCAATCAACCTGATAGTCTCAATATCCATCAGTTTATACGCATATTTCATGACTTCAGTTTTCCTAACAGCTTCATAGTATTCCATTGTGTAGATGCACATTTGTTTCTTTATCCAGTCTTCTGTTCTGGGACACTGGGGTTGCTTCCAGATTCTGACTATGGTAAATAGTGCTGAAATGAACATAAAAGTGCAGATTTAAATGTTACGGTGTGTTTTTGTGCCCCCAAGGTATATTTCCAGAAGTGATATTGCTGTGCCAAATGGAAGCTCAGGTTCTAATTTTTTGAGGAACGTCCATGTTGTTTTCCAAAGACTGGACCAGTTGGATTCCACCAACAAGGAATGAGAGTCCCTATCTCCCCTACCTCTACACCAAGTACCTTATGGATTCAGGTCTGTTCTCTTGTTCCTTTGGACGTGTGTCAGTCTCTATGGTGTGAGATGATATCTCATTGTTGTTTTGATTTTGATTTGCATCTCCCTGATGATTAGAGTTGCAGAGCATTTTTTCATGTGCCTTTTGGCCATTTGGATTTCATCTTTGGGGAAATTTTTGTTCATTTCTTCTCCCATTTTTATGATAGGGTTTGCTGTTATTTATCTAGTATAGTTCCACCCGTTAATATACATATCTTGGATATTAACTCCTTACCAGATGGGTATTAGATCAATAATTTTCCCATTATGTGGGCTGTCTTTTATCTTGGCCACTGTTTCTTTTGAGGTGCAGAAGCTTTTTAGTTTCATAGAGTCCCATTTGTTTACCTTTGCTTCTACTTGTTCGGTCAGTGGTGTTTCGTCTTTGAAAATGTCTTTAGCCTCAATGTCATGGAGGGTTTTGCTTAAGTTTTCTTTCAAGTACCTTATGAATTCAGGTCTGATTTGGAAGTTTTTAGTCCATTTTGATCTGACATTTGTGCATGGGGTTAGAAAGAGGTCTAAGTTATTATTTTGTTTATATGTAGCTGCCCAGTTTTCCCTACACCATTTGTTAAAGTGGCTTTCCTTGTTCCATTTCATGTTTCTTGTTCCTTTATTGAAGATTTAATGTTTATATATTTGAGGGTCTCGGTCAGTATATTCAACTCTATTCCATTACTTTGCTGTTCACTTTCAGATGTTAAAAATCATATTTAAATAAGCTCACAAGAAATAAAGACATTATCCCTAAATAGAGAAATATGACCAATAAAAGTTAATTTACAAACAATTCAATATTCATAGGCATTAGGAGTTAGCATTTGAACATATGTTTAAGTAGTTACAATCCACTTTTTAAAAAAATGATAAAATTAGACATTTTAAATTTTTGTTTGTTTTTTTGGGCCACAGTGCTCAGATTTATTAACTCCCTGCTGGTGAATTACTCCTAGCAATGTTTGGGGAAACAAAAGTGATATTTGGGGATTGAACCGTACTCAGCTGACTGCAAGAAAAGCACCCTATGTACGAGTTCTCCAGCACCAAAATTTTCTTCATTTGCACCTTGTCTATTCCGCTATTTCCTTTTGTGTACATGCCAAGCTAAGCCCAAACACTCTACATGATCTTTCTTAAAGTTACATTAGAATAGGTGACATCTTAAGTATATAGATTTCCTGCAAAGAAAATAGATAAAGCTTTTAAACTCTGAAGTAAAGATTTACATTTTTTTATTGTGTTGGAATGCACTTTAGTATTACTTAGAAATAGCCTCGATTTATTTTCTTAAAGCCTTTAAAGATTTCTTAAAGTCTTAAAGACATGCACTTAGGCTAAATACAATGTCTAAATGTACCAAAGAATCCATTTCAAGACGTGGGGAAAACCTCAGTTTAATAACTGAAGATGAACATTTGGCACAAAAAGGTTGTCACAATGGATGTACTGAAGAAGATTATAAAAAAAAAAGTAGTGAGTAGCACAATTTTAATGAACTGACCCAGAGTATAAAGAGATAATTAGAGTCTTAATTAGAGAACAGTAATTCATACTTGAAATTACACATGAATACCCTACAGTAAAATGCTGGAACTATTGGCTGAATCAATGCAATACTTTAAGTGTAATCTAATGCTCACTGCTTTTGTGAGATGAAGACTAAACTACCTTATCTTACCTTGGAGGCAGCAATGATGAAGAGAAATACCCGGTGAAGGCCACATTTTTAAAACCAATTGTAGCTCCCAGATATCAGGACTTCAGCTAATAGTGAAAATTGGGTTCTCTTTTTTCCACTCTCAAGAGTCCTTCCTATTGAAAAGCATATTTTATAACCAATAAGTTTACTTAAAAGTTGACCACAGCTTAGACATATTCGTTTTCACAGGACAAACTCATTTAGAAGATATCACAAATAAGCTCATAAATTGGAGAAACCTTGATTGTTTGAACTTGAAATCGCTTAAGCTTAAAATAGAATTAAATCTAAAATCAAAACATTCCTAGGAATTCAGAGACACGTTGCAAAGAACTTGATTAAAATGAGGAAGGAATAAAAAATGACTGTAGCAAATAATGAATATTTTCCATTCTATAATTTAATATACTCAAAAGTTAACAAGCTTTTAACAAATTTATTTTTTATTGAGTCACCAAGAGATGCGGTTACAAAGGTGTTCATGAACAGGTTTCAGCCATAAAATTTTAAAACCCCCATCCCTCCATCAGTATACATTTCCTACCACCAATGACCCCAGTTTCCCTCCCAACACGCCCCTCCACTAGCCTGACTCTATGGTAGGCAGTTTACTCTCTCTCTGTCTTTCTCTGTCTCTCTGTCTCGATCTGCTTCTGTCTGTCTCTCTCTCTCTGTCTCTTTCTCTGTATCTTTCTGTCTCTGTCTCCATCTGCCTTTGTCTGTCTCTCTCTCTCTCTCTCTCTCTCTCTCTCTCTCTCTCTCTCTCTCTCTCTCTCCTTTTGGGTATTATGTTTTTCAATAAAGATATTAAGAGGTTACCTTTGCTCTTTTACCTTCTTTCAGCATGCAGTTCTTGTCTAGACAGTTGTTTTCTACCATTGCCACAGCAGTTCCTTCTCTATCCCAGCTGTCTTCTTTTTAACTTATCTTTCATATCCAGATGAGTTTTCATTTCTTTCTTCTTGTTCTAGTTGCCAACTGATTCTGCTAAACACGTTTTATTCAGTGAGCCAATATTTTTTTGAACACCTACGATGTTTAGGCCTAAAGAAAAATAAATGGCAACACATTTAGTCACACAGGTATTAACTACAGTGACTACACTCACTACTTGCTTATTGCACACTTCACACTATGCTAAATTTTATGATGATCAACTCATTTCATGTCCAATCTATGAGTATGGACATTATTATCCAAATGTTATCAATGAGATAACCAAGGTTCATGGATATTGATTAACATAAACCTGTTCAGTCAGAAAGTCCTGAGTTCACTTAGAGATAGGCTGCCTCAATTCTTGAATACACTGTAACACCGTTTTAATACATTGATTGCATTTCTTTTCTATGCACTCTCTTCCTTCAGATACCAATCAATGTTACTTTCTCAAGGAAATTTTACCTCAAATCTTGACGATGAGATGATGGTTATTGGATTCTTATTGTACACCAATGAGTATTTGAGAAACTATATGTGTGTGTATATACAATTTTCTATTTTTTTCAACTATCCTTTTCTCTCTTTACAGTTTTAGAGAATCCTTTAGTTCTGTAAGTTAAAATAATTACCACTAACAACGAAACTGTTTAAATTTTTATCAAGAAAACAAGAAAGAGAAAAAAATATTTCTTTTAAATTTTTTTATTTTATAAATTAGTTCACAATATTTGATTGCACTTAATATTCAAACACCCATCCCACCACCATTACACCTTCCCACCATCATATTTCAGGTATTTCTATCCCAAATCCCATTCCCTGCTCCAAAGCAGAACCGAAATAATACATTTCCCTCTAAGGTTGTTTGCTTCCTGCTTTGAATCCCATCAAATGTGGTACGGTACCCTTGAACTATGGGTAGAGTTTGTCCTATGAAGTGTCACGTGGCCTCATACAAGGAATGGTTCACTCATGTGGAGCATGTGGAGACCAGCTATATGCAGGACAGCAGTTGAGTTCTGGAGATTTTCGGCTGCCAGATCTGAGTCCCTTGGGGCAGGGAGGGGTCTCGTCCCTCCCCCCCCCCCCCCGGGGTCGCCCTGAGTGAAACAGCCTGGTCTTGGGTTCAGTACCATGGTTATGGCCAAGAATAACATTTTCAATAAAAACTTAATTGAGTTGATAAAGGTAGAGGTGAAAAATATAACTAAAATGTTGGTGTAGGAATTGAACAGATGGGTGGTTTCAGATTTTTATTTTCGTGACAATTTGGATGCAGCCCATTAGTTTTTATGCAGATATGTCTGATAAAGATAAAAATGATGAAGTTGTATACCACACTGTTTCCACAAGAGCTTTCAGTGTTTTGTTCAGAGCAGACAAAAATGTTAACCATAATAGTTACAAAGCTTGAAGGTAATCATTTTAAATATTGCTCGTGTAGCATTTGAATTCCCCCAAAAGTATATCTGATAGGTCACTGACACAATTTCTGTAAGCAAAAGTAAGATATACCTGACTAATAATCTCAGGTTTTATTTGCACAGTTGTGTGTAGCATTGGGTACAATGTTCTCTTTGACTGTGCAAATTTAATTCAGGGGTGGGAGAGGAAGATAAAGGATTTCCTGCTTACAGGGAATATATTGGTTGGTAAAGAGAATGGAAGAACAACATGCTTTGGTAGAGTTTTTAAAACCATGCATTATTTCAATGGGCCTATGCTACTTGAAATTAGATTCTAATATCAATCAAGTAAAAAAGTTGGTTAAAGATTTAAACTCCAGAGTTAGAGCTATGAATTCAAATCCAGTTTCTACTGCTTATTAAATGACTGATCTCAAGCATATGCTTGAATTTCAAGTTTCACCTTTCAACACCTATAAAATGAGCACAATAACCCCAAAGAGAAAACACCTCTGAAAACATGAGATGCAAACTACAGCAACCAAACTTTTAAATGTGTGTGTCAAGGTGTCAGGCTGGTGAGGAGTAGGAAGGAACTTGGGGACACTGTTGGAGCGAAGCTGACACTGGTGCTGGGATTGCTGCTAGAAGCATTTAAAAAAAATCTCCTGGAAGAAATAAAATAATGTAAGACATAAACAAATAAAGAATCCTGAATTTATTGCAGGCACAACTGAAAATTATTTTAATGGTAATGCTCAGTCAAAACTATTTTTTATTATCTTCATAATGACACATGTTAAGATAATCCTTTAGAAAGTTCAAAATGACAATAGACAATAGAAAGGTTTATTTTTTTTTAATTTTCCAATGTTTCTTATAAATTTTTCACGTGAAACTGGGCCCATTTTCTTGAAATCACAGATAGCCATGCAAGGCCGGTAGTGGATTGGACCTCTGGAACAAGATGTCAGTGTGAAAAAAATTCCATGACACATATTGGTGCCCCACTAAGGGCAGGAACCCACTTCAGGGATATTCATGAGGTTCTGGACTTTAGACTACACCAACCTCAACTAGATACACATATACAACACTACACAAGGGACAAAAAGGATACCTCTGCCTCTTGGCAAGAAAAGATGACTTATATTAAGTCGCTGCTCCTTTCACCTAAATGAAGACACAGCAACCCACAGCCTCTAGTTCTCTAAGCTACAAAATCTTAAATTCTCTGCCAGAAATGCTTATAAATCATGACTCATCTTGCTGTACCCATTAGAAATCTTCAGTGTTAAATTGGTACTTTCAACGTGAAAAGTACTTTACTGAACCTGGAGAAAATTTGCATGCATTTCCTTACTCTGTTTCTGTCTCTGTCTCTGTCTCTCTCTGTGTCTCTGTCTCTGTCTCTGTCTCTGTCTCTCTCTCTCTCTCTCTCTCTCTCTCTCTCACACACACACACACACACACACACACACACACACACACAAACACACACAAATGATTGGGAGTAAATTTTTTTGTTTCACTAATTTAACTAAGTTACTTAAGAAATTGTATTAAGACTCTACCAAGAACTGAAACTTAGGCTGGATGAATGATGAAATAAAATTGTAACACTTTAATCTTCATTCCTTGTATGAAGGAAAATAATAATTATTTGAACTCATATCTTGACTTCGTATAAAGAATGTGAAAGCTTGGCAGACTTCAACTTATTATATCATCACAACTGATAGATGATCACTTTCAAACTGGGAAATGGAGCTTCTGGGAACGGAAAATTACTTGACACTGATTCAGGCAATAAAACATAGTTATCTCTTTGAAGAGCACAAATACTTGTTCTTAGTTTAATATTAGAGCCTTTCCATAAATAAAATCAAAATTAAAGTAGCTTTGTTACTTTACTTAAATGTAAATGTAATTAAGCAGAAGCCTGCTTTTTGATGCCACTGTTTTTAATATTTTAATACGAAGAGTGAAAGGAATACATTTACCAGTGCCAACTAATATCTTAAAGCACATTTCTTTTCATCAATGTTTGAATAAGAGAAAGTAAATATTTAACAATATCTGTAAAATAGATCAACGTGGAAAGTTGCATATTTTCAGATTGAAATCAATTAAATTAATAGAGAAACATTAATCTATGTATTATGTATCATCAAAATTGTGGAAGACAAACTATATGTTTATGATAACCAAAGTAGAAACTAAAGCTATAGGGGAGAAAATGTGAATTGAATAGGTTAAAAAAAAAAGGAAAAACAGTCCTTCTTTTCTTTTTTTGCTTCCTGGCTGTCTGATGATACATCACCATTATGAGTGACAAAGTATCTATTGGACCAGGAAGTTCACTATCAGCTCAATACTTCAGTGAAAATAAATGGTCATAAATGTCTTGATTCATACTGCAAATGTGATAGTACCTATATGGAAATGTAGTAGAAAAGTAAGAAAAATATGCAAGAACACTACAGATGTCATCTTCATATTTTGAGTGAGGACCCGTTTGGTGGTCACAAGACAACTGGCTTCAGTATGATTTACAATTCTTAGAATCATGTAGAGAAAAATGAGTCTAAATACGGACTTGCAAGACCTTATTTGAGAACTAAAAGAAACTTTAAAAAAAAGTAAACACACAAACAAGCAAACACACACACATAAATGGAAAAAGAAAAAGTATTAACAGACTGCAGGATGTAAAAAATCAGGAATATTGAAAATATTCAGTACTGCCTGAAAGCAGGAATAAATATTCTGCAGGGACTTTTTCTATGGTGACTTTTTAGATTTTTCATGATAGGATTAATACATTTCAATGAATTAGAGATAGAAACAAGCCAACATACATTTCCCAGCTAATATCAGTAACAACAACAACAAAAACAATAATGAAAACCCCAGCACATTACCATGTACACGTTGGAAATTAAAAGATAAAAGTGTGATAAGCAAAATATTACACTACTGATAGGTTGAGTACAATTTTAATTAGAATATTTTGGTGGCGAACACTATAGTATGACATGTAGGGCATTCACCTGGTTCAATGTAGGGCATTACCAACCAGTTTCCAGTAGTAACTCTAGCCTGCCAAGAGTGATCCCTGAGCACAGAGCCAGGAGTAAGCCCTGAGCACCCCTTGGGTGTGATCCAAAAACAATTAACCAGAAACTTGGTGAAAGCATGTATCATATAATGACTAAAACTGTCTGACTGAGTCTATATTGTTCAATCGTTAAACAATTTCTGACTGGCTGCGTTGGAAGAGGTAGTACATTGGGTAGGGTGTTCTAGGCAACAAACCTGGCATCACAAATGGCTCCCAGATCCATGCCAAGAGTAATTTCTGAAGACAGAGATAAGAGTAATACCTGAGCATGTTTGAGTGTGGCCCAAATATATAAACAAAAAACACAAAAGCAATTTCTAGCTGAAGGGAGCAGCATGTGTATTTGGGAAATTTATGTAGAGAGACACCATATTGTTACTATCCTTCTATTCATTTTCATTTCATAATTGTAGTCTATTTTGGAGGAATATCCAGCATTTATAGGGCCACACCCAGTAGAGTTTAGGGATCTCATCTGGAAAAGCTCAGGAAAACATATTTAATGCTGGGGTTTAAACTGTTATGACCATAGCCAAAGGCAAGGAGGATGCCTTAAGTTCTGTAACTATGTGTCAGGCCCTTGACTCAGAAATTTATGATCTTAGCTCCTATTTGAGTTTATTTATTTATTTATTTATTTATTTTGTCTTTGGGTCACACCCAGAGGTGCTCAGGAACCACTCCTGGCTCTGCACTTAGGAATTATTACTGGCATTGCACGGGGGAAATATATGGGATTCAGGGATCAAACCCCAGTTGGCCATGTGCAAGGCAAACACCCTACCTGTTGTACTGTTACATTTGCCCTGCTCGATTTTGGAGAAAACAGAGTAAGTACAATATTCAAGCACAGATTGTAGCAAGATAAATAAGAAAATGTTTAAAACAAAACAAAACCCTCATCAGATATGTGATAGTTTCCATTAAAATTTTTTCCTTGGCATCAGTGATAGTACAACAGGTAAGACACTTGTCTTGTATATTGCCAACCCAGATTTCCCTCTCTTATATGGGCCCTTGAGCCTGCCAGCAGTGAACTCTGAGCGCAAAGCCAGAAGTAAATCCTAAGCACAGCACCCGTCTCCAAAACCAAATTAGTAATAATGAATTGAAAAATAAAAAACAATCAAAAGTTAACAAACACTGTTCTCTTCTCTATTTGTCTCTGTCTCTCTTCCTTTCTACTTGTTGGTGTATTGGGTAAGACTCATTATAAGAACAGGGAAATCATTAAGTCTCAGCCAGAGCTCACGGATAAGGATTTAGACTATCAGACTAACAAGACTAGACACAGAATCTTGATTCAACAATAATAATTCTAACAATAATGGGCTGGAGCGATAGCACAGCAGTAGGGCATTTGCCTTGCATGCAGCCAGTCCGGCTGAGCCAGGTTCGATTCCTCCGCCCCTCTCGGAGAGCCCAGCAAGCTACCGAGAGTATCTCGCCCGCACAGCAAAGCGTGGCAAGCTCCTGTGACATATTCGATATGGCAAACACAGTAACAATAAGTCTCAAAATGGAGATGTCACTATCGATGAATAATGGGAGGACAGTGTTTGTTTTATAACAATAATAGTAACACTTGAAATTTGAACTTTGTTATTTTTATTTTAATAATAGTAATCATCCCTAATTTTAGTAAAACAGCAGCCATAGAAATATTAGTGACTAGGGGCAATGTTAGTGATTTTTCTTTTTTTTTCTTTTTTTTTTTTAAATTTATTTATTGAATCACTGAAAACTGTTACAAAACTTTCAGGTTTAAGTCTCGGTCATACGATGATCAAACACCCATCCCTTCACCAGTGCATATTTTCCACCACCAAGAACCCAATATACCCCCATCCCGCCCCCTCCCCCTGTTTGTGAGGCAGATGATTTCCACTTAACTCCCCATCTACTTTGATTACAATCACTATTTCCAAAAAAGATGCACCATTATTATTTGGAATTTTACCCCAACAATCAGACCTGCTGAAAAGGCATCGTGAAATAATTTGTTTTCTCTTCCTGGTTATGAAGAGTTTATGATGTCTTATGGTCGGGATAGCGGCGGCTGCAAGATTTTGGATTTCTGATATTTTACTACTTAAGTCTGGAGGGATTTCTGCCAAAAACCGCATAGTTCCGAGATTGGTTTGTGTGCCTCTGGGTCCATGGCTGTGCCGGAGAGCCACCACTCATGGGGGGCAACTCGTGGTCTCGGTGGGAAGTGAAGGACGCCCCATCCCATGAGCTCATGGTTGCCCGTCACTGCCAGCTCATACCTGGCTATCCAATAGGCTCTGAGGTGGCAGCCACTGTGCTGCATTGGGGGGAGGGTGAAAAAGGTGGAAAAGACAGACCCCTTGCCCTCGAGGGAGGTGGGGCATGGCGCCATAGCTTAATGAATAGTCCATTTACATCTCTGCCAAAAGCTGCTGGGTTCTGAGTTAGGTCCATGTGCCTCTGGGGCCATGGGCGTGTCAGAGAGCCGCTCGTGGGGGGCAACTTGTGGTCTCAGCAGGGCGGGAAGCAATGTTAGTGATTTTGAATACCTTTCAACAAGGTATAACTCTGAGAGAATTTCTATATTTTCCAGTGCTATATAAATATTTTTTTTCTGGGGAAAATTCAAGACTTCCTAACTTTGTACTATATAAAAACTACAGCCAATTTGTTGCATAAATATTTAGTATGGCAATAGTCAATTGCCAGGTTGATTACGGTCAATTTGATTAAATTTGGAAGCATTCTAATAAAGAGAAGGCATAGAGGAGAAGTTGTAACATTTTAAAGACACCAAGCAGCTTCTTATCAATGCACAGAATTTTGTAAGAATAGACCTATTAGAAGAATAGATTTACTGCACATCTCACCCTACAGTTTCGGAAGTTATAATAAAACTCATTTAAATGAATATTTGATGGATGCATAAATGAATAAAAATGAAAGGAATAAATGAATGAAAAGGGAATATAAATACTAAATGGTGGAAATTAAATGAATAATTCCCTTGAATAAATAAATCAGCTTCACTCAAGTTTGCTAGAATTCTACACACAGTAATATAATCTAAAATGGTAATTTTGAGTAAATCATGGAAATAAATTTATCTGCATAATAAGTATATCAATTTATTACCATAATCAATATACTCTAAATATGCTTACTTAAGTATTTTGTTCTTCTAGTGCTTTATATAGTCATTATATTTAAATTGCCATTTTTTTCCCACTGAGCTAGATTATCTAATATTTCTTTCAGCAATTTTTTAACTTTGAAACTCCTTATGTTACTGGGAACAGAAGAAATCTCTCCTCTATGTGCTTTTTCCTCAGAACATTAAACATATTAGTCTAATTACTCTCCTCTTACTAACATTCTTATTTATCTGGAACATTTCCAATTGGCCTATCCTTGGCTATATTTTATTAGGTTAGTATAAACCATATTGAGTTCTGTCATACTTGACTGTAGAACTTAGGGTAAGAAAATGCTTTGCACTTGTGAGTAGTCATTATTTTAATTTTTAATCTTTTAAAGGGTGAATTGTGAATAAGATACACCCATTTCCAAACACAAAGGTGACCAGAACTATCAGAAAAAAAGATTTATGAATATTTAATAGCTAGGCTTTCACATATTTTAGGTTTCTGAAGGAAATCATCTTTAGAGAACATTATTTTCACATATTCTTAAATGAATAGGTTAGCTTTATATGTAATTAGAGATATTTAAATCTGTGTCAGAATTTGTCAATATTATGAAAAGTTTAATTTTTAAAATTCTATCTTCACATAATTTGATTAAAATGCCAATATATTTTAAACATATTGCAAAGGTAAACATTATCCTAGTTTACTCTAAATTATTATCATGGCCAAGTCCATAGACTCTAAATTCAATATATTTGCTTCTAGTTTTAAAAATTAAATCTTACAAAATTATAATTATTAATATAACAAGTTGGACGGCATGAATTTTTTGAAAATGTTCCAGATTAGCTTCTAGGAAACTGTTTCTGTGCCAAACTTACAATTGGCTCACTATATAATTTCAAACAGATTTTATAGAACCTTGCCTAAATGTCCCAAGTGCAGAAATACCAATATATTATTTAAGATTCTATTCAACTTAAAAAAATACATTCATTATGCATATGTCAAAATTACTGCACACAAAATTTATAAACTAAAATACACAGTAATATTGAGTATCATCCAACTTTTAAGCAAAGAACTTATAAGTGAAAACATGTTCAATGCTCAGACATTTGCTTGTGTTCATTCCTATTACATTGACTTACCTATTTTATGTCTTTAATTCTATTGACATTTTAGAAAAACCTTTAGAGTAAATATTTATTTTTTAAAACAATAAGCTATTGCGGCCCAGCGATAGTACAGTGGGTAAGATGTTTACCTCAAAGGAACTAGAACTGATTGTCACTGAATTAAGGATAGAGAAATAATTTAGTCTCAGCTACAGCTCAGAGATCAGGGCTTAAGACTTTCAGAATAACAAGACTAGGCCCAGAATTGTGATTAAAAAAATAATTATAATAATAATATTTGCACTTGTAATGTGAAATTTGGTATTTTTGTTTTAGTAATCATCACTAATTTTAGTAAAATGTCAACCACAGAAATCAAAACATCCGTGTATGCCAGGAGTAGATTCCTAGCACAGAGTCAAGTGGTTTCTAAGCTCCACCATGTGGGGCTCCAAGGCACAAAATAATGATTAATAATTAAGCTATCTATTTATATATTTAGTTCCATAAAAGTTGCAAACGATATATAATATTCTGGAAATTTTTGATTTATTTACTTTGAGCACACATGAGTTACAGATACTTTTTAATTTTTTATTTACTTATTCATGATGAGGTATACTTTAAACTTCTAGAACTACTAACTTGGTGGTTTTTCTAAGTCTTTCATTTAGTTGATATATATTGAACTGTGGGCTGGAGCTATAGCATAGCAGGTAGGGCATTTGCATTGCACGCGGCCCACCCTGCTTCGATTCCTCCATCCCTCTTGGAGAACCGGGCAAGCCACCGAGAGTATCTCGCCCATACAGCAGAGTGTGGCGAGCTCCCCGTGGCATATTTGATATGCCAAAAACAGTAACAACAAATCTCACAATGGAGATGTTACTGGTGCTCACTCAAGTAAATCGATGCACAACTGGAGGACAGTGTTACATATTGAACCGTGTACCAAACACAATTCTCAGTCTTTATGGAATTTGTCTTGTTGTGAATATGAGCACTGTGATCAGCCATACATTCTAATGCATAAACTTTTCTCATACAGTATGCATATGTATACATATATATGAAGAACCTGCCGTCAGTACTCATCAATACACTGGCTCGGCTCTTCACAAGCTACCTGTCTGAATGCAAGGTTCCGTCCCAATGGAAAACCAGTCGGACCGTACTACTGTTCAAGAAGGGAGACATCCATGACATTGGCAACTATCGCCCGATCTGCCTATTGTCTGTCATCTACAAGTTGTTCACTTGAGTCATCCTAAATAGGATTGGCAGAACACTAGATGAAGGACAACCATGTGAGCAAGCCAGGTTCCGCAAAGGATTCAGCACCATCGACCATATCCACACAATAACCAAGCTCATTGAGGTTTCGCGGGAGTTCAAGATGCCGCTCTGCTTAACGTTCATTGATTTAAAGAAGGCCTTTGATTCTGTTGAGATGGAAGCTGTCATTGAAGCCCTAGCCAATCAGGGCATTCAAGCCCAATACATCAGGATCCTCCGTGAGCTCTATTGCGGATTCACTACCAGGATCTCACCATTCTACAAAGAAGTGATCGTTGATGTCAAGAGAGGGGTGCGGCAGGGTGATACCATTTCACCGAAACTCTTCAGTGCCACCCTCGAGAACATCATGCGACGACTGGAATGGGAAGGAATGGGAGTGAAGATAGATGGTCAGCAACTACACCACCTCCGCTTTGCTGATGACATTGTTTTAATAACACCAAACATCAGCCAAGCGGCACAAATGCTGGCCGACTTTGACCGTGAGTGTGGAAAAGTAGGACTACAGCTGAATCTTACGAAGACAATGTTTATGAGAAACAGCCTTGTTCCTGACGCCCCATTTACTCTCAATGGAACGACCATCTCCGAATGCAACAGCTATGTGTACCTAGGTCGAGAGGTCAACATGACAAATGACCTGGCACCCGAGCTGCGCAGGAGGAAGAGAGCGGCTTGGAGCGCCTTCAAGAACGTCGAAGAAATAGCTAAGAGGACGAAGAACCTCCGGCTCGGGGCACATCTCTTTGATTCCACTGTTCTTCCTGCATTAACATATGCCTCAGAGACCTGGGCCCTATGCAAACAAGATGAGAACGCCATTCAGGTCTCCCAAAGAAGAATGAATACAAAGAGCTATGCTTGGAATATCACGTTTCACTCAAATGAGAGAAAGAATCCGGAGTTCTGACATCCGTCAATGATCAAGAATCAGGGATGCTGTCTCATATGCCAAGGTGTCAAAAATCAGATGGGCTGGTCACGTAATGAGATTTAAAGACGACTGCTGGACTAGAGCTGTTACCGACTGGATTCCACGGGATGTCAAAAGACCGCGTGGCCGCCCACCTACCAGATTGTCAGACTTCTTCGTCAAGATCATGAACGATCGGTTTGAGGCTCTTCATGTTCCCGGAGCGAACAGATGCCATTGGGCTACACTAGCACGCGACAGGGACAAATGGAGACGTTACTGGCGCCCGCTCGAGCAAATCGACGACTAACAGGAAGTTAAGTGATTAAGTGTTATAATTTACAACATAACATTAAATGTGAATATTTGATATTCTTTTAGAGATTAAATCAATTTTCACTCCAGTTAGTTGTATGTGAGGAGCAAATCAATATTCTCTCCAATGTGTGTATTTCCAGAATTGGTGCAAATTTTCTCAAAATCAATCAAAATAACATATAATTTATTTCAATCTTTTTGTGTGATAAGTGGTGTGGCTTAAATTTCTTTTTTTTTTGTGCTTCTGTCATATTTTCTTTTTGGTCAATAAGTGCTTAATTCTTAACCACCTTTTTTATAACTTTCTTTTTCATACTGCTTTGTAATCTAAATTCTAACTGATATTGTTTATGGAAAATATATTCCCCGGGGTGGAGCTAAAATATCTAAAGAGAAACATTTCTGTGAGAATATCTATGGCATCAACACAAAACATGAAACAGAGTGTCAGCAAAAAAGAAGTTTTTCTGGAATTCACTAGAGAAAATTGCCGTTGCATCAGGGAAACTAAGTTTCTGGTGAAGGTAAAACTATGAGAAT
Organism: Sorex fumeus; assembly: GCF_029834395.1. NCBI lineage: Eukaryota > Metazoa > Chordata > Mammalia > Eulipotyphla > Soricidae > Sorex > Sorex fumeus. The sequence continues at coordinate 40,645,638 of NW_026606067.1, read as the reverse complement.
TCCGTTAAGAAGTGTTTCCCCTGGATGAGCTGCCTTTCCCAAGGTGAGCCACACCCAAAACATCATTGAGGTATCTCCTCCTACCATTGAGAAGGGCATGCATTTAAAAGAATCCAAACAACCAGTACTGGCAGGAATGTGGTGAGAAAGGAACCCTCACTCTCTCTTGGTAGGAATGTCATTTGGCTCAGCCTCTAAGGAAAATAGTATAAGGAGGCCTCAAAAAGGTAAGAATAGGATTTCCATATGGCCCAGAAATTTCATTTCTTAGCATTTGCCCCAGAACACAAAAATACTCTTTCATCTATATGCATATGCTGCAGTACCAGAAAAGAAACAGGGATGAATCCCATGCAAGGCAAATATTTTACCCTATATACTCTCTTTCTGGTCCCAACCATTCTTAACTCTTGCTTTCCCAAATTAATTTAAAAGAAACATTTGGGGGAGTTTTATTTCAATACTTTGAATATATAGATAGATTTTGGGAAATTTTATCTATTGTAAATTGATGGACTTTTTATAGTTTTATCAATTTTCCCTTTATGTAGTTTAACTGTTAGATAAATCTAAGTTTTAGATGATGATATCTTCTTGATCTTTCATAAAAAATGAAGTAAAACTGCTTTGTTCTTAACACAATGCATATGTATTAGGTGGTTAGTAAGTGCTAGGAACTGAGGATATGATCAAAATAATAAAGCAGCAAACATTTGGATAATTCCAAATATTCTTTTATGTTGGTTTTCTTTGTTGTGTAGAAATGAGACAGTTCGGAACATGTCACTCTAAAATATACCACCATATTATTTTGTTAAACATGCTTGAGACACAACAAAGAAAAGCTCTCTAATCTTTGATTTTCTTAAAAGCAGGAGCATTTCCATGTGAAGAATAGCTTACATTAAGGAAAAATAACATTCTTGTTATCAAGGACAAGAAATATAGAGTTTCTATACAAACGGAGCTCGTTAAAAAACTCTTATTTCCCTTCAGCCCCACCCCCCCCCACACACACACACATGGTGGACTCCTTTCCCACAATCACCTCTCTTTATTCAATCTATTATAAAAGCACATAGAATGCTTCATTCCTTAGAAAACTTTCTGTGTCATGCAAAATTTGTATTCAGTAAATTTGTGTTCCCTTCTCTTTACCTTTCTGATGTCGATTTAATTCTCAGTCTCTACTAAGGTTACGGGAGCAAAAAGTAAAAGGGTAAATTTTTGCCTACCTCTAAGAGATATTTACAGAAATAATAATAATAATAAAGGACCCTTAGAGCCTTCTGAAGGATCACAAACTTTTATGAAAACTTTGTACTTACTGGGCCTCCATGGTTTCACGAAAAAGCTGTAAATGAAGTCAAAGTTCATTTCAATGACCTTCCTCTGGTCACACAGAACAATATCATTATGTATATTCAATAACATTAGCAGATAATGTTTTCGTACATTTTATTCAGTTTCCTAGTAGGAATTTTTTTTTATAAAAACCTGATTTTCTCTAAGACATGCCTTTTTTTTTGGAGTCCATGTATTGACTCACACCTCAGATTCCAGGGATGCTTCTGATAGGCTTAAAATTATTTCAATCTCCTTTGAAAGTAACTAGTTCTGAAATGAGCAAATTTTAATTTAAATCAATTAACCTCAAGGGGAGGTTCCCTGAGGCTTCTAATGAAGTTTGTTCTTTCCTGTAGGTACCCAGATTTGAGTGGCTGGAGTGATAGCACAGCGGTAGGGCGTTTGCCTTGCACGCAGCCAACATGGCCGACCCGAGTTCAATTCCTCCGCCCCTCTCGGAAAGCCCGGCAAGCTACTGAGAGTATCTCACCCGCACGGCAGAGCCTGGCAAGCTCCCCGTGACGTATTCGAAATGCCAGACACAGTAACAACAAAGTCTCCAATGGAGACGTTCCTGGGGCCGCTCGAGCAAATGGATGAACAACGGGAGGACCGTGACCATGACCCAGATTGGAGGTGATAGAGAACTTCTACCTTCTACTCCACTGTGGATCAATAGGTAAGTATTTGCAGTGTTTGAAATATAAAACTATTTCTATACAATACATGTTGAGTTAAAGTAAATTTCAGAAATATATTAGAATAAAAGAACTTTACCTAGAGTGACAAAAACAAATGGCAAATGACAATATGACTAGGTCAAAGAAAGCAAAACTGTGTTTTGGGAATTTTGCATTAACTGTATAAGAAGAGTCCAAAGAAAAATATCTTCTCTTAATATTTTTAAAAGAATTCTGGGCATTTCTTTTGTCTTGAGAAGCATCAATAATTTAATCTCCATTTTGATTAAGAGAAAAAACATTCATCAGTGTTTACCAAGAATGAAGTACATTTTCTTAAACTCTGTATTTCAAAGAGAAAATAGAAATTATTTTGAAATAGTGAGCAGCTGAATTAAATGTTTTAAAATGGATATTTTAAAGAAGAATAGAATAACAGAATTATTGAAAATTACTCACAACTTTAGCTTGTGTATATTCTTTAGAAGAATATAAATGAATAGTTAGATCACTTGATCACTTGACATCCCATTACTTATCAATGTTGCTGGAGTGGGTGCCAGTAATGTCTCCATTTATCCCTGTCATATGCTAGTGTAGCCCAATGATATCTGTTCCATCTAGGAACACAAAGAGCCTCAAACCAATCATTCAGGGTCTTGCTGAAGAAGTCTGACTATCTCATAGGTGGGCGGACATGCGATCTGTTGATATCCCATATAATCCAGTCGGTAATGGCTCTAGTCCAGTGGTCATCTCCAAATCACATTAACTGTCCAGCCCATCTGATTTTCGACACCTTGGCCAACGAGACAACGTCCCTGATTCTTGAACATCGATGGAGGTCAGAACTCCGGATTCTTTCTCTCATTTGAGTGAAGCATGTTACTCCAAGCATAACTCTTTCAATTTCTCTTTGGGAGACCCAAATAGCTTTATCATCCAGTTTTTGTGGGGCCCAGGTCTCTGAGGAGTAGATTAATGCAGGAAGAACAGTGGAATCGAAGAGATGTGCCCAGAGCTGGAGGTTCTTCATCCTCTTAGCTATATCTTTCACGTTCTTGAAGGCGTTCCAAGCCGCTCTCTTCCTCCTGCACAACTCAGGTTGCAGGCCATTATTCATGTTGACTTCTTGACCTAGGTACACATAACTGTTGCAGTTGGAGATGTTCATTCAGTTGAGAGCGAATGAAATGTCAGGAAGAACTCCGTTTCACATGAACATTTTCTTCGTGAGATTCAGCTGCAGTCTGAAGTTTCCACACTCATGGTCAAAGTCAGCCAGCATTTGTGCTGCTTAGCTAATGTTTGGTGTTATGAGAATGATATCATCAGCAAAGTGGAGGTAGTGTATTTGTTGACCATCTATCTTCACTCCCATTCCTTCTCATTCTGGTCATTGCACGACATTTAAGAGGGTGGCACTGAATAATTTCAGTGAAATGATATCACCCTGCCCAACTCCTCTCTTGACATGGATGATCACTTCTTTGTTGAATGGTGAGATCTTGGTAGTGAATCCACAATGCAGCTCATGGAGGATCCTGATGTATTGAGTTTGAATGCCCTGATTGGCTAGGGCTTCAATGATCACTTCCGTCTCAACAGAATCAGAGGTCTTCTTTAAATCAATGAACATTAGACAGAGTGGCATCTTGAACTCCCGAGAAACCTCAGTGAGCTTGGTTATCATGTGGATATGGTCGATCTTGCTGAATCCTTTTCAGAACCCAGCTTGCTCGCATAGTTGTCCTTCATCTAGTATTCCGCCAATCTTATTCAGGATGACTTGAATGAACAGCTTGTAGATGACAGACAACAGGCAGATTAGGCAATGGTTGCCAATGTCGTGGATGTCTCCATTCTTGTACAGTAGTACAATTCTGCTGGTTTTCCATTGGGACGGAACCTTGCATTTAGACAGGGAGTGTGTGAAGAGCTGAGCCAGTGTATTGATGAGTACTGACAGCAGGTTCGTCAGTTGTTTGGGTCTGATCTTGTCTGGGACAGGTGCTGTTCCCTTCTTTACCTATGGAATGGTGCCTCGGATTTCAGAAGGGAGAACGTTTGGAAAGACATCCATCCTGTAGAATTTGGTATGTGGGCAGGTGGACGTGGCTACTGAAGAGATCCGAATAGAAGTCATGGATAATCTTCTCCATTGCCCTTCTCAAAGATGTTATAGATTCATCAGGACTTCAGGGCAGTCATCTTGGTCTTGTAGTTGGCAAAGGACAGGCGGGCATTATGAATGCTTTTCACAGCTTCTGCTGCATCTGCCAGCACCGCTGCTCTTCTCTCATTGAGGTCTTCCTTTATCACTTTTCTGCACTACTTTTCGAGCTTGGACATTCGCTTGTGGTTCCCTGAGGCTTGCGCCAAGCCATGTTGGCAAATAAGCTCGAGAGTTTTCGAAGCCAGGAGTCTTTTTGTGGCTATCTCTCTATCGGCATTCCTCACACAATCATTGAGGTGCTGAACCAGTCAATATTATTCTTCATTGATGTTGTCAATGACGGCGTCTTCCCATATTGCCATAATGTTGCTGAAGAGCTCCCAGTTGGTGGTCATTCTGGGAGTTCTCTTCTTAAACTTTGAAGCCCTTTCTCCCTGCTCTGTGAAGTATAATTTTTCACGAAGGAGAGAGTGGTCCAATTCCGTTTGGAATTTTGGGATAATAGCGACATCAGTCAGGTAAAACCATTGATTGAATATGATGTGGTCACTTTCATTGTGGAACCATCCACCAGGAGACTCCCATGTGCAATGTTTAGATTCGGTCTTCTGGAACTGTGAGTTACCATGCATGGTCTTGGTCGACATGATCAACTCAGACAGTCTGTCACCCTGTTTGTTCCATTCTAGGCCACGGATCCCAATGTGGAGTTCTTTGGCTAATTCTCTTGGTCCTATCTTGGCATTAAAATCACCCACAATGATCTTGTAGAAAGTGTGGTCTTCTTTATAGAACTTCTCCAGCTCCATGTAGAACTTCTCAATTTCTCCTTCATCGTGATTGGATATTGATGCGTAGACAATGAAGATAGAAACTGCCGACAGTGAGCCACATCTATTCAACTATAATCATCCGATTCGGCTTGTTAGGCATTCTAATGAATCGATGCTTATGGCCAAGTTTGTGTTTACAAGGACACCGACTCCTCTGAGGCCTCTTTTTTTGCATATGCCGAGGAACAGTTCTTTTCCTGTCTCAAAAACAGCATGATGTGATTGATACCTTCTCGTCTAGATCAGACCAATGATGTTGTACTTGATCTTTTGCGCTTGTACCATCAGGTCCTAAATGGATGCATCCAATGCCAGAGTACGTGCACTGAAAGTACAGAGAGCCATTTTTGTCTTTCTTCGTTTTGGCAGCCTAGGGCGGCCTTGAGATTTTATCAACCGCTCCTTCCTCATCCTTCCTAACATTGCCATATTGGTGGCTCTTTCAGGGCCAGGGGAATGAGACCCATTGTAATTTCTGGTTTTGGCATATTTAATACACCATTGATAGCTTGCCAGGCTCTGCTGTGCAGGCAGGATATTCTCGGTAGCTTGCCAGACTCTCCAAGAGGGATAGAGGCTTTTAAGGCGGCCTCTAATCGCCCTTGCAGGTGTTCCCATGGTTAAAAAAAATATATTTGAACCCTAACAAATATGGTGCGGTAATCTTGTATTAAGTATCTTATGATGTGTTGTGAGGCTGCTTTGTACCTGTGCGGTTTGGAAAGTATCCTGGAGTGTGGTGGCAACTAGGTAGTGGAGGTAGTGGAGGTGTGAAAAATTAGATGTAAATGGTAAAATATATGACTGACATCTTTTGTAAGTGCTGAGGGCATTTTTGAATTCTTACTCTTGGTTTTGAGGACTCAGCATTCATATGTGCATTTCATAAAAATCAATAAGTCTGAAAGTTTCTGCACTGAACTCAAACTATAACCCTTCTTAGCACCTTTGTCTCTCTGGGTGCCTTTTCATATGATATGATCAGTTTCCTTGAGCCCACCAGGCATAATCCCTGAGCTCAAGGCCAGAAGTAAGCCTTGAGCATTTTCTGGTGTGGCCCCCAAACAAGACAAAAACAATCTACTAAAACAATAAAAATCTTATTCTTTGATACAAGATAGGAAAGGTAAAAATAAAAATAAACAATCTGAATTCCCTATTTAATGGTTGGAAGTTCAAATATAAAATTTGATGAAGACAATTATTTTTTTCATGAAGACAATTATATTTTTGATGAAGACAATTATGTTTTTTAGGACATACCCCAAAGTGTTCAGGGATTAGTTCTGGTGTGCTCTGGGAACCAGGATCAGCTTTGCAAAACAAGTGCTGAACCCATTGTATCTTCAACCTGACTAAGACACTTATGTTAAAACTTCTCAAAATTAACCAGGCTGAAGATAGAGTAGAAGAGGAAAAGTCTTGCATTGCTTTTGCAGAACCCAGTTTAATACCGGGCACTGCATATGATTCCCCCATGCACTGCCAGATGTGTTACCTGAAACATGTGTTACCTGAACATCCCCGTGGTGTACACCCCCACAAACCTCATACTGCAAATTACGTAAAATAAAATAGTGATGGTTGAAAAAGAACACTGTATGGGATATTTAATGTTTCTAAATTATTTTTTAATACTAATTATATGCACAAAGATACCTCAGAATGACTTGAAAACTTTGAGAGGGATTATAGTTCTCTTGTATAATTGTAGCTCTATGTAATCTAGATTTTAATTCCTAAGTGAATGAATCTATCATTGAATATGAAGATTTATTTGTAAATAATAGAATGATAGTATCAAGACTTGTATAACAATGTAAATGTTGCAACAAAATAGACATGAATTAGATCTTTCATTCATTTAAATGATGAGAAACTGATGTTGATGTATCAGTTTGCTATTTATGAAAACGAATCCAACAAAAATATGAGCATTGTGGGTTTTGACATCTGCAATATTTTCTGGTATTTTAACAGGGGTTTGTTAGGATGTAGCAAGTCCTACTTTGAAGCATGATTGAGTAGTCTTATTTATATTTATAGAACAGGAAGAGACATAGAACAAACACACAGCAAAAAAGCTTTTGTAATGACTATATATTTAATCCAGTTAAACTACAATTTGCATTTTTCTTTTAAGCAGATGTTTTCTTTTGGACATATTTTAAACAAGACACAAATTTTAAATTATTAATGTATCTTTTAAAAGACATAGAGAACAAAGACCCCTTTCAGCTCAGAATATTTCTTACATGAGTAGTCAGCAGAATTGCCACATCTCAACTGTCATTTTCTCAGCTTTTATAAGAACAGTGTTGATGTTTAAACTCTTTTATGGATGCCAAGACTCACTGTTTAAATATTCAGCTGTAAAACTAGTGCCAAAAAATGACAAGGGTGTTATTTCCCTTCTCTTGAGAGTGTGTTTGATTTATAAAATTAGCTTGAGTTTAATGTAAAGCAGGTTTTTTTGGGGGGTCCTGCATTCCATTATATAAGTAGGAACTTCACATCAAACTTGTGTAAGTTTTTGCACTTATCTGTTCTTCATCAAATAAAATTCTTACGTTTTGCAGGTCTTGTTATCATGCAAGTCTTTCTCTTAAAATTGGTTAAAAGGAAGGAAAAAAATTTAATTTTTATTGGTGCAACAAGTTTTCTTATCAAGTTTTTGGGCTTGATTCTTCACACTTTCAGAAAGTATAAGTATTTTGATGTCATTCCCTAATATCAACTAAGCCAGAGATTAAACATACAAATATGATTCCACAAGGAAACATTGATTAGTTGTTGTAATAATTGACAATAATTTAATAATTAAGTGTATTTTACTGACACAATTCCAAGGCTTCCTCTCTGAATCAAACATAAGTTATGTTCAAATTCTTTTTCTTTTCTTTTGTTTTTTAAAATATTTTCCCCATTTAGATTGATATGGCCTTTTAATTCATTAACTAGTCCTTTAAAAAAAATCAGTGTTACTTTAGTCCTCAGTGATCAGGTCCCAGTTTTAGTTTTCAATGTCCCCAACAGTTTCTTACACATACCTCCTACAACATGGGCAAGTTATTTGAGCTTTCTGTTCCTCGATGTATTACAATAAAGATAATAAGTAAACATAATAACCATACTCATGGGACTGTTGTGAAACAAGAGCACAAAACACTCAAAATAATATTTAACATAGTAAGCCTCCATCCATAATTATTCTTAGCACAGGCTGTCAATGTATTTTCTCCACAAATTCTACTCTAGTGCATAAGCTGGGTGACTGGAGGACTGCAGGACTCCACCACCCCCAATGGCAGAAAAGTAGCTAACAGGTTTTTCTGAGAAGGAAAGACATGGAGGAACATTCGGGCCACTCAAATGCTTAAGGATCTGAGCTGCTAGTGTGGATGAGGTTGAGGCCAGATCTCCTTCCCTCTCTTTTGCAACTTAGATCTATAGAAAGAGTTCACCAAGCTTCCTGGGGTGCAGAAGCTTTACTCTAGGGCAGCATTTTCTATTCAATGAAGTTTTTCTCACTTGCAAGTGGAGTCTAGTCTGGTTTCTGGTAGCCTCACCTAACAAGTCCACCGTGCCTTCTCTCTCTCTCTGTCTCTCTGTCTCTCTGTCTCTCTGTCTCTCTCTCCCTCTCTCTCTCTCTCTCTATATATATATATATATATATATTGCAATTATGAGCAGTTGTTCTAATCATGACTTAATTTTCCAAATTGGAGTCTTATATTTCAAAGGCAATCATAAGCCTCTTTAACACAATCCATCTTATTTTATTGGTGGTTGCATTCTGCAATATTAGGGTATACAATATCCTCATAGTGCATACAATATTCCTATTATTAAAGAAGATTTCTAATCCAATTACTGTTTCCATTACTGATTCTCATAGTGTATACAATATTCCTATTGCTATTAACAATACTACTTGTAAAAATGGTCCACCTTTATTAAGCTTTCTAACACTGACAGGCACTTTAGTTCTTTTATACATTGTCTTCTTTAATCTTTATAATTCTCTGAGGACCATATTTCCATATCCATTTTTACCTCTGAAAGAATTGATTGAGAAGAGGGAGTAATTTGCCCAAAGTTTTATAATTGCCAGTATGTGTCATCACTAACACAGGGACTGCCTGGCCTAAAAAGACAGTGTTTTCAATCCTAACCCACTTTTTCTTCCAAACGGTCTCACTTGTTCTCAGTTTTGAATTATTACATGACACAACCTCTCTTATTTCTATTTCCCTGATATCAGTTTCACATAGCACCACATGTTTAATTTCCTATTTTACTAGGAAGAAGAGTAGTGATTAGGAATAAGAAGTCCGTTTCCTTGTAGAAGCTCAGATTATTCTTTCTGTTCAGTTTTACAAAAAAAAAAAAAAAAGGAAAGGACTGGAGTCTGTCAACACCCCACAAATATTTATCTAAATTGAATTTTTAAAAATTTCTGATTGCTTTTCATCATATACGTATGGCAATTGCTTTACTAATATGAACCTTTTCCAGATTTTACTTTTCAGTTCCTTAACAGCTTGTCATAGAAAAAAAATTAGTTACTTTCACAGAATATTGTATTTGGATGAGACTTTAGAAATAATCTGGCATAATACCCTTGTTTTGTCAATGAAGAAAGCAGGCCTTCACTGGGTCTTCCAGGTACCTTGCATGAGGGTTAAGTTGCTACCGTAAAGATCCAAGAATATAGAGCAATTCAAAACAAGCAACTAAGCTTACTTTTCATTTCTATCTTTCTTGTTGCCTTCCTTATATGAAAAGCTCACATCATTAGAGATTCGAGAAGTCAGATTTCTGGTTTTTGTTGATCTAATCACTTTTTTCTATAGAATTTTCATGTTCTACATATTAAAAGATGAGATTTTCTTTTACTCTTTTTTGTTTTTTTTGTTTGTTTGTTTTTGGGCCACACCCTGTGATTGTCAGGGGTTATTCCTGGTGCTGAACTCAGGAATTACTCCTGGTAGTGCTGGAGAGACCACATGGGGTTCAGGGAATCAAATCTGGGTCTGCAGCAAACAAGGCAAATGCCCTACCTGCTGTACTATCACATTAGCCCCGGAATGAGACTCTCAAAATGCATCTTTGAACAGGAAAAAGGGTACATGGGAGACATGTCTTGAATCTAAAAATCTAGATTCAAAAAGTCATATAACTGGTTAAAGAAACTTTGGTACATCTACACAATGGAGTACTATGTAGCTGTTAGAAAAGATGAAGTCATGAAATTTACATGCAAGTGGTACAACATGGAAAGTATCATGCTAAGCGAAATGAGTCAGAAAGAGAGGGATAGACATAGAAAGACTGCATTCATCTGGGGGATATAAAGTAACAAAATATGAGATTAATACCCAAGAATAGCTGAGATCAGCACCAGGAGGATTACTCCATAGCTTAGAGGCCAGTCGGGCATTCTAGGGGAGAGGGCAACTCAGATAGAGAAGGGAGCACCAAATAAAGGGTGTTTGGAGGATCCTCCCAGGAGGGGAGATGCATGTCGAAAGTACACCATGGACTGAACATGTTTGCCACTCAATGCCTCTTTTGCAGACCACAACAAACCAAAAGGAGAGAGAGAACACAAGGGATTGCCCTGCCACAGAAGCAGGGAGGGATGGGTGTGGGAGGGATATTATCCATGGTGGTGGAAAATGGGCACTGGTGGAGGGATGGGTATTTGATCATTGTATAATCGAAACCCAAGCACAAAAAATTGTAAATCTACAACTGTACCTCATGGTGTTTCACTAATAAAAAAAAAAGGGTCGTATAAACCATCTATACTCACTTTCCACTGGAGCTTAATCATACAGTAATGTCTAACTTCAAGTGAGAAAACATAACATATCCAGGTAAATGACTGTTTAAGAGATAAATTGAGCAATATAGAAACAAGGGTACTGTTTAGATGAACACCTGCAATTTCCACCAAGTCACATGGAAAAAAAAATTAACAGAATATGACTCTGTTTAAATCATTGTCATTTTAAGACACTACGCTGAATAAGCACATAATGTTATTTATAGTTCACTGATTTGATACAACTATTTTCTTACTTTTACTGTGTAAAATTACTCTGTTAGTCTAGAGTGCTTTTTTACTGAATTTAGCGGATTAAAGATGCATACATCTAAGTAAAATATATTCCATAGAACTTTGATACAAGGGAAATAATAAACATATTTGTTACCTGTCAAAAAAAATCCTGTTATTTAAAGAATTGACCGCAGTAAAAGGTTTCTCTGTGTGTGCATGTGTGTTACAGGAATAATTTTATTTATCTATGGGAAGAAAATAATAGTTATAAGATTATTCTAAGGAAAAATCTGAAGCACAGTTTATATAACTTCTTTTCTAGTACTGGTTATAATATTTCATTTTGTGTTAAGATATAATAGTTAAATGAGTTAAAATTATATACTAATTTTCATTGGCATGCTAAAACTATAACTATCTGATTTATAAGTGTTAACACAAAAGCTACACAATGGATAGTGACAAAATTTAGTTAGGTTTAAAATAATCTAACCAAATCTAGTTTCATCAACTTTATAAAATGGATAAAAAGAAAATTAATGCAGATTTTAGAAGAAAAACATCAGCACTTTTAATAATATATAATGCAAATATTGACCCAGATCTGTTTTAGATCTAACTAAATTTAGTTTTTTCTACTTTTTCACATGTGTTGATTTTCTCTACAAAACATTTTGTATATATTTCAGAAATTTTCATTTGTCTCATATCTTCAACTTTAAACCTTATAAAAAGTTCTTATGTAAAATAATTTTATTGGTTACAGAGTTCAGAATTCATATGGTATGTAAATAAAGGAAGAATGTAGATATATATTATAATCAGGGAACTACACATAAGATTCGTATTGTACATTACTTACAAAAGAAATGCATCATTAAAAATAAACAATTATTCTAACAGCGGTAGGGTGTTTGCCCTGCGCGCACCCAGCCTGGCCGAGCCGGGTTCAATTCCTCTGCCCCTCTCGGAGAGCCTGGCAAGCTACCGAGAGTATTCAATATGCCAAACACAGTAACAAGATGTCTCACAATGGAGATGTTACTGAGCCTGCTCGAGCAAATCGATGAACAGTAGGAGGATAGACAGTGACAGTAATAAAATAACTGTGTCTTATCTAGATTATTCATATGCTTGAAAAGAACTTGTATGGTATCATTGAATAGACATCTGATAATTGTTTAGTCTTAAAAATGCATCTATATATGATCATCTTGTTCACTATTGGATGTTAAATGCTTATTGTAATTCTTGAATATAAATAAGATCAATTTTAGTTCTGCTCTTGTCATGATATATTCTGTGTTCTTAATTTAATTACATAAATAGTCTGTTTTTCAGATTTCTACTCTGGATAAAAAAATTAATGCGGATTCTTAAAGAAAAATATCAACTGCTTTAATAATATATGTAAATATAAACCCAGATGAATAGTATGATCACAACAATCACACTCCATCTCTGATCCTATATTTTTCTCTGCCAAACTGAGACTGAGATTTATCTAGCTCTACATATCCATAGAATTCTTCATACTAGGCTAATATTTGTTCAATTGATATGAATCCAAAATGGAGGGTGAAAGAAAATACCAAAATAATGCAAAACATTTCCCTTGGTTTACATTATCCAAATCTCTAGTAAAAAATAAATTATATATATGCATGTATTTAAATTTTGTTTAAAAAATGGATAACTGCCTGGTATGAAATATCATCTTTTGACCTAAATCCTTCAATTAGTTTGTGCACAACTAACTCCATATAAGATGAATATTTATTATTTTCTTTTATGAACTAACCTGCTTTGACAGTTGTTCAATTCACTAGATTTTTTATTAAAACAGCATAAATGAGTCAGCAAGTTTATTCAGATGTGGGTTTGCTTAGTGTTGCAGACCTTTTGCAATAACCTGGAAAAATAAGTTTAAAATTCAGAGGTTATACCTGTTATATAGTCATTAGGAATAGACTCCATAGTGACTTGAAGTGATTCTCTTAATTGTAATTTCTCCTTTCCTCATTATACTTGAATCCTAAATTGTGACTACCGTTCTTGAGCTGTTCCTGACAGGATCCATGCAGATCTTTAAGTATAAATAAATAAGAGAACAGATGTTAAATACCATTTTACCTAAAGTACAAAGATTACACATAATTACCGCAAGAAAACAAAGTCAGCTGCATTCACTGTAAACCTGCTTTCCTCTCACTTTTTTGTAAATCTCATTTCTTTTTTGAAAAATATTTTCAGCCTTTAACAGAGTGTTAATCACAGTACCTGACAATCTGCTATAATGCTGCAATTGCATGCTCCATCATTTTGGATTATAAATATGCTTATGTACTGTATTTCTAATGCTTAAGAACCTTCGTATCTTTCGCAGTCACCCTCTCCCACATCATGGCTTAAGAATATGAAATTTAAGCAAACCAAGATGAGGTCACAATCCTGATTTGAAGTCAGTCAGAAAGTCAGCTAATGTTCCTTTCCATTAGCATAATGCATTCCTATGGAAATTTGGACCAGCTCAAATCCATAGTATATCGATATCTTTGGGGAAGCTTTGACGATCTCTACCAACAGCTGACTGAGTTTAAGGATGCTCCAATTTTTCATTTCATCATCCTGTTATTCATCGATTGCCTCGAGCAGGCCCCAGTAATGTCTCTTTCATCCTAACCCTGAGATTATATTCAAGGCTCTTTAGGAGAATGAGACCCATCATTGTTACTGATATTTGGCATATTGGGTACGCCATGGGGAGTTTGCCAGACTCTGCCCTGTGGGCAGGCTACATTCGATAGCCTGCAAGTTTGTCCAAAGTAGGAATGAGATAATAAGATGTCATAAAAAAGATGTCCTAAGATGTCGCGGCCGCGAATGCAGCCGAGCGGTTCCGGGAGCTGGATTTTATAGTCTCTGAGTCTTGGCCGCTGATGGGATTACATGGTGCCAGGGGGCCAGGTGGTGGGTGTGACCCCCGCCTACTGGAATTTGGAGGATCTGGGTGGAGGATGCTCGACTCCAATCCGAGTAGGCTTGGAGATCTCGGCCCCGGAACCCGCATGGATTTGTCCCTCTGCCAGTACCTTCATGTGTGCGGAGAGTGGTCTCAGCATGGTGGTGGCTGGTCCTGGAGGTCTTCGGCTGCCGGAGCCCTGGTCGAGGCGGGGAGGAAAGTTCAACCCACTCCCCTCCAAGGGGTCTCCGGCGAGGAACAGCCAGGCGCGGGGGCAGAGGACTGCACTGTTCTCGTCCGGGAGCTGGATTTTATAGTCTCTGAGTCTTGGCCGTTGATGGGATTACACGGCACCAGGGGGCCAGGTGGTGGGTGTGACCCCCGCCTACTGGAATTTGGAGGATCTGGGTGGAGGATGCTCGACTCCAATCCGAGTAGGCTGGGAGATCTCGGCCCCAGAACCTCGGATGCTCCAAATTTGACATAAAATCCAAATTTTCCTTAATTAATAATCTGCTCTCAACTCTTCTCCAAACAAACATTGCTACTAGGTGAAACTGTTTGGATTTTCAGTTTCTGATCCCTGATGAAATAGAACTATGCCTCTATTTTTGTTGTGGTGGTGGTTTGTTGGGGTGGGGGTGGGGGCTTAACTGGCGGTACTCAGTACTTACTCCTGGCTCATGGATCACACCTGGGCGGGGGGCTTGGGGAACCCTATGGTATCAGGGATAGAATGCAAACGCCCTTATCTGCTATACTATCCCTTAAGTCTGTCTTTCGACACACTATTCGGATAATGTTCCAGTCTTAAGAGCTAGTTTTTTTTTGCCAGCTCTTTTCCTCATCAGCACTGTAGCACTGTCCTCCTGTTGTTCATCGATTTGTTTGAGCAGACAACAATAACGTCTCCATTGTGAGACCTGTTACTATTTTTGGCATATCGAATATGCCACGGGGAGCTTGCCAGACTCTGCCATATTTGCCAGATACTCTCTGTAGCTTGCCGGGTTCTCTGAGAGAGGCGGAGAAATCGAATCTTGGTCACTCACGTGCAAGGCAAATGCCCTACCTGCTGTGCCCATCAGATTATGCTTAAATATATACCAGCCCATCAGATTATTTTTAAATATATGGGTGAGTTAGGCTAATCAGTTACTGTGAGTTCCAACCTTAGAAACATCAGATCAAGGAACTGGAAAATGGGTAAATTAATACAATTATTTCTCCCCTAAACTATTCCCTAGATTTGATGATTTCCCCCAAGTGAGAATTTTAAAAAGAGATTTATTAGATTACCTGGTATCCCTCCCCATCCCCACCATTCTCCAACCACTGTTCTCACATCACTGAGAGACTTTACTTTTTCACTTTAAGTACTAAATGCCAAGGCAGAGAGCTATGTCATTTTTATGGAGAGAAAAGGTTTAATGCTAATTCTTAGAACTTCTTGTAGAATGAAAAAGTAAACTGATAGTAAACTTATTGACTATTACAAAATATTTGATTTAGTATAAGCATAAGTTAATAATATAAACAAGGCAAACTGCAATGGGATTTCACAGTCAATAATTAAGAGGTTTGCATTAAAGATAAGATCAAATGACAAATGTTTAAGGTCTTCTCAGTGTGAGACTTGAACCAAATGGCATTCCTATCCCAGAAAGACCTCTAGCATAGTGCAAAAAATTCAGAGATGCAATTTTCTACAATTAAGCTTACAGTATTAGTTAGAAATTCACATTATTGGAAGGTGCTAACCTTTGTGGAAATCAATTATCTGTGGGTCAAAGTAATTAACGTAAAATTCAACCAATTAAGTTATTAATGGAGAACAATGAAAGGCTTAACATATTACTATTGATCTAGTAGAATAAAAATATGTTACTCACATGGTGGCAAATCAAACAAACTTGAAATACGGAGAATCCAACTTGAACTGCAACAGAGACCCAGAAGCTTCTTCTGATCTCAGTAGTGAAGGTAAATTTTACCTCTCCTGTCCCAGGAGAGGTGAAATTGGTTCTTGGTGTAAAGATTCCAAGAACAGGAACCATTACTTATAGTAAAGTCAGTAGGTTCCCCTGGTAACTTGGGTAAAGCGGAGAAGAGAGAGGGGCCAAAGGGAATCTCCCTTTATCTTTGTCTACCTCTGCCACCCTGGGAAGGGCTGGGAGATCTAGAACTGATAACGTCCAAAAGAGCCTCTTCATAGCACAGACGTCCTGTCCCAACAGCTCACTTAGCAGCAGCCATCAAGCTGCACCTGAAGTCCATCTGTTTTGCACAGCACAGGAGTTGATTCCCACCACCGATTTCTTGGGGAAACATGAACTCAAGTTGGAGCAAGGAAAGTCAGTCCTCGAGATCTTATCCAGGCATTTGGATCTTTTTTTTTTTTCTCTTTGGGTCACACCCAGCGATGCTCAGGGATTATTCCTGGCTCTGCACTCAGGAATTACTCCTGGCGGTGCTTGGGGGACCATATGGGATGCTGGGGATTGAACCCAGGTCTGCAGCGTGCAAGGCAAACACCCTACCCACTGTGCTATCGCTCCGGCCCCCATTTGGGATCTTTTGCCTTTCTCTCAGAAAAGAATTTCAGGAGGGAAGGAGCAGTGAAGTAAAAACAAAAAAACAAAAGAGCAAAAGGACTACATCTGGAAGTTTTGAGGTTGGAGAGGGAAAGAGAGAAAGAGAGTAAAGCACTCAAGAGAGAATGTGGTCTACTCCCAAGGCTGAGAGAGCCCCAGCCCACATCCCAGCATAAGATATGAAAGAATGAAAGTCCACATCTCAGGAGGGGAGATGCAGGCGGCAAATATGGTCGGGTACCACATGCGCTGAGGGCAGCATATGCTTGTGCTTACTCTGTTTAAGCTGGCTTTTATAGGGTTTTCCCAACCTGCCCCAACATGGGGCTTTCTACCAGGGAAGAGTCTGCTGCTTGGGTGGTGGCCACGGGGTGGAGTTGGGAGTAGTGGGTCGTCTTCTTCTGAAGCTCTTTCCTTGGCCTTTGTCCCGGCTGGAGCTTCTCTCAGAGTGTGGGGTGCAGCCTTCTCTGAGTTGGTGCTGGAACCAGGTAAAGGTCTTCTCAAACCTTCGTTCCTGTGTCCCCAAGGTGGGTCCTGACAGTCTTAGGGCCAATTGGTTTTATTAGTTCCCAAGAATTTGTTGTCATGAAGGATCCTTCTCTATTTGCCTTCTTGCCTGTTTCAGTGTCTCATGCTGAGGTCACGTAACATAGACTCAATACTTAAAACTGGGAAACTAGGTCTGGAGAGAGTACAGGGAGAAGGGCATTTTTCCTTGCGTGCAACCAATCTGGGTTTGATTTTCAGCCACCCATATGATTTTCTGAGCACTCTACGTGGGATCCCTGAACATAGATCTAGGGGTAAGCCCTGAGCACAGTTGAGTGTGGCCCCAGGAAAAAACAAACAAACCAACCTAGAAAATATCAGGAACTGATGCTTGACTCTGGGAGGAGTGTGTGGTATTGGACCATGGTATGCATGAAACACTCATTAACAATACTCATGCCTCTAATAAAAAGAAATATATCAATTTAAAATTTATTTATTTATTTTTGTCATTTAACATTTTATTTTATTTTATTTTATTATTATTACTTTTTTTTATTAGTGAGACATCATGAGGTACAGTTGCAGACTTACAAATTTTTGTGCTTGGGTTTCAATTATACAATGATCAAACCCCATCCCTCCACCAGCACCCATTTCCCACCACCATGGATCCCAGTATCCCTCCCACCCCCCAGCTCCCCCATCCCACCCTGCCTCGGTGGCAGGGCATTCCCCTTTGTTCTCTCTCTTCCTTTGAGTGTTGTGGTTTGCAAAAGAGGCATTGAGTGGCAATCCTGTTCGGCCTATAGTCTACTTTCAGCATGCTTCTCCCATCCTGGGAGGATCCTCCCAACACCTTTATTTGGCTTTCCCTTCTCTATCTGAGCTCCCTTTTTCCCTAGCATGTGCGGCTGGCCTCCAAGTCATGGAGCAAAATTCCTTGTACTAATCTCAGACATTCTTGGATGTTAGTCTCCTATTTTGTTACTTTATGTTCCCTAAAATTTATTTTTAAGTTCTCTAGGTTTAAAAACTCTTCACGGTGTTGTTGACTATGGCAAGATCTGAACTGAAAAGATACTACCTCAAGAATCTAAATTTACCTTTGACTTTCTCAATTATGTATAATCTCAAACAATAGAACAGACTCAAGTACTTATTTGCTTTTTAAACACATATTTAGAAACTTTTGGATCTAAAAAAATATGCTAATTACAAAAGAAGTCATGAAAAGCTGCACTCAAATTAAAACACAATAACAAATTAAAAAATAACAAACAACATCCTGAGCACTTGCAGTTTTAAAACATAACAAACAATATAAAGACAACAACAACACACACACACACACAGACTCTTGTCCTTTGGTCTTCAAGCAGGGAGCACCTGAACTCAGATAAGCACAGCCAGGAGGATCTATGTATGCAAGAAAGCTTGACCTTCCTGTTTCCCAACTGTCAGAGCAATTAGCCATAACAGACCACCAGGGTTTATCAGATAATGTTGAAGCCAAGAAATCAGATGAATTTAGTTGGTCACTTTAAATCTTGCCCATGGAATAGGTATCCCATAGAGCAGGTAGCCAATCAAAATACAGAGGGTACTGGGAGTGAGAGATGGCAGTAGATAAAGGAACCCTGTTCCCTTTTTCTCTTCTCTCTCTTCACTCACCTCTAGGCGACTTGAGGGATCAGGTAGGGTGGATACGAGAGTCTCTGAGTCTATGCAGTTTGGGGCAGGTAGGATAATTCTTACAAGTAATATGCTGGTGTCTGCAGAGCCTGGCTAGCTCCCCGTGGCGTATTCGATATGCCCGAAACAGCAACAATAACGGGTCTTATTCCCCTGACCCTGAAAGAGTCTCCAATAAGGCACCATTGGGAAGGACGAGTAAGGAGGGGCTGCTAAAATCTCAGGGCTAGGACGAATGGAGACATTGCTGGCCCCGCTCAAGCAAATCAACGAACAACCAGATGACTGCAATACAGTGATACAGTGAACATGCTGGTATGTAAATGTAAAAGTTGCCTTGGGGTGCACATTCAGGAACTTCCTCCCCTCATCCACCCTCCCCTCCCTAATCAGACATGGAGGAATCTGCGAGAACTCTCTTCAGTGGCAAATTGCAGAATTTTCACCCAGAACCTGTGAATTGATTTATTTGTCATTGTACCAGTCTACCTTTCCCACCACAAATGTCCCCATTTTTCCTCCTGCAACACACCTCGCCTGGCCTCCACACTCTGCCCCAGATTGTCTCTACAGTGGGCACTTGGGCACTTCTTTCTGTCTCTTTCCCTTTGAACCAGATTTTTTTTTTAAAGGCTGAAAGGACTGTACTGGTAAAGAAAGGTACTTTGAATCTAAAGATACTTCTGTGAGAATTCTGAAAGGCAGAGACCATGTTCTAGTGTGAAGCTGAAACCATCATATTGGGCTGACCTGGTTTAACTGGTTAACAAATAGGAATGATGTCCGTGGGCTTCAGGGGTGGCTTACGTGAGGCGGGAGGAAAGAGAAGGTCACTTTCTCCCAACCTGCCTCTGCCATCCTGGGACCCATGGTTACTGGTTTTTTGTTTGTTTGTTTGTTTATTTCTCACATCGCAGAAAAGAATTTTAGGAGCAGATGAGCAATGAAGTAAAACAGACTTGGCAGGTTTTGAAGGGTAGGAGGGAGAGAAAGTGGGAGAAAGTAACATAGGAGAGAGAGAGAGAGAGAGAGAGAGAGAGAGAGAGAGAGAGAGAGAGAGAGAGAGAGCTTCCCCAAAGATGAAGCTCCTACACGCACCCCAGCATTAGATATGAACGCATAAAAGTCCATATCTCAAGGGGGCAGATGCGGGCGGCCCATGTGCTCAACCAAGTGGCACAAGCAGCACAGGGGCTTTGGCAGCAGACTCTCCCTTGTTCAACGTGGCTTTTATAGGGTTTTTTCAACCTGACCCCACATGGGGCATCTACCTATGTAGAAGTCTGTTGCCAAGGAGGTTGCCAAGGACGGTAGGATTGGGAGTGGTGACTGTCTTCTTTTTCGTTCCTGCTGTAACTTCTGTCAGAAGGGGGTGTATCCTTCTTTGGGTCTGTTTCTGGAGCCAATCTTATCAAGCCTTAGTTGACTTTCTTGCAATTTCAGAACTATTGATATTATTTCCCAGGAAATTCATTAGCCTTGCCTTGAGGAAGGGGGTCTTCCCTACCTAACTGCCTGTATAAGGATGAATTATTGCTGGAGGTCAAAGCAATGGGGATCTAGATGCTAACTCACCAACCCTGAAAACCTAGTCTAGTAACCCCTTAGCTAGAAAAATTTGGTGTGCTCTCCTCCTCTTCCCATAAACTCCGATGCCCTTGGGTAAGGTTAGCCTTGTGCTCTATTCCTGTGCTTTGTTTTATTGTGTTGTTGTGCGCTATGAATTTTGCTTTTCCAGTGAAGACTGTGAAGTTTGAAAATGTTTCATTTTATATTTTTCAGTTTTGCCTCAGAACCTGATGTGTTGTGCCATCTAGTTCCTGGTGTTACTCTTGTTTTTATAAAAAAAAATGAGAAAAAATAAATATTAGTAGACAGTGACCAAAACCATGCCACCAATAAATAATAAGTTATATACCCAAAATACCAAAAAAAAAAAAAACTTTTGTAATATGCCTGTCAAGTTGACAGGTGGGGGCAGAGTGGGAATTTGGTTGGAGATCTGGGAACACAAGTGGAGGGAAGTTGATACTGGTCGAAGGATTTGTGTTGAATTATGCTCTACATCATTAATCATCAGGGAGATGCAGATCAAAACCACAATGAGATACCATCTCACACCTCAGAGACTGGCCCACATTCAAAACAACAAAAGCAACCCATGCTGGCGTGGATGTGGCGAGAAAGGGACACTCCTTCACTGTTGGTGGGAATGTCCACTGGTTCAGCCCTTCTGGAAAACAGTATGGACGATTCTCAAAAAATTAGAAATTGAGCTCCCATTTGACCCAGCAATACCACTCCTGGGAATATATCCCAGAGAGGCAAAAATGTATAGTCGAAGTGACATCTGCACTTTTTTGTTCATTGCAGCACTCTTTACAATAGCCAGAAACTGGAAGAAACCTGAATGCCCAAGAACAGATGACTGGTTAAAGAAACTTTGGTACATCTACACAATGGAGTACTATGTAGCTGTTAGAAAAGATGAAGTCATGAAATTTACATACAAGTGGTACAACATGGAAAGTATCATGCTAAGCGAAATGAGTCAGAAAGAGAGGGATAGACATAGAAAGATTGCATTCATCTGAGGGATATAAAGTAACAAAATATGAGATTAATACCCAAGAATAGCTGAGATCAACACCAGGAGTATTACTCCATAATTTAGTGGCCAGTCGGGCATTCTAGAGGAAAGGGCAGCTCAGATAGAGAAGGGAGCACCAAATAAAGGGTGTTTGGAGGATCCTCCCAGGAGGGGAAATGCATGTTGAAAGTAGACTATGGACTGAACATGTTTGCTACTCAATGCCTCTTTTACAGACCACAACACCCAAAAGGAGAGAGAGAACAAAAGGGAATGCCCTGCCACAGAGGCAGGGTGGGGGGATTGGGGGGGATATTATCCATGGTGGTGGAAAATGGGCACTGGTGGAGGGATGGGTATTTGATCATTGTATGACCGAAACCCAAGCACAAAGATTTGTAAATCTACAACTGTACCTCATGGTGCCTCACTAAAAAAAAAAAAAAAAAAAAAAGGAAAAGAAAAAAGAAAATATAACCATCAGTAACTTTATAAATCAGGGCTTTTTAATAAAATTGAAAAAAAATAGCTGGTCAAGAACAAAGGAGATCATAAAAGTAAAACACCATGACTGATCAATGCAACATCTGATCCTTGGCCAAGGAAAAATAGCTATAAAGTACTATATTGAGGAGAAAAAAAAATCCTGCTAAGAAGTCAGAAAGATGGGGCTGGAGCAATAGCACAGCATGTAGTGTGGTTGCCTTCCATGCAGCGAACCCCTGTTCGATTCCCGGATCCCATATGGTCCCCCAAGCACTGCCAGGAGTCATTCCTGAGTGTAGAGTCAGGAGTCACCCTTGCGCATTGCTGAGTGTGACCCAAAAAAGAAAAAAAAATGTCAGAAAGATAATAGAGGTATCCCGTTCCAGAACATGTCTGCATACAGCCAACTCCAGTTCCCCAGTTCAATGACTGGCACCGCATTATTCAGAGAGTAGCATTGATTATAGTTCTGGAGTCTCCCAAGTACTTTTAAGTGTTACCTTAGTGATTCTTGCTGGCCTGAGCACCACTGCATTCTCAGCATCTGCAGACCCTCACATTGGTCAAGAACCACCTGAGGGATTACTTTCAATGAGAACAGAAGTATTCCTAATGTTGTGTTCAGCCATTTGTATTATACTGCAAATTGTTAGTTTCTCTAGAAAATGAAGCTGGGCTGTTAAAATTGTATATTTTTTTAATTTGCTTTATCATCAGTTTTAGCTTGTTTAAATGAAGTTAAACCTATACCTGGTTTTAAGAGAACCAATTTTTATTTGCAATTTGAATTATATATTGCGTTCATTTAACATATTAATGGGTAATTAAGTTTGCTTCATATTAAACTGTTTTTTTTTTTATTAGTGAAACCCCATGAGGTACAGTTGTAGGCTTACAAGTTGTTGTGCTTGGGTTTCAGTTATACAATGATCGAGTACTCATCCCACCACCAGTGCCCGTTCTCTACCCCTACCATTACCAGTATCCCTCCCACCCCCATCCCCCATCCCACCCTGCCTCTGTGGCAGGGCACTCCCTTTTGTTCTCTCTCTGGTTTTGGGTGCTGTGGTCTGCAGAAGAGACGTTGGGTGGTTCGGTCCATAGACTACTTTCAGCAGGCATCTCCCATCTTGGGTAGATCTTCCCAGCACCCTTTATTTGGTGATCCCTTCTGAAATATTTCATGGAAATAAAAATTCTAATTTTTTTTTCCCGCTTTTTGGGTCACACCTGGCAAAGTACAGGAATTACTTCTGGCTCTGCACTCAGAAATTACCCCTGGGCGTACTTGGGGGACCATAAGTGGCGCTGGAAGTTGAACCCGGGTTGGCTGCGTGCAAGGCAAATGCCCTATCCACTGTACAATAGCTCCAGATCCTCTAATAAAATCTTAATTGATTAAAAGGAAAATGTGATGTGGGTAGCCTAGTAGGGTCCCTAAAGCACCAAATAATAATGGGTCCCTCTCCTTGTGAAAAGAGAATTACATATGGATTCAATAAATTTTGTAGATAAAAATTTTATGGAAAAGTGCAAGACTTGCACATAAGAAGAAATGCCCAACCTTAACATATGTAAATATTTGTAAGTCACTGTCACTGTCACTGTCCTCCCATTCATCGATCTGTTCCAGCGGGCCCAGTAACATTTTGAGACTTGTTGTTACTGTGTTTGGCATATTGAATATGTCACGGGGAGCTTGCCAGGCTTTGCCGTGTGGGTGAGATACTCTCGGTAGCTTGCCAGGCTTTCCAAGACGGGTGGAGGAATTGAACTCGGGTCGACAGGGTCAGACGCGTGCAAGGCAAATGCCCTACCCACTGTGCTATCACTCCAGCCCAAATATTTATAAGTATGTTGTAAAATTACCTGGAACTCATGGAGGATTGACATGGCATGGTAAATTCTGGTATTATTCTAGGAAATTGTTTATCACAATTTTTAGCAAGATTCCTTGTCAATTGTGTTCTAGTAAGCTATTTAATATAAAGCATCCTAAAGCCTTCTTCAGTCACATTAATTTCCTAATTCTTTTTGTTCATAGAAAACAGTGGTGAGTACTTTGCAAAAACCTTAAGAATAGAGATATGTCATAGAATTTAAGATAAAAATTGCAGAGCCTATGAAAATAAGACTGTCCCTCCATAGGGTCCTGGGATCAAACCAGGCTCATGCAAGCCTTACATGTATACTGTCTCTCTGGTTCAGTGGAACTCCTTAAGGGGTTCAAAAGGTGACTGTCACTGTCACTGTCCCTGTCCTCCCGTTGTTCATCAATTTGCTTGAGCAGGCCCAGTAACAGTGTGAGACTTGTTGTTACTACATTTGGCCTATCAAATACGTCACGGGTAGCTTGCCAGGCTTGCCATGCGGGTGAGATACTCTCGGTAGCTTGCCAGGCTCTCCGAGAGGGGCAAAGGAATGGAACTCTGGCTGGCTGGGTCAGTCACATGCAAGGCAAACACCCTACCCGCTATACTATCGCTCCAGCTCTTAAATGGTCAGATTACAAAATAACAAAAATATGTCACCCCATTAAAAAGAATGCCTTGGACCAAAATTTAGTGTCTCAATAGGGGTCCTGAAATTAGAACATAATTATCTATGAAGGTGTACTATCCCCAAGAAGTCAGTTTGTTGAGTCTCCACTTTTTCCCATAATGACCTTATTCTGCAGGAAGTAGCTGGATGTGATATGCTGCCCCACCTTTGATAGACATTCAAGAAAGGACTGAGTGCAAATTGAAACCAGCAAAAACAAACAAACAAACAAATCAGTAAGCTCTTCTTGTCAAGAAAGTTGTCTTTATCTTATTTTGTCTCTGCCTCCAAATCTGATACTTACTCAGAAAGCTTTATTTCAGTTTGTTGGTCGGAGAGTGGGCCTCAGGGTAACAGTTCACAGAGAACTTATTGCTCCTTCTGGCACCTGCGGTTTCCAAACCAGCTACCTAAAAAATACTCTTTTTTATCCTTTTCTCCGTATAAAATTCTTCTTGTGATCATGCGGAGAAGATAGTACTAAGAGGCAACATATCTATCATATTTACAGATTGATAGTTCCTTAATAAAACATTTCCCCTCATTAAATTAACAGTTTTCTTGAATCTTGAAAACAGCAAGCCTTTGAACTTGGGTTTGGTAATGATTATTATAATTGAAAAAATGTGCAAAGCACAGACTTGCTCTCAAATAATTCAAAATAGTGTCTCTTGTCTTGGAATATAAATGTATATCAGGAGAAATGAAATCATGGAGAAAAAAAATTTAACTTAAACCATAGTCAAGGTAGAAGTTTTTCAGGAAGGCTGATATCTTGAATGAATATTGACCTAGAAATCAGAAGACAAGAGGAACAAAATTTTGAAAGAATGAGAAATTTCGCATTAGCCTTTAAAATGCTGTACTTTAAAAGCTAAATTGTTTTCCAAACTTAAATGTTTGTAGCGATTAATGGAGGTCAAGTCATGAAGAATCTTGATATCAGTTAAATGTTTTGCTTTTCACGCATTAAGAGGAGCTTTAATGTAGTTTGGAAACTTTCTTGATAGTACCATTTGAAAGAAAGCTTAGTGTCAATATTTGTGAATTGACCCAGAAAAGGCCCATTCTGGAAGAATTTACCATATCAGCTATATATTTAACTATATGCATTTCAATTTTATTTCGACATAAGGAATATTATCTCACTGTGAACTGGCATTGGGATTTATTCTGTGATCCCAGAGTCTCCCTATAACCGCAGAACTCTAAAATCTTCCCTTTATCCTTTTCCACTTTTCTACATCAAACTTGTTATTGAGAAATCTAATATAGCTATAGATACTATACCTATATAGTTGACCTACTGTTTCACCATATTATTGAAAATTGTCTTTAATTATTATAGTGAAATTTCACAATGACTTTTTATAGGTTAGGACCTATTTTATGGATTTATCTGAATGTCCATCTTTATATATTTTTGAGTTCATTTTAATAATTCACTCTACTTCTAGCTTAAAGACCCATGTCATTTAAAACGTATTCATCATGCATAGCTCCTAGAGTTTTTTCAATAAATAATATATGGTTACTGTATAATCTGGAGACTCCAAATTCATCTTCAGGGTATATATTTTTTGTTTTTCAACTTATAGATATTTTTTAAATTTTACCTTCCTGAGGCCATAAATTTAAATACTAAATGCAGTTTCAGCTATCTTGTTTTTTCATTTTATTTTTTAGTGTTTGTAGTTGGGGAACAACTCCTCTTCACGCCCATTGTGAGATAATCTTTCGTCAGTGTGCTCAGAGAAAGGCCTCTTCTAAGAAGTACCTTTTTGGCGTGAGGAAACTAAAAGCCAGAGGGCCTTGGTAATTCTGTTGTTATTACTTAAATGATGTAGGTTCTTTACCATTAGCATTAATGAAGACTCTAGAGGCTAAGAAGAATCTCTTTTCATCCTCTTAGTTCTTTTACTTGTTCTTAATCTAAAAGCCTATCACTTCTCCCCTTCATATCCTAGAAGTGAGTCACTGTCACTGTTATCCTGTTGTTCAACGATTTGCTCGAGTGGGCCCAGTAATGTTTCCATTTTGAGACTTGTTGTTACTGTGTTTGACATATCGAATATGCCACGGGGAGCTTGCCAGGCTTTGCCATGCGGGTGAGATACTCTTGGTACCTTGCCGGGCTCTCCGAGAGGGGCGGAGGAATCAAACCTGGGTCGGTCGGGTCAGGCACGTGCAAGGCAAATGCCCTACCGCTGTGCTATTACTCCAGCCCTAGAAGTTATTGCCCAGGCCAGGTCCATCTGTAAACACACCCTTTACCTCCGAGAATCTCACTTATAATGATGTTCCTTCATTACCAACTGAGGCTCTCCCTTTTCATGTGCCCGGTGTCTCCTGGCACAGAATTTATGTCTTTGATCCGTAGAATTTTACTTTAGAGTTTACAGCCATACCATTTTCATACTTATGCTCTTCAAGTGATTTTTTCTTTGCCAAGCTATTATAAGCTCTATCAAATCAGTCAGGTGCTGATTTGATAACTTGTGCACTCAAGAAGAACCCAAGGAGAAAGGAATTCCTATTATTACAGTTATTCTTATTGTTCTGTGGGTTTTTCTCAAATAGCAAATCTTTACTCATTCATTTTTATAAAGATAGGCCAACTTGTTGATAGTTTTTGTCTTTTGTTGGTAAATAAACTTTTATTTCTGATTTTCCCTAATATCATCTCTTCCTCTTCCATGAAGGAGGAAATAGGACCAGAATGTCTGGATCAGTGGTAGAATTCCTGCTGTAATTTTGTACAATACCTTGTGTAAAGAGCTGTTCTTTAGAAGAACTATAGTCTCTGAATGCCACAGCAAATATCCATATCTCTTCAAAAGCTTAAACAATGGCATTTCAGTTTGCTTGAGCCTAATCATGGGTTAAGAGATGAGCTAGAACTGGAAACTTTTCCAGAACTTTTCAGAAATGGGCCTCACAAGACCAGTGTGAATCTTCCCATGCCATTCAACACTCTGAATATCACAGCAATTTTAATACCTTATATTTCTGATGAACATTGTGTGCTCACTTTTGAAAAATTTCAGAAAAATTAATGATTTGCTCAGCAGTTATATATTCAAAGCAGATAAAATT
Source organism: Sorex fumeus (assembly GCF_029834395.1). Classification (NCBI taxonomy): domain Eukaryota; kingdom Metazoa; phylum Chordata; class Mammalia; order Eulipotyphla; family Soricidae; genus Sorex; species Sorex fumeus. The sequence goes on along the minus strand of NW_026606067.1, from coordinate 40,618,082 downwards.
GGCAACAGTAAAGATAATTGCATACAAATGGAAAAAGAAAACTGTCTATTTTCACCACCGTAGCACTGTCCTCCCATTGTTCATGAATTTTCTCAGTCGGGCACCTACCAAGAAAAGAAAATTAGCCTCTCTTTTCTATTTATAAATACACTTTTCATGCAGGACTGTAGCACTGTAGCACTGTCCTCCCGTTGTTCAATGATTTGCTCGAGTGGGCACCAGTAATGTCTCACAACAAATTGTGAAACTTGTTGTTATTGTTTTTGGCATATAGAATACGTCATAGGTAGCTTGCCAGGCTTTGTCATGCGGGCGAGATACTCTCGGTAGCTTGTCAGTCTCTCCGAAAGGGGCAGAAGAATCCAACCTGGGTCAGGTGCATGCAACGCAAACGCCCTACTCGTTGTGCTATCGCTCCAGCCCAAGTAGATCTATAGGGGTTTGAATTTGTTTTGTAGTTTGAAAAATATACATTGAGTTTGCAAAGCAACAGAAAAGCTCAGAGTATATTAACTATATCTCCTATATTATTAATTTAAGGTTTTTATTTTACTTTTATCCTGTGAGAATAATCTACATGCTCACCATCACTTATGATTAGGGAAGTCCACATTCAGATAAGATAACATCTCACACCAATGAGAACAGCACATATCAAAAGTACTGAAAACAGTATTTGTGTACTGGTGGGGGGATATGGTGGAAAAAGGAACTCTCAAACTCTCATCCGCTGCTGGTAGGAATGTTGTGTGTTTCAAGACTATACTTTTAGGCGTCATTTCTATAGTATGTTATTGGAGAAGTTTCTCTGATCACGTAGAGACTTTTCATGTAGTCTATTAATATTTATTTTACATTATATGTCTTCAATTTATAATTTTAAATACTATATGTTCAGTTTGAAATGTATGGAAAGTTAGTACACTTTCTTAAAATTATAAACTCAGTTCAGTTAAATTAGAAATATATCTATTAAATTTTACAAAAAGATTAGTAGATGCACCAGAGAATAAAATATTAGCATTTGGATCATTTAACAAGTTTTTCTAAAACTTATGGTTTATCATTATAAGCTCTATTTGAGATTATTTCAAAGATCTGAACTAAATTTGCAAAGGGAAATTCCTCATTCACATCAGTTCTCTATCTGATGCCAATAATAATATAACATTTAAAAATATCAGTCTGTCTCTTAAGACATTCTTATAGATTCCATTCAATTCTTTCATGCTTAGATTTTCCTACTTAAGAATTTATGGATCGTTCTTTTCAAATAGAAGCCATTTGATGAGCCTATTTTCAATCCTTCCTTTGTTTTCTTTGCATCAGTAATAAAATCATTATTATTCACATCACCAAGATCTAGTTCATTATCTGATAAGAACAAATATGCCTTGCACTCAATTTGGGATATTTGATTTTTCTTATTTTTGTTCTCAGTAGGCATATCCTGTTCATTTGGTAGAAATGAAAATTCATTATTCTCCATAAACGAATTATCAATTCATCTAATTAATCTATTTTGATTACAACTTCCCCCTCCATCACTGCAACATAAAATATTTATTTATCTCTGACTTTTATTATCTCAATTAGCATGCATCCAATGTGTTTCTGGGACATTTTGACATTTAATACAATGTAGAACAAGAAACATACTACCAAATAAATTGATGTCCAAAGTTTAGCCCTAAGTTTTCTAAATTTAAAAATGAATAGAAAACTTAATCAGTTAAGCATCTTCTTCAGTGAGTCTACTGGCAAATGAAAGAGAGTTTAAATAAATTTTGTTCATTACAAGTTTAACAATTGGTCCATTATATAAGATAATTTATGAAAAATTCAATGTATTTATTTGAAACTGACATAATGGCAAGATTTAAAATAAGAATCAGAGATGGGGAGTAATTAGTAACTTTATAAACATCTAATATATTTATCCAAAACAGATCATTTATCAAGCCTAATTGATTCCACCTGTATCTTTCTCTCTGACATAAATTGATGTACTTGTAATCTCGCTTGTTGGTTGTTGAAACCAACTTAAAGAGGCAGTTTCCTACCCTAGAAGGCATAGTTGATGCTGTAATAAAGATTAAATGAATTTTCTCCACTTAATTATAGAACAATGCTTTTAGTGATTCTCTTCACTCAGTTGAATTTTCTGTTCTATAGAAATACCGACAATTAAAAAATGCGTCTATAATTTTAATCATAACTGTGATTTCAAATAGACAAGAAAACGAGCAAATGTGACTTCAACTACACAATATCAGGAAGAGATTAAAAACTGAAACATAGTCAAAGATGTTATTATTCCTGCATGGGTAGTGACCGGCCTGCTTGCGGTGACCCGATGGTTCCCTTGGTATGCTCGGGGCCAAATCACCATCCTCCATGCTCCCCGACCTATGGTAATGGACAAATGGAGGAACGGGGACCACTAGGATGGTGGGTAGTCAGTGACCATTTATTCAAGCCTCATAGTATCAGTTATAGAGAAATAATGAAGAGTTGGAGGTAGCAATTACACATAGGTGTGGTTGAATATCATCATAAACAATGATCAGATGTAAAACCTTTCCTTCAGGGGAAGTTCTAGAAGATACTCAAGGACAAAAATCTCATCTAAGTGCTTAGCATTCTAGATTCCTCCTAGGAGATATGCCCAAGGGTGAAATTTTATCAATGAGTGTATTTCTTTTTCCTTTCCTTAGCCAGTATCCATTTAAACAATCATCTTAAATTTACTTCCTAATTATATTTCTAGTCATTTTGTATGGATATAGTAAAAGACATATGAAGCTTAAAGGTTGACTCCTCCTGGGGACATCACACTATATATCCCAGACTACGGTCTTCAGGCCAGGTTAGTCTTTCCTAACCTCAGCAGGGTCCTTGTTCAGTTACTTCTTTTATGGGTATGAAAGAGTTTGTTCCTGACCATGCCCTTAACTTATTATATTTCTTATGGCACTTAGCTTGTCCGTCTTTGATGCCAGGGTAGCTTATAGCTTGGCCTGAGTCTATCCTTTTCTCTCTCTGGGATCCCCCTTTTGTGATGTTAAAAGCTAAGGGCATCTGAGGTTAAAGTCGGGTAAACATGATGGACGCCCAGGAGTAAATATGATTCAGAGTCAATTAACTCCCAAATCACAAAACATAGCTTAACTGTCTTCCTGTGTCTATAAGGCCATTACACAAAATAAACTGTACAAAGTACAAAAAGAAAAGAGAAAAGCTATTTCACTTACATATACAAAATTCAGAGCTCCCTGAAGAATTTGACTTTGCAATTTACAGGGTCTCATTTGGGGTTGTAAATGACTGACTGATGGGAAGAAGAACAAAAAGGAGAGGCTAAAGATAAACATGGAAGGTTGGAAGTAACTGATGGAATTGCGCGTGCCTCAGGAGCACTGTGCTGGGAGAACCCAATAAATCTGTGTTCTTTGCTGGGGAAGAAAGGGGAAAAAAATGTTTATTTCTTAAAATGCTTAGAACTGTAATCCAAAAAAAGAAATGCATGCACAATGCACACACAAGCATTGCAATTTTTTAATGGAACACCAAAATGCATTTCTGAACATTGTAAAAAGTTAAATCTTATGCAAAGTGTAATGGAGATGGTGTCTTTTGTTTGTTTGTTTGTTATTGTTTTTGGTTAACACCACATGTGCACAAGGGTTACTCCTGTTGGGGCTCTGGGGACCACATGGTATGCTGGGATTGAACCCAGGTGAGCCTCATGCAAGGCATGCACTCTACATGTTGTACTATCTCACTAACTGTAAAAGACATTCCTTTTTAAAATAATATAAATTAAGTCACGTTAAAATAAAATTTTGCTGAATAAAATAGGCATATGATGTTTTGAGCATGCATTAAAATATTTATTTTATTATGCATATTTTAGGAAATCAAAGAAAGCTAATGCCTTAAAATAATACTAGACAGAGGGAGGTTGAAAAAACCATCAGATGAGGCATTAATATTCAAGATATATAGATGACACTATAACTCTTATGACACAACATTGTAAGAAAAAATCTCCAACCCGATCCGTAAATGTGGAGAAGAAATGAACAGATAATTCCTTAAAGAAGAAATACAAATGACCAAAAGTCACATGAAAAAACGCCCAATATTGCTGATCATCAGGAAAATGCAAATCAAAACAACAGTGAGATATCACCTTACACTACAGAGTCTGGCACACATCAAAATGAACAAGAACAACCGGTGCTGGCACAGATGCAGGGAGAAAGGGACTCTCATTTATTGTTGGTGGGAATGCTGACTGGTCCAGCCATTTAGGAAAACAATATGGATATTTCTCAAGAAACTAGAAATTGAGCTCCCATATGACCCAGCAATGCCACTTCTGTGAATATACACCTGGGGTGCAAAAACACAAAGCAGAAATGCACTTTCTGTTCATTGCAGCACTGTTCACAATAATCAGAATCTGGAAACAATGCGAGTGTCCAAGAACAGAGAACTGGTTAAGAAACAATGGTTCATCTACACAACGCAAAACTATACAGCTATTAGAAAAAAAACGAAGTCATGAAATTCGCTTATAAATGGATACACATTGAGGGTGTCATGTTGAGTCAAATAAGTCAAATAAGGAGAGGGGCAGACATAGAATGACTGCACTTACTAGTAGGATATAAAAACAAAAACCATAGTATGAGACTAACACCCAAAGACAACAGAAACAAGGGCCAGTAGGTCTGGTCCATGGTTGGAAGCCTGCCTCAAGGGCTGGAGGAGAGGGTATTTGGGATAGAGGAGGGATCATTATGACAGTGATGGTTGGAAGGAATTGCTCTGGATGGAAGATGTGTGCTGAAAGTGGGCAAAGGACTCCACTAGATGGCCTCTAGTATATGTATTGCAAACCATATAATGCCCAAAGGGGATTTAGGGGAGAGAGAGACAGAGACAGAGACAGAGACAGAGACAGACAGAGACACATAGAGAGACACAGACACAGAGAGAGAGAGACAGAGACAGAGACACAGAGACACACAGAGACAGAGACAGAGAAACAAAGAGACAGAGACAGAGAGGGATAAAAGTGCCTTCTGTAAAGGCTGGGGGTGGGGTGGCAGGAGGGATTCATGGAATATTGGTGATGGGAAATGTATACTTGTGGAAGCATGGATGTTGGAACATCATATAACTGAAACGTTATCACAAAAACTTTGTAACTGTAAATAAATAATGATAATAATATGCAGAGAGACACAGAGCAATGAAGAAGCTTTCCTTGTTTGCGATCAACCTGCTTTCCACATACAATGTCCCAAGTGTCTCTGGGAGTGATCTTTGACTACAGGGTGAGGTCTAAGAAAAGTCACCTCCACACAAAAGAATATTATCTCTAAATAATTATGTATTTGATATTTTCATACAAGATTATGGGGGTAGCTACCGTCAGTAATACAATTTATCAACAGTCTAATTAGACCACACTGTGTTATTTAACACTAGTAACTGGTCTTTAATTTTCTGCATTTGAAAATTAGGAATACAGTTATCAATATATAAAAAGGGCATGCCATTAAGTAAATTTTCAATTGTCTATTTCCTTTCTTAAAATGGCACTAAATGATAGATGCATGACTAATTGAAAAGTTATTTCTACTCCATGCTGTTGAATTTGAATTTAATTTTGACATGGTTTGCACAAATATTCAAATTGGAGAATTGTATTGATAGCAGATATTTTAGGCATTATAACACTCAAATCGTTTCCATTTAGATTACAGAAGTTTGTTCTAAATAAATAAAATTTTATAATATTAAAATTATAACAACAAAAGTAATTTCGATTTGAAAAGTCTATTATAATCTAAGAAAAATATCACAGCTTTTGAGAAGGAAAAACTCTATTGATTTTTTGTAGACCGCAAACTCCCATAAGGCTACAGTATCTCTACACTGTCTAACTACCTATATTAAGTAATAAGAATAAAAATTCTAAATCAGTATCACCAGGCTGAAGGCTTTCCAGAGAGCAGCAAACAATACTTTTATTAATTCATTCATATAGCAGAGTCTTTAAATCCCTTTACTACATAAATCTAGTGATAAGATAGATATGATGGAGGCATATAGTATTATTACGTAAATTTACTAGGTAAGATGCCAAAACCAACTACAACTTATCATAACAGTGTGTTCTAGAAAGTTAAATCGATTTATTTTATCAGATTATACAAATTTCCTGCTATCTGCTATAGGATTTCCTGTGGCTACATTATTTCTTTCTTCACAGGAGTAAAAATTTAGCTATTTTAGTTGAATGGTGTTTAGTGGTAACAGTGTTGATTTAAATCTATGACCATGTCCACAAGCATAGAAAACAATGATTTAACATACACACACACATATATATGTATAGTTTTAATGTATATATTCTTTTTCTTTAGGCTATCTCCACGTTATGTACATATACATATACATGTGTATTTTACATAATGTTTATATATACTGTTTTATACATATAGTGTTCAAGAATCTAAGTTATTTGTATAATAAATCATTTGGAATTAGGAGTTAATGAGGAAGGTGCAATTCACACTTAATACTCCAAGAAATGGTCATGCATTTTGTGCATTGATAAATGATATATATCATAAAACCAGGTGTTTAACTGTATATATGTACACATATATTATGCTGCTATTTTGTTACAATTATTCCTTAGATTATCAAGCTAACTTTAATAATATTTGGGGTGTAATATGTTATGTAATATTTCCCCTAAATGTTTGCAATTGGTGCAGCCTCACATCCAGTCAAATAAGTAATTGATTTTAGTTAAAATTATACAACATGAAATATGAATCTATTTAGCCAGTTATTACTTATGTAGTGATGTGTTATTTTACTATTTACAGAAATTTATATAAGATGAGGATAGTTTTATTGACTCTATGAAGGACCCTTCTTTTTCTTCAGACTATCTCCACATGTGACTACTGGCAATAAGATTATTGTGAGAGTGTCACTGATTCTGCTAATACTTAAAATTAATAAAATTAAACACTTAAAAATTGTGGTTGCTAAATAATGCACTAACAATACTTTCCTTTTTTACTCTATTAATCATTGCACTGTGTTGATCAATACCTGCAAATAGTCCTAGAAGCAGATGAATCATCTCTTTCTGTTTCATATATGTCGGCACTATAGGGTTTCATTTAGGAATATTTATGACTCTATGAGATTTATGCTTTTAGCCTATTCTCTATATAAAGATAAAAATGTGGATTAACTTTCACATTAGACTGAGTTGTGACTATGATTTGAAATTATTTAAAAATATTATAATATTATTGAATATTTGATCTACCATCAAAATGAGGGAACAGCTGTAGTTCTGTATTTTAGACTTGTTTAAACATTACATTATGATCACCGGTTTTATCTATCTCACTATTTTTGTAACATATGAGCAAAGACAATTTCGTCATCAATTTCTTGAATGTGTGAAGTATGAATACCTTCCTGCATGTTCAGAATGCTATCAGCTTGCTTATTCTCTATCTATATCTCAGACTGACTATTTGTTTAGTATGTCCTTTAGTGTTGCCTTTATTTTATGAGAAATTCAAAATATTTAATAAACAATTAAACAGTGATTGACAATAATGACCAAATAACAACTTAAATGTCTACTAAAAGTATTGAGTTAAACAGTTCTAAGTAATACATGCTTTATTTAAAGACCCATGAGAATTTGTTATTAAAGTGCTACATATCAGAAAATTATTTAGAAAAGGCATATGTAATGTATAGATAGATAAAATGTAGAACAGAGAATGTAGCTTCTAAAATTTAGCATGTCTATGTGCAATATCTACTTTATGTGCAATACATGCTTTAGTTTATATCGTAACTTCTTATATAAGTTACACTAAAATCATGTAGTACAATAATTTTTCATTGTATAGCCTTCAAATCATAATATATACCAATGAAATATTTACAAACTACAACATGCCTCCTTATTAGAATAAACTGTATTATCTACTCATAGTACATTTAAAGAAATGTTGGAGAAACAAGGGTGATGATGATAGGACCCAGATGATTAAATTGGGAAAATCTGTATCAGCCTTCATCTGACATCTCATCCTGTGGCCATTAAGTTTGGAACCAATCAGCGCAAAGACCAGCGTAGAGTGGGTCTGTGCCTGGCCGGCTGTGAGCCCTTAGAGCCCATTGGTGATTATGCCACCTGGAATTTCTGAGTCGCAAGTGCTCAGCAAATATTCTTGGTTCTTGCAGCAGTAATCACAACAATGGTGACATAAACCTGTTTGTCCCTCGATGTGCTGTGCTCACTCACTGATCGCTACGTGGTCAGTTAGACAATGTCTCCTGCTGGTTTCTGAGTTCATGTTCCACTAGTCTTTCTGGGCCTCTGGCGTACTCTCAGTTCTGGATAGAATTCTGCATAGGATTCATTATCCAGAAGCTGTCCTAGTCTTCACAATCACTTTAGAAAAAGTCAGAGAGGAAGCTGCTGGCCATATTTCTTGAGTTTTTACAAATAGTGTTAGCCACTTGCAATCACCAATTCTCATTCATTGTTTAGGCCCACTAAAACTCTTACCAAAATTACTTACAGGCACACATAAACACCTGGGAAATTTTCAGTTACTACAGGCAATTTTTTTGTTTGTTTGTTTTTGGGTCACACCCAGCGATGCACAGGGCTTATTCCTGGATCAAGCACTCAAAAATTACTCCTGGCAGTGCTCTGGGGACCATATGGGATGCTGGGAATCAAACCTGGGTCAGCTGTGTGCAAGGCAAATGCCATACCCACTGTGCCAGGCCAGTTCAGGCCAAGTGCCAGGCATTTTTTTAATCCAGCATCACACTTGGAGTAAGGCACCACTGTGAAGTTATTTCATGGTCATTCACTGAGCAATAGCACAGCAGTAGGGCGTTTGCCTTGAACTCAGCCAACATGGTCAATCCGTGTTCAATTCCTCTGCTCCTCTCGTAGAGCGCAGCAAGCTATGGAGGGTATTCCACTCACATGGCAGAGCCTGGCAAGCTCCCCATGGCGTATTCGATATGCGAAACACAGTAACAACAAGTCTCACAATGGAGAACAGTACTGGGCCTGCTTGAGCAAATTGATGAACAACAGGAGGACAGTACTGCAGTGCTAATTGAAAAATGCCTGTCACTTAGTTCTCCAGATGCTGCCAAACATCTTTGATCTGGCTATCACAGAAGGGGTAGAGGCAAACTATGAAACCTTCTTTTACCGCCAGACCATACTGCAACATACTTGGCACATCTTTGAATTTCACACATGTAAAACCCTAACTATTACCCAGTTCCATTTAAACACAGGCACCCAGCTTGAGTTATAATGGTGAGGAGGAATTCTCTATCACTGTTACAACGAAATAGTTAGCCTAGAACTCCCAATCCAACAGAGTTATGTAAGCTGCCTGCTGAGGTTAGTGACAGTCCTAATGATGTAATAAAGAGGCCAGTCTAAGAGACATGTAGAAAAGGCCAGCAGAAAAGGCATGGCAAAAATGAAAAGGAAAATGCAAGAAAACTCCAGACAGATACAATAAAGCTTTTAGACTTCAGTGGCTAAAAGAAAAGGGAGTGATTCAAATAAAAATGGAACTTGAAAATTAAATTAGTAAATTAGAAGATTAAGGAAAATTGTCCAATAGATACAGAAAAAAATAGTAAAGCCTTAGTGACTATTTTGTTTCATATAATATCACCATGCCAAAGTTTGAGGTAGCTTTATTTTGTACTTTTTCCATTCATGTATTTTACCATGCATTTTTTTAAACTAAAGCTTCTGCCAACATATGTAGGAATCATTTACATATATTTAGAATGCTTTTTTTTGTTTGTACTTGCAGTTATAATTTTATATTTACATGATAATATAAATGAGGGTTATTCCTCCCTCTCCTCCATCAATTTTTTTTAATTTTTTTATTTTTTATGGAGTTCGGGGTCACACCCAGTGATGCACAGGGGTTACTCCTGGCTCATGCACTCGGGAATTACTCCCGGTGGTGCTCAGGGGACCATATAGGATGTTGGGAATCAAACGCAGGTTGGCCGTGTGCAAGACAAACACCCTACCCAATGTGCTATGGCTCCAGCTCTTCCATTAATTATTTGACTTTCCATTTGGTTAACGTTTTCTGGTTGTTTGGGCAGGTTTTTCAACTTGCTTTTATTTTATTTATTTATCATATTTTTTGCTTTTTGTTTCATGCCCAGCGTTACACAGGGGTTACTTCTGGCTCATGCACTGTGGAATTACCCCTGGCAATGCTCGGGGGACCATTGGGATGCTGGGAATCAAACCCAGGTCAGCCACGTGCAAGGCAAATGCCCTAGCCACTGTGCTATTGCTCCAGCCCCTTTCAACTTGCATTTGTTTAGACCAAGCTTATTTTTGTCCAACTACTTTACATGCTAAATAGTATGTATACTTATTTTTTTCATAATTTTCTATTGGACACTTCTTTAGAGTGGCTTTCATTCATTCATTGTTCACTGATACTACAACCTTTGAGGTTCTTAGTTAGGAAAACTCTCATCTGTAAAGGGAAAAAGATATAAAGATCTCTTGTCGTTTATCTTTGGCTCTATCATAGGAGTTTCCCCATATTAGTCAAAACTTTTCCTAGGCAACAAGACAGATTTTCAGTGTCATCAATTGTAAAGACCTCTGGATACAAAGTCAAATATTCGGCATTTTTTTCTTTCCCCTCACATTACAACTACAGAGAGCTTGTTTAAAATTATTTAGTAGAAAGTGAAGGAAGGCCAGGGTCTAGGGCTCTGGATTGTACTCAGTCAGGGGGGTCATTCTGCTCCCCATGTTAGGGCTGCATCCTACTGGCAAAGGGCATGACCGATTCATTTTGCTTCATGGCCAAAGCATGTTTCTTCACCTCTCCATAAATCACTGTAAACATACAAAAACATGAAATGACATACACAGATGGAAAGATCTACAAAATATTAGAAAGAAGAATTATGAAAACTAATCAAAAAGACCATACACCATGACCAAGTAGGATTCATTCCATGAATGCAAGAATAGTTTAACATACAGAAATCAACCAATCAATCAATCAATATATATATCCATATATATCAATATATAAATAAAATACAGATACCCATGTCATTTTTTAAATAAATAGTCCAAACACTCCTAAAATTCATATGAAACAATACACAACCACCCCCGCCCCCAATGGCTAAAGCAATCCTTGGGAAAAATTAGACGAGAGGCATCACTTTCCCCAATTTCAAACTGCACTACAAATCAACTACAAATCATTAGTAATTAAAACAGCATGGTATTGGGAAAAAGACAGACCATCAGAATAGTGGAATAGACTTGAATATCCTAAGATGGATCCTTAGGTATATGATTAGTTAATCTTTCATAAAGGAGCAAAGAATTTTAAGTTGATTAAGGATAACATCTTCCAAAAGTGGAAAAACAGGGCAGCTACGTGCAAATTAGCATTCAGGAGTCGATAATTTTACTTTGAAGCCTTTTGATATTCTTTTTAGTAGTATTTGTATACATTCTAGTTAATAATGTTTCAACATATGTATTCTTGCTTAAAAGAATATGTGCCTTTTAAGTCTGTACGATTATTTTTATTACTGTCTCATTTTGATCCCTTTTTATCTAAGATGTTACTTGTTTATTTGACATTTAAAAATAGAAAATTCTCGGCTTTGCAAGGGTGTTTAAAAATTAATTAGTTTTTTTTAATGTGTTTCATCAAACAGTTACGTTACTGCAAATCATTTTGATGATGGTCTTCTTTATAGCTGCTCTTTCTAGGACAGATTAAAAGTAAACTCCAGCTCAATTTGACTTTTGTATGGTTATAAAATGAGTTATTTTTTTTACATCTATATATCTATAGCTGATGTATTCGATATGCCAAACACAGTAACAACAAGTCTCACAATAGAGACTTACTGGGCCCACTTGAGCAAATCGATGCATAATGGGAGGACCATGACTATTTCCCGTGATATCTACAGCTGTTATAGACATATTCAGTCTGAGTGAAGATTAGCAGAAAAATGGTTTTGGACTATTTACAAACATTTTGCTGTGATATAGAATTGTACACGTATTTCCATTTCATTTAACTTATAAAATAAAGGATTTTCAATAGGTTTACCCCCATATGTCCTCAACCTCTGCTTATTGCCACACCTTACCACTTGAGATTCATCTTGGACATCAACACCTGACCTCTGCCTGAAGGTCCTCATAAATTTCACACTGTCCCAGTTATGCTTCCTATCACTGGGTGAAGACAGGGAGGGAAGGAAGAGAATAATTCCCAGCTTAGTGCCTCAGATAGTCAGAGTGGTGGTGTGATGTGGGTGGGAAGGTTCTGACCACAGATTCACCCTCAGCACAGCAGGAGAACCCCAAACCCATGAGGAAGACAAGTAAAAGCTCACTCATTCTAATGAGGGAAAAGAACACAATCTTTCAAGTAGCACCAACCAATCCAATGAATCTTCAGACAATAACTTTGTTGACACCAATGTGATATTGCTTAATGAAGACAAGGAAATGATGTACAGTGGTTAGCAAAGCACAAGAAAGCATGAGAGCCAACATGAAACTACAAGCAGAAATAAAGAGTATGGTAGAAGAAAATTAAACCAACAGAAGCTCAAAGTAGCAGAATATCAGCATCTGAGGAAAGATAGAGTTATTCCAAAATGGAAAAAAGGAAACCTGGAAAACAAAAATAGTTGCGGAAAAGTCTCAACAATAATGAACAGTACACCAGAAAACTCTAGGATAAGCTCAAAAGGATCAATATAAAAATATTGGGGTCTCTGAAAAATTAGGGAGGCAAATGCAATGAAGAATCGATAGTTTAAAAAATCATAGATAAAAATTCCCCAGAGATAAGGGAAACAGGCACCAAGATTTAGGCAGCTCAACTGGTTTGTAGAAACATGGGAAACCTGCAGGACATACTGTGCTCAGAATGACAATATTCAGTGAAAAGTTCCAAGACACGTTGTGCTTAGAATGACAAAATTCAATGCTAAAGTCAGGGTATTGAAAGCAGCAAGATCACTAAAGGAACTTAGAATACAACGGAAAGCCCATAAAAGTCACAGCAGATCAATCAAATGAGACTCCATGAACCAGAGAGAATTGAGGTATATGATACAAAAACTCAGTGGAATTGCTAGGAATGTTTTATCCAGATAGAATATTACTCAGATATGAAGGAACAATACGGAGCTTCGGGGTGAGGCAGTAGCTTAGGGATTGCACAGTCTTGAAACCAATATTGCAAGAAGTATTATAGAAGTTTCTTCAAAAGGCAAGAGGAATTCATCAGTACCTGGCAATCAGTGTAGCATTCACTCGTGAAACTTACGGTTGCCCTCCAATAGACTGGCACTTAATTCAGATTGAATGTTATATATCCGAAAAGATGTTTCTTATTTTACATCCAAGAGATTTTTTATTACAATTCTTTACTTATTAATGTAGACGCTTAAGCAACATCTATAATGTTTTCAAACATAAAGTCAATATTCCCTTTCTTAAAATAAAACACATTTTAGAATTCTATACCACTATTCAGTATCTCCCCTTCATTTTTTTATTTCTTCACTCATTAAAATTTTCATGTTTAGAATTTATTTGTATCATGTAAATGGATGTGTTTGCAAAGGATTTTCAGTCTTAATCTTCAGAATTTATACAGCTGTTAAAAAGGTATATATTTTGGAAAGAAATTTACTTTATCAATTTGTCATTGATTTACAGTTTATTTTGAATTACAGATTAGCTCTATTGACCTATATGTGCAGATATCATCACCTCTGTGAGTGTATGTATGTGTGAGAGAGATAGAGAGAGCGAGAGAGAGTGAGAGAAACATTGAGAGAAAGAGAGAGAGAGGTTGAGGTTGAGAGAGAGATTTATTCCATATGTGGAACAAAAAGGAAATGTAAGGAACAAGGAATGACCAAAATAAAAAGAACTAAAGAGTTTGTTTATAGAACTGAGCTGATTTGAGAATAGTCCTTGGTAGGCCAGAGAAGAGAAATGGGCACTCAGTCTGGTGATGGGTATGGTATTTGAGATCAAGGAAAGTGTGATTGAAAGTACTGTAAATCCTGAGACCCCAATATATGTGGTTTAATTTTTTTCTGATTTATTTGTTTTTACTTTTTTATTTTTATTAGTAGAACACCATGAGGTACAGTTGTAGACTTACAAATTTTTGAGCTTGGGTTTCAGTTATACAATGATCAAATACCCACCCCTCCAACAGTGCCCATTCTCCACCCCCAATGATCCTAGTATTCCTCCCATTCCTCCATCCCCCCCCCACCCCCGCCTCTGTGTTCTCTCTCTCCTTTTGGGTGCTGTGGTCTGCAAAGGAGGCATTGAGTGACAATAATGTTTGGTCTATAGTCTACATTTAGCATGCTTCTCCAATCCTGGGAAGATCCTCCCAAAGCCCTTTACTTGGTGCTCCCTTCTCTATCTGAGCTGCCTTTTCCCCCTAGCATGAGCGGCTGGCCTCCAAGTCATGGAGTGAACCTTCGAGCACTTATTGGCTATTCTTCAGTGTTAGTCTCCTATTTTATTACTTTATATTCCCCAGATGAATGCAATATTTCTATGTCTGTCCCTCTCTTTCTGACTCATTTCACTTAGTATGATACTCTCCATATAGTATCACTTGTATGTAAATTTTATCATTTCATCTAACAGCTACATAGTACTCCACTGTGTAGATGTACCAAAATTTCTTTAACCAGTCATCTGTTCTTGAGCACTTGGTTTTTTTTTTCCAGATTTTGGCTATTGTGAACAGTGCAGCAATGAACAAACAAGTGCAGATGACATTTTGACTGTACTTTTTTTTTGCCTCTCCGGGATATATTCCCAGGAGTGGTATTGGAGGGTCAAATGGGAGCTCAATTTCTAATTTTTTTGAGAATCGTCCATACTGTTTTCCAAAAGGGCTGAACCAGTCAGCATTCCCACCAGCAGTGAAGGAGGGTCCCTTTCTTGCCACATCCGTGCCAGCACCAGTTGCTTTTGTTCTTTTGGATGTGGGCCAGTCTCTGTGGTGTGAGATGATATCTCATTGTTGTTTTGATTTGCATCTCCCTGATGATTAGTGATATAGAGCATTTTCTCATGTGCCTTTTTGCCATTTGGATTTCATCTTTGAGAAAGTTTCTGTTCATTTTGTCACCCCATTTTTTTATGGGGTTGGATGTTTTCCTCTTGTGGAGTTCAACCAGTACTTTGTATATCCTTGATATCAACCCCTTGTCCGATGTGTATTGGGTGAATATCCTTTACTATTCTTAGACTGTCTTTGTATTTTGGTCACTGTTCCTTTTGAGGTGCAGAAGATTCTTAGTGTAAGATATTCCCATTTGTCTATCTCTGTTTTCACTTGCTTGGACATTGGCATGACATCTTTGAAGATATCATTTGCTTCAATGTCGTGGAGGGTTTTGCCAAAATTGTTTTCAATGTACCTTACAGATTCCGGTCTGATGTCCTTAATCTATTTTGATATTACTTTTGAACATAGTGTTAGGCAGAGAAAAAGATGAGCCCATTTTTTTTTTTTGCATGTACTTGTTCAGTTTTGCCAGCACAATTTGTTAAAGAGGCTTTCCTTGTCCTTGCTCCAGTTCACATTTCTTGCCCCCTTGTCAAAGATTAGATGATCATATGTTTGGGGGGAGATGTCAGTATATTCAACCCTGTTCTATTGGTCTGCAGTTCTGCCTTTGTTCCAGTACCATGCTGTTTTAATTATTACTGCTTTGTGGTAGAGTTTGAAGATAGGGAGATTGATTCCTCCCATTTTCTTTTTCCCAAGAATTGCTTTAGCTATCCGTGGGGCCTTATTGTTCTATGTGAATGTCAGGAGTGTTTGCTCCATTTCTTTGAAGAATGTCATGGCTATCATAACAGGGATCGCCTTGAATTTGTACAATGCTTTGGGGAGTATTGCCATTTAGACCATGGCCACTTCTACAGAAGTCTCGTCCACTTCTGAAGAGGCCATGCCCCCTACGGGTACCTTGTGTTTGTGGGGGTACAACCTGGGTGGGGGGGAAGAAGACCGGACACAGCGTTGGGGACAAACAGGAAGAGACTCAGAGATGGTGAGTGTCCCAGGGTCCTAGAGGATACTTGGAGCACGTACGCGAAGAAAGCCAAGACCTGGGTTCGAATACTGACCTATGGTTTAAATTTTTTAAATAAAGTAAATGCATATAGACAGATGTCAGTGAATGGACCAAAATGATTATATATCCATCTTTCTTTGCATTATAGATATTAATTTAAATAAGCAAAGATTAAAATTATATATGTAATATAAGAACAAGATAATTGTCATGTAGTTTAACAAAGCACTATATTTTATTAAAGAATTAAAATTCAATGGTTGGACGCTTACCGTGTGTGTGTGTGTGTGTGTGTGTGTGTGTGTGTGTGTGTGTGTGTTGTTGGGGCTGTACTGCGCTACCGGGATGAGCCCATGTAAACTGCTCCATACAAGGGCAGAAATATAGGGATGCATGAAAGTGGGCGAGATTTCTCATGTGTCCTGACTGGTTTTGGATGAGGCTGCACATCTTTTTCTTTTGACTGTCATAGTGAATTTCACAGATCCCTGAAGGTTACTTAGCCTGTTGTCAGTATGCAGATCCTAGGTTACTTAATCTGTTGTTAGGAAGCAGATCTTTAGGTTGCTTAACCTGTTTGTTGTCAGTATGCAGATCCCAGGTACCTTGTTTGTTTTCAGTATGCAGCAAAGCTTTCAGCTTTGAATGTTCTTCCTGTAACTCCTTTGTTGATGACCTCACTGTATTCAACTGTAGGATAGTAATAAAAGGAGATTTCGGGCTCTCTACTTTTGTCACAGGTCTGAGACAACCTGGGCACTCCATGACATAAACTTCTTTTGTGTTCCTTGCCTCAGTGCCTCCAACTAAAGGAATGTTCACACAACAGTGTGTGTGTGTTTTGAAGGGCAATAAGGATAGAGAAGGAACCAGTATGTCAATAATAACGAGAAATGATCACTTTGTACTGCAACTAAGTGTTGAAAGTAAATAAAGGGTTATACCTGATAACCTTTCAGTATATGTATTGCAAGCCATGATGCCCAAAAGGAGAGAGAGAAGACAGAGACAGAGACAAAGAGACAGAAACAGAGAGAGAGAGAGAGAGAGAGAGAGAGAGAGAGAGAGAGACTATATGATTGAAATCCAATCATGAACAAATGTGTAACTGTGTATCTCACTGGGGTTCAATTACAAATAAATTAATTAAAAATAAATTTAAAAGAATTAAAATATATAAATCATAATGATTTTATAAAAATGATCCTAAATATTTATACCATTTTTTACAACATAAAACCAAAAGTAAACATATCTACTACATTGGGATGCATTTTTGTAATCTCAAATAAAATATATAATTATCTGTGCTTCTATCTGTGTATAATTTAGTTTGAGTGTAGAAAATTGTGGCTCTTAGGTATGATATTGTTGAAAAGAAATGTCAAGTCATTTTAGAACACTAGAATAATTTAGAATAAAATGACGAAATTTATAGCATCTACAGAGTTATAGTTTATAGATCCTATAACCTTCTTATCCTCTATAGTGCTGTGTTCTAAAATTGCAAGTTCTATTGCAAAGTCCCATAGCCCAAATTTTAAAAGTGCTAATACTTTTCCTCAGAATCCTAAATAAACATAAACTTTTTTCTATACATTAAAAAGCAATGTATTTTTTTTTTTGCCATGAAATAACTAGGAAGATTTTCTTTCTGCATTCCTTAAGGGCCTTCTAGTAACTGAAACAGACAAGGGGAGAAAGATGACAACCTATAGCACATTTTAGTATGAGATGGACAAAGACAGAAGGAGATTTGAAGATGCTCTCAATAATAAAATAGAATTTTAGCACTTTCAGTATGCATGTTTGCTTTGATACACATTATTGTGATATAAGAATAATCTTAGCATATAATAATAGTATAACTCAAAGCAATGATTTTGATATAAAATTAAATATGAAGTAAAATAAACGCAAAATATCTACAAAACATATCAATATTTTAAATGCTTTATAATCAAATTAGCATGACAAATTTAATTAAAACATAACTGATATAAAAATACAATATTTTAAATGTTTTTTCATTATTTTTAACTCTTGTGTTGGGCATATAATAAATATGTAATTGAACGTGTTTGTATTTCATGAATAATCATTTAATCCATAGATAAAATGTGATATCATTCACTGTCACTGTCCTCCCGTTGTTCATCGATTTGTTCAAGCAGGCCCAGTAATGTCTCCATTGTGAGACTTGTTGTTCCTGTGTTTGGCATATCGAATGCATCATGGGGAGCTTGCCAGGCTTTGCCATGTGGGCAAGATACTCTTGGTAGCTTGCCAGGTTCTTCGAGAGGGGAGGAGAAATCGTGATATCATTCACTTAGTCACTTAACTTCCCGTTAGTCGTCGATTTGCTCGAGCGGGCGCCAGTAACGTCTCCATTTGTCCCTGTCGCGTGCTAGTGTAGCCCAATGGCATCTGTTCGCTCTGGGAACATGAAGGGCCTCAAACCGATCGTTCATGATCTTCAGGAAGAAGTCTGACCATCTGGTAGATGGGCGGCCACGCGGTATCTTGACATCCCGTGGAATCCAATCAGTAACAGCTCTAGTCCAACGGTCGTCTTTAAATCTCATTACGTGACCAGCCCATCTGATTTTCGACACCTTGGCAAATGAGACAGCGTCCCTGATCCTTGATCGTCGACGGATGTCAGAACTCCGGATTCTTTCTCTCATTTGAGTGAAACGTGATATTCCAAGCATAGCTCTTTCTATTCTTCTTTGGGAGACCTGAACGGCGTTCTCATCTTGTTTGCGTAGGGCCCAGGTCTCTGAGGCATATGTTAATGCAGGAAGAACAGTGGAATCAAAGAGATGTGCCTGGAGCCGGAGGTTCTTCGTCCTCTTAGCTATTTCTTCGACGTTCTTGAAGGCGTTCCAAGCCGCTCTCTTCCTCCTGCGCAGCTTGGGTGCCAGGTCATTTGTCATGTTGACCTCTCGACCTAGGTAGACATAGCTGTTGCATTCGGAGATGGTCGTACCATTGAGAGCGAATGGGGCGTCAGGAACAAGGCTGTTTCTCATAAACATTGTCTTCGTAAGATTCAGCTGTAGTCCTACCTTTCCACACTCACGGTCAAAGTCGGCCAGCATTTGTGCCACTTGGCTGATGTTTGCTCGAGCAGGCCCAATAACGTCTCCATTGGAGACTTTGTTGTTACTGTGTCTGGCATACCGAATACTCTCGGTAGCTTGCCGGGCTCTCCGAGAGGGGCGGAGGAATCGAACTCGGGTCGGCCATGTTGGCCGCTTGTAAGGCGAACGCCCTACCCGCTGTGGAGCGATAGCACAGAGGGTAGGGCGTTCGCCTTACAAGCGGCCAACATGGCCGACCCGAGTTCGATTCCTCCGCCCCTCTCGGAGAGCCCAGCAAGCTACCGAGAGTATTCGATATGCCAGACACAGTAACAACAAAGTCTCCAATGGAGACGTTACTGGGCCCGCTCGAGCAAATCGACGATCAACGGGAGGGCTGATGTTTGGTGTTATTAAAACAATATCATCAGCAAAGCGGAGGTGGTGTAATTGCCGACCATCTATCTTCACTCCCATTCCTTCCCATTCCAGTCGTCGCATGATGTTCTCGAGGGTGGCACTGAAGAGTTTCGGTGAAATGGTATCACCCTGCCGCACCCCTCTCTTGACATCAACGATCACTTCTTTGTAGAATGGTGAGATCCTGGTAGTGAATCCGCAATACAGCTCACGGAGGATCCTGATGTATTGGGCTTGAATGCCCTGATTGGCTAGGGCTTCAATGACCGCTTCCGTCTCAACAGAATCAAAGGCCTTCTTTAAATCAATGAACGTTAAGCAGAGCGGCATCTTGAACTCCCGAGAAACCTCAATGAGCTTGGTTATTGTGTGGATATGGTCGATGGTGCTGAATCCTTTGCGGAACCCTGCTTGCTCGCATGGTTGTCCTTCATCTAGTGTTCTGCCAATCCTATTCAGGATGACTCGAGTGAACAACTTGTAGATGACAGACAATAGGCAGATGGGGCGATAGTTGCCAATGTCATGGATGTCTCCCTTCTTGAACAGTAGTACGGTCCTGCTGGTTTTCCATTGGGACGGAACCTTGCATTCAGACAGGTAGCGAGTGAAGAGCCGAGCCAGTGTATTGATGAGTACTGACGGCAGGTTCTTCAGGTGTTCAGGTCTGACCTTGTCTGGGCCGGGTGCTGTTTGTTTCTTTACCGACGAAATGGCATGTCGGATTTCGGAGGGGAGAACGTTGGGAACAACATACCCATCCTGTGGAATTTGGTATGTTGGCAAGTGGACATGGCTATTGAAGAGATTTGAGTAGAAGTCATGGATAATCTTCTCCATTGCCATTCTGGAGGATGTGATGGATCCATCAGGACGTCGGAGGGCAGTCATCTTGGTCTTATAGTTGGCGAAGGACAGGCGGGCCTTACGAATACTTTTCCCGGCTTCTGCCGCATCTACCAGTACTTCTGCTCTTCTCTCTTTGAGGTCTTCCTTGATCGCATCTCTGCACTGCTTTGCAAGCTCGGACGTTAGCTTGCGGTTGCCTGAGGCATGCGCCAAACCACGCTGGCAAATTAGCTCAAGAGTTTTCGAAGATAGGCGACTTTTTGTGGCTATCTCTCTCTTGGCGTTCCTCGCACATTCATGGAGGTGCTGAACCAGTCGATCGTGTTCCTCGTCAATGTTGTCAACAATGGCATCTTCCCATGTTGCCGCAATAGTACCAAAGAGTTCCCAGTTGGTGGTCATTCTGGGAGTTCTCTTTTTGAACTTTGCAGCCCTTTCTCCCTGCTCTGTGAAGTAGAATTTTGCACGAAGGAGACGGTGGTCCGATCCCGTTCGAAATTTTGGGACAACAGCGACATCAGTCAGGCAAAACCGTCGATTGAATATGATGTGGTCTATTTCGTTGTGGAATCGTCCGCCGGGAGACTCCCATGTCCATCGTTTAGATTCTGCCTTCTGGAACTGTGAGTTACCATGGATGGTGTTGGTCGACATGATGAACTCTGACAGTCTCTCACCCTGTTCGTTCCATTCTAGGCCATGGGTCCCGATGTGAAGTTCTTCAGCTGATCTTCTCGGTCCTACCTTGGCATTCAAATCACCCACAATGATCTTGTAGAAGGTGTGGTCTTCTTTATAGAACTTCTCTAGCTCCATGTAGAACTTCTCGATTTCTCTTTCATCATAATGAGATGTTGGTGTGTAGATAACGAAGATAGAAACTGCAGGCAGTGAGCCACATCTATTCAAATGTAAACGTCCGATTTGGGTTGTTAGGCATTCGAATGAATCAATGCTCTTGGCCAAGTTTGTGTTGACAAGGACACCGATGCCTCCAACACCTCTTTTATCGCATGTTCCGAGGAACAATTCTTCTCCAGTGTCGAAAACGGCGTGGTGAGATTCGTGCCTTCTTGTCTCGGTCAGACCAATGATGTCGTACTTGATCATTCGCGCTTGTATCATCAGGTCCTCGATGGATGCATCTGATGCTAGCGTACGTGCATTGAAAGTACAGACGATCATTTTTGTCTTCCTTCGTTGTGGCAGCCTAGGTCGGCCTTGAGATTTTGTCGGCCTCTCCTTTCTCATCCTTCTCAGTGCTGCCATGTCGGTGAAGCCTTCAGGGTCAGATGAATGAGACCAGTTGTAGTTACTGGTTTTGGCATATCGAATACACAGCGGATAGCTTGCCAGGCTCTTCCGTGCGGGCAGAATACTCTCGGTAGCTTGCCAGTCTTTCCGAGAGGGATAGAGGCTTTTGGGGTGACCTCTAATCACCCTTGTAGGTGTTACCATATTTGAACCCTATCAAATATGGTACGACAATTCCAGAAGATGGGTATTTAGTGTCTTATGATGTGTCGCGCGGCCGCTTGCGGCCGCGCGGGTCCGGAAAGCGTCCTGGAGTGTGGCGACGGCTGGGTAGTGGAAGTCGTGTCCGTGATATCATTAATCTTACTTAAATGATTAAACTTATTCTACTAAGTGGATGAGATTTATTTTATTTTATTTTATTTATTTATTTATCTATTTATTTATTTATTTATTTATTTTAGGTCACACCCAGCAATGCACGGGGGTTACTCCTGGCTTTGCGCTTAGGATTACTCCTGGTGGTACTCAGGGGATCATATGGGATGCTGGGAATTGAATCCGGGTCGGCCTGGCTGCGTGCAAGGCAAACGCCCTACCCACTGTACTATCACTCTAGCCCCAGATTTATTTATTTTAAATGCATAAACATGTAAGTCTGTAAGCCATTGTTTAGAACTTTGATATAAAAAGCGTGTCTACATTAAAAAATATTTGGTAATTAAGTATGTTCCAAGGAAAAATAAAACCATGGTTGAAACAAAGATCTTTACCATGCACATTGCTGTATTGTTGCTACCAAAAACATGTCTATTATTAAAGAAACTTTTCTAATTTGTTCTTTCAGCATATGGGCAATTCTTTATAAATATGCATCTTTTATTAGAAAATTTATGGATACAGAGGACATATTACCACATTTTACCACATAAGAACACTTTGTAGTCTTAATTGTTCACTTTCTTCTATATATTTAGTGAAACACTTGGTCAACTTGTTTTCATTTTTCACACTTGTTTTTTGTAACTGTCCATCTATACGATAACCAATTACAAGAATTTTCTTTACACTCCTAAATCCTTTCTCCATTGCCTAAAAATCTCCATGCTAACCCAGTTTTACAAAATAACTTGAGAACCATTTAAAAGTAAACATATTTGATATTTATACTGAAGTTAATACATTATGTAAAGAGTAAAGATCATCCAATTTAACATTCATAAAATCCTTAATAAAAATAATTTAATCAAAACAATTGCCATAAGCCAGTAAAGGTTTAAGACAGTTTGTCAATTTTGATGTCAAGAAAGAGAAAAAGTAGAGTGTTCTGACTCCTTTCTTCAACAGTGATACTTGATCTGTTTCCCTTTTCGTGGTTCCAATATTCCCAGAGTCACAGTAATTTAAAAGTTAATTATTAACATTACAATAGCCTTCAGGTATTAAAGTGAAAGGAAAAATTGTATTTCTTTCACTTATCTCAGAAGATAAAAATGATTAAGTTTATTGAGGAAGGCCAGTTGAAAGTACAGATCATCTTAATGTTATACATCTTTCCCAATTTTTGTGAGTGAAAAGAAAAGTTATTTTGCAAAAAAATAACATTTAAAAAAGTTAATATGCTACTTTAATGAACACACAAATCCTAAGAAAATGAAACTAACTGCTAAAAATGTTTTAGCACTCTGGATTGATCATTCAACACTTAGGACTCTATTCCTTCATCATAAAGCCTAATCCTGTACGAGATGCCATATTTAATTATTGGAAGGCCTAGAGAGATGGGACAAGTGCTGATAAAACTTTTAAATCTAACAATGATTGGTTCATGAGACCAATCATTGAGGAGAAGTAACCCCTATAGTGTAAGTGTAAGGTAAAAGAATGCAAACATTGATGTAGATACCTCAGTGTTATTCAGAATATCTAGCTGAAATAATTGATGTAGGTTGCTTCATTAAGTACGAATTTCAACAGAAAAAAAACTCAATAAATGAAGCTTTGTGGCTCGATAAATGAAGCAACAAAGCTTGGGTGAAGCAATATGTCTATATTATGATTTACTGATTTTTAATGACCAATATTCAGACCTAATGCTCAGAGAAAAAAATAATTAAGCTCACTGACAATGTACTTGATAGATTTCCCAAGAGCTCTGATGGAGATATACAAGGAAATGAATGTTGCTCTCAAGCTTGCTTGTTAAGCATTCATTCTTTATCCCACAAACCAGAGTCACTTAGACTTTCAACTGTCATGGCTCAAATGTTTCTGTATGTATATAGCTAACACAGATCATTGTTCTTCTGATAGATCCTGGAAAATTCAACTGAAAATCTAGGAAGAATTCACCTTATGTGAATTTCTAAATGCGATTCAGAGCATGTATGATTCAGAGCATTTATGATTCACAACAGAATGTTAAAATAGAAACACTAAGTAGAGGGGGCCTGAGTGACAGTATATAGCAAGTAAAGCATCTGCCTTGCACACAGTCAACCCAGGTTCGATCTCCAGCATCCCATGTGATTTGCTGAGCTCTGTTAGAAGTGATTCATGAACACAAAGCCAGGAATTACCACTGGATATTTCTGGGTGCTCCCCTCTTTCCCTGTCCCCCTAAAACCCTCCCCCCAGAAAATAAAGAAACTAACTGGCGTTCAGAAAAGGCTGAGTCCAATTCTTTTAGGTAATGAAAAACACAAGAATAGATGTGGCTAAAGTACTGTAATAACTAGAATCAGAGTGGTGACTGAATTGGTGCAATATTATGATAAAAATTAAATAATTGCAGAGATATTTCTTAAGGATAATTGCAGAGAGTGATTTCTTTGGTTGTAATCTCCTTCAAGTGATGCCAGGGACATCTCTGAAACAACAAAGAATTTGGGATGTTGCAACTAAGGAATTGTGGCAGAGTTTGAGAGTATCAGTGAGAATTTTGAAAGAAAATCTACTATGGGTAAAATATTATTAAAGAACATCAGTGGTACAGAAAAAAAAATCTGGGCTATGACATGCCACTTTATTAAAAGAAATTGCTGTGATCCTCAGTGATCATTATTAGCCATCAATATTAACACACTATCACCCATCAGTTAAAAATAGATCATTGAAGGGCCAATAATGGCAATTACTATTTTTACAATAAAGTATAATTAAGGTATTCGAGTTTTATTAGATGTTATTGTACATTTGAAACTACAGTGTAATGTGAATGTGGCTTTTCTATATATGCACTGGGAGAACCAAAAAATTGCATAACTCACTTAATTGTAACACTTACTTTATTTCTGTAATATACAACTTCAAGGTTATTTTTTGTTTCATGACACATTCAAGTTATTCTTTTATGTATTGTTTATAGTTTCTTTCATGGTACGACAGTGAAGTTTAATTAGAACTCTTAAATGTAAATTTATTTGCTCTCTAAAGTTTTAATAAAATATTTGCACATCATCACATTAGACTACAGTTATCCTTCATGCTACTGACAGAGATACAATAGTAGTAGGAGACTAACACTTCTCTATCTCTGCTGGATAGATCAACTAGACAAAAACTCAGCAAGGAAACATGACTTTAAATGAAGAAATGGAGCAGATGGGCCTAATGGACATATATATGGTCATTCATCCCCCCCAAAGTTGATTACACATTCTTCTCCAGTGGGACATAGAACATTCCCCAAAACAGACCGAAGTCATGTTCCCAAAACAACTTCAAAAAATTAAAAAGATAGACATCATATCAACAATACTCTTAAGCTGCAATGCTTTGAACAAAGAAACTAATTACAAACAGAAATAGGGAAAAATTCAAACACTTGGAAATTAAACTACACAAAATATATAAGAATTTTCTGAGTTAAAAACAATCATAGGCTATAATGGCAGGAGAAATTTGAAACCTATCTTGCATTCAATGGATATGGTTCTGCCTGAACACAGTTGTAATACCAGACTTAAAAGTCTGTTGAAAAACTCAACACCTAAGAGTCATATTTTTGTGTCAATTTAATTGGGCTATGCAATGCTCTAATATTTGGTCAACTGAGTGTACTCATGAACATGCACTCCAAAGAGATCAGCTTTCAATCACTTGGCTAAGTAAAAATATATATAATTAACAGTGGGTCAACCATAGGCAATCTGTTGATTATCAAACTATATTAGTAAAGTGAAAGAAGGAAACATGTGCTCTTTCTCTGTGAATTGAGACCTTTGTCTTCTCCATACCGTGGACTCCATACTCCTATGTCCTGTTCATTTATATTCAAATCTGGATTTGTATCGTTAGTCCCAGTATTCTCAGACTTTTGATTTAGGACTAAATTGGACCAGAAGTATTCTTTCTTCCATCTTGCAGATGAGATATGGTGGGACTTGTTGGACTCCCAAACCAAGCAAACAAATTCCTATAAAAAAATCATATGAAAAGTAAAACCAAATGAGCATTAATAACACACACACACACACACACACACACAATTCCATGTTCTAAAGAGAGATTTTTCACTGATAGTTATTTTCACTGGAATCAGAAATAGGAAAAATAAGCATCCTGGGAGTATTTCTATAAAGATCACTAATCCCATAAGAAGATTTTTCTCTCATGACTTGATTATCTCCCTACATTATCTTGATTTATTAAAAATTCTGACACAACTGTACCTCATGGTGTTTCACTAATAAAATTTTTTAAAAAAATTGACGTTAGCCTTAAAAACTTCTTGGAGGATTCTACTGCCATGGTCATGGAAACAAACAAATGAGACTGTATAAGAAAGTAAAGTTAGCCTTATTCATGTGATATACTAATAGTGAGGTAAAGAAAGAAAGTTAAAGGAAGATCAGATTAAGACAGACCACGTGATACTTTGTAGGTTCTTACTTCCCCATTCTGTGAAAATGAAATGAACTTGCAACTTGCATTCATTAATAGAATGTTTCTTATGATATTGTTTTAGATCTATATTCTAGATCTTAACAGAACCCCTTTTTCTTTTAGAATGTTGATTTTCTTTTTATGATTACACTCTCAGTAATGAGACTAGGAGGAAACATAAAGGTTTATCAACAGCCAATAGTTATGATCCAGGTGGATATCAGAAGTGTCTCCAGTTCTAGTCAATTCTTCTGGTGCAAAAACATGACAGATGAGATCATTTATGCAATCACCTTCTGAGTATGCATATTACCCCCAAAATTATGAAAAATAATAAATCATCATTGTTTTAAGTCACAAAGCTTCGATTGGATTATTACATGTTATAAATGTGGACCTAAATATCAAGACTATATTGGTTTAGAAACTTCTCTTACCAAGAAATGCAATTAACTAAATTTGTGCTTCTAAAATAAACATAAAGAAACAGAATCATCTTCAATGTTTTAACCATAGTTGTTCATTAAAGAGTATTCAATTTCTCTCTCTGATCAGTTTTAAATCCAACATTTCTTTCTTTTGGGGAGTCTGTAAAACTTATTACTTTGGCGCAATAAATCCACGACATTTCTGAATTCCAAATCATATTTTAAATTATTATATTATATATTATAATATTTTTTAAAAAGTAATACATTTTGAATAATATAAAATGATAAAACACCCATTTTATATTAAGTGGTTTGTGATGTAATCTAATAATTAATTTTGTTTGAATATTATCATAGCAAATGCTATGTGTGGACCAAAGCATTGGTTAAAATCTGTATACAAAATTTAAAAAATATACATAATGTTTCCATAAAAAGGTAAAGAAAATGTTTAACTCAATATAGAATAAATCAATTAATTGACATTTCAAAACTCATTTATTAATAATTGAAACTGTAGATACTGGAGTAGGGTATTTGTCTTGAAAGAAGACAAGGCAAGTTTGATCCCTGGAGCCACAAATGTTCCCCCGCATCCTACTAAAAGTGATCCTAAATTTAGAGTCAGATGTGGGCCAAAAAGCAAAAAATAGTCTAATTTTTTTAAAAGAATGGAAGCTATCATGTTTTTTCAGTTGGGTATAGAATGTCACATATATACTATCTTCTAATATATAATAGAAATTAACTACAAATATTTCAATAACTTTTAATCATTCTTCTTTTCATCTCCATACATGATTTTATAGATTTATTTTTTATAAATGAAAGGGTTTTGGTATGCATTTCTTCTTTTTCTTTTTCTTAAAGTATTGCTTTTCTTAATATACCAT
Organism: Sorex fumeus; assembly: GCF_029834395.1. Taxonomy (NCBI): domain Eukaryota; kingdom Metazoa; phylum Chordata; class Mammalia; order Eulipotyphla; family Soricidae; genus Sorex; species Sorex fumeus. The sequence goes on along the minus strand of NW_026606067.1, from coordinate 40,589,993 downwards.
AGGGAACACTAACTACAAATAAAATATCTGTTCTAAAGTTAGGTGAAGAAGATTTTTTTTTGCTTTTATTCAAGATATAATATATCATGGCAAATGCCTTTGAGACAACTGCAAAGTTATTAAGACCTAATGAAGACGAACGATATAGGGGATGTGAACTTACATTAGCAGAAGTAAGTCAGAGCTGTCCATTTTAGATGCATAGAAGTAAGTACCTTAAGTATTCACAGAGGGAAGGAGAGGAATGAGCTGCATAATATCTATTCTATCTCAGTCCTGATAGCACTTTCAAAGTGTACACTTGCTAAGTTTCACAAATCATGAACAAAAATGAGAGGAGAGTTATAAGTCCAATTTACAATTATCTGCCTCTATGACATACTTGTTAAAATACACAACTGTTTTCATGCCTGTCTTTGTACTTTTATTTCTTATTTTGTGTATGCACGCAATATTTTTTCAAATGACTATAAATTTGTTATATTAAGTAATGTTAAAAGAAAGTGGGGGGAAAGCAAATCATTTATCATAATAAAACCATACAAGTTAATACCTTCCCGAATCTTTAATAGAGCTCAATGATAGAAAATTATAAAGAACATTCTCCATCGAATAAAATGTTAACTGATTACTAATGAATTCAGAAAGAATATTTAAGAAACATTTACATATAAAGTGTCCCTATGTTTATATAAATACAAACCAGATATGTGTGTACACAACTCCTGTTGTATATGTATATAACATGTATATATACAACTACATACAACTCCACAACTCCTCAGTCGATATAATTGTATAATCAGCAAGTAGATGACTAATAAACATTGCAGCCAAATTAAAGAACGATATCATAGAGCTTTGTCAGAAAAGTTAGATAAGTCTATAACAGCCACAGCTCAGAATGAGTGGATGCCTACCCTAGAAAATGTTAGCTAAGTTTATGGTTATTAGAGCTGCAGAGCAAGCCATGCATGCATGGTCCAGATTTGGATGACCAGCACCACACGTGCTTCGCTCCCAAGCTCAGCTGTGCCCCTCATGAAACCTGGCACTCCTCTCAGAAGCACAAAGCTGTTGGCTTCCCATAGCCAGGCTGAGGACCACTGGGAGCAGCTCTGGGCCCTCTGAGACGCTCTGTTCAGGTTCGCAATACCCTGCCAAAATAAATTATCCTTTAAAAATATGTCTCTGCTAGCACCCAAGAATAGTCGAAATAAGTACCAGGAGGTTCACTCCATGGCTTGGAAGCCAGCCACACACGCTAGAGGAAAAGGCAGCTCAGATAGAGAAGGGAGCACCAAATAAATGGTGTTGAGAGGATCCTCCTAGGATGGGAGATGCATGCTGAAAATAGACTCTAGACCGAACATGATTTCCACTCAAAGCCTCTTTTGCAAACCACAACACCCAATAGGAGAGAGAGAACAAAAGGGAATGCCCTGCCACAGAGGCAGGGTGGGATGGGGGAGGGAGGGGGGGTGGGAGGGATACTGGCATCATTGGTGGTGGAGAATGGGCACTGGTGGAAGGATGGGTACTCGATCGATTGTATAACTGAAACCCAAGCACAAAAATCTGTAAGTCCACAACTGTACCTCATGGTGTTCCACTAATAAAAATTAAAAAATAAAATAGAAAATAAAGATATTATAGAAATAAAAAAATAAAAATATGTCTCTGCTATCCATTTTCTCAAGTCATAATTTAAGTAGTAGACTTTTTAAATAATTTTTTAATAAAGAAAAAAGGTGGTATCTATAGACACAATTCTAGGTTCAAAATTGTTTAGATAACAAATTGTGCTGTCCAAATCAATAGATCTAGAAAATAAATCAATGAGAACATTGTTCTATCTGATCACAGGGTTCGGAAGTGCTTGTCTAAGACGTGATTAAGCTTTTTGTTGCTTCAGGAGGCGTCATAGATATTTTTGGATCTATGGGCTGGGTCCAAGACTAGACAAGGCAGCAGTCATGGGAGGTGTGCAGGGCTGCCGGGTGTCCAGAGGTATTAGGGTGGGGGAGAGGCCACCCACCCCCACTCCCCCAAAAGTGCCAGACTCCGCAGCTTGGGCACCAGGTACCTGAAATTCCTTGGAAATTGCTGTCTCTGCAGAGAATCCTCAGGAGGCAGTGCAGTTGAGCTCTTGATGTCACTATAGTGGCAGGGAGTGGGTGCTGATGGCAGAGTGTTGTTTTGGCCAGGGTTCTGTCCCTGGCCTCCCAGGAGTCCTCGGGTTTCCAGCTGCAAAGACCTACGATCCCATGTGGTGTCACAGCTTGGCTTGCATCTCTTGGGAGATTTAGTCAGAATTTGGTGGAGCAGGGCTTGTGAGATGACATGGTAGCAGACGTGGAAGGTCAGTAATAGAGCCATTCTGAATTAAAGAGTATTGGTGCAATCAATTGTTCTCTGCGATTTTTTTCCTTTGAGCACAGTTCAGTCTACTTTGTTGTAAAATCATTCCTTGTTAATTTATTTTTCTTTGAATAATTTTATTTTTCCAATAACTTTTTGCTTTTATCCATTTTGTTTAGCAGCACTATATCCTAAAGGAATCATTTCTGACTAAAATAGTGGGTGGTCAAAAGGAGAGATACAACAAAAGGGAATGCCCTGCCACAGAGGCAGGGTGGGATGGGGGGGATGGGGGGTGGGAGGGATGCTGGGACCCGTGGTGGTGGGAAATGGGCACTGGTGGAGGGATGGGTACTCGATCATTGTATAACTGAAACCCAAGCACAAAAATTTGTAAGTCTACAACTGTACCTCATGGTGTCTCACTAATAAAAATTAAAAATAATATTTTTCCATAAAAAATAGTGGGTGGTAATTTCTCAACTCATGGATATTCAATTCTTTATATTGCCTTATTTGAAGCTTAGGTTGGGAATGTATTGAATATTCTCCAGTTTTTAAATGTAGGGTTTTTGTTTTTGGGTTTGTTGTTTTTAGCGTTTAGTACAGGTATAAATGAAGAACCCTGGAGTGAGCTACACAAGCTTGGATCAGAGTGAGGGGACAACAAAGACACTCTTGAGTACAACTTTCTCCTCCACACTTGAGCACTGATACTGACTGCATAAAAAATCCTGACAGTCACTTTATTGCCGGGCTTAGAAATGGAACTTCAAAGAGAAATTCTGGCAGTTACAAGTCAGCTGCCCATATGCCAGCACATTTATGATAGCAGCTGGACTCCTCCCAAATGATCCCGGCAAAAACCTACATGAGAGGAAGGAAAGAAGGAAGGGGGAGGGAGGGAGGGAGAGAGAGAGAGAGAGAGAGAGAGAGAGAGAGAAAGAGAGAGAGAGAGAGAGAGAGAGAGGTATGGGAGGGGTGAAGGGAATCGGGAATCTCTGTTAACCCATCTTCTCCATTTCCCAGCATTCCCGCTGGGAAGTTTTCAATTCTCTCTGTGGCTGATCCTGTTTTGTTCATTTGTTTGTTTTATTTGGGGGTCACACCTGGCTGTGGTCAGGACTTCCTTTTGGTTCTGCACTTAGGGATGGTTCCTGGCGGTGCTCGGGTAACTGTGTGTACTGCCAGGGAATCTAACTCCAGTTGGTTGTATGCAAGGCAAATACCCCATCTGCTGTCCTGTTGCTCTGGCTTTGTGATCCAGATTTTTAAAAAGAAAACCATAATAACAGCATCTTGAAAACTTGACAACAGTGATGTGGTATACCTTCGGGGGTTTTCAGGTCAGTTACAGTTCTTTCTCATTCTCGGTACCCACTTTATCTCCTGACTTCTGAATTACAGCTCTGATGACTCAGAAGCCCTCTGGATATTACCAAGTGCATACTTGAGCACCCACCGAGATGGCAGCTATCCAGAAATAGCAGGTTCTCAAATATAGCTTTAGAATTGCTTCATGGTTCCCTGTGGCAACTGGATTTTGTAAGCTTACTATTTCTTCCTTGAAAGTTCTTATTTGTTTAATTATGTTTTACTACCAACCTTTCGGTAGTAAAGTCTCGCCCGCATGGCAGAGCCTGGCAAGCTCCCCGTGACGTATTGGATATGCCAAACACAGTAACAACAAAATCTCCAATGGAGATGTTATGGGCCCGCTCGAGCAAATCGATGAACAACGGGAGGGCCTTTACCTTTACCTTTATGTTTTACTAAAGAATGTTGGTCAGTGACTGTCTCTGTTCTCAATTCCTATTCCAGACTATTATTATCTCAGTTCCTATAACACTTTTTAAACTATCAATCATATAACAAATATCTAATTTTTGCTTTCTTTTGTTTCGGGGCCACACCTGGTCATTATCATGAGTTGCTTCCTGGCTATGCACTCAGGAATTAACTCCAGAAGGTTCTTGGAGGACCATATGGGATGCTGGGTATTGAACCCAGGTCGGTGGCATGTAAGACAATTTTTCCCACACTGCAATTTCTTTCTGGCTCCTAACAATCTAATTTTTAAGATAATCCTGTCTCTTCTTCCCTGATTGATTTAATATTCGTAATTTATGTAAAATTAGCTTATTTCTTTAGCATTTTTTGATCGTGTCATAATTTACAATAGTATTGAAGCTGTTGTTTTCTAGTTGTATAGCTATCGCATTAATGCCCAACCTATGTTTCCAGTTTCTTCCTCAATTATCTTACGACCCTTTCCTTCTTTTCCAATATTCTCACTTCCAGCTCCATTGATCATGTCTCAAGATTTGTTTCCACTGAAGAATGAAAATACATTTACTTGTTCCTTTATACTCTGCATGTAAACAAGATCATCTGGTGTGTGTCTTTTACTTCTCATTCACGTCATTTAGCATGATACTACAATTCTATACAACCTACAGCTAACTACAAAATCTCATCTTTTATTTCAGTTTACTACAATTCCATTGTGTTTGTGTACTACAGTTATTTTATCCACTTGTCTATTATTGTTTCTGGATCTTGGATATTGTATGTGTAGTGCTGTGATAAACATAGACATACATATGTCTTGTTGTATTATTATGTTTTCAAGTTCTTGAATACTTTTCCAGGAGTGGAAGGTCATTTTGAAGAAGAAATTATAGTCATAAAGATTGAAGAGTCTTCAAATCATTTTCCAGAATGCCTGAGCCATACAACAGTTAGAATTCTTTATCACCAATATATCCAGTAACATTTACTATTTCCAGTCTTTAAAAATATGCCATTCTGAAAGTAGACTATGGACCGAACATGATTGCTACTCAATGCCTCTTTTGCAAACCACAGCACCCAAAAGGAGAGAGAGAACAAAAGGGAATGCCCTGCCACAGTGGCAGGGTGGCATGGAGGGATGGGGGGGTGGGAGTGATACTGGGACCCGTGGTGGTGGAAAATGGGCACTGGTGGAGGGATGGGTACTCGATCATTGTATAACTGAAACCCAAGCACAAAAATTTGTAAGTCTACAACTGTACCTCGTGGTGTTTCACTAATTAAAATTTAAAAAATAAATAAAAATATTCCATTCATGCTGATGGGAGGTGATATTACATTTTGTTTTGATTTACATTTCCCTGATAACAAATGATTATGAACATTTGCTTGTTTGCATACTGCCTTCTTTATTTCTTCTTTGAGGAAGTGTCTGTTCATCTCATCTTTCATTTATTGATGAGGTTATCTGTTGTTGGCATTGCTGGGTTTTAAACATGCTTTATATGTCCTTTACATAATGCCTTTATTTGATGTATAATGTATAATGTATACTTTCTCCCTATATTTATGGTACCGTTATATTGTTATCTCATTTTTTTTCTGTGTAGAAGTTATTTAGTTTGATCTTGACTCATTTATTTATTTATGTTTGATTTTCTTTGCCAGTGAGGTTACTCCTCAGTTAATCTTGACCTCAGGGTCAAGGTCTTGGCTGTTCCTGCCGATATTTTCCTCAATGTATTTTGTGGAGTTTGGTTTGATGATGAGATATTTTATACACTTTGAATTGATCTTTGTGTATGGCCTGAGATATAGTCTAAATTCTTATTTCTGGCACGTGGCTAACCAGTTTTTCCAACACCATTTTTGAATATCGCCTTGTTCCACTTCTACACATAACCTCTTTGTCATAAATTTATTACTAGTGTTTGGTATCAACTTGATGTTACAAAAGCTGTTTGGGAGAGTTCCACTTTCTTTTACTTCAAGAATTTAAGACAAATGGTAATACAAAGACTTGAAAGAATTCACCTGTGAGACCATCTAGACCTGCAGTTTTAATTTTAGAGAGTTTTCTGATTACTTTCATGACTTACTTGATGGTAATAAAACTACTTGATTTTCTACTTCCTTATGCATCCTGACTTAGATTTAGGATTTGCAAAGCTATGGCGTTTGCCTTGCACATGGCCAACCCAGCCGACCCCAGTTTGATTCCTCCGCCCCTCTCAGAGAGCCCTGGCAAGCTACCGAGAGTATCTCGCCCACACGGCAAAGCCTAGCAAGCTCCCCGTGATGTATTCGATATGCCAAACACAGTAACAACAAGTCTCACTCTGTTACTGGGCCTGCTGGAGCAAATCGATGAACAACGGGAGACAGTGCTACAGTACTACAGTGCATGTAAATTTACACATTTCTTTCGGATTTTTCACCTTCTTGGAAGTTGTTCAAATTATATTTTATGATATTTTGTACTTCTGAGGTTTCTGTTTCTGGAAAAGAAAATTTATCCTTTTATTACTTATTAGATTTATCAAGGCGCTCTCTCTCTCTCTCTCTTTCTCTCTCTCTCTCTCTTTCCCTTGATGAATTGAAACTAAGGGTTTATACTTTTGATTCTTTCAAAATATCACTTTTGGTTTCATTGTTATTGTATTTTTATTTCTATATTATCGATTTGTACTAGGGTTTTATTCTCTCCTGTTAATTTCGAGGTCCCTTTGATGTTCTTTTTATAGTCTTTTGAGATCTGAGGTTATGCTATTTAATTGCACCTTTTCTTGTTTCCCAGGGAAAACCTGCAATGCTATGAACTTCCCTATAAGTATTGTTGATTTTGTGTTCCATAAGTTATGATGGTTAAGTTGTATTTTTAAATATATTTTCGTTTCTTCTTTAATTTAATCTTTGATCATGTGATTACTGGTGTGAAATTCAACTTTCATATGTTTGTGTATTTGTTTGCTTTTTAGTTTTCTTTTTGTGCTTAATTTCCAGCATTGTGATCTGAGAAGATACATATGATTTCTTTTATATTGATTTTATCTTGATTTGATTAATTTTTTTAAATTTTAAAATGTATTTAATATAAGTATTAGTCCCCTGGCCTTTTAAACTATGGCATTAGCCTATGCAATGTTTTTCTCTGCCTTAATATTAAGCCTGTGTTTATCATAATGGTTTAGTGTTCTCATACTTGGTTAAAAGAGTTCAGTCTCTTGTAAGCAGAAGGCTCTCAGGTTCAAATTTATGATACATCCAGTCACTCTCTATATTTTGATTGGTGAGTTGAGTACATTGACATTTAACAGAAGTACTCTAGCAGTTAATTATATTTTTAGTGCTGATTCTGTGCCTAGAATGATATTTGTTTCTTTCATCCTTAATTTGTCTTCTATAAAAGTTAGTTCAGTATATCTTGCTGTGCTGGTTTAATGGTCATGAACTTCTCCTTTTCTTCTTTTTCCAGCTTGTTGGTAACACCTGGTGATTCTTAGGACTTACATCTGAAATGCCAGGGATCAAACCTGAGTGAGGTGCATGCAAGGCAAGCACCTTAAGTGCTATAATATTTCTCCAACCCCATCGTGGCCATGAACTTCTAGATCTGAAGCTTGTCAGTGAAGGTAGGCATTTCTCCTTCCAACTTAAATAATGATATAGCTGGAAAAATGATCTTGTCTGTTTACCTATTTTATTCAGTGTGTTGACTATATTGTACCATTCTCCCCTAGCCTTTAGTATTTTATTTGAGAAAATATGCTATAAAATCCCAAGAAGATCTTTGCAGGTAATATTTTCCTTTAGTCTAGATACTCTGGATTATATCTCTGTCATTAGGACTTGCCATGTGTATGATGTGTCTCAATGATCGGATGTTCAGGTTGAATATTTTTAGAATTCTTTGGGCATTCTGTGTGTGAATGTACTGGTAGGTATATAGATTGGGAAAACTCATGGCTAAGATTTTTTTATACCAAAGCTTCTTCTTCATTTACTCTTTACTATCCTTCTGATAACAACTATAATTCATATATAATTTCTCTTATAGCTGTATGATAGATATCTTACATTTTCACAATTTTATTCTTTTTTCTTTTTTTTTGTGATTATTGTGTCCTGTTATCTAGCATGCTGATGCATTTCTCTTCTTTAAGTCAGATCTTTATTCCTTTACTTTCTATTCTCCTACTATTCTCTTCAGCTCAGTGAACGGCCTATGTGTTATAAGTTTAAATTCTTTCATGCTATTTTTATGATACAAATCTCCAAGAAAAAAATGTAATTTAGTCAAAGTCTGAGGATATTTAGTAGACAGTGAAAATCCTTTATAAATTTTCACTGTATAGATTTTAATGGTAAAAGCCTTTCTATGAAATAATCAAACTTTTGCATCAGGAAGAATAGAATATCCATATACTTAGCTTGCTTTCTAGAACTTTTAAGAACTTTAAAATATTTAAATATCACATAACCACATCAATGGAATGGAACAGAGGAAATGAATCAGAACAGCTGACTGTCATTGCTACAGTGTGGCTTGGTAGTTTGTGGCAGTTATAGATATGACTAAGCCTAGAGATCTGCATCATAAATACAGTAAAATCTGTGTAAGTGGTAGGAAAAATGTGCAGTGATTCAGTGGCCCGAATAAACAGCATTAAGCCAGAAGACTAAACAGAGTGAGATCACTTATATGTAGTATTTATAATAACTCAAAGAGGGAATGCGATGTTGTGTAGGAGGATGCCCAATCAACCTTGACACCAGAGCAACATTTCCCCAGGAAAAAAAAAAGAGTGGAGGGGAGAGAAAAAGATATGTAAGAAGAAACAGGGGCCAAGTCACGGGACTAAAGTACAAAGGGTGTCAAGGAATGAAAGAGACAAATATCCAAACCGGAGTGAACAACACTGAAGCCAAGAGACCCAAACTCTAACAACCCAATTTAGAAGGATGCGTGCCACGAGGGCAGGCTGGAAGCGGGAGGAGGCAAGAGGACATAAGGGAGGAAACATGGCAACATTGGCCAGGAAGTCAATGCTGGTGAGGAGATTGGTGCCACCCTACTGTACATCTAAAACTTAACTACAAATAACTGTAAAGTATGGTGCTTTGATTTTTAAAGAAATGAAAGTAAAAAAAGATTAAAATGCAAAAAAAAAGTTTTTCTTTAGTTTGGAGAGACACCAGAGGTTCCTGTACATACTCCTGGCTCTGTGCTTGGGGTCTTTCTTGGTGGTCCTCAGGGTCACTTCCCCAGAGAAGGTGTGTCTTTTCTCTGACACTAACTGGGAGCTGCAGTGCCCAAGTGGCTGTGTCCGCTGCTTGGCATGCTCAGTTCTGAAGCTAACAATACCAGCATGGTCAGAGCCAATATGATAAATCACAATAAAATATATTTGATGAATTAAAAAATGACTTGAGGGGCTGGAGCAATAGCACAGCGGGTAGGGTGTTGACCTTGCACGCAGCCAACCTGAGTTCAATTCCCAGCATCCCATATGGTCCCCTGAGCATCGACAAGAGTAATTCCTGAGTGCATGAACCGGAAGTAACCCCTGTGCATAGCCGGGTATGACCCAAAAATAAAAATAAAAACAAAACCAAAATGACTTGAAAGAATATTCTAAAAATCTTCCACATATAGTAATGTCAAAATTACTATGGTATATAGTGAGGAATGCCTTAATTGAGCTGTACAGTCCATCTGAGAAAGGTACCCCAGTCTCATTCTTTTTTATAATATAGTGGCTATGGAAAAACATCAAAATTATTGAACACAATTAATTTCTATTGAAACAAAACTCCTTTACAACACTAGAAAAGAGTCTCAATTTTTCAACAAGTAAAATTGGAATCCAGGTACTTAAATTCTCAAAATACCTAGAAACATTTTTTTCTAAATAGAAAGCATATTCACTTTCTAAGATATATTCTATTCATGTTTTATCCCACTTGACCTACTTCCTAGTTCTATTGTCTTAATCTTATTAGTGTTCATTTCTTAATATCTACAAAATGATTTAAATAGGGCTTACCTCATTTAATTGTTGTGATGAATGATATAATGCATATAAGCTGATTAATTAGGCAGTAATATAAAGCAAAAACTAATTACATAGCACATGGCAAATGCTTAATTAGTATTGTTTCTTTTTTCAGCTACTGACAGTAATAAAAGGTACTATGTGTGGAAAAATTCTGGTTGAATAGCTATTCAATTTGCCTGTATTATCTCATTATTCAATACCTTTAACATCTGCGTTTATAACCCTGAACCAAAATGAATGAAAAATGGCAAAAATAAATCAACATCACTTGTTGCAGAGAAGAGAGTGAAAATGATCCTAAATTTTCTCATGGTCATGATTACATAAACATTTAATTTTTAGTTTGGAATTGTAAATTACTATATTCAATTATTTAGAAAAATATTTATATACAAGCTAGGGTAGAGAAAGAAATAGATATTAACTCTATATGAATGCAAGTACACTGAAAGAATGTCATTAAAATAGGTTGTCTGATCTATAATGCTTATTGTGTTTATATAAATATAAAAGGGAAAGATCAAAATCAGGATACAAGGGCTAGAGAACTTAATGGGTTAAGTACATGATTTATACATGTGAGGCCCAGGTTCAATTCTTGTCAGTATATGGTTCCCTGAGGGACTAAGCACACTACCAATAGGTGTGGTCCCCGAACAAAAACAAAACTAACACTGACGATTGAAAATAGCTCACTGACCAAGTAAAAGGAAGCAAAGATAAACGTATGGGACTACGTAAGATTAAGACATTTCTGCTCCTCAAAAGTAGCAAGGAAGTTCAGTGGTAGTCAAGCGATCTGAAGCAACATAGTTGAGTTCTCCATCTCTTGCCATTCCTGAGAACCAAAAATGCTTCTCTCATCTTGCTTGCCATTTGGAGGACCTTACCTGCAGACCTTGATACTCAGGTGGAGTGCGGGAAAAGCAACATAGTCACAGACACAGACATACACCTCCTGGTACAGCGCCGCAACACCAGCATCTTCGTGGAAATGATGCTCACACCATAGTGGAGACGAAACATGGCCTCTGGGGAATTTTCAAGCAACCCCTTGAGAAGCTGCACCTGTACAAGGAAGACCAGTTCTTGTTGCACAGCAAGACCATGTGAGAGTATAGCATCATTTATCAAAAAGTGATGCCACAGACTCAAGTTGAGCTGAGACTGGGTTTTCAGAGGGAAGAAGCCCAGACCCCAGGACGGAACTGTTCCAGCCCAAGATGTAGCCGTAACACTCTGGAAACTCTCCTGGAACCAGTTGTGTCCTAGTTCACCCTCAGTGTTCTATCTTCCACAATTAAAAAGGATATTTTATATGCTTGAAAAAACAGCGATTTACAAGAACAAAGACACCCCACAGACTGGGGGGGAAATGTTTTGCCACCATTTATCTGACAATGGATTAATATCAAAGATACATAAAGCACTGCTAGAACTTTACAAGAAAAAAAAACTCTCAAAATGGGGGAATAAATTGATAGATATTTACTCAAAAAAGACATACAATCAATAAGATAGCATTTCACCCAAGAGACACTGGCATACTTCACAAAGAATAGAAACAACCAGTTGTTTAGCAAGTAGGAAAAAGTAAATAAAAAACAAAAAACAAAAAACCCTCTACACTGGTAAGAAAAAGAGATCCTCACTCATTGCATGTGGAATTATTAACTGGTTCATGTTTTTTGAAAATAATATGGCACTTCTTAAAAAAACTGAGCACCCATGTGATCCAGCAATTTCACTTCTTGGCATCTAGCCAAGGAGTCCATAAACTCTATTCAAAACACACATTTGTTTGCATATACTCATTGCAGCATTATTTACACAATCAAAATCTGGAAACAAGACAAGTGTCCAAGAACAGATGAATAAATAAAGAAAACTATGGTACATATACACAATGGGAATGCTTCTTGGCTATAAGAAAAAATGAGAATGTGATCTGCTCCTACACGATGAATCCAAAGAATATTATGCTCAGTGAAGTTAGAAGAGGGACTGATTTCGAATGATCTTTCTGATCTGTGGATCATAAAGAAACATAGTAAAGAAATAGTAAATACCAAATGCTACAGAAATAGATCTGGTCATTCATCGGAAGTTCACTATGACAGGAAATATGGGTGACATAATATGGAGGCAGAATGTTGAAGGGAAGTAACACTCTGGTTGTGGTTATGATGCTGGTTGTTTTATGAAGGAAAAATACCTGCACGGTTTACCTGTTGTAAACCATGGTTCCTAAAATAAAATACGGGTTATTAAAACAAACAAACAAAAAAGAACAAAAAGGAAGATTTAGTCAGTTCTATCGTATTATTCAAAATACGCTTTATACAGTTGTATTGCAGTGCAGAAGTAATAGGAAGTAGAAAGATAAGGCTTAGAGGTAAAAACAAAGTAGAGGAGGGGCTGGAGTGATAGCACAGTGGGTAGGGAGGGTGTTTGCCTTGCATACGGCTGATCCAGGTTCAATTCCCAGCATCCCATATGGTCCCCTGAGCACTGCCAGGAGTAACTCCTGAGTGCAGAGCCAGGAGTAAACCCTGTGCATCACCAGGTGTGACCCAAAAAGCAAAACAAAACAAAACAAAACAAAAACAAAGTAGAGGAAGCACATATAGTCAGGCTTTGCTTTTCAGATGTTGAAGTAGGTACCACTTTTTATACAAGTGCTTATGAGCAATTTCCTAACAAAACTAAATTATTTTCTCATTATCACAAGCTATCTTGTTTGTTTTATATGAGAAAATAAAGCATTTACATTTATGTTTTAAAATTCAAATCTATTAAGTATTATTATCTCCATCTTATTGCAAAGTACATAAAGACCCAAGGAGGAAATTATCTAGTAACACAGATTATGTATGGAAAGACCAGGATTTAAATTTAAATCTACTTTGCTCCAAATCCATGTTCTTTTCACAGCATTATGCTGCTTTTGCCAGAAAATGAGCACCATCTGGGTAAATATCACACCCCAATATGTGTTTTTCTTTGTTTCCCTCATATCAAAGAAAGTGCTTTAACAAACTACACATTTTCATTTTGAACTTTCTAAAGAAAAGAATTAAGCAAGGAAGAAATCCAGGAGCAAAGGTCATTGCCTAAAGTATATTTAATTTCATCTCCACATAATTATAAACATTCCAAGTCTTCTGTCATTGGACATTTCACTAAGCTAAATTTATACTGCAAAATATCCACTCATTCCCTGCGTGTAGAGACCATGGCCATTTTTGCTTTGTTGGTCTGATGGCAGAGACTGGAATTTCAATACTATTTCTTGAGTATAGGTTTATATTTGGGTCAAATACAGAGCTAAATATGCACAGTGATGCATTTTGCTTTGGGGACATGAAGAAAATATTTTGGATAAAAATGTATGCTTTTATTTATAATATGAAGCTTTTCACATAATTTATAGTTTTATAGTCTCAGAGACTATAAAACCCGCTCCCGGAAGAGAATAGCGGAGTTTCCTGCCCTCATGTCTGGCTGTCCTCGCCAGGGCCCCTTGGAGGGGAGCGGGTTGAGTTTCCCTCCCCACCCTGATCCGGGCTCTGGCAGCCGAAAACCTCCAGAACCAGCCATCACCATGCTGAGACCACTTTCCACACGCGTGAAGGTACCAGCAGAGGAACAAAGGCATGTGGGTCCCGGGACTGAGATCTCCAAGCCTGCTCGGATCGGGGCTGAGCATCCTCGACCTAGATCCTCCAAATTCCAGTAGGCAGGGGTCACACCCACCAACTGGCCCCCTGGAGCCATGTAATCCCATCAACGGCCAAGACTCAGAGACTATAAAACCCAGCTCCTGGAAGCGCGCGGCCGCATCTTATCATCTCATTCCTACTTTGGACAAACTGGCAGGCTACCCAGTGTAACCCGCCCACACGGCAGAGTCTGGCAAACTCCCCGTAGTGTACTCAATATGCCAAATACCAGTAACAATGATGGGTCTCATTCTCCTAACCCTGAAAGAGCCTTGAATATGGCACTTTTTAAAAAATCTCAGGGCTAGGACGAAGGAGATGTTACTGGGGCCTGCTTGAGGCAATCAACGAACAACAGGATGGTTGTGATCGTGATTGTGATCGTGTCACATAATTGCATATTATTAAAAAATCATTAATAAAATAAAAGGTATACAGTGCTTCATGTCTGTGGGTAAAATGAAAGTGATCTTTATCTTTACTTCCATTTACTGCTTGTACCTTATTTAGAAAATAAAATCAAAGTTTTGCACATACAAATACTACTTGAATTATTTTAAAAATAAACTAGCGGTGAACTGTAGAAATACAGTTAATTTTGCAGTCTGTAAATAGCACAATTGGTACGGGTTTCTACTTTGCATGTGTGCAGCTTCAGTTCGAATTTTGGCACCATATGGCTTCCCAGGCAAAGTTAGGTATGACCCAAAGACTATCACTGATCACTGCAAAAGAGTCACTCCCAAGGAAGGGAAAATGGTAAAACTTAAGTCTGTCAATGTTATTAAAATCACTGTTTTTATATAACAGGTGGTCTTAATAATACTAATAGTGGTTGACTAATGATATATTTAGGATACATGCAAAAGATAAATAGTGAGAAAATTTATATGTGTGTCAACTGCACTTTGTAATTTAAGGTGAATCAGATGTTATGATACTTGGTCATTTTTTACTTATAAAGTTATTTCATTTGTTATATAAAAGACTAATGGGATTTTATTTCTACTATTAATCTCACAGAATTAAATATAAAGTGGGAACATTTTATATTTTTGTTGGTATAAAGATCTGTTGGAACACGAAAATTCAATGAATGATAGATATCATTTTTTAATAATTAGAATTTATCTATCATCTATTTTATATTCAACTACTAGCCTCGTATTGGTCTTTTTCTGAAATATACACTATACCCATATTGTTCAGCAGATGTTCTGAATATGAACTAATCCAGTTAAAGAAGAATGTGGACCCTACCAAAGTTTTAGTGTTTGACTTCCTTCTCTAAATGTCACATACACACACAAAAAAGAGATTTCCTTCAAGAAAATTCCTGAGAGAAAGCCCAAGAGATTTCTTGTTCAATTCTTCAGCAAACAAAACCTCCAGACCTTTCAAAATTCGTTTCAGATATACTCCCAAGGAGTACAATTGTCTGATCTGCACCTTGAATGGGTTATAAGCCAGGCTGACCTACATTGTGTATGCTGAGTGTGGATCTTAAATTTAAGGATGTCGACAGAAGTTTTGTGTATAACACAGGCTCAGACTGTACAGAGAAATTTGCATAGCACAGGAGCAAAACGCATTTTTTTAAATTTAAAATGATCACGGTGCCTCTAATTTTTCAAGTGCCAAGAAAATAAAATAAATGAAGGCAGTATGAAGTACATTTTTGCAAATACATTAAACTGAAAATCAGTTATGAAGTCCAATTATATAAGGAAAATTTCAGGACTGAAAAAATGCAAGAATGCCCTTGACCTAATTAACCACCATTGCTACAATAATTTAGAGTTAGTTTGCTCCTTGTCCCTTTAGATATCTTGTTCTTGTGTTTGTAAAGACTATCCCCAGGCACTAAGTTTTCGGTTTATTTTCCAAACATTGGCTTACACATACATAATTTTATCTGTGTTTTGTCCTTTATCATTCTAATTTTTTCTCTTCAAAATAAAGCAAACCCAAGTTCTTTCTTTGTTTTAAGGCCACACCTGGAAGTGCTCTGAGCTCAGGAATCACTCCCAGTGGTCACAAGGACCATGTAGGGTGGGCGCAACTGAAATTGGGAGCACCAGATTCAAGGCAAGTGATCTACGCACTGAACTCTCTTTCCAATCCTTTGTCTCTTGACATCTGAGTACACACTGCAATGAAATTAGAACTGGGAATAAGTTTGAAATTTTCTATTTCCTGATTCTTCAATTGGATCTTTCAAAAGTGTCAGTATTTCCCCCCAAACCATTTCTTCAATAACTGCCAGCTTCTGAAAGGAACGTGGGAAGGGGCTCTTAATACCACATTTACCTGCCAGATCCCTGAGGCCAGACAGAATCAGACTTCAGAACCTTAAACTTTCAGAACGAAATGGCAGCTCTGTTGCCTGGGTCACTTGCTAAAGAGAGAAAAGAAAGAAGTATTTGAAGAGTTCCATGGCACTAGGAAGCAAAGCTGTCAAACACGGAAAGAACTAAAAATACAAAACCACAACCAAAAAAAAAAAATCCTAAGTAGTGATTTCTTAGATCAGAAATCACTTCTTAAACCAGAAATCATTGCTGGAAAACAAGACGCATGACTGTAGGCAGGTGACACACCTCTCCATGGTGATCAGTTGTCACCCTCCAACTGAAATTACCTGCAAATACGACAAGGCAAGGCCTTGCCTTGTTACCTGAGGGAGCTGCTAACAGCATTAGCAGAGCTGGAATAGAACATGCAAGGTGAAACTACCCAAGAGAGGGCCATCAGGAAATACCTAAACAACGGGAGCTATTTCCTTTGTTTCAGGCACATTTACATTTTAGCCATGTTTGCATGTATTATATAAATCTTAATTGAGGGAATTTTATTGGGTTAATTCATTATCACACATTATCACCAGAGTAGAAATCTGTAGAGAGAGATTTAGGACTATAAAATTAACCTAAAACCAGATTGTCAGTTCTGTGAGGTACAAGCTTCATTTACTTGATCTATGAGAATGATTAAGTGTTAGAACAGATGGGAGCTTGAATGATTCTGGATTTCAACTATATCACTTTTTTTCCTATAAAGAAATTGAGAATTAGACTTGAGGCGACATAATAGGAAACAATACTAAAATTTATGACTCGATGTAGTATCTATTGTCCCTTCTAAAGCAATCGTCATACTTTAACCTTGAAAAATATTTTCTGATACTTATTTTAGGAAGTACATATAGAAATATGTTTGCTGTTAGTATAGATATGTAATATCTATACATTGGATTGTCTTATAAAGTTTGTAGATAGTAGTATGACTATATGTAATATGTCACATATAATTATTATGTGCATATAATGTGTTTTATGGAATTTAGAACTATTTTTATCAAGTCATAATATGTGTATTGCATATTTGCTGATATCATTGTTCTGTTTAATGTTATTTCCTTATAACAGTGATGAGTAAAACAGAGTTTCCCGATGAGAATCTCCTGTACATTGGAATTCCACTTTGAATCTGTAACCTCTTAATTTCTATTGGTATCTTTTCTTTCTCCCCTATAGGATGGCATTGCTTTGTCCTTTCTCCCTTGTCACAAGGAACTTGGGTTTATCGGGTCACACCCATCAAAGTGCTTCTGAGTCACTCCCATTCTTTTGTTTATCTGTAACCACTTCTCTATGCTCTCTTCTCCAACCTGTTAATCAGCTTTTCCCCCTAATCATATTCTGTTCATTTGTAAGGTAAGATCTTTCTAGGACACTGAACTTGTATTATAAGTTAATATTGCCTTTCTCCTCTCCTTATGTCTTTTGAATAGTTTACTTTAAGGCAATGTCCTTTTGTATAGACACAAGAAGAAAATTAGCATTATACTTTTGTAACTTGGCATTTAATTGGCTTTGAATATTATTCATTCCTGGGCATCTGCTTTCTCAGCTTAAGCCTCAGTTGCCCTCACTTCCTAGTGCCCCCCAAAGCAGGGTCCTGACGAGGGTCTGGATGGAACCAGGGCAAGAGTTAAGCTATGTGCTATCCTGGCATAGAGATGGGCCTGGCCCAAGAGCCACGATTCTTAACTATAACTTAAGAGTTTGATCATGGACAAATGCTGTCATGATTCAAAAGTAACGATGAGACTAGGACACTGCTAGGGATAGGAAAGACTAATCTGGCCTGAACACTGTGGTCTGAGATCGAGATGACCCCAGGAGAGCAATTCTATAAGCTTGATGCATCTCTTACTGTGTCCATTCAAAATGATTAATATTATGAATGTTTATGTGTTTGTTGGACAAGGAGAGAAGAAACACACCCATGGGATTCCACCCTTGGGTGGGTGGTCCTGCTGAAAGAGAATCTGTCCTAGAAGCAGCATCCCCTATGGGGAAGAACTTTATATAACCCTGTTAATTGTGACCACACCTATGTGTAAGCCCAGCCCCTCATGGTTTGGGGATTTAACTAGACTGTAAGACTCGGCTGGGGGTGGGGGGAGAAGATCAGGATCAAGATCCAGTGACAGAGCCAGAGGGAGAATGGGGTTCCAGATTTGGGCTCAGGAGAAGAGAGAGAGAGAGAGAGAGAGAGAGAGAGAGAGAAAGAGAGAGAGAGAGAGAGAGAGAGAGAGAGAGAGGAGAGTTTTCTACACTCCCCTATCTCAAATGCCTATTATGTTGTCAAGACCAGTCTAAGTATGGGTGTGGGTCTGTCTATCATTGTTCACTGCAAATGGAAGAGTATCCTGTTCAGGTCTGGGTCCTTCTTTATTTTCTGAGCATTTTGGTTAGGCTGTGGCAACTGTGACCTTGAACTTGAATATGTGGATGAAAGAAAAATATCAATGAATGAATATAAGTTTGTTGTTCAAGATTAGAAATATTAGCAGGGGGAGCGGTTTCTGAGATTATAGAGGTGTTCTTGTGCCCAAAATAGAAACTTAACTTTTGGCTATATCAATTAGCCAATGATAAATTAGGTTTAATTATGCATTTTACTTAAGATTGGTGTGTAAGAATAGGCTGAGCAGAAGCAAAACCCAGATCCGTGGGGTCAAGGGCTAAGACTCCAGGCCACATGGCTACAGCAGAGATGGGTCAACCCTCCCGTCTCTTTATCCACGTCAGGTCCTGGCTGTCATGCCCATGATCTGCCTCCGGGCACCATCTCAGTGCATCAATGGCCTTGATCCAGAGACTCCCAAATAAATCATAGAATGGATTAGCTCCCTACAGAGATGTCTCTGGACCCCAACCATTTACAATTTTAGAATTTCAAAAGTGCACAGTTGCAAAAGCAGCCACGTGATCACACATGATACTCATAATAAACAATAGAAATAAATTATCTAGCATCTGTCCCTGGCAGGCAGGCTTAAATAGTAGTGAGAAAATTTGAAATTATGGCGGTGGGAAGGTGTAACGGTGGTGGGATTTGTGTTGAAATATTGAATGTAATCAACTAAGGGGAACAACCTTATGAAAATAAAATTACAATTAAAAAAAGACTGGGCTGGGAAACAGCAGTAAGACAAAAGGGGTGCTGTGGCCAGTGATGAATGGCTCACAGAATAACGTAGTCAATAGAGATATTGACAATGAGTAGCTGTGGTCCATCAGGAAGAATTCCATCTGCAATTAACAGCATTAATAAGGCATGTATTAATAGCATTAATAAATTTAATAAAATTAATAAAGTTCTCTGTACATGCATGTATGCCAATGTGTACATGTATGTGTGCATATTTATGTATACAATCTAGGGATCCCAAAGACACTTTATAATAGTTCATGAGCAATTTCAGTTTTTCTGAGACTAGTTGGTAAAAGGGGACACACGTGGCAGTGCTCAGGGTTTACTTCTGATTCTGTGTTTAGGGATCAATATTGACAGGGTCTGGGGACCATATGGGGTTTTTGGGATTGGACCCATTGGTAATTTGAATGCAAATGCCCGCCCTGCTCACTGTACTATCTGTCTAGCCCTGCAATTCCAGTTTTAAATATACTTCTGAGTGTTGATTATCTTCATATGAGGTCATTAAAACAAGCTACTTTTTTTTGGAAATTTTAAGTTACTTTTATAGAACTTTACTAGCTATATCAACAATAATGAGTTTTATCGATATTTTAAAGGAATAATTTAAAATATATTTTGATATTTCATAGATATGATATTAATTTCTATAAACCCAATATCTTTGTGATTCTCAAAAACTATTAAGAACATGAAGAGTTCGAGGATGCAAAAAAGCACAGTAGAAATGACATCTGTACTTATATGTTCATTGCAGAACTGTTCACAATAGCCAAAATCTAGAAACAACCCATGTGCCCTAGAACAGATGACTGGTTAACAGAACACAATGGAATACTATGCAGCTGTTAGGAGAGATACAGTCATGAATTTTGCTTATAAATGGATGTACATGGAAAGTATCATGCTGAGTGAAATGAATCAGAAAGAGAGGGACAGACATAGAAGGACTGCACTCATTTGTGGAGTATAAAACAACATAACATGAGGCTGATACCTAAGGATAGTAGATACATGGGACAGGAGGATTGCTCGATAGCTGGAAGCCTGCCTCATGAGCAAAGGGGAGAAGGCAGCTGGAATAGAGAAGGGATCACCAAGAAAATGATGGCTTGACAAACCGGTCGGGATGAGAGATGTGTACAGAAAGTAGATAAAGGACCAAACATGATAACCTCTCAGTGTCTGTATTGCAAAACATAATACCCAAAATTAGAGAGACAGTATGGGCAATATTGTCTGCCATGGAGGCAGGGAGAGGGTAGGATATAGGAGACATACCAGGAATTTTGGTGGTAGGGAATGTGCACTGGTGAAGGGATGGGTGCTTGATCATTCTGTGATTGTAACCCAAATTGTAACTATCTCATGGTGATACAATAAAATTTTTAAAAAAAGAAAAGAAAGCGTTTATGAAACATAAACTTTTGAGAACATCTGAAGTTAGCAATATTCATAAAGTATGAACAATATGATCAAGCCTTTTAACATTAAAT
This sequence comes from Sorex fumeus, assembly GCF_029834395.1. Taxonomy (NCBI): domain Eukaryota; kingdom Metazoa; phylum Chordata; class Mammalia; order Eulipotyphla; family Soricidae; genus Sorex; species Sorex fumeus. The sequence continues at coordinate 40,569,053 of NW_026606067.1, read as the reverse complement.
ATCTTGTGGCATTAAAAATAATAAACTTAACACATGACTCAGTATATAAGTAATCATGCAGGTGTGTAGATTTGCACATGCATATAAACTCATAAAGAACAAAAGAGTCTCAAAAATTTTCTAATCCAATCAAACCTTATTCTTTTTTTTTATTAGTGAAACACCACGAGGTGCAGCTATAGACTTACAAATCTTTGTGCTTGGGTTTCAGTTATACAATGATCAAGTACCCATCCCTCCACCAGTGCCCATCCTCCAACACCACGAGTCCCAGCATCCCTCCCACCCCCCATCCACCCCCATCCCACCCTGCCTCTGTGGCAGGGCATTCCCTTTTGTTCTCTCTCTCTCCTTTTGGGTTCTGTGGTTTACAAGAGAGACATCAAGTGGCAATCAAACCTTATTCTTAGCATCATTTCTTAAGTCCAATTTTGTTAATTCATTTCTTAACTTAATTATTTTACAAAATAAATATTTATTTTAGTTCTTTCTTTAATGAACCATTATTTTGTCCTTAAGCTGTAGTGAAAAAATAAATCAAGAAAAAAATGTCCGTCTTGAACCAAATCATAGTCACCAATGTAATACATGATGTATTTGAGGAAATTATTCTGTTCCTTTAGAGTTTTGAGAGACCTTGTAGTTCAAGAGTTTTCCTGAGACAGCATTTTAGAGTATATGCTACAAAGCATTATTGTGAAGCCTATAAACACTTAAAATAAAGGAGTCTATGTGTTTTGTTTTGTTTTTCAGACTTGATAGGGGAATTTCAGTCGTGAAATTTTTTTATTACCAAATCAGAAATAATAGCTTTTGTATATTTTAGACTTTGAAAGAATTATTCTGTCTCTAAAAATCAACCTTCTACCTTTTGTTTAAATATTTTGTTTTGTTTGTTTGTTTTATTTTTGTTTTGTGCCACACTGCTCGAGACTTAGCACTCAGGTACCACTTCTGACAGTGATTGGGAGATCTTATGGGCTGCCAGGGTTCATTGTGTGCAAAGCAAGCACCCTCCCTGCTGTACTATCACCTGGGCCCCATGTTTACGTATTTTGAAAATATTCTGCGATGTGTTGTCTAGGTAGCAAAGTAAAGCCTCTTATGTCCAACGACAAATCAAAATAAATGAGCCATAAAAATTAGTTTCAGTATAAGGCTCATTGGGAAACTAGATAGATAAAGGAGAAGGACTTGATGGGAAGTTTATTGGATCTTTCAACCCAAAATGCTAGCCCTGGAAGCAAAATCCTGCCCCAGTGAGTGTCCTGTAACTGCTAAGTCTCTGCTTCCTCTGCTAGAAGAATCTACCCTACAGACACCCCTTATGTAGATATTTATCCTGATAAACTGAGGCCCTTGGCTATCTTAGATCTAAGCTGGATAGATTAAGATAGTTAGGCATTTGACCAAATCATGCTGTTTACCTTTTGATAATTACTAGTTCTAAGCAATAAATATTGAACATGGAAGAGAGTCAGAGCTCTCAGTCTATGAGGCTGACGCCAGGCTTTTTCTCTCTTATTTCTGTCTTTTTTTAAATCCATGTGGCATCCCTGCTTTAGGCCTTTTCACCCAGGTCCAGTCTCTGGCAGTTCACTTGCAAGTTATAGAAATTCAGAAGTTAGTAAAATGGAGCCTTCCAATCTTGCCGCTATTACCTCATGAATATCTCTGCAACTAATTTTGCTAATACACAAGTGTGGGAAACAAATTTAATGTGTTTATCCAAGGCATACTCCATGACAGAGACTGTCTTATAATATTGTGACTATCAATATGTATTTTTTACTACCTGAAAATATGCCGTGATACAGTGGCTAGAGTGAGAGTGCAGCGGTAAGGCGTTTGCCTTGCATGCAGCCAGCCTGGCCGAGCCGGGTTTGATTCCTCCACCCCTATTGGAGAGCTCGGCAAGCTACCAAGAGTATCTCGTCCACATGGCAAAGCCTGGCGAGCTACTCGTGACATATTCAATATGCCAAACAGAGTAACAACAAGTCTCAAAATGGAGACATTACTGGGCCCACGCGAACAGCAGGAGGACAGAGTGGTTAGGTAGAAGAGTAAAGCCTTTTATACCCAACACGTCTGGATAAATGACCCATAAATATTAGTGTAAAAGTAAGGTCTTAATCCTTAGTATGATAATTCATTTTTTGAGATTAATTTTGCTCTCAAAATTCTAATTCCCTTTCTGTTGAACCATTACCTTTAAACCAAAACAGCAAAAACAAGTCAAAAAAAGATTTCTTATCTCTTTCCCACGTTTGGGGTGTTAAGTGAGTTTTTTTGTTTGTTTGGTTTCTTACTTTTTATTGGTTCCTGTTGTTAGAAAAGTATCACAAATTTAGTACTTAATTTATGAATATGCAGCTTTCAAAATCAAGACTCCCGGGGAAAATGTTATCTGGTTCCTTTGTTTCAGGATAATCTGGGTAAAAATTGAAATGTCAACAAACACCATGATCTCATAGAGACGCCTGGTTTTCTTTTAACCTCTCTAGTAATCTGACAAGGTCCATTTTATTGTTTCTTTACTTGCTAACTTATAAACCATGGTCTATATTCATCACCTGAAGGCTTTCATCACCTGAAGGCTTTTATTTATTTATCCCTCTGCTTTTATTTACCTATTTATTTTAAATTTGGGGCCAAGCCCAGCGGCTCTCAGGGCTTATTTCTGCTCAGTGCTCAGGGATCACTTTGAACCCTGGGGAACATATAGGGTGCTGGACATCAAACCCAGGTCGGCCGCCTACCAGCTGTAAGATCTCCCTGATCCTCTCAGTTTTTTATCATGAGCTTCCTTCCTTCCAAATTATTTGATGCCAGCAGAACAATATTTCTTTGAAATTTATCTTCTTTCAAATATTTAGTCTGGTTAGTTCAGGCCTTCCAACAATGTTTCATATTTTTATTTTATTTTTTTTTATTTATTTATTTTTTTACAGTTGTAGATTTACAATTTTTTTGTGCTTGGGTTTCAATTATACAATGATCAGATACCCATCCCTCCACCAGTGCCCGTTTTTCACCACCATGGATAATATCCCTCCCACCCCCATCCCGCCATCCCCCCCTGCCTCTGTGGCAGGACAATCCCCTGTGTTCTCTCTCTCCGTTTGGGTGTTGTGGTCTGCAAAAGAGGCATTGAGTGGCAAACATGTTCAGTCCATAGTCTACTTTCGACATGCATCTCCCCTCCTGGGAGGATCCTCCAAACATACTTTATTTGGTGCTCCCCTCTCCATCCGAACTGCCCTTTCCTCTAGGATACCCGGCTGGCTCTAAGTTATGGAGTAATCCTCCTGTGGTGCTGATCTCAGCTATTCTTGGGTATTAATCTCATACTTTGTTGCTTTATATCCCCCAGATGAATGCAATCTTTCTATGTCTATCCCTCTCTTTCTGACTCATTTCGCTTAGCATGATACTTTCCATATTGTACCACTTGTATGTAAATTTCATGACTTCATCTTTTCTAACAGCTACATAGTACTCCATTGTGTAGATGTACCAAAGTTTCTTTAACCAGTCATCTGTTCTTGGGCATTCAGGTTTCTTCCAGTTTCTGGCTATTGTAAAGAGTGCTGCAATGAACAAACAAGTGCAGATGTCACTTCGACTATACATTTTTGCTTCTCTGGGATATATTCCCAGGAGTGGTATTGCTGGGTCAAATGGGAGCTCAATTTCTAATTTTTTGAGAATCGTCCATACTGTTGTCCAGAAAGGCTGAACCAGTGGACATTCCCACCAGCAGTGAAGGAGTGTCCCTTTCTCGCCACATCCACGCCAGCATCGGTTGCTTTTGTTCTTTTGAATGTGGGCCAGTCTCTGAGGTGTGAGATGGTATCTCATTGTGGTTTTGATCTGCATCTCTCTGATGATTAATGATGTAGAGCATTTTCTCATGTGCTTTTTTGCCATTCGGATTTCTTCTTTGAGAAAGTTTCTGTTCATTTCATTGCCCCATTTTTGGATGGGGTTGGATGTTTTCTTCTTGTGGAGTTTAACCAGTATTTTGTATATCCTGGATATCAACCCCTTGTCAGATGTGTATTCGGCGAATATCCTTTCCCATTCTGTAGACTGTCTTTGTATTTTGGTCACTGTTTCTTTGGAGGTGCAGAAGCTTCTTAGTTTAAGATAGTCCCATTTATCTATCTCTGTTTTCACTTGCTTGGCCAGTGGCGTGGCATCTTTGAAGATACCATTAGCTTCAATATCATGGAGGGTTTTGCCAACTTTATCTTCAATGTACCTTATGGTTTCTGGTCTGATGTTGAGGTCTTTAATCCATTTTGATCTTACTTTTGTACATGGTGTTAGGCAGAGTTCTGAGCCTATTTTTTTGCATGTAGCCGTCCAATGATGCCAACATAATTTATTAAAGAGGCTTTCCTTACTCCACTTCACATTACTTGCACCTTTATCAAAGATTAGATGATCATATGATTGAGGGGAGATGTCAGTGTATTCAACCCTGTTCCATTGGTCTGCAGTTCTGCCTTTGTTCCAATACCATGCTGTTTTAATTATTACTGCTTTGTAGTACAGTTTGAAGTTAGGGAGGTTGATTCCCCCCATTTTCTTTTTCCCAAGAATTGCTTTAGCTATTCGTGGGGGCTTATTGTTCCATACAAATTTCAGGAGTGTTTGCTCCATTTCTTTGAAGAATGTCATGGGTATCCTTATAGGGATTGCATTGAATTTATACAATGCTTTCGGTAGTATTGCCATTTTGACAATGTTAAGTCTCCCGACCCATGAGCAGGGGATATCTTTCCATTTCCTCATGTCCTCTTTTATTTCCTGAAGTAGCGTTTTGTAGTTTTCTTTGTACAGGTCCTTTACTTCCTTAGTTAAGCTGATTCCTAGGTACTTGATTTTCTGGGGCACAATTGTGAACGGGATTGTTTTTTTCATGTTGCTTTCTTCTCTCTCACTATTTGCGTATAGGAAAGCCATGGACTTTTGGGTATTGATTTTATAACCTGCAACTTTACTATACGAGTCTATTGTTTCTAGGAGTTTTTTGGTGGAGGTTATTGGGTTCTCTAAGTAGAGTATCATATCATCTGCGAATAGTGAGAGTTTGATTTCTTCCTTTCCTACCTGAATGCCCTTAATATCTTTTTCTTGCCTAATCGCTATTGCAAGTACTTCCAGTACTATATTGAACAGAAGTGGAGAGAGTGGGCATCCCTGTCTCGTCCCTGATCTTAGAGGGAAGGCTCTCAGTTTTTCCCCATTGAGGATGATGCTTGCTGTAGGCTTGTGGTAGATGGCTTTAATTATGTTGAGGAAGGTCCCCTCTATACCCATTTTGGCTAGGGTTTTCATCATAAAGAGGTGCTGGATCTTGTCAAATGCTTTCTCTGCATCTATTGATATAATCATATGCTTTTTATCTTTTCTTTTGTTGATATGATGGATTATGTTGATTGATTTTCGAATGTTAAACCATCCTTGCATCCCTGGGATGAATCCTACTTGGTCATGGTGTATGATCTTTTTGATGAGTAGTTGGATTCTATTTGCTAGTAGTTTGTTGAGGATCTTTGCATCTCTGTTCATCAGGGATATCGGCCTGTAATTCTCTTTCTTTGTGGTATCTCTGTCTGCTTTTGGTATCAGTGTGATATTTGCTTCGTAGAAACTGTTAGGAAGTGTTTTTGATATTTCAATTTCGTGGAAAAGCTTAAAGAGCATTGGGAGTAAGTCCTCTTTAAAGATTTGGAAGAATTCACTAGTGAATCCATCCGGGCCAGGACTTTTGTGCTTGGGGAGACTTTTTATTATCAGTTCAATTTCCTTGATGGTGATAGGTCTGTTCAGGTATTCCAGGTCTTCTTGGTTCAGCCTTGGGAGTCTGTAGGAGTCTAGGAATTTATCCATTTCCTCGAGGTTTTGATGTTCCGTGGCATAAAGCTTCTCAAAGTACTCCCTGAGGATCCTCTGAATTTCTGTGGTTTCTGTTGTAATGACCCCCTTTTCATTTCTGATTCGGTTTATTAGGGTTTTCTCTCTCCCTTTCTTTGTGAGTTTTGCTAGTGGCTTATCGATCTTGTTAATTTTCTCAAAGAACCAGCTTTTGGTTTCATTGATCTTTCGGATTGTTTTTTGGGTTTCCATCTCATTAATCTCTGCTCTGAGTTTTATTATTTCCTTTCTCCTGTTCGGGTTGTGCTCCTTTTTTTGGTCCTTCTCCAAGCTCTTAAGCTGTGAGGTTAGGTTACTTATGTGTGTTCGCTGCTCCTTCCTGAGGAATGCTTGTAAAGCTATAAACTTTCCTCTTAACACAGCCTTTGCTGTGTCCCATAAGTTTTGGTAACTCGTGTTCTCATTTTCATTCGTTTCTAGGAATCTTTTGATTTCCTCTTTGATTTCCTGTCTAATCCACTCGTTGTTCAATAGTGCACTGTTTAATTTCCAGGTGTTTGATTTAGTTTTCTGTTTTTGTGTGTGATTTACTTCTAATTTCAGCGCATTATGGTCTGAGAAGATTGTTGATACAATCTCTACCTTCTTAATTTTATGGAGGCATGTTTTGTGGCTCAGCATGTGGTCTATCTTGGAGAATGTTCCATGGACGCTTGAGAAGAATGTGTATTCAGCTTTTTGTGGATGAAGTGTCCTATATATATCTACTAAGTCCCTTTCTTCCATTGTTTCCCTCAAATGAAGTATGTCCTTGCTAAGCTTGAGTCTGGTTGATCTTTCAAGAGATGACAAAGCAGTGTTGAAGTCTCCCACTAGTATTGTGTTGCTATTGATGTCTTTTTCCAAATCTATGAGTAGTTGTTTTAAGTACTTTGCTGGTCTCTCATTAGGTGCATATACATTTATTATTGTAAGTTCTTCCTGTTGTACAGATCCTTTGATCAATAAGAAATGGCCTTCACTGTCTCTTATGACCTTCCTCACTCTGAAATCGATGTGGTCTGATATAAGGATGGCTACCCCAGCTTTTTTATGGGAGCTGTTTGCCTGTAGGATTGTTTTCCAGCCTTTGACTCTGAGTCTGTGTTTGCTTTGACTATTGAGATGCGTTTCTTGCAGGCAGCAGAATGTTGGGTTCAATTTTCTAATCCATCCTGCCACTCTATGTCTTTTAATTGGTGCATTTAGCCCATTGACATTGAGAGAGATTATTGTTATGGGATTTTGTCCCATTGTTCTGTTAAAATTTGGTGTATTTGAGGGGCCTTTCTTGCCTTAAAGTAGCCCATTTAGTTGTTCTTGTAACCATGGTTTTGAGTCTATGAAGTTCCTGAGCTGTTGTTTGTCTGTGAAACTGTGTGTTGTTCCTTCTATTATGAATGAGAGTCTCGCTGGGAAAAGTATTTTGGGGGAGGCATTTATTTCATTGAGTTTTTTCACTATGTCCCACCACTGTTTTCGGGCCATGAGGGTTTCATCAGAAAAATCGGCTGTGAATTTTAAGGATGCTCCTTTGTAAGAGATTTCTTTCTTCGATCTTGCTGCTTTCAGAATTTTGTCTCTGTCTAAGGTTTTGGTCATTTTGATCAGAATGTGTCTTGGGGTATTTTTATTCGGATTTCTTCTAGCTGGTACCCTTCGGGCCTCCTGAATGTGGTCACAAGTTTTCTTCAGCTCTGGAAATGTTGTAGCAATGATTTCTTTGACAGTTTCTTCTTCATCGAGGTTTTCTTCCTGTCCCTCTGGGACTCCAATAATTCTTATGTTACCCCTCTTGGCTTCATCACGATCTTCTCTTGCCATCTGTTCCCGAATTGTGAGTCTCTTTTCCATTTTCTGCTCTTTTCTGGAGAGTCTCTGAACTTCATCTTCGAGTTCACTGATTCTGTTCTCAGAAGCTGTTACTCTGCTGCTGAGGCCTTCCACTGAGCTTTTCAATTCGCCTACGAGATTTTTCAGGCCTGATATTTCTGATTGCATTTTCCTCATTTCTGCCTTCAGATCCTCTTGTCTTCTATTGGCATTGCTTTCCATTGTTTCTTTTAATTCCCTAAGCATCCTAAGTAGCTCCCTCCTGAATTCCTTGTCAGAGAGGTTGTCTAACACTACAGTACTGTTGGTGTCATCTGGGCTAGACTCTTCAATATGAAAGTTTGGTGGGCTTTTGTGTTGCTTTACCATTGTGAGAGGTGTGGTTTAGTCCTTCACGTTCACTGTTACTATTCTGCTTGATATGCAGTGTGAGTTAAGATAGGCTTATGAGTTATTGGCTACTGTGTTTCTAGTGGCTGAGCTAAAATAGAGAAGTTTCCATCTAAGAAAGTAGCTTATGGTTCCTAAGTCATATGTAGTGGGAAAATATTTGCGGCCGCGGCTCCGGAAAGAGTCCCTGGCACTGGCGAGGAGTTGGGAACGTCTCCTGTTTGGAATTGGAGCCGTTCAGCTTTGTTGCCCAGAGCTGGGCCTCCGTGCCCGACCCGCGCAGCTCAGGGGTTGAAAACCGGCTGTCTAGGGGCTGGATCTACGTGCGCATGCCCGGAAAGGGTCCCAGGCCCTTGGAGGCGAGCTGTACCTGTTTGAAATTGGAGCCGTTCAGCTTTGTTGCCCAGAGCTGGGCCTCCGTGCCCGTCCCGCGCAGCTCAGGGGTTGAAAACCGGTTGTCTAGGGGCTGGATCTACGTGCGCATGCCCGGAAAGGGTCCCAGGCCCTTGGAGGCGAGCTGTACCTGTTTGAAATTGGAGCCGTTCAGCTTTGTTGCCCAGAGCTGGGCCTCCGTGCCCGTTCCGCACAGCTCAGGGGTTGAAAACCGGCTGTCTAGGGGCTGGATCTACGTGCGCATGCCCGGAAAGGGTCCCAGGCCCTTGGAGGCGGGCTGTACCTGTTTAAAATTGGAGCCGTTCAGCTTTGTTGCCCAGAGCTGGGCCTCCGTGCCCGTCCCGCGCAGCTCAGGGGTTGAAAACCGGCTGTCTAGGGGCTGGATCTACGTGCGCATGCCCGGAAAGGGTCCCAGGCCCTTGGAGGCGGGCTGTACCTGTTTGAAATTGGAGCCGTTCAGCTTTGTTGCCCAGAGCTGGGCCTCCGTGCCCGTCCCGCGCAGCTCAGGGGTTGAAAACCGGCTGTCTAGGGGCTGGATCTCTCATATTTTTATTTTTTAATAAGTTCATTTGTTTTATCTTATGGTTTGGGGGTGCCACACCCATTGATGCTCAGGGCTTACTCCTGGCTTTGTGCTTAAGGAATTATGCCTGGTTGTCTGTGGGAACCCAATTGGGGGTGGGGGGGGGTCAAAGATTGAACCGGATTCAGTCACCTGCCAGACAAGTACCTCATCTATTGTACTATCTTTCTTGCCCTATTTTCATATTGTTCAGAACAAACTCAACTGAATAGTAATCTAATAATAAGAATATATAATGAATGATATTCACTCTTTGTACACTAAAGGGATTTTCTAGGACAAGTATGCCTGAGAGTAGCAACATAAGGGACTACTTTAGAATTGTAGCTACACCACTAAAACCAGAGTACATCAACAACTTGTGAAATGAGGCACTACATATGCATGATATCTATAAATGTATTATATATTACCTTACACAAAATAAACTTGGTGTGAGTAGGGACTGGAAAACACATGTTTAATGCATTAATAAAAGAGAATTAGCATTGTATTGGGATTCAGGAAAACAAGGTTTCAGTAATACTCTGGGTCTTGATTTTCTTCAATCCCTCTCCAAAGTGGCAAAGAACATTAGAACTCTAACCAGAGGCACTTTAAATTATATATAACCTTAGACTATTTATTGTTGTTAGAAATAACTATCAATTATTCATCCTTGTCTTTTTAGCACAAAAATAACAAGTGCGTACGGTATCTAGAATGTAGAAATTACCTAGTGATTCGCTAATAAATGGGTGATTTGGTGTACAAATATTTTAAAAACATTTTACAGAATTAAGATTTTTTTTAGATCATCATTTTGAGCAGCTTTAGAAATTTAAAAATATACCTTAGAAATAGACTAGTTCTGAATATGCAGACTTGATATAACCCAGCAGATCATTTCTTTACTTTTAATAAACCAGTACTAATGTAATTTTTGCCCCTTTTCGTCTCAAGTCCTATGAAGAGATTACAAAGCATCTTGTAAACTCGTATGTTTGAAGTTTTTTTTTTAACATGTCTCTATTTTTTTATCTTTCTAATGAATAATACATGTCCATATAAAATAAGTATTATAAATCATCAGGATATACTCCTGCTTTGAAAGTCTTCTAGCTAACAAAAATAAAGTAATCTGGTTCAATTTTACTTTTATGTATCAGCCTGTCAATCTATGCTGCTTGTGCTGTAATAAAGCCAATGCATTGTTTAATAAATATACTTTTAAAATGCCCATACACATAATTTTCCATCCTGTTTTCTCAAATGGAAATTAATTCCCAAGTCGTTGTGTTTTAAAATTTTATTGTTTGAGACCTCATTTACATGTCACTTGTCTTCTGAATTCTTCTAAACTAAATCATAAGAAGTTTGCTTCTCTTTTCTTTTATTTATTTACCCAGTAAAATTTTTATTTTAGTTGGGGAAGAGGGGATCTTCTCACGTCTCCTGAGGGCATCCAGACGCTACATTTGGCAATTCTCTGCCAACTTGCTGGTAGATGAATGCCAGGGTTCAACGATAAGGTGTTACTGGGTCCAGTAGTAGAAGGGATTAGGTGGGCTCCCCTACAATGCTCATTGGCGTTTAGGGCCATAGCCAGTGTTGCTCAGCAGAGCACATAGTGCCAGAGATTGAACCAGAGTTGGTTGAAAGCAAGCCATGTAGCGTACTCCCTGTACTTTCTTCCATTTATCTTATCTTTTGAAAATACTGTCTGCAGCTTTCCTGTAGTACTATGATTTACTATCATGGACCATAGTTCTTTATGAATTTTATTGTTTCCTCATTGAAGAGAAGCTCTTTTCTCATTTTTAAATCAAGGAGACTATTTTTTTGCAATCAATACATTTGAAAAGTGGGACATGATAGATTCAGTACATTATTTCTTCCACGAAAGTGTGCAAGAACTACTGATTCATTCTTATCATATGCATAATAACTTGCAACTCTAGCTATTCAGTCATGCAAATAATATCATTCTGTATTTTATATACAAATCACAAAGTTGTATGTTGTAATTGAAAATGACTTTGCATATTTCAAAGCTCGTGAACTGTTTTCTAATTCAATTGCACTCTAAATAGAAAAGAAACACAATTACAAAACTTAAATGAGTATTGAATTTATATTTCCTAAAAATGAAATTTTTGTTCAGATAAACTCAAACCACTTATTAAAATGTATTTTGCCATCATATAGCAGTATGCAGTTTAATACAGCACTTGGAGCTGGAGCAATAGCACAGTGGGTAGGGTGTTTGCCTTGCACGTGGCCAACCCAGGTTCGATTCCCAGCATCCCATGTGGTCCCCTGAGCACCGCCAGGAGTAACTCCTGAGTGCAGAGCCAGGAGTAACCCCTATCCATCGCTGGGTGTGATCCAAAAAGCAAAAAATTAAAAAAAAAATTTTAAAAAAAACAGCACTTGGTGAGTACTCAGTAGGTTCAAATTGTCTTTAACATTTTCTCAAAAATTCAAGTTTATTTTCTGTCCCATTGCTTTTACCAATGTAATTGTTTGTCCAGTTAAAATACTAAAATAGAGTAATTTATAGCACTGCACTGTAGCACCTATTGTTCATTGATTTGCTCGAGCGGGCACCAGTAACTTTGTGAGACTTGTTGTTACTGTTTTTGGCATATTGAATATGCCAGGGGGAGCTTGCCAGGCTCTGCCATGTTGGTGGAATACGCTCGGTTGCTTACCAGGATCTCCGAGAGGGATGGAGGAATCGAACCCGTGTTGGCTGCATGCAAGGCTTATGCCCTACCCCCTGTGCTATCGCTCCAGTGAAAAGTAAATACATATTAACTGCACAAAGTATAGCCAACGATTTTTTGACTACACGACTTAATCACTTAATCACTTAACTTCCCGTTAGTCGTCGATTTGCTCGAGCGGGCGCCAGTAACGTCTCCATTTGTCCCTGTTGCGTGCTAGTGTAGCCCAATGGCATCTGTTCACTCCGGGAACATGAAGGGCCTCAAACCGATCGTTCATGATCTTGATGAAGAAATCTGACAATCTGGAAGGTGGGCGGCCACGCAGTCTTTTGACATTCCGTGGAATCCAGTCGGTAACAGCTCTAGTCCAGCGGTCGTCTTTAAATCTCATTACGTGACCAGCCCATCTGATTTTCGACACCTTGGCAAATGAGACAGCGTCCCTGATTCTTGATCGTTGACGGATGTCAGAACTCCGGATTCTCTCTCTCATTTGAGTGAAACGTGATATTCCAAGCATAGCTCTTTCTATTCTTCTTTGGGAGACCTGAATAGCGTTCTCATCTTGTTTGCGTAGGGCCCAGGTCTCTGAGGCATATGTTAATGCAGGAAGAACAGTGGAATCAAAGAGATGTGCCCAGAGCCAGAGGTTCTTCGTCCTCTTAGCTATTTCTTCGACGTTCTTGAAGGCGTTCCAAGCCGCTCTCTTCCTCCTGCGCAGCTCGGGTGCCAGGTCATTTGTCATGTTGACCTCTCGACCTAGGTACACATAGCTGTTGCATTCGGAGATGGTCATTCCATTGAGAGCGAATGGGGCGTCAGGAACAAGGCTGTTTCTCATAAACATTGTCTTCGTAAGATTCAGCTGTAGTCTTACCTTTCCACACTCACGGTTAAAGTCGGCCAGCATTTGTGCCACTTGGCTGATGTTTGGTGTTATTAAAACAATGTCATCAGCAAAGCGGAGGTGGTGTAGTTGCCGACCATCTATCTTCACTCCCATTCCTTCCCATTCCAGTCGTCGCATGATGTTCTCGAGGGTGGCACTGAAGAGTTTTGGTGAAATGGTATCACCCTGCCCCACCCCTCTCTTGATATCAACGATCACTTCTTTGTAGAATGGTGAGATCCTGGTAGTGAATTCGCAATACAGCTCACGGAGGATCCTGATGTATTGGGCTTGAATGCCCTGATTGGCTAGGGCTTCAATGACCACTTCCGTCCCAACAGAATCAAAGGCCTTCTTTAAATCAATGAACGTTAAGCAGAGCGGCATCTTGAACTCCCGAGAAACCTCAATGAGCTTGGTTATCGTGTGGATATGGTCGATGGTGCTGAATCCTTTGCGGAACCCTGCTTGCTCGCATGGTTGTCCTTCATCTAGTGTTCTGCCAATCCTATTCAGGATGACTCGAGTGAACAACTTGTAGATGACAGACAATAGGCAGATCGGGCGATAGTTGCCAATGTCATGGATGTCTCCCTTCTTGAACAGTAGTACGGTCCTGCTGGTTTTCCATTGGGACGGAACCTTGCATTCAGACAGGTAGCGAGTGAAGAGCCGAGCCAGTGTATTGATGAGTACTGACGGCAGGTTCTTCAGGTGTTCAGGTCTGACCTTGTCTGGGCCGGGTGCTGTTTGTTTCCTTATCGACGAAATGGCATGTCGGATTTCGGAAGGGAGAACGTTGGGAACGACATACCCATCCTGTGGAATTTGGTATGTCGGCAAGTGGACATGGCTATCGAAGAGATTTGAGTAGAAGTCATGGATAATCTTCTCCATTGCCGTTCTGGAGGATGTGATGGATCCATCAGGACGTCGGAGGGCAGTCATCTTGGTCTTATAGTTGGCGAAGGACAGGTGGGCATTACGAATACTTTTCCCAGCTTCTGCTGCATGTACCAGTACTTTTGCTCTTCTCTCTTTGAGGTCTTCCTTGATCGCATCTCTGCACTGCTTTGCGAGCTCGGACGTTAGCTTGTGGTTGCCTGACTACACGACATAATGATTGACTACACGACATAATGATTATTTATATTTTATACCAATTTTAGTGTTCGCATTTGGAATAATGGTTTAACTGTTCTTAAATAAAAAAAAATGTCTAGCACATTTCAGAATTGCTATTTAATTAATTCTTGTAAAATTTTCCATATATTTTTTACAACACATATAGTGTATATCTTATGTAGCTATAAATCTTGGCCTTAATTAAATATGATAGATATTTTCCTTTACATCATTGATATCAAATATAAGTTTTACCTTTAAGAGATATCAGAAATGTAGAAAAGTACAAAGCAACAATTAAAGATGCCTTTACACTGTGCTTCCCTAGTTAAGGGAGAGGCAATGAGTGCTTAAATTTTGTAGAAAATTATGTTCAGAGAGAAATAATGCTATTTAAAAAGTAATACTAAGTTTCTACTTTTAGGAAATGATGTATCTTGCCTATACCTCCCAAGAAGCATAAATGTGAACCTTGGGCATATACAAAAAACAAAAAATAAAGATTCAAAGACATAGATGTCACATAATTTAGGAATCCTGAGAACCCAAAGATGGCATCAATGATAAGTTTTTTAACTTTCCTTTTTCACTTATAGCCGACACTTGGAGCCGAATAAACCAGAATTCTGGACACTCAGAAATCTCTTGTCAAAAATAAATAAATAAATAAATAAAGTAGGAAAGGGTTAAGTTAGGAATCTATATTTCCAATGTTTCAATCTATAAAGAGACAATTCAATCAGAGCCCTACCTTTCCCTGTACACACAGACAGACAGACAGACAGACACACACACACACACACACACACACACACACACACACGTCTGGATTTCTATCAGAGAAGATTGACAAAGTGTTAGAACTTTCATTTTCACCTGACAGTGATGAAAACTTCCTCCTATTAAGTCTAAATAATTAAGACCTTTATGCTGCCTCTTACAAATAAAGCTACCCTAGTATCAGAAGAATGAGTGGAGGCTACATAGTGGTCAGTAACAAGGAAAAAGGCCAATCAGGGAAGCATATATACGGTAGATAGAACTCCCTCTTCTTAGCTGAACTCAGAACTTGGTCTATTTAGTATAAATGGAGGCCCAAATAGGTATGTGAATCTCTTCCTCCAAGAGGATTAATAAGTCCTTGTCAGATCACTATCAGAAGTCCCTTAAAACAGAAATCTTAATTAAGACTCAGTATCTTAAATTATTTTCCACATTTCAAATTTCAAAAAGTGTTTATCAGCTCAAGAACCAGGAAGAACGTTCCTTTAAATGAAGATAAGAGATGACAACTTTTGGTGGAAAATGCTAGAATTACAATAGTCTTTAAAGAAGGTATCATAAAAATGCTTCTGTGAGCAATTCTGGACATAATATGAGCAAACGAGAATAGAAAAAGTTAACAAATAAATAGGGAATCTTAGCCAATATGTAGAATAAACAAAATGCCAACTGGAAATGTTTATAGGTGCAAAATAAAATCACTAAAATTAAATGAGTGGGATCATTGAAAGAAATAAAGACAGGAAAGATACAAAGAATTTATAGATATAATTAGAATCATAAAACATAAATATGTCTAATTAGAGACTTGAAAGGAAGAAGAAAGAGGTGGAGTTGATGATGTTTTTGAACATAAAATGACAAAATTTTCAAAGTTGGAAAAATTAAAACCTAAATATTCAGGGAATTGTTGGACTTGAGAGATAGTACAGGAGTTAAGACACTTGCCTTGTCTACAGAAGACCTCGGTTCAATTCCAGTGACTCCAGTTCAATACATGACTCCTTGGACATTGCAAGGGTCATTCTTGAGCACAGAACTGAGAGAAACCTGGAAGCATTGCTGGGAGTAGAAATCAAATAAAATTTTATTTAACCCTAAATTGTATAAACTCAAGAAAATGCAAAATTTAGATATACAGTTAAATTTTTGAAAAGAAAAGTTACAAAAGAGAAAGAAAATACTATAAGGGCAACAAGAAATAAATGACACCCTACTTATGTGGGGGATAAAAACACTATTTAAATAGCAGCCAGTCTCTTATCAGAAAAAATAAATTTAGATGATGAAAGTAACTTTAATCAGATTTATGCAGCCAATCAAAATATCCTTCAGTAATGAGTAAAATAAAACATTCTAAGCTGAAGGAAAAATAAGATTCTTCGTGATTATAAAACCCTCCCTAAAAGGAAGAGTCTTAGAAATTATGACTATATAAAGAAAAAATCTAGGAAAAAACAGATGAGCTAATTAGTTGTTTTGAATTCTTAAATTATATTTTAAAAAAGCAGAAGCATAGCTTAGTCTACTGTGGTTTTTATTGCATTATAGGATGATTGTGGATGGATCAAAAAGAGATATAAATAGAGATAGGATTTCTCTGTAGTTGGCAATACTAATAATGTCTGAAAGTTTTTTTTTCCCCGACTTTATTTAAGTACCCTGGTTTACAGAGTTGTCCATGATGAATAGATCCAGATACTCAATATTCCAACACCAATCCTGCCACAACTGTCACCTTCCCTACACCATTGTCTCCAATTTTTCCAATATAAATCACTGTAGCAGGCCCACAGTGATTTATTTTATAGTGCTTGTTACCACTAAAAAGCTAATGGAATGATGAAAAACATATTTCCATGGAAAAAAGTTTGTGAAAGTTGCATTTCAACATAGGAACATTAAGTCCCTGTATCAGGGTTTATGGAGCTGTTGTTGCAAGTTGAACCTTCTGTGCTAAGGTGTTTGATAGTCTAGATTGGTCCTCCCGGAAGCGCAACCGCATTTGTGGCCTTGTGACATCTTATTATCTAGGTCTTACTCTGGAGAACCTGGCAGTCTACCGAGAGTATCCTGCCCACATGGCAGAGTCTGGCAAACTCCCCATGGCGTATTCAATATGCCAAAAACCAGTAACAATGATGGGTCTCATTCTCCTGACCCTGAAAGAGCCTCGAATGTGGCACTTTCAAAATCTCAGGGCCAGGACAAAGGAGACGTTACTAGGGCCTGCTCAAGGCAATCGATGACGAACAGGATGACAGTGATACAGTGATATCAAAAAGGTTAATAAAAAGAAAATCAGGAATATTTATTTTAATATCTGAGTATACACTGAAAATAAAATTATAAGGAAGAGAACACTTTATTATACAAAAATAAAAGACTAATTCACCAGATATATATAGCAATTCTAAATGTGTACGCACAAAGCAACAGAACTTCAAATCACATGAAGCAAACATTAATAGATGTGGAAATAAGAAAATATTTAGATGAAGATTTAATTTTTGGTTCTTCTTCTTATTTTCTTTTTAAGCCACTACCTGCTGTGTTTGGGGAATATATTTCAAAATCTTCACTTGGATGTCTCTGGGCCTTGCAATGCATTTATTACACTGGGGCTACCACAATGCAAAGCTTGTTCTCTAGAACTTTGAACTGTAGTTCAGTCCCATAGCTAGACATTTTAATAAGTACGTCTCAAAAATGCTAGAACAGCTAGAAATACAAAACAAAAACAAGCATATGAATGCACTCTACAACACAATAAATCATGTTTCTAATTGATATTTTAGAACACTTCAAAACAACAAAACATAGATTCTTTTCAAGAATTTTATCATTTGGGAAGTAACACACCATGACATACAAAGAGCTACATTAAATATAAATGTAGCTATCAGTTTAAAACATTGACATCAGAGAGCAGAGTACAAAGGCACAATTCTCAAACATTGCATTAGAGCAGCTTAGAAACTCACAGAATCCCCAGTGATGTGAGAAGCAGGTAATATCGTTAAAGGTGGCAACATCTCACCTATGCTTGTTGCCTGTCATCTCTGCTCATTTTGAAAGCTGGTTTTCTGGACTTCCCACAGAAATTTTTAGTTTCTCCTCGTTCCTAAATACATCTGCCATCTGTGTAAGTTAACTATGAAATATCCTTGCTGTTTTCAACGAAAAACACTGACTGGCACTGCTAGTGGTGAACAGGCAATGTGTTCAACAACTCTGGAATATTTATTTTGACTATTTGGGATGAAAGCCAAAGACAATAGAGAGGCGTTTTTAGCAATGATAATTAGCAGATGATGACTTTCAGAGTATTCATGCACTGTGCTCTCTCAGAATGAAAAACCCTTTGAAAGTATTGCTCTATGAAACTGAACTACCTCTAGCTTGACACAGTAAAAGAAATAAAAAGGAATTCCAGAACAACATGGTTGGCTATATTTAGGACAACAGAGAGCTGAAATGGAGGATGGCAAGATCAAAACCCTAAATTCTAAACGCACAGCCTGATATCCCAAAACTGTCTCTCATCATGCTGAAACCACAGTGGAGACCTATAGAAACAAAGCATAAATTGCAAATACTGAATCTGTAGTTAGCTGGATTAGAACACTAGTCAAAAGTAGTTGATCACCAAATCTCCTCTGGTCTGGTCTCTGATGGGTTTTATATTTTGCCTCCTGTTTTTTTCTGCTTTCATTTTCACCATACCTGGCAGTGCTCAAAGTTACTCCTAACTATGTGTACAGAGGTCATTCCTGGTGGGCTCTGGGGACCATAAGGGGTACCACGGATTAAACCCAGGTTGGTCACTCGCAAGGCACTCTACTATTTGTCAGATCACTAGGTCTTTGCTGAGAAAGTTTGATCAATGGTTAGAATAGAGCTTGAATACAAGAATCATGTTGAACTTATATGGAAAGAGTCAGAAAACAATGCACATACTAAAACCCAATGTGAGCCTTTTGCTAGTTGAAGTGGAATTTATTCTATTCATAGTAATTGTTTATCTTTGATCATAGTTCCAATTTTTTTGTTTGTTTGTTTGTTTTGTTTTGTTTGGGGACCACAGTCAGGACCAGGGCTTACTGCTGGGTTTGAGTTTAAGGATCACTTCCAGTGGTCTTGGGGAACCAAATGGGGTGTCAGAGATCAAACCTGAATTAGCTTCGTGCAAGGCAAACACCTTGCCCATTGTAATATCTCTCTGGCCCCTCTCAAATGTATTTTTTTCTTTTTAAAAAAATTAATTTAACTATAGACACACGATTCACAAAATTATCGATCGTTGGGTTTTAGGCATATATTTTGATAGCAGTACCACCACCAGACCACTATTGTCAATTTCCCTCCATAAGTGTTTTCATGCGCCCACCCCCCCCCCCCCACCCTCTGCCACCTACCACCTTGACAAGACATTTCAAAGTTCTGCGGTTATAGTTTAGGTCTCATGTTCTCAGTGTTGTCGAGTCTGTGCCTTAGATAGATAGCTATACCTCTCTCCCACATTTCTGGTGTAACTGAGGCCCCTGATACCTGTACTCCCATAATTTCTCTGTCCTTTTCCTCCCTATACTCTGGGGTCAAGGCTGACATAGGTATCTCTCACCTCTTTTACTTCGTTACGTTTCCTCACCCAGTTAGTCTATGCACCACTAATAAATGAGTTTATCCTGTTTACCTTTCTTTTGCTGCATTAATTTGCTCAATAAGATATTTTCCAGTTCCTGGTTAAAGAAACTTTGGTACATCTACACAATGGAGTACTATGTAGCTGTTAGAAAAGATGAAGTCATGAAATTTACATACAAGTGGTACAACATGGAAAGTATCATGTTAAGCGAAATGAGTCAGAAAGAGAGGGATAGACACAGAAAGATTGCATTCATCTTGGGAACATAAAGCAACAAAATGGGAGATTAATACCCAAGAATAGCTGAGATCAGCACCAGGAAGATTACTCCATAGCTTAGAGGCCAGTCGGGCATTCTAGGGGAAAGGGCAGCTCAGATAGAGAAGGGAGCACCAAATAAAGGGTGTTTGGAGGATCCTCCCAGGAGGGGAGATGCATGTTGAAAGTAGACTATGGACTGAACATGTTTGCCACTCAATGCCTCTTCTGCAGAACACAACACCCAAAAGGACAGAGAGAACAAAAGGGAATGCCCTGCCACAGAGGTAGGGTGGGATGGGGGGGATGGGTGTGGGAGGGATACTGGGATCCATGGTGGTGGAAAATGGGCACTGGTGGAGGGATGGGTATTTGATCATTGTATAATCAAAACCCAAGCACAAAAATTTGTAAATCTACAACTGTACCTCATGGTGTTTCACTAATAAAAATTTAAAAAAAATAACTAGGAGGAAGAGAATAATATAAATTAAACAGATAACACATAAAAAAAAAGATATTTTCCAGTTCCAATCAGGTCGCAGCAAACTGATTGAATGATTTCCTCATCCATTGCAACTGCATCATATTCTATTTTGTGTATCTACCAGAACCTCATAATTGTCAAATGTCTAGGAATCAACCTAACAAAAATAGTGGGGTATCTTAAATATTTTTTTAAAGACGTTGAGCCTTAGAGATAGTACACCTGCCTTGTTTGCAACACACTTGGTTTCAACCCCTATCAGATTAGATCCTCTGAGCCCCACCAGGAGTGATCCCTAAGAGGAGAATCAGGTATAAGCACAACAAACAATCACAACAAAAATAATTTGTTCCCTATGTCTCACATTTTTTAAAATTTTTTTATAATTTATCTATTTATTAAATCACTGTGGGAAAAGTTACAGAGCTTTCAGGTTTAGGTCTCAGTCAAGTAAATATCAAACACATTTCCCTTTACCAATACTTATTTTTAACCGTGAAGAACCCCAATAGACCCCACCCCTCACCCCTCCCAATTCCTGTGAGGCAGATGAGTTCTAGTTAACACTCTATCTACTTTGATTAGATTCATTGTTTCGATAAAAGATGCATGATTATTATTTAGAGTTTACCCCCCCCCAAATCAGACATGCTGAAAAAGCATTGTGAAATGATTTGCTTTCTACAGCTGGGTTCAAGAATTAAATGATGTTTTGGATTTCTGCTATTTTACTTATTAACCCTGGAAGTATTTCTGCTGTGAGTCAGATAATTAAGAGATTGGTTTCTGTGCTCTGGAGCCATGCCAGAGAGCCGCTCGTGGGGGGCAACTGGTGATCTCAGTAGGGCATGAAGGACAAGCTGGGAACGCCCCCCTTCCCACGAGGTTTTAGTCGCCCCATCACCACCGGCTCATACCTGGCTTTCCACAAGGCTCCCAAGCGGCTGCCATCTTTCTTTCCAGAGGGGAGAAGGCGCGTCTCACATTTTTATCCTAATTTTTTTCCATTTTTTTGACACGATAGCATGATATGTAAACCAACATTTCATCATACTCTGTAAACAAATACTTAGAATATGACAGCTAAGATAAATAAATTGTATAATTTCCTTTCCAAACATGGACACACTCATAATAAATACTAACTGATGTTGAAATAAGATTTTTTTTCTTGATATAACAAAAAATGATTCAGTAATTAGAAATGTTAGGAAACATATATCATTTGTGACCTCTACTTTTATTACATTCTCCAAGATGATCCAGAAAAGACAATGAAGTACATGCCAAGTTCTGTGAAAAGTGCTTTAATAGACATTTTTTATTTTGAATTTTATTTTATTTTATACCTGATGAGAAAAAGGCATTGAGAATGAAGTCCCTTATAGGACTCAAAGGGCAAAGTAGTAATGGCTGCTGTTAAATGAAGAAAGTTGCTGTGATCACTAGAATAATCAGATCATATTAATAGGGTTTTCAATTTATTGCTATAAAACTTTGCATTTTTTGTTGGTTTGTTTGGGGGCTACACCCAGGGGTGCTCAGGGGGCTACTCCTTGCTCGCACTCAGGAATTACTCTTGGTGTTGCTTGAGGAATCCTAATAGATTCCAGGGATCAAATCAGGGCTGGTTGTGAGCAAGACTGACGCCTTTCAGGTCCAAATTTTCCTTAATACACTTGACTATCCTTTGTATTTTAGAGATTCTAGTTTTAGTTTCTCTTTAGTTTCTAAATTTATTTGTCGAGTCTTACTAAAGATTTGTCTACTAACCTTTTCAGAGGAGAGCTCTTGGTTTTATTGACTTTTATAATGTAATTTTGGGTATCTATTTTACCAACTATTGAATGAAATGGTAATATAATTATTGACTCAATATTTTCATAAATAATTATTTTAAATTATTTAAATTTTATTTAAATATCAACTTCATTATTTACCTCCATCTATTGAGTTATGCTTTTGCATATATATTTTTTCCTAGTTACTTTAGTTTTTCCTTTTGTGTGTGTGAATCTTTTATTTTCTTAGATCAGCAGGTCTATATAATTATAAATTTCTTAGTATTGCTTTATTTTATTACATAGATTATGAGAAGCTGTGTGTTCATTTTTTCTTCATATTGATTTAATTTTTAATATTTCATTTTATTTCCATTTTGACTCAATTATTGTTCAGTACCACGTTGTTCATTCTCAGCAAATTTGTGATTTTCTATTGTGAAGATCTTATATCATACCATTATGATTTGAAACCTTTGATATTATATAGTATTTAAAACTGATTTATTTTTGATATATGTATCAAAATACATTCAACATTTAAAAGTATTCTCTGAACATTATTTTGTAAATAACTTTTAAAAAGTAAAGTAAAGTAAAGGCCCTCCCGTTGATCATCGATTTGCTCGAGCGGGCCCAGTAACATTTCCATCGGAGACTTTGTTGTTACTCTGTCTGGCATATCGAATACGTCACGGGGAGCTTGCCAGGCTCTGCCGTGCGGGCGAGATACTCTCGGTAGCTTGCCGGGCTCTCCGAGAGGGGCGGAGGAATCGAACTCGGGTCGGCCATGCTGGCTGCGTGGAAGGCAAACACTCCACCACATTTAGTCTCTCATTAAGAGCATATTTTTTTGTTGATATTCTGTCTCAATTTTTCAGCTCTTTTAAATTAGTTAATTCTACTATTTATGTCTTGTTATCAATGAGCCTCTTTATGCAAATTAAAATTACAATATATATTTCTGTGCAATATATATTACAATATATATTTTTGGTATCACTTCACTTGTATCACTTGCCATCCTGTTGCTCATCGATTTGCTCCAGCAGGTGCCAGTAACATCTCCATTCACCCCTGTCGCATGCTAGTGTGGCCCAATGGTGTCTGCTCGCTAAAGGAACACAAAGAGCCTCAACCCGTTCATTCAGGGTCTTGATGAAGAAGTCTGACCATCTCGTGGATGGGTGACCAGGAGTTCTTTTGACATCCCGTGGAATCTAATTGGTAACAACTCTAGTCCAGTGGTCATCTCTAAATCGAAGTATGTGTCCGGCCCATCTGATTTTCGATGTCTTAGCAAAGGAGACAGTGTCCCTGATTCTCAAGCACCAAAGGAGGTCAGAACTCTGGATTCCTTTTCTCACTTAAGTGAAGCGAGATACTCCAAGCATAATTCTTTTGATTCCTCTTTGGGAGACCCGAATAGCGTTCTCATCCTATTGAAATAGGGTCCAGGTCTCTGAGGCACATGTTAACGCAGGAAGGATGGTGGAGTCGAAGAGATGTGCCTGGAGCTGGAGGTTCTTCGTCCTCTTAACAACTACTTTGATGCTCCTGAAGGCATTCCACACTGCTCTCTTCCTCCTGCGTAGTTCTGGCCCCAAGTCGTTCCTCATGTTGAGTTCTCGAGCCAGGTACACATACCTGCTACATTCAGAGATATTAGTTCCACTGAGAGCAAAGGGAACATCAGGAACTAGTCCGTTTCTCATGAACTTTGTCTTCGTGAGATTCAACTGCAGTCCAACATTTCCACACTCATGGTAGAAGTCGGCCAGCATTTGTGCCGCTTGGTTAATGTCCAGTGTTATTAGAATGATGTCATCAGCAAAGCGGAGGTGGTGTAGTTGCCAGCCATCTATCTTCACTCCCATTTCTTCCCATTCCAGTCATCGCATGACATTCTCGAGGGTGGCACTGAAGAATAAATTTTTGTGCTTGGGTTTCAATTATACAATGATCGAATACCCATCCCTCCACCAGTGACCATTTCCCACCAACACGGATCCCAGTATCCCTCCCACCCCATCCCCCCCATCCCACTCTACCTCTGTGGTAGGGCATTCACTTTTGTTCTCTCTCTCATATTGGGTGTTGTGGTCTGCAAAAGAGGCATTGAGTGGCAATCATGTTCAGTCTATAGTCTACTTTCATCATGCATCTCCCATCTTGGGAGGATCCTCCTAACACTTTACTTGGTGCTCAGTTTTCTATCTGAGCTCCCTTTTCCCCTTGCATGTACGGCTAGCCTCCAAGCCATGTAGTGAACCACCTGGTACTTATCTTGGCTATTCTTGGGTGTTAGTCTTCTATTTTATTACTTTATATTCCCTAGATGAATGCAATATTTCTATGTTTGTCCCTCTATTTCTGACTCATTTCACTTAGCATGATACTTTCCATGTAGTGCCACTTTTATGTGAATTTCATTACTTCATCTGTTCTAACAGCTAAATAGTATTCCACTGTGTAGATGTACCAAAGTTTCTGTAACAAGCCGTCTGTTCTCAAGCACTCAAGTTTTTTCCAGATTTGGCTATTGTGAATAGTGCAGCATTTAACAAAGAAGTGCAGATATCATTTTGACTGTACTTTTTTTTTGCCTCTCCAGGATATATTTCCAAGACTGGTATTGCTTGGTCAAATGGGAGCAATTTCTAACTTTTTGATAATCATCCATTCTGTTTTCCAAAAGGGCTGAATCAATCAACATTCCCACCAGCAATGTAGAAGGGTCTCTTTCTTGCCACATCCTCGCCAGCACCAGTTGCTTTTGTTCTTTTGGATGTGGGCCAGTCTCTGTGGTGTGAGATGATATAACATTGTTGTTTTGATCTGCATCTCCCTGATGATTAATGATGTAGAGCATTTTCTCATGTGACTGTTGAGCATTCAGATTTCTTCTTAGAGAAAGTTTCTGTTCATTTTGTCACCCCATTTTTTGATGGGATTGGGTGTTTTCTTCTTGTGGAGTTTAACGAGTACTTTGTATATCCTTGATATCAACCCCTTGTAGGATGGGTATTGGGCGAATATTCTTTCCCATTCTGTCGACTGTCTTTGTATTTTGCTCACTGTTTCTTTTGAGGTGCAGGAGCTTCTCAGTTTAATATAATCCCATTTGTCTATCTCTGTTTTCACTTGTTTGGCCAGTGGCATATCATCTTTGAAGATACTGTTAGCTTCAATGTCGTGGAGGGTTTTGCCAATCTTGTCTTCAATATACCTTATGGATTCCGGTCTGATGTTGAGTTCTTTAATCCATTTTGATCTGACTTTTGTACATTGTGTTAGGCAGAGATCTGAGCCCATTTTTTTATGTTGCTGTCCAGTTTTGCCTGCTCAATTTGTTAAAGAAGCTTTCCTTGCTCCATTTCACATTTCTTGCTCTCTTACCAAAGATTAGATCATCATATGTTTGGGGGGAGATGTCAGTATTTTCAACCCTGTTCCATTGGTCTGCAGCTCTTCCTTTGTTCCAGTAACATTTTGTTAACTATTACTGCTTTGTAGTAGAGTTTGAAGTTAAAGAGTTTGATTCCTCCCATTTTCTTTTTTCCCAGGAATTGTTTTAGCTATTCCTGGGTGCTAATTGTTACATATAAATTTCAGGTGTGTTTGCTCCATTTCTTTGAAGAAAGTCAAGGGTATCGTTTTAGGGATAGCATTGAATTTGTACAATTTTGGGGGGAGTATTGCCATTTTGACAGTGTTAATTCTCCCGATTCCTGAGCAAGGGGGGGGGGGGTATCTTTCCATTTTTTCATGTCCTCTTTTATTTCCTGAAGTAGCATTTTGTAGTTTTCTTTGCACAGGTCTTTTATTTCCTTAGGTAAGTTGATTGCTAGGTACTTGATTTTCTAGGGCAAATTGTGAACGGGATTGTTTTTTTCATTTCACTTTCCTCTCTCTCACTATTTACATGTAGGAAAGCCATGAACTTTTGGGTATTGATTTTATAGCCTCCAACTTTACTATACGAGTCTATTGTTTCTGGAGTTTCTTGGTAGAAGTTTTATGGTTCTCTAAGTGTAGTATCATATCATCTGTGAATAGTCAGAGCTTGATTTCCTCCTTTCCTACCTGAATGCCCTTAATATCTTTTTCTTGCCCAACCGCTATTGACAGTATTTCCAGTACTATATTGAACAGCAGTGGAGAGAGTGGGCATCCTTTTCTCATCCCAGATCTTAGAGGGAAGGCTCTCAGTTTTTCCCCATTGAGGATGATGTTTGCTGTAGGCTTGTGTTAGATGGCTTTAACTATATAGAGGAAAGTCTCCTCTATGCCCATTTTGGCAAAGGTTTTCATCATAAACATACAATTGGATCTTGTCAAATGCTTTCTCTTCATCTATTGATATGATCTTAGGGTATTATCTTTTCTTTTGTTGATATGATAGATTATGTTGATTGATTTCCAAATGTTAAACCATCCTTGCATTCCCGGGATGAATCCCACTTAGTCATGGTGTGTGATCTTTTTGATGAGTTGTTCAATTCTATTTGCTAGTATTTTGTTGAGAATCTTCACATCCATGTTCACCAGGGATATTGGCCTGTAGTTTTCTTTTCTTGTGGTGTCTTTGTTTACTTTTGGTATCAGAGAGATATGCGCTTCATAAAAACTGTTTTTAAGAGTTTCTATTTCTTCAATTTCCTGGAATAGCTTGAGAAGAACTGGCAATAATTCCTCTTTGAATGCTTGGAAAAATTAGCTATTGAATCCATCTGGACATTGGCTTTTGTTTTTGGGAAGACTTTTGATTACAGTTTCAATTTTCTTGATGTTAATAGGCCTATTCTGTACTCTAGATCTTCTTGATTCAGTTTTGGGAGATTATAGGAATCCAGGAATTTATCCATTTCTTCTAGGTTCTTTTGTTTCATGGCATACAGACTTTCAAAGTAGCCTCTGATGGTCTTATGAGTTTCTTTGGTTTATGTTGTGATATTCCCCTTCTCAGTTTTGATTTGATTTATTAGGGTTCTCTCTCTCTTTCTTTGTGAATCTTCCTAGTGGTTTATCTATCTTGTTTATTTTCTTGAAGAACCAGCTCTTGGTTTCATTGATCTCTCAAACTGTTTTTTGGTTTCCATTTCATTAGTTTCTGCTCTAAGTTTTATGATCTCTTTCTTTCTGCCTGGTTTGGGCTCCTTTTGTTAGTCCCTTTCTAAGATCTTGAGCTTTGAAGTCAAGTTGTTTATGTGGGTCATTTCTTCTTCTTGTACAGTTCTATAAGCCCTCTCTCTTCTAGTTCTTCCTTCAAAGCCAGTGTTTCCTTGTTGAGTTTTGTTCTTGTTGATCTATCCAGAGGTGATAAGGTGATGTTAAAGTCTTCAACTACTATTGTGTTGCTAGCAATGTCCTCCTTAAAATCTGCTAGCAGTTGTTTTAAATATTTAGCTGTTACTCATTAGGTGCATATACACTTAAGAGTGTGATTTGTTCCTGTTGTACGTATCCATTGATAAGTAGAAAATGGCCTTCGCTGTGCTTCTAATATTTTTCAACCTGAAATTTATGTTGTCGGACACTACTATGGCCACCCCAGCTTTTTTGAGGGAGCTATTTGCTTGCAGGATTGTTTCCCATCCTTTAACTTTGAGTCTCTGTTTGCTCTGACTGTTCAGATGAGTTTCTTGCAGGCAGCAGAATGTTGGGTTCTGTCTCTGAATCCATTTTGCCACTCTGATGTGTTTGGTTTTAACCTGCTTGCTTGTATTCTCTTATATACAGACTTAAGCTATGTCCCTCTTTGAAAGCCTGGCAAGCTACTGAGAGAATCCCGCCTGCATAGCTGAGCCTGGCAAGCTACCTGTGGCATATTTGATATGGGAAAAACAGTAACAATAATGGATCTCATTCTCCTGACCCTGAAAGAGTCTCTAATACAGCAGCGTTGGGAAGGAGTAAGAAGAGGCTGCTAAAATCTCAGGACTGGAAGAAATTGAGATGTTACTGGCTCCTACTTGAGGAAATTAATGACCAACAGGATTATAGTGATACAGTGATACAGTGATAAGAATTACAACGACTATAGACTAGTGAGATATCTCCAAAGGCTGAAACACACTTTGCATGCATGAGGCCCAAATTTGATCCTGGGGCTGGAACGATAGCACAGCGGGTAGGGCGTTCGCCTTACACGCGGCCAACATGGCCGACCCGAGTTCAATTCCTCTGCCCCTCTCGGAGAGCCCGGCTAGCTACCGAGAGTATTCGATATGCCAGACACAGTAACAACAAAGTCTCCAATGGAGACATTACTGGGCCCGCTCGAGCAAATCCACGATCAACGGGAGGGCCTTTACCTTTACCTTTACCTTGTATATGGTTTCCCAAGCACCACCAGGTATGACCATAATGTCCCTTGTACCACCATCAAAACCCCAGAAACACCTCAGTGGGCTTGGGCATGACCTGTTGAACTGCACCAGCAAATATCTATCGGTAAAGTATCAGGCCCTTGAGCACTGATGGAGAGAAAGAGAGTGCTAGTGAGAGAGAGAGAGAGAGAGAGAGAGAGAGAGAGAGAGAGAGAGAGAGAGAGAGAAGAGAGATGGTTTGAGGGGAATGCTATATCATATATTTTTGGGGTTGTAATTATAGGAAGAATACATGCAGTCCGCCCAACAAAAGCAATGATATTAATTGGTAACAATTTTTCAGTACTTTCTCAATCAGGCGCTATGCTATATAATTAGTTTTCTTTCTTGTTTTTAATTCTAATGACACCCAATTTGTACTTTTTACAGGGAATCCATATGTCCTTAGGGTCCTGTCTGATGAAGGATAAACCCAGAGCACAAGCTGTCACACCTAATCAGAGCCATTTCATAGACTGCCAATACCCCGAGTTTGTATACGATTTAGCAACAACAGCTGAGGGGCACATGTGAAACGAAATACAGTGAGAGTCTGTGAGTAGAGGAAGCAGGAGGAAGTGTCTATAGTGAGTTGTGCATAAGGGAAATATTGAGATATCTGTGTTCCATTAGAGGATTTTTCAATTTCAAAAATTAAAAAGGAAAATCAGGAACTAGCATCACAACAGAATATAGAGTGAGAGTCTGCTTGGTCTAGGGAGGCTGAGTTATTACTTAATGAAATACCAAACTAGGACTCAGCAATGACCACTGGGAGAAAGTTCTACTAAAGCAAGTAGAACAGCTTCGTTTAACCTCTGTTCATGATATTCTCTTGCTTACCTTCTTTGAGCTCATTTGAGACCATCTTTTAGAGGTATAGATTATAAATGTGGTCCCTAGATATTTATACTCAATAGATCTGGGGCCGGATTCTACGATTAGATTATTTAATATGCACCTTCCAAGAGCCTTCATTTTAGCAAGTTTGGGAAGCTTATTTCTGTGGCTAGGACCTCTTGCTGCATGCATCAAGAGCTCACGACTAAAAAGCAAGGTTGTGAGGGTGCATCAGTACAAGCACAGTACACGTGAAACAAGGAAAGAATATTTGTAGATCAAGGGTACTTCTCTCTGTGGTCAAAATTAATGGTATGCCAATTAATAAATGCAAATACAGTGTTATCAGAGGATTGAGCACAAATCCAGGTTTTCAAATTCAGTGGTTTTCTTACAAGTTACCCCCGATATTTAAGACCCTCACAGTTTAACTGTAGAGACAATGAAATAAAGAAAATAATGACTTGCTTGATTTTTGAGCCACACATGGCAATGCTCAGGGAATACCCTACTATGCTTGGGAGTCCCTATGGAATACCCGGGATCAAAATGGGTCTGGCGGCATGCCAAGCACATTCCCTTCCTTCTATATGATCTCTCCAACCAAAATGACTTTTTCTATTAATTGCACTAGAAGCACATTTTCACTTAACATCCTAGATAGGCTCTTGAGAACTGCTACTCTGGGGCCTGGAAAGATAATATCTGTGTTAAGACAAATGCCTTTTGTCCCACTGATCCCAGTTTTCTCCTCAACAACATATAGAGAAGCCTGAGTACTACTCGTTGTCACTCTAAGCAATACAGGTTTGGCCTACTAATAGGGATATGAATTAAATTGGAAATTAAAAAAATAAAAACATAGTGGCTGCCTTGCAAAATTCCTTTCAAAAAGAAACTGCTACTCTTTGTTTTACAAAACAAACATACAGAACCAGGTTTTAATCAGCTGTCTCTGGTCACAAAAACATCAGTGTTTTACATGTATACACAAAATACTACTAACGTGAAAGAATCATTTGTGTTTATTCATTCATATTTTATTTATCTATTTATTCTTGCTTTTTGGGTCATACCCGGTGATGCACAGAGGTTACTCCTGGCTTTTCACTCAGAATTTACCCGTGACAGTGCTCAGGGGACCATATGGGATGCTTGGAATCAAACTCAGGTTGGCCGTGTGCAAAGTAAACACCCTATCCACTGTTCCATCTCTCCAGGACATCATTTATGCATTTTTAAATACTCTATTTCAGTTTAAAATCAAGGGTGAATGGAACCTATCCTGACACTTCAGGAAAAGGAAGAGAAGGACAGTTTATCCTTTCTTTGTGGAATACAAACTCTCTCATTCAGACTGGGGCAATGGACAATGTAGATACTTTAATAAACAAAAATATGTATCTCTGGGATGAAACAGAAACATTCAGAGAATGCCCCTGCAAGCAGATTTTAAGCCCTCCACACTAATAGGGAAAGCAACAGGAAAAATGTTTTTTTTTTCTCATGGTCACTATAACAAAAAGATCTTTAATTAAATTCATTGTTTTTATTGTGGTTGTTTTTGGCTTGGGGGCCACATCTGTGTGCACTCAGGGTTTACTTCTAGTGCTGTGCTCATGAGCACTCCTGGAGAGGTTTGCAGGACCATATGCAGTGACGGGGTTCAAACCCAGGCTGGGCTTCATACAAAACAAGTGCTTAACTTGCTGTACTGTCTCTCCAGGTCCTAGACATTATTTGAGAAACTTATTTACAAACATAATGAAATAAAAGTAAAAAGGGAATGTGTAATGTAAGAGTGATAAGGTATAAAAGACATCAGTAAAATCTGATATTGAAGGATAAATACCGGGTGATAATAACAAATGTAACAAAAAGTGATGTTGGTCACTTCACAGCGGAAATCCTCTTAACATTCTCAATTAAGGATTATAAAGAAAATACAACATTATAGGTAGAGGGTAGATTGCCAGAGAAGAGAAGATGTAAAAAGATAAGCACGTTGGGAATCAGTAGCAAAAGTCGCATAATTTTTAGGGTTATTTATTACTATGAAAATCATCTAGGAAATTTTAATAGAAAATTATTATCAGATTTATTTTAGAAATATTGGCTATATACAATATTATACATGCACCATATGCCTCCAGGACATAGTGCAATTAAATTGTGTCCCAAATAATCGCATATTGACTCTCTGAGCCCCGGTGTTTTGGTATTTGGAAGTGGAGGTATTTGGAAATAGTTAAGTTTAAGTTGAGAATGTATCTCCTATGCTTGCTGTCCTTACTAGGTGGAGAAGAAAAGCCAGAGTGTGAGCTCTCTCGCTCTCTCTCTCTCTCTCTCTCTCTCTCTCTCTCTCCCTTTTTCTCTATTCCAATTATGAAAAAAATATCAAGAAAGTAGTATGTTTTTTTGCAGTTAGGATAGAGAAGAAACCACCATGACAATAATAGTAATAATCACTCTGGACAAGAATGGAGTGCTATAAGGAATATACACGATAACCTTTAAGTACCTGTTGGGAACCATAATACTCACAGGGAAAAGGAGAAAGAGAGAGTCAGAGAGAGGAGAAATGAGAAATGTGCCTGCCATAGAGTCAGGTGGGGGTCAGGGGTAGGAGGTTAACTGGGGACATTGGTGGTAGGAAATGAACACTGGTGAAGGGACAGGTATTGAAACATTATATGACTGAAACTGGATCATGAACAAGTTTTTAACTGTAAAAAATAAATAGCAGGGGCTGGAGCGACAGCACAGCGGGTAGGGTGTTTGTCTTGCACGCAGCCGACCCGGGTTCGATTCCCAGCATCCCATATGGTCCCCCGAGCACCGCCAGGATTAATTCCTGAGTCCATGGGCCAGGAATAACCGCTGTGCATCGCCGGGTGTGACCCAAAAATAAATAAATAAATAAATAAATAAACAAATGAACTTAAAAACAAAATAAAAAAGTAGTATCTGTAAACCAGCAAAAGAGGTCTCATAAGAAACCAAAACTGATGTTCGACTTCTAAGCCTCAGAATTATGTGATATAAACAATAATTGTTTAGGCCACATAGGCTATGGTTTTATGGTAGCAGTCGACACTAAAGCAATGGAAAAAATTGCTTTGCTTGTATTTCTGTTTATTTAAAATATATGTACAAGTTTGAGTGAACATTTTGGGGAGAACTTTGGGGAAATGTGGAGAGATTGATGGAAAGAAAATTTAGAAAGTCAAAGTTTATCCTAGAAATGGAAATTTGAATTAGTTGTCTCTTATTGAAGCTTATACAACTGTACATGTTGTGGAATTTTACTAGGACATTGAGAATAAAGTTATATGAGGTTTGAGAGATAATAGGGACTATAAAACACTTCCCTTGCACAGATTCTATATGAATTCAATCCACAGCACCCTTATGTTGCCCAGAGGCCACAAGGAGTGATCCCTGAGCATAAAGCCAGCTGTAGCACTGAGTACAGTTGGGCGTGGCCTCAATACAACAACAAAAATAATAAAGATAAATATTAAAAATTAGGTAGCCACAGGGTAGGGAATTGGGAGGAAAGAAATAAAGGGTATTGGGAGGATCCTCCCAGGTTGGGAGAAATATGCTGAAAATAGACTATAGACCCAACATGATTGCCACTCAATGCCCCTTTTGCAAACCACAGCACCCAAAAGGAGAGAGAGAACAGAGGGGAATGCCCTGCCACAGAGGCAGGGTGGGATTGGATTGGGGGGGTGGGAGGGATACTGGGATTCGTGGTGATGGAGGATGGGCGCTGGTGGAGGGATGGGTGTTTGATCATTGTACAACTGAAACCCAAGCACAAAAAATTTGTAAATCTACAACTGTACCTCATGGTATTTCACTAACAAAAATTTTTAAAAAATGTAAATGATGGAGAATGGGCACTGGTGGAAATGGGTACTGGATCATTGTATAAGTGAAAATCAAGCACAAAAATTTGTAAGTTTACAACTGTACCTCACGGTGTTTCACTAAAATAAAAATTTTAAATAAAAGTTGTTGAAAGACAAAAAAACACAAAGTGAAAATAAATCTTGATACCACTTGATCACTTGACATCCCATTACTCATCAATTTGCTCGAGCAGGCGCAGTAATGTCTCCATTTGTTCCTGTCATGTGATAGTATAGCTCAATGGTGTCTGCTCATTCTAGGAACATGAAGAGCCTCAAACTGATCGCTCAGGATCTTGACTAAGAAGTCTGACCATCTCGTAGGTGGGCAGCCACGCAATCTTTTGATGTCCTGTGGAATCCAGTCATTAATGGCTCTAGTCCATCTGTTGTCTCCAAATCGCATTACGTGTCCAGCCCATCTGATATCTGATGCCTTGGCAAATGAGAACACATTCCTGATTCTTGACCATCAATGGAGGTTGGAACTCCAGATTCTTTCTCTCATTTGAGTGAAGCATGATACTCCAAGCATAGCTCTTTCGATTCCTCTTTGAGAGACCTGAATAGCATTCTCATCCTGTTTGCGTAGGGCCCAGGTCTCTGAGGTGTATGTTAATGCAGGAAGAACAGTGGAATCGAAGAGATGTGCATGGAACTGTTCTTCGTGCTCTTAGCTATTTCTGATAAAAGTTTATTTTTATGTTGCATAGCTCAGATGTCTTATGAAGAGAAATATAGTTGACCTCATAAGACACACCCACTGCATCTTCACCCTTGATCCTTTCTCTGTTTCCACATTTGCACACACATTTCCATTTGAAGGGCCATCTATAAGGGCCAGTTCTATTTTTACTTCCAGTGTTAAGATTCATGAGGTCAGATGTGAAGATGAATTTGTTGGTCGAACTGTTCTCTCCTAAGGGCAAGAAGCTTAATCATTTTTTTTTGTGTGTATGCTGACCTTGTCTTGTCTGGAGATGAATCAATGAATCAAGTTAGGAATAGTAAATCATGAATAAGTGATTTATGTTTGTCTTGATCAAATATGATAGATTGCTTGGGTTTCTGACTATTACTGTATGTAAAGATTTTTATAATACACAAATCACTGGAAATTGGAGGAAAAACTATTTTTTCTAATTATCTAAAACTATGTAACATTGTAAAAATTATCTCTAATGTGCCAATTCTTGAGAGATTAATTAATGTTTGCACTATTTAAAAAACTGAATTAAATCTTAATTGAATAAATACATTCAATGTTGATATAAAATTCCTTATTTTCCTTTTCTTTCCTTTTTAATTAACTTGCTTTTTATTTTAAGGAGTCGGACTGAAATATGATAGGAAACAGCTGATTCTGATTTTGTTTAGTATCATGACTTTATTACTAGCCCACTCACTCAAATTTCCAGGGAAAGGAAAATAATTTTCATCCTAGATATTTGCTTCCAATGTTT
Source organism: Sorex fumeus (assembly GCF_029834395.1). Lineage (NCBI taxonomy): Eukaryota > Metazoa > Chordata > Mammalia > Eulipotyphla > Soricidae > Sorex > Sorex fumeus. Next base: position 40,534,650 of record NW_026606067.1, on the reverse strand, counting down.
AGGCCATATACTCCTAATCCCATAGTTGATTAATCTTTTGGCAATTATTTCTCAATTTATTTTTTTTAAAGTCTCACTCTGAAAATTACACAAACATATTGGTAAGTCAAGATGTATTATCCCTAGGAGGTTTTTATGCAAAAGTGAATTAACTTTTTTTGTAGACTGCCATCTTCTTCATCTGTCCCTTTTTTAGCTCAGAAATATAAGGTGTCTGAAGGTTTATCTAGAGGAAACTGAATCACAAACTCTTAATTCATCTTCAATAGCATCTCTAGCTTCCGTGAATTACCTTTCAGTTCATTGCCTACTGACTCTACTTCATGTTGATCAAAAAAATGCACTTTGCACTAATGAATACTAAAAAAGCGAAACTTTTTGTTTATTTTTAAGTTCTTCTCCTCAGAGATTTTATTTTCTTTGCAATGTTTGCATATACCTTGTTATATTCCTGATGCTCTATAAATCTTAGTTTTTGAGGGCTAATATAGCAGGACTGGAAAGGTGGAACTCCAGGTGAATCTAGTTGGTCAGTTTAAATCCCACCATAGAAAAGGTAGCTAATCAGAGTAGATAATGAATGTCTGGGGATGAGAGGTAACAGCCAGACTCTCTCTCTCTCTCTCTCCCTCCCTCTTTTTCTCTCCCTCCCTCTCTGTCTTCCTTTCTCTCTCTTCTCTTTCTCTCTCCCTCCCTTTCTCTCCCTCTTCCTCTCTTCCTCTCCCTCCCTCTCTCTCCCTCTTCCTACCTCTCTCTCTCTCTCTCTCTCTCTCTCTCTCTCTCTCTCTCTCTCTCTCTCTCTCTCTCCATCTTTCCCCCCCCACACGTGTGGCAGAAGACTGAGGAAACCTGAGAAGTCAGTCAAGCAGTGGGGTTCCAAAAGAGGCCCAGAGAGAAGAAGTCGGTAGTCCTTCACTGGATGGGGCATCATGACATGAGACAGATCAAGTAATGTCATATGCAGGTAAAGGAGAGACCTGGACATTGGGGGAGGAACCCAGATCCGGCAACATAAAATATATGATAAACTCTAACTTCTGAACCTTCTGAGTTTTGTATGCAGATATTTTATAACATTCTCAGGAACCCACAAATGCAGGAAAATTCATGTTTGAGCTAACAAAGACCGCTTTAAGTTTTAAGGTTCTTAGACCTAAAATTTTAATAGCAAATGATTTTTATTTTATTTTTACTGAAGGCATAAAAGAGGCAAGCGACACATCAAAGGTCTAATCAAGTTTAATCATTTAGATAAACAACATTCGAAGATAACCTCAATATCTACCACCTATATTCACTTCCCTCAGATGTAGGGTCCATAAAAAGAATGGATGTTATGCCCATGGAGAATTTACTTTATGTAACAAAAGCAAATGTCCCCAGTTTGATGTTGATTTATTTAAAGGGGAAATTAACTTCAGGGTGATTTACAAGTGGATGAAATTCTTTAAATACAGAGAAAAGATTCAATGGTCCCTGAATTCAGAGGCATTTCCCTGACAGCCTTAAAAATGTGAAGCATCTTGAATTGTGCAGCTGTGAAAGTTAGTTCTGGGATTAGAAAGATAGTGTAGAGGTTAAAGTCATTTGCTTTGTACATGACTGATGACAGTTTAATCCCCTATCACAACATAGTATCAAGTCAGAGATGGTTTGATAAGAACACATACACACACTCACACTCAAACACACAAAGAAAAAAAAGGAAAAAAGAAAAGAAAAAAATATAAAAGAAACAATAGTAAAAAAGTGTGAGTTCTGCCAACAACCATTGAGAGCTCAGAAGAAGTTCCAAGCTTCAAAAAAGATTGCAAACCTTATTGACATCTTTTTATAGCCATATGAGACAGAGGTACACACCAGTTAACTGTGCCTGGATCTATGGATCTATAGAAACAGGAATGTATTGTTGATTTAAGTTTAAACATTTATAAGAGTTTACTCACCCCAAAAGAAAGCATAAGAATATCAAGGGTAAATTCATCTGAGCTCTCCAGAACAACGGAATTCTTTTTGTTTGCTTTTTTGTAGTTTCTGTTAGTTGATTGTTTTTTGGTCTGTTTGTTTTTGGTTGTTGTTGTGTTTCTTTTCTTTTTCTTTTTCTTTTTTGCCACTACTGGTAATACTCCTGACCCTGACTCAGAAATTATTTCTGGTGGTGCTATGGTGATATGGGATGTCGGGAGTCAAAACCAAGTTGCCTGTGTGCCAACCAAGAACCCTATCTCTTGTACTATCTTTGCAGCCTTGTAACAGAATTTTTAAGAGATAATACAGAGAAAAGAGAAGATTGCTTTAGAGGAAGTGATTTGTGTTTATGAAAATGTGTTTCCAATATTCGCAGCTGAACACGCAGGAGAGATGGTGTTTTAAGCTCCAGTCTAATTTTTAGACAGAAAGCAGAAGACACGACCTAGCTAGAAGACAGAAAGTGTGAATTCATTTCTAATCAGCTTTTTTGTTCTCAGCTGAAGCGATAGCACAGCGGACAGGGCATTTGCCTTGCATGCAACTGACCTGGGTTCGATTGCTCCATCCCTCTTGGAGAGCTCAGCAAGCTACCAAGAGTGTCTCGCCCACAGGACAAAGCTTGGCAAGCTCCCCATAACATATTCAATATGCCAAAAACAGTAACAAGTCTCACAATTTGTTGTGAGATGTTACTGGTACCCGTTCTAGCAAATTGATGAAGAAGGGGAGGACAGTGTACAGCGCTACAATGGAATTCACATACAGTCTACTTTACTTAATCCTCTGAGTTAAAATTTAAGCCCATTTAAAAAACATCCTTACAGGAATAGTCCCATAATGTCACTGTCACTGCCCTCCCATTGTTCATCAATTTGCTTGAGCAGGCCCAGTAACATTGTGAGACTTGTTACTGTGTTTGGCGTATCGAATACATCACGGGGAGGTTGCCAGGCTTTGCCATGTGGGTGAGATACTCTTGGTAGCTTGCCGGGCTCTCCGAGAGATAATGTATAATCTGATAATTTGTCTCATTCAAGTTACCACATAATCAGGAAAGATAATAAGCAGGATAACTTTATGCACTGTAGTACTGTAGCACTGCCCTCCAGTTGTTCATCAATTTGCTCAAGCAGGCACCAGTAACGTCTCCATTGTGACACTTGTTGTTACTGTTTTTGGCATATCGAATATGTCATGGGGAGCTTGGCAGGCTCTGCTGTGCGGGCGGGATACTCTCGGTAGCTTGCCGGGCTGTCTGAGAGGGACAGAGGAATTGAACCCAGGTCGGTTGCAGGCAAGGTAAACGCCCTGCCCACTGTGCTATTGCTCCAGCCAACTTTATGCAGGTACTAAGAATTACTTGCAAATCTATTTTAAGATGAAGTACAAAACATGATAGACAATAAATAAGTAGTAATAATTAACAATAATAGATAACAATAATAAACAAGTAATAAATAAATAACAATAAATAAATGAATAACAAATTATGTGCAAAAGACTCAGGATCAAACCTGAATTAGGTGTTAAATAGGCTCATTCTTTAAAATATTTTACAATACTATGTGCTTATTTAGTAGTCAAATACTCACTAATTGTAAAAAAAATGTGATATATATTATGAGACGTAAAAAGAATAAGCAGACTGAGCTGTCATTCCTAAGAAACTTACGCTCTGGTAGGAAGATATTTTCAATAACAGAAACAAAATATAACAAATTCTATAATTCACTGTGAACATGTGAAAGAATATATCCATCATGTGGGGAAAAGTAGTTACTAAAATGGGTGATTGTAGATTTAGAAGAAAGGGACATATTTAAAATCAATGTGGAAAGATAGAAATGCTTTTGAAATATGGAATTGATATGGAATAGTGGAACTGATCAGAGGTTTATTAGAGGGAATGCTAATGTCACATTTATTGCGGATGCTCTTCAAAGCACAAACACAACCAGCATTGAGATAAATGCACAGAATTTCAACGGGGATACTTCAAATGGTATTTCAACCAGTTTGTTTATGATAAAGTTTAACATTTCTCAGTCAAATACTTTTGACAATTAAAAGGAGACAATCTTAAAATTTCTTTTCATGCTGCGAAATGAATTAGGATCATGTGACTGGTTTGATTAAAGTAAGACTTATTTTCCTCTTTATCACCACCCACTGTTTTCTGTCAAAGTTCCATCAACAATCAGTTAAGGCATCTTAAAATGTATCTGTGCACACACGTCTTTTACTCTTTGTTGATCAAAAAGAATCTTACTTCAGGACTGGAGTGGGTACGGCACTTGCCTCCCACACAGCTGATCGGGTTCAATTCCTGACACTTCATAAGGGCTCCTCTGAAGCCAGGACTAAGCCCTAAGCACACAGGGGGTGACCCCAAAACAAACAAATAAATAATCTTACTTCAGATGAATCTCTTAACCCCACTCCTGGCTGTCCTCACTGGGGCCCCTTGAAGGGGTATGGGTTGAGTTTCCCTTCCCGTCCTGAGCAGAGCCCTGGCAGCTGAAGACCTCCAGAAACAGCCACAGTCATGCTCAAGGCCACTCTCCACACGCTCAGATGAGCCTCACACATGAAGGAACCGGCAGAGGAACCCAGGTGTGCGGGACCCAGGGCTGAGACCTCCAAGCCTGCTCGGATTGGGATTGGGGCCTCCTCCACCCAGATCCCCCATCTTCCAGTATGTAGGCGTTACACCCACCAACTGCTCAGGGGCGCAGTGTAATCCCATCAATGGCCAAGATCCAGAGACTATAAATTCAAGCTCCCAGAAGCATGTGGACATATTTGCAGCCAGGAGACCTCTTATTGTCTAGTTCTCGCTCTCAGAGAACCCAGCAGGCTACCAAGAGTATCCAGCCTGCACGGCAGAGTCTTGCAAACTCCCCGTGGCATATCGGATATGCCAAAACCCAGTAACAATGATGGGGCTCATTCCCCCGAGCCTGAAAGAGCCTCCAATGTGGCACTTGCTAAAATACTCAAGGGCTAGGACAGATGGATACTCAAGGGCTAGGACAGATGGAGACATTACTGGTGATGACCCGAGGAAATCGATGAACAACGGGATGACAGTGACCGTGATACAGTGAATCTTCAGGTGAGACTTAGTTTCCAACTTAGAAAAACCACAACCATACATTTAAATTAAGTTTGTCCTCCTCTCTGTAGTACATAGCCCTTTAGTTTTATCCAATAGCATGGTGCCAAATGCAGCAGCAACCCTGGGAATCTTTTGTCTTTTTTCCCTTTTTTTTTTGAAGATTTTTTTTCTAAAATTTGAACAATTTATAGGAAATGGTTCTGTGTCCCTTTTTCTTTATCGTTCATTGTATGCATATTATATTTTTTAATTCTCATGAAATATGAATTTGTTTTTTTTCCTGAAATCTTCTTTATGTGTGTTCTGGGGGAAAATCAGGTTACCGAGTGGATTTTTGCAGACTTCATCCTGTAGAGCCCTTCACTTTCCTCCTACGTCAACAAAACGTTTTCTGTTGATAACACATCACTGAGTATACGCTATCTGATTTTCGGAATGTATTTTTGTCTGTTCAGAAGGGTTTATCCAACTCAATCTGTTCTTTTATGGCTTTAAACAGGCTGTCATGAACAAGTGGCAAAGAGTTTGTCATATTTTTTTCTGAGGTTCTCTGATCTCTCCCTCTTCTGAGTCCCCTGAACAGTTACCAAGTCCACTCCACTCTTCCTACTTCACTGCTGAAATTGGTTTCATCCCAGCTGAGATGGCACCATTTATGTCTCAGGACAGCCTTATTTGTTATTTCTATTTTAGTGTAAATATTTCACCGACCTCTGAAACCTTCCACTGATCAGACCCCTTTGTAGTCTCCCTTGGGAGGAAAAAAGCCATACAAGGAGGTGTGCTTGTGCTAAAAGGACTTGATTTGGGAGAAGTGGCCTCTGTCATCTTCTGAGTGAGGATAGTCTACCCGTCTTGCTGGTATGGACAATACTCAGAATGCCCTTCAGCCACTCTGATCCTAGTTCCTTTATACACTGGTTTAGCATGTAGGCAGATACCTCAATGGGACTGTGGACAAAAAAGAGATAATATATGCAGATGCTGAGCTAGCTAGATGAAAATGCTATAGGTCTCAGAGCCAGAAAAGCCTGGGTGTCCTCCAAACCTGGTCATTTCAGTGAATCTATATTGCTTAAAATTTTTGGACATTGCTCTTCTCTGCATTTTTGGTTTCTGGTGGTTCCTCTGGATTAAGTCTGATTTATCAGCACTCTCAATCTGCACATTACTGACAAAAAGATTTTATTTGCTCTTTCATAAAAAACAGGTAGGCCATCATCTCCCTTACTTTTATGAATACAATATAGGATTATCCCATTTTGACAGCCAAGACTTTTGAGAGATTACATGAACTAAAAATGATAGGTCTCTTTCATTTTAATTATATCTGTTTATTTATTTATTTTTCTAGTTTTAGGACCACTCCCCGCTTTGCTCAGGGCTTACTCCTAAATTTATGATGACATATCACTCTTGGAAGGTGGTATATACGGTTCTGGGGATCAAATATGAATTGCTCAACTATAAGGCACGCACCCTACATGCTAGGATACTTTTTACAAAACTTCTTTGTAAATCCTCCGATGTAAGTTGTGTATTTTATATTGCATAGTTTTACAGATGATTTCATAATCTAGTCACTGTCACTGTCACCGTCCTCCCGTTGTTCATAGATTTGCTCAAGAGGGCCCAGTAACGTCTCCATTGTGACACTTGTTACTGTGTTTGGCGTATCGAATACATCACAGGTAGCTTGCCAGATTTTGCCGTGTGGGCAAGATACTCTCAGTAGTTTGAATTCTCAGTTCATATATTTTGTTAACTAAGTCAATTTGATAAAAACTTTAAATTTTATTTTTATTCTTTATATATAAATATGGTCAGAGCCTGGCAAGCTCCCCATTGTGTATTCAATATGCCAAATTACAGTATCGACAATAGGTTTCATTCCCCTGACCCTGAAAGAGCCTCCAATAATTGGGAAAAGACTAGTAAGAAGAGGCTGCTAAAATCTCAGGACTGGGAGGAATAGAGACATTACTGGTGCCTGCTTGAGTAATTTGATGACTAATGGAATGACAGTGATATATAAAATATATAAATACGCCTGATCAGCCTGTTTTCTGTTATCTATAAGCTGTCTACTCAAGACATCCTGAATAGGATTGGCAGCACACTAGATGAAGGACTACCATGTGAGCAAACCGGATTCAGAAAAGGATTCAGCACGATCGACCATATCCACATGGTAATGAAGCTCATTGAGGTTTCTCGGGAGTTAGAGATGTTACTCTGTCTAATATTTATTGATTTAAAGAAGGCCTTGATTCTTTGATTCTGACTGAAGCAGTCATCGAAGCCCTAGCCAAAAAGAGTGTTCACTCATTGCATCCGGATCCTCTGTGAGCTATATTACAGATTCACCACCAGGATCTCACCATTCTACAAGGACATGATTGTCGAAGTCAAGAGAGGGGTTCAGCAGGGTGATACCATTTCACCAAAATTCTTCAGCGCCACCCTTGAGAGCATGATATGATAACTAGAATGGGAAGAAATCTATTTTGATGGTTGGCAACTACACCACCTCTGCTTTGCTGATGACATTGTTCTAATAATACCAAACATTAGCCAAGCGGCACAAATGCTGTCAACTTTGACAATGAATGTGGAAAGCTTGGACTCCAGCTGAATCTCACAAAGACAATGTTTATGAGAAACGGATTTGTTCCTGACATTTCATTTGCTCTCAATGGAATGAACATCTCTGAATCTAGCAGTTATGTGTACCTAGATTGAGAACTCAACATAAAGAATCATCTGGTACCTGAGTTGCACAGGAGAAAGAGAGCAGCATGGAATGCCTTGTTCAAGAGCATCAAAGAAATAGCTAAGAGGATGAAGAACCTCCGGCTACGGGCACATCTCTTCAACTCTGCTGTTCTTCCTGCATTAACATTCGCCTCAGAGACCTGGGCCCTATGAAAACAGGATGAGAACGCTATTCAGGTATCCCAAAGAGGAATTCAAAGAGCTATGCTTGGAGTATCATGCTTCACTCAAATGAGAGAAGGAATCCGGAGTTCTAACCTTCGTCAATGCTCAAGAATCTGGGGCGCTGTCTCATTTGCCAAGGCATCGAAAATCAGATGGGCTGGACACGTAATGAGATTTAGAGATGACCGCTGGACCAGAGCCATTACCAACTGGATTCCATGGGATGTCAAAAGATCACATGGATGCCCACCTACAGATGGTCAGACTTCTTCACCAGGACCCTGAACAAACAGTTTGAGGTTCTTCATGTTCCTGTCGAGAGCAGACAGGATTATGTCCTGAGAACACCCTGGTTTCTACCACTCCCCAAGCCCTAACCCTGCCCCACCCCTGCCCCTGCAAAAAAAAAAAAAAAAGAGTGGAGAAAAGTTTCTTAAACTTATTTTATGATCAAAATACCACTTATTATATTTTATTTTGCATAGTCCAAAAAGTTCCCAAGTTAGACAAATAAAAGTGATAGTGCATGTACTGATGTCAGAATCACTTTAGGAAATAAATACTCACTTTGCTCTAAAAACAATGAAAAGTTTCATGCCTTCAAATCCAACTTTTTGCTTCAAATGCTATTGTTCAGGTCATGTTGTCATATGACAGAACTTCTATACTCACTTCTGGCCCCCATATTTCCTTTTCCTACAGGAGAATGTCATGTCTATGCAAAACTACTCCAACATAATATCAAGGAAAGATGACTTGCATACAACTATACTTACAGGGATGTCTGTTTCTCTGTTTTCAGAAGATGAAATAATCTAAGCATAAGGGGAAGAAGTCACTTCATAGCTGAAACAAGGATAGAAGGACTAAAAAATTAAATATGTTTGGGTTATTAACACAAACTAGTCTGAGCAATATTTCTGTTTCTTGGTCATTCAGCTTAAGCAATATGAAATGGAGAAATTTTCAATGGGGAGTTTGTTTTTCACATTTGATATGTAATTTGATAACTGTATTTTATCACATCAAATGTTATCTAAACTTAGAAACCAAGAAATATGGAGGTTATTCTTCACAAAGATCCATAATATAAAATTGCAGTCTTCTGAAGAGCTGAGAAGTAGCAGAAAACAAAAACTTTTCACTGGACAAAAATTTCCTATCTTTAGGTATACTGCATTTTTATCACCTTACTTGACTTCTCTTGCATGAATTAAGAATTTTATAATAGTTATGTGCTCACCCATATTTTACTACTGATCCCCACTCTAATGGTAGTTATTTTGTTGGATTTGAAGTATCCTAGAAAAATTATTCTAAAGATAGCACTGTAGCACTGTCCTCCCATTGTTCATCGATTTGCTCAAGCGTGCACCAGTAATGTCTCCATTGTGAAACTTATTGTTACTGTTTTTGGCATATTGAATACATCACGGGTAGCTTGCCAGGCTTTGCCGTGCAGGCAGGATATTCTCGGTAGCTTGCCAGGCTCTCCAAGAGGGGCGAAGGAATAAAGGCATATAAATTCATTGTATTATGTATTATGTGGTTAAGGAACATTTATAGATTGAGAAAAAATTCAAGTGAATTGAATAAATGTGGCTGAAAGATGTAGGCATGAATAGATACTTATTCCCATAAAAATAGCGACTTTTCTTGTACTCAGATTTACATGCTATTGTGTATATATACCACAATTTTATTTTGTAGTAATACGTTTTTGCACACTTGATTGTTTTCAGATCTTGGCTGATGTGAATAGTATTGCAATGAACTTAGGGAGTGAAGAATTCTTTTTGAAATTTTTTTTAATCTTTGGGGTAGATTCTGAGAAATAGAGCTGATAGGTTCATATTGAAGTACAATTTTAGTCTTTTTAAAAGTGTCCATACTGTTTTCTAAAGATGTTGAAAGAGTCAACATTCTCACCAAAAGTTTATAAGACTTCCTTTTTCCCCCCACCCAACGCAAAACTGGTTTTTGTTGTTTTTTAAATGTGTGCTGGTTTCACTTATTTGAAGTGATCATTTGTGGTTTTTTTGATTTCTATTTCCCTGATGATAAGTGATTAAGATAATTTTTGTATACAAAAATTGGCATATTAGTTACCAATTTTTGTATACGCATATTAGTTACCTGTGTGTCTTCGTTAAGAAGGTGTCTGTTTATTTCTTCACCTTTGTTCATGAGCTTGGTTTTTGTTGTTAAGTTTTACAAGTCTTTTATCTACTATAAATATTAACCTTTTCTCAGATGAGTTATGGGCAAGTATTTTCTCCCAATCTGTGGGGTCTTTTTTATTTTAATCAGTCTTTATTTTTTTTTTGCAGTAAAGAAGCTTCCTGCAATTTCAAGGCATGGGGATAGAACTAAAGAGTAGTATGTTGTTGTAAGTCATTCAGAAGGAGAGGTAGGATAAAGAATGGTTTGTCTCATATAGAGAGAATATAACATTATAGATAGCATATTACAAAGCATAATTAATAGAGGTGCTACAAATGGTCAAAGATGACAATACCTGCGAACTTATCTACAGAACTGGGCGTATCAAGGGCAGGGGTTTGGTGTTTTATGGGAGAGAATTTGGGGTCAACGGTGAAGGGAAGTGGACACACTGATGGAGGCTGTGGGTTTGGGAGACTGTATTCATGATGCGTTATTAAAATCAATCTGTTTCGGAAGTTATATAGTAAGAAAAAAACTTTCATCCACTGCTGGCGAGAATGTTGACTGCTGGAGAATTATTTTTAATCAAATCAAATTATTTTTATTCAAATAATAAAACTATATTTTAAAAAAGAATTGGAAACATGTGTGATTGGTAGCCACGTTCTGTGTGGACTTAGCCAAGTATCTATCCACATATGATCCCCCTTCCCCAAAATGTAGGGTTGGAATAAAAAGCACATTTTCTATTCTCTCATGATAGCTGGACTGGTCATTGAGAGATACATGCAGATGAGTAAATGTAGAAGGAAATTGTGCGTGATTTCTTCCTTGTGTTTCTGGTGGGTGATAGCCACAGAGTATAGATTCCCAGACTACTGACTAGCTCAGTGTAATTCTTCAAGCTCTGTATGGCATGGATCCACCATAAGTTCCTGGGATAATGAAGTTTTACTGCTTCATGGTTCTCAGTCATAAGGTCCACAGTAGTTTCCAGTAGTTACTAACCTCTGAGAAGTGTCACTTTCACATTTTTTGTTATACTAGCTCTTTTTAAAACCTTTCTGCTTGACATAATGCTACTTTAAAGTGCAGCAAAAAGACTGGCATTGAGTAGGATGATAACAATAGCGATTTTTTTTAACGTATGTTTGAGCTATATTTTACAGCACAGCAAACAGAACTTGCCTGTAGATTATTCAAGCATAAGAGGTAAAATGAAATAATGATTCCTCTTTTTAGACTTCGTAATCCATGTATTTACTGAGATAAGAAGGAACTGAAGAGAATAGATTAAGTTAAGAACTGTAACTGGTGAATTCAAACCTGTAAGCTTTTATGACGTCAAACTATGCCTTGCAAAAGTATTTGCACTTTATCATTTTATCACTTGACAACCCATTACTCATTGGTCTGCTTGAGTGGGCACCAGTAACATCTCCATTTGTCCCTGTCACGTGCTAGTGTAGCCCAATGGCATCTGCTCGTTCTAGGAACATGAAGAGCCTCAAACAAATCGTTCAGAATCTTGACGAAGAAGTCTCACCATCGCATAGGTGGGTGGCCACATGATCTTTTGACATCCCGTGGAATCCAGTCGGCAATGGCTCTAGTCCAGCGGTCATCTCCAAATCTCATTACATGTCCAACCCATCTGATTTTTGATGCCTTGGCAAACGAGACAGTGTCCCTGATTCTTGATCATTGACGGAGGTTGGAACTCCAGATTCTTTTTTTCATTTGAGTGAAGCGGGTTACTCCAAGCATATCTCTTTCAATTCCTCTTTGGGAGATATGAGTAGCATTCTCATCCTGTTTTTGTAGGGCCCAGGTCTCTGAGGCGTATATTAATGCAGAAAAACAGTGGAATCAAAAAAAATGTGCCCGGAGCCAGAGATTTTTCATCCTCTTAGCTATTTCTTCAACCTCTTGAAGACATTCCAAGCTGCTTTCTTTCTCCTGCTCAGCTCAGGTGCCAGGTCATTCGTCATGTTGACTTCTTGACCTAGGTACACATCACTGTTGCATTCGGAGATGGTTGTTCTGTTGATAGCAAATGGAACATCAGGAACGAGACTGTTTCTCATAAACATTGCCTTTGTGAGATTCAGTTGTAGTCCAACCTTTCCACACTCACAGTTGAAGTCACCCAGCATTTGTGCTGTTTGACTGATGTTTAAAAGGATAAAGGCCCTCCCGTTGTTCATCGATTTGCTCAAGCGGGCCCAGTAATGTCTCCATTATGAGACTTGTTGTTACTGTTTCTGGCATATTGAATAAATTATGGGTAGCTTGCCAGGCTCTGCCGTGCGGGCGGGATACTCTCGGTAGCTTGCCGGGCTCTCCGAGAGGGGCGGAGGAATCGAACTCGGGTCGGCCATGTTGGCTGCGTGCAAGGCAAACGCCCTACCACTATGCTATCACTCCAGCCTGATGTTTGGTGTTATTAGAACGATGTCATCAGCAAAGCGGAGGTGGTGTAGTTGCCGACCATCTATCTTCACTCCCATTCCTTCCCATTCCAGTCGTCGCATGACATTGTCGAGGGAAGCACTGAAGAGTTTCGGTGAAATGGCATCACCCTGCCAAACCCCTCATTAGATTAGAGGCCGCCATAAAAACCTCGATCCCTTTCAGAGAGCTTGGCAAGCGACCGAGAATATCTGCCCACATGGTAGAGCCTGGCAAGCTATCTGTGGCCTATTCGATATGCCAAAACCAGTATGTTTGCACTTTATACAACTCATATATTATAGAGAAGAAAGGGTCTGTGCTTATAAAATTTGTCATTTGAAAAGGTAATTTAGGGTGACTAAAGGGATACTATAGTGTGTAAGACGGCTTCCTTGATTGTGACTGGCCTGGGTTTAATTTCTGACATCCCAGATGTTCTCCAAAGCCCTTACAAGAGAAATCACTGAGTTCAGAGCCAGGAGTAAATACTGGGCTCTATCAGGTGTGGCCCAAATACCAAAATAGTTATAATAAAATTAAAAGGTAACTTATTGGTTGCAAGTGTGAACTCCAGGGTCAGGCCAAAATGTTAAGATTTTGTGATACTTCAAGAATTTAATTTTTAATTGAGGAAACTAGTAAGGATTGCATTATTTCAGACAAAGTGCCATATACTACTCCACTGAAAATTTCTAGTGGTAAAAGTGTGGTAATCATTATGGCAACTCTAGCACATAATATAATGCTTGGTTTGAACAGGTTCTTAATAAAATATTTGTATAATACATAAATGAGTGAAATTTTATTCATCATGAAAATAAAGATCTTTGTTGACAGATAACTAATATTATTTTTAGAGCAAAATTAAGGAAATAAAATCTCAACAATAAAACTGATAGAACTGCTGTTAGATGCTGCTCGCAGAAATTGCAATTGTAGTTTGCTTCAGTTCTCATCTTGCTACACGTTCCAAGATGAGCACTGTAGCACTGTAGCACTGTCCTCCCATTGTTCATCAATTTGCTCTAGTGGGCACCAGTAATGTCCCCATTGTGAGACCTGTTGTTACTGTTTGGCATATCGAGTACACCATGGGGAGCTTGCTAGTCTCTGTCATGCAGGCAGGATACTCTGGGTAGCTTGTGGGGCTCTCCGAGAGAGGCAGTGGAATTGAACCCGGGTCAGCCATGTGGGAGACAAACACCCTACCCGCTGCGCTTTCACTACAGCCATGAGAACTGTATGTTTGAAAAAAGAATAAAAGCGAAGAAAAAATGATAAATTTAAGAATTTTCTATGAGTAAGGCATACTCCAACTGAATACAGTACACAATAAAGATAATTGTTTTAATAAACTAGTAATTCATGATTAAAATGTGATATCACTGATCATAACAAAATATACCATAGAACTGTTTTTGTGTATACTTAACATTTTAAATGGTGTTTTAAACTTAACTATTTCACTGCAATATATTTATGAACCTGAGCATATTTCTTTTTAAAAAGCCTTCATTTTATAGTACTATGCTTTCAATTATATACAAGTAGTTAAGCAACTGAGAGATAAAATATCCATTCGTATTTTTAATGAATACAAACCAATTTATTTTTGTCCACTCATATTACAATATCAAATTGTGGCAATTATCACAATCATAATAAGGCAATTAACACCTTTATATGTAAAAGAAGTCAGTCTTGTGAGTATATATAAAAAAGTTTTAAAAAGAGATAGCACTAAATCTAAATATAGAAAACGCTCATTTTCTGGAAAAAAAGTCACTTATGATAGAATTCAAGCAACAACTTCACAGAGAATTTTTTTTTGAAGACACAGGTCTAAACTGACGCCATTAAATATCAAGATAAAGACAATGGCAATATAATTTTCTGTACAGTGAGAAGATTTCCAAACCATAAATAATAATTTATTTATTTAGCCCTTCAAATTGCTCTCAAAGATTTTTTTTTGAAAATACATTCTATTTATTTTCCAACTAAAATACATTCTATTTATTTTCCAACTAGAATGTGTGGAATATATTTGCCATTAAACCTTTCCATATGAAATGTAAACATTAAATAATCCAATGGAGTACTCTCTCAGCTTCTAAATTGAATTATGCAAAACATAATTTAGTATAATTCTTTGACATACACTTAACTACAAGAACTTGTTTCCTGCCCTACAATGTAGAATGGTGTAGTAAAATATTTTGTTTCTTACTAGAAATATTTTTTTTCATATTGATCATTTTATTTATAGAATAATAACATTTTTCTGAATTTCAAAGGATGTCTATTTGCAAAATCAAATGCAAACAAATAAAATTTATTTAAATATGAACAAATACTAACAAAGCACTACTAGATATATAAAAGTTGTGATTCAATGATGAAGAATTTCGAAAGATAAACCACAATCCAAGTGGTGTCCATCTGCGTGGTAACGAATGACTAAATATCTTTTGAAGAACTTGGGGAAGTTACTTAATTTAGATAATTGTTTACACACTATGATTGAAAATTTACATGTGGTTCATTAAAATAGAGACTCTAACTCCACTTCTATAGCTAAGCTTCTAGTCGGATGCCAAGCTGGCAGTTTAATCAGGATAAAAGACCGAAATTAACTTTGATGTAGCATAAAATGCAGCATAATATTCATAGTAATAATTGTATATGAATTTTTGAGAGTATAATACGTGACATATGGCATAGTACAGGCACCTTTGCAGTTCTTTGGGGACTAAGACGATGCATATTAATTAGCTCCTGGAAAATAAAAACTGTTTCCCTTTAAGAAAAGCTACTGCAGTGCTTATTGGCTTAAGACATCAAAGGAATTAGAGGAATACTGTTAGACTCTGTCTGCACTCATTAAAGCTTTCCACTGCATCAATTGCTCCCGAGTTAATTTTTGACAGAATGCTAAAGAAATTAGAATAGCCATGCATTTTTTTGGCCTCCATAGATTTGGTTTTGGTTGAAAACATAAAATTGCCATTGTGTTACAGCAAACTGTGTACCTAAGAAGAAACTCATCTATCAATTTACACTCAAACTTGGGGTTAAGCAACTCTTTGTGGAACACTACCTGAAATTTCCTCCACTTACTGCTTAATTAAGCTACATCTAGATACGAGATTATAAATATTCTTAAGAAATCTTATCTCACATTAAGAAAGTCTTCAAGATTCTTGGGAGTCCCAGAATATGCTAAAGGCATCTTGATGTATAGCTTTGAAAGAGAATTAGAAAGTATTATGAAAACTGGCTGATAAATATATATTGAAGTCATAGATATTAAAATCACTCAGTGAAGTTTAAAAAATCTCAGTGTCCTTGCTATAGTATATTTAGACACAAAAGGAAACTTAAAAATGAGTGCATATGAAGTTAAATAGAGAAAAGCTACATTTAAAAAAGATATTAGAAAATATCTTTTTTAGGACAGAGTCAGGGATACACACACAGGGATCTGAGTTTGATCCCAAGAGTGTCCCAGATACCCCTGAGCACTGTTTAGGAGAAGCTCATCCAAAAAGGGTCTTATGTAACTCTTCTTTCAAATTCTGGTTAAGTGGCCAATCCTGTCCACATGTAAAATCATCAAAAGATAATTTTTTAAAATTTAAAAATAGAAATTATAAGTCACATACTACAAACCCACTTAATTGAGACTTAATGGGATGAAATAACGCTGAAGGCTTTTTATATCTTTCGAAAAAATATATTATAATAAACCTTTTAAACTCATGCAAGAAACAGTCACTGGTACAGCTGCACAGACAATTTTCCCAAATTCCACAGTACTGTTTTTTAACCACTAAGTTGTATCCATATTCCCGAGATGGAACAAGTAGCTGAGCCTTTTCTTGAAATATTTGGACTCATTTTTCTCCTACTCACTACATGGATTGGCAGCTTAAAATAATTCCTCTCTATTAAAAGAATGTGCAGCTAAGGCACATTTAAGTAGCCTATTAAACCAATGAGATGACAACGTGCTACCCTCAGAGAAAGCTTAATTTTAGGAGTAATTAATTAGACACAGCACAGAATATCTCAGGAGAACAATTTTTGGCTAGGTCTACCGACTTACTGTGCAAATAATTACAGTTTTTCATTTGAGACAAGTTGCTGATTCATCATGAATCAGATGGTTACGATTATCATTTATTTTATTTTCATATTACCTGCCCTTCCAATAGGGGAACCTGCTGCATTCAACATATTTAATTTTAAATGGCAATTTGTTTTTTCCACTTTTTAAGTATGATATAAAACTTAGGTTATAAATATGAGCATCTGTTCTTTCCTTCCACAGTGAAATCATATAGGTATTTTTGAGCACAAAATTCTGAAGCATATGGCTTTGGATTCTTTTTTTCTACTTTACTTTTTATTGTCATGAGAGTCTATGCTTATTTTTTATTGCACTGTTTATTTTTAATTTATATATGTACATTTACTACTATCAGGGTGGGTTGTCATCATCAGAAATTATGAGAAATTTTTTTCCTCACACTCCTTCATTAAACAATAAAGTGTAAAACTACATGGTATGATCAGTTATGCAGAAGTGCATTTAATTTGTGTTTCAATAGAAATTATATAACTTTCTATATTCATAATATTTTCCTAATGCTTTCCACATCACATAATAAGGTAAAGAAAGGACAAGATATGTGAGACCCCAACAGAAAAGGATACATTGGCTCTTTTTATTAACTGGAAAATGTGCTGTAAGTGACTTGTTTCCTTGTTGCTGTTTTCTTGCTTTTTTTTTTTTTATGAATTGATACAAAGCTTCTTTACCCTCCCCACCACAAAAAAAAAAAAAAATAGGTGATCAAGTCTAGAACAGTACCTGCTTTGTAGTGCCACGGATGTTAGCTGTGTCTATATCCTTTTCTAAGAGTCAAAATGTTTTAATAGCACCATGAATGATACATTTTTGGTTTCTTCTAGTTCCTATGACTCTTCAATTTATTTTGCGATATTGCTAAATATTTTTTCTTAAGGCACATATAGGTTCAAATTGCTTTTTTATTTTGTTTTGTTTTTGTTTTGCTTTTTGGGTCACACCTGGCGATGCACAGGGGTTACTCCTGGCTCTGCACTCAGGAATTAGCCCTGGTGGTGCTAAGGGGACCATATGGGATGCTGGGAATCAAACCCAGGTTGACCGCATCCAAGGCAAATGCCCTACCTACTGTTCTATTGCTCTAGCCCCCCGCTTCATTTTTATTTTTAACCTTAGTCTACAAGGTTTTCCAGAAAACACTGGTTTAGCTAACTAATTCTATATTGAACTAAAATGTCCTTTCATGAAAAAAATGTCCTCGCTCATTTTGGGGTCACAGGCCCAATCTTTGTGTCTTTTGGATTCCCAGAGGCATCTTTATTTGTTTGGCATGGCCAAAGAATGAGCATTGTCATTAAAAACAATGATCTCAGCCCACATGGCAGGTGACACAATGGCTGGTAACATTAAAGGAACTGGAAAAGTTTTTACACGCCTATAACTTCAGGGAATGAGGTGGATACATTTTTTTACAAAAAAATGGAAAAAAAATAAGTTCAATTCCAGTATTGCTTTTGCCGTTAGCAAAATAGATGGCTGTCCAAGTTTCTTAATCACTTTGGCTTCAGTCACGATCTCTGACGGGAATGAATCTTTCCCTCACTTAAGGTACCACAGTGCTGCTTATAGCTTGGGAAGATACACTTTACATTTAAGTGGGGCTTGACATTGATGTTGTCTATCTACCAAGGCCTTTTGTTGTGGTTGGGAGGGAGCGGGGCTTTGTGCAAGGAATTGGGGCATCTTCCAGAAGAGCTCAGGAAGCAGCCAGGTGACCAAAGGTTGAGTGGGGAAGATGGTCTTCACAGTGACTCTTGACCCAAAGTTCAGCATGATCCAGAGTTCAACACGGTGCTCCTTGAAGAGCTTAGGAAGATCCAAGGCTGACTCAGAGTTGTCCCAGATGCCAACAATGCTCTCTGGCATTCAGGGCCGCATAACAAGATGCTCAGGGGACCAGGTGTCATCAGGTATCCAGCTGGGGTAAGTCATAAGCAAGTCATTCATCCTTAGACAACCTTTAGGTTCTCTTTGACGCCAAAGGCAGTATCTTATGTGTATCAGTGTGTATTCCGTCTGTTCTGGCATGTTGTTAGAGATACATGAATGGCTAGTACCAAGCACCTAGATAAAAAGCTACTGGCACTATTCCTAAAACACATGTTTAGCATGTGTATCATTTTAATTTGCTTGTTTGTTGGGGAAAACATTGAACTGTTTCCTCTCATCATGGAAACATGAGAATTGGTATTCAGTAGGAAACATGGCCCTTGACGGGTGCTCTGGGATAGAACAGGGAAGGAATTATGTTGGAGTGAAGCGTTCACCAGGAGGAGGAGGTAGTGCTGAAAGCTGGTGAAGTCTTATGGATGAAACCCTGTCAGCAACAGTACTGTAAAAGACAGTGCAGAAACTTAGATATTTAGAAGGTGTCCCTCATAGAGGCGGACTGGTGGATGGAAAGCAAATGTGGGCAAGGCAGAAAAATCAGTAAAGGAAAGTGGGCACTAGTGAAGGGGTAGGTGTTGAAAAAATACATGCCTGCAACCCAGTCATGAGTCACTTTGTAATCTTATCGTGCCTAAATAAAAAACTCCACAAAACTGAATAAAATATTTCCCTTGAGGAGGGCTCCTGTGATTATCCTTTTAAGAGATATATTCAGTCAAAAATACAAAGCAATATCTATAATTAGTGGGTATTCATATACAGCCACCTACTCCCTTAAATCAAAGATAAGCACGTTTATCATTAATGTTAGTTTTCACAGAATAAATACCACATCATTGTCGTGTGAAAGACAAATATTATGTTTTGGGGTGTGCAACACAGTCTTCAGTACGCAATTTTAAAACAAAAATGTTTTATTCTCTTAAGAGTTCTTATAGATTGAGGAAGTAAATTTACTTAGAATTTTGTTCTACATTTTAAAAACTGCTAAGTTGGTAATTTTGTCTATTTTAAAGATTTTTCTGTAAATGAAGAATGGGAATAAAGAAATTGAATTACATATTATAGTGATGTAGGGTGGGCATTTTTTTTTTCTTTTTGGGTCACACCCTGTGATGCACAGAGGTTACTCCTGGCTCTGTACTCAGGAATTACTCCTGGCGGTGCTCAGGGGACCATATGGGTTGCTGGGAATCGAACCCGAGTCGGCCACGTGCAAGGCAAAACGCCCCCCACACACACACACTGTGCTATCGCTCCAGCCCCAGGGTGGGCATTTTACCATTTGCTGGAGTCCATTTCTGCATGTAAATCTTTCCCTTTTCTTTTGTTGTTGATTTCTGTAGACTCAGAGAGGGCACTGATGTCGGGGAATGCAGTTTCCTGGTTCTTTTAGCCTTTCTTACAGATACTTCTCCACATGGCAAAATGTTTTCAAAAAAGAACATGTACATTACTTTTAAAAAAAGTAAGATAGTTTAATTTTTCATGTAAAAATATATGCACACAAGCAGTTCAGATCAAAAGGAATTTCTGCTTGACTTGCTTAGCTAATTGCCTGAATTCTCTTCTTTGCCTTGAGCATATAAACATTACTTATAGTAGGAACAGCTGACCCTTGTAAATCAATTAATCAATACTGATTAATTCCTTCCCTTCAACTTCAGCTTTCCTTTAAACTAAGATTAGGTTTATGCTCATCCATAAAAAATGAAGACAGACAGAAAATGTTCTGGCAGTATAGAATGGGAACTTGTGTTTGAGTGTCGTCTTAGAAAAGGGAAATTTACATGAAATATTACGGATCACATTCCTAAAAGTAAATACTCCATCTAATACCGGAATTTTTCTAATAGAGTTCTAAAGATAAGATTCAAGTTTAAGCTATCACCTAATAGAATGCAAGGATTTGGGGTAACAGTGGATGCTAGGACCATTCTATGCCAATTTCAAAAGCTTTATTTCTATGGAAAGGAAGAACAGTGAGAGGGAAGACATACTTTTAGCATAATACTGTATTTTATGCATAAAATTAAAAGCACAAATTATTTCAACTTTTCATTAGTCACAATTAGGGATAAAGAAGGAAAAATAGCAAGTGTTTCTTTGTAAAACTAAAGAGATTTTACATTGATAAAAGCAACTATTTCATAGTAAAAACTATATGTCAGTGGCAGAAAGAACACTTGCATACTTTTTAAGATATTTGAGCTTTTCAAAGAAAAGCTTTATTACTTCTCTGTGAAAATTATATGGTATTCTCTGCAAACTACCTTACTGCAGGAGTTTCAGAAAAGACACAAGTAGGATGAGTAACATAAGACTCTCATTTTAGAGTAACTCTGTTTCAATGTTTTCAACAGAAACAATACTGGAAAAACAACCAATATTTCTCCCTCATAAGATATACATCACTCCTAAAACTTTTATAAAATCAACTGAGGCAAATTAGGGGCTTCAAAGCAAGTCACCATGTAAATTGTTAGGAAAAAAATTTGCATTTAAATTGCTCTGTGCAGCTACCTAGAGATTTTCCCCTGGAATGTTTATGGCTCCTTCCCTCCCCCGTTAATACATAAAAAAATACAATTTCATAACCAGTGTATTACAACATCTAGTTGTGTTATGAACAGGCACTTCATTTCATACTGTAGAAACATTCAAAGTGGTTTTGTTCAACCAAACATTCAGTTAAAATACTTAAAAATCTTCGTAATGAATACTTAATAGTGAAGTCACTCAGAAACAATATTAACTCTCCATTTCCATTAGAGAAACAAGGTTATCAATAGCTCTAACATAGGGGGAAATCTCACTTCCTATATTTTTGTTCATAGGAGCTAGGATTGTCCAGAATTTTTTGGAAACCCTCTCCCCAAATATAATATATGTATATACATAGCTGATCTTAATAGATAACTTTTAAGTATAATTTCAACAATCAGCTTTAACATATTCAGATAAAAGAAAAATATTAAATGTGCAAAATGCTCTTTATATATACATTAAAAATTCAACATAATTATAGTTTTAGACATGTATAAAAAGCTGTTGATGGTGAAAGCCTTCAATTGTAGAAACTCTGGTCAGATTAGAGCTTTTGCTTCAGAAACTGTAAACAGACCATTTTAAGTGTCGAAAGTTTTCTCAGTTTTTTCCAATAACGATGCTTTCGAACACATCAAGTCCTTCTTTGAGGTAAACCCGAGCTGAATTAATGCTGTTCAACACCTCTGAGAGAGCTTCTTGAAAGGTTTCATTTGATGCAAGTGAGTCCCAGGCTTCCTGGAGTATAGAGAACCGTCTGGTCTTCTCATCAAGGTGGTACAGGATGTTTCTAAAGAGAAATAAGAGTCAATAGTCTACCCCAAGGCCATATGCATATCAAGAACTGCTACTGATATTTCCAACAGTGATGGCTGCAATAATGGACAGTAAGTCAGAAAAACACAATTTTCATTTTTTAGGCTCTAATAAATTGATATATATAGATGTGCTCATCAAAAACCATCCCTAGCGATGAAAGAGAATTAACATCATTGCCTCCAAATAAGCACATTATTGTTATCAAATAGAACAAAAATTGTTGTGATAAAAAATAACTAAAACTGAAATCATAAAACTTCGAAATTTAGTTGCCAATAAATGTGGGACTGTGATGTATGTTGACTGATTGCAGGACATGTCATCAGTGAAACACAAATTATGTGGATGGAACTGTGTAAGATATTCAACATATAAAGAAAGAAGGAAGGAAAGAAAGAAAGAAGAAGAAAGAAAGAAAGAAGAAAGAAAGAAAGAAAGAAGAAAGAAAGAAAGAAAGAAAGAAAGAAAGAAAGAAAGAAAGAAAGAAAGAAAGAGAAAGAGGAAGGGAAGGAGGAGGAAGGGAGGGAGGGAGGGAGCGAGGGAGGGAATAGGAGGAAGGAAGAAGGAAAAGAAGGAAGGAAGGAAGGAAGGAAGGAAGGAAGGAAGGAAGGAAGGAAGGAAGTTAGGAAGGAAGGAAGGAAGGAAGGAAGGAAGGAAGGAAGGAAGGAAGGAAGGAAGGAAGGAAGTTAGGAAGGAAGGAAGGAAGGAAGGAAGGAAGGAAGGAAGGAAGGAAGGAAGGGAGGGAGGGAGGGAGGGAGAGAGGGAGGGAAGAAAGAGAGGGAGAAAGAGGAAGGAAGGGAGGGAGGAAGGAAGGAAGTTAGGAAGAGAAGGAGGGAGGTTAAAGACAGAGGGGAAGGAAGGAAAGATTGGAGGGAAGGAGGGAGGGAGGGAGGGAGGGAGGGAGGGAGGGAGGGAGGGAGGGAGGGAGGGAGGGAGGGAGGGGAACTTTTCTGCCAGGAATTTTCAACCTTCTACTGATGATATTAATAGTTGAAAAAATATCTGTTGCTACATTTGTCCTATGTTTTGTATGATGGTAAGTAGTAAGTAACCAATATCCCTACTTAGTATTGACCAGTAGCCCCAGTCTATTTGGAATGTTCAGTCCATTTTAGTTTTTTTAATGGACTACCCTAGAATTAAGTGGATCAAACACCAAATTTTGCTTCTCAGTCTTCTGTAGGTCAGAGATCAGAATTCAGGGTACCAGTGGTTGGGTTCTAGGTGAGAATCTTCTTTCTGATTCTAGTCTAAAAATGTCTACCTTGGTGTGGGCACACCCACACAGAGAGATTCCTTACAAGCCTGTGTCCCACCGAGAAGGACATGATCATCTTTGTACTTGATTACTCCTCAAAGGCCCTTCACTGGAGGCTACAGGGATTCATGTTTCTATTTTGCGGGAAATACAAGTTTTAGTCCACTGTTGTGAAAACTAAAAATGTCTTCTTACATCTAAATTTTCCTTAATGTGGCAAAATTGCACCACTCCTGGGGGTACTCAGGGGTGGGGGTGCGTATGGGATGCCAGGGATCCAACCCAGATTATCCTTATACAAAGCAAGTACCGAACTCATTAGACTATAGCTCCAGCCCTGTTTCTTTTATTATTATTATTATTATCTTTATAAAGTAGTTCACAATATTGGATTATATTTAATATTTGGACACTGATCCCACAACCATAACATCTTCCCACCACCCTCATTGAGATGTTTCCATCCCCAACACCATCTCCTGCCCCAAAGCAGAAGTGAAATGATTCATTTGATATTATTTGCCATGAATAAACTGCGTTTATTCGTGATGATGAATTCAAGATGAACTTTCTGTGTTCCCAGAAAGTTTCCTTAGAGGAAAGTGTGTGAAGATGGTTGCATTTCACCCAGGGGCCATTACGCCCTTCTATAAGAGATTACTGACATGTTGTTGAAGATTGAGCCTTGCGTGCTTATATATAGCACTATAGCACTCTTGTCCCGTTGTTCATCGATTTGCTCGAGCGGGCACCTGTAACGTCTTCATTGTGAGACTTGTTACTGTTTTTGGCGTATCTATTATGCTATGGGGAGCTTGACAGGCTCTGTTGTGTGGGCAGGATACTCTCTGTAGCTTGCTGGGCTCTACGAGAGGGACAGGGGAATCGAACCTGGCTCAGCCACATGCCAGGTAAATGGCCTACCCATAGTGCTATTATATATAATATATGTATACCTGTAAATATATATTTCCTTCTTAATTGGTTGCCTTCTACTTTAAACCCCATGAAATATGGTGCACTGCTCTTGGAATATTAGTGGCTTAAAGTATGAGATGTTCAGGAACAGATTCACTCATGGGGGAGACCTGTCTGAGAGTATAGAGAGTGGCCATGAGCCTGGTGGTGGCTGAGTTCTGGAGGCTTTCGGCTGCCAGGGTTGGGTCCCTTGGGTGGGAAGGAGCCTTATCTGCCCCCCTCTGGGATACCTTGAATGAAACAGCCTGGTGTAGAGTCTGGCATCCAGCCCTGTAAAATTTTAATCATAACTACTATAAAATATCTAGAAGGGAGACAATGTGAAAGAATAAAGATGCATCTTGAAAAGTTTAGATATAAAACTCAATCATTATTATGTTGTATCACTCAAAATTAATATTTATAAAATACATCATATATATTAGTAATTATTGCTATAAATACATTGGAGTCCAGAGTCTGCCTGACTTAATTCTAGCAATTAAGCCATGCAGTAACATGCTATAATCATTATTGTAAAAATAAATGAGAAAAGAGATAGCTCTTTTTTAGTTTGTTAACTTCTATAGAATTAAACACATTCCCATATGTTACATGATACAAGAAGTAAGCTGTGGCAAGTTATTATGTCAGATAAATATTCATATCTATTTCCACTCAAATCAGATACAAGTCAGCATAAAAGCAAAAATTTTGAAATTTTAGTTGAAGATGAGTTACTTGGATACTTTCATTGTAATGTTAGAAGAAAAAAATGGATATACACTGAGACCATTTAAAAATTAGTTGATTTTAATTAGGAAAAGCATCAAGAAATTACCTCACAATTCAATTAAGGATTTAAAAAAATAGCATTTTTAAATTTTTATCATATGGAAAGTTTCTACTACTTATTTGCAGACGTCACTCCTTTTTTTCCCAGTTTTATTTTGCATAATGTTTTATTTAAACACTATTTAGCATGTTGCTTAAATTTAAATATATGTATTTTGAACCTCTTCAAAGAAAATAGTAGCATATCGTTTTAACTTTAATATTTGAATGGAAGATGAAAAAAGGGTATCTTTACATTTTTGTCACATAATTCTATATTTTGGGAATTTCCTTACATATAAAATCATTACCTTAAGTGGTACACAGCCATCGCAGAAAGCAAAACCAGTATATTTCAAGGTTAATTGTTCAATATAAAATATTCTATGTCTTTAAAATATTTCAATTAAATTGATATTTCTAAATAAAAGAAACTCATTAAAATCTTTTTACACTCATTTAATATCACCAAATTTTCCTGCTCTTCAACTCTATGTCATCACTTGAACACGTATGTTGCTTGGTTGTCTTAATATATCTTGGCTCTTTCCACTTTAGAAAAAAGCTCATGTGCTCTCTTAAACAAACATATTCTTCCTCTGTTTTTCTGTTTTTCTCCCCAAACATCTTTCTAAGTAAGTTTCATTCAATGAAAAACATCTTGAATCACGAAAGGTAAACAATGTCACCAAATGTGAACCTTAGTTAAAGACTATTAAAATATTTTACCTGTATAATACATACATACATATATATGTCCATCGATTTGCTCGAGCAGGCCCAATAACGTTTTGAGACTTGTTACTGTGTTTGGCATATCGAATACATCACGGGGAGCTTGCCAGGCTCTGCCGTGCAGGCTAGATACTCTCGGTAGCTTGCCGGGCTCTCTGAGAGGGACAGAGGAATCAAACCTGGGTGGGCCGAGTGCAAGGCAAACGCCCTGCAAATTACAGAATTATATATTATCAGAATGCTCAAAGTTGCTGCTGTTTTTAAATGTGGCGACCCTGGGGTAGGAGGTTAGGGTTCATGGTTAGCAGGCATCTGACTCAGGTTTAATTCAGAGCACCATATGGCCTACCCAGCTTCTTTGCATGGCCCAAGTATTATCATAGTCTGACAACTGAACTGATGACCAGCTTAGCCCAAAATTTCTGCTAGGACCCCAAGCCTCCTAAGAACCACCTGGGAGTGCCCCTCTCAGTTATACAAATAAATAAATTTAGAGATTCCTGTTTTTTCAGAGTAGAGCAGATTGGCAATCAACCAATGGTGAATAAAATGAAACATCTAATAGGAAAATAAAATGGAAAGAAAGAAAACATACTTGAAGCATTCATGTCAAGTGTGTGCTATACAACCATGAGAAATTACAATTCCTAGTAATTGATTTCTGCTCTTAACACAAATCTCCTTTACTTTATTTATTATTCATTTATTTATTTATTTATTTTTGCTTTTTGGGTCACACCTGGCAATGCACATGGATTACTCCTGGCTCTGCACTAAGGAGTTACTCTTGGCGGTGTTCAGGGAGCCATATGGGATGCTGGGAATCGAACCCGTGTCGGCCACATGCAAGGCAAACGACCTACCCGCTGTGCTATCTCTCCAGCCCCATCTGCTTTACTTGAATTCAGAACATTTTACATTTTATTTGCAAAGAATTGACTGTGTAATTATCTTCATAAAAACCATCCTATTTGCATATATACATGCATCTCAGTATGGCATGCAGAGACATCAGACCTAATTAAGATATTATTTAATTGAAATCATTTTAGCAGTCATCGCATTTAAAATAACATTAATTCCACCCTCATGCCTATCTTCTCTCATCTGTAACAATTTGGATCTTATAAATGTATTTTATACAGTCATCCTGACCCACAAACAACACAAAGAGACTACTAAAAGGAAAGCATAGTACATTATTGATGACACTAATGAAATTACAACACACATCACTCATTTTAATGGGTCTGTTTCAATGACACATCACGGTGACCAGAAAAGAGCAGTACCAAACTCAGGAACCTAATTAATGACTCCTGGCAGCATTAGTAAGGAGATGAAGAATCTTTACTCAATTAACAAATCTTTTCCACTCAGCTAACGCAAGAGGAAACTGAAAAGACATTTTTTTAAATAACAGCATCTAATGTCTCCATGAGTCATTTTCTTGTGTGTGAATTTAGCAAATTAATGACAGAAATGATGATTCTTTTTCAAAATTTCATCTCATTTTCATGAATGAATAAAAACATACTAAACTTGAATTAATAGTCATACCTATGCTGAGAAACTGCTAAGTGAAATCACACAGGCATTTTTATGGTTTTCAAATTGCCTGAGTATGTATACAAGCTGAATTCAGAGAGAAAAGGCCAACAATATTTCAGACAAGTGTTCCTAATTTAAGTATCGTGCCAACTGAAACCCCTAGTTAACAACAGATTACTGTATTTTTACCAACACTAGAAATATTCTTTGATTTGGATCCTATGTTCACAAGAATTTACAAAACCCTACAGCTGTGCTATTTATGGTGCAAATACCCGTTCAGCTAAATTTAAACTATTCTATACTTAAGCAGAATGAGAGCACTGATCTTGTCAAACCATAGAATACTTGCTCTGCAGAAAACCAAGGCTAAAGACATTCAAAGTACATTGCTTGTGGCTACTATTATTCTCTTCTCCGTATACATAGGGGCACTTAAAAATAGGACTTGTTTCCATCCAGTGGGGAAATCTATTTCTTTATCTCTTGAATCTAGTTAGTTTTCAATATATGCATTGACAAGTATAATGAGGCATATATACATGAGTCTAAGTCTTTATTTTCTTTTCTTTTTTTTCTTTCTTTTTCTTTTTTGGGTCATACCCAGCAATGCACAGGGGTTGTTCCTGGCTCTGCACTCAGAAATTACTCCTGGCGGCTCTCAGGGGACCATATGGGATGCTGGGAATCGAACTCAGGTTGACCACATGCAAGGCAAACGCCCTACCCGCTGTGCTATTGCTCCAACCCCAAGCATAAGTCTTTAAAGATTTTGCATGATTGTTTATACAGATACATGTGAATATATGTATTAAGTATATATATGTATATGAGTATATATGTATATATATGCATATACATGTATATATAGGACATTGCCAAATGTTTTCTAGTTTAAGCAGGGCTGGTTAAGACCTCTCTGGCAGAAGAAAGAACACATGAAGCCGAGAGGAGCTATTCTGCTGAGGTTTTGCCAATGCTGAGTGGTCCTGAGGCAAGTTGGCAGCAAAAGCACTGGTTGCAAACATCAACACAGCCAAATGATACTCAGTCAGGCCCAGACCTGACTGATTTGCCGCTGAGTTAGGTCTAAATGGCCATATTGAAGTATTAATGACAAATTAAAACAACTGTTTACAGTTGTTTAAAGTCACTAAATTTGAGGTTGCTTTCAGTGGAGCAACAGATAATTGATATAATTGGGTAGTGTTTTTCTTCCCTGTGGTAAAGGAAGGGTTTATGTTATGTTATGTGGCTTTAGGCACTCATTCCCTATTCTCTTTTAATTGCTCTGACAAAGTGCAGCGTGTGATGTAGAATGTGACTGGTCTTTAAATGACTGACTGAATTCAGAGGACACAATTGAAAAAAATCACACCAACCAATTCTCCGTGAGATATGTGTTGCGAAATTAGGATACCTGTTTTATACATCAGACATTTGTAGATGTCTATTTATAGAGTTTCAGCTGGCATTTTTCCTCTTACCAAATCATATCACAAACATGCACACTATCATAATTTCTTGTTGCTGTTTAATATAGATCACTCTGCTACAGTGATGGACAGCAGAAATGGACAAACGTTATTGTTTCCATTAAATAAAAAATATAACAAAAATAGTGGAGTGAATGATTGGGTTCTGTACTGTTCCTGTGTCAAAATTTCTCAGTGCATCTAAGTATCTAATTATGTATCAAGAGTTTTCCTTATTTTAAGTAGTTGAGAGATTCTACTTATACAGGACAATGCACGGTTTAATGTGTTAGATTATTAGAGAATATTATTTTACTGTAAATATTTGATGCACCCATCAATATAATCTCTATAAATATAGTAGCACTGTAGCACTATAGCACTGTCTTCCCATTGTTCATCCATTGCTCTTGCGGGCACCAGTACTGTCTCCATTGTGAGACTTGTTTTTGGCATATCGAATACACCACAGGGAGCTTGCCAGGCTCTGCCGTGGGGATGGGATACTCTCGTTAGCTTGCCGGGATCTCTGAGAGGGATGGAGGAATCGAACCCCAGTCGGCCGTGTGCAAGGCAAGCACCCTACCCGCTGTGCTATCGTTCCAGCCAAACTATAAATATGCACTGGAGTACTCACTATATATCTTATATGGGAGAAGCTCGTGGGGAATATCCTAGTTTCAGTTTAACTTGTCCCAACTGGTTCAAATCACCACAACATTGATTTTTACAATTAGAGAATTCAGTTAATGGTCATACTCTAACAAAATGTATTATTTCAGCAATGTGCATACAACCGAATCTTGGGGATGCAATTTGAAGGAAAAATTTCTTTAATATTGTAAGAACAACTGGTTTTTGCTGTTCAAACAGAATCATCTAATCCTTTCCTCTTTTTTAAATGGTATGGGTTATGGTTATAAAAGATGCAGCAGTAGGTCTCTGAGAAAATACAGCCAATAGGCTACTTGCCTTGCATGCAGCCAACCCAGAATCAGTCCCTAGAAACGCATATGATCGTGGGAGTCCTGCCAGGAACGATGCCTGAGCAGAGAGTCAGATGGAAACCCTAGGCATTACTGAGTGTCCTCTCAAAAAATAGAAAAACATGTAACACAACATTATTTTGTCCTAGTAGGAAAATCAGCCTTAATAAGATATTAATTAGCTTCTCCCTAATGGTTTAGTGATGTAGAGCGTTTTTCATGCGCCTTTTGACCATTTGAATTTCTTCTTTGAGGCAGTTTCTGTTCATTCCATCTCCCCATTTTGGATGGGGTTAGAGGTTTTATGCTTACAAAGTTCTACCAGTGCCTTGTATATCTTTAATATTAACCTCTTATAGATGGGTATTGGGTGATTAGATTTTACCACATGATGGGTTGTTTTGGTATCTTGCTTTCTGATCTTTTTCATAAACAAATGGGACTACGTTAAACTAAATGTAGTCTTCTTCTGCACCTCAAAAGAAACAGTAACCAAAATACAGAGGAAGCCCATGGAAAGGGAAAGAATAATTACTCAATATCCAGGTGATAAGGGGTTAATATCCAGGATATACAAGACACTAGAAGAACTATACAAGAAAAAATACCTCAAACCCCATAAAAAATGGGAAGAAGAAATGAACAGGAGCTTCCTCAAAAAAGAAATACAAATGGCCAAAAGGCACATGAAAAAATGCTCTATATCACTAATCGTCAGGGAGATGCAAATCAAAACAAAAATGAGATATCATCTTACACCATAGAGACTGGTACACATTCAAAAGAACAAAAGCAACCAGTGTTGGCATGGGTGTGGGGAGAAAGGGACACTCCTCCACTGTTGGTGTGAATGCCCATCGGTCGAGCCATTTTGAAAACCAATATGGGCATTCCTTAAAAAACTAGAAATTGAGTTTCCATATAACCCTGCAATACCACTTCTGGGAATATATTCCAATGGTGCAAAAAAACACTGTAGAAATGACATCTGCATCTGTACATTCATTGCAGCACTGTTCACAATAGTCGGAATCTGGAAACAACCTGAGTGCCTGAGAACATAAAGAAACTATGTTACATCTACTCAGTAGAATACTACCCAGCTGTTAGGAAAACTGAAGTCATGAAATTTGTGTATAAACACTTGGAAAGTATCATGCTGAATAAAATTACTTTGAATGAGTGGACAGATATAGAAAGACTGCATTCATTTGTGGGATATTTTTAGAAAAAAATAGTCTGAGACTAATATCCAAGGCCAGGGATAATAGGGTCCAAGAGGGTGAATTGTTGGAAGATACCAGAAGTACTTTGGGGGCAGAAGGCAGTTAGGATAGAGAAGGGGCCAGTACAACAATAGTTGAAAATGATTATGCTGGACAAGAACAGAGTGTTGAAAGTAGGTAAAGGGATGTCCATGATAACCTTTCAGTATCTGTACTGTAAACCACAATGCCCAAAATAAAGGGTAGGGGTGGGGAGAGGAGAGAGGGAGAGGAAAAGGAAGAGAATATAAGTGCCTGATATAGGGAGAGGGTAAGGGAGGGAGACTGGGGACACTGATGGTGAGAAATGTCCACAGGTGAAGGGACAGGATGTTGGAACATAGGACTGAAATCCAGTCAGGAGTAACTCTGTAACTGTGTAGGCCACTATGATTAAGCTTAAAAAAGCAACAACTTATAAAATCATAAGATATTAAATAAGGGAGAACTTAGAGGCAGGAACAAGAGAGACTTATTTTTGGACAAATGATAAAGATGTAAGTGAAGTGATGGAATGTCAGGTCTTCTTGAATTTTCAATTATGTGATCTAAGCTACTCTAAGTTAATTGAACAGGATTTATGCCATACATATTGCATTCAGATATGATTCATATTGGCCATATTTTTA
Source organism: Sorex fumeus (assembly GCF_029834395.1). Taxonomy (NCBI): domain Eukaryota; kingdom Metazoa; phylum Chordata; class Mammalia; order Eulipotyphla; family Soricidae; genus Sorex; species Sorex fumeus. Next base: position 40,502,902 of record NW_026606067.1, on the reverse strand, counting down.
AGACCATCCATGTTATCCTTATTAGTTTTATTTTTTATCATAAGAATTTAGACATTTTAAATTTATTAACAACAATAACAATAACACTGTCCTCCCATTGTTGATCGATCCACTTGAGCAGTCCCAGTAAGTCTCCATTGTGAGACCTCTTGTTACTGTGTTTGGCGTATTGAATATGTCATTACCAGGCTTTGCTGTGCGGGCAAGATACTCTCGGTAGCCTGCCAGGCTCTCCGAGAGGGGCGGAGGAATTGAACCCTGCTCGGCTGGGCCGGCCGTATGCAAGGCAAACGTCCTACTGCTGTCCTATTACTCAACTAACTTCTTTGAAAGTAGAAATATTTTCCTTGAAGGTAGAAATTTCTTTGAATAGCAAATATTCTAAATTATTTTAAAACATTTTAAGTCAACATAACATTGCCTATTTTCAACATTATTAAGAATAAGGGTGATTGAAAAACTGAAACTTTAAACATAAATCACAAAAGCTCAAGGTATTTTTTATTGGGTTATCTTGAGATACAGTTACAAAGCTTTCATGTTTGAGCTTTAGTCATCCAGTGATCGAACACCCATCCCTGCACCAGTGCACATTTTTCACCACCAAGTATATTTCTATCTCTAGTACCCCGCTCCATCCCAGTTTAATAAGGGAATGTTTTCAAAAATTACACATAACAACCATAAAGATATCTTTAACATTTGCAGGGGTAGGGGCGGGTTTTGGACCACCACCAGTAGTGCTCAGGGCTTAGTTCTTGCTCCAAGGATCATTCTGTCCCAGAGGACAGTATGCAGTGCCAGGACTTAGAACTGTGTTCAGCTGCGTGCAAAGCAAGCCCCTTTCTTTCTATAATATCTCTCCACCCCAATTTTACAGATCTGTCTCTCATGCTAACTTAGAAAACTTTCACTCACTCAAAGATGCTAAAATATATAATAAATTAAAGAAAACTTTGGATGTTGTTCTTAGTTGAGTAAATTTTTTCACAACTTATTAGGGGATTGATAACTATTTTTGATAGCATAAGAAAACAAAATGCTATGTAGCCAAATGGATCCATAGAGAATTTATTATTTATTTACATTTTAAAAAACTAAAATAATTTAAATTTAAATCTCATTTATTTTTGCAAAATTATACAATTACTGGATAGAAAAATTAAAATTGATTTCATTGAAGTGCTTTGCGGAATAAAAAAAATAATTTTAAAAGTGGTATCAGTTCCAAAGTGATTTTTGACTGAAGGAGTTAATAATCTATTCTTTGTATGTTACTAATATACTAAAATAAATCCAGACAAACTCTACATTTGAACCCTAACTTTCAAAGAATCTAAAATAGGAAAATACTTTTGTAATAATTTTTTATATTTTACTTTTTTTCCTCTCAGAAAAAATTCAGTTTAGATACATTTGGGCTAGATCAATAGCACAGTGGGTAGGACGTTTGCCTTGCACACAGCCAACCTGGGTTTAATTCCTCTGCCCCTTTCAGAGAGCCCGGCAAGCTACTGAGAGTATCTCACCTGCACGACAAAGCCTGGCAAGCTCCCTGTGACATATTCGATATTCCAAAAACAGTAACAACAAGTCTCACAATGGAGACATTACTCAAGCAAATTGATGAACAATGGGAGCAACAGTACTACAGTGCTACTTTTTTCCTCTTAAAAAATTTCAGTTTGGGTACATTTGAGATGTTTTTGTTTAAAGATACTGAAAATAAGGAAGTTTTGAATATAATAAGATTCTTATTTTATTTTCCCATAATTAATATTGATAATTAATATAACAATATAATATAGATCTAAATATATATAAACTATACATACACATTCATACAACTATTTGAATATTTCAACACTGTTTATGAGAAATTTATCTTCATGGCTAAACAGCATAGCAATTTTGTTCATGGTTAATTGCTTAAATTTAAATTGTAATATAGAATTACTTTTTTAATTATCTTATACATTTAAATTACTCATAGTAATCCAATTAAATTCAGTGGAAGTAGTTTGTGTGTACATTCATTATACACATTTATATTTACATATGTAATTTCACCCATCTGAGTAATACTTGAAAGGCAAAAAGATAAAATCTTTAAAAAACGCACATTAACTTAAATTAAGTTTTCTGATATATTTTATATATTCTGATATATATACATATATTATGATATATTTCTGATTGATTCACCATGAGGTACAGTAACAGAGCTTTCATGTCTGAGCTCTGATCATACAATCAACACCTAACCCTTCACCAATGCACGTTTTCCACCACCAAAGTCCCCAGTATCTGCACCCACCCACCTTTCCACATCTTCCCCTGCCTGTGTGGCAGGAAACTTGCATAATATTCTCTTTCTCTACTTTGGTTGCCTTCAATATTTGAGGCTAGTCCTACCCCACTCATACCTGCCAAACATGAAATGCTAGACAAATGCGTTTTGTATTGTTTGTTATGGATACAATATAATGTCTCTCGTGGCTGCATGCTCTAGGAATTCTAAAATTTTAATAATTAGGGTCTGGTCTGAGAGATTGCCAGAAGACGGTGGCCACCGGGATTCCTAGAGGCCAGGCAGAGGGATGGCACCTGTCCCCAACTGGACTGGCCTGCGAAAATGCTCTTGCAAAGTCCAGAGCCATCTCTGCAGCAAGTTGCTCACATCCAAGATTCGTTTGTGTGTCAATTTTCTGATTTAAAGATGAACATTGACTACAAATTTTAAGTTACTTATTTTAAAGTGAAAATTATCATTATAAAATATGCTGTCATTTGTAGTATATAGACGGTTCCTTAGAGATGTCTATTACTGTACAAAATAATGCAGGCTATTGGCTAACTGAATCAAAAGATAAGTCCATGACAATAAAAAGAGCAAAAAAATAAATATTTTTAATCCTTAAAAGAAATCCACTGCAATAAAGTTATACATACCACAGAATTTTTTAATATATAGTCCTACTCATGATATTCTTACATGCTATATAATTTTTAAAAATAATCTTTAAAGTTTATAACCAATTCCTTAAGACAACCGTTGTTTTTCCTTTTAATGGAATTAAAATCTGTTATTTATTTTTCAAGTAGCAATAAAAAACAGTTATGGAGAGGAAACAAGAGACAAACTAAAAGATCTTCTTTCCAGGAGGCTGGTGTGTGGAAGGGAAAAGGAGGATGTTTTGGGGGAAGAAATTCACATTGATCTTAGGGTTCTGGTTGAATCATTGTATGCCCGAAAGTCAACTATGAATAACTTTGTCAATCATGGTGCCTGAAAATAACAATTTTTTTAAAATAAACTTTTACAGAATATGGGAAAGCCTACTTCAAAGACTACTCACTTAAGAATCTCTATAAATTAGATATAGCTCATTGAACACCAAGGAATTAGAGTAGTACAAACAACAGGTTGTCGGTTGCATTTTTAATAATGGTAAGGTCAAATATTGAGTGGCAGGAAAATTTGATTTGCATATTTGCAGTTTTGTTACTATCTATGATTTTATGGACTATATCATTGTCATTTGTGCTTCCTGGGAAGCAATTTCTTTTCTCCTATTCCTAGCAACACAAACTTCCAAATTGTTTTAGGTTTCCTTTCATTAAAATACATCATTATTTTAATAAAAATATTGTACTCACAAAGGGAAAATATTTTTAAGGTGCATGCATACTAAAATAACCAGGAAGCTGAGTGACACATATCAATAAATAAACAGATAAAGACATACTGACATGCCACAAACATATCTAAATACATTTACTCAGTGTAAAATATTTTGCTAAATTTTCTTCTATTAAGAAAAATTGAGTCTGAAGTTCATTGGTAGATGGAGAAAGGCATTGTTTTTACTAGAAATTTTGAAAAGATCATGGTAAATTAGTCAATAAAATCTTTATAATGTTTTATTTGAAATAAGAAAGCAGATCCAGACACTGGTTCTCAAAGGTACAGATGAAAAGATTGAAAAGATGAAAAGAATTATTAGCCGGGTTGAAATAGAGCACGTATTTGAAACATCTCAGAGAGGTTCACCCGAGCACAACTCCTAGTGTTTTGCAATTAACAAAGCAAATTTTATGATTTTTCTTCCATACAACGTGAGACTTGACTAATGATCTGATCACAGTACCAGGTACATGTCAGCTTTATTATTTGATGGATACTTGTTTTTCCTTAGGCAGAGCTTCTCAGGGCAGCTTTTTATTATTTATTCCCTCAGGTTTTAGTTATAATTTTAAAAGAAGATACTAAAGAACTGTGACCATACAAAGTTTAGGGTGGTGATAATAACTCCTAATGTTGGTTGAACATTTAATGTAGTGTAGCACTGTAGCATTGTTCTCCCATTGTTCACGAATTTGCTCGAGCACCAGTAACGTCTCCATTGTGAGACCTCATTACTGTTTTTGGCATATCGGATATGCCACAGGGAGCTTGTCAGGTTTTGTTGTGCTTAATGTAGTATAAAGGACCAAAATGTCTCACCAAAATAGTCCACGTTAGCATAGAATTTACTTTGAGCTGAAAATAATTGAGTGACTATCTTCCCCAAGTTCTTAATCCCTCTGTTCTTATCTGCACAGACAGAGCAGAGAGGAATGTGCAGAACACGTCTTAACTGAAACAATATCGCTCACCCATGAGTTCCCCACATCTACCTTAGAGTTTGCCTCATTTGGAACCCTAAGGCCCTCTTCTTTTTGCTGTTGTCAGGTTTCTACAAATTGATTGTTCTTAACTTAGATGAATTATAAACCCAGATTTTAAACTAACCTTTTGAGTTATGTGTCATTGAGTTTGCCCGATGTATATCTATGCTTCACATTTTAACAAGCTTTCTTTTCTTTTTGCTTAATCTCTCTTTTGTAGGGTGCCCCATATGATAGCAAAGAATGCAGTGGAGATTTTGTTTTGCTTTGTTTTAAGTCTTACCCTAAAATATGCTTGGCAATTATTCACATTTGGCTTTTAAAAAAATTGAATTGCCAGGAATTGATTTGAATTGAATCAACTTCCTCCAGACCCCCGACTCTATGGCAGGTACTCTTTACTTTTTCTTTTTCCCTCCCTCCCGACATCCCTTTTAGGCACAGTGGTTTTCGTTACTGATACTGATAGAGTATTAGGCACATCACTCTATCACCCATTCTTTCATCTGTCAGTCCTTCTCCAGAGTGACCTTTATCATAATCCTCAAAATAACTTAATGAAATAGGTTCCCATTAGCAATGTCCATTTAAAAAGAAAGAAAATAGACACCGAAAGATGAACTTGTTCAATATTACATAGCCCTTCAAGTGGAAGAAGTCAGAATTTTAAAAGTACATAGTTGAAGAATTTTTATTTGATATTTTATTCTGTTTTGAGTCTTAAGATAAAAAGCTATTTCAATAATTAATGAACTGAAATTCATCGCTGACAAATAGAATAGGCTATTTATGGATTGAAAGGAAACAACAACCGCACTCTTGCTAACATACCTCGTTATGGAAAACCCCCACCTTTTGACAATTCATACCTTTATCAATAGGATAATAGCAAAAAAAAAAATCCTTCCTATGCCATTATTTTTTTTTATTTCAGAAAAAAATGCTTCTTAACTAAAAGAGGCACTTAGATACCAAGGTACTTCCCTCAGAATATTCAAAATAAATAAATATTTAAAAGAGATCCAGAGTACTCAAAGTCTGTCTTAAATGTAACAATGTGATGTTGAACAATTGTTTTTAGAGAATAATAAAGACAGCTCTAAAAGAAAATAAAATATATCATACGTTCTTTAAGTGTGCTTTATAATGTCTTACTCCCTTTACTTCTTAACAATTTTATCTGTTTACTGCCTCTTTTGATCAAAGAAAAGAAACATAATTATTTGAAGTTTTATCATTGAAATATTTTATAATGTAAAAATTCCTAAAGACTTCACCTAAGTTAAAATTTAGTGATGTGTCAAATCTGTAGTCTCTGGGATAACAGTTTCTTAATTCAGACACATCAATAGGTAAATGAAAAGAAAATGTAACATAAGTAAACAATGTGAAAGCAGAATCAGACACAAAGATGATGTGTCTAACCTACTAGGATAAAAATGGGTTTGGTGAGGGAGAAAAAATGTTAAAACCAGTGACAAATAAAATAATTGTTATTTTCTGGATGAAATCACTTACGAGATAGAGACAAAACCAGAATTTGAATGCAGGGAAAGAAGCCCAGGCAGCAAGATTAAAGAAAACATGGGTGATGTGAATAGCAAGAAAGTAGATTTGAAAGGAGGCGTGTCCATACATGGAAAACATTGAATTGCAGAATAGTTGAGTGGAGGATGTTTTAAGAGGCGCATTGTGAGAATGTTTTCAAAGCAAACGTTAGAAATCTCTGAGCAGTGAAGACTAATTATATATGTATGGAATATGAAGAGGACAATCTGTAATAATTGGTGAGGTGAGGTCAAGTAGTAACAGGGTAGCACTGTCCTCCCGTTGTTCATCGATTTGCTCAAGCAGGCACCAGTAATGTCTCATAACAAATTGTGAGACTTGTTGTTAGTGTTTTTGGCAGATTGAATACATCATAGGGAGCTTGCCAGGCTTTGCCATGCTGGTGAGATACCCTTGGTAGCTTGCCGGGCTCTCCAAGAGAGGTGGAAGAATCGAACCCAAGTGGGCCATGTGCAAGGCAAATGCCTTACCCGCTGTGCTATCACTCCAGCCCAGTAGCAGGGTAAAAATCTAAAAAATATTAGGGCCGGATAGATAATAGAGGTAGTAGGTTTCTTGTCTTGTATATGGTGAACTTTGAGTTGATCCCTGACAGCCCATTATGTCCCTTGAGCTCCGCCAGGAATATTTCTGAGAATCAATAGGTCTGGCCCTCAAACAAACAGAGAACAAGATTCGATTGGCTTTGGAAGAGTTTCAAAATGCCCAAGTTGCTTGTGGAACAATGTGACAACTTGGCACAGGAGATCAAAGCTAGAGCTCTACAGGCAAATTATGCACTCCAGCCTTTGAATCGTTATTTCTAACCCCTGGAATTTTTCTTTTCAGAAATCTAACAGAAAAAAATCGAGAGGTTTCTAAACACAATAGAAAGTTATTAAGAGATGAACATAAGCACTTGGAAGCAGTGTGTCAGCTCCATGAATTAATTGTGAAAACGAAATGGAGAGAATTTAGTACTAAATTTAGCAACTCTTACTTGTCATTGGTCAGTATTATTCTATTGTGTAAATGCCATACGCCTAATCACTGCTAACTAGTCCTCTACAACATAGGATCTCCTAAAAAAGCATATTTTTATTTCTCAATTGACCTTTATGATGTCATTGTATATCAATAAACGAGTGAAAAGTGCAATAGAGTCTTCCAGACAGAGTGACCAAAACAATTTCATGCATAATTATAGATTTAGATGAATTCAGACTGACAGATGTTTCAAATTAGCAGGAGAAATATCAAAGAACTTTCTGAAGAGGGATAAAAGGGTTGCAGTTTATCTTTGGATCTTCTAGCTCCAAGTATAAATCTCTGAATATTCCAGGCTCATAAATATTGATGAACTATGAAAATAGCCAGTTTATTTCACGGGGACTTTAGGGAAGGGCTTCTTAAACTTCTATTACCATCATTTTTACCTAAGAAATACAACACGGTTAGGAGATGCCTAGAGAAACAACAGATCCACTGTGGAATTAATTTTGAATTGATTTTTGGTCATTGAGATTTCAGAAACCTCGGACTATTGGCAAATTTTTCACAAATCAGTCTTCGTTCCACAACCCACAGTTTAGAAAGCTAAACTCTAGTGTAATCTGTTTTCAATTTTAGAAGTTAAGTAGTTTTGTGGTAAATTCGCAAACCTTAGTCACCTGACCAAAGTAATTTTATCTGAAAAGACATTTGTATCATTAAAAAATAAAAAATATTCTTTTATCCTCTCTTCTGGAACATAGAAGTAATAAATTGACAAGTAATATATTTTGATCTCTTTATCTGTTTTGCTTCATTTCGCTTAATGCTCACTTACCCCTATGAGTTCATCTATCTATCTACACATGAGAACCATTTTAATATCTATATAATTCATCTGATGTTAATTATAAATACTGCAGTATACATTAACTGGGCAGAGTCATATTTAGTGACATGAATCACAAAAGAAAAACAAATACATTTCATTTCACTTGTGTGACATGGAAAGAAACAAAGCAAGAGAATAAAGAATGTCTAACAAAGAACCAGGCTGTTAGCTGGAATGACAGAACAGCTGGAAGGGTGGTGCTAACCTGCACAAGACATGAGGTTTCCATACCCAGCATGCCCCATAGTACCCCAAGTCACAGAGGAGGCTGCTGGATGCAGAACCAAGAGGGAGTCCTGAGTACTGCTAGGTCACATCTACAAAATGACAATGAAAAGTGAAAGAAGAAAGCAGAGGAGGAAAGGGAGAAGGAGAGGAGGGGAGAAGGAGACAAAGACAGAGAAGAAGAAGGAGAAGGAGGAGAAGGAGAAGAAAGAGGAGGAAGAGGAGGAGGAGGAGGAAGGAGAAGGAAAAGGAGAAGAAAAGGGAAGAGAATTTGCCAACTGTGAGGATAGGGAGTAGAGACTGGGCTCAAAGGTGAAGAGTTCCTACGAGTTTATAGTGGAGGGAAATTGACACTTTTTCATAGATGTGGTGTGGTAGCACTATACCCCGAAAATACGCAATACAATTTACAATCAGTTACTAATAATTCTTTCTCTAAGACAATGTTGGGGCTTGGAAGTTGGCTCAAATAGCTAGAGTGTATGTTTTGCATGTAGAAGCCCTGGGTTTCATCACTGTCACTGTCACTAAATGGTTCCCCAGATACCACGTGAGCGGATCCCAAGCAAACAGAAATTAAAATGACATTTAAAACTATAATTACGAAAAGTGTAGGATCCTCAGAAGCATTAGGGTAACACTGTTCCATAGAAGTACTCCATGTTACATACATAATTTTAAACTACTTAATAGCTACAACCAGTGAAGTAAAAAAGAAAATGGGAAGTCATTTTACTATATTTAATAATACAATAAAAAATTTCAATATAGATCAATTAAAATTATTAGCTCATCACTTTTCATTCCCTTCTTTTATTTTCTATTGTACTAAAAGCTAGTGTGTCCTTATGTTTGTATTTATTTTTTCTTAAAATTTTTAATATAAAATTTATATTAGGTACATTTTAACTCATCAATAACCACAAGTCACTAATATCTATCACATAAATGGCACTGACCTAAGAAGCCCAAATAATACAATAACAATTTTATTTTTCTGCTTTTTGGGTCACACCTGGCGATGCACAGGGGTGACTCCTGGCTCTGCACTCAGGAATTATTCCTGGCGGTGCTCAGGGGACCATATGGGATGCTGGGAATCGAACCTGGGTCGGCCACGTGCAAGGCAAACGCCCTACCGCTGTGCTATCACTCCAGCCCCACAAATTTTTTTATTAAACAACAAAAATATTTTGTTCCACAAATTATTTTTTTCCCTCCTCTGCCCCTCTCAGAGAGCCCGGCAAGCTACTCAGAGTATCTCGCCCGCACGGCAAAGCCTGGCAAGCTCCCCGTGATGCATTCAATATGCCAAACACAGTAACAAGTCTCAGAATGTTACTGGGCCCGCCTGAGCAAATCGATGGATGAACCAATGAGTTGTTTATTAATTTTGTGATTTTTTTAGGCTTTATACAATTACGTGATTGGGGTGAAAAAAATCAGAGATTGTTATAAATCAGTTGTTCAAAACTATTTCCGGGCTTTCCTTTTGAAGTGAATAAAAATGGGATTTGGGAACCCAGCAGTTAGAGGTGCATGCTTGGCTATGCAGGTACCTGAACCTGAACATCTACACTATATGGACAACAGAGCACGCTGGGTATGGTCCAGGTAGCGGCCAGCACCTCTGGGCCTGAGCAGCACCCCATCCAGGAACCGGGCACTGAATCGTCTAGCCTGTTTGGCTGAGTAACTCCGAATGGCCCTGAATTCCTGCATTACAGCTTACGACCACATCTCTCTGCCACCACCACCATCCCAAGAATAGGAAGAGCTAAACAAATACAAGGAATATAAGTAATAAACAAGTTTAAAAGTTTCTTTCTCCTTTCCCTTTTCTCTTTCTGTTGAACTTTCTGCTTTTGTGCCATACCCGGTGTGCTCTGGGGTCACTCCTGGGCAGCTTTGGGAATACAGTTTCTCAGGGGACTATGTTTTATGCTGAAAATCCAACCAAGCAACTTGCACAAAAAGCAGCCGTTCCTGTCCATCGAGCTATCTAATCCCTTGGCTCCGACATTTTGTCTCTTAAAATGTATGTAATTCAAATGCATTTTATTGAAAAAATATGTTACCTCTCTATCGTTATTGCTTTTTTGCTTTATGATATTTCTGAAAGTGTGGATAACCTGGCATTCAACTGTTAACAGATTATAGTAAAAAAAAAAAAAGCACCTTATAATCTAGTTCAAAGACTTTGAAGATGTCCTCTGGCAGCTGAGACTTTGTGCTACATAATTCAAGAATTAGTCAGAATAAATGGGCAGGCTATCACACCCTGAAATGATGGCGTGTGTTAGACATGTTGACAGATTTCTAATTGTAGCAGCACAAAATGTACTACTCTAGGTCTCATACATCATCAATAAATAAGAATTCAAGACGCGATTTTCTACTGTGACCTTCAAGTCCCACCTGTGTTTTGATCATCAACACTTCATAAATATTATAACTTACAAGCTTTGAAAAGAGATGAGGTGGACACAATAAACCACATATGGTTTATGGGGGAAAGACAGATATATAGTTTGACACTAGAGCCTCAAGTTCAGTCAACCGTGCTAACAAAATTAACTTATGCTACCTTTCACTTTTCCGTCAGTGTCAAATAGCTAATGTTTATCATGAGTTCCTTTATTTATAATCTAACAATGCAGGCTCATTTTAGAGAGTGTTAGATCTTGTCTTCAGTATTTAGGCCTTAGAGGTCCCTCAGCATTATTTTTTCCAATTATAAGATGAATACCCATGAACTTTATGAAAAGTGAAACTTTTATTCATCTGTAGTAGAAAGAGAAAACAATGACAAACGTAGAAATCTAATACATAAAATCAAGGACATGTATCTGAAATAATATTCCCACTTACCCTTAGGGCATACTTCTAGAACATAACAATCAAACTAAAATCGTACCTAGATAAGCAAATTCTGTCACAAAACTTGACTGATCATGGCCGAATATATTATTAAATAAACAGATATCAATGGCATATCCTGGAAACTAGAGATCAACATTTGAAGTAATTAACAAAAATAAGACTAAAAAGGCAAAGACAAAAAACCCTATATTATTCACTTACTTTTCTAACTTTTAGCAGCAGATTGATATTTTATTTTATTTTTTAGTTATTGGGACAGATTCTCAGTCATCTTTGAAGGGTGGATTATAGGAGAATAAGAGGTATGTTATAACTTTCAGTTGAAAAAATACTACACAGTATTTGATAGATGGTAAGAAATTTAATCTGATATGATTATATGGGTTTTGGTCAAGTAATTCCCATCCAGTATCTCATTGGAACCCTCTTTGCTATTTGAGTTTGAGGGCAGGGTAGTTCTCCCAAGTAGTGCTAAACTCTGAAAGTGTAATGCTCTTTGGACTCTACAATGACAGGACCACCCAGCAGTGCTCACAGGTCCAGTGTGCCAGGCATCACATTAAGGCAAATACCGTAACCCCAGACTAACTATCTAGTTCCTTTTGCTTCCGTTAATACAGATCATTGTCTCTAATTTATTTGACCCTACGTAAGTAGCATCTCTCCTGTGATGACTGGCTGTAATGTGCCCAGGTGAAGAAAACTATGTCCAAATCTCTCATATATCAAATACTTGTAGTGCTTTTTCCTCTTGGTCTTTACTACTTTAAACCATATTTTATCATTATTCTAGGAGAGATCTTGTATCTCTTGAACTAAAAGATCATAGGAAACACTAAACAACTGAGGAGGTTACAGTAGCAAGATGGACTACAGATGTGGAGCTGGAAAATGAACAGCCTGCAATTATTTAAATAGAGAAGCTTAAAGAAGTCATGATACTTAGTAATCTAATTATCAGCAACATCTTAGCTCTTACTAATCACTGTGAGCTGTTATTAGTGTGAGATGAAATACTGTGAAACTATGACTACACCTGTGAGGAAGAGACATGGTGAGTTGGTGAGTATTGTAAGTTAGTTCAGCTGACACTGGAAGAGTCCAACTCAGTCTTAACTTTTGCTACCAAAACAGTGTTGTCAATATCCAGGTGAAAGCAAATTAAAATATACTAAAACCACCATTTAAAGAGGTACAAGTAAGCAAAAGGAACTTAAGAATTAGAACAATACAAAAATAAGGAGCATCTCTGCCTCCTCCAAGGATCTTTTCTTTTTCACATTAATTTTATTATATTTTAGGGACCGCAGTTTACAAACTGTTGTTAGTAGGGTTTCAGATATCAAATATACCAGCATCAGACGGTCAACCTGACTGCCACTTCTGTCCCCCATTTTCCCAGTGTCCCTACCTCACATCCATCTCTGGGATATTCTCGGGCTTCTTTTCTTTAAGTACCTGTATCCTGCAAGGAAATCTAATGGGGGATATAGCTGTCCAAATATAAATAGGAATGGTTCATATAATCCCAGGTTCTAAGCATAGTGATAAAGATAGGACTCATATTGGTTTAATCTATGAAAATTAAGTTATCATCTAATCCGCATATAATCTTTATCATAGCTGACATAATAAGCCAGCTATGGTGACTCTACTTCCACAGAATAACATCTGGCTATTTTGGCTGGAGTGATAGTACAGCCAGGTTTGATTCCTCCACCCCTCACAGAGAGCCCGGCAAGCTACCAAGAGTATCTCGCCCGCACGACAAAGCCTGGCAAGCTACCCATGACGTATTCAATATGCCAAACACAGTAACAACTAGTCTCACAATGGAGACGTTACTCATTCTTTGTAATGAAGGGCCATCAGAAGCTTCTTCCTAGGTGTTCTAGAGAAAGCATGTATGACTCATATAGACCTTGATTTCATAACTGTGGTTTTCTGATATATGAAACAATATATGTTTACTGTTTGAATCCAAATATGTGGTAATTCATCAACGCAGTAAGAATCATTGATAATAAGCATACAAAAGACTTGGTTTCTATCCTGGACATAAGAGATATTAAAATTTCATGAGATAAGTAGTATAATTCCCTCAAACATTTGCTTACTAAAGAAAGAGTCATTTATTTATGAAATTTACAAATACATTACAAATGAGCTGAGATCAATGAAATTTGATTAAATATAACATACTTTATATGCAAAATTAAAACTTTTAATGAATCTGGCATTATGGATCAAACATTTGTAAGTTTGATGGCAAACACGCAAAATAGAAAAGTAAATATTAAAACAAAATAAAATTAAGGTCTTCATAAAGTCTTAGAAATTGATCTATAAACTCTGAATATAAACGGTGTGCCAACATGCTAGGGGAAAAGGCAGTTCAGATAGAGAAGGGAGCACCAAGTAAAGAGGTTGGGAGGATCCTCCCAGGATGGGAGATGCATGCTGAGAGTAGACTTTAGACCAAACATGATTGCCACCCATCGCCGCTTTTGCAAACGCCAGCACCCAAAAGGAGAGAGAGAACAAAAGGGAATGCCCTGCCACAGAGGTAGGGTGGGATGGGGGGTGGGGGTTGGGAGGGATGCTGGAACCATTGGGGGTGGAGAATGGGCACTGGTGGAGGGATGGGTGTTTGATCATTGTATAACTGAAACCCAAGCACAAAAATTTGTAAGTCTACAACTGGACCTCATGGTGTTTCACTAATAAAAATTTAAAAAAAAACACCGTGTGCTGAAAGTAGATAAAGAAACAAACAAGATAACCTCTAAGTATCTATACGGCAAACTCTAATGCTCAAAAGGAGAAAGAGGGACAGAGAGGGAGGGAGAGAGAAAGAGGGAGAGAGAGAAAGAGAGAGGGAAGAAGGAAGAGTGAGGGAGGGAGGGAGAAAGAAGGAGGGAGTGAGGGAGAAAGAGATAAGTGCTTGCTATAAAGGCAGAATGGGAGTTGGGGGTTGTTGAGGGAGACTGGGGTCATTGGTGGTGAGAAATATATACTGGTGGAGGGATGGATGATGTAGCATTGTATGACTGAAACCCAAGCATGAACAGCTTTGTAACTGTGTGTCTCATGGACACAGTCACGGTCCCCCCGTTGTTCATTGATTTGCTTGAGCAGGCCCAGTAACATCTCCATTGAGACACTTGTTACTGTGTTTGGTATATCGAATACATCACGGGGAGCTTGCCAGGCTTTGCTGTGCATCTCACCGTAACTCCATTAAAAAAAAATCTATGAAATTGTATTATATATATAATTCTTAATTTTCATTATCCAGGATGAAGTTTTTATCTATCTACCTGATAGATAAAACTATTTTAGATCGATAGATAGAACTATCTTATAAATGAAGAACTCGAACTATGAGTCAGGTATTAGAAAAATCACTCCTTTGATTTTTAATTTTATTTTATTTCACATTGAGGAAAACATAAAATTGGGAGCAAGAGGAATTTGCAACAATTGGCAAAGAGAATGTTTAATATCTGGTTCACTTATTAATTTTATTCCCCTATTACTTTCACATCTGACAAACCAATGTTTCACTGACTTTTGTGTAGTTTTGAGTGAAATCAGATTGAGTTAGCATAAATTCCAAATTTCTTTGTGGAACATATGTAAGTTTTGATTAGAAAATGAGACCTTCTATGATTATCAATAAAAACAAATTGGAAACATTTTAATTGGCACATGTGTAGGTTATTCCTTCCAAAAGAATTTGGCCATGTTTCCTCCCATTTCACATTCCTGTTTAAAGAGTTGATTACTATTTGCATGTAATTATTTCTGGATGAGACAGAGAAGGCAATGTAATTTTTTGGCCTACCTTTTGAGTAACCAAATATAATTGGAGTGTTACAAACCGAACTTATCTCCCAAGACTATCTCTTTAACATTCTAAACAAAAGAAATCTTACTTTACCTGAAATCAGGATAAGTCACACTAGAAAACAGAATCACTCATTTGGTACACATCATAACTTAAAATCTATTTTTCATGACAATTTTTTTTGATATTTATTTCTTCTTTACCTTCACATCTAGTTCAACACCAAATTCTACCTCCAGGATGTGAAAATACATCTTCTCTTCTTTTCTACTCACATCAATATTATCTATAGTGACAGTTAATGGCAGGTGTCAGCTTAGCCATATTATACTGCCCAGTGCTAATAAATGTTTCTATACAGGCACTTATATAGTTTAAATATTTAGAATTATTGAATTTATGGAGATAATACTTGACAATACATGCAATATGAAATCAGTTGAAGTCCTTAAAAGTAAACACTGAAGGTGTTGTACTGCAACGAAGAAACCCTTCCTGAATTACCAAAATGCCAGCAGTCTCACCTATACATTTCAGGCATCCAAATGCAATTTCGGCTTTTTTACTGAGATTCTAGCTGTCTTGCGTATAGATTTTGGATCTGTCAGCTTCCACAATCACATGAAGCAATTTTTAAAGATGTATTGATACTTGATACTGTTTTTATAACTACCTAACACTCCCTTCTTCAAGAGAATGCTTAGAGATACACTCAGATAATTAATGTACCGCATCCTTTTTAGTTTATTTTTTCTATGCATTACTTCTATATTTCCTTCTCCTATGGCAGATAGGAGAGACACATACATGATGGATGGATAAATAAGTCCATAGATGATAGAGAGAACTCAAGTAGGTTGTTCTCCCCAATAAGTATGCTAAAAATTTTCATTTGTTTACTTCTATACATTTTTCATGTTTGTAATTACATATACACTTGATTATTTTATTCTTCTTCTCCCTTACCTACTAGGAGATAAAATTTACAGGCAAAAGTTGATATTTCTAATTTTGAGTATTACATTCTGGTGCGAGTTCTATTAATGGACAGTGAATATTTGTTGAGGTTATAAATTTAATAAAATCTGCTATCTCAGATTAATATTTGAAAAAAGTTACATGAATTTCTTACTCATATAAAAGAAAGATATTTTCATTTACAAGAATTATAGAAAATGTGAAAAAGAAAAAAAAAACCTAAACTAAGCATCAACCGTTCAGCCAAAGTTTAAGCAGTGCCAAAAACTTTACTATATATTTTGTAAGATAAATATTTTCTGTATTGGCTTCTTTTCATTGGTTCAAAATAGTATTATTTTGTTACATTAACATGTAAAAAATTTAATCTCTTTGCATCTTTCTCCATTTTAAAACAACTGAAAGTATGGTCACACAATTGTTAAATATAAAACTCAGAATAGTTGCAAGCACAGATTTTATTGTTTACAAATTTATGTCATTTGCTACCTCTGGTATTACTGGTGAAATTTTAACTTTTCTGAACTTTAGAGATATCTGAAATAGAGATATCTGTCAAACACATCTGTCAAACACATCCTCTACGTGGATGTGTTTGACAGATAAGAAAAACTTTAGGAAAAGTCATAAAAGAAACAACTTACATAATTTACCTTGAAGAATGAAACAAAAGTCTTTAATATAGAAGAGTGGCGAGAGAAGCCACCATGGTGCTTAGGCTGGTAGGCCCAGTCTTGAGGCCCAGACGACTGGGATCTTCTCAGAATGGGGTAGGGCAAGCCTCTGCCCCGTCAGAGGGTCAGCTCTGCACACACTCACACCCACGTTCACTCACATTTAAATTGCCTGGACCCAGGAACAGAGAGAAGTCACTGCTTTGCCAAATCTGGTAGGGTTGAGACTTTATGGTGCTAAATCACCCGAGTTAAACATCTAGAGACTTTTCCTCAACCATACCATTGTGTGGAAGCATGTGGCCACATATGTTGCTACATGACATCTCCAAATTCACTATGCTGAAAGCTCAGTAGGATCACAGGAAATAATAAATGGGATGTTTGTGTAGAAGCCTACTTAGCTCAATTTGCAGAATTAGCACAGAAGGCTCAACTAGCACCTACCAACTCAGAAATTCTGAGACAATAACTTTAGCAACACCATTGTTGTAGGATAACACTGTCCTGTCCTTCCTGCATAACCTCAGGAATAGTTGATATTTGATAGTTTATTGGACTGAGGAAAAGAGAAAAACACCTTAAGGAGGTATTTTGCCTGGGACAGTCAAGAAGGGCTTTAGAATACATTTTAGGTGGGCCCTCAGGAAGGGCTTTCTTCTGTTGATTTGGCTACCTGACTGGGTGGAGTGTCAGCCCAGACTAGAAGGGAGCTGGAGAATGAGAGAGGGGGGGCTGCAAGAGGGACCATGGAGAGACTAGCAAGGGGAACATGTGCTTGAGAGAACCTAGGCCCTCCACAACATAAGTTCTTCTATGGGATAAACTTCCTTGTAATAAACTGCCACTAAGATCAACCGGCCTGGCCCTCGTCTCTTCCTTCGTCTGCCCTTGGCCAACGGCCGTTCTGATACAGGCCACACACAGCGGCTCAAGGGCACCGAACGCAGGTGGCGAGATAGAGCCGTCCAGAGAGCCCACGAACACACAACCTTCTGTGTGTATAGTTTTTTACACATTGTGAGATATATAAATATATATCTATATATATATATCTAGATCTATATCCATATCTATATATAGTAACAAGCAAGAAAAATAAATTACTCTGTGCCTACTAAGGAGGTGGGCTATGGTACGGGTAGATAACTTGGGACACTGGAGGGAAGGTTGCACTGGTGTTGGAATATTGAATATCCAATATTATGTATGACAACATTGTAAATCGGTGCCTGAATAAAGTTTTCAAACAATAGAAAAATACTGTAGTGTATTGTTCTCCCGTTGTTCATTGATTTGCTCAAGCGGGCCCAGTAACGTCTCCATTTTGAAAATAAAAAATCTTATTAAAAACATGAAGTAACTGTAGCTTTATGAATCACGTTCTTTAAATTAAAAAATTAAAAAATCTAGAGACTTTTCCCAAACCATACCTGAGCATTATGATTTAATGTCACCGCTCAATATAATAAAGCGAGCACTGCAGTTTCCTTCTGCATTGCCTTCCTAATAGCTGTGTCAGTCAGATCCCTTACTGCCATACAAGGCCAGGAAAAGGGTGATACCCTAATTCTTAAAACACCTTAACTATCTCTAGACTATTCCTCCCATAACTGTGAATATTCCCTCTTTTTATTACTACACCCATTGTTAACCTAGTTCACCCAGACTTCCGGGACACTGGACACAGTTCTCCAATGAGTATTCCCAAGTTGGTCTCTCCAGTGTGTACTTTTAATCTGCAATAAAACCTGCTTTTCTATATTTGCATTTGAGCTTGCTTGTGCCTTCCCTTTGAAATGCTTATCAGAGGTGAGATCCTGGTAAAAGACTCTGCCATGGTAACAAAATCATTTTTTTTTTCCTGAATAAAGTAGTCAGCATATGTTTGCAAAGTACATGGAAAGATGAGATCAAAGACACACTTAATCAATCACCGGGCAGAACTTGAAAGGCAAAAGAGGAGGTGAAACTCAATTCTTTTGTAATGATTACAGGTGAACAGCTAAGCGATAAAACAGAAACAAGACTCACAGATTTCCCAGAAAGAATTAGAAAGTACAGGCCCCCAATACTCCTAGTCTAAGTTTTCTTCTGGCTCTAGTGTTCTTGATTCCATAATTCTTACTAGAAATTTCCTTAAATTTTATAACTACTACATTCCAATGAGCATATAAACCTCTGATTTTTATTTTTTAAATTATTCCACAATGACTAACTACACTGCCATCTAGTTTTCTTATTGAAACATAAACAACAAAGACAATATGAAAGAAAATTCTAGGACTGCAGCGATAGCACAGTGGGTAGGGTATTTGCCTTGCACGTGGCTGACCCGGGTTCGATTCCCAGCATCCCGTAATGTCCCCTGAGCACCGCCAGGGGCAATTCCTGAGTGCAGAGCCAGGAGTAACCCCTCTGCATTGCCAGGTATGATCAAAAAGATAAAAAAAAATTTAAAACGCAACTGTATGTAATGAGGTTTGATCTATTTAATTAATTTAATTAAGATGACATAAATTCTGCATAATGATAAACTAAGGAAAATGCTCATTGCATCTCATTGAGTCATTGGCTGGTTTTTCAGTGCTTGGCGACTACAGTGTCCTGACTCAAGAATTGCTCCCAGCCTGGTTAGAGGACCAGGGATCAGGGACCGAACTCTGGCTCAGCACGCAAGCGTGCGCTATCTCCCTAACTCATCTCATTTTTCTTATGACTTTACATGTGTGATGTTATCTGTGTGTAATTATAAAACTGATGTCTCCTTCTCCCACTTTCCTTTTTTGCTGAAAATGTGATTTTTGTGCCCATAGTAACCAAGCTGGATTCATAGCACAGCCAGAGATAGTTGTCAAACCCTGAAGGCCCTTCTTCAGATAATTGTGAGGAAGAGAGGAAGTTTACTTCCATGTCCTCTTCTACTTAGTGTCTCAGGAAATTTCTTCTGAATGAAAAATCCCACCAGAGTGGATTACAATAAGCAGTGCCTTACAGAATCCTGTAGGTTCGCGCTCTGACCTTTCTGTGTCTCAATTTGCCAACCTGACCCATACTTTGTATGATGGATATTGGCGGGTAGGGAGGTGCTTTCTCACAATAAGAAAATCTTGCTAATAATAGCTATTAGAGAACAGAAAATTATCTCTGAGCCTTTGATCTACTCTGCAATCCAGCCTATCAGTTTCTTTATGTAACAAGGTGAATTTGACAGTCCTTTCTCTGAATTTCCTTTAGATTATATTGAATCATCAAATTATTTTTTCATATGGACATGCTAAAATAGGTTCTACTGGAGCGATAGCACAGCGGGTAGGGCGTTCGCCTTACACGCGGCCAACATGGCCGACCCGAGTTCGATTCCTCCGCCCCTCTCGGAGAGCCCGGCAAGCTACCGAGAGTATTCGATATGCCAGACACAGTAACAACAAAGTCTCCAATGGAGATGTTACTGGGCCCGCTCGAGCAAATCGACGATCAACGGGAGGGCCTTTACCTTTACCTTTACCTTTACTGATGAGATAAAATAGGCAATAGGATGAGAAACAAATGCGAGATTGTTTTACATGTATTCATAAATAACCTGTATTTCTGTTTTCTTCGTTCATTGGGTAATTATCTTAATAACAATTTAAAAATAAATAAAAGTTAATTTACAAAAGCTATAAGTATTTCTAAATGAATATTTATGTTATCTTAGAGATGTGACAGGTTTCTCTTTTGTGGGGGGGGAGGGTAGGTGGGACTTTGGGTCACACCCAGAAGTACTTAGGGTTTTACCTGGCTCTGAATTCAGTGGTCACTGTTTGTGATGCTTATATGGAAAAAAAATTATGAGGGATTAAACAGGGGAAGCTGTATGCAAAATAAGAATTTTAACCCTGATACTATTTCCCCATCCCTGTTTTCATTTTCATAATTGGTGAAAAGAATAAATGTCATTAAAATTAAGTGACTTTTAGGAATACTTTGGTAAGTATTACTTTTAGACCTGATAAAATGGGACAAGACCTTTGATCAGGCCTTTGGAGACTATGTATTTTCTTTCCTACCTAGCAATTCCCTTTTTATATCCAGTGCTAGTACTGTAATATATTGCTGTTGTTTTGTTTTGGTCAAATTCAACAATGTTTAAGGGTTATTCCTCGCTCTACACTCAGGAATTATTCCCAGTGGTGCTTGGGGGGCCATATGGGTTGCTGGGAATTGAATCCCGGTCAACAGAGGGCAAGACAAATGCCGTATCAGTTTCACCATTTCTCTGGGCTCTATTTCTTTAATATTTTAAAGTATGATGTAAGATTTAGCACACAAATCTCTCCCCGTACATGTAAAATTCTTGGAAACATGGTGGGGTGAACAGTATTGGGGAAAGGATAATTTTATAGACTGTGGGCAATAGACCATATGCGCTTTTTTTCCCAATTACGAGAGATGTGTTGTGTCAGATAATGCACATTTTCAGCTACTAGGTTCAACACTATAAAACACTATCCTCCCGTTGATCATGGATTTGCTTGAGCGGGCTCAGTAACATCTCCATTTTTCTTTTTTGAGACTTGTTGTTACTGTGTTTGGCATATTGAATATGTCACGGGGAGCTTAACAGGCTTTGGGGTGTAGGCTTTGGGCGAGAGACTCTCAGTAGCTTGCTGGGCTCTCTGAGAGGGGCAGAGGAATCAAACTCGGGTCGGCCTTGTTGGCTGCGTGCAAGGAAAAGGCCCTACCGCTGTGCTACTGCTCTATACAATTCTGTAAAATGTAGAACAAATGGAACAAGTTTTAGTTTGAAAATTTTTTCATTATAATAATTGGGTGACAATATACAAAAGCTAAGAATCTGGCTAACCTTATTCTTGACTTCTGAGTAAGCAAGGGATAGTTTTAGTCAAATTATGTAGCGTATCTCCTAAAAAGAAAAGTGATTTTAGAGAAAGAAGCAGATTAGATGCTATTTCTATCTTATATCAACCTTATTTTATAAGAAGGCTAAAAATCTCTTTCATATTATTATAGCACTGTAACACTGTCTGTAGCACTGTCCTCCATTGTTCATCTATTTGCTCGAGTGGGCACTAGTAAAGTCTCCATTGTGAGACTTATTGTTACTGTTTTTGGCACATCAAATATATCACAGGTACCTTGTCAGGCTGTGCTGTGCAGGCGGAATACTCTTAGTAGCTTGCCAGGCTCTCCGAGAGGGGCAAAGGAATCGAACCAAGGTCGGCCACGAGCAAAGCAAATGCCCTACCAGCTATGCTACTGGTCCGGCCCATAAGGGTTAGGTAAAAGGTAAAGGCAAAGGCCCTCCCGTTGTTCGTCGATTTGCTCGAGCGGGCCCAGTAACGTCTCCATTGGAGACTTTGTTGTTACTGTGTCTGGCATATCGAATACATCACGGGGAGCTTGCCAGGTTCTGCTGTGCGGGCGAGATACTCTCGGTAGCTTGCCGGGCTCTCCAAGAGGGGCGGAGGAATCGAACTCGGGTCGGCCATGTTGGCTGCGTGCAAGGCAAACGCCCTACCGCTTTGCTATCGCTCCAGCCCATAAGGGTTAATATAATATAAAAACATACAACAGTACCTGGGCCAAATAAGTCCTTCCCTATTAAAATACTGTAATTAGTTGTGGGGTTTGTTTTTGTTTTGAACATACCACACCTGCCAGTGTTTAGGATCTGTTCCTGGTATGGTGCTTGGGAGTTTATCCCAGTGGTACTCAGGAGTCTATATGATGCTAGGATATAACCCAGGCTTTGTGCATGCAGAGCACGGACTCCAGCACTCTGAGCTGTCCCTGAAACCTATTCTAATTTTTATTATTACTAGATCACAGCTCACACTTATATGCACAATGATTCTTGATACACAAATTTTTAAAAACCCAGTTGTGCATAGATGAATTTCAATTTTGATACTAGAAAACTGAACCTCAGGCTAACTGGCTGGATGAAGTAGTCATTTTTCAGTGTGTTGTGTTTTAATGCCTCATCAAGTTGCCATGAATGCAATCTTTTACTATAGGAAAAGCTCTTTGAACAGTAACAAATAAACCATTTAACAAAAAGAGACATGAAGTTTAGTATATTAATTGTGTCACATACAAAATTTAGGAATTTCTTTTTTCTCCTTTGATAAGTATAGATATTAAAATAGGAAAACACAAATTTAGAAATTTAATGCATATCTTTATTTATAAAGTGGAATGTATATAATTATCAGCTTTACAAAGATTTTGTATATATGCCAGGTCTTCAATCCAAAGGAAAGTTTAAATTGTGCAGATTCTAAAACTCTATTCATATACACATTTTTATGTGTGTGCAAGTTGCTGCTATTAAAGATATTTTAAAAGCTTTATGGTAATTCTTAATCACTAGGTGGCTTTTCAAGCATCTAAAGAAATTAGAGACATTGCTGTAGAGTCAGTGACAAGAGAAACAATGGTGGAATTTTAGCTCCATTCAGACCACCCACACTTAGATAAAAGGAAAAGTAAAACCCAAATAAAGTAGTTATTATTCCAATCAAACACTGAAAATGAGGTTCTATTAATACTTATATAACTAACTCTAATTAAAACACCATGCAAACTATATAATGAGTTCATTTTTATTCTAAAATGCTTTTGGTGGGTTGGATTTTAATCTCTTCAAATTATTAAAATCAAATTATGTTCAGAATGCATAGGTAGAAATCTAAGTACCTGAAAAATTTATTAATTTATTATTTATGTCTGACGCCACTACTTACGTATAAACGAGTTCTAATATCTTCTGAAAGAAAAGTGTTTGCAAAGTACTTTAAAATGATTCCTTAAGGGGAGTGAGTGAGTCCTACCACTTGACCCAAAAGGGTCCCAGCCGAAAACCTCCAGAACTTAATCGTCACCATGATCATGGCTGATCTAAACAGACTTGGAACAAGTCTCATCCATGAGAATGACTCTCCTGAAAAACTCAGTTATGCGGGTCTTTTGACCAAAATCTTCAGGCTCTCATGCATGAGTTAGGAGTAGGTGTCCTGACCCCCATCTTCCTGTTCTTCTGGGAGTCTGGCAGAACTGCCTCTGTTACCATTAAAAGAGGGGAGGGGAAGGGAGGGGAGGGGAGGGGAGGGGAGGGGAGGAGAGGAGAGGAGAGGAGAGGAGAGGGGAGGGGAGGGGAGGGGAGGGGAGGGGAGGGGAGGAGAGGAGAGGAGAGGAGAGGAGAGGGGAGGGGAGGGGAGGGGAGGAGAGGAGAGGGGAGGAGAGAAGAGGAGAGGAGAGGGGAGGGGAGGGGAGGGGAGGGGAGGCGAGGAGAGGGGAGGAGAGGAGAGGGGAGGAGAGGAGAGGAGAGGAGAGGGGAGGGGAGGAGAGGAGAGGAGAGGAGAGGAGAGGAGAGGAGAGGAGAAAAGAAAAGAAGAGAAAAGAAAAGAAAAGAAAAGAAAAGAAAAGAAAAGAAGAAAAGAAAAGAAAAGAAAAGAAAAGAAAAGAAAAGAAAAGAAAAGAAAAGAAAAGAAAAGAAAAGAAAAGAAAAGAAAAGAAGGAGGACAGGGCAGGGCAGGGCCACAGCTAAAATGCAGAGGATGGGATACTTGCTTTGCATGCGGCCAACATGGGTTCAATCCCTAGCACCCCACATGGCCCCCCAAGTCTTGCCTAGAGTGATCCCTGAGTTTAGAGCCAGGAATAAGCTCTGAGAACTTCCAGGTGTGACCCACAAACCATAATCAAAATAAGAAAACTAAAACAAGGAAAATAGCAAAAATAAGTAATATATTTACTCTTTTTAAAGAACTAAACAGGTAGTGTAGTTCTCCTTGCACACACTTGGCCCAGCACCTTATGGCCCCCAGAGCACCACTACAAGTGATCCCTGAGTGCAGAGCCAGGAGAAAACCCTGCACACCTCCAGGTGGGACTCCCAAACAAACCAACAAACCAACACACACTAAACATTTCCTTCTACTACCTCTCAAAATTTTTAAAAGCAAAAAATATGTTATTGTTAATTACTATCAATATGACTGTATAAAATATTTTTCAGATCTAATTTATTTATGGGAGTTCTAGTGTATTCTAGCTATAACATGTTGGAAACAAAAATCTTTGAATCTTCTCATGTCAAATTATGGGAAAAAATTTCGCTAGTCAAGAAGATAATCTATTTAAGTGTTTAATGGCACTTCTGTTAAGAGGCAGTGCAATTTGGGACATAATCCAAGACCAAATGCAATATTGAGCTTTACAAAGTAAACTTGTCAACATTTTCTTTATAAATAAAATCACTTTTAACTTTCCCATGTATGTCTGAGAATTGTCACAACACCAACACGTTGAAGAATGAGCGTCTTACATAAATAACATCTTTAGATATTAGATGAACGAAACTCATTAAAATATGAATTATCTTCAACAAATGTTCTTTTGTAAAATCTTTCTGTTTTTCATATAGCTGTCATTAAAAATGTATTCATTTTGTTTCATTATATATTAACCATTTGTGCAGAGCTTCTTACCTTGGACATTTCCCCAACTGACAAATTTACAAGGCTTGAGCATACAAATTCTACCAGTTTTAAGTTTTTGCACCAAGAATATTTATAAATATGTACACTCTCTACCAAAAAAATATATGAAGTAGGAAAATTTGTTGTATAATTCAGATATGAAGTGAAAATTCGTGGCAATTTTGGTCCAAAGGTCAGTTTGATAAATCAAAATGAAACTATTTAATCTATTCACAACATTGGAATATTTACAAATAGAAGCAAAAAGAAGTCAAACATACAAGTATTTATTTGATACCCTGGTAAGAGTTTAATGTAATACCAAAGTATTGATCTTAAGATTTTAATGCTCAGTTGCTATATCAGTTAAAATATTAT
The DNA here is from genome assembly GCF_029834395.1 of Sorex fumeus. Taxonomy (NCBI): domain Eukaryota; kingdom Metazoa; phylum Chordata; class Mammalia; order Eulipotyphla; family Soricidae; genus Sorex; species Sorex fumeus. The sequence continues at coordinate 40,477,324 of NW_026606067.1, read as the reverse complement.
CAGTTAAAACATAATCCATGGTTTTATAATTTATGCTTTGATATGAGTAAAAAGTTTGCTTGCTTACTTTAAGTAACTGAGAGCAGAAAAAATACTGAGTTATCTACTTGAAATGCATATACAGTACATTTATTTTTAAGCATGATGAATTTAACAGGCACATAAGCCATACCACAGAAGGAGTCTTTTATATTCAGTTCAGGTATCAAGAAACACAGATGGGGGCAAGAATTTAATATACTGAACATATAGAACTATCTAATTTATGTTTTTTATTAATTTCTTAATTTTTCATAAAGTAAAATTGAAACAGAACCATCTTACATGATATATTCTAAAAGTACTATTTACCAATTTTGACAGAAATATTTGATAATACTGTATTTGTTTTAATTTTTCTTTAACAGTGATAATATCTGCTAAACACTACATTTTACCTATTATCCTAGTTCATTCTATTTCTATTTTCCACCTCTAAAGATAATTCATTGAAGCAAATTTTTTTAGATTAAAGAAATTACTATCTTCCTATGTCCTTAAAAACAAAATATGGAACATACAAAATATAATTAAAATATCTGCTGTAGTAAGGAAATGTTATTCAGTATCCTATTATTTAAAATCAAGCATCAGGATAAATAATAAAAAAAATTAAATGTAAACAATGACATTTAATAATTTCAGAATACAAGTTATTCGAAACTTCTTTTCATACATAATCAATATTGTGATCACAAAATTCAATTATTTATTATATAACATATATTTATTCTTGCTATATTTTTTTTTCAGTTAACTCTTGCTATATCCTTTCTTCACAAAAATATATCTAGACCAGGTTATTTTATATATTTTATGATGTGTATAAAAGTCTAAATTTAAGAGTTCTAGAGTTAATAGTTTTCCTAACTAACTACTATTACAATACCTCTTAGTTTTTTGCCTATATCACAATAAATCCTGTACTAAAGATTTATCAATATGCACAGATATTTATGAATGCTAATGTATATATATATTTATATATATGTGAAAACTTGTCTGGCAGAGCCTGGCAAGTTCCCCGTGGTATAGTTGATATGCCAAACACAGTTACAAGTCTCACAATGGAGACATTACTGGAGCCCGCTAGAACAAATTGATGAACAATGGGAGGACAGCTCAGTGCTATGTACACGAAAATACATTGTCACAGATATAGACATGTTAGATACACATATATAAATTACTCTCAATATACAGGTCATGCAAATATTACACAGAAGTATTTGGTATTCATATCTTAGCTTTCAGAAAAATCAACAATTTTAATCAAATATTTGGAGTCTTTTGACCTGCTTTAGTTACCACAACATCAGAAACCAAAATGAAACAATCATGTACTCATATAGTCCTCTAAAAACTCTCACAGATCCTGCATAATGAAAAATTATTTTATTAAAATATTTGGTAAATTGTACATCAGATTATAAACATTAATACTATTGTCAGCATATTATTTGAAGTATAATAATAGATTTTATCTTATAAATTATTCTGTTGTGATCTCTGACCAAGTATCTCCAATCACCTGGTTGTTTCTGTATCCAAATCTCTCCTAAAGTTTTACATATATAATTTATAAAGTGATTTCTCACACTAAACTGATAATCTAGATGTTATATGGACAGAATGATATATTTTTTCCTTAGTCAATAGGAAATGTTATTTTTTTCAAGACAACTTATACATTTTAGTAATCATCCATAAATATTAACACGACAGTTTAGTGATCATATTTCTCTTACATAACTCTGAATGTAAAATGCTCATTTTTCTATTCGATGCTACTGAACCAAGTTTACTTTATATTTATGCCTTGAGGTCTTTTCTTTTCTTTTTAAGGAAGGGATGGTTCTCGATGTTCAGCAATAATAAATCATTTTTATGTTGTTAAGTGGAAGGTGCCCATTAAGACTGAAGAAGGTAACTATGTTGGGGCTAGACTGAGCTACCAGGATGAGCCCTTGTAAACTGCTCCTCACAAGGGGAGGAACATGGGGACCCATGAAAGAGGGCGAGATTTCTCCTGTGTTCTGACTAGTTTGGATGAGGCTGAACATCTTTTTTCTTTTGGCTGCCTTAGTGAATAATAATAAAACCCAGCTCCCAGAAGCATGCGGCCGCATTTGCGGCTGCGCGACATCTTATTTTCTCATTCCTACTTTGGACAACCTGGCAGGCTAACGAATGTAACCTGCCCACACGGCAGAGTCTGGCAAACTGCCCGTGGTGTACCCAATATGTTATATACCAGTAACAATGAGGGGTCTCATTCTCCTAACCCTGAAAGAGCCTTGAATATGGCACTTTTTAAAAAATCTCAGGGCTAGGACGAAGGAGACGTTACTGGGGCCTGCTCGAGGCAATCGATGAACAGCTGAAATTGTCAGTCGTCCTTTTCTCAGAGATCTCTGGAGGTTACTTAGCCTGTTTGATGTCAGTATGCAGATCCTAGGTACTTTGTTTTCAGTATACAGAAAAGCTTTTAGCTTTGCATGTTCATTTTAGGGATCAGTCTGCAGAAAAGCTTTCAGCTTTGCATGTTCTTCCTGTAACTCCTTTGTTGATGACCTCACTGTATTGAACTGTAGGATGGTAATAAAAGGAAATTTCAGGGCTCTCTACAGATCTGAGAGAACCTGGGCCCTCCATGACATAAATTTCTTTTGTGTTCCTTGTCTCAGCACCTCCGACAGAATGGATATTCACACAACAACTGATATCTAACGTAAATACAGACATTTAATTGAGGGTCACAAAAATTTAAATTTTTGAAATCTGAATTCCTACCTGTAAAATCCTGCCGGAACTTTCTGCACCAGGAAATTTTTCTCCATGTCTTTGAGAATGTCATTTAGCATTCGGACGCGGAGAGGAACTCTCTCACTGGGATCATTAGCAGGGCGCATCTCATCTGACTGAAAGAGCTCTGCATTCTCCCAAAGGCGTGATGCCAGGGCTAACAGTTGATGAGTGTTGGGGAGATCACCTGGTAAAGATAAAAAAAAATTCAACTAAGAGGAGACATTTTCTAAGCAGCAAAATAAACATTCTACAATCATGTTGTCACAAGAAAATTTCAATATCGATTAATCTTTGATGAGATGCAAGGACTGTGAAATCATTAAGTCAGTGAATGATGAGCCAAAATTTAGCAATGTGATCTTGCTGACTTAGAAAATTTACCATGAAATACCACTAAATACTAACTAAAAATAAATAAGCCATCAGCAGAATAGTGATTGGCGGTGGTGACAGTACAATTACTAAGGAACTTGTCTTGTGTGCAGTGGACCCAAGTTCTACTCCCGACACTGCTTGTAGCATTGTGAGCACTACCGGGAGTGAATTCTGAGCACACAGTCAAAAAACAACACTAGTGGGTGGCCCAATTACCCCCAAAATATGATTATCATGGTGTTTATAATAGCCATGAAACCTTGGAGGCAGACACCTCACCTGAGTTCAAATCCCTGCTCTCCTGTTTTGAGGCCACGTGACATTGAATAAATGATTAAGCTTCAATCATAATCACTTGTGATACAAAAAAGTCAGTGCATCCAATTCATAGACTTGAAATGAATGAATTATCAATGCCTATAGAGTGCTTCCCTAAAGGTGGCAAGTGCTAGAGTAATATAACACTGTGATTAAAAAGTATTCCTTTTGCATACCATAGGAGTGACATTCTCTCATTTTCCAGATATCCCCACAATTAGAATTAGTCTTTGTGTAAGGGTACTGAGAATGATGTCGTTTTAAGGATACCATCTATTCCAAGTGAGTTATCATTATCACCAGGAAGATAATTTCAAATCACTTTAGCCTGGCAGCCCTGAGGTCTTGTCATTGAGTCAGGAAGATGGAAGGATGAGGACTCTCATTGGGAAGAGGTCACATGAACTCACTCTGGGGATCTGCAGGCAAAGGGAGAAATATCTTGAACAGACTTTCTCCATCTGAAATTCAAAGGCTACTGATTCCAAAGATAACAATCATTGTAATACTGCAGATTCCAAGGTGGCTTGTTCTTTCAAAGAGTAGGGTACTGGGATCTCCATTCAGTGTGTTGATCAAATCATTCCATACACGTGAAAGTTTAGAAAACATTGTGGAAAGGTGATGCAGTTGTAAAAGAAGCAGTTAAGAATTACAGCTATGTTTGGCATAGAATTGCCAACTTTTAATATAATTGGTTTTGAGCAGGGGCTGGAGCGATAGCACAGCAGGTAGGGTGTTTGCGTTGCACACAGAGCCAACCCAGGTTCGATTCCTCTGTCCCTCTTGGAAAGCTTGGCAAGCTACCGAGAGTATTCCACCCACCTGGCGAGCTTGGCAATCTCCACCTGGCATATTCGATATGCGAAAACCAGTAACAACAAGTCTCACAATGTTAAGTTACTGGTGCCCACTCAAGCAAACCAATGGACAATGGGAGGATAGTGCCACAGTGCTACAGTGTCTCCCATTTTCATTGGACTATTTTATATTTAAATTTCATTAGAGTCCAACATAGTTCTGATACTCAATAATTACTTAGTGAGTAAATAATATACAATAAAAGAGAACTACTTAGAGAAAAGTGGCTTTTATGAGGACTACAAAGATACAGACTTCTTCATATCTCTCTGTGGACTCAATGTAACAACCTAAAGTCAAATGTAGGAATTAACTAGGTTTTGATTTTTTGATAATTTCAAAGAGTTCTCTATGATTATTGTCTTATTTTATTTCAAAATAAAAATCGTGTTTAAAGGAGATAATTTATTCACTGAAAAAATATATTCCTCTAAGCTACAGTGTTATTTTGTGTTTTGTTTATTATTGGGCCATATCTGGCAGTACTCAAGTTTACTTCTAGTTCTGTTCTTGGGATCATTTTCAGAGGTGCTTGTGGGACCATATATAGAGCTGGGGCCAAAATAGGATCAGTCACACACAAGACAAATACCTTAAATTCAGTTTTATGTCTCTAATCTACAGTATAATGCTATTTTATCTATGTATGGTATATCATAAATAATAAAGGTAAATACATGGAGAGATAAGAGGATACATTTTTGCATAAGGAAATAATGCAATGGATAAGATACATGTAGATTATGCTGAAATTAAAGTAGAAACAAGTTCGAAATTAGAGCCAGACCTTTCCTCCCCAACCCAATGAGACCCTGAGTTGCCACCCACGAATGGCCTCTCTGGCTCCTGATCAAGCTGCTTAACAGTTATGATCCCAGAGACTCAGAAACAAATCTTGGAACCCAGTGGCTTTTGGCAGAAATGCATCCAGTTCCACCAGGCCAGCCCAGGGGGGAAAGGGTGCCATCCCTCCGCCTGCTCTACCTTGGCAGCTCGGTGGCTGCCATCCTCCAGAGGCCACTGGACAGTCAGGTTTGGGCCCTCAGTGATGAGACGTGCGGGGTCTCATGGAATGGGGCTGGAGCCGGCCCTTTCCTCCCTATCCCAACGAGACACCAAGTCACCGCCCATGAACGGCCTCTCTGGCTCCTGATAAAGCTGCTTAACGGCCATGATCCAAGAGATTCAGGAACAAATCTCGGAACCCAGCAGGTTTTGGTAGAAATCCCTTCAGATTTAAGTGTTAAAATTTAGGAATTTCAAAATCGCATTGCTACTACTGCAGCCACATGACATCATATGTTATTCTTAAATAATATTGTTGGGTCTGGTGTCAAAATATTGAATGTGATCAAAGTAGAGAGAGAGTTATGTGGAAATCATCTCCCCCAGAGGTATGGGGGAGGGTGTGGAATGGGAGTATACTGGGGTTTTTGGTGTTGGAGAATGGGCACTGGTGAAAGTTACGGGTGTTTCATTGTATGACCGAGACTTGAACCTGGAAGCTTTGTAACTGCTCTTATGGTTATTCAATAAATAAAATTATAAAAAAATGAAAAAAAAATAAGGTGGCGTTCATGCCCAATTCAATCAGCTAATCAGTGGCTGATTAATAGCAGTACTCCTACATTAAAAAAAATACTTGTGTATCTTACAATTAAGAAAAATGATCTGATCTAGAAAATTGAAGACATAACTACTGAGTAAAGTGAGATAAATTGTACCCGTACCTTGTTTAGCTTTAAATAAATTTATCCTTTATGACAGTGCAGATGTAAAGAATTGACAGCTTGACTGGTTGGTTCAGAAAGGACCATGATAATGGAACTCTGCCACCCAGAAAATTACCTGTTACTTCAGTTGTAGAAAGTTGCACATTAAAAAGTTCTATGTTCACACAATAATTTTGACACATAATCTATAGTACAAAGATTTAGATTAGTCATTTATATATCATTCAGGACTTACTTATTTCTTTAAATAAAACCCACTGAGTAATGCCACTTTCTCTAGGTAAAGTTCTGGTAACCTTATATGGTTACTTCCTAAAGCTTGGGATCTTAACGAGGATGTCACCTCTGTGAGAGAAGGTACTTTTCTTTTTTATTAATTGTCACTTCCCCAGCATCAAAATCTATAACTGTTATACAATAGCATGAAACTTGCTGTGAATTGTTACTTTGATTTTAATATCATAGCCTCTAATAATCACCTTTATATTATTTGTCTTTCTACTTTCATTGACCAAAAAGCACTCCCAGCATTGGTAAATACTTTTTTCTATCTTTTTTTATTCATATATTAACACAATACTTGATATGTGGTATGGTCATTTATTAAAAGTTTTTTAAATTAATATTGATTTGTGAACTTTATATTATCATATTACCATATTTAATCAGAGAAGATGCTTTTGCAAAATGAGGATAAAGAAAGGCTATTTCCTTTCCATTATTTCTAATAATTGTTGCAAACGGAAAAATGTTAAAACTGTTTAGTTCAAATAATTAGTAAAATTAAGGACATTGAATTAAAATCTATCCTGCAAGTAATACACAAAAAGTAAGAAAACTGGACTTCATTTCAGTTATAATAATTGTCAGAGAGAAGACTAACTGAGGATCTTACAGTCTGGTATAATAAATAATAGGTCAGTGTTATCTCCACTCCTCAAAAATGAACTATGCGCTAGATATTTGTCTCAGAGAAGGTTGATGTATGTATCTTGAAGTGATATGTACATGCAAACTAAAGGCCAAGGATCTTGTAATAACAACAAAACTTGGTAAATAAAAGGGTATAAATTAGATACAGATTTGTCCTCTAGAAAGGTGAAGAATAAGATAAAAGAAAGGGAAGACTTATTAATATTGTCATTTATACATAGGTAAGAAACAGTCTCCTTCAACTACTTAAATTCAAATAAATTCCCCAAAATCCTACTAGTTCATTTGAGGGCTGGTAGCATAAAGTGTATCAGGAAAGCCTATGCAACAAATGGTGCTTGGAAACTGAATAGTCACATGCAAGGGAAAGAAAGAAAGAAAGAAAGAAAGAAAGAAAGAAAGAAAGAAAGAAAGAAAGAAAGAAAGAAAGAAAGGGAGGGGAGGGAGGAAGAAGGAAGAGAAGAAGAAATTGGGGAAGGAAGGAAGGAAGGAAGGAAGGAAGGAAGGAAGGAAGGAAGGAAGGAAGGAAGGAAACTGTATCTGTATCTCACATGAAATAAAAATATAATAAAATATAATGAAAAGTAGATTTAAAAATTCAAGGCTATACCAGAAAACATAAAATACATTAAGTTACATGGGCAGAACCCTCCTGAATATATGTGTGTGTGTGTGTGTGTGTGTGTGTGTGTGTGTGTGCGCGCGCACGTGTATGTGTGTGTAGCTATGCCTTGAATAATTTGACTCCATTGGTGATGAAACCAAAAATAGATTTTACATGGCAAAAGAAATCAAAGATAAAATTTAAAAAATAGTCTACTGAATAGAACATATTTTCATATCACATAGAAGATAGAGTGCTAAAATCCCATATATATAAAACATTCATAAAACAAAGTAAAAAATATAACTCCATCAAAACATGATGAGGTGAAATAAACAGGCACTGCCCTGAAGAGGACACAGAAGCAGATTACTGTATTACTTACTATATTAAGCATAAGAAAGAGAGTTCATCAATAGCTAGTCTAAAAAAATTCAAATCAAAATGACAATCAGATGAGATCTCACCACAGTGATATGGCATAAATTAAAAAGATTGAAAACAACAACAATTGATGTCAGGTAGCACTGTAGCACTGTCCTCCAGTTGTTCATCGATTTGCTCGAGTGGGCACCAGTAACGTCTCCATTGTGAGACTTGTTACTGTTTTTAGCATATCGAATATATCATGGGGAGCTTGTCAGGCTCTGTAATGCGGTTGAGATACTCTCTGTAGCTTGCTGGGCTCTCTGAGAGGGGTGGAGGAATCAAACCCAGGCTGATGGCAGTTATGTAGTAAAAAAAATAAAAAATGACAGAGTTCTTATTCATTGTTGGTTGGGTGTGTCATCTGGTTCAGACTCTATAAAAACAATATGTTGAATCCTGAAAAGAGTAAGAACAGAGTTCTTGAATGGACCACTGAGTTCACTTCTTAGCATATACTCCCACAATCTATAAACAGTGATTTGGAATGATATATGCAGACATATATTCATTGTAGTCTTAGTACACTGGTCAAAATTTGGAAACCCTAACTATTGGATGAATATTTTTTAAAAGTTATCATAGGTATGTATGTATGTATGTATGTATGTATGTATCATGGAATACTATGCAGCTCTAAAAAAAGGTGAATTCATGCAGTGCATAGCAATGTGGATGAAACAGGACACTGTGTTCAGTGAAATAAGGAGAAAAAGGAGAAATAATTACAGCCTCACTCATCTGTGGCACAAAGAATAACAAAAGACGTGAATAGACAATAAAAAATGAGAAACTCTTGGTATTGGATTACAAAACTCAGATTACCAAGTAATTGGAGGAAGGATGGGGGAATGAAGGTGACCTAGGACGAGTGGTGGAAGATCTTTGGCACTTTGGTGGTGGGCACAGAAACTTTACAAATCAATGCCATAAATGTTAACCATGTAACCTAAACTATAATCATAATATAACAATTTAAAAAACAAAAGTATATATAAATTATGATTTTGTTATCTATTAGTGTTCCCTCTTCTGAGTTTCACAATCCCCAAAGTTATAAATTTTGTCTCTTTCTACTTTCTATCTTTTGATTCTATTTTGTAGCTGTAATTTTAAGGACCCACTCGATTTCAATTTAAATTAAGAGTGAAATGCATTGGTTATAGTCTAAAGGTTCATTTTCATATCAAAGATATTTAGTCTTTAATATTGTAGTATTTCACAAAACATATACTTCTACAATTGGGTTTATCACAGTTTTAAAGGTGATAACAATTGCAAAATCACAGCTCAGACTTCATTGATTTATAGTGACAAGATGAGCTATGATTCATGTTCCACATAATACAGTCATTTTAAGCAAAATAGAAGATTATATTTGGGGGAAAATGTGTGTTACTTAATATCATCTTTAAAATATCTGCGGCATCACTAAAATGGAGAAAAGAAATTGTCAATATGATTTCAGCCAGCAAAAACAACATTCCTCTATAATCCTACATTTTCTATTCTTTGTGCCTTCTTTAGTATGAATCACAATGAATCATCTCAGCTGGTTATTTAAAAAAGTTAAATGGACAAAACAATCAGATAGAAAAATAGATGTGGGAGTTACTTCACTATTAAACTACAATAAATAATATTTATTTACAATGCAAACAATGCATATAATCATACTAGTCGAAGATAATATGACTGAAGATAGTATATAAGTATGTCTAAACAATGAAATAGAAAATATATTTGCAAAGATGTTAAAGTGATATATTTTGAAGAATTTGGGGAAGGAAAGAAGGAAGGAAGGAAGGAAGGAAGGAAGGAAGGAAGGAAGGAAGGAAGGAAGGAGGGAAGGAAGGAAGGGAGGGAAGGAGAGAGGGAGGGAAAGTCGGAGAACACAAACACATTCTTAATATGACATCTAAATATTAGCAAATGATCCAGATAGCCAAATGAGGTGAAATATAGACATACTTCACACATTGTCTACAAAGGATCTCCTCATAATTTTTCTGATCTGAAACAGGGGATATTATTTTTGTCCTAAAATTCTACCACAGGATTCTATTTGCAGCCACATGATCTGGTAATTGGCTGCTTTTTAAAAGTAAGCACAGCTTTTGTGATGAATTAAATTTATATGGTTTCTCTCCTCTGAAGCAGAAAGTTGTGTATTCATCAGTACATAAATTTAATTTTATTTTGGCTAAACGAAGACACTGAAAGAAAACTAAAAAGAGGCTAGAATCAAAGTTATCCACAGGAGAGTAAGGGTATTTTCTGCTGTCTTACTGAAGATTGCCCAAAGAGTTAAGAGGTAAATTCAATATTAGAAAAGATAAAACTTGTCATGTTAGGTGGAAAATGTTAAGTTTCCCCATTTCTCCTTTCCTAAAGGATAAGAAAACAGAAGCCTTAATCAGAAACCAGTACTTGTAGACTAGTCACAAGGGTGTTCAGGCCAGCACCAGAATGTTTCTCTGAATCACCCTGGAGTTTCTAGTGTCATTCTGTTATGGACATGAAGTTTTATCATAAAATAAAGTAGCACTAGCACTAGCACCATCCTCCCATTGTTCATCGATTTGCTCGAGTAGGCACCAGTAACGCCTCCATTGTAAGACTTACTATTACTGTTTTGGGCATATTGAATTCGCCACGAGGAGCTTGACAGGCTCTGCCGTGCAGGTGGGATACTCTCGGTAGCTTGCCAGAGTCTCTGAGAGGAATGGAGGAATCGAACCCGGGTCAGCCACGTGCAAGACAAACACCCTATCTGCTCTGCTAATAAAGTATCAGGAATAATTGATAATACAGTAGGCGATTGGCAGGTTACTGAATGTTACGTGCCCACACGGCAGAGTCTGGCAAACTCCCCGTGGCGTACCCAATATGCCAAGTACCAGTAACAATGATGGGTCTCATTCTCCTAACCCTGAAAGAGCCTTGAGCGTGGCACTTTTTAAAAAATCAGAGCTAGGACGAAGGAGACGTTACTGGGGCCCGCTCGAGGCAATCGATGAACAACAGGATGATCGTGATCGTGACAATAGGCACTGAGTAGGATGGAAAAGTAGAGAAAATGATTAGCGGTTTCAAACATATTGCATTTAATGTGGGGAAATGTGAAACAAGTTCAAATAAAATACTCAAAGTAAGTGAGAGTAGAAGAAATGTAAAGAATATCTGGTCAGATAGCAGAAAAAGCAATAAGAGATGTTTGAAAATAAAGCATCAGAATAACAAGGGAACATAACGGTAAGGATAATAAGCAAGGGACACATTCAATAAAAATACAAATTGAAAAAAGAAGTAATAGTTTTGGGAAATAAATTCTAACCATGAGAAACAGTAAGATTTTGTTACAACCTATCTACAACAAATTATTTTTTGAACTAGACAAGTAATAGCAGTGAATAAAATACAACCTTTAATAATAAAATTGCATAGTAAGAATCCATACAAAAAATAAGGAGGGGTGATTATAAGCATTCTCTAAGGGAATTTGTTGGGTAACATTGCTTTGTCCTTCAAGAAGCTTAGGTTTTATCTGGTTACACCCATTAATCTGGTTACACCCATCAATCTGGTTACACCCATCACAGTGCTCCAGAAGCACTTCCACTTCCATTGTGTTTACATGTAAACATGTAAACAGTCTTCCCTATGCTCTCCTTCCCACCCAGTTAATCAGCTTTCTCCTTAATCAGACTTTGTTAATTTGTAAGCTCAGTTTCCCAGAAATCTATGATTTTATATGTATGAGTGAAATATTGCCTTTTTCCTCTCCTTATGCCTTATGAACAGTTTACTTTAAAGTAATATCCTTTTTGTATAGATACAGGAAGACCATTAACATTATGCTTTGTAACTTAGGATTTGATTGGCCTTGAATATTATTCACTCCCGGGCATCTTTCTCGATTTAAGCCTCAGTTGCCCTTAGTTCCTAACATCCCAAAAGCAGGGTCCTGACGAGGGACTGAATGGACCCAGGGCAAGCAGTGAGCTACCCTGGCAGCGATATGGGCCAGGCCAAAGTGCCACGATTCTTAACTATAAGTTAAGAGTTTGATCATGGACAAATGCTGTCATGATCCAAGGTAACGACAAGACTAGGATCCTGCTAGGGGTGGGAAAGACTATCTGGCCTGAGCACCGTAGTCTGAGATCAAGATGGCCCTAGGAGAGCAATTCTATAAGTTTAAGATATTTCTTACTGTATCCATACAAAATGATTTATATCATATTCTTATATGCTTGTCAGACAAGGAGAGGAGAGGCACGCCCATGGGATTATGCTCTAGGGTGGGTCCTCCTGATGAGGAAGGATCTGTCCTAGGAGCGGTCTTCCCTGAGGCTAAGATTTCTACCCCTATTGATTTCTACCCCTATTGATTGTGACCACACCTATGTGTAATTGTTTCCCCAATTCCTCATGGAGAGAGGATTTAACTGTACTGTAGGAGCGGGCTGGGGCAGAAGGAAGAAGAGAGTTCAGAGAGGATCAGAAGGAAGAGGAGGATGAAGGGGGATGGAGAAGGAGAATGAAGTAGCATGGGGGCAGAGACAGAAGAAGAGATGAGGAGAGAATCAGAATAAACTACGACTAATACCTACCAGCCTGGCCCTCGTTCCTGCCTCTGCCTGACCATCGCCATCGACCTCTCCGGGGGGGGGGAGAAGGGTGAGACTACCGAACGTGGGCGGTGGGAGAGATAGAGCCACCGCCGCTGTGGGTGCTGAGCCCCTCTTGTGTGAGTTTACACAGGAATTCATATCCAGAAGTTAGTCTTTTTATCAAATTTCTCTATCAATGTAAGCAAACAAGCTAATACATTTCACAGAGACTGCATCTGACTCTAAATCCCCATCATACAAAAATTTCAGTCCTTGAAAATGTTAGTTTGTATCAAACTACTAGATGTCTAGCATGATTCAGAATTTCCATGGGAACAAAATACTTTGCTGGAATTGCTTGCTCTTAATAGAAACTACTTTGTATTTCTTAGAGAGAGCATGGGGTTAACTTCTCTGTGTATTCCTTCTTTAGTATCTAGAGGAAAATCAAGGGCTGGAGTTGGTGTTAATTAAAATCACGACTAGTGACATACAAGCTGAAACCAAGAACTCCATAGTTCACACAACAAACTTTTTTCCTTATAATTCACACAAGACATACTTTATTTTTTTCTATCAGCAAAGTTAATTGTAGATTAAAGAGAACACAAAAGACATTAGATGCGTTTCAAACATGTGTGCTTGTATAAAGGAACCAAAGTGACATTTGATAATATAAAACTAAAAATCAGATAGTACATGGGGTACTGGCCTCAGCATCACCTCCTTAAAATACAATCCCTACTTCTAAAATGAAGTGATCGACACTAATGAATTATCAGAGCTAATAAAGAAAGAAAAGAGTCAGATCAAATCAGCAAAGTCAGTTTTTCAAAGAACAGGAAACAATGCTGCCAACAACCATTTTATATTTAATGAGATAATCAGGAAGTGGCAATAAGCCACGTAGTTCAAAAATTAAGCTTCCCACAGAGTCTGGCTTGCACTAAACAAATGTATCATAATCAGATAAAATGGAAATGACTTTGACTTTATTTGGTCATTTGTAGCTTTTATAATGGTAAATAATTAGCATTCCAGATTCTGACAAATAAAAAGAAAACTAGCAGATGTAAAACAAACAGCAGATACTAAACAGCAAGAATTGGATGGGAATTATTTTGAGGTCTGCTTTTTTGGGGGAGGGTGGAGGTTTTTTTCAACACCCTACTGTGCCTAGAGCTTACCTCTGCCTCTGTTCAGGGGTCACTTTTAGTTCCAGGAATTGAACCAGCAATAAACATATGCAATGCCAGCTCCTGTATTCTCTCTCTTCCTCTCTTTTCCTCTCTGGCCTCAGGGATTTGTTTTATACATTTAAAAATAGATAAAAAATCTGGAATATCATATGTGAGGCCAGGGCGTTAATCACTGGCATCACAAAAATAACTAAACAAATGAAAAACATAACAACCTGGATGAAGTGTGAAAGCATTAAGAAGGTTAAGTACTTAAATAGATTAAGTTCCTACTCCCAAGTTTGCTTCCAAATTTAAGGGTGTCGTGGTACTTTATTCTTAATGCTCTTCTCCATCCCCATGACCTGGACTATTGCCTTGAATGTATAATTTTTTCATACTTTTATTTGTCACAAGTACACCTAAATTGTACCAGTTATCCTATCACTCTCTATTACAGTTTATCTCAATGCACCACATATAAATATTCGTTCTCTAACTATTATTTGTTTGGCATTGACCAAATATTAGGAGCCAAGGTCACTCAGTCAAAATGAGCTTTAAAGAACCATCCAATAAATCAACTCAAACAAATTATTCACTGGTAAACTATCCCTCTTTCTAGTAGTTCTGAGAACGGTAGAGAATGGTCTGCTGTTACTGTAAACTATAGTAATAAATAAATAAGATGGCCGGTTGTCAAGAGGTAAAAATTACACTGCTGAAAATGCAATTGGGTTTCAGAGACCTTCATACTTAAACTCTTTGCAGTAAGGGGAAACAATATTTTATACCTCAGACTTGAAGGTCATTAAAAAAAATAACTAATCAGAAAGTTAAGACTAATCATTACTACCCTAGCAAAATAAAACATGCATATTTACAATTAAAGCTTTTATTAAGCAGTAAATTATCTGTTTCATTTAATATAATAGGAAATTCTGTTCAGCTAATAGAGTCGTTTGGCAATGCAAATAAAATGGGAATATTTATTTAGTTGTTGATAAGTATTGTCTATCATTCACACATTAGTACATTAATTTTATTTTAAAGTAAGGTTATAAGCACGGTCACGGTCATGGTTCTCCCGTTGTTCATCAGTTTGCTCGAGCGGGCCCAGTAACGTCTCCATCGTGAGACTTGTTGTTACTGTGTTTGGCATATTTTGCCGCAGGGGCGACAGTGATAAGGTTATAAGCAAAGCATTAAAAAAGAACAGATAAAACTGCTAACAATAAACATTTTAATGGTCATTGATTGATTATGATACAAAGAAAACATTTGTGTTTCAAGGTTTGTGTTTCAAATAAAACTTATATAGGCTTATTGATAATAATTCATATCACTTTGACCTAATATTTGTGCACAGATCATAGTTAAAAACATTTCTCTTGTGTGTGTGTGTGCTTGTTGTTACTTTTAGCTTTATTTTTGTTTTGTTTTAGTATGTTTACATCCCAAGTCAGGCAATATCTTTGTGAGTGGAAATAAACAGAAAGTTTCAAGGGCTTTCACATCAAAAGAAAATAAAAGCCAAAAATAACCAACAGCCAAAAGAAAAGTTCTTTACCAGAGCAAGAAACATTTTCCCACAGAACAGCAGGAAGCCAAAATGTTCTCTGTTCATCCAGTTGAGAGTCTGAGATTTTAGGGAGAGGCATATTTAAAAAGTTGTGTCTGGTCTATGCTGGAATTCTTTGAAAAATCACTGCATTTTTCCCCACTACTTTTCACATGATTTCAGATATAATTATTAAAGAAAGACTGTTTTAAAAAATATTAAATCACTATGAGATGCACAGTTACAAATCTTTAATAATCAGTTCTCAGTAATACAATGTTCCAACACCCATCCCCATCACTAGTGTATTTTTCCAACACCAATATCACCAGCATCCCACCCGATACCCTAATATGAGTTCAAAATGTTTGGGCAGGCACTGTGTACATTCTGTGGCCATAAGCCACTTCCCCACCTCAGCCATAAGCCACTGCCCATCCTGTTTCACTCTCCCTGTATTAGTTAAGAGCCCAACCTCAAAGGTTGGAGGTAGCCATTACACACACAGGAGAGGTAGCCCAATCTACATATGAAAAGCCCTTCCCTCAGGGGCAGGATCTTTTAGGACAAACTCTTACCCTGCTAGGAGATCCACCCAAGGGCAGAATACCATCTGCCATCTGCATATTTCTTCTTTCCTTAGTCTTTATTGATTTAAACTGTCATATTTCTTCTAAATAATATTTCTAGCATTTTATATGGACACAGTAATACTTATCTTAAGTTTAAAGGGTGGCTCTTCTGGGGATTTCTCCTCATATTTCTCAGACTATAGCTCTCAGAAGAGATTAGTCCTTCCTAACCCCAGCAGGGTCCTTATTCAGTTGCTTATTTTGGGTTCCTGACAATGCTCTTAACTTATAAGCCTTATGGTGCAATCCATTTTCATTGATGTCATCAGGGTAGCTCACAGCTTGCCCTGTGTCCATCCAAGAACCTTCTTTGGAACCCTCCTTTTGGGATGCTCCCAACTAAGAGCGACTGAGGCTTTAAGTGGAGTAAATATGACAGATGCTCAGGAGTAAATATTATTCAGAGTCAATTAACCCCCAAGTTACAAAAGCATAGCATGTCTTCCTGTTTCTATGCAAAAATGTGTTGCTCTAAAGTAAACTATGCAAAGGACAGAAAGGAGAGAGAAAAGCAATGTTTCACTTGCAACACAAAATCTCAAGTCCTAGAAGAATTCGACTTTATAAGCAACAGGATCTGATTTGGAGATAGAAGTGATTAACAGATAGGGGAAGCTGAACACAGAGGAAAAGGTAAAGGTAAAGGTAAAGGCCCTCCCGTTGATCGTCGATTTGCTCGAGCGGGCCCAGTAATGTCTCCATTGGAGACTTTGTTGTTACTGTGTCTGGCATATCGAATACGTCACGGGGAGCTTGCCAGGCTCTGCCGGGCGGGCGAGATAATCTCGGTAGCTTGCCGGGCTCTCCGAGAGGGGCGGAGGAATCGAACTCGGGTCGGCCATGTTGGCCGCTTGTAAGGCGAACGCCCTACCCGCTGTGCTATCGAAAGATTAATGCTGAGGAAATGGGAGTGTTTTGAGAGCATTGTGAAGGGTGTTACTCAATTATTGTTACTCAATAAACCTAAACTCCTAGCATAGAGGTGTTATCCAACTGCTTGCTTCTCCTCTCTTTTCTCTCTCTCTCTCTCTCTCTCTCTCTCTTTCTCTCTCTCTCTCTCTATCTCTTTCTCTCCCTATGTCTCTTTCTCTCTTTCTCCCTCTCTACTTAGGTAAGGAAAGGATTTTTTATATAAACTATCCTCAAAATATTTTGTATAACTTATGGCTGGAGTGATAGCACAGTGGGTAGGGTGTTTGCCTTGCTTGCGGCTAACCCTGGTTCAATACCTCTGTCCCTCTCGGAGAGCCTGGCAAGCTACCGAGAGCATCCCGCCCACACAGCAGAGCCTGGCAAGCTCCCCATGGTGTATTCGATATGCCAAAAAGAGTAACAAGTCTCACAATGGAGACGTTACCGGTGCCTGCTCAAGCAAATCGATGAACAACGGCAGGACAGTGATACAGTGCAGTGCTATGTGCTACATGTACAATGTACAAGTTATTGCTATAATTGAAACCTGCTTCTCCCTCATGGCACATGTTCCATTGTTACATTTCATTCCATTCCCTCTCAGAAGTGTTCAGTTTACCCAGACCACATTACCACTGGCTGAGAAGAGCAAACAATTTATCTGTAGGTCAATACTCATTCTTTGAGCATTATAGCAATAATTTCAGCCACTCCTCTTAGAATAATTTCTCCTGTCTTGGTAATTTCATTACCTACTTCTACATTTTAAAAACTTTATATTTAGAAACATTACACAATAATACTATTTTTTTTTTCAGGCATTCTCATCATAAGCCAACATGTCTTCATTTTTCTAAATAATAACATGTCAGTGGTACCAATGGTTGCTAGCAAATTTAAGTCTTTTTGGCTCACTGCATTCTCTGTTCTTTAACTTCACCAAGATAGACTTTCTCTTAAGCCTCTTTAATTATGCTCATCTTACTTCTATCACATTCTGACTCAGTCATTTACCCAGATAAATGACTAAGTTACAAGGAGAGCTTCTTTGTATACATGTTCAGTTTTCTTCATCTAGTTTATGATCCCTTTCTCAGCAAAACCCTAATCATGCTTATTCTTATTTCTTCATGAGCACCAGAGCTCCCAGTTGGAGAATGAGAAAACTTCTCATTCATGTTTGATTATCTTATTAAAATATATGTTCCTGGGGGTGAAAGATAGTACAGTTTCATAACATGGTCTCCCGGGCACGGCTGCGTGTGGACCTCGAGGTCTGTAGCAGCACCGGGATGGGCCTGGTATCCCTGAACCCTCTGGATATGATCAGCATCACATCCTTGGGCTCTTGCAGTCAAATACAGGCCTTGTTGGCTGAGAATGGCTTGTGGGACCCCAGCACCTCCTGTGAAAACTCTCCCCATTATTGTGCTACATTTCTGTAGCTCATTCACTTTCCCACGGTTTTAATGTCTTCATCTCTAAAGGGACTATCAAGAACTCCCACCAACATATTCCCTTATCTGTTATATTTCTACTTTTCTTTAAATTTTCATAAATGCATTATATTGTTCTGACCTAAGGCAAAGTTCTACACCGTATACAATCTTTATTCATGAAAATCAATTCTGCATTTTTTCCTGGGTTTCCTTGAATCAAATCTTGACTGTTCACTAATCATTCTCTTCAAAATCCAAAAAAAAAAATGTAGTCCTTCAGATCCATTTTTTTTTTTGGAATGCTTTACTTATTTATTTTTTATTTTTTATTAGTGAGACACCATGAGGTGCAATTGTAGATTTACAAATTTTGTGCTTGGGTTTCAATTATACAATAATCAAGTACCCATATCTCCACCAGTGCCCATTTTCCACCACCACAGATCCCAGTATCCCTCCCACCCCTCCATGCCCCCCATCCCACCCTGCCTCTGTGGCAGGACATTCCCTTCTGTTCTCTCTCTCCTTTTGGGTGCTGTGGTTTGCAAGAGAGGTATTGAGTGGCAATCATGTTTGGTCTATAGTCAACTTTCAACATGAATCTCCCACCATGGCAAGATCCTCCCAACACCCTTTACTTGGTGCTCCCTTCTCTATCTGAGCTGCCATTTCCCCTAGCATGTGTGGCTGGCCTCCAAGCCATGGAGCAAAATCTTTGGATCCATTCTTAATATCAACACCATATCCCAAATTTATCACCATGATGAACACATTTTCTCTGAACACCTGTAGTCAGTTTTTTTCTGACTCTTCCCCAAAAATCGGGTCTTCTGTCTCTGGCCCTGCTTCCCCTTTACTGTCCTTGTTGCTTCATGCCACACACATGAGAGACTTCATTCTGGAGCTTTCCCTCTCCTTCTCGCTGGCTTTTGCCACCACGAAGCCTTCTTAGTTCCATCCGTTTAGCAGCAGCTTGAGTGATTTAATCTTTCCTTATAACTAGGCATAATATATAACACAATTTCTTTTTCCAGTCATTCGTTTCTGGGCACTTGAGCTGTTTCCAGATATTGGCTATTGTGGATAGTATTGCAAAGGACATTGAAGCATAGAGGTATTTTTAAATACTTTGTTTTATAGAGTATTCAAGAAGTATTTCAAAGATTTTTCAAAAATTATTTTGGGCATTCTTGAAATAGATGACAAGAAGATGAAAGTGAAGATGCTGGGTTATCTGCAGCTCAATTTTTAGATTCTTGAGAAATAACAATATTGCTTCCAAAGAAGTTGAACCACAAAGTATCATGTTAAGTGAAACAAGTCAGAAAGAGCGGGATAGACACAGAAAGATTGCACTCATCTGAGGAATATAAAGTAACAAAATAGGAGACTAACACCCAAGAGTGGCCGAGATTAGTACCAGGAGTTTTGCTCCATGGCTTGGAGGCCAGCCACATGTGCTAGGGAAAAAGGAAGCTCAGATGGAGAAGGGAGCACCAAGTAAAGGGTGTTGGGAGGATCCTCCCAGAATGGGAGAAGCATGCTGAAAGTAGACTATAGACTGAACATGATTGCCGCTCAATGCCTCTTTTGCAGACCACAACACCCAAAAGGAGAGAGAGAACAAAAGGGAATGCCCTGCCACAGAGGCAGGGTGGGATGGGGGGAATAGGGGGTGGGAGGGATACTGGGATCCATGGTGTTGAAAAATGGCCACTGGTGGAGGGATGGGTACTTGATCATTGTATATTTGAAACCCAAGCAGAAAAATTTGTACATCTACAACTGTACCTCATGGTGTCTCACTAATAAAAATTAAAAAAAAAAGAAGTTGAACCACTAAACATTCCTAATTAATTATTATAAGAGAATTCTAGGTCAAGGCAGTTTGGTAGATGATATTCTGCACTCTCTTCCCTCTGGAGAAAACCATATTCTCTCATTCTCTCTCTCTTTCTTGCTCTTGTTTTCTTGTTTTCTGTTGCTCGGCCTCTCTCTACTCTCTCTCTCCCTTCTTCTCTCTCTGTCTCTCTCTCTCCCCTCTCTCTCTTCACACACACGTTTTAGAAGCTAGAGCTGGAAACGAATTCCCATCTTATGTATATCAAATGGGCTGGAGCAATAACACAGTGGTAGGGCGTTTGCCTTGCATGCAGCCAGCCCGACTGAGCCGGGTTCGATTGCTCCGCCCCTCTCGGAGAGCCCGGCAAGCTACCGAGAGTATTTCGCCCACACGGCAGAGCCTGGCAAGCTCCCCGTGACGTATTCGATATGCCGAACACAGTAACAACAAAGTCTCCAATGGAGACGTTACTGGGCCCACTCGAGCAAATCGATGAACAACGGGAGGACAGTGACAGTGACAGTGAATATCAAATGTATTTGAGGTATATATTGACAGCTAAAACTGAGCTGGTGGAATGTTTTTGTCTATTCTAGGAAGGTGCTTATGAAAGACTCAACCAGTCTAAACACCAAGAGCAATAGCCAGGGAGACTAAGACAGGTCAAGCAAGAAGGTGACAGCACTCTCAAAAAAAGCTCTAATTCTCCCCACTTCACCTAGATCAGCTGTGTCATTTAGAATGAAAAATTCTTCTATGTGTGTACGTTATTAAGTATGTATATTTTACTTATTTATATCTATTTAGCAGCTGAGTTTTGTTTCGTATTTTGGTGACTTGGTTTAGAACTATAACGGAAAGTAGATGCTCAATAAATATCTGTTATGTAAGTTGTTTGATAAGTTAAAATTTATTTAGTAAAGTCCATTTGCAAAATCTTTTGGTATATATGTGATTCTCTAAGCATATTCTAATTTATATATTGTTTTCAAAGGACCCTAACTGGGGTCAGAGCGATAGTACAGTGGGTAGGGCATTTGTCTTGCATGGGACTGACCCGGGTTCAATCCTGGATATCTGATATGGTCCCCCAAGTGCCGCCAAGAGTAATACCTGAGTGAAGAGCCAAGAGTAACCCCTGAGCATTGCTGTGTGTGACCCAAAAAGGAAAAAAAAAAGAACCCTAACTGTCTACACACAAAACATTAAAACAAAGGACTAATATAATTCTCACAATGACCCATTAGTTCTTTTACTGACCTTCAAAAGTAACATACTTTACTTAAAATGCTCATATGGTAACTCTAACGCTAATAGATATTTATGTAGTTTTTGAAGGAAACCTAATTGTTCAAGAATATTGTGTGACATTTCAAATGACATTTTCACTAGTATTTTTGTTGGTTTTGTTTTATTTATTTTTTTTGAAAAGTCAAATTTGTCTTTATCACACAGATGGCATGCATTTATCATAGAAAATAAGGACTAAGAAAAACAACCTGCAGCACTCTTGTAATTCTATTACACAAGAGGAGTTTTTGCCAGCATACTCTGCATTTCCTTTCTGCGCATGAGAGTTATTCCTTTATGATGGTTATCTATGTAATGTACATAATAAGCTCCTCCTTTTCTGCAAAGCGTAAAACACAGTAGCAAGTGCACTTTCTAAAGAACAAAAAGGAAAACTAAATAAAAATAAATAAAACAAGTAAACATAACCAAATACAGGTGCAAAAAAAAGTCCTTGCTGGAAAAAGAACTTCTAAGTCATTATTGTGTGTGTGTGTGTGTGTGTGTGTGTGTGTGTGTCTGTGTGTGTGTGTTAAACAGCTTTAATCTCCGTCATTGTGGCTTCTCGGCACAGTAAGAAATATTGCACATGATCAACACGTCTTGTTTGGGGCACAGGACGAGGCTAGGGAATCACCTTCTTAGAAAGTACAACCCAAGTCAGAAGGTCAGGGGCGGGGCAGGGAATAGGCTCTCCCCATGCCTGTGGCAAAGTGCAGGAGCCCCCAACCCCCAAAACTAACCTGCGTCCAGCCCTTCTGGGGAAAAGGGGGGGGTGCATGAACTCCTCCCTACTCCAAAGGTACCTCCCTGTGGCTCCTGGGCTGCACTGCCCTCTGACTTGTAGCCCTCACACGAGACATTTTGCATGAAGTACAAGTGAAAAGGTCTGAAGGTCACACACTCCAGGTTATGTAAGGGGCTCGGTACAGGGAACAGCACCCTGCTTCTCAGTGGATCCTCGGGCCTCCCCTCCCCATCTCAGAGTGTTCTTAAGGTAACACACTTGGACTGTATATCATCATCCACAGATATCCTAGAATAAAATGTCCTAGAAGTAGTTGATAGAAATGGAAAACAAATAAATCCTTACTGATATTGATATGGTATAAATGCGTGATAAGGATAAGAGGAAGATAAACGAAAAGGACATATTAGAACCTTCTTTTAGACACTGTGAATTACAACGATGTTGAGAATTGGGCTGGAGGGATATTAAGCAGGTCTAGCTCTTTTCTTCCACTCTGTGGACCCAAGTCTGATTCCCAGAACCAACACATGATCTCACAAATCCAGGCAGGAGTGATCCCTGTGTGTACAGCCAGAAGTAAGCCCTGAGCAACATTACGTGCAGCTCCCAAAATAAAACAAGGCAAAGTTGTTTCCATTAGGGTTTCAGGCACACAAATATTCCCACTTTCAATCCTACCACCCTGTGATCCTATTTCTCATTTTAAATTTTACTTACTAGAGAGAATGCAGAAGTGGCTCAAAAAAAAGACGGTAAGTAATATCTAAACATAGGTCATTGCATAGAGTTAAGTCACGCAGATCTCTACACATGCAGAAGGCATGCATGGATGCAAGACAGACAAAGCAGACTATGTAAACAGCGAGGCAAGGAACAGCAAGACAGTGACTTGGGTGACTGCAAAGTGAGATCCACGGATCTCAGAGATCGGAAGAGAAAGAAAGTGCGAGGACCAGCAAGTCTGGTGAGAGACCCAACCGTGAGAAAAAGAAGTGGCTAGGAAAAATGGAAATAAGGGTTGCCATTTCAGACATGGAACTTCTTGTTTCTTTGAATTTCATAACCTACAGAAATACATCTGAACTGTTAAAAATAAAGAGCCACAACAGTGCAGTCATCTGGTAGTCTGTGTGATAATCCTACATACAGTTCTCAAGGACACAAAGCTAGTTAGCACATGCTGTAACAGCACAGACAAGAGTGAGAATTTTCACAAAAGCAAACAAACAAACAAACAAACAAAAAACAACTTGAGGCCAATGAACACCTCCTGCACCATGTATGTTCACCACCCAGCTCGCTTCAGAGACTCATGAGTAAATCTTGAAAGATCAATTAGCCACAAAACTCCCTCAGACACCCATTCATGCCTGAGATATCTGGGTACCCCAGATCTAGATGGCCCAGTGCCCACTCAAACATAGCCCCGACACTTGCCTCTTTCCACATTACAAAGTTTCCACCATTCCACCATGCCCCAGGCCAGAATCCATCTGCTCAGGACCGAGCCTCCAAGGGAAAGGAACCTTCTGAGAACTCAGGTACATCATGGGTACTTGTCATTGAAATCTCCAGGCTTTCTCGGAGATGGGTTGGACAACCAATTTTCCCGTACTTCCAGAAACCATGGCAGTCACATCCGCAGATCAAAGTTGCTGCCTGATTAAAAGTTTAACTCCAGCTGTATTGCATAATTAAATAATCTGGACTTCTTGGAGCATGTGGCTTCATTTGCAGCCACACGATTTATTCAAACGCTAAAACACTAATAATCCAGTAGCAGCATATGGGATTGAATGGGATGTAATATAGAAGCCAACTGATCTCACCTAACCAAAAGATTTACACAGAAAGCTTGACTTGTAACATTTAAGTAATCCCTCATACAAGGACTTAATGTCTCCATGGTGAGATGCAACAGGTTACTCTAATTTTCTTCTAAGGAATCTTTTTCGATCACTCTGTTAGCAATTTATTGGCAACAAAAGTAATATAAAAAGAATTACTGCGGGCCTGCCACAGAGGCAGGATTAAGGTAAAATGGAGACAATGGTGGAGGGAACATGACAGTGGTGGTGGGATTGGTGTTGGGATATTGAATGCCTGTAGCAAATCGTCATGAACAATTTTGTAAACCAGCTCTCAAATGAAGTACAGGGAAAGGGGGGAAAGTTTCCATGTGTAGACCTTATTTATTTTGTCTAAACTACAAAATACATTAGCACAGACTAATTTTACAAGTTTATTAATAACAGGTATGACATAATTCTTACCACAATGAGATCCAAGTATAAAATAAAATTCAATACAATATATTTTAAATCACAGTGTTGAAAATTTATGTAAATGAGAATAGGCATTTCATTATACTGTGTCAAATGTTTAATTGCCTTATTTACATAGGTGAAAATCACATAGCAATGATGTTTTTCACAAATTGGCTCTTACTGACTTATTTTCTGAGCATTCTATTTACCATTTCTTTACATTTGGTTAGAGGAAGCAATAGAGAGCAAGTCTGTTACGTGACTAAGGAGACAAACTAGAGGCGGGAGGGAAAATGGGAATAATGGTGGAGGGAAGGTCACACTCATGTTGCTGAAACACTAAGTGACTGAAAATCTATATTGTGAAGAAATTCGTAAATGAGCACATTTTCATAAAAAATAAAATTTAAATAAAATTGAGATTTATTTAATTTATGCAAAGGACACCATCATTTCGTAGCATTGTAGCACTGTCCTCCTGTTGTTCATTGATTTGCTCGAGCGGGCACCAGTAAAGTCTCCATTGTGAGACTTGTTACTGTTATTGGCATATCGAATATGCCACAGGGAGCTTGCCAGGCTCTGCCGTGCGAGCGGGATACTCTCAGTAGCTTGCCAGGCTCTCTGAGAGGGACGGAGGCATCTTTTAGTAGTAGAGAAAATTAACCAAATTCCTCAATTATTCCCAAGTTATGGTTTTGCAACACTTAGAGTAATATCATTAGCAGCATTTGGGGGAAAATTCTCTTATCTCTGGGTTGACAAGCCAACTAAGTATTCAAAAAAGAGAAAAACATTTGATCTGGAGAGCTAGCACAGCAAGCAAGGCACTTGATTTGCATTCAGCTGACCTGGATTTGATCCTAGGACTGCATATGGTCTACAGAGAACCACCAGCATAAGTAAGAGTCAAGAGTAAGCTCTTCACACTGCCAAGTGGAACTCAAAACTCAAAGTAAAACAAATGTAAAATGTATTAAACTTTTAGGTATTGGTAATAGAATTATGATAAGGGCAAGGCTTTTAAATTTTTTTTCAAGGATTACTCTGCGTATTTTACTTTAAATATTTTCTTTTGTGTGAAAAATGCCATATACAAATATCTCACGTCATATTTGCCAGTTAAAGGGTAACTCAAAGAGAAAGAAGTAGGTCAATTCTTTGTCCCTTTTTATTCTTTGTCTTTTTGTATCTGGCTGACGAAGAAATGCAGGGAGGTCTAATTAAAAGAATGGTATACACAAAAAGGGGAAGTAAAGGTTGGAGGTGTTACATTTCTGCATTTAAGCATAAAAAAATTGTAGACAGTATGGGAATTTTTGATGGTTTCCTTCCTATTGTTCTTAATCTAGAATGAATACAGAATTCAGTAAAATGGAATGAGGTTTAATCCTAATAAAAATTCATCTGAAATTTGTATTAATTTGAATCATTTGAATTACCTTCATTAAACTTGTTATAATTAATTAAATGCTAATTATAAAAATTAAAACTAAAAAACAAAATACCTGAATGATATCTTCCCATATGGATCCTGTCAACAAAATACCAGAATCTGGGAATTACAAATAACTTCAATAAAAGAAAATGAAACAGTCTTCAAATTCAGGTCTTATGCCTCATATTACCTAACGAGTGGGCTGGCCATTGGCACAACGGGTGAGCGTTTGCCTTGCACACAGCTGACCCAGCTGACCGGAGTTCGATTCCTTCACACCTCTCAGAGAGCCCAGCAAGCTAACTGAGTGTATCTCCCCTGCATGGCAAAGCCTGGCAAGCTACGCATGATGTAGTCAATATGCCAAGCACAGTAATAAGAAGTCTCACTATGTTACTGGGCCCGCTCGAGCAAATCCATGAACAACGGGAGGACAGTTCTACAGTGCTACCTATGAATATCCCTCACTTCTAAGGGCATTGGTCTTTCTTTGTGTTCCTCTCACACTAACACTTTCCTGAAAATGAAACAACACTATGTTGCCACAACAAGTAACATAATACACAGTTACTTCATTGCATGTTGAAAATCAATCGCGATTTTTAATTTATTGAAGCTATTATAAAATCAAAGTAAAGTTACCTTTAAGGCTGTTTTGAACTTCTAACGCTATATCAAGAGCATTCACAGGTAGAACTGGTTTATTGGCGATTTGCAAGATCACTTCTCCAGAGAGCTAAAAGGAAAAAGAAAAACAAAATACTAGAATTCAATGTTAAAGTTTTGATAATTTTGTTTTTTAAATATGGGGCTAAAAAACTCATTTATGAAAATAAAACCCATACAATTTTGATACATAACCAATTTTCAATTTCAGTTTCTTCCAAAGTGAAATTTTAAAGCACTCCAAAATTTCCTGGCAAGAGTTAGGCATAAAATAGGATCCATGATAAGATCCCTCTACTTTCCCCTAACAAAAGGTTAATTTTTTTGAGAAAACCTTTCTTTGATTTTTCTATAATCCTTGGGGCCAGAGAAATAGTACAGTGGGTAAGATGCTTGTGTTGCCTGCCACTAATAAGATAATTGATTCTATCCCCAGAAACATGTAGAGTTCCCCAAGGACCACCAATGCTCACTCTTGAACACAGAACCAAGAATAGTCCCTGAGTATTATCGTTTGTGTTCTTAACCTGCCCCTTCATGCCCCCTCCCCCCCAACAAAAATATCTTGGTAACATCCTCTTAACTGTGAAAAACTTCTGTGGTACATAATTAGCCCAAGGACCTTTTTATTCTCTACATAGTCACGGTCCGGTCACGGTCTTCCCGTTGTTCATCGATTTGTTCGAGTGGGCCCAGTAACATCTCCATTGGAGACTTTGTTGTTACTGTGTTTGGCATATCGAATACATAAGCGGTAGCTTGCCAGGCTCTGCCATGCGGGTGAGATACTCTTGGTAGCTTGTCGGGCTCTCCGAGAGGAGCGGAGGAATCGAACTTGGGTTGGCCATGTTGGCCGCTTGTAAGGTAAACACCCTACTGCTATGCTATCGCTCCAGCTATGTTGCATAATTCATTATTATGAATGAAATCCATTAAATCTTCCAGAAAAAAAAATGACAAACACAAGATGATTTCCCTTATCTGTGACATATAGGGTAACTGGACAAGGCAATATAGTAAAGAGAGAGTTCCTCAATCACCCTTGGCCCCCGAGTAGGAAGAGAAGGATAGGGAAGAAGAAAAAGAATGGAATAGGGAAGGCAAAATAAGAGAACTGGAAGTAGTGGGACAATTGGAGTCAAGAACCTGGGGGATACGGTGAATGGGGGAGATTGACTTAACTGTATATCCAAAGCACAGACTTTACAACACTGAAAACAGGAGATCCAAATTACAAGCCCAGACATAAAATGTGACTATAAAGAGGGCAAGTTGGCAGGCCAGAGGACACTGGTGGAGGAAAATTGATGCTGGTGGTGGGAATCACATAATTAATCACTTAATCACTTAATCCCCGTTATTCATAGATTTACTCGAGCGGGTGCCAGTAATGTCTCCATTCATCCCGGTTGTGTGCTAGTGTAGCCCAATGGTATCTGTTCGTCCTAGGAACATGCAGAGCCTCAAACCGATCATTCAGGGTCTTGACGACGAAGAAGTCTGACCATCTTGTAGGTGGGCGTCCACATGATCATTTGATGTCCCGTGGAATCAAATCAGTAATGGCTCTAGTCCAGCGGTTATCTGTAAACCTCATTACGTGTCCAGTCCATTTGATTTTTGATGTCTTGGCAAATGAGACAGCGTCGCTGATTCTTGAGCGTTGACGAAGATCAGAACTCCGGATTCTATCTCTCATTTGAGTGAATCATGATATTCCAAGCATAGCTCTTTCGATTCCTCTTTGAGAGACCCTAATAGCGTTCTCATCCTGTTTTTGTAGGGTCCAGGTCTCTGAGGCATATGTTAATGTAGGAAGAACAGTGGAATCAAAGAGATGAGCTCATAGCTGGGGGTTCTTTGTCCTTTTAGTTATTTCTTCAATGTTCTTGAAGGCATTCCAAGCCGCTCTCTTCCTCCTGCGCAACTCAGGTGCCAGGTCATTCATCATGTTGATTTCTCGACCTAGGTATATATAACTGTTGCATTCAGAGATGGTGGTCCCATTGAGAGCGAATGGAGCATCAGGAACAAGGCTGTTTCTCATAAACATTGTCTTCGTAAGATTCAGCTGTAGTCCGACCTTTCCACATTCATGGTCAAAGTCGGCCAGCATTTGTGCCGCTTGGCTGATGTTTGGTGTTATTAGAACGATGTCATCAGCAAAGCGGAGGTGGTGTAGTTGCCGACCATCTATCTTCACTCCCATGCTTTCCCATTCCAGTCATCGCATGATGTTCTCGAGGGTGGCACTGAAGAGTTTTGGTGAAATGGTATCATCCTGCTGAACCCCTCTCTTGATATGGATGATTACTTCTTTGTAGAATGGTGAGATGTTGGTAGTGAATCCGCAATAGAGCTCACAAAGGATCCTGATGTATTGAGTTTGTACACCCTGATTGGCTAGGGCTTCCATGACCGCTTCCGTCTCAACAGAATCAAAGGCCTTCTTTAAATCAATGAACGTTAGACAGAGCGGCATCTTGTACTCCCGAGAAACCTCAATGAGCTTAGTAATCGTGTGGATATGGTTGATGGTACTGAATCCTTTTCAGAATCCGGCTTGTTCACATGGTTGTCCTTCATCTAGTGTTCTGCTAATCCTGTTCAGGATGACTCAAGTGAACAGTTTGTGGACGACAGACAATAGGCAGATTGGGCGATAGTTGCCAATGTTGTGAATGTCTCCCTTCTTGTATAGTAGTATAGTCTTGCTGGTTTTCCATTGGGATGGAACCTTGCATTCAGATAGGTAGCGTGTGAAGAGCCGAGCCAATGTATTGATGAGTACTGATGGTAAGTTCTTCAGGTGTTCAGCTCTGATCTTGTCTGGGCCAGGTGCTCTTTGTTTCTTTACCGACGAGATGGCATGTTGGATTTCGGAAGGGAGAACATTGGGAGAACATCATGTGGTATGTGGTATGTGGGCAAGTGGACGTGGCTATTAAAGAGATCTGAGTAGAAGTCATGAATAATCTTCTCCATTGCCCTTCTGGAAGATGTGATAGATCCATCATGATATCGGAGGGCAGTCCTCTTGTTTTGTAGTTGGTGAAGGACAGGCGGGCATTACGAATGCTTTTCCCAGCTTCTGCCGCATCTACCAGTACTGCTGCTCTCCTGTTTTTGAGGTCATCCTTGATGGCTTCTCTGCACTGTTTTGCCAGTTCGGATGTTCACTTGTGGTTGCCTGAGTCATGTGCCAAGCCACGTTGGCGAATAAGTTCAAGAGTGTTCGAAGAAAGACGTTTTTTTGTGGTTATCTCTCTCTTGGCATTCCTTGCACAATCATGGAGGTGTTGAATCATTCGATCGTATTCCTCATCAATGTTGTCAATGACGGCATCTTCTCATGTTGCCACAACAGAGCCAAAGAGCTCCCAGTTGGTGGTCGTTCTGGGAGTACTTTTCTTAAAACTTGCATTCTTTTCTCCTCGTTCTGTGAGGTAGAATTTTGCATGAAGAAGACGGTGGTCTGGCCCTGCCCTCTTCACTCCTGACCGCGGTGCCCATCTCATCTTAAATCCAGGTCAGCACAGCTGCCGGCTCGCGACCCTGGGACCTCCATCTTTCCCTGCAGGACCCCAAGTGTCCCCTGAGATGCCTGAAGAAAAGCAGTTTTGAGCGTCTGCCCTGCCCTCTTCACTCCTGACCGCGGCATCCATCTCATCCCAAACCCAGGGTTCTGTAGAGGCGTGTGCTCCTCAAAAGTGGGCATGGCCTCAAAAGTGGGCGTGGCCCAAGGAATCTAGTTCCCAACCTACTCAGCAATATGAAGAAAGAAAGAAAATCCCCAACACAAGGGGAGAATAACGAAAACAATCTAGAACATTCCATCAATACAACTCACCTAAGGGACCTCTCTGACATAGAATTCAGATATGAAGTCATGAAGATGTTCAATCAACTCAGTGAAACAATCAGACAGACAGCCAGTAACACCACAGAAAAAATCGACAAATTATGAGAAGAAATGAGAGCAGAAATGTCACGAATAAAAGATTCCATAGATGAAATGAGAAACTCAGTTTCTTCTCTTAAAAATAGAATGACCACAGCTGAAGAGAGAATCAGTGAGCTGGAAGATCAGCTGCAACAAGCCAACACGCAACAACAAACAGTGGCAAGGGACCTCAAAATGGCTCTACAGAGAATCAGAGTCCTAGCAGATGATTCCAAGAGGAACAATATTAGAATCATGGGACTACCTGAACCTCAGGGAAACAATCCCAATGAAAAAAACACCGTCAAACAAATCATTGCTGAAAACTTCCCAGAGCTGCACAATGCAGCCATTCAGGTTCAAGGAGCCCGAAGGGTGCCAGCTAAAAGAGACCCCAACAAAAACACTCCAAGACATATCATAGTTAGAATGATCAATACTGCCGATAGAGACACAATACTGCAAGCAGCAAGAGCAAAGAAGGAAATCACATACAAAGGAACATCCCTTAGATTCACAGAAAACCTATCAGAGGAAACCCTACAAGCCCGAAGGCAGTGGCGAGATATAGTCAAAAAACTCACAGAAATGAATGCTTCACCAAGAATACTCTACCCGGCTAAACTCTCCCTCAAAATCGAAGGAACGGTACACTATTTTATAGATAAACAGCAGTTCAGGAACTTCATAGACTCAAAACCAAACCTAAAGCAAGGCCTAAAGGGGCTACTATAAGAAAAGACAAACCCTACAACCACAACACACCCGCACAGAAAGATGACACAAAACCCCATAACCATTCTCTCTCTCAATGTCAACGGTCTAAATTCACCAGTTAAGAGACACAGAGTGGCAAAATGGATACAAAGACAGAACCCAACATTCTGTTGCCTACAAGAAACCCACCTCAACAACCAGAGCAAACACAGACTCAAAGTCAAAGGATGGAAAACAATCCTGCAAGCACACAACTCCCTCAAAAAAGCTGGGGTGGCCATACTAGTATCCGACAACATTAATTTCACCTTGAAAAATATTAGAAGGGACAGTGAAGGCTATTTTCTCTTCATCAAGGGATACGTACAATAGGAAGAAATCACACTCTTAAATGTATAAGCACCTAATGAGGGAACAGCTAAATATTTAAAACAACTGCTAATAGATTTTAAGGAGGACATCACTACCAACACAATAGTACTTGGAGACTTCAACATCGCCTTATCACCTCTGGATAGATCAACAAGAACAAAACCCAGCAAGGAATTATTGGCTTTGAAAGAAGTAATAGAAGAGAAAGGGCTTATGGACTTATACAGGGCTTTACACCCCAAAAAGAAAGAATACACATTCTTCTCCAGCGTGCATGGAACATTTTCCAAAATAGACCATGTGCTAGGACACAAAACATACCTCAACAGAATCAAGAAGATAGAAATAGTATCAGCTATCTTTTCAGACCATGATGCACTGTGGATAGAAGTGAATCACACAAAGACACGGAGAACCATATCAAACACTTGGAAATTAAACAACTCGATGCTGAACAATGAGTGGGTCACGAACGAAGTCAAGGATGAAATCAAAAGATACCTGGAAACAAATGAGAATGAAGACACAAACTACCAGAACTTATGGGATACAGCGAAAGCTGTATTAAGGGGAAAATTTATAGCTCTGCAAGCATATCTTAAGTCGATAGAAATGATGCACATAAACAATTTGACCTCACCGCTCAAGACCTTAGAAAAGGATCAACAGAAAGAGCCTAAATCAGGCAGAAGGAAAGAGATCATAAAACTTAGAGCAGAAATCAACGACATGGAAAACAAAGAAACAATCCAAAAGATCAATGACACCAAGAGCTGGTTCTTCGAGAAAATAAATAAGATAGATAAACCACTAGCAACACTCACAAAGAAACAGAGAGAGAACCCTAATAAATCGAATCAGAAATAAGAATGGGGATATCACAACAGAAACTAAAGAAATTCAAGAGATCATCAGAGACTACTTTGAAAGTCTGTACGCCACGAAACACAAGAACCTGGAAGAAATGGATAAATTCCTGGATTCCTACCATCTTCCAAAGCTGAATCAAGAAGATATAGAGTACCTGAATAGACCTATTCACATCAAGGAAATGGAAACTGTAATCAAAAGTCTTCCCAAAAGCAAAAGCCCAGGCCCAGACGGATTTACTAGCGAATTTTTCCAAACATTTAATGAGGACTTATTGCCAATTCTTCTTAAGCTTTTCCAGGAAATTGAAAAAACAGAAACTCTCCCAAACAGCTTCTATGAAGCCCATATCTCTCTAATACCAAAAGGAAACAAAGACACCGCAAGAAAAGAAAACTACAGGCCAATATCCCTGATGAACACGGATGCGAAGATTCTCAACAAAATACTAGCCAATAGAATACAAGAACTCATCAAAAAGATCATACATCATGACCAAGTGGGATTCATCCCAGGGATGCAAGGATGGTTCAACATTCGGAAATCAATCAACATAATCCATCATATCAACAAAAGAAAAGATAAAAATCACATGATCATATCAATAGACGCAGAGAAAGCTTTTGACAAGATCCAGCACCCATTCATGATGAAAACCCTTGCCAAAATGGGGATAGAGGGGACTTTCCTCAATATAGTTAAAGCCATCTACCACAAACCTATAGCAAACATCATCCTCAATGGGGAAAAACTGAGACCCTCCCCCCTAAGGTCAGGGATGAGACAAAGATGCCCACTCTCTCCACTACTGTTCAATATAGTACTGGAAGTACTTGCAATAGCGATTAGGCAAGAAAAATATATTAAGGGCATCCAGATAGGGAAAGAAGAAATTAAGCTCTCACTATTCGCAGATGACATGATACTATACTTAGAGAACCCTAAAGTCTCTACCAAGAAACTCCTCGAAACAATAGGCTTGTATAGTAAAGTGGCAGGCTATAAAATCAATACCCAAAAATCCATGGCATTCCTGTACGCAAATAGTGAAAGAGAAGAAAGTGACATCAAGAAAACAATCCCATTCACAATTGTGCCCCAGAAAATCAAGTATCTAGGAATCAGCTTAACTAAGGAAGTAAAGGACCTGTATAAAGAAAACTACAAAACGCTACTTCAGGAAATAAAAGAGGACACGAGGAAATGAAAAAAATATCTCCTGTTCATGGATGGGGAGAATCAACATCATCAAAATGGCAATACTTCCCAAAGCACTGTACAAATTCAATGCAATACCTATAAGGATACCCATAACATTCTTCAAAGAAATGGAGCAAACACTCCTGAAATTTATATGGAACAATAAGCCCCCACAAATAGCTAAAGCAATTCTTGGGAAAAAGAAAATGGGAGGAATCAACCTCCCTAACTTCAAACTCTACTACAAGGCAGTAATAATTAAAACAGCATGGTACTGGAACAAAAGCAGAGCTGCAGACAAATGGAACAGAGTTGAATATACTGACATTTCTTCCCAAACATATAATCATCTAATCTTTGATAAGGGGGCAAGAAAAGTGAAATGGAGCAGGGAAAGCCTCTTCAATAAACTGTGCTGG
Organism: Sorex fumeus; assembly: GCF_029834395.1. Taxonomy (NCBI): domain Eukaryota; kingdom Metazoa; phylum Chordata; class Mammalia; order Eulipotyphla; family Soricidae; genus Sorex; species Sorex fumeus. The sequence continues at coordinate 40,443,113 of NW_026606067.1, read as the reverse complement.
CAAAATTGGACGGCTACATGCAAAAAAGTGGGCTCAGATCTCTGCCTAACACCATGCACAAAAGTAAGATCAAAATGGATTTATGACCTCAACATCAGACCAGAATCCATAATGTTTATTGAAGACAAAGTCGGCAAAACTCTCCATGATATTGAAGCTAATGGTATCTTCAAAGATGTCACGCCACTGGCCGAGCAAGTGAAAACAGAGATAGACAAATGGGACTATCTTAAACTAAGAAGCTTCTGCACCTCAAAAGAAACAGTGACCAAAATACAAAGACAGCCTACAGAATTGGAAAGGATATTCACCAAGTACACATCCGACAAGGGGTTGATATCAAGGATATACAAGGTACTGGTTAAACTCCACAAGAAGAAATCACCCAACCCCATCAAAAAATGGGGTGAGGAAATGAACAGAAACTTTCGCAAAGAAGAAATCTGAATGGCAAAAAGGCACATGAGAAAATGCTCTACATCACTAATCATCAGAGAGATGCAGATCAAAACCACAATGAGATATCATTTCACACCACAGAGACTGGCCCACATCCACAAGAACAAAAGCAACCGGTGCTGGCGCGGATGTGGCGAGAAAGGGACCCTCCTTCACTGCTGGTGGGAATGCCGGCTGGTCCAACCCTTTTGGAAAACAGTATGGACGACTCTCAAAAAATTAGAATTTGATCTGCCATTTGACCCAGCTATAGCACTCCTGGGAATATATCCCAGAGAGGCAAAAATGTATAGTCGAAGTGACATCTGCACTTGTTTGTTCATTGCAGCACTCTTTACAATAGCCAGAATCTGGAAAAAACCTGAGTGCCCAAGAGCAGATGACTGTTTAAAGAAATTTTGGTACATTTACACAATGGAGTACTATGTAGCTGTTAGAAAAGATGAAGTTATGAAATTTACATACAAGTGGTACTACATGGAAAGTATCATGTTAAGCGAAATGAGTCAGAAAGAGCAGGATAGACACAAAAAGATTGCATTCATCTGGGGAACATAAAGCAACAAAAAGGGATACTAACACCCAGGAATGGCTGAGATTAGTACCAGGAATTTTGCTCCGTGAATGGAAGGCCAGCCACACGTTCTAGGTGAAAAGGAAGCTCAGATAGAGAAGAGAGCACCAAATGAAGGGTGTTGTGAGGACCCTCCCAGGGTGGGAGAAGCATGCTAAAAGTAGTCTATAGACCAAACATGATTGCAACTCAATGCCTTTCTTGCAAAACACAGTACCCAAAAGAAGAGAGAGAGAACAAGGGGGAATACCCTGCCACAGAGGCAGGATGGGACGGGGGGAATGGGGGGTGGGGGTGGGATGCTGGGACCCGTGGGGATGGATGACGGGCACTGGTGGAGGGATGGGCACTTGATCATTGTATAACTGAAACCCAAGCACAAAATTTGTAAGCCTATAACTGTACCTCATGGTGTTTCACTAATAAAAAAAGAAAAAAAAAAGAAGACGGTGGTCTGATCCCATTTGGAATTTTGGGACAACAGCAACATCGGTTAGGCAAAACTGCCGACTGAATATGATGTGGTCTATTTCATTGTGGAATCGTCCATCAGGAGACTCCCATGTCCAACGTTTAGATTCAGCCTTTTGGAACTGTGAGTTACCATGGAAGGTTTTGGTTGACATGATGAACTCAGACAGTCTGTCACCCTGTTTGTTCCATTCCAGGCCATGGGTCCCGATGTGGAGTTCATCGACTGATCTTCTTGGTCCTATCTTGGCATTAAAATCACCGACAATGATCTTGTAGAAGGTGGGATCTTCTTTGTAGAACTTCTCCAGCTCCATGTAGAACTTCTCAGTTTCTCTTTCACCATAACTGGATGTTGGTGCATAAACAACAAAGATATTACCAGGCCCCAGTCAAGGCCATACTGAGGCCACTCTCCACACACTTGGATAAGCCTCAGGCATAACAGAACTGGCAGAGGAACCCAGGTGTGTGCGATCCGGGGCTGAGATCTCCAAGCCTGCACGGTTTGGGACTGGACCTGTCAGTAGCTAGACAGTTACACCCTCCAACTGCCGTGTAACCCCAACAACGGCCAGGATCCAGAGATTATCACAACAAGCTCCCGGGAGAGCACAAGGCAGAGTCTCCTACCCTGTGCCTGACTATCCTCGTCAGGGCCCAACAGCTGAAGACCTCCAGGCCCCAGCCAAGGCCATACTGAGGCCACTCTTCACACACTTGGATAAGCCTCAGGCATAACAGAACTGGCAGAGGAACCCAGGTGTGTGGGACCTGAGGCTGAGATCTCATAATAATAACAACAAAGGTGGTGGGAATGGTGCTAGAAAATGATGTCTAAAACTCAGTTATCAGTAACTTTGTAAATCATCATTCTTTAAATACTTTTTTTAAAACTTTTGTGTTATACCCAGCTATGCTCAGGGGTTACTCCTGGCTCATGCACTCAGGAATTATTCCTGGTCATGCTCGGGGGACCATATGGGATTCTGGGAATAGAACTTGGGTTGGCCATGTGCACACCCTACCCGCGGTGCTATCACTTCAGCCCCATTTTTTTTTTTAATTATTAGTGAAACACCATGAGGTATAGTTGTAGACTTACAAATTTTTGTGCTTGGGTTTCAGTTATACAATGATCCAGTACCCATCCCTCCACCCATGTCCATTCTCCATCATTTACCTTTTTAAAAAAAACACCATGAGGTATGTGTATATATATATATATATATATATATATATATTATATCACTGTCACTGTCCTCCTGTTGTTCATCGATTTGCTTGAGCAGGCCCAGTAATGTCTCCATTGGAGACTTTTGTTGTTACTGTGTTTGGCATATCAAATACGTCATGGGGAGCTTGCCAGGCTCTGCCATGTGGGCAAGATACTCTTGGTAGCTTGCCGGGCTCTCCGAGAGGGGCAGAGGAATCGAACTCGGGTCGGCATATATATATATATATATATATATATATATATATATATATTTCATTTTTCATTTCATCATCCTGTTAATCGTTGATTGCCTCGAGCAGGCCCCAGTAACGTCTCTTTCATCCTAGCCCTGAGATTATATTCACAGCTCTTTAGGAGAATGAGACCCATCATTGTTACTGGTATTTGGCATATTTGGTACGCCACGGGGAGTTTGCCAGACTCTGCCCTGTGGGCAGGCTACATTCGATAGCCTGCAAGTTTGTCCAAAGTAGGAATGAGATAATAAGATGTCATAAAATAAAGTTCTGATAAGATGTCGCGTGGCCGCGAGTGCGGCCGCGCGGTTCCGGGATCTGGATTTTATAGTCTCTGAGTCTTGGCCACTGATGGGATTACATGGCGCCAGGGGGCCAGGTGGTGGGTGTGACCCCCGCCTGCTGGAATTTGGAGGATCTGGATGGAAGATGCTCGACTCCAATCCGAGTAGGCTTGGAGGTCTCGGCCCCAGAAACCGCGTGGCTTTGTCCCTCTGCCAGTACCTTCATGTGTGCGGAGAGTGGTCTCAGCATGGTGGTGGCTGGTCCTGGAGGTCTTCGGCTGCTGGAGCCCCGGTCGGGGTGGGGAGGAAAACTCAACCCGCTCCCCTCCAAGGGGTCCCGGCGAGGGACACCCAGGTGCGGGGGCAAAAGACTGCAGTGTATATATATATGTATTTTAAATTGGGGTCACACTCTGAATTGAACAGAAGAAGGGAGATAAGGTAACTCCAGGCAAAGCTCGGACCTTAGTGTGGACCTTAGTGTCTAGTGTCCCAGACGTGCTGAGGGTTCCTGGATACATCTTGTGTGCTGAGGACCAAGCTGTGCAGGGTCTGTCTTTCAGGCCTCCCATATTTTCTAAAATGTGAGCTAGCTCTTTGGCCCAAGTTTTGTCTTTTTACAGTTCTCTCCCAACTGTAGAATTCATAGTTAAAAATCAGAGCAGCAAACGTACAGAAGAACAAAGTATATTTCTATTTAAAAAAATCTCTAATTTTATTTTCTAAAAGGAATTTAAAAAAATGTATTTTTCTTGCCTTAGAATAATAAAGAAAATATATTTTCCTCTTTTTTTTTCAGTTCTCATTGTGCTTCAGCCAGTCATCTGCTCTGCAAGTGAAAGAAGGCTGAAACCCGCTGGTATAAAATGTTAAGAAATGGCTGCCCTAGGTGAATTAGTTGAAGTGTTAAGAATTTAAAACAATTTGCTCTAAAACAGTGAATTCGTTGAATTGTCAAGGATTTAAAACAATGTGCTCAAAAGCAGTTTAAAATGACAGATGCTAAAAGGAGAGGAACAACTGAAAGCCGGTATCTAGTCACAGAAATTAGTAAAATTACAGAAAAATATAAATTATTCACTTCTACCTACAATTCACAGTATAGGTAAGAAAATTTCTTTTAAAATATCACTTGATTTTTTCATTTAATTTTTAATTTAAATTTTCTTGATCTCCCCCGCTCGAGCAAAATCGACGATCAACGGGAGGGCCTTTACCTTTTCTTGATCAGTTTCCAAAAGTTACCCAAACTGGTGCTTTTTCTACATCCTTATGGTCATGCTTAAATTAAAATTAAAAATATAGGCTGGAGACATAGCACAGCAGTAGGGCATTTGCCTTGCACGCGGCCGATGTGAGCAACCCGAGTTCGATTCCTCCACCCTTCTCGGAGACCCTGGCAAGCTTCCTAGAGTATCTCACCGGCACAGTAAAACCAGAAAGCTACCTGCGATGCATTCAGTATGCCAAACACAGTAACAAGTCTCACAACGTTACTGGGCCCGCTTGAGCGAATCGATGAACTACGAGAAAACAGTGACAGTTGTCTTCTCAAAATTCACATCTGGAAATTTTATGCATGCATATTCTCCCACCAATATATTTCAAAACCATCTTTGAAAACCAACATATGCAGTAAAACTGAACTAGCATCTGCCTATCAGCCTAAACAAGTACCAGACATTCCTGGATATTGCAAGGCAACTTAGAGCTGATGGAAAATGCCTTTTTACTTTCCCTTTCTTTATCCATTGATATTTGATTTTTATTTGGGCTTACAAGTGCCCCTACATGTCTTGAAACTGTTGTTGTACAAGGAAATGTGATTGATTGTGTTGATGTTGTTACATACTATGAAACATTAGAGAAAACATTGTCTCGTGAAAGTGCAATAACCCAAGTATTAGTGCTCTTTGATGATTTGAATGGAAGTGGTAACCGGACACAGCATAGAACACATAAAGATATAACTTAACAAAAAAAAGTCTGCTATCTACCCAAGTCTACATATTCAGTAAGTTCTAATTCTATTTAAGACCTAAAAGTGTGTTTCAGAGATGTGCATGATTTATATCATAATAAAATTGACTTGGTATGTTTGGAAATACTCATTTCTTAGAATTAAGGTACAGGTTTTTCTTGTTCTTTCCCAGATGGGACAAATGTTTTTCCCCGATCTTTGTAGAATTTTAAACCCAGGATAGGTCACAGAAAATTCTGGGAAACCGCCTGCTCTTATTATGGTATGCCTCAGCAAAAAGCATCATCTGCAATAGGTTTACCTAAATCTGTGCCACTTCCATTCAAATCATGCAAGGAGCACTAATATTTGAAAATATATTATTTGTAGAAAGATATTTTAAATAATATTAAGAATCATTGTGGAAGTTTCCATTTCCAATTTGCACTGGATAATAGAAACCATGGTACAGACATGTTTAGCTTACACATCTGAGGTCTGGAAACCCACACCTCCAAAAAGATTAAAAACAAAAAGAATGGAGAGGGAGGGAAAATGTATCTTCTATGTGAGCTGCTAAGGTTTTTGTTTGTGGTGCAACTCAGGTTGGGCTTCAGGGCTGCACAGGGTACTACTCTGGGGACCATGTGAAATCTGGGGTCAGACGGGTCAGCTGCATGTAAAGAAGGTATACCTTAAGTCCTGTACTATCAGCCCTCTAGCCTCCTAAAGGTTATTTGTTTTTGAGGGACGTGGCCATACTCAGTGGTGTCCATGGGGCTATTCCTGAAATCATGCTCAGGCTTGGTCCTAGGTGGAACTTGAAGGAACATACATGATGTCAGGAACTGATACTAGGATTGAGCAGATGTTGGGCAAATGCCTTCTTTCCAACAATCTCTCCAGCCCCAGGAAATTTGATTTTTTAAAGACACATAGAGCTTTTATTTTTTATTTATTTTTTAATGACACAGTAGAACTGGACTGTAAGTCAGTCACCCTGCATTTCTTTTTAAATGAACATGACAACAAACATTGTGACTTCCAAAGCATTTGGTCTACAGTAGAATACTTAAACTGTCTTTGATTGCAGCATCATAAGCAGACAGAGACCTAATTTTGCCTTGCAGTGAGAAGAGATGAGATATGTTGTATATTTTATTCAGTTCTGGAACTCATCCTTATTCAGGCACACAGAGGTAATCAAAATTTCTTTATATTAACAGAAATTTCCATTTGTTTCCAAATGCTTTCACCTACACATCTTGATTTATTATCTCGACAATGTTAGAGGCAGAGAGTGAGTAAATCCTATATCACAAACAGCTCAAATAAGCCTAACTGGATTCTGGTTGAAGATGGTGACATGGGAAATTTTTGAACACATCTTCTCTCATGGACACATAGAATTTACAGCTACACCTTGACATCTCCCTCTGAAGAACACTCAGAAAGTAGCTGAGATATCCCCATTGAGAGGTAGAAAGACTGAAAGATGCTCTCTCATTCTGTATCCCCCCCTACTGAATTACTAACACTTAAAAAAATTCACATCTCCTGCATATTCTTGAGAACAGGAGGGTTTAATCCAACAATTAGTGCCCTAATATATCAGACTTTTGCCTGAGGGATGAGGCTTCTAAAATATTTAGCACTAAAAGTCGACAGAACTCATGTTCAACAAGCCTAACAACATTAGAGAAAATAAAAACAGTGTCACTCCATGCTCCAGAGAAATGGCCAAGGCTATTTCTTCAGGACTCTATGCAGAGAGACAAGAGGGAATGGTGTTCTTTTTGAAGTCTTTCCCTAAAGAGGTTGATTTGCTTATTTTCAAAGTTGTGTCCTAAGGGTTAAGTCTTTTAATTTAACACAAAATTAAAAGTCATCTAAAACCTCTTTGGAGACCTGGAAGGCCAGGTCATGCCATCTGCGTGTTCTCCCTTTGCCCTCCATCAGTTATTTGGAAAGGAGCTGGCAGATACATCTGTGCTCTGACTTTCTTGTCAGCGAGCCCGGGCATCCGTTGGCTCTGGTGATCAGCAGAGCTGGGGCTCATAAGTAACAGGTCCCACTGGTCTGAAGTAAACAGACACTGTCCATTGCAAGCTGTCCACTCATGCAACTTAAAGCAGGGGCAACAGGGTGAAATGCGTATCCCCTAGTCTTTCCTCAAAAGAGATCTGCATGCCTGAAGTTCAGGTGTGAGATATAGCAGACATCAAAGGGTGGAACGCAATTCTAACCAAATATTAGAAAAGCATTTTTGGGGTTCTGATTGGCTGCAGGAAATAAAGAAACATTTGTTTGCTGAGGGTCACACATGGGTTCGTTCAGGAACTGAGAGATCACTCATCGATGAGCTCAGGAGACCACACCTGGGGTGAGGGTTAGCACTTTATCTGCTGTACTGTCTGTCTGGCTCAAGAAATATATAATTCACTCTCCCACTAGGGCTCATCACAGAGGAAGCTGTCAGACATCATTTATCTTTCTTGGTGTCTGAAGCTTTAGCTTTCTGTTAAACAGCAACTCGCTACTAACTAGGTCCTCTTTAGGACAAAGCAGATCTTAGCACACATTCAAGTACTGTGAGTCTCTAAGAACAAAGAACATTCTGATAATCCAAAAGCAGAAACAAACAAGAGCGAGGAGATTGAGCAATGAGATTCAATTTCTTTGAGACTCTTCCATCAAAATAGGAGAGGTGACTATGTGGTTTGCAGAAACCATCAGTGTCAAGAAGCAGAAAAATACATGAAACAAAACAAAACTAGAGCCACAGATATTAATGAAAGTAATAGTTTATTTCATTAAGAGTCCAAAATGATTACTCATTTGCTCACTAATGTCAGAAAAATAGTGCATGAACAGTGTGAGAATTTATACAAAGATATAATATAAGGCTGTATAAACAAACAATGAAGGTGAAAGTCTAATATCTGCACTGAAAAATTAAATAGAGGGATTCAACATCAGCTATATCAAAGAGAAGAAACAATCTCAAAAGCACAGAAGTTTGGACTGGAGTGATGTTACAGCAGGTAGGGCATTTTCCTTGCATGTGGCTGACCGGGGTTTGATTCCCAGCATCTCATATGGTCCCCTGAGCACCACCAGGAGTGATTCCTGAGTGCAGAGTAACCCAGGAGTAACACCTGAGCATTGTTGGGTGTGATCCCCAAAATAAACAAAATAAAGCAGGGAAGAGCAATTAATTCTGAGGAACAAAAAAGAGAAAGAAGTCATAAATAATAAACACATAGTATACTTACTATCAGAGAGATCGACATTTGCATTAAGGCGCATGAAAGGAAAATAAAGGTAAAAAGGGAGAAAATGTTATTTCAAAGATCATAAACAGATTTTTCATTAAGTTTTGCTTTCTAGAAAAGATAGGGATGTTATGCTCCAGAGAACTGAAAGTAGAGAAAAAGAGGGAAAAATCTATAACACAAAAATACTCTATCTAGAAAGCTTGTCCTTCAGACTTGAAGGAGAGTCTGATAATCTTATAGGCAAAGAGAAACTAGTTTATCACCAGTAAGACAATCCTAAAAGGAATGTTGAAGGAGATACTTAAGCTAAAATGAAGGGAGTCTAATTGGTAAAAAGAAAAACGCAGGCATAAATTTCTCCAATCAAGGTAAATATAGAGCTAAGTTCAGAATATTCTAATATTTACATGTTCTGTGTTAACCACAGATCTAGGAAGATTTTTTTTTTGGTTTGAGGGACAAATTTGGTAGTGTTTAGGGATTGCTCCAGAGAGTTCTTATTCTTCTTCTTTCATTAAATCACCATGAGATACACAGTTATAAAGCTGTTCATGCTCTGGTTTCAGTCTTACAGTGTTCCAACACACATTCCTCCACAAGGGAGGGACATTTCCCACCACCAATCTTCCCATTTTTCCTCTGCCACCTCCCTCTTCATCCTGTCTCTATGGCAGACACTTTTTTTTACCTCTCTCTCTCTCTCTCTCTCTCTCTCTCTCTCTCTCGTTAGATACTGAGAGGTTATCATGTTTGTTCCTTTACCTCTTTTCAGCAATTCAGCATGCAGTTCAGAGTGATAATTTTCAAAGATTCTTGTCATAGGAGTCCCTTCTCTATCTCAACTGCCCTTTTCTCAGCACTTGATGCAGGTTTCCAATCATGAACCAATTCTCCTGGCTCTTGTTTCTACTGTCCTTGGATATTTGTCTTGTATTGTTGTTTTTTGTTGTTGTTGGCTGAAGTGATAGCACAGTGGGTGGGGTGTTTGCCTTGCATGTGGCTTACTTGGGTTCGATTCCTCTGCCCCTCTCAGAGAGCCCAGCTAGCTACCAAGAATATCTCGCCCGCTTGGCAAAGCCTGGCAAGCTACCCACGACATATTCGATATGCCAAAAACAGTAACAACAAGTCTCACAATTTTTTGCGAGACATTACTGCTACCTGCTTGAGCAAATCAATGAACAATGGGAGGACAGTGCTACAGTGCTAATATATATATGAATATATAATATATATATAATATATATTACATATATATTATATATATGAAACGCCCCCCCAAAAGAAGAAAATTACAAAATTAGGGAAGAATGAATTAAAAATATAGACCCTTAGTATGTTTTGAAATTTATTATATGCTGAAAATAGAATGTTACAAATATGAGATGTTTTATATGTTTCACGGTTACTAAAAATAAATACCCTATCAATACCAAAAAAAAATAAAGCAAAAAATATACTACTTCAAAATAAGCAAATTATGCAGAAAGAGAGCAAGGAAAGAACAAAGAACAATTAAAAATTACAAGCATACACTGAACAGAATGTTAGTAACAAGTTATTGCCTATCATTAGGTAATTTTAGATCCTTGAGAAATCCACTGGAAAGACCTACAATCATTGGCTGAATAAAAACATAAGATGTAACTGTCAGTTCTTACAAAGGACTTGTTTCAAATTTTAGGAAGCCCGTAAACTAAAATTTAAATGGAAAAACATATGTCATGGAAATGGACAGCCGCTTCCCCCAAGAAAAGAGAGAAACTTTATCATATAAGATCAAGACTACAGTGAGGGATTAAAGAAAAGAGACTAATACAAGAGAAAATAACATTTGCAAAAGTTTGTATACCCAACATTGAAGCACTAAATATATAAAGCATATATTGACACATATGGATTTGGAGGGAAGCAATGCAATGATATAAGAGGACTTCTACGTAATACTAACACTTGAATAGATCATCCAGACAGAAAATTCATGATAAAACACTGGACTTAAACTAGAAGCTAACAAGCATTAACTGAACACACCACACTACGGTAGCAGAATACACATCATTCATCATGACAGATACTTTCTGACCACAAAAACATCTTAATAAAGTTAAAAAGACTAAAATCACACCTAGATCATTTTTTTGAACCACAATCGTATGGAATTAGAAATCACTGATAAGAAAATTGAAAAATGTACAAATCTGCCAAGATTTAGGTTGGGAAAGTGACTCATTATTTTGGCGGTATAGGTTCAAGAGAAAAATAGCTGCAAACATTTTGAGGAAGGATGTTCAAGAGTGGTTTGAAGAGCAATTGAGCCCTCAGCAGCAGGGGTCACAGAAGGAGGTGGTAGTTGTTTGTGCTGATGGTGGGGACATACTCCCACTGCAATGTTTACTAGAAGCATCTTAGTGGTAGAAAGGATGCAGACATAGGTACTTTTGGAAAGGTACAGATCGTGGCAAAGGACAAACCTAACCATGAGTAGCTACAGGTCACTGTTGCACTCAAGTGACTGTCGTCTATACAGGGAGCTAGTTACAACCCCAAGCTTTTCAGTAGAACCCAGTAACAGGAGTTGGTGCCAGTGATGTATGACTCACACTATTTGTCTGCAAATGAACCCAGAATGGGCCTCGGAGAACCACTGGGGCTGGCTTCTCAGAGAGAAGCACTTGGTACAGCAGGTCTTTGTCTATCGATGTGCTCAATTGTGAAGCACAAGACAGGAATCACTGACTAACTGTAGTCAGGTCTATGACTACCCAGAGGCAATGGGCTGGTGCTTGTGTAGCTAGAGTCTAACAACAGAAGCTGGGCATAGATCCATTGTGAAGCATCCTAAAGTGCTGGAGAGGCAGATTAATCATTCCAATTTCTAGAATATTTTCTTGACACTGAGCAGCACTACCCTGGAGGACAGGATAATATGGCAAAGTAAAACGTAGCCTTTCCCTCAGGTTATTTTGGCTTACTCTGTTGCTGAATCTTCTTAAATAGACTTATGGACTATTATCAGAACTAGATTGTTATCCAATTGATGATCTCTGTGATAAATGTGAAGTAGCGTCTCCCACTCTGCCTTCATGATTATACTGCGACCACAAGTTGGATGAAGTGTTGGTGTTAACATTACTTTATTTTAGTATTGCTTTCCAGACATACAACCTGCCTCCAGTCATCTTGCGTCTTTCTCCACTTTAGCCAGATTTTTACCTGCTCCTTGACCAAAGGATAAGACTATTATAATGAAAAGACTATTTCCCCAAACAGAGGTTGAAAGTAAAAAGATGATCATACTTGAAAAACAAGTTTACGGACATCAAATTGCAAAAGATTTCTCTCTCACTAAGTGAAATTGCTGCACTAGAGTTAGTGGTTCATTTGTACTTAGCAATATTAGATTTTCAAGATATTACTAATAGAGTCTTCTAGATTTTAAGACTTACAGAGGAAATTATAGTTGTTCCACATGAAATTCTTATTTAGCTGTAAATAATTTTATCTGTTTAAATATTTTGAGAATATTTATAAAGCAAAATATGTAAACTAAGTTTTTTGTTAAACTTTGTAAATAATGTTGCCTTCTTTCCCTATATGGTATACAGAGATTTTTATAAGTTTTTTGTTTTTATCACACATGTTTCCTTACTCATCAGCCTAGAAATATAAATGAGATAGATACTTATTTAATAAATTCTAAACATCTAGAGTAGGACAATTTTCTCTCCTCAATTATTTTATCTCATTGACCAGATGGATATTTCATCTGCAATAAATTCTTTGAATCGCATATTAGTTGATACCTGAACAATTCAGTTGGTGATCACAGGTTCAGTAAAGCAAGGATAATAACATGCTCCTATAATTTATTTTTAGTTACAAGCAAAGATACTCAGTAAACATGTGATGGTTCCATTTTTATAATTCTAAATTAATGTAACCATAGTTTACAACTCATACCTAAGCTGTAAATTACCACTATGGGATTGTTTTTGTCTACTTGGATTTAAAATGCAATATAGCTCAACTCTGGAGGGTAGTGCCATGAGACAATAAAAACACATGCTTTATGGACTAGTAGAGAAAGAAATTGAGAAAGTAGCAGCTATGTCATGGTTTCACACAGTTTGACAGGTAGGAAGTGAACCATAAATTAACACACTGGGATCTACTTGAGCAATTATGGTTTAATCAATTTTTTCTATGGAGCTGGAGCGATAGCACAGCGGGTAGGGCGTTCGCCTTACACGCGGCCAATATGGCCGACCCGAGTTCGATTCCTCCGCCCCTCTCGGAGAGCCCGGCAAGCTACCGAGAGTATTCGATATGCCAGACACAGTAACAACGAAGTCTCCAATGGAGACGTTACTGGGCCCGCTCGAGCAAATCGACGATCAACGGGAGGGCCTTTACCTTTACCTTTACCTAATTTTTTCTATGGGGTTAAAAAATAAATTTAGTATAGTTTTCTCATTCAAGTTTAGATTTTTCTTGACATTATTCATGCCACTTTTTATAATTTGAGGCAAAAAGATATCAAGAGTACACTATCAGTATTAATATTTTAGTATTTATTTAGAGCATTAATATTTTCCTTATAAATCACCAATTCTATCCCATATAAACACTATGTTGTTATACTCTGTGTGCATGTATACTGTGTGTGTGTGTGTGTGTGTGTGTGTGCGTTTGTGTGTGTGCACACATTTGGTCATTTGGGCTCAGGAATCTAGAATGTAAAAAGAAGAATAAAAGATGATGAACCTTAGGTTAAGAAGAAACATACATTTTCAAAATAGACATGAAGAAACGGTAAGTGAAGAATGGAATAAAAGGGAATTCCTGCTTAGAGGAACGCATGTCTGTGTGTAGGATATGGGATGGGAATCAGAAAACTTGAAAACTCAACCAAAGAACATGAACATGATTCAGTGCTCTTTAGGGAATTGTTTTTCTCTTCCCTTATCTTTTGGAGCAGAGGCATAATCTGATAAAATATGATCTTGCGAGAGTCTTCATAGAGCAATTTTGTGGTGCATTATGACCTTCAGGCTATTATGTTCACCTTGAAGTTCTCTGACTCTGATTGATGTTTATCTGTAGTAGAAAACAAAAACTTAACAAGAAACACCCTGTGGATAAAATACCTCAGGGCAACCAGTGATGGGTGAGGGTACCAAAAGTCCTTCCTGGGAATGAACAGAGCAAGTCACAGTCTCCTGGTAGTCAATGCTACTTCCTAAGACTCTAACATTAACTGGAGAGAAAGGATAAACCTTTGTCATACTTCCCCTTTACCAACACCCAGACCACCCAAAAACAAAAAAAAGGAAAAAAAATGCTATGAAAAATTAGCATGTATAATTTAAGTCTATCTGATAGTGTTGAAGTTTTGTAATAACAACCTTATTTTCTTTCTTATTAAATATACCACAGATCCCCTAATTAGCATCTGAGGTTGCAAACTTTCCAACCCTTCTCTACAGTATAGCCCAGAATTATGCAACATTATAGCTCAGAATTATGCAATTACTTAGTCAAAATATTTATTTATGTATTCCTCGAGTCCGATTTATTTGTGCTACTTCTTTTGCTTTATTTTTGTTTGGGGACCACACCTTGTGTTGTTTGGGACTAATTTCTGGCCCTACTCCGGGATCACTCCTGGTGGGGCTCAGGGACCCATACACAGTACAGGGGACCCAGTCTGGGTTGGATACATGCAAGGCAAGTGCCCTACCTGCTGTTCTATTTCACCAGCCCCTGCTACTACTTTTGTATTGTTCTCTTATGTCTGGAAAAATTAGAGACATCTTATATTTAAGTCAAAAACTTACGACGTGACAGGTCCATGAATAACAATATTACTCAAATGTTCAACTCCCCTAGAAAATCAAGGACTCTGTCAAAAAGTACTAATTGAGATCAACACTTTGTCACATAAACCAAATGACAGTTGTTTTCCCTCTCATCAAGGTGGACTACCATGAAAGAATTTCACATTGTAATGGAAAAACCCAGTCACCTTAGAAGAGTCAGTGGGTGAGCAGATGGTTTCTTCTCTCTGGAGAAATTTTGACAGACTATTTAGGAGACTATGCTAAAAGTTTAGTTTCCTCTGCTCTGGACATTCATTGTGAGGCCCAAGAGTGGAAGATAACATTCCAGAAGAACTTTCAAAGAAATCATTAGGATCAAAGAATTTCAAGAGACTCTAAAGGATCCAAAAACGTGATGAGAAATACATTTTTAAATAAATTCATCAAAAAGTACATTAATGGGGGGAAATGTGTGGAACATCTTGTTCTGGAAACTTAGAAATGCCTGTGAGCCTACCTACTTTGGCTCACACACCTAGCAGAGGGTAAGTTTGGATGAATCTAAGGACTGTATTAGCCAAAAGAATGCAACACCCTCTTCAGTAGGTTAACTACATATCCCACTGGAGAAAAAACGTGCTCTTTTCTCTCCAACACCCTGACAAAATGTTGTGCCCAGCATCACTAGGCCTCTTATACCTTCCAAGCACTGAGCAAGACTTCTGGGATCCCTGCATTGGTGGATGGAACATAAACTACAGAGCTGATACAGATGACAAGCCATGCAAACACTTCCTATATTCCTTTGGCATGACAGAAAATTGATAGAATGGGGTTAAAGAAGTGATAGATCAATGAGATCTATCCACAGCAAATTCATATGATTGTTAATGATGGGCTACTACTGTATTTGTCCCTTATTAATTATGAAGGTAGGGCTGGAACAATAGCACAGTGGGTAGGGCATTTGCCTTGCACGCGGCCGACATGGCCAACCCAAGTTCGATTCCTCCGCCCCTCTCAAAGAGCCCAGCAAGCTACCAAGAGTATCTTGCCTGCATGGCAAAGCCTGGCAAGCTTCCCGTGATGTATTCGATATGCCAAACACAGTAACAACAAGTCACACAATGGAGATGTTACTGGGCCCGCTCGAGCAAATCGATGAACAACGGGAGGACAGTGCTAATTATGAAGGTATATATAGCTTTTGCAAACATGCATTTTCCATTTGTGAATGCCAGAGCATTGAAGTAAGAAGATTACACCTGCTGACAAGAAAATAAGTAGCTAGAACCATAAATTCTGATGAATTCTGATTTCAATTGTCCTTGCCATCTCTGCTTTTGCTACAAGTCCTAAGTTCTTCTTTCTGTTCTCTTGGACTAAACTCTGAGCATAGAACCAAAGCTTCCCATCACCTTTTGAAGTCACCTAGAAATGAATTTTTAGATAAAATTTGAGGGCAAACAGTTCATTGAGAGGTGAAGAGAGAAGAATAAAGAGAGACAAGAAAGGGAAAAGAGATCATAAGATAAATATTTTATGAAGTCATCAATCATTTGATGATTGGATGTTAGTTCTATAGGGGAATACCTGAGGACCGATAAAGGATACGTTCCATAGATTTTTCTTATTCAAGGAACAAGTAAGTGAAGTATTGATTCCCAACTTCTCCACAGGTATTGGGAGAGTGTTGCTTCACAGAGAGGTTAAATCTTTAACCTTTCTGGACTATTGTGCACTGACAGTTTCTCCATAGTTTAAGAAAGCCTCAGGCAAAGAAATGGAAATATGTTGCCAAAATAGAATATCTCCTTTCCATTCCAAGTTCACAAAAGTAAATGATGTATACATTTTTTATCTTTTTTCACTTTTAGTGACTGTCATCACTCATCTCTTATTAAATTATAGCAGAGTAAATATATTCACCAATTAACTTGAATATCATAAATTTTATTGGTATTTTAGTTATTTTTAGTCTACGCAGTCATATTTTTGATTTTCTACTACAAAATACTTTTTGTGTACGTGGTAGTCATACTGATTTAGAGAAGGACCACAGATATCAATATATTTGATGAATTGTCAAAGAGAGCTTATAAAACAACTTTTGTTTTATACAGTGCCTAATAGCAAGCTGCTTTAAACTATGTGTTGACTAATAAATTGAAAAGTAATTATATCCACTGTTTCCATAATAAAAATACAACATTAACTATTAAAAACTGCAGCTAACATTTATGAGATTTTGCCATGTACTAATTATTATAGTAAATTCTTTACATGAATTCATTTAATTCTTAGAAAAGCCTCTGTATACATTGAAATTGAGTAAACAGAGTTATTGTTTAGTTAAGCAACATATCAAAGGACATTACCTAATTATTAATTTTTTTGAATTTTTTTATTTTTTATTTTTTTATTAGTGAAACACCATGAAAGACAGTGGTAGACTTACAAACTTTCATGCTTGGTTTTCAATCATACAATGATCAAGTACCCATCGGTCCACCAGTGCCCATTCTCCACCACCAATGATCCCAATAGCCCTCCCACTCCCACACCCCATCCCCCACCCTACCCTGCCTCTGTGGCAGGGCATTCTCTTTTGCTCACTCTTTCCTTTGGGGTTTTGTAGTCTGCAATAGAGGTATTGAGTGGCTATCGTGTTCGGTCTATACTCTACATTCAGCACATATCTTGCATCCCAAGCGATTCCTCCAAATATCCTTTACTTGGCGTTCCCTTATCTATTTGAGCTGCCTCCCCTCCCCCCCCAGCATGTGAGGCTGATTTCTAAGCTCTAGAACAGACCTCCTGGTATTTATCGAGACTATTCTTGGGTGTTCGATTCCAATTCTGTTACGTTATATTCCCCAGATGAATGCAGTCTTTCTATGTCTGTAACTCTCTTTCTGGGTCATTTCACTTAGCATGATACTTTTCATGTAGAACCACTTGTATGTAAATTTCATGACTTCATCTAACAGCTGCATAGTATTCCACTGTGTAGATGTACCAAGTTTCTTTAACCAGTCATCTGTTCTTGGGCACTCAGGTTTTTTTTCCAAACTTTGGCCACTGTGAACAGTGCAGCAATGAACATAGAAGTGCAGATATAATTTCAACTGTATTTTTTGACTCTCCAGAATATATTTCCAGGAATGGTATTTCTGGGTGAATTTCTAATTTTTTTGAGAATCGTTCATTCTGTTTTCCAAAAGGGCTGAACCAGTTGGCATTCCCACCATTCAATCATTTCAGTGATTTATTTTTTTCACTATATCCCACCATTGCTTTCGGGCTTGGAAGGTTTCCTCTGGTATGTCTGCTGTGGATCTAAGAAGTGCTCCTTTGTATGTGATTTCCTTCTTTGACCTTGCTGCTTGCAGTATTAAGTTCGTATCCGTGGCATTCATCATTCTAACTATGATATGTCCTGAATTGTTTTTGTTAGGGTCTCTTTTAGCTGGCACCCTTCAGGCTCCTTGTATCTGAATGGCTGCATTGTCCAGCTCTGGGAACTTTTCAGCAATGATTTGTTTAACCGTGGCTTTTTCATTGGGATTGTTTCCCTGACCTTCTGGTCCTCCAATGATCCAATGATACTGATGTTTTTCCTCTTGGAATCATCTCCTAGGACTCTGATTCGCTCTAAAGCTATTTGAGGTCTCTTCCAGCTCACTGATTCACTGATTCTGTCTCCAGCTGTGGCCATTGTACTGTTGAGGGCACAGACGGAGTGTTTTATTTCATCGACGGAATCTTTTACTAGTGACATTTCTGTGCATAGCTCCCCAATGTCTGCTCTCATTTCTTCCTGTATTTTCTCGATTGTTTCTCTCATGTCCTGGATATCTCTCTCACTGTTTCATTGAGTTCATTGAGCATCTTTGTTGCTTCATATCTGAATTCTTCCTCATATCGGTCCCTTAGGTGAGTAGCACCTAATGAGGCTTCTGGACTCTTTTCATCGCCCTACCCTTGTGGTGGGGATTTGCGTTGTTTCTTCATGTTGGTGTGGAGGTATAGAGACTGAGATGTTATATGAGATTGCTTGGTATGAGTTAAGTACCTGAGGCCCCTGAATTAGGCCACACCCACTTCTACAGAGGCCACACCCACTTCTGAAGAGGCCACGCCCCCTACAGGTACCTGGTATTGTGGAGGGTTCAAACTGGAGGAGGAGGAAGATGGGGCACTGCGTTGCGGCAAACAGTAAGAGGCTCAGGGATGGTGAGCATCCCAGGGTCCTAGAGGACACCTGGGGCACATATGCAGGAAAAGCCAAGTCACAGGTTGAAATTTAATTATTATTTTTGAGATAAATTTTCTAGTAGCAGAATCTGGGCTTTTATAGTAAATTACATATGTTTTCCCCAATTTCTTTCCTTATTTAAAAATATCAGGAAAATGATTGGTCACTGAAACTACATTTTCTAAACCTCCAGGGAATACTCAATGAAACATTACACCTATTAGGAATTTTCAAAAGTAATACTGGAAGTGATCCTATCAGGACTTATAGCTTTGTTGGTGGGTGCATACCCGGTGATGCTCAGGGCTTAGTCTTGCCTCTGCACTCAATCATCACTCCTGCTGGTGCTTGGGGGGGACAATTTGGCATCCCAGAGATCGAACCCAGGTAAGCCATGTGCCAGGCAAGCATCTTACCCGCTGTACTGTCAATCTGCCTTCAGGAATTATAGCATTTTAATACTTGCCCATGTTATTTTTTTTTCCATTTGTAGACTCTTCTTTTTGAATCTACAAAAATGGCTGTAAAGATATTTGAAGCGAAATGTTTTTCCAGGAGCACTTAAAGTCATTTATAAAAACATTTTCTTATGATAAACATCATTGATTAAATAGAAAATGGCATACATGATATCAAATAAAAATGGAAATGCAAGTGTTATAAATGAAAGGGACTAACTTGTATGCATCATTATCAGGATTTATCATTTTTAGCAGTTTGTAAATTAGTAGCACTTCAAATTCAGTTTCTAGGGACAGTCTGGAGACTACATTCAAATCAACACAAATATTTTTCAAATGGTTATCACTGGTTACTAAGGTCAGTTCAGATTCATATTGTTTGAGGATATTTCCGGTTTAAAATTTATATTTATTGAGTGCAGAGCCAGGAGTAACCCCTGTGCATTGCTGGGTGTGACCCAAAAAGCAAAAAATAAATAAATACATTAAATTAAATAAAATTTATATTTATTCCATACCGGTTAATACGCCAAAGTTAGCAACATGCTGGAGAATTTCTAAGCTTATTTTTTCTTCATGAAGGGAGAGGGATATCTATCTATCAGCTGTAATTATTGAATAACTAAGCGCTAAGTGGTGCTATGAGGAGGTATTCAGGATAAAAGTAATTTGGAGAGGAAAGAGACTGTTTTCCCTGAGAATAGTCCTCTGTGGAAGCGGGGGCATGTTAAGCTTGATGTTATACAGAAAAGTATCAGAAGCACACTTGGTACAAAGCACATTTTTATCAGTTACCTCAAGTTTTCTCAGGCATTTACATATCTTCATAGAAAAATACAATTAGAATGCTAAAGTGTATTTTACTGTTCAACTTACTTATAATTCATGAAAGTTTCTCTCAAGGGAAAACACATCTTTGAATCAATTCTGTCCATATCACCTATTACTACACATAGAAGTCATAAAATTCTGTTGTTACAGAAACCAGTATAGCTCTTACATGTCATATAGAATAAAGATTATTAATTTGTTAAAGGACTATTGCATGTTTATACAATCATGACCATGATAAATTACGTAGTATAAATGATCACGAAGAGGAAGATTGGGAATTGATTTAGCAGAGTTTGTAACGCGGTTAAAAACCAAACATCATATATATAATGCAGTAAATCAGAAAAGGCAAATGACTTCCTATTTATGTCTTATTTTGGAGCGTATATTTCCAGAGGATAATGCTAGAAACTACACGTACAAGAAAACATTTTTTTTCCTTTTTGGTCACACCTGGCAATGCACAGGGGTTACTTCTGGCTCATGCACTCAGGAATTATTCCTGGAAGTGCTCAGGGGACAATATGGGATGCTGGGAATCAAACCTGGGTCGGTTGCACGCAAGACAAATGCCCTAACATCTGTGCTATCGCTTCAGCCCCAAGAAAACATTGTTTTATTTTGCTCTTTAATAGTTTAATAAAGACAGTGTTTGATTAAAAGATAAAACAGCATTTTCTTCTAACATTAAATCATTATATAAAGTTAATTAATAGATCAATAATATTATTTTGATGTAAATTGTGAGTATCTTTTTGTAGTCTTAGTTGAATGACAATGACAAAATAAAACATGTCATAAAGTTGGACATTTGATAAAATTTGGTCTATAATAAACAATATTTTTAGAATATTATTCAATTTTCACAAGAGTTTAAATATATGAAATAAATGACATCAAGGTCTGTATTACTAAGGCACTAATGCAATAAAGTTGAAGATATAATTTTTTTAAAAAACAATTTCTTTTGAGCGTGTTCCTTCCATCAATAGATATAAGGAATAATAGCCAACCAAGTAGTGAGATTACTTTACGCAATTATGTAATTAATCCATTTTATGCATATAAGTACTACTGATGTTATTATAGGCTGAATTGTACAATGTGAGATTTAAAATCTAAAAAAGAGTAAAATAAAACAGGTTCAGATCCTTTGAAGTGTGATTATATTTATGATATGTTTCTTCTATCAGTACTATAAATTGAATGATATTAACATTTCTTAACTCTATGCTATCATTCTGTTGAATTCAAAAAGTATATACACCAATAGAAAAATAAGCAAACAAATAAAAAATGGCATGTCAAAATGGTCAAAGCAATAGTTAAAGAACACTTGGATATTTCTTTTCTGTTGAACCTTAAGGAGACGATCTCAAAAAGATTTAAAAAGTCAGAGAGGGTCAAAGGCAGTACTTGAGTAAAATGGACAGTCGAGAGTAAGTTCTGATCCCACCACACGTTTAACTCAGATTTTAAGGAATGAGGGCTATTTTTATGAAAAAAAAAGTTTTGTTAAGATGGTATTTTTCAAAAAGATCTCTCTTTTTCCTTTTCAATGAGTTTCTTATAAAAAAATCAATTTTCAGTGAGATGCATTGATGTGTCAAAAAAAAAAGAATTACACAGCATTATGTGATTATTACTAAACTGCCCTAGGAGAAAGCCTATCACCCCCCAAAACAAGCCATAGCAAAATCTAATCAGGAAAGATAAAGATAAGAAGGATTTTACTCATTCATTCCATCTGGTAACCGGCTGTGTGTCTCTGTGTTACAACCACACCAACAAACTCCCAATATTTAAGTGTATGTCACTGATTACAGAGTACCTTCAACTTAGAAAGCATAGATGTAGTCCTGGCACCTGGCAACTCTCTGGATTTCAGTTTATTATTCTTTGAGAACTTGCTCTCTAAAATTCAATTAAAATATTCTATTGAATTCTCAAATGTTGCTGGTTATGGAGTAGTACTGAAATTTGAGGTACTCTCTCTAGTAAAAATAGTTGGAAGATGAGGAAAGCAGTAGTACAGCAGGTAGGGCACTTGCCTTGCAAGTAGTCAACCTAGTTTGATCCTGTTGGTTCCCTGAACCCAGCAGAAGTGAACCCCAGAGCACAGAGATATTCCTGAGTCCCAAAATAAACAAAAAAGTTGGGAGATAGCGAGAGAGCTTCATCTGTCTATTTTCCAGAAGAGAAAGTCTATTTGAATGAACTCCCTAATTTGCCAGAACGAAACAGATACTTTGTAAGCAGCTTGCTTCTGCTTGTGTTTTCAACGGAACACTCACTTCTCCAAGTGAGAAAGCTTTTTACAACGGTCACAGATTGCTCAGAAGCAGAGCAATCAACATTCCAAAAGTTTGGAGAGTGTTGCTTGCTTTACACCATAAAATTTGTATGTTTTTTTGTATTTTTAATTCTTCAACAAAAATAAAAACTTATATTCTGTATCTCTAAGTAAAATACTCTATCTAGTAAATAGCTCAATAAAGAAGCAATACAGTAAATTCATGGGGTTTGTGTGTTTGGATGAAAGATGGGAAAAAGAAACATGCATTAATTGAAAACCTACTATCTGTCAGTTATTTTGTTAGCATTGGGAATATATGAAATTATTGAGTTCTGTTGCTTTAAATGCCTATATGTGAACCTGCACTGAACCATATATATTACAAATTAGAAAACCACTAAAATACTCCCAGTGAACCAGCTAGGTTACATTGAGTAAAGATGATAATAATGATGCTTAGAACAGTAATAACAGTAACATAACAATTATAACAAATTAATTTGGAGCAAGGTTGCTAGGCGTGTAGTAGGTTATAGTAATAACGGTGGACTTTGTACGACAGGCCAGATTATCTCAGTGTTCAATCTCTAGGATATCGCCATCAGAAAAGCCTTTATAAAATGAAGACACAGATTCACTACTGTGCCTTGTTTGATTTTTGCTGTGTTGTGTTGTCTTGTGTTTTACTTTCTTTTCTTAGGGGGGTACAGAGGATCTAAGTATGCAAAGCACTCATTCTAACACTGTTGTATTTTTTTTCTTTTTGGGTCATACTTGGTGATGCACAGGGTTTACTCTTGACTCTGTACTCAGGTATTACTATTGGCGGTGCTCAGGGGACCGCATGGGATGCTGGGAATTGAACCCGGGTTGACCACGTGCAAAGCAAATGCCTTACCCGTTGTGCTATCACTCCAGCCCCAATTGTTGCATTCTTGACCTGGACACCTGCCATTCTAAAATAAGCACTCTTGATGATTCTGATACATATGGTTAAGGGATTACACTTAGGGAAAAAAGGACAGTAGACACAAAGACCTAATGAAACATATGCAGGGATCTAACAAAATCAGATGCACAATATTTTTTTTCAATTCATGTTTCATAATATTGTAAGACTTTGGTTTGGGAGTCTTTAAGGTATACTTATTAATAAGATAACATAATTGGTTATAATACATATAAATAAAAGGCTATAAAATAAGAAATTTGATAAACTAAAACAAAACAGTAAAAACAGTTCTGAAAATCTTATCAAAACAAGTAGTTTTTACCTAAAGTAAAACTGTATAGAATATAAATGGAGATTTCCCCCATTTAAAACGGTATCAGAAGTAATATGCATGATTTGTTCTTTATAATAAGTCAACAATAATTCTTTTCTGTTATTGTTTGGTATCCATACCTGGGAGTGCTTAGGGATTACTACTGGTTCTACGCTCAGGAGTCACTCCAGATGGGGGGAAACATATGTGGTGACAGGGATTGAACCCAGATTCGTGAAATGCAAAGCAAGTTCCTTAACCCTGTACTATCTCTCCAGCCTGCAATGCGTTATTTTTAAAGGGCAATACACTTTGCCTCTATTCAACTTATTTAAAAGATTGGAAATACAAACGGGGATCATGTTATAGATAACTGTCATCTATATTCAGATTAAGAGATGCCTATTTTTTGATAACTCAGACTCATATTATGTTAGTCACATAATGAATAATTTTATGTTTCTCCCTTAATGGAAAAAAGTTATTGTTAGAAATATACCCTTTTTAAATAAACAATTTTAAATATATCTGTAAGGAATAAGACTAATACCCCCATAGCCAAACATTTCAAATAAATTTATGCAGTGGTAAATGAAAGAAATCTTGTCATTTGATGTTATCACTTTAGTTTTCAGATAAGAAAACTGCAGTTGAAAATCAAAATGTTTTACTTCACATCATGCAACTGTTTAAAGACCAAACTAGTCCTAGCATTGAAATCTTCAGACTCTAATTACATTACTTTTTATGCAAC
Source organism: Sorex fumeus (assembly GCF_029834395.1). Taxonomy (NCBI): domain Eukaryota; kingdom Metazoa; phylum Chordata; class Mammalia; order Eulipotyphla; family Soricidae; genus Sorex; species Sorex fumeus. The sequence continues at coordinate 40,418,924 of NW_026606067.1, read as the reverse complement.
AGCGCACTAGAATGAGAACCCAAGTTGTCTAAAATTACAATGGCTCTATACTTCACTTCAAAAATAATCTCTTCGTTCCATAATTCATCCTAATTCCTCTGGAAACCATCGAAGAGTCCACCTCTACAACAGCAACAACCCTCGTCTACTCTCTACAATCTAGAAAGTACTAAACTTCTCATCTTAGTTTCATTCCCACACTAGTTTATCAATAATTTCTCTGTATTCAGATAAATTTTTATACATCCCTTTCTGAAAAAAGTGTATCAAAAATCTTACGTTATGTTTATGGATATGTTTATTCCTTTTTATAATTTGATCATTTCATTTTCATTTTTTATAGATTATATTGGTTGGTACTTGCATATTTAAAACTGGTATATATTTCTGAGAAATTCTGCTTTATCTTTATGAGATAAACTTCTACTTTGATATTATCCTTTAGGCTTATTTTCACTGACACCATTAGTTCCATTTCAGTTAGATTTTTTTTAGTATTCATTGAATCTATCTTTTGTTTGTTTATTTGGGGGCTATACCTGGCAGTGCTCAGTGGTTACTCTGTACTCAGAAGTTATTCCTGATGGTGCCAAAGGACCATATGGGAGGCCAGGGATTGAACCCGGGTAGGCTGTGGGCAAACCAAGCAAGCTATTCACTATATTATCTCTCCATCCACTCCAATCTATCTTTCAAAAAAAAAGTATTTTCTTGTCCAGAGAGATAGTACAATGGGTAAGGCACTTGCCTTGCACTCAGTAAATTGGAGTTTGATTCTCAGTGTTATAGGAGCACACCAAGAGTGATCTCGGAGAAGAGAGTCATGAGTGTGGTCCCCAAAACTCATAAAAATAAAGCAAAGTAAAAACATCTATTTTCAGAACTTTCAACACAGATAATAATAATTTTATTATTTGAAGTTAACACAAAAACATTCCCAAATTCAAAAATCAAGGATCACAAGTTTCTTTTGAGTTATTTAACCTATTTGCATTACTATAGTCAGGTGTATTTGCAAAAATAAAACATTTTATGAATTTCTAAGCTATTAGCTCTCTCTTTGCTTCCTTTTCCCTTTTAAAGTCTGTTCATCTTAAATTTTTCCAAAACTCACACTTCCCTCCAGAGCAAGCATCATAGAGTCTTATGATAATCTTGTCTTTAAACTTACTCTCACATAGGTACTTCTTTTTTCTAAAATTTATAAAGGTCTTTCTTGCCTTTAGCAACTTTAAGCGTATTGAATTCCAATTATCAGTTAAACTTCCACCTGTACCACAGGATAATAGGATTTCTCCTTCACTACCCAATATATTTATCTTGGTAGGGCTGTTTATTAATCTGCTGTGACATTATTAGGTATGTATAAACACCTATACATCTATGGTTAGTTTTTGCCAACTTATATTAAATAAGGGCTGGAGTGATAGCACAGCGGGTAGGGCATTTGCTTGCATGCTGCTGACCTGGTCGGCCCAGGTTCAATTCCTCCGCCCCTCTTGGAGAGCCTGGCAAGCTACCAAGAGTATTTCGCCCACACGGCACAGCCTGGCAAGCTACCCATGACGGATTCGATACGCCAAACACAGTAACAAGTCTCACAATGGAGATGTTACTGAGCCCGCTAGAGCAAATCGATGAAAAACAGGAGGATAGTGACAGTAACAGTGATATTAAATAAAATTTCTTAGAAGATATATGCTGCACTTGTTTATTACAATATATTAGTATGGATCATTTATTCATTATTTATGGAATGACTCACTGAAGTAATTCATTGTAATGGAATGATTACTGAAGTAATGAAGGAATGATTACTGAAATAATGGAATGATTACTGAAGTAAGTCATTGAGCAAATAAAGCATTCATAGCGATATTAACTTGTTTATCTTCAAAGATCTGAACTTCCATCATATAGACAGATGCTGAATTTCTGACACCCCAATATACTTTGATCAATTATTATCAGCTTACTATAGTTTGTAAAGATAAAGGCATCTTATTAGGGCATCTAATTTTTGATCAATGTACATTGTTGATAATTTTGGTGCTAATTAAACATAAAATTTATAATATGAAGTATACCAAAAATAATGTTATTTTGTATACTACTAACTGCATTTTGAACATTTAAAAACCACCTAATGATAATCTATATATTATTAAAAAGATACAATATAACAAATACTGGGCATAGCAATTAATGAAAATGAAGCTAAATGAACCTATGTTACTATCCATTGACTTTTTCTTTCCCTAAATTTTTATTAGTGAAACACCATGAGGTACAGTTGTAGACTTACAAATGTTTGTGCTTGGGTTTCAGTTATACAATGATTGAATACGAACTGGTGGTGGTTTCCATTGACTTTGGGCATAAAACTATTTTTCAATACTCATATAAATGGGTATGTATAGATACATTACTGAAATTTATTGAGCTTTGTAAATCAATAACATACCACGTGGTTTAATAAACTTAAACCAAAAAATCATTTTTGAAAAGCGTGTTAGTAATTTATGTAATACCAGTAGAATCTTTTATTTCTGTTTAAGATACTATTATTGTTAAAAGTACTGTGAGGGGTTGGCAGTTTTGTGTTTCATGTGCAACACCCTGGATTTAATTACTGTCATTATATAAAATGAAAAATTGTCATCAGTCCTACAGTATCTTCTATGCCTAATACCCTTTTGAAAAAGCAACTAATAGTGTGAGAAGTAGGAAATCTAATCTTTTTGTAAAGAGATAACTTAGGAAAGACAATGTATTGATTCATTTAAAGGCCTAATTTGATCACAATGTCGAAGTTGTTTAGAAACTCCTTTATTAAATAGCATCACATATACTCAATATTCTAAATTTTAAACTCTTAAAAAACTCCTTAATGGAAATTAAGGAACTATGTTATTATATTTTATCAGTCAGTTTTCTATAAAATCTTTCATACTATTTGTATTTTAAAGCAAAATATTAAAAAAATTAATGGGGTTAGCTATTTCCAAATAAAAAATATATGGACCTTATCACAGACTGACATGAATGTACTCTTTATTATTCTCTTCTAACAAAAACAATATGCACACTTAAGATGAACTGAGCCAAAAATTACTGACAAAAAGATAAGTGTGGAATGGGCAAGTCAAAACTTGCAAATACATTTCACTCTAAATTGCCGTGGCCTATAACTGCTAAGCATTTTGCCAATTGACAATAACATTGTAATTTTGTATCCACAAATCCTAACTTTGTCATTACCACTTACTGAAAAGCTATTAATTTATATTTTATATCTGAAAAGGAAATCAGTGCCTGATTACTAATTTCACACTTTATGATAAAGAAAACTATTATTAAGCTTGAAATATTTTCATACTAAATCTCAGTAAGCATTATAAAACAGATTAATAGCATGGATTTTGAGACTTTTAAAATTACATTATAAGCTATGTTTATGGACTATGTTTTGATGCAATAACAAATAAACCTTCAAATCCCAAAGGATTAATAAGCAGAAATTAAACTTCCACCTTATATTCTCTGTTGGGCCTCAGGAAAGCTTTAGATTAAAAAGAAGGAATGCTATTTTTTTCTATGACAGATGGAACAAATGTTCTGGATAATAATTGAATGATTTTAATGGTGTGGCTCAGAATTAACAAAAGGTTTGTGTATTTATAGCACATAGTTAGGACTAGTTACCGTACTCCAACTAACTGGGAGAGGTGAGTAAAATGTAGAGGAGAAAATGAATATATTACCAGGAGGAAAACTTTTAACCAGGTAGGCATGTTAGTTGCTCAGCACCTCAGCTGGTTCCCTGAGGCCACCAAGAATGATTCCTGAGCACAGAACCAAGAGTAAGTTCTGAGCAATGCTGGATGTGACCCCAAAACAAAAACAAAGAAACCCCCAAACAAATAAATCCCAAACTTTCTTCTTTGTGAAAAAAGAGAGTCATTTAAGTCAAACATTTTAAATAAACTTTACAAATTTGTTACAAAGGATTTGACAACATTTTGTAAGTTATATTCTTATTTTGTAGTCATACTTCTTATATAGTTATGAGATATTTGTTCTAGAAAAGAAAAGATTCTCTATAAATTCAAATCATGCTACAATATCCTACATAACTTATTATAATAAATAGGTTACATTATATACTTTCTGGAAAAAATATATAGTGCAACTTTGAAAAAAGCACACCTTTAGTGAACTTAGATTTATCTATAATAAAAGACACTAAATAAAGTCAAACACTATATCTTAGTTGCCTAGAGATAAATGCATATTGAAATTGTTTCTGAAATAAGCTTAGAAATAAAAGCTAGCCTCATTTTTAAAAACTGAAAGCCTTTTGTTCTTGATGATAAATAAGGATATAACATTTTACCCTGTAAATACTTTATAATGTTAAATACTTTATAATGCCTATCATCTGGTTTTGTCTGGAATAGGAAAGAGGAGCAAAAATGAGCTCATTCAAATATTATCTAGTTGATTCCTCAAACAGAAAAAAATTATAAGGGGAAATTTAGGTCAGAGGCCATGGTAAATGCAGATAAATTTCTGTAGAAGAGATACTTTCTTAAATTATTTCTCACTAATTATAAGACTGACTAGCACTGATGGTTGTCTTATCTTTTGTGAATAAATGAAAATTCTTTAAATTCAACAGTAACATTAAATCATAGGCTGATTAAGACATACAATTTAATCACTCTTAAACTTGTCATTAATTTTAAGCCCTACAGTCATTATCTAGTAAACTTCATTGCAGAATTTAAAAAACAAAATAGATTCCTTGAATGATGATTTTAAGTATGACTCTGATAGCATTTTTTCTAATCACTCACCATTATTGAAATGAAGTTGATTTAATTGAACTTGTAAAAGAAATTGCACTTTCTAATCATACCTCATCTGCAGATGTTTATTATTCAAAAGAAGCCATATGTATTTTAAAGCACCCATAAGTAAAATAATGCATATAATCTTAGTTTTCTTCCTTAGCAATTATTCTGAGGTAACTTCACTCTGATCTGTGTTTGTTTGTTTTTTTCCTTTTTGGGTCACACCTGGCGATGCTCAGGGGTTACTCCTGGCTCTGTACTCAGGAATTACTCCTGGCTGTGCTCAGGGGACCATATGGGATGCTGGGAATTGAACCCGGGTCGGCGGAAGGAAGGAAGGAAGGAAGGAAGGAAGGAAGGAAGGAAGGAAGGAAGGAAGGAAGGAAGAGAGGGAGATAGAGAGAGAGCGAAAGAAATTAATCCTGCTTTGCATATTTTTTTCCTTCTAATCTTGACATCCTTCGAACATTTCCCTGCCTTTCTATACAAGCAATTGATTTCAGATGTGTGCAAAGCCCCACCCCACTCCCACCCACAGGATTTTCTGTTGCTTTTCTTTATATTATCAAAGTTCTGAGTTGTCTGCCAGAGTGACAGTGCAATATGAACTTAAGTTCATATTGCCATCTCAATTGAAAAACAAAGAACCACCTCAAATGAAAAACAAATAACCATCTCAATTGAAAAACAAATCCCTTGTAATGTGTATAAGGGCTATCCAAATCTGAAGTCTGTCTACCTCCAACACCACATTTTTTCCCATTCTTTTATTACCAATGCTCAGCAATCACTCTGACTTTTTATAAACATTCCAACATCCCAAGTTCATCTTAAGTATCTTTTTACATTTATTCCCCCTGCCTGTTGTTTTATTCCAACTCTTCAATTACATGGTTTTTATTTCCACTAAATAATCATTCTTATGTAAAAAAATAAAAGCATGTCTCTAAACAAATATTAGTGCTCTGTGAAAAGAACTTGAAAAATTAAGAGCCCATAAACGGGAACAAGATTGAATAGATTGAGATTATTTTTTTTTGTCATCAAAGAAGGGTATTTAGAAATAGAAATAAATTCAAACTTTCATCATTTCACTTGGTGACATTTCTATGGCATATTAATGAGTTAATACATATATGTTTATTTCTGGTTTGGGGATTTTTTCTTGAGTGAAAAAAGATTACTCCATATATTATCACATAAACATATACATGAGCATTTGTATACCAATTTTTAGATTCAGAATATTAAATAAATATTTCTAGAAATTAAAAATAATTCCTTTGAGGAAGAAGGTATACATTTATTAAAATAATAGGGACTGGAGTGATAGCACAGTGGGTAGGGAGCTTGCCTTGCAAGCGGTTGACCTGGGTTTGATTCTCAGCATCCTATATGGTCCCCTGAGCACCGCCAGGAGTAGTTCCGGAGTACAAAGCCAGGAGTAACCCCTGTGCATCACCGGGTGTGACCCAAAAAGCAAAAAAAAAAAAAAAAATTACTATGATATCAGGCTGGAGTGATCGCACAGCAGGTAGGGCATTTGCCTTGCACGCAGCCCACATGGCTGACCCAAATTCAATTTCTCTGCTCCTCTCAGAGAGCCTGGCAAGCTACCGAGAGTATGTCGCCTGCACAGCAAAGCCTGGCAAGCTACCCGTGATGTATTCGATATGCCAAACACAGTAACAACAAATCTCACAATGAAGATGTTACTGGGCCCGCTCGAGCTAATTGATGAACAATGCGAGGACAGTGCTACAGTGCTAATATGATGAGAGTAAAAGTAGTATTTCACATTGCAACAGCATTTATTTTATCTGACTCCTGCAAAATATTCATTATACAATGAATTGCCTAAAGAGAGAAGAGAGGCCACAAAAAAAACATACTGCAGGAAATTGGATCTTAGCTTAAAAACATAACTTAAAGCACTGAGTGTGTATTTTGGGTAATTTTGTGCAGCACATGGTCCCCTGATCAAATCTGGGATAGACCACAAGTTCAGAGCAAGGAGTATTGGAATACTCAAATGGAGCTATGGCAAACCTCTTACAAATGTGTCTTAGAGATTGACGTTGAGCACAAAAATCATCTAAAACTTCCTAGCAGTGTCAACATAGGTAAACAGTTTATCTACACCTGTTTTTATATCTAGAACGTGAAGGTAACTGGCGCTACTTCATAAGGTTACTAGGTACAATAAATAAAAGGATGCATGTCCATGTGGATGTCATCTGTGAGAAACATTGGGCTGTTGGTTATGATGTATTGTTCTTGGCCAGTATGACCAAGAACTGTCACTGTCACTGTCCTCCCGTTGTTCATCGATTTGCTCAAGCGGGCCCAGTAACATTGTTACTGTGTTTGGCATATCAAATACGTCACGGGTAGCTTGCCAGGCACAAAACTATTTTATGTTCCAGAATGAGTATCTTGAGTTTTTATGGTTCCAAACAAGATTTTTGTTTTATCAATCACAATTGGGATAGAGAGAGAGGACAGTGAGTATGGTGTTCCCCCGTTCCCCTGGCACACGCTGACCCGGATTCAATCCTGGCACCACATCTTGTCCCCCAAGTTCTGCCCAAATTGATCAATGAGCACAGAGCCAGGAATAAGCATTGAGCCCAGTGTGGCCCAACTTCCCCCTCTCCAAAAAATATCCTGCTAGAACAGAAAATCATTATACAAAATATCAGAAAAACATTTAGAGTCAGGTAAAAGAATTTGGAAAAGAAACAGAATGAAGGAAAATTTTCTTCATAGGATGAGTCATGAAAATTATGTTCTTCCTTAAGCCGACACAACAATTCAGACTCATTTGAGTATTTTTTTCAACAACAAGGAGGTTAGAATCCATTCAAGTTTAAGCCTGAAGTTCGAAATGATGCAAGAATCAGTTTAATATTTAGATCAATTCTTGTCATAATACTCAATGTGTGAAGACAATTCACAAAAACAAATTTGAAAATAGAAGCACCCATTGCATAAAAGTTAAAAGGAAAATGAATGAGGATTGACTTATTTAAACTCACAGTTAATAACTTGTATAAAATAATAAGGAAGGAGAGATACTTAAAGAAAACATTAATTATTGTACAAATACTGGAGGCTGTCCATTTTACCTCCTCAGCCTAGTAAAAAATGCCAAAGTTGTCAGACTTAAAGCACCATGGGGGAATCTCTAGACAGTTTGATGAACCTCCTGAAGTATTTTATAATTAGTCTGCTGTTCCGAAGTTTTAATGATTCACTTGTGAAAGAAATGTCTCTGTACGTTAAAATAAAATTCAAAACTGTTCATGAGCTGAGGAAATAAAAGTCCAAGAATTCTTTATAGTTAAGAATTATTCGCAAGAGGAGTTCTAGAGTGCTTGTGCATATTGATTGAATATTATTCTGACCCTTGGCTATGTCTCCAATGGTCATTTTTTCTAAACTTTCAGCAGACATATCAATGATGGGGCTAAATTTCATTAAAGTAACATACACAACAATTAAAATATGAATTTACTTATAATAGGATATTTCATAGTACCTCGATGACATTCTCTTCCAGTTATGGAAATGCTTATATTCACTTTACTTTGTTTCCTCGGTGTGTTCCCTTTTTTTTATATAATAACATGAAGGTCTATTTCTCCTTCTAAGTACATGATATAGTTCTATTAGCTCTAGTTAAATGCCCAGGACACACTCAATAGATTCAGTTTGACCACTGAAAAAAGTTTACTTTTTTATGAATGAATTTTTTTTTTGCTTTTTAAGACTCGCCTTACTGTGTACAGGGCTTATTCTTGGTTCAGTGCTCAGGGATCACTGCTACTGGGTCCAGGGGACTCTATGTGGTGCCCGGATAGAACCCAGGTCAGCTGCATGCAAAGCAAGCACCTACCACTGTAGCATCTCTCCAGCCCTAAAAAGTTGAATTCTTAATACCTCCGAGTTTTAAAATCCGTAATGTTTGGGGTACCAGGACTATAATTCAGTGCTAGAGAACATACCTACCCTGTGCAAATCCCTAAGTTAGATGCTGATTCGCTCAAATTCCCTAAGTCCTCCAGCACTAGAGTACAGAGTGGCCCTGAACACCTCAGGGTATGAACAGGGTGTGACCTACACACACACACACACGCACACACACACAGACACACACATACACACACACACACACACTTGGGGTTAGGGAGATCATTTGTTTTTGGGTTTTTTTTTTTGCATTTGGGGGGGGGGGTCACACCCAGAAATGCTCAGGGGTACTCATGGCTCTACATTCAGGAGTTACTCCTGTTGGTGCTTGGTGCTTGGGGGACCATATGGGATGCTGGGGATTGAACCCAGGTTGGACGCTTACAAGGCTAACACCCTACCTGCTGTACTATCGCTCCAGGCCCTGGGGAGATAGTTTTAAGGAGGGCAGCACATGCCCTGAAACTGGCATTCCCACAGTCCCCCAGAACCAGTGGGACCCAGCAGCACTGCATCAGTTGGGTAGAACAGCTATTGTTCATCATGCCCAAACAGAAACACCTGCAATATGGGACGTGTCTCTGGGCCACTTTCTTTAAGTACCACTGGGGGAGCCATTCTTAACATAGAAAAAGGGAATATTATTTTATGACATGTATTAGGATATTGCATGAGTCTGGAAACAAAATTCCATTATATATTTCACAGTGGACTGTAACTGAGATGCTAGGGCAATTATTTGTTTGACAGTTTTAATATACCACTTTTATTTTCTTTTCATTCAAGAGCTCTTTTTCAGCCTGTCTCTTCAGGGTGAATGATCTTGCTCCATGTTTTTTCTGCCTTCATAAAGCAAATAAATATTTCACATAGTACATAATCGATAATGATATTTTTGTTGAGTGATTTGGTAACAAAAATAAAGTTTTCTCTTTTAGTTTAAAATTCTTGGAAGAAAACCCTAAATTTAGCCTTTTCCCCCCAGATTATTCTGTAATGTTTCCTTTAAAGATACAGGGCTCACTGCTGCATGTGTGTGTCTGTGTGTGTGTTCACGTGTGTATGTGCGCACCATCATCAATGGAGCTCAGAATCAGGCTGTTTTAACGGTTCATTTTTCTGATGAGGAAGTACAAGCCACTACAGTTGGAAGTACTCAGCGAACATGAGGTATTGAGCATTGAATTCTGGCTTCTTTAGTAATAGGCAAGAGTTCTACCATTTGTACTATCTCCCTGAACCCTGATTTTCTCCTGTTCAATAACACTGCCCTTTGTGTTTTTGTGGCTTGCAAAAATAGAACACAAAACTTTGAGTGCAGACCTCTATAAAGTACTTTTAGAACTACAAGATTAGCTTTGCATTTCTTTTCTGTAGTGCCATTTTGTAATACCATTTTTTATCTTATTAAATGTTACAACTAGCATGTTTGACATATTCATAATTTATTTTCTCAAAAAAGAACCTTAAAGGAAACTGTAAATAAATATTAGAAATCTGAGGGATCTAATAAATTTAGCTGAATACATTAGTCCTCATGGCAGCTAAAGTTCATTATTCATGAAAATGAAATTTGGATGTTAATGTAGTATTTATTTAGTTTTACAAAATAGAGGTATGTAATAATTTTGAAAAATGCAACTTAGAACAAAATATAGAAAAACTGAATATGCAGTCAATATCTAAATGCAAAGCTAACCCGGTAAATAAGCCCTTCATGGTAGGTATATTCCTGGAAATCCTGAATGCAAATGAAGACATTACTTATAGGAGAATTGGGCTTTATAAGTAAATACTTTTGTCTACAAATGTAATGATATTAATATAACTGTTAGTTATAAGATTCCACTCTCATTTATTGATGTCACCTAAACATTTTTTCCCCTGGACTCAATTGACCAGATGTCAATATTCAGCCTTCTCAATATATTCTAATAAAGTGCGCAAATGAATTTGAAGGGAAATATATTCATTATTAAAAGCTAAAATCATTACCATAGAGCAGAGCTTATTTGACAAACAATTTTTATGTTTAAATGAGCAATGTACCTGTATATACATAAATTATAGGTAAGCAAAATATCTCTATATAAAACACATATAATATATTTAAGATAGAATAAGATCTTCACAGATACTATTTCATCTGTACTCTAATAGATTAGGAAGATGCTCTAAAGTATCAAAGGCTTGCTGCCATCCCATTGTCTCTTGAGTACCTCCATGCTAGCTCTCAGTGTGCCCCAAAACACTGGGTCTCAGTAATACTACATAATTAACACTGATCCTTGAAACTGCAGGTCCGCACAATAGGGCCCACTATTATAGGGCTGGTACTGGCCCCTGAATATTCACTGGAAGGTCCTCATAAAAAAAAAATACATAAATACAATTACATAGTAAATTGTTGATTCTGATATTGAAGAACTTAAATCAACCTAGCTATTTAAAATTAATGTGACAGTTTTTATCTTTAAAAGTAAAATCTCACAAAAGAAATTGAAAATTATAAATCTATCTTTCATATTTCAGTTGGACTATACAAAACTGCCTTAAGATTCTGCCAAGTCTTTCAACCTCTTGCCCTCTGACATTACAAGCACTACATTGTTTGAAATGTCTTGAGAAACTAGTTATTAAAAGATTTGGCATTTATCAATTATTTAAAAGAGTCTATTACAATAATGACTCTGCTGAGGAGGAAAAATCCTTATATGCACCATAGCATATAAAAATAACTTCAAATATCTTTGTTATTCGTGGGTATTCAACAAATAGAAAATGTGGGTATGTCTGTCATATCAAAATTCTGAGTTATTCCAGAAATGGCAAATAGTGGTTCTTTAGTGAACAATTGTTGAACAAGACTTTATGGTAGGCTAAATTTTGGTCTAATCTTTTTCTCTTGATAGATGATAGTAGATGCAAATTTCTAGCATTTCACGTTGCAACACAGAACACAGAGAGGATTTATGTTTAGTTTATTCTACCCAAAGGATAGAATTGGATAAAATCTAAATGGGGAATAGAAATATATTTTGAATTGTGAATGGATATCCTACATTGATTCTGGAGAAAGGCAGCTATAACAACAAAGAAATGAACACGTGAAACACAAAAAAACAAAACACACTGAATATGCTTCATGTATGTGGGCAAACCCAAGACAGAGAACTGCTGATGAAAACTAATTATTTAATGCTATTTTGATGTCTGGCATTCTATATGTCAGTGGGATAAAAAACAAAGGCATCAAAGGAAATTATATACATAATACCTGTGTCTACATTTATTGCCTGCAGTGCTATTTATGTGGATATTCTAATTTGCTGGATCTGTAAGTAATAGATTCAAATCAGATCATGACAGCAAGAATTGTATCATCAGGATCCTGGACAATTTACTGCATCTCATACTTGAAATGATTCTGCTTTTCCAACACTTATTTGAAGATTGCTTTAAAATAAATTTTGAAAATTCAAAAAAAAAATTCCATGTAAATGAGAATTTTAGGGCACTGGAGCAGTAGCATAGCAGGTAGGGTATTTGCCTTGCATGCAGCTGAACTGGGTTCGATTCCCAGCATCCCATAGGGTCCCCCAAGCACCACCAGGAGTAATTCCTGAGTGCAGAGCCAGAAGTTACCCCTGTGCAACACCGGGTGTGACCCAAAAAGCAATAAATAAATTTTAAAAAATTAAAAAAATAAATAAACGAGAACGTAAGCAAACATGACGCATGCCATAACCATGCCACCAGACACCATGCAAGGCTGTTTTACTCAGGGTACCTTTGAAGGGTGGTGAGTGAGACTCTTCCCTGCTCCATGGGACCCAGACCTCTCAGCCAAAAACCTCCAGAACCCAGCCTCTTCCAGGATCAAGGCTTCTCTCCATGTGCTCAGGCAAAGCCTCACCCATGAGATAATCTATTCTTGGAACACGCAGCTGCGAATGCTTCAAAACCATACACCCTACCCATACTCCAAGAGTACTGCATTACACTGATAGGCTTCAAAGGAGGAGGCAACCAATCTTACAGGGAAATATACATTTCCTTTACAGATATATATTTTAAAAGCACACAAGGCTAAGCTTTAACAACATGATAGTGGTATCTTAGAGAAGGGATTAATGACCCCTGGATGAAATACAACAACCTTCACACTCTTTCCTCTAAGGATACTTTTTCTTAGCATTTTCAGCAGTTTTTCATAACAAACAATACAAAATATATTATTTTGGTTCTGCTATGGGGCAGAGATCGGGTTCAGGATGGTAACATCTGAAATATGGTGGTGGGAGGTAATTATGGTTGAGGGACTGGTATTTGAATATTAAATGTAATGAAATATTGTAAACTACTTTATAAAGTAAAAATAAATAAATAAATGAGAATTTTATAGAGTGGCCCACCACAGTGGAACATTGAGCTCCAGAAACTAAAGAACTTAGGTTATGATAACTCAATATAAAAGCTTTATTCATTGTTTCTACGTATTCATCGAATGATTTTATGTGTTCCTAGTCATTCTTGTGGCATTTGATTTCTATCCTCCTGAAGGGTTTTAAGTAGGTATTTGAAGTAATATTCAAACCAACAAAAATCTAGTGTTTTATGGTCTGAGAGACCAAATTCTATCTGACCAAGTTCTTGGTTATCTAGATTTTGAAGCTAAACATTCTCATATTTATGCAAATAAGTAGTTTTAATATTGGAATTTTAATAACTCTCTCTTGAACTCTGCCACATAAAATTCCCAATGAATATATTTTTAATTTTTAGTTAATTTTCTGATCTTATTATATATTAGAAAGGCTGACTGCTCTGTGCTTAAAGGATGTGAAAGTTTTTAATCCTCTTTTCTGGAACTCAGACAACAAAATTAATTTTCTTGCATTTTATTTACATAGAATCTTGTATGAGTGATATCTGTAGATATATAGAAGTGTCCAACTTGTGTTATTCATCAGTAATATTTTCCTTTAAAAATTCAGTTGTAAACTTTGCCTGGGGTCAATTATGAGTTATAGAATTACAAAATTAAAATTGTGGTAAGGATAACTTTAAATCAGAATCTTACTTCCAGGACCAAAGTCACAGATAGCACAAACTCAGTTTCTAGATCTGAACAGCAAAAATAACAACTACCTTCAAAGGCAGTTGTTATGCAGTTTTAACAATAGCAGACTTTAAATAACTGTTCAACAGAAGTTGACAAGTAAATCCCTTCCATGAAACATTCACTATGAAAATAGACCCTCTTCAAAGGCACTGGAGATATTTATCTATAAGCACTTTACAGCTCCTATACTCTAGCCTAGCATACATGTGCTGATACACACACACACAAACACAAACACAAACATACACACACACACACACACACACACACATGCAGACTCTTGATGCTACAAGTTAAAGGTATTCTCTTTGAGATTACCCATAAGATCTAATTTTCTGAGTCTTTCCACAGTTATGTTAGCTAGAAATTGATTGACACACACATAATGCTCCTGGACAGGGTAAAAATCCATTAGTGAGTTGTCCAACAGGCAGCTTCCTAAAAAAAAAAAATCTCAAGAGAGGAAACTCAGGGCTCAGAGACAAAGTTGCTAGGACCCGTATTAGATCCCTGACTCATCACCATCCAGGTGTCACTAGGGATAGCCCTGGAGGTCCCCCTGCACCACTAGAGTGACTCAGGTGGTCCGAGCACAGCACAGCAGTATAACGCAAGTCCAAGCACTGACATGACAGCTGGGAATTGCTGGGAGTAGATGGGAAGTCTATGTCACTGTTTGGAAGCCCACCCCCACCCATGGCAGGGTTTGGGGGACATTAATAGGTTCTGAAACCAACCTGGGTTGCCCACGTGGAAGGCAAGTACCCTACCCTCTGCACTACCTCTCTGGCCCCAGAAATATCTAATTTTTATGTCTCAAAAATCCATCCATTGGTGCTGGAGCGATAGCACAGCGGGGAAGGCATTTGCCTTGCATGTGGCCAACCAGGGTTCGATTCCCAGCATCCCATACAGTCCCCCTAGCACCGCCAGGAGTAATTCCTGAGTACGTGAGCCAGGAGTAAACCCTGTACATCACTGGGTGTGACCCAAAGAGAAAAAAAAATCCATTTAGCCTGACTTTAATTTAATTTCATTCCCCTCAGTAGTTTACCAGTGTGTTTTCTCTGAAATGTATGTATATGGCATTTTCAAATGATCCCCCCATGCTTGAAAAGAAAAACTCACAACCCTCAAGTTTTATTTATTTATATTACTTTGATATGCCAGACACAGTAACAACAAAGTCTCCAATGGAGACGTTACTGGGCCCGCTCGAGCAAATCGATGATCAACGGGAGGGTCTTTACTTTACTTTCATAATGGCTGGAGCAATAGCACAGCTGGTAGGGTGTTTGCTTTGCATGTGACTGACCCAGGTTCAGTTCCTCCATCCGTCTCGGAGAGCCCGAAAAGCTACAGAAAGTATCTTGCCTTCAGGACAGAGCCTGGCAAGCTGGCCTTGGTGTATTTTATATGCCAAACACAGTAACAAAAAATCTCACAATGGAGACATAACTGGTGCCCGCTCGATCAAAATCAATGAACAACAGGAGGACAGTGCTAAAGTGCTACTTTCATAACACTGCTTCTCTTCTCACTGTTGTAGTTTTTTGCATTTGCCTCATCTATCTTCAAGAAAACTAACGTTATTTCAGTTTCTAACAAATTATCTGGTATATGTTAGATCCTCAGTGAAACAATCAAATGCTTAAGAATAAGAAATGTTATGTAGGAACAGGCTGATTTACTGAGGATCTGGAATAAATCTAAATATTTATCACTCTTGCTATAAAAATTAATGACCAAGCTAGAAAATATTCCAACATACTCTTCTATCAAGGACACACTTGCTAAAATCAAGATCAAGGAATAAAACAGTTTTTCTATTTTGCATATGTTGCATGGCCAACAAAGACTGTTACTAAATTTAATGACTGTACATCTTACAGGCAAATATGCAATTATATCTCTCTTTCTCTTTTGTGTATTCTTCATATGATACTCTAAAAATATATCCTGTACATTTAAATCCGTTCCTGGAATTATAGCAAAATATTATAGGGACATATTTTACAAATGCATTTTATCCATTTTTAGTTCTGTTGCTGGAAAATATGTCATTGGTTCATGATAGCACCTCAAATACTGAAAGAACAAATAGTGCTAATTGCACCTATAAGATAACTTATAAGAGGGCGATAACTGTGTCACAAAATCACAGCATGTGTCACCAAAGAATGTGGGGCATTTTTCCAACTAGCAGTCTTCTAAAATCACTATGAAAATCACAACAGATGTTGGAAAGTAAACTTCAACAACAAAATTACAATGTGGAGTCTACAATTTGAGAGCACTTTGATGAAATGAGTGGGAAAACAGAAAAGTTTCTATTCAAAATTTGAAGAAATCTTATTGGAAACCATGGTTTATGTATAATTGAAAAAAAATCACTCCAAATAAAATTACAAGTGTGCATTGTGCAAAAATGCCCAATTATCCCAGAGATTGGATTCTTCCTGTGGATGTCACCAGAAACACATCAAATCAGTCAGTGCAAACACGGCAAGCCCCCAGACGTCTGACTGTAATGAAGTTGAAATTTTTCATTAACAACAGAGTACTGAGTCTCATTTTATATTTACCAATTATATCTGAAAAATCCTCAGAAGTTTCACCACTGCAACATTGGGGAAGGTATGTCATTGAAGTAAATACTTTATTTAAATTTCTATTTCTTTTAGTTTTGTTTTGTTTCGGGGTGACATCTGAAGCTGTTCAGGGTTTAGTCCTGACTCTGCTCAGTGGAAAAATGCACCAAAACTTTGAAGTCGTTTTGGAAGTCTGACCCAGGAAGCTGATTTTAAAGGACCCCAGCCCAGCTATATCCTTTTTAGGGGTTGGGAGGGGTGGGATAAGAATACATATATGAAAATGTACGTTTGTGTGACAATAATGAATAATTAGACAAAACTGCTTTTTCTGAGTTTCACGTCTCAGACCCAGTGTATCTAGCAAGTTTGGAAAACACAAGTTTATGCAGCAGCAAGTGCTACATATTTCAGGGTCTCATAATATTTTCTATGTCATGTTTTCAACAAGTCAGAATTTTCATTCATTTCCTTTGGTTATGAGACTATCCTCTAATTTATTACACAACTTATTCTTTTTTTTCAGTGTACAACTTTATTTATTTTTTCGGTAAACATTTTTTTTTAATTTTTAATAGTGAGACGACATCATGAGGTACAGTTGCAGACTTACACATTTTTGTGCTTGGGTTTCAATTATACAATGATCAAATACCCATCCCTCCACCAGTGCCCATTTCCCACCACCATGGATCCCAGTATCCCTCCCACCCCCCATCCCCCCCATCCCATCCTGCCTCTGTGGCAGGGCATTCCCTTTTGTTCTCTCTCTCTCTCTCTCTCTCTCTCTCTCTCTCTCTCTCTCTCTCTCTCTCTCTGTCTCTCTTATCGGGTGTTGTGGTTTGCAAAAGAGGCATCGAGTGGCAATCATGTTTATTTTATAGTCTACTTTCAGCATGCTTCTCCCATCCTGGGAGGATCCTCCCAACACCTTTATTTGGTGTTCCCTTCTCTATCTGATCTCCCCTTTCACCTAGCACATGTGTTTGGCCTCTAAGCCATGGAGTAAAGTTCCTGGTACAAATCTTGGTCATTCTTGGGTGACATAACTTATTCTTACTCCTCAAAACACCAAGGTTTGTCATCCTTATCTACAAGCAACTATGAGGAAAGGCAAAAAAGTTATCCCCAAACTATAAAGGGGAACATTATAAGCACATTGAAAGGAAATATACCCTTGAGAATCACTCATGTGAGAGCTTTCACAAGGTAGGAACTTTTCAAATAAGTTACAAGATTTAAATCCAGAATGTCATCATTTACCTTATTTGTGTTGCTTATTTGTGTTGATTTTTCTATTGTGAATTGTAGTTCAGAGGAGACGTATATATAATAGCACTGTAGCACTGTCCTCCCGCTGTTCATCGATTTGCTCTAGCAGGCACCAGTAGTGTCTCCATTGTGAGACTTGTTGTTACTGTATATAAAAATATTTTGGCATATCGAATATGCTACGGGGAACTTGCCAGGCCCTGCCTTGTGTCAGGATACTCTCGGTAGCTTGCCGGGCTCTCCGAGAAGGATGGAGGAATCAAAATGGGGTCAACTACATGCAAGGCAAATGCCAAAGCCACTGTGCTATCACTCCAGCCCAGTAAAATTAACATTGTTTTCTTTCTTTGTTCTTTTTATTCCCGAGTCCCAGCCAGTGGTGCTTAGAGGCCTAATACTCAATGGTCATTCCTGGGAAAGATCTGGTGAATTGGAATCAAACCACATACTCAAGACAAATATTTTACCCCATAACCATCCTCTAAATACAGCCAAATTTTGAGTCAATTTTGTTTGAGTTCCAATCCTGTGACATAATCTTTGTACAAAACGTGGGAATCTCAACTGCTCTGACTTACTGATTTAAGTGTGGATTGAACTCTGAAGGTCCAGTTCCACTTCTCTGGAGGGACTATCCATGGACAAACACTGTGACAGGTACGGAAAGATTTATTGCCCACAAAGTGGCAGGTTGGAAGATGGAAACCTCTGGGCAATAAAGCAACAATCTTGTGTGGCAGATGATTTCCAAATCACTCTGTCCATACTTTGATCACATTCAACATTTCAACACCACACCCACCATTATTATTTGGGACATCTGCCCCACAGGAGGGGGGAGGGTGTGAGGTGGGGGTATACTGGGGTTTTGGGTGGTGGAGAATAGGCACTGGTGAAGGTACGGGTGTTTCATTGTATGACGGAGACTTAAACCCAAAAGCTTTGTAACTGCTCTCATGGTGATTCAATAAATAAAATTATAAAAAAATGGGGGAAAAAAAGTAAGGTGGAGTTCATGCCCAATTCAATCAGCCTAATCAATGGCTGAATAAATAGTTGTACTCCTACATTAAAAAAAAAAAGTAACAATCTTGTCTGCTTGGTAACAAGAGAATTGTTTAGAGAGAGTGAACAAGGAAGAAACCTTTTTAGGAATGGTGGGTCCAGATCAGAAGGCTGGGATAACAATAAAAATCAGTTCACTGGCTAGCCTCCTGAGTCACTTTCCACTTTATCTGCTTACTTAAAACAAGTAGAGACTTCTAGAGAAAAGGTGAATTGGAGAATTATCTGTTGTTATCTTCAGTTTTTTTTTGGGGGGGCAAGAGAAATTATCCTGGCACAGATATAAAAATATTTATTGCCAAAGTAGCTTTAAGAATTAAATACTGCAGATATATTACAGAAAATTCATAGCAGTTGCCAAAAAATAATATAATTACAAAGTAATTCAAATACAAGTAAAAAACCATTTTTTAAATTACGAATCAATAATAATCCTTTCACAAATAAGATGGTTAGAATTTAAGAAAAAATTCTACTGATATAGGAGAAATGAAAGTGAAGCTATTTAATTCCTGAGTGAAAATAGTGTGAGGCCAATGATAATGAGAAAATCTATAAAAATAATTATCACAATTTTTATACCAAAATCAATAATGGAGGCTTACTAAGTTAACCCCGCACCTGGCTGTCCTCACCGGGGCCCCTTGGAGCAGGGGCTGGTTGAGTTTCCCTCCCTGCTCCGAGCATAGGTCCGGCAGCCAAAGACCTCTGGAACCAGCCACAGCCATGCTGAGACCACTCTCCACACATTCAGACGAGCCTCACACATGAAGGAACCAACAGAGGAACCCAGGCATGTGGGGATCCCAGACTGAGATCTCCAAGCCTGTTCAGATCAGGACTGGGGCTCCTCCACCCAGATCCCCCATCTTTCAGTAGGTAGGCATTGCATCCACCAACTGCTCCCAGCGCTGTGTAATCCCATCAATGGCCAAGACCCAGATACTATAAAACCCAGCTCCCGGAAGCTGGGACACCGTATTATCTAGTTCTTACTCTGGAGAACCTGGCAGACTACTGAAAGTATACTGCCCGCACAGCAGGTCTGGCAAACTTCCCGTGGCATATTCAATATGCCAAAAACTAGTAACAATGATGGGTCTCATTCCCCTGACCCTGAAAGAGCCTCGAATGTGGCACTTTCTAAAATCTCAGGGCTGGGACAAAGGAGACGTTATTGGTGCCTGCTCAAGGAAATCGATGAACAACAGGATGACAGTGATACAGTGATACTAAGTTAAATTTCATGAAAGTATTTTTATATACCATAAATTACTAATGCAATTTGCCATTGGTTTTTTCTCAATTGCAATAATTTTTTCTTAATTTCTTCCTTCTAAAATTCCAAAGAGATTTTTCAATATTCAGTTCCTGAAGTTTCTAGAAATGTTCACAGTTTAGAGACTCCTCCTACATTTGGCTCTTAAAATACCTAAAGGTTAACTCTCTTTCTAATTGTCTTATCAGAGTTCTTGAATCCTGTCTCCTAGTTTTAATCATGATATTAGATGGAATGCAACTTAATGGTTCAGATGAAATAAAACAGTAAAATAAAAGATAACAATTTGTATGCTACATTCCTAATTCCAAAATTTCACTGAAGTTGTAATGACAAGAAATTATAAATAAGAAACTGTATGTAATGAGAATCACGAAACTGTAATGAGAACTAAGAGAATATAAGAGAACTTAGACACTGAAACCAAACCTAAGGTCAGCCAGAGAAGTCAGGAAGAGTCTTTTTGCTTTGCATGACCCGGATCAGGTAGGACAAAGGACCACCAGATGAATGGAGGAGCACTGAGCCCACTAGACTACGGGGAGTGCATGGAAGGCGTCACTTGAAGGTCACACCAATGGCAAGAGATACTGACACAGACGTTTTTTCTTCGTTTTGGGGGTACCTGAAGGCTGGGAAAGAAGCTTCATTTTTCCTTTTTGTAAATTATAGCTCACTCTTAGAGAATAAAAAAGAGACTCTCTCAGGAGACGGGGCTCCAAGTCTCTTTTTCTTCCGAATTGGGGTCCTCAGCGCTGAGCTTCTAATAAACTCACTATCTAAGCCTGGGCTATTCTTTCTCTCTCTCTCTCTCTCTCTCTCTCTCTCTCTCTCTCTCTCTCTCTTTCCTTCTCTCTCTTTCTGTTCATTAATGGAGCGTGCCAGCAAAACAAAGAGTAGTTTTTAGTTGCAGGAACTATTATTAAATCCCCCCACCCTTTCTTTTTAAAGGAAAGAAAATATTTTCTTGCAAAGCAATTATATTCATTTGGTAAAGTTTCAAAGATGGGAGTTTTAATTAATAAGATAAAAAAGATACAGTGGCATGTGATGAAGGTATAAATAACCTTGAAAAATAGCTAATAATAACAATTAAGAAACTGGCATTAAATCTGAGGTTTGCAGATACTTTGAAAAAGGCTATAGTAGAAATTATAAATGTAAAGTGACAACTCTCTAAATATCAGTACCAAGAAAATTTTTCTCATTAAGGAAAACAAATAAGTTAATTTATCATGTAAATCACATTAAGCTTCTAAGGATTTATTAGGAATGTTTATAGCAAATGGGAAGAATAATCCTTTTCTTGTAAGTATAGGTAAGGTTTGATACAGTATATATTGGAAGTCATATATAATGTAGTGGAATCCATGACAAGTGGCCAAAGTTTAGCAAAATTCCATTTACTAAATCTATGAAGATTTTACATTAAAAGTACTATTATATTTTAATTTATAGTTTTCCATCTGAAAAATCCTAGTATTATTTAAAATATTTCTGAATCATACCACATTTAAATTACCTTTCCAGTCTATAATTACTGTTAATGCATTTTATTTATTTATATTTTCTATTTAATTTCAATGTATTAACTCATAATTAATGTTTTAGTTAAATTATACGTGTAAAATTAAGTTTAACACAAGAGAAATGTATATAAATTTAAATATAGTTATATAATATCATTATTATAATTATATATTTTACTTATTAATTAAGTTACTTTATTATATTACTCTTGAAAATCTAATTTGTACTCTCTAACTTTATTATCTCTTTCACCTACTCATTAATTATTTGGTAAGTAATTATATACTTTATTTACCAACTTAGAGCTGTTTATTTACTCTCATTTACTAGTCATCATTTTCAGAGACACACCATTTATTTTATTTTATTTATTTATTTTTTTTTTTTTTATTAGTGAAAAACCATGAGGTACAGTTATAGGCTTACAAATTTTGTGCTTGGGTTTCAGTTATACAATGATCAAGTCCCCATACCTCCACCAGTGCCCGTCATCCATCCCCATGGGTCCCAGCATCCCCCCCCCTCATCCCCCCCCCCCCCCCCCCGTCCCATCCTGCCTCTGTGGCAGGGTATTCCCCCTTGTTCTCTCTCTCTTCTTTTGGGTACTGTGTTTTGCAAGAGAGGCTTTGAGTGGCAATCATGTTTGGTCTATCGACTACTTTTAGCATGCTTCTCCCACCCTGGGAGGGCCCTCACAACACCCTTCATTTGGTAATCTCTTCTCTATCTGAGCTTCCTTTTCACCTAGAGCCTGTGGCTGGCCTTCCATTCATGGGGCAAAATTCCTGGTACTAATCTCAGCCATTCCTGTGTGTCACTCTCACTTTTTGTTGCTTTATGTTCCCCAGATGAATGCAATCTTTCTGTGTCTATCCCGCTCTTTCTGACTCATTTCGCTTAACATGATACTTTCCATGTAGTACCACTTGTATGTAAATTTCATAACTTCACCATTTAAACTTGTCATAAAGAAAGAAAATTTTTCTCAGGATTAAAAGAAATAATTTATCTAGAATGCTGCTTAATTCCAGACTTAGACACCGCATAACTGTAAATTAAGTCAATAACACTTTGAGATTTTATTTCTTTATGATAATATAGGTACAAAAATAGCAGTTTAAATGTCATATCAGTAAAAAAGATAATAAGTGCAGATAATGTAGACAAAAATGTTTATAGTAAACTCCTTAAAATTAAATTATAATTTTGGTTATTATTTTTTTTCTGTTAGTAAACAGGTAAAATGGTATGCCATAGTTATCTAGTTTCATTCAGCCTGTAGTTATCCAATTTTTCCATTGCCATCGAATGGAGAAACTTTTCTTTATCCATGTTCATGACTCATCTATTATAAATGATCAATTCGTATGTGTGTACTTTTATTTGGGCACTCAATTATATTTCGCTAACCTTGTTCTTATTTTAATTCTAACAGTATACTGTTGCTTATTATATTTTAGAGGATTTGCATAGTAATATAATTTGTTTTAGCGTTATTTTGATCTGTTTTTATTTTATTTTTTATTTTTATTAGTGAAACACCATGAGCTACAGTTGTAGACTTACAAATATTTGAGCATGGGTTTCAGTTATACAGTGATCAAATACCCATCCCTCCACCAGTGCCCATTCTCCGGCACCAATGATCCCAGTACCCAGCCCACTCCCCCATGCCTCCTATCCAACCCTGCCTCTGTGGCAGGGCATTCCCTTCTGTTCTCTCTCTCCTTCTGCGTGCTGTGGTTTGCAAAAGAGACATTGAGTAGAAATCATGTTTGGTCTAAAGTCTACTCTCAGCATGCTTCTCCCATTCTGGGAGGATCCTCCCAACAACCTTTACTTGGTGCTCCCTTCTCCATCTGAGCTCCCTTTTCCCCTAGCAAGTGCAACTGGCCTCCACGCCATGGAGTAAACTTCCTGGTACTTATCTCGACTATTCTTCGGTGTTAGTCTCCTAATTTGTTACTTTATATTCCCTAGATGAATGCAATCTTTCAATGTCTGTCCCTCTCTTTCTGACTCATTTCACTTAGCATACTTTCCATATCGTTCCACTTGTATTTAAATGTCATGAATTCATCTTTTCTAACAGCTGCATAGTACTCCATTGTGTAGATATACCAAAGTTTCTTTAACCAGTCATCTGTTCTCGGGCACTCGAGTTTTTTCTGCAGCATCCATTATTCTATCTGTGATATGTCTTGGAGCATTTTTGTTAGGGTCTCTTTTAGCCCTTTGGGCTCCTTGAATGAATGGCTGCATTGTCCAGCTCTGGGAATTTTTCAGCAATGATTTGTTTAAATGTGGGTTTTTCATTGGGATTGTTCCCCTGACCTTCTGGTAGTACAATGATTCTTATGTTGTTCCTCTTGGAATCATCTCCTGGGACTCTCATTTGCTTGAGAGCTATTTTGAGGTCTCTTGCCATTGTTTGTTGTTGCCTGTAGGCTTCCTGCAGCTGATCTTCCAGGTCACTGATTCTGTGTCAGCTGTAGTCATTCTACTGTTAAGGGCACACACTGAGTTTTTTATTTCATATACCGAATCTTTTATTCGTGACATTTCTGTGCATAGCTTTCCAAGTTCTGCTCTCATTTCTTCCTGGAATTTCTCGATTGTCTGATCCATTGTTTCCTTTTATGTCCTCCTTCAATTTACTGAATATCTGACTCACCGTTTCATTGAGTTCATTGTACATCTTCAGTACTTCATATCTGTATTCTTTCTCAGAGAGGTCCCCTTAGGTGAGTAGCAACTAATGAGGCTTCTGGACTCTTTCCCTTGTCCTACACACTTGTTGGGGATTTGCGTCGTTTCTTCATGTTGGTGTGGAGGTATGGAGACTGAGATGTTACTTGAGATTTCTGGGTATGTGTAGGTTACCTGTGGCAACCCACCCAAAATTAGGCCTTGCCCACTTCTACAGAATCCCCTCCCACTTCTGAAGAGGCCATGCTCATACTGGTGCCTGGTGTTTGTGTGGGTGGGTACAACTTGGGGGAGGAAGAAGACTGGCACAGCGTTTGGGTTGAACAGGAAGAGGCTTAGGGATGTTGAGTGTCCCAGTGTCCTACACGCATACGTGGAGAAAGTCGAGTCCCGGGTTCGAATACTGACAGACTAACTGACCTGGGTGAAGAAGAAGAGTAGGCACAGTGTTGGGGACAAACAGGAAAAGCTTCATCTGTATTTAGATCACACCCAGCAGTGTTCAGGGTTTACTCCTGACTTTCTGCTCAGGGATCATTCTTGACGGTGGGGACAGGATCCAGATCAGTTGCTTGCAAGGAAAGCTTCGTACCCGCTGTACTCTTTCCAACTTTAATATAATTTGAAGCAAGGAACTACAATTTTCATAAGAACTGCACTGCTTCTATTGCTGTGGGTGGGATATTCATTTTAACAATGTTACGTTTTCTAATTTATGATTATTTCACTGTGTTTTCTATCTCTTGAGCAATATCTTATATTTCTCATCATACGGGTTTTCATCTTTTCCTATTATGTCCATTTAATTATTTTTAGTGTAACTGGTTGTAAACTAAATATTATATTTGCTCTCAATGGAACCACCATCTCCAAAAGCAACAGTTATATATACCTAGGTCGAGAAATCAACATGATGAATGACCTGGCACCTGAGTTGGGCAGGAGGAAGAGAGCAGCTTGGAATGCCTTTAAGAGCACTGAAGAAATAACTAAGAGGACAAAGAACCTCCAGCTACGAGCACTTCTCTTTGATTCCACTGTTCTTCCTGCATTAACACATGCCTCATAGACCTGGGCTCTACGAAAACAGGATGAGAATGCTATTCGGGTCTCTCAAAGAGGAATCGAAAGAACTATGCTTGGAATATCACGATTCACTCAAAGAAGAGATAGAATCCGGAGTTCTGATCTCCGTCAACGCTCAAGAATCAGAGATGCTGTCTCATTTGCCAAGGCATCAAAAATCAGATGGGCTGGACATGTAATGAGGTTTACAGACGACCGCTGGACTAGAGCCATTACTGACTGGATTCCATGGGACGTCAAAAGATCGCGTGGACGGCCCCTACAAGATGGTCAGACTTCTTCGTCAAGACCCTGAATGATCTGTTTGAGGCTCTGCATGTTCCTAGAATAAACAGATGCCATTGGGCTACGCTAGCACGCAACAGGGATGAATGGAGACGTTACTGGCACCTGCTCGAGTAAATCGATGAATAACGGGGGATCAAGTGATCAAGTGATCAAGTGGTTGTAAACTGAGTTGTTTTATTGTTGCTTTTTTTCTCGTTCTTTGTTTCTGATTAGAAATACAACGGACTTTGTACATCATCGGTGTATTTTTAGCCTAAAATGTTATATTCAGTTTTTAAAAATATCTTGTTTGTTGCTTTTGTTTGAAGCCCCCATAGCAGTGCTGAGAAAGCCCTAATGGAGCAGGTGCAGTGGTTCCATGTTCAAGCCTGAGGATGTGGTGAACTTGGAACTGAAATAGCTGGGAGCCGCCAGTGCCAAACTAGAGGTGCTGGGAATCAAATGTGTAGCCTGGACATTCAAGCATGCATCCCATTCCTGTGTCTATCCTTGGCTCATCTAACAAAACTTTCACTGTGCATGAAGGAATGTGCTCCACAACTCTAAATGGTTTCCCGGCTCACCTAATGATTATTTTATTTACTTATTTAAAAGGAGTATTAGGGTCATACCTGGTGGTGGTCAGGAACGTCTCTTGGTCCTGTGCTCAGGGATCATTTCTGGCATTGCTCTGGGGAAATTATGTGGTTCCCGGGGTTAAAGTAGGATGGGCTGCATGCAAGGAAAACACCTTATCTACTATATTTTCTCTCCGATATGTAAATGCCTTTTATTTTTTTAAACTTTCTATACATTATTGTGTATCTGGGCTAGAGCAATAGCACAGTGGTAAGGCGTTTGCCTTGCACGCAATCAACATGGCCAACCCGAGTTCGATTCCTCTGCCCCTCTCAGAGAGCCCAGCAAGCTACTGAGAGTATCTCGCCCGCACAGCAGAGCCTGGCAAGCTCCCTGTGACGTACTCGATATGCCAAACACAGTAACAACAAGTCTCATGATGGAGACATTAGTGGGCCCGCTTGAGCAAATCGATGAACAATGGGAGGACCGTGACCGTGATTGTGTATCTATAGATATTTATAGTTACACACACACACACACACACACACACACACACCATCCTCCATTTGGATCTCTTCATTTCCAGGAAACTCATCTGTTTCCAAAAAAATCTGAATATTTCTTCCTCCTCAGAGATACATAGAGATTTACAAAGGAAAATCACTTCCTTCGCTTTCCGTGCGCCTTGGTTTCAGACCATGGTTTTGTGCTTTTGGCTGGCACAATGTAAAGGCCAAAAAACGGTATTTTGGAAATGCACCCAATTAATTCATTATTTTCCTTTAACAGTATAAATCTCTGTTAGCATTTATTCTGGGTTTATATTATGTATTGACTATTCAGTGGCACTAGGCCATTAGCCTATTAAGGAAAGTACATTTTTGGATTTTGATATCCAGCATAATGTCTAGAATAGATAATAAATAAGTGAAGCTTTGAGGGATTCCTTTGATGGATTCCAAATAGAAATATATATATATGTATATATATTTCATACACATATGAAGCAATTTAACATACACTCATATCCCCACCATATAATTTTAATGTAATAATAAAGGTATTTTTGCCAAAAATATCAAAAGAGAAGAGTTTCTTGATGT
Source organism: Sorex fumeus (assembly GCF_029834395.1). NCBI lineage: Eukaryota > Metazoa > Chordata > Mammalia > Eulipotyphla > Soricidae > Sorex > Sorex fumeus. Next base: position 40,391,487 of record NW_026606067.1, on the reverse strand, counting down.
GATACTCTAGGCTTAATATTCTTCTAAATTATAACATCTCAAGGCAACTGCTATTAATCCTAACCTTTTCCAAGCTCTCAAAATCTTGGTATTGGTCACGATGATTTCATCCAAAAGTAAGAAAAACATTTATTTTCCTCAGTTTTTGACCCCTTTTTTATGCAGGTGAAAATGTGTGTGAAGTCATCATATTTTTTTCCTTCTCACCATCTCCCTCCTATCAACTTCATTTTACACTGTACTATCAAGAGTTGTCTAAGTTAAGTTCGAAATGTTATGAGTTCTTATTAGAATTTTCAACTGAAAATCTCAAATGTGTTCCTGAAATGCATGACATGTAATTTTCATGGTTTAAAAAAAATATATCTCCACTCACTAGCAAATGTAATTTTACCTAGTTTCTTCGGTACAGTATTTACTGACTTAATGGATCTTGTAACTTGTTTATAAATGGTAAAATGGATTTTTAAACTAATTGATTTTATGGAGGAGCACAGTATTCCAATTAATATTGCTAAATAAAACACAAGATAATGATGCAATAGCATATTTACAACTCAAAAGCAATACCACAATATAGACAATATTTCAACTTCATTATCAATAAGACTAGAGGGAAATGAAGTTTATGTTTTAGAAATCAACTCAGATATTATAGTATTCATGTTTCATTTAGAATATTTTATTTTTATCTATTTAAAGAGTTCAATTTTTCTAAAAGCAATTATATCTTGTCATATATTCCTAAAACAAATGCAAAAATAGCTAATACCTGAGGTAGCCAATATTCAATACAAAGCTCTCCTAATTCTGAGTCTCAGGTCTTCTCACATAGTCCTGCAAATAATGTCACCACAAATGAAATAAAACAGATAAAAATATATAGACCATGTCACTAGGTTTAGTAGAATTCAATAAACTACTTTTTGTCATTTGAACTCATTGATAATTTGTCAGATATCAAGTTTGAACAGAGTATTGTGTTTCTTGCTATATTTTTTGTTTTTTATGTTACTAATGATAACCTTTGAATAATTTCAAGTACTCAGTACTCAGGCTAATAACTCTGGTGTTTTGTTTGCATTTTGGAATTGGGGTGGGTAGCCTCCCCTCAGCCCCCTAAAGCCCCGGAAACCACGCCCACCAAAAACCCTGGAAGCCACGCCCACCTCCCACTGCCACTGCTATGTCCACTCTTTGGCTCAGACCATAGGTCCTCAAGTGCCTGGACCGTTCGGCTTCACACCTCCTAAAGCAACAAACTGCTTAATAAATTCTTAGACACGAACTTAAATACCCCTGCAATCAGATGTAACTTTTTTCACATAAAATGATTGTTTTATATCTATTGATTTTATTATTGCAGCTCTGTTTCCCAATCAAGTTTAATTCTAGAATTGTATCATCATGTATGGCCTTTTTCTACATCAAAATAAACTAAAAAAATATAAAATATTCACAATGATTGAAAAAATAAAAATAAAAGCACTTAAAGTGGAAGCCCAGTCTTTAATTGAAAGTGAAAACATTCTGTTTTGTTGTTTAATGGTCTAGCTATCTACCAGGTTATATCTAAAGAATTCAAAGATTCTTTGAATCTTGGGCTCTTCTAATTCTTTCAGCTTCCAAATTTCTCTTGAAGCCCCTGAGGAGCTGTGTCTCTCAGTGAAATTTAATAAAACTTTGTTTGTACAGACAGCTACTAAGTACTTCCTACTCAGTTAAAGTGGAAACTTGAGGCAATTATCATACTAATTCAAGCAGAAACATTTCCTTCTGAAAAAAAAAGATATAATATTTGCTTGAGCTATGCAGATTGGCCATCTATAAAAATTAAATTTATGAACTTGCTTCTTTACTTTGTCTATGAAAACATATTCTTGTTGATAGTAAAATGTACACACAAAAGATCTCAAATATTTGTTTGACAGTTTACAAAATGTTTTATTGATCATATGCAAATTAAACCCACAGGTTTTGCTATCTGATAGTTTCTAAAGAATTAGATGAATCACTGGAACAGGTAGTAAAGATGGAGAAAATGGGAATAAAAAGCCATATGTGATTGTCTAAGTTACATCTCTATATCCAAATAACCGTGCTTTAAGTTAGCCTTCTACACACACACACACACACACACACACACACACACATGCACACACACACACACACACCCCACTTACCATTTACCAGTAATCCATATATTTAAATTTAATAGTTATTATGATGAAGGTCAGTGATCCTTCTACTTTTAAAGCAACGCACAAGCTATTTAGTAAATTTAGAACTAAGAGATGCACACATTTTCTTTTCAGAAAACGAAATTATCTCATATATTTTCTCTGGTCATTGGTCCTTAGTCCTTAATTGCTGTTCCTTAGTTGTCACAATCGCAACTGCCTCAAGTTTCAAGTGCTGATGAAGCTATATCGAAGGACTCATCACAGTCAGACTCCCTCCTGCTCTTTCGTAACCAACCGCAATCATTGATATTATGTTTGTTTATTTGAATAACCAGTATTGCAACCCGGTGCAATATGCCCGAATAAGATCAAGTTGGGACCGATTCCTATTTGGAAATAAGCATAGATTGTCTCAGGAGAGACAGATTTAAGAATTTTTATTTTAAGAAAACAAACATTAATTTGGAAAGAAATAGTTGAAGAGGTGAATATAAGCCAGGATATTGCAGCTGTCATAACCACCCAGACCATTGTGAATTTCTATTCTATGTAAATATCATGAATGTAATTTCAGCTTGAACTTTACTGAGGCCACAGTTATTCATCAAAGTTTCCTGTTGCTCAAAACCAGAGCTTCTTTAACTTTTCCCACTCTTGAAAATCATTTACTGGTAAAACAGAAACAGAATGAGAGCTGCCTGCAAAAAAAGCACAAATTCATTGTGCTTCATTTCAAACTAATTTTCTGTTGTGATGCACTCAGAAAACTATTGATAATTTTCCCCTGATTCCTAGATTCTAAACAAGGGGTCTAACTGGAGAAGCTTTCACTCGATTCTGAAAAATCTGAGTTAATATCTCCAATAATCAGCATCAATCATCAACCATATCTGGGGGGGTGGGGAACACTATTTTCTTTGTATGGGCATCAGTTCAGGGAATAACCAGCAATTAGCCGAAAGCAATGATCTGGTCTTATTTTTAGGACACACCCTGGTAGTGCTCAGGGCTCATTTCAGGGATCCCTCCTGATCAGGTGGGGTTGAGGTGGAGAGACCAGGCATATTGGGTGTCTGGGATGGAACCTGAGTCAGACACGTTCAGGAAGAGCAATGTGAATACATTGCTTTATTCATGAGAGAATCACAGGTCCCCATTGAGCGCCTGAATCATGTAATACTCAGTCTAGTTACTGTGTTGACCTGCGTCTTTGGTGGATCCTTGAGAGCCACAACAATATGGCCACCACCTCCCCGTGCATGACCAGATACCTATTGAATTATTCTATTTCAGACTATGTATGCTTACTTTTGAATTGATACTAGCTTTTGCTAACACACACACACACACCCCAAAATTATTTTAAGAATGTAGAGAAACAATTCAAAAACTAAAGATAAATAGATAAATTACATTACTTCTACGCTATATTCATGAATGTTTTCCTAATATTTTTAAAAATAATTTTATGTGGGAATGTCCATAATAAAAACCAATTATGAAGTGATATATCTACGTATTTTACAAAATTTTATTTGATAAGCATCTGATCTTTCAATGAAAAGTTTTGAAGACTGAATTACACTTTGTTCCACATGAATATTATGCAAAATTAAGCTTAGACGATCTTAATTTTTGAACAAAATAATTAAAGTAGCTGCTAAGATTAAAATAGTCAAGTAAACTATTAAATATTCTCAAAAATTGCATAACAGAATAACGTTCAACTGTAAGTGAAGTAAAAAAATACAATTTACTTCTCCATTGATGAAACTATAGGGTGTAATGCTGAGTGAAGTCAGAATGAGAGCTACAGATAGATACAGAATCATCCTTCTCATAAGTTGAATATAAAATCCAATTTTATGAGAACAATAGCACTGTAGCACTGTCCTCCTGTTGTTCATCGATTTGCTGTAGTGGGCCCAGTAATGTCTCCATTGTGAGACTTGTTGTTACTGTGTTTGGCATACCGAATGCGTCACGGGGAGCTTGTCAGGCTTTGTTGTGCAGGTGAGATACTCTAGTAGCTCACCAGGCTTTCAGAGAGGGGTGGAGGACTCGAACCTGGGTCGGCCAGAGCAGCATACTAGGCAAATGCCCTATCTGCCGGGCTGTCGCTCCAGCCCACAAAATGAGAACAATAAATGGCCAAAGTAAACAAAATCCAAATAAACTGGCAGTGGCGTATACAGGGTCAGGTGGGAGGGGAAGAAGGGGATGAGGGAAGGTCTCTGAGATGAGTCTATGGAAAAGAGAACTCTGGTCCAGGGTATGAGGCTGAAACCCTGTCACTGACAGTATTGTGAGATTGTCAATCATGGTGTCTAAAATAGAATATATTTTGTAAAATAACCTCAGAATTTTTTTTAAAAGTAATAGACCTATCTTGGAAATATTGCGCAGTTGGCAGGAACTTGTTTTGCATGTGGACAGCCCGGATTCAACTCCATATGTTTCCTGAACCCCACCAGGAGTGATATCTGAGCACTTCCAGGTGTAGCAAAATACAAGAACAAAAGTAATAAATCTGATTTTAAGCACTGAGTCCATTTAAGTGGAAAAGGTATTAAATACTCGAAAAGCATTGTTATATAGCAAAGTACATTCTTGATACTACAAATGGCATAATAGTAAGTTAATACTGAAAATCAAAGTTTGGGGCTGAGCAGCACACTTAATGTACATTTTGACATCTTACAAGAAGGGAGTAAATGCATTTCACTGTGAATTGGTACTGGTAGCATAAAGAGCATCATAAATCTAAGGTTTAAGCTTGTTTTATTATTTTTCCTATAAAGAGGCTTTTCAGGAACTGATTTCTTTAATTTTTTAAAGATCGAAAAAATTTCTTTCTAAATATAGCATGGAAATAAGTTTTCAATTAGATACAATCCATTTACCTCTGTCTATGTTCCAATCGCACATACTCAGTGTCTTAAGTAAATGTCTTTGAAACTAACACTAGTTGTAGGGAAAGTAGAACTTTAATCAGATTATTAATTTCCATTTTGGTTTATATTGATTGAATTTATTACAATAAGGGTTTATCAGAGAATATCACAGTATTGATTTCCATGAGAAGAGGGTGATTAGGAATGAGAAGAACGTGATCTATTCCTTAGTAGCTTTAATATTTAGACTCTTGAAAATATATTAGCAATTTATTTTAAAAACTTCACTGATTTCATAAAACTTACACATCCATACATGCACATCTACTAATATATTATTTAAAATAAAATCACTAATACTTAACACTGGTTATATTTGAGATTCTGCTCTAAATTCTGCATGGTTACATTCAAAGGTGGGTTTATCAACATCTTTGGCTGAAGTAATTATAAGATAAATGCTCGTATTATAAAGTTGAAGAAATATTCTTTGAGAAATAAAATATTATTTTCATCAAGAGTGAAGATAATCCTCTGACATCCCCTTTACTCAGCAGCAAAGCACTGCCCAGTTCAAATTATGCTGGCTTGTGGCGTGGAGCTGGAGAGATAATCCAGTGGGTCAGGGGCTTTCCTGGCATGCAGCTGACATTGGTTTAATCCCCAGCCCACTGTGTGGTCCCCTGAGTCCTGCCCACAGTGAGCCCTGAGCATGGAGCCAGGAGTAAACCCTGAGAACCACTGGGTATGACCCCCCACACACAACAAACTAAACTAAATGATAGTTTTTGCAATGTTGAAAACTGGATAAAGACCAATACAAATAATTTATTCCTCAAGACTAGATTTTAAAAAGTCTGTGTGTGAAAGGGTTCCTTGGTAAGATTAATAGAAAGGTAGAGATGATAGCAATAGCTCGGTACATGGTAAAGAGGAATTGAAAGAGAAATAACGTAATAAACTCAAATTCATCTCGGTAGGAAAAACCACATACATTTTTACAAAACTCATTGATTTTTTTCTCAAAAATTAAAGTACTAAGTATTAACATCAGTGAACAATTTAAGAGACCCTCCAGTTTGAATCTCAGAATTTTATTTTATTTTATTTTATTGTTTTGCCTTTTGGGTCACACCCGGCGATGCACAGGGGTTGCTCCTGGCTCTGTGCTCAGGAATCACTCCTGGCGGTGCTCTGGGGACCATATGGGATGCTGGGAATCGAACCCGGGTTGGCCACGTGCAAGGCAAGCACCCTATCCGCTGTACTATCGCTCCAGCCTTGAATCTCAGAATTTTAATAGAACAATCTATAAACACAACAGGATATGTACTCAAGATGCCTTTATATAATCCCTTTCCAATAAATTATCAAACATTTTGCTCTATTTTTAAGACCATCAGCAGATTTATAAAATCAAGGTGAGTCACAAATCATACCAATAAACCCTAAATTTAAATTATATTTGAGTAACCAATCTTTCCTGTGGCTCCTTAAGGGTAAATTTGACATATTTATAAATCAATGTTTCAGAACTTATACGAATTTTTATGTAGTTTATAAATTCTATTGTCCCATTGATGTTGAAAATTCTGATTTATTAATCCTACCTGGCTCTTTCTTCAATTGTTAGTTCAATCTTTTGACATTTAGATATTATAATTAGCTCTATTAGATGTCATATAAAAGCTTCTTTGATTTTTGTTTCTTTTTTTTTTCAGGTTTAAAAATAAGTGATCAATAAGAGTGTGTCTTTGAGCAGCAGCCAAAATAAGCACTGTAGTTCAGTGAGATTTTCATTTAAAGGCACTAATAGTTCTGCTGTTTTTAATTCCATGGAACCCATAGTAAAATTAGAATTGGTATTTATGCATGCCATTTATTATCTAGTACTTATTGTTATTCATAAATCAATGTCCCTGAATGGAGTTAAGATAGAAAGGGGATTTGGTCAGTTTCAGCCAGGCACCATTTTAAGCACCACAGTTCTTAAAATTGATTAACTCTTTATTCCAGTTCAAATCTTAATTCAGCAATATTTTCCTCCTTCAGCAACTTCTAGTGTACCACACTATTGTAATTAAAGTTATTGTCAACTCCTGAAATAGCAGTATTTCCAAGTTAGGTAAAATAATAACTATTATTGGTAACATTTTAACAATTTTTTAATTAAAAGCTTAGCATTATTAAACACTGACATAGATATAAAAACATTTTAATTAAAATATCTAAAATTCGTTTTAATAATTTCTCTGATAGTAATGAATTGAAATAATGTAAAGTTATTAAATTTGGTTTTCCAATGAATCACTTGAGAAAAATATATTCTTTAATAGTCAAGTCTCCCTATTAAAAACACATTTGAATATTTGAGAAACAACTTTTCCTTTTTTAAAAGTACTACTGAGCCATAAGAAGAAATAAAAATCTTACAGTTTGCAGCAACTTGGATAGAATTTGTAGGAGTCATAATAAGTAAAGTGTGTCAGAAAGTAAAAAAACAAATACAGATGCTCGTGCTCATATTCAGAGTATAGACAAAAAAAAAAACAACCAAAACAGCTGTCTTCACAAAGTATGCAAGTGATATTCCATTAATATCTCAACGTGCAACAATATTTACCTTATATTAGCATTTATAATATAATATAAATTTAGATATACCTGAAATTACCATTAAGTGGGAATAAGATAGGTATTAGCAATTTAAAGGAGAAGCACTAGGTTTAAATTTGCATAAACATTTTAAGATGAGCATAAACTATTCGTAAATAATTTAGAAGTTTATAATGTGCACGAACTTCAGACACATATAGTCAAAGGATAGAAAGGACGTTTTAGTTTAAAAAAAAAAAACTGAATTGCTTTCCAGCCTGAAACCTGTACAGTCACATAACTGCACGCATGGCGACGCTGCCCTTTTGTCCTGCACCTTCTTATCTTGACCTTAGACCAGGCATTGGTCCCTGTTTACTTCAGTCTATTCTCGAAACCAAGGTGGGTGCTCTGTGATGCTGGAACTACCCCCCCCACGCCCCCCCGTTCTGAAACCCCACACAGCACCCTACCCATGGGGCCCCATACTTCTGTTGTGCCATTGCAAAGTGACAAGAGAGAAGAAAAAAACTTTAAATACTAAGGAAATGACAACAATAAAAACAGATCTTGGGGCTAGAGCGATAGCACACCAGGTAGGGTGTTTGCTTTGCATGTGGCTGACCCGGGTTCGATTCTCACCATCCCATATGGACCCCTGAACACCGCCAGGGGTAATTGCTGAGTGCAGAGCCAGCAGTGACCCCTGTGCATGGCCGGGTGTGATCCAAAAAGCAAAAAAAATCACAACAGATCTCCCATAAGAAATAGTGTAGGCCAGAAAAGAGTGGAATGACTTCCTGAGTGAAAGACATTTTCAGCCAAGAGTCCACTGACCTTGGAAGCTATGGTTTACAAGGGGGGAGAGATTAGAAGATTCTACAACAGACAAGAGTTGGCAATATTTCCGTTAAGCAAAGCAGCCCTGAATAAACTTCTGAAAGATCACATTTTCATTTACATTGTACTTTAAAAGATATATTTATAAATAATTTACGAAAAATGAATTATACATGCCTATCTATATATTAAAAAGACTTGATTCAAGTGAACTGAGATAGATCTCCATTATCTTAACTTAAGCAAAATTTATGTCTTTGGTTTTTAAGGCCTTTAAAAATGTCTGCTCATGAAAATAAATGTATTTTATGAATATAAAATCTAAATATATTAAATTTGATTAAAATGTAAAAAACTAGTTTAATGAGGTTCATTTATTTTTTCCTAGACTTCATAATCTTCATATTTCACTTGATAAATCGATAATAATTTTACAATGATTGTTTCTGTCTCTAGTTTTGGCTATGAATAAAGAGTCAGAGTTCCTGAATTTAAATTCTAGCATTGCCATTTGCTGGTTCTGCTTATTTAATCAAGTTTCCTTCCTCTCTTTTCATCTCTGAGACCTTGGTAATAATAGAAATTTCTTTATAATGTTGTTGTAAGAACAGATTTTATTTTAAACTGAATAATGCATGGGGTACAGTAAGTTCTACATAAGTGATTCACATGATGTTTACATTATTATTCTTTCTCAAATAACTATCAGGTACTTAAAGAGAATATGTCTTTGTCTGTATATTTTTGTTTTGCTTGTTTAGGGACCACATTCTGAGGTGCTCAGGGCACATTCCTGGTATAAAGGGGATGTTTTTAATAAAACCTGAAAAGTCAGGACTGGAGTGACAGTACAGCAGGTAGGGCAGTTGCACTGCACATGATCAATGCTACTCCAATGCCTTTCACCTCAAGTGTTCTCCTGAGCACCACAATGAGTGATCTCTGAGTACTGATCCTGCAGTGAGCATTCCTGGATATGACCCTAAGCCAAAACAACAACAAAGAAACCCAAACAAGTCCTTATTAACTATTCATATTAATGGCTAATTTCAACATATCATTTGAGAAATAATTTGTTTGCCCCATGATGCTGCTAATCAAAGAAATTTTATTTTTCCTTTAGACTTTCCTTTAGAATCATAACAAAATCAAGAAAGAAAATATTATTACTGTAGATTCTGTAGAAGTGATCAATTTAGTCATTCACTATCATGCACCTAAAATATTGGTAAAAATAACAAAACTAAATTTTAACGGATATGTAATATACTAAATATAGAAACAATATTATAATTCTAATCTTATCTGTTTAAAAAAATTTTTTTGTCCTCAGTGAACAATGATGTATGTCATCAGGAATAGTCTAAAGATTGTTCAGAAAGTTTTAGTCGGATATTACGAAAGAGACCACAAAGGGTTTTGACTTTACAATATCTTCATACACAAGTATCTTAGCTCACTGGGGCCAATTCAGGTAGAAACTGGATTGTTGGGGCCAAAGAGTTAATATGTTGCTTACTAACCCAAGGCAAGGGTTGAGGTGGCTTGTATGAGGCTCACCTGGATTCAGTTCCCAGCACACATATTGCAAAAAATGATGCCTGAGGACAGAGTCAGCTGTAGCTCTCATATGAGCACTATTTGAACCAATCTCTCTCCCTCCAAAAATAATTGGCTATTGCATATTATTGTATTTTATTAAAACATTCATTGTAAATCTGAGTCATAATAAATACCATTAAGTCACATAAAATTTATATAGGGAAGTATTTTTTAAAAATAACCAATGTATCATGTAGGCCATATTTCCTATTTTCTGATTGATTCAGGAGTTTGAATCAATTGGCTTTTCTAAGTACAAGGAAATACATGACAATATGACATGCTTTGGGTCTGATGATTATTAATGTGCCAGTATAAAACTTTATTTATTTAAGTTCTTCAATAACTCCAATTGTAGAATTTTTTTTGCGGGGTAGGTCCCACTTGGCAGTGTTCTGGATGTACAACTGACTCTGTGGCCAGGGATTACTCCTGGCAGTCCTCAGGGGACCTTATGGGGTCCTGCGTATTGAACTGAGGTAAACTGAATGCAAGGCAAATGCCCTACCTGCTTTATCATTCCATTGCTGCTCCTCACAACAGTAGAATTGTAAATGTCTATTTATCATTGTTTGAAAGGAATAACTGACACCCAAAATAATTAATATAAATAAATATGATAATGTACTACCAGGTACATAGTAACAATAAATAATAGTTGTTAATAAAAAATGTTGATTGCTAACAGTTGCAAAATTTCCATCTGTAAAATGAATATCAAAACACAATATGTAAAATGAATTTTTATTGCATTCAAATCCTTTTTGTTTTCAGTTACATGTTTTACAAAATGACAAAGCTGAAGAAGTCTGGAAATAGTGTTAAAAGAAAAAAAAATGATCTTACGTACAAATACTAATGACATTGTTACCAAGGCAAAACTCCAATAAAGAGAAATTAATGCTGACAAACAAGGCTGAAAAAGTAAAGAGGAAACAGAAGCTTATTAAGATCTGTAGACAAGAATAAACTTAATAAGAAGTCACAACAATGGTTTGAAGTATCATTTTCTTTCCTTTCATTAATATTTGCTTGTAACAGATGATTGCTCTTACTCATTTTATGGTCACTTAAGAAGACCAAAACTTATTCACATGTAGTATAGCTTGCAGTGTTTAGACAGTCTCATTTTTGTGTTTGAAAAATGAAAATATCTGGAAATGCAGTGAAAGCAGTCTGCAATACTAAAGTAAAATTACAATGCTATTCTTAAGGTTATCATAATAGAACCAACAGTAGCTCATAAAAGAGATTTGTGGCCATGGCATAAAACTTATCAATGCCACAATGGTTTTCTCTCTCAAAACTACATAAGCCGAAATTACAGGATATTATGGCATTTTAGTAACTGTAATAGCAACAAAAATTCATTGTCAGGAATAAAGGTGTTTAAAAGTAAGGTAATCTCCTTTCTCCATCTCTCTAGGTAATAATTAGTTTAATAATGTTCCACCAGAGGTCACATATTGCCTAATAAAATAGTTTGAAGAACAGGACACCATAATTCTTTCTCATTGAAAGATAGAGCAGAATTAAAGCAATATAATTACTGAAATCTAGCAAAGAAATAATAGAGTTGGGCATACTTCCCATGCTGCAGACTATACAGTTCAATAGCAGCCAACATGGAACAGTTAGTAAAAGGATAATAGAGCTGTATTAATATGAACCATCTTAAGTAGAAAGCGTATGAAATTTCAAGGGTATTAAGACAAATAAAATGAACAATTCAAACAGAGAGACCCAGACAGGAAAAAGGTTTCATTTCAACGTTTTCCAACAAAATAAATTACAACTTTCATTTTTTTTCATTAAACATTAAGGTACCATGGTGTATAGAATTATTCATAGTTGAGTTTCAGGAGTACAGTGCTTCCACCTAAAGACTGAAGAATCTATAGGATAAATGAAAAACTAGGCTTTAAGTTTTCTAACTTTAGTTTAACGTTCCTCTGACTGCTAAGTTTCATAGTTTCATAGTACTGATTACACACAAAATACAGTATTAGAACTTTGTGACTTATTCTTTTTATGTAACCATCAACAATAAAATACTGTGCATCTGAAGGAATGAGAATACCATGCAGATGGTTGTAACTTGGATGGGATTGGAGGATATCAGGTGTAGTGAAGTATGCCAGAAGGACAAATGTAGGGTGATCTCATTTGTCTGCAGTGTCTAGAATAACCGGAAAAGGGAATGAAATATAGAAAAGGGGGGAGATGACTTCATTATGCTTGGCCCAGAATTTAAGAATGAGAAGATGAATAAGAAAATAGTTTGAGGAGAGTATCAAGAGTTGGATGGAAAATAACAAGGTCAGGGATCACAAGCCCTGGTGCATTGGTGGTAGAGAAGAGTGTAGATCTAAACGTCCAACCGCCATATTCACAACGTCAAAAGCTGAGATCCAAACTACAATAACCAACCTGAAAAAGTGCCTATCTCAAGAAGGTACCTAGAGACACTGGTAGAGGAAGTTGACACTAGTGGTGGGACTCGTGCGGAAACATTGTATGTTTGAAACTCAACTATGAAAACCTTTGTAATCAGGGTGGCATGGTATTAAAGAAAAAAAAACATTCTAAGAAATAGTAAGAATGCTACCATCATAACAGATCCCAACTCTACTCAACCATCTTTTACATCTAAAATAAAATTTTATAGTTCTCAATGAGATATACCGAACTTTTAAATGCATGACAGTTTGGATTTTTTAAAATGTTTTCACTCATTGATGATTGGAGTATAAAGCATCTTACCTAGAGAATTCAATCAATTTAATCTCAATTTCTTCTGTATACTTTTTCCTTGACAGCACAGATTTAAGTCACACAGATTTTTACATGAAATGTGTAGTTAACAACTGGGATTGAAGAAATTGATTATACATTTTATGTTCAATTAGTAAAAGTATTTCCCTGAACTATGAATGTCCATAATCAAAGGGTAGCTATGCTGTGAATAAATAGATTGGTTTAGGGGATTTATGTTATTAAAACTAAATGCAAATCATTTAAAATGTAACCATAAATATTATTTCAATTCAATTTTCTAAGTACACCAAAACCATGATTTTAATCCAATCATTTATTTATATTAAAATTTAAGCTATACTTCAAGATACTAAAACATTCAACTGTATGCTGAAACCATTACGTAAGGATTTTTTATTTACCTGAAGTAACGTTTTATGAGTATATACACTGCAGAGACTAATTCTACTGCCTATAAACTTTATCTAAGACATAGGGTAAGCTAATATAACCCTTTAAGTAGGTTTCCGATGCATGAGAACAATGCTTTCATTTTATTTCAAGCTGAAATTTTCTTCTTAGACTGCCTGCTGGTGATTCATGTTTAACAATAGCCACTTAAAATCATCTGTAATTTTCTGGTTAATAAAAAGTTGTGTTTGGAAAATATCATCTCTGTATTAAAGTGTTAAAGTAGAAGCAATATACTTATATGTAAAGTAGAATCAATAGACTCATATGATATAAATATATAAAGTATTTGAGTAGAAACTTATTGGTTTAGGTACAGTATCATTGAATGAGTTGAAACATAAAAATTACCATCTTTATTTTTATCCCACTCTAAATTTCATTTCTATTTGCAAAATCATGTAGATTTGAACAGATGCTGTCTAAGGTCTAATTTAGATCTTTCTTCAAAAGAACAACACAAAAGACATTCTTGCACTATGGAAAAAAAAATCTAAGGTTCAACTCTAAAATTTATTCTTGTTCTTTTGAATAGTCACTTTATGACATAAAATGATTTTCATAGTCACTATAAATTTTACTTATCTAAACCTTAAAATAAAAATTCCATATCTACTGCTTTGAGTGCTCATTTAGGAATAAAATTTTGAAAGCAGGAGAACATATTAAAATATTTTTGAAAAGTATTAACAAGTATCATAGAGCACTTAAAATGCATTAGTATTTATTGTGTGAGAATTGATTGATCAGTATTCTAACATTAAGAATCTATAATAATATAAGGGGAAAATTTATAAGTCACCTTTGTCTGCATTTATATAACTGTCTAGTGCTTTTACATGGAAATAGTTAAAAGAGTGTACTTCCAGTTATTTAAGTTTTGATACTGGGAAATTATAATATCTAGAGTCTATAGTTGGTTTCAAACAATAACAAAAATATATATTTTTTAAATTTCTATTTTTGTTTTGTTTCAGGGTCTATGCCCAGTGGTGCTCTGGTCCAACTCCTAGTTCTGTGCTCAGAGGTTACTTCTGGCAAGGTTCAGAGAACCAGAGAACCACTTGGAGTACTGGGAATCAAAACCTTGTGGGCCATGTGCAAGCTAATGTCCTGCTCACTGTAGGGTCTTGATAGCCACTTAAAGGATATTTACTTTTAATCTAATTTGAACGTTTAGATGTTGACAAATAATGTATCTAAAACATGGCCTTGTAATTTTATGATCGATGCCACCTTGATATAATCTTGATTACAAAAATTTTATTTTCTTATTTGAAGCTTCCAATTCCACTGAGCTTACATCATGAAGGTTGATGGATGAGCTAGACTGTTGTGTCTGTCTGAACAGGTGTGAGATAAATTGCTGGGCAGGCTATGATCTTTGGGCAAATTACTCTCCTTGACTACAATATACATCGATGAGATGTGTCAGTGTTCATATATACACTTGTCAGTTGCATTACCCAGGTGATGAAAATACAAGTTAAGGGACAATAAAAATGAAGAGAAAGAAATTCAGTGTGTCATAGGAAATTAGTAGAAGAAGCATCATCTTAAACTGGAAATATAATAAGGTAAAACCTTTGCTGATTTTGATAGGGGAGAAATTCAAACCACTTAGTTAAGTCTAAGTAATAATATTTTTTCATCTCTATCAAAAATTTGCTTTATAAGTGATAGTGAACAGAACACTAATTAAGTGTGTTTAAATTACAGCTTTATTATTTTGTGCTATATGAAGTAAAACATCATTAGCTACACTAAATAAACATGTATTATTAGAATATATGGATGTTGCAGAGTACAGAGATTTTAAATCAGAATCGTCATCAACAGGAATCAAGCACTGTGGCATTTATGAAAGGTCACAGTAAAAGACAAAGGAAGACACATTTTTTCTAATGAATTATATATTAAATAAAACAGTAGAACAAATAGAAACAAATAGATTTTATTCTGATTTTGTTCCCTTCTTAAATGAGAAGTTAGTTTTCTTAAAAAGATCCTCACAGTTCTTTATAAATACACCCCACATATATCCTTTTACTTCTCTCTATAAATCTGTAAGTTTAAAATTTAAGTCGCAAAACAGAACATATTTTTCTTAAAATTGCATATTATTTAACATTATAAATATCATTACCTAACATAAAATGCTTCAGATTTAGGATATGCTTATATGCGATATATATGCATAAATATGAAATTGAATCAGTAACAATAAAGTGAAAATTCCAAGTTTCATACTAATTTACACCTGAAAAAGAAGACTTGGGCCTCATCTTAATTATGTTGTTATTGCTAATGAAATAGATTCCTCATAAAACTCTAAGATATTTTATAGTAAATTGTATTTTGATATTCATTTTCATGACAAATATACTTTTAAAATGATAAATGCAATTATTTTGCTGCTACAAAAATGTGCTTTGAGAATATTAACTTTGTGCATGAGAAAGATTGATTGTAGAATTAGGCAGAAATATAAGATATGTAACATTTCACTGTTCTTGATAATTCATGTTAGATAATTCATGTTAGATACTAGATAATTCATGTTAGTTAGATATTAGACAGAAAAATAGAGGAGAACTAATATAATTGATATGAAGACAAAACAGAAAGTTCTCTCTTGTTTTGATCTCCCTACAAGTTTCTTAGATTGCAAAGACGTTAGAAGTCTGTGAAATTTGGCATCATTTTCTTGATGATAATTAAAATGTATGTGCAATGCAAATACCTGAAAATTTTTTTTTAAAACTTCACTCTGGAATATTTTAATAGGGCCTTTACAGAATTTGGGGTGTCATCTTGATCCAAGTAGACTCTTACACAGTCCAAATTTGTCTTTGTTATTTCCCCATTGAAACAGGAAAAGACAAAGAACCCAAATGCTACATATAGAAATCTAAATTTTCTTGATGATCTAATTTAGTAGCATTAAACTATCTTAAAAGCAAATTATATTATATAAAATAAAATTCAGATGATTTATATTAATAAAAGCATGTATGCCTCAGAGAAAACCTACATTAACTGAATATTTTATCAAATAACTAAGATATTAAATTCAATAATTTCAGTAGCATGATGTGAATATTTTAAAATTGCAAAATACTGAATTTACTAATGAGGTATATTAATGTCTATACTACTTGCTTCACAAGATACAACATTTCAGTAAGCAGAAAAGGCAAACACTGAAAGTCAGAAATTCCAAGAAGTTTAAAATGGGCATTTTGTTCACAATTAGCAATAAATTGTAAAAAATATTGTGTATGCTCTTATATCAAGTTAGGGAGGGATTGAAGAGCCTCTTTAAAAAAATCTAAACATTTATTTTCTTAAAATTTTGTGATTAACAGTTAATTCATTAAAAATAATGTTGTAATCATAGAATTATCAAATTTCCATCTGGTTCTGCATACACAGACTTTGGAAGTAAACAAGTACATCATGATGACTTTTGCTCTGTTGTTTACTTTGTGAGATATATTAGCTTCACATCAAACCCTGGTTTTGTATAAATGATTATCACCAGATTACAGCAATATATTTGAGGATGTAAATATATTTCTCAAAGCAGAAGTTCTTATATACATACACGTATATATAAAATAGCAGTTCAATATATACATAATGGTCATATATATGTGCATGTATGTGTGTATATATATATTAGCTATATAAAGAGGATGTAGAAGGTATAGCTCACATTTTAATCCAGAGCATCAGCATTCATATTCTGCTTTCTGAGCTTTATATGTTTAAAATATATCAAATACAGTTGTATGAATGTATATTGCATCTGAGTCTAGTATCTTTGATTAAATAGAATAATAAAATGATAAATCCTAAGAAAAATAGTTTTAGAATGTGCTCAGAAACATTTGTTTTGACAACACTGAAGCTAAATGGAGGCAAGGATGCATCTTAAAACATAATCTGTTCAATTTTTCAAAATCATACATCTCTTGTACATATACTTCTTAATGTATGAATGGTAGAGAAAAATATATCTATATCAATTAAACAATAATGACTCTTTTCTGAGTTCTAAGAACCTAGGATTCCTTGTTTTTCAGGGAGAAGCAAAAACATTTATACTGAGGTTTGATGCTACTTTATGTTGCATTTATTAATCTATTCAATCTTTCTATGTTCCTCAACAACAAATCAACCACACTATCTATTTGAACAGAAGAAAGCACTAAAGAAAGGGCATATCAGAGTTTCACTTAAGTGCAAAATTAATAAATTAATCAGATTATTCACCTTCAACTTGTGTATTTTTTTCCAATAGAACAACTATCTACAATTGGAGGAACTCGTGAAAATCTGAAAGGGCCATATTATATGAGTTTGTTGTATTAGTTGCATAACCACAGCAACCACAGAACTTACATTATATAATCCGTAGCAACCTGAGTAAGTGTTTAATTCATAGAGAAAATTTTTCTCTGGGGCTACAGTAATATAAAACATTATTTTCAATGCAGTAATCCAACTTCTGTATAATTTCAGAATATAGAATTTGATCAAGTTTATAATCAGTAACTTTCATTCAAAGAATTATTATTTTCATCTTTGAAGAATGAACAATTATATACATACATATATTATTCAATCCTCACATATCTACTAAGATGACATCTTTGGCAGAAACTATAACCTTGCAATAATGGCCAAAACAGAAAACTCTAAAGGGCTAATTAAATAAATTAGTATTTCTTTCTGATGTCTTGGTCAGTTTTTCTTCTCATCTAACACAAAATAAGCAATCACTCAAAACGTTTCTTCTGTTTAGAGAAAATTATGACAATTATTTAACTTTACTCAATAAAATATGCAAAATAACTGCATATTAATAATTATATAAAAGGAAATAGGCTATAATCTTATAAAACTGGAAGACGGTACCTTTTTTTCCCTGACAGGGAAAATATATATTTGGAGATATACTGATTATTTTAGTACATAATTTACAGTGATAAACCTCAAATTAGATAATTTTTCTAGTTTTTCCAGTTTTCATATCACATTGCTATGCCTTTTATATACTCATATGAGTAATGCACTCATTATGACTCTTTGATATATCCTCCAAATCATGGAATTCCAGTGAAGTTTAGGAGGATTAAAAGGGACTTGAATTGTGTACCAAAAAAATAATTTTTTTCAGCACCTTGAAAACATCTTACTGAAATCTTAAACACTAACTCAGGACTGGATAGCACAGTGAGCAGGGTGTTTGTCTTGCACGTAACCAACCTCTGTTTAATCTTCAGCACCCATATGATCCCATGAGCTATTAGCCAACAGTGTTTCCTGAACACAGTCAGAAGTAAGGACAGAGCACTACAAGGTACAAGCCTAAAACCAAAACCGAACAAACAACGATAAAATACTAACTTAATCACAATCTTTGATTAACTTTTGTTCTTTTTTGTTTTGGAGACACACCTGGGCAAAGCTCAGGGCTTTGTTAGCGCTGCACTCAGAACTTACTCCTGGTGGTACAGAGCAGACCAGATAGGATGCCAGAGATCAAACTTAGGTCAACCTTGTGGAAATCAAATGCCCTCAGCACTGTACTACCTCTCCAGTCTCTGATTCACTTTTATGTACGCAAAACTACTAGGTGGTGTGGGAGAGGGCAGGAACATTTGCAAGAATTCTACAAAATCTCCTGAAAACCATTCTTGGCTTGCATTTCAAGCTCCTGTTCTCTCTCGAACATGTAGTTTACTTGTCTCTATATCTCTTTGCTTTTCCCACTCTTTCATTACTTAAATGTAATATTTCTCATGAATTACCTTTCATTACTGAGGTACTAGAGTAGGTATGGCAGTGAATAGTAGGTCTATGACTAATCTGATTCACAATTTTAAGGAAATATTAAAAAATTGCAGCCATATTCTCAGACAGTGATTCTGTCCAAATGAAACTAAAGGTGTTTTTTATTTAACATTCAGACTGAGAAGGCAAAACATATCACAGAATCAAATAGTATGCTGATCTAAAAGTCAGTATTCTAGTACTTTAGACTTTAAACTCAGCTATCAGATAACTTACTTTGCAACTTTAGCCAAAGTCTTTAAATAACCTATTTCAAAACTGGATTTCAGCCATTAATATGGAAAATTAGTATGTCGGAAAGAAAACCTTCTAAGGTATTTTTCATTGACTATAGAATACCAGTAGACAACTATTTAAGAGAAAGAGGATATAATTTGTTTTCTTTTCTGTATTCATTTTCTTTCCATAGTCAACCAGCCCTAAAGATTAGCATCAACTGCAAGTGTCAAGCAAACCTTGAAAATAGAAAACAGGAAAATTACAGTGGTCAAAAGCAATATAGCAATCGAATCTGATACTCTGAGTTTCTTTAAAAGGACTTTAAATTTTATTTTTGGGGGGAATGGAGGTCTACACTATTGCTCATGATAGGGTTTCATGCATCTAAAGATCCAACGCCATACACTCTGCCAGGACATTGGCTTCCTCCACTACAGTCTCAGTGTCCACACTGGCCCGCCACTCTCGCCCACTGCCCTTGGTAAGTTTAATTCTATTGAACAGTTCCCTTGATTTGTTGAAGGACTTTAATTGACATGAAAAGACATTAATACAACTAAATGTCTTTTGTTTCATAACACCTACCTCTGATATTTTATTACACATTGCTGGAGCAAGAGGAAATCTTTTTCAATGAATATTTCTGTAATTTTCAGAAACAATTTTCCAAAGCACTCGGAAAAATCATCAAGAACATAACTTGCAACCTGAGTATAATAACAATTCTATTTTTTACTACTGAGGAAAAAATTCACATAAACTTTATAATAATTTTGCACTCTTCAACTAACTTCACATAATGAAGACATCTGAATATCTTTATAACTATATTTATAGAGATAGGTATACTTGCAGTTATAGTTATATATATATGTAAATACACTTGTTACACATCTGTCCATATATATTTACAAATATAGTATTTGATCCGATGTAAAAAGAAGCAACTTAGGCTAAAATGATAACTTTGCTTACATTAAAATGATTTTTAATTCTATTTCTTTTTTTAAAACCTCCCTTCTTCCCTTTTAATTCAATTTCATAATAGAAAGAAGAGTGTATTTTGACTGAGATTTCTCCCCAGTTTTGATAGTAGTTCTCATTTTTACTCAAGACTATAATTTTGTATGTACTCTTGAACGAAGATAGCAATTTTAAAAGTTTGTGGCAAAAATATTTTCATATATCTGTTGGAAGATATTTCAGGAATAAAAAATATTTATACTTAAAGGTAAAACACCCTAGAAATCATATACATATCTGTATCATATATTTCACATCTTTACAATCACATATAAAGTTATGGTATAAAGATGACATTTTTTCATTTTAAAGCTAAAAATGTGAGCAATACTATAATATTATTATGGCACGTTTGAACACTTCACTTTATGTGTGAAGTCAAAGCTCCTGTAAGAGTGTTTTTAGGTAGAGGTGGAGGGAGGGAATGTGAAGATTGCTGCCAATTAATCTTAAAAATCATTCATTTAAGCCTCTATGCAAATTAAACAACTCAGTTATTAATATTTTATCATCATCATATCTGCTTTTACTTCATTGTCTCATCTGTATGAGTAATTAATAATTAAAGACCCCATTGATGTCTGAAAGAATAATAGTGAAAGTAGACCTTTTTCTTCAGGAGAGTGAGAACCCACTAAAACTGTTTAACTTTTTCAAAGTGCTCTTAGGTGTAAGAGAAGTCACATTATTATCTTTAATTAAATATTAGAGTATTAGAAATAGTACAAACATACTGGTGCCATTGAGATTTGTGATACATTGCCTTATTTCTTTTTATGAATGCTAAACTCTAAAAGAAATAAGAATTTCACATAATGTGCAAATACGTCAAAATAGATCTAAAAAGTTCTTTTTTTTTAAGGGAAAGCTTCTCTCCCTTTGTTAACTTGCTTTGCTTTGATTTGTACAAGGAACTAAAAAAATCTATTTAGAAATGAATTGCAAACATTCTTTGTGCCTTCATGTAATATTTAAATTGCTTAGAGCTCATATTTAATATCTGATACACAGTTAAAACTGATAAAATGTGAACATTATTGCTTAAACAGAATGCTAGGATATTGATTGAAAATATTTGCAAGAAGGCAAGTTTAGTTTTCATTATTAAAGGTATAAAGCAATGTTCACACGTTTTAAAAAATCTGGTTTGTTGTTGTGAAGAATTTATGTTTTTAATAAAGTCAACAGTTTTGATTCGGATTTCAGCTATATTGTTCCTATAAATCTCGAGTGGCATCTGCTGTCTTATGTCAAATAATAGGAATTCTCTGAACTCCCTTTTCCAGTTAGCTGTGATAAGAAACTTTCCAAAATGAGTTCGAGTGAAACCAACCAGTTATTCACCACAAAAGCTCAAGCTAGTAGATGGTATCATTTAATCATTACATGCTATATGTTTTTCAAGCACATGACATAAAACAAAAAGACAAATCATGTAATAAATATTTGACAGGAGCCGCTTATATTGTCCTTGAAAAGGTATTTTAATGCACACATTATGCTAAAGCAACAATCTTATTGTTTGTGTCACAAAATGTTGTCACCGATTTAATAATTTCTTTCAATTAAAAAGAGATATCCCACTAAACAAAAGGCAGAATAATTTTTGAATTGATAAAATATATGAATTATATCATGAATGAATATTTCCAGAAGTGGAAAAGGAAGACAGATTAAATCCAAAAGTTATATTAAGAAGGCAGTGCTTTAAATAAAAGCTCTACCAGTGATTTCTAATTTGCTTGATGATTTATCTTTCTACCAACAATTCTGATGTTATCCAAATTTCAAAGATGAAATTAAGTCAGAGAAACTAAGTAATTTAAGTCACAGAGCCTCATATGAAGTGGAGTTAGAAGATAAATCCATCAAGAATTTCTAGTTTCAACAGTCCAGGAATTTTCATTACGCCATGTTGTAACACCCAGAGTTTCAAAAATAATTGTCCTCTGTTATAAAGCACATGTCATGGGTTCTGGTTCAAAGACTTGTGATAAGAGAAGAGAAAAATGTCCCACACGTAAAAATACTAAGAGATTGAAGTTTTTTCACACAAACTTTTTGAGATGAGAGTTTTTTATGAAAACAGAAGATTTAGACAATACTGAACTGAAGTCCAGAAATCAAAGAAATAGTTATTTCAAAAAATAGTAGGACTAAGCCTATTAAAAACTGGCAAGAATTTGACTTCACAGTTCTAAAATGATGCAGAGTTTTTGGTTTGTTTTTGCTTTGTTTGGGGTCATACCTGGTGATGCTCAGGGTTCCTCCTGGCTCTAATTCCAGGAATTACTCCTGATGGAGCCAGAACTTCCATTTATAACATTTTTTAGGTATAATTTACACATATAAAATTTACTCACTCAACTGTACAATTCTTTGATTATAAATAAATTCATATAAATAAATTTATAGATTTATAGAGCTATGTACCTATAGTTACAATAAAGTTTTAGAAATATTTCTATCACTACTCCCCGTCTCCACCACCAACAAATGCCCCTCAGAGTGCAGTAGGCAAGGCACATACTTGCAGACAGCTTTGGCCCCAGATAACAAAACAGAACCTACCCCCATGTCTCCCTGAAAAATAACAACAAGATATTCTTTCACGTAAAAAAAAATTAGAAATTTCAGGACCGGTGGGTAGGGTGCTTAGCTTGCATGTGATCAACCTGTGTTCAATCCCCAGCATCCCATATGGTCCCCTGAGCCCACCAGGTTAGACAATTTTTCAAGGCAAGAAACTTACGTACTATGCTATCTCTCTGGCTCTAGCAAATTAATTTTGAGGCACCTCACATTGAAGCATACATCAGTATTTCATTCATTTCATGTTGGATAATATTTACTGCATGGGTATATCACATTCTATTACCCATTACCAAACTGATGGAAGATTGATGTAGATTGTTTACAATGTTATTCTGAAAAATGCCATTATGAACATTTAGGTTTATGCTTTTCTGTGCACATTTTTGTATGTGTTTATGTTTTATCATTTTTACTTATTTCTTTTATTGTTTGTAGACTGAACGTGGCAAAGTCTAGGGCTTACTCTGGTTCTATTCTCAGGGATCACTCCTGGCAGGGCTGGGGTCAAAGGACTATACTGGATGCTGAAAATTGAACTTGGGTGGCAAGGCAATCACCCTATGCATTTTTCCCCAGCTTCCACCCCAAGTACGCAAGAATTTAATGCTGGAGAGCTAGATCCCCAGCATGAAACACTACACTGTGTTAGATCACAGTATAGTAAATTTATGTTGATTTTTAGAACCAAAACTGCAAAAACTCTTTTCTGAATAAATGGTATCACTTTCCATTGTAAAAACTTTAAGTTTTGCCTTTAGAGTTTAATAATTTATATAAAACTTATTGATGATGATAATAGTAGCCATTGAATATCTTAATTTTAGGTACTAGTAAGTATATTTTATATATTAAATGACCACATATCTCCAAAATGCATATAACCCCAGTATGACTTTATTTGAAAATGGGATGGCTAAAGACAAAACTAAGGAGGGGAGCTAATAATCTCAGGGTTCAGACTACATGCGAGGAATCTCAGCTGCTTTCTCCATGTAGTCTCAGAGGCAAGGTGATGTACATAACAAACATGCAACTTCATGCGATCAGACCAGGTTCTTACTATGCACCATACATGTATTTTAAGCTCGACTTTCCGGGTTTCCAAACTGTCATGTCCTCCCGTTGTTCATCGATTTGCTCGAGCGGGCTCAGTAACATCTCATTTTGAGACTTGTTGTTACTGTGTTTGGCATATTGAATACATCATGGGTAGCTTGCCAGGCTTTGCCGTGCGGGCAAGATAACTCTTGGTAGCTTGCCGGGCTCTCCGAGAGGGGCGGAGGATTAGAACCTGGCTCGGCCCGGCTGGCTGTGCACAAGGCAAACGCTCTACCACCACTGTGCTACCGCTCCAGCCCGGGTTTCCAAAATGCAGAGAAAATAATTTTAGTGTTTTTGTTTAGTTCTGTTTATAGGCTAAAGCCAGCTGTCCTCAGGGCTTACTCCTGGCTTCAGATTCAGGAATCACTAAGGATGGGGTAGGATGGTGCAGGGCAGAATATGGAACCTGGGTTAGACAACTGTAAGGCCAGAATCTTAACTCCTGTCATACCTCTTTACCCCCATATGAGAAAATAAGTCTTTGGTTGTTTTCCTCAGTCAGTCTTTAGTATTTTTTGTGGAATCCCAAGCCTGGTAAAATATTAACTACTTTGGATCACTAGAGGGACAATCAAAAGGGTGATTAATACCGGTGATCTTTGAAAAATTCAGTAGAGTTTTAGAGTCTGGAGGTTCATCCGAAATATAAGTAACCAGAATGTTTTAGTTTTTTATATCTTTTCACATAGCATTATCTGTATTATGAAAAATAACAGCAGTCTTGAGTAAAAGATGATGATTCAATATTACTAGGGTTGAAGAATAGAGACAGTGAATTAAGACTCAAAATAAATTGCTCTTGCCATATCAGTAGCTATGGTCCATCTATAGTTTTTTTAAAGGAATTATCTTGTTCTCATATGCACTCAACTCACTAACTATATGCAAACAATAAGAACCCAGTTTCTGCCAAAAAAAAAGTAGCTCCGTAGCCAACAGCAACTTACATTTGACACAGCAAATGTATTTGCTAGCAGTAAAAACTCTTTTTAAATTTCCGAACTAAATACTTATAACTAACTAGTTTCTATAAACACTTGGAGAAATAAAAGGAAGATGAGGGGCACAAAAGAATTTATTTGATTTTCTTATGGGAAAATAAATCTTATTATTTTAAGAATTAGGCTTATAAAAAGGAAAAGAATATGTTGGTTTTGTTATACTGCAAGGCTTTCATGAGATACACTATGCCTTAGCAATGATTGTTTTCAAAACAGAAAGTGGTTTAATCTAAGAAATGTTTTCTGTAGTATACATAATTTGGACTGGGCACACAAGCATAAAATTAATAGAGGCAGTTGGAGGACCTACTCCACTTGGAAGCATTTGCTGGCAAAGTGTAAAAGTCTAAAATGTATGTGACACTGGCACCTATTCAAAAGTAAAATATTCTTTATAGTTCAATAATGATTAAAATTTGAAAGTAAGAAAAGGAAAATTATCTAAATTATAGAATGATTCATTTGAATTATTTCCAACAGAAGTGTCCTGGTTCCAAATTCTCATTCAGCTGCGTATTTTAAATATGAATATCTTATTTTAAAAAGATTCTAATATACTGGAGTTGATTGTACCTTGAACTTATATATACATTTTTAATTATTCAATAAATCTCTTAAGATTCCAGCTTCATCTACCCATGATTTATACCCCTTTGTTAGATGAGCAAACCAAGGCAAATAGTGAAACAGGCAAAGTTATCACAATTCTCTAGTCACAACACAATGGAAAACGAGTTAGAATCAATTGGAGCCTGCAGTTCCTTACGTCTCTATGGCTCCATTGTACTGTCTCTCAGAAAGCTACCTAAAAGAAGATATGCGGAATCTGGAGTCATGTCACATTAGCAGGAGTTAGAATGGAAAGATAAAAGTTGGCTCCAGCCTCACCAATTTGTACTCAATGCCTTATCAAAGCTCTACTGACAGTACATCCGATCTGGACCAAATCAGCTTTGTAAAGTAACTGCTTTGTCACTAATTGCTCTAAGGGAAATCTATGGACAATAGACAGAACACTAAGCAGCACAAGAAAGGAGACCTACAGACCGGAAACTTTCCTTTTGCTTTGATGTCACAGGAACAGTCAAAGTCCTCTGTGGACAGTCATCTTAGTGCTGCTGAAAACTCTTAGTACTCAGTGAAGTCTTACATTTCAACAGGGTCCCCGGAGGCAAACACTTCAAACATCATCCTGATTAGTTGTGCTTCTTAGGGAATTCTGCTTAAGTAGCAAATAAGTTAATGAAGAAAAAAAAAAAGTTGCCTGATCAATGCTAATCTTCACAAACATTCAGGGTTCCTCTTTTCATTCCTTACCTACAGAATCTTTTAAAAATGGTAACTCATGAAATTCTTTAAGCAGAGATTCAAAATAAATTTAACTGTGGTTAAGGCAAAATAATAGGAAAATATCACTGTATCACTGTCATCCCGTTGTTCATAGATCAAGCAGACACCAGTAACGTCTCCATTTGTCCTAACCCGGAGAATTTAGAAGTGCCACATTGGAGGCTTTTTCAAGGTCAGGGGAATGAGACCCATCATCATTACTGGGTTTTGGCACATCGAATACCCCACGGGAGCTTGCCAGACTCTGCCGTGTGGACAGGATACTCACGGTAGCCTGCCCGGTTCTCCAAGAATGGGAACTAGACAATAAAAAGTCTGTTGGTTTTATGGTCTCTTGCTCTTGGCCTTTGATGGGAGTACACAGAGCCGGGGGCAGTTGGTGGGTGTAATGCCTACATACTGGAAGATGGAGGATCTGGGGGGAGGAGGCCTAGTCCCAATCCGAGCAGGCTTGGAGACCTCAGCCCCGGGTCCCGAACACCTGGGTTCCTCTGCCGGTTCCTTCATGTGTGAGGCTCATCCGAACATGTGGAGAGTGGTCTTAAGCATGGCTGTGGCAGGTTCTGGAGGGCTTCAGCTACCGGGGCTCTGCTTGGGGAGGAGAGGGGAACTCAACCCGCCCCCCTCCAAGGGGCCCATTGAGGACAGCCAGATTAGAATACATTAGTACCCCAAATGGAGAGCTCTCTATTAGGAAAATAAGGCACCGTAGCACTGTAGCACCGTCCTCCCGTTGTTCATCGATTTGCTCAAGCACGCAGCAGCAATGTCTCACAACAAATTGTGAGACTTGTTAGACTCGTTACTGTTTTTGGTATATCAAATAGGTCATGGGAGGCTTACCAGGCTTTGCCGTATGGGCAATATAGTCTCAGTAGCTTGCCAGCATCTCTGAGAGGAACAGAAGAATCGAACCTATGTCGGCCATGTACAAGGCAAATAAATGCCCTACCCATTATTGCTCTAGCCCCAGAATACAACATAATAATTGTTTAAAAGAGAGACATGATAATTGTTTTAAAAATGGTATTTTTATATTAGTGAAGAATTCACAATTGACAAACTGACATAATAGGTATCTGGTTTTTGTATTTAGCTATTACTTTTTAAGAGGTTAAATGGACCTATAGCAAAAGCATCTAGTTTCCTTTTATTTAAATAGTACTAATGTTTAAAAACAATTTTCAAGGTACACATCTACATCACATTTAATGATAATACATATGTAGGTTTGCATTTTTAGATTTTTCAAAAATTGATACATGTTTCCTATTCATATTCAAAATAACTTTTAGTGAACATATTGGGTAATAACATTGTTTTTATGAACTATTATAAAATATAAATGATAACTATAACTTTTAATGGTTAATGTTTCAAATATATTAAAATATGTATCATACATTTTTGTAGATATCTCATGCATTATTTTTATTTTCTATGGATGCATGTGTGTTTATACGTACATTTATATCTTCTCTAAAATATTCTTTAATTAAAGACTATAATCAAACATTATTAACAACACAAGAAACCAAATTATTTCCAAATAATTGGAAAAAATCCAAACCAAATTATAAACCAAGATAGATTAATCCACAATTATGGATTAGAATTTCATTATGCTGCAAAATTCCTTTTATACATAGAGTTGTATATTATATATTTTGAGCTATCTCTAAAAACAATCTGTTCAATGACCCAAAAACAATACTCATTTTTATATTATATTTTCACTACAAAGTTCAAAACAATTCAATTTATTAGTTCATTCAACCTAATGGCCTTTTTCGCTTCTTGGAAAAGGAAAAATTTCAAAAATCATTAACGTAAAACTTTCATTTTATGTCTATAAGCATATTAGATTTTATATATGAAAAGACTTTAACTATTGTGATAGTTTGAATTGCTGCAAATTAGGTCCTTCCTCTTAAACTTAATACTAGAGTTTATAAAAATATTTTCTTTAAAAAAACTCATCTATTTTTGGAAATAAAGTTCTAAACAAAGTTAATAAATACCATCAGTGTCAACCTTTCAAGTCTCTATTTTTCAACAACATGTTTTGTTACAATTAAATACAGTGGCATATGAAATTGAATATTCTCATAAATTAAGTGTCACTAGATCATTTCTCCTTTTCCCCAAGACAACCTGAAGTGGTTAATACGCCAACGGTTTCAACAATAGCTTTCCTGTTTGGGAATTTTAAAGGAATTAAAACAGAACCTTTAGGAATCACAACATACAGTATAAAGGCAAATGAGGAAGTTCTATATGACAAAGTTCAATAAAATTCTGAAATGTTGAGACTGATTTTCCTTTCCGAATTTTTATTCTAAAATTAAAAAAAATATTTCTAATTCTCAATCACCCTCAGCGATGCTCAGGCCTTAATGCTGGTTCATGCTCAGAGATCACTCTTGGAAGGTTTCAGGACTCTAGGTGGGTAAGGGTATCAAACTCGGGTCAGCTCACTTGCAGGGAAAAAAAAATGTTCCCTACCTGCTATTGTAAAGGTAAAGGCCCTCCCGTTGATCGTCGATTTGCTCGAGCGGGCCCAGTAACGTCTCCATTGGAGACTTTGTTGTTACTGTGTCTGGCATATCGAATACTCTCGGTAGCTTGCTGGGCTCTCCGAGAGGGGCGGAGGAATCGAACTCGGGTCGGCCATGTTGGCCGCTTGTAAGGCGAACGCCCTACCCGCTGTGCTATCGCTCCAGCCCTCCGCCCCTCTCGGAGAGCCCGGCAAGCTACCGAGAGTATTCGATATGCCAGACACAGTAACAACAAAGTCTCCAATGGAGACGTTACTGGGCCCACTCGAGCAAATCGATGATCAACGGGAGGGCCTTTACCTTTACCTTACCTGCTATCGTAACTCTCTAGCCCCAAATGTAAATTTCTAAATACTTAATTTCTATTTAAATGCCATCTCATACCAATGAGCACCTACTATAGCCAGATGTTCTCTTTTCTCATTCCCTATTGAGAGAAAAAAATCATTGTTTAAATCACTTTATCAACCATTCACTCTATCACTGTCCTCCTGTTGTTCGTCGATTTGCTTGAGTGGGCACCAGTAACATCTCCATTGTGAGACTTCTCGTTATTGTTTTTGGCATATTGAGTAAGTCATCGGTAGCTTGCCAGGCTTTGCCGGGTGGTCAGAATACTCTCGGTAGCTTACTGGGCTCTCTGAGAACGGCGGAGGAATGGAACCCTGGTTGGCTTGGGTAAGCCTCGTGCAAGGCATACACCCTACCTGCTATGCTATCACTCTAGCCCCTTATCAAGTATTAAATTATTAAGCATTACATTAAATGATATCAAGCATTAAATTATAAAATATAAGGATAAAATATGAATGGGTCATCTTTTTTTAATTTTGTTTGTTTTGGGGCCACACCCAGTGATGCTCCTGGCTCTGCACTCAGGAATTACTCCCGGAAGTACACAAGGAACTACATGGGATGCTGAGGATTGCAGCTGACCTGGGTTCAATCCCGGGGTCAGCTGCATTCACGGCAAGCACACTACCTGCTGTGCTATTGCTCGAACCTCTGAGTTGTCTTTTCTAAAGTTGCTAATCATAGATACATTATTTGAAAAATGATGCATATAAAAATACTTAAAAGGAAACATTTAACAAAAGATATATTATTACTATTTGAAGAAAGCATTAAGGAGACTTCATAGAAACTGTTATTAGAGAAAAGAATTAACATATAACCTAACATCATATAGGAACTATATTGCAGAATACTGTTCTGGCTTGATTTTATTGAAAAATATAAGCTCACAAATGTAGAATGAATGTTAAATTCAAAAATAACCATGTCACATTCTTCAGTAAAAGTAGTGGCTCTGTCAAGAATGATCTCTTCTGATTAAATCAACTATGTATGTTGTTTAAAGGTATATGTTATCTGTTATCACTGTTTCTGCCTCTCTATCAGGATATATACTAGCAATGCCTTTTTGTGTCTCCATGATTGGGTAAAGCCATATGACTCTACTCATGCAGATGTTGATGTATGAATAGAAAGAATCTGTCACTCACTCACAGAAACAAAATTACTTGTTCATTTCACTCTTCCCTAGTTTAGAGATTTTAAGGAGTGCATTTATATGGGATGTAATTCTAATGGGTTCTATTTTGCATATATATCATTTTAAGTCACTAAGGTTTTGGATGTCCTTATTATAGTCTTTCACATCTATTGTAATATAAAAATGAACATTTGGCTTATGAAAATAATATCACCTAACTTCTAAATACTTAGTTTATGTATGATTTTTTTTTTTTGCTTTTTGGGTCAAACCTGGCGATGCTCAGGGGTTACTCCTGGCTCATGCACTCAGGAATCACTCCTGGAGGTGCTTGAGGGACCATAATGGATGCTGGGAATCGAACCTGTGTCGGCCATGTTGGCTGTGTGCAAGGCAAATGCCCTACACGCTGTGCTATTGCTCCAGCCCCCAATACTTAATTTATGTATTAATTAAGTACAATGTTCTGGTAATAAAACACACATTTATAATGGGGAAATCAGATACTTAGTATTTGCATCAAATGATCATCTCTGAATTACTGATGATGAAGCAACTATGTATCATCTGTCTCTGTGTGCCAGAGACAGAGAGATAGTATAAGAGTTAAGGCCCTTGCCTTGTATTCTGCTGACCATGGTTCATTTCGCCAGCACACCTGTGGCTCCCCAAGCACCATTTGTGGCTCCCCAAGTCAATTCTGAATAACCTCTGCTTACCACTAGATGTGACTCAAACTTCTCCCCCCCCCAAAATGAAGTGCCTATGATCAGTGTATCATCTATGCTGTATTACAGTCAAATATGTTTAACATCAGTGCAAATAAGAACTGAATAACAACTTCCTCCCTGTTATTATGGGAACAGAAAAATGTGATAAATGGTAGCATAAACCAGAGGGTCAAACTAAGGAGAGAACAACTTCATGAATCAATGTCCTGAAGAAAATAGAGGATTATTTTATACAAGGAGGCTTAACCATATGTATTTATGTAAGTCATTTTGACCTCAATTTTAGAAAAAAAGATGTATGTAAAAAGCTGTATGTAAAAAAGGTGTATGTAAAGTAATAGATAACAGATATTAGATGATATTGAGGACTTAAAAGTAATCCTGTTAGATAGGATAGTGTTTTGAGTACTTAGGGCCATGTGCTTCTCTTTTAAATACTACTTAAAAATGAAATAACTTTAAAGAAGGTCAGCATGTTAAAATAAAAACTCTAAGTCTCTAATATTTGTTATTATAATAAATACCTGTTATTATAACAAACAAACATCAATTTAAAGATTCTGAACTAAAATGTAAACTAAAATAAAAGTGTTAGTAAAAGAAAAAATGATGTGAATTTAAACAGACTAATTCACACTTAGTTACATTTAAATCTTAAGCTATTCTTCTAGTCTACGGTCTAAAAAATTAACAAATATTAATTATTTTAAAGCAAGTTATCTTTGTCCATATCTTCATGTAATCACCATCATGACATTGAACTACTTCCTATTAGACGAGTCAGCTCTGCACTTTGATGCTGTTTCCTGCCAACTGAAAATCAATAGACTCACCCATCATTACCTATTCTAAAGAATGTATTGATTTTGAAAGCTCCCATTTTGTTGGTTTTAGAATGCTTTTCTTATACTGCCTTGGGAATTTGATTTCTTTATGAACAACTGGGAGCATCCTGAGTTCTATTTTGTCCTTCAGTCTGATTTAAACCAATACATTCCCTTCCCATTTTCCAGGAACATTGCCTCCTTCTCATTTCCTAGAATAAGCTATACTCCACCTTTCTACAGAAACTTTTGTCAGAATAACTTTATAATTTCTTTTACTCTCCATTTTTAACTAGATGGTGTAGACATGCATTTAAAATAAGGGCCCCCTCAACAGACAAAGAAAACAACCAAAATTTCCCCCAAATTAATTTTCCAGAAAGATTTTTTTCTAGGTACCCAGCTGACTTGCGTACTTTCTACAAGTCTACCTGTATTATATGTATGCTCTATTTAATCTTTTAATCTTAGCGCTTACTATATTTATCCCATAGTCTTTCAACTCAAAGAGGAAAGCAATTCTTTTTTTTTGTTGACTGCTATATCCTTTGCAACAAACACAGCACAGCACAAACAATGCATATAATTTGAAGATTCACTTAAGGACTTTTATTTGTTTGTTTATTTTCTGTGAGGGTCTGCACCTGGTGGTCCTCAAGTCTTATTCCTGTCTCTGAGCTTAGGGGTCATTCCTGGCATACTCAGGGCACCATATGCGGTGCTGAAGATCAACTCACTAGCTCTAGTCCCTTAAGGACTTCTCTGTGTTTGACACATGAAGGCAACAGACCCATGTACCAATGGCCTGTACCATTTCCATTTTCTACATAATTAGCTGTTTGAACCTATAGAGAATCTGAGTAAATACTTCTCATAAGGATGAATGGAATTGAACAGAAAATAATTTTGTCTAAGTCTTATCAAATCTTACCTGCTGTAACAGATCTATAAAATGATATTTTTAAACAGGATGTCTAATTCTCTCAGCACTAAAAGTCATTGTAACTATGATGTTAATTTATTTATATTGTTACTGTGATTAATATACTTGATGGCAGTAACAGACAAACCTTCGAGAGCACCAATAATATTGAGTCAATAGATACTTATTGGACAAGGATATATTAATTCCAGTCGATATCCCAATAAAGCTTTTATAGAATTTGATAAGGTAATCATCACACTGATATGGATTAATTAGACAAGAACAGTTATGATAGTCTTTGGATATAATTAAGAAGTAAGAAAGTTGAACTGTCACAAAAATATGAGTTTTAGAAACATGAGACAAAATAATTTTATAGAAGTGTAGAAATATACTAAGAACCATGATTAAAAAAACACATACAGATCTATTCATATGTGGGAATTTGGTATATTTTTTTTTAAATGTGATTGAGGTAGGACAGAATTTTCAACAATAAAGTTAAAAACTGGGAGCAAGAAGTGGGGAAATAGTGCAAAAGGCGAGAGCTATTATTTGGCAGGTATGAGATCTCCAGTTTGATCACAGTACTGCATAGCCTTCACATCCCAACCATGACCAAGCCTAGTGTTGGTGCCCATAGGGCCACCAGCCGAAAAGCCTGGCATTTGAGGTGGAACAGTGAAACCAACAGATTTTTACAAATGGACTGAGTGTAGCTGGAAGCCCAGGCCTCTGAGCATCTCTGGAGAAGCTGCATAAAAGCAAAAAATATATAAAGCCTTAAATAATCATCATCATTTTTATCATCACCATCATCTGTCACACTGTAGCACTGTCTTTCCATTGTGGACCAGTAAGATCTCCACTGTGAGACTTGTTGTTACTGTTTTTGGCATATCGAATATGCCATGGGGAGCTTGCCAGGCTCTGGTGTGCGGGTGGGATACTTGCTGGCTCTCCGGGAGGGATGGGGGAATCAAACCTGGGTCAGCCATGTGCAAGGCAAACACCTTACCCGCTGTGCTATAGCTCCAGTCCACCACCATCAGCAGAGTAGATTAAATATTTAAATGTCAAAGAAAAAAACATCAAAATTACTTTCTTATGTCATAAACTTTCTTAAAACCCCAAAAATACTAAACGAAAGGAACAGATTACTAAGCTGAATCACATCAAAGGGAAGAACTGTCCACCAAATTATGGACAATTGATTTTTTAAATGATAAATTGAAATTCTAGTTTATAAAAGCTAAGGGCTATAAGATAGTTCTTGGTTCAACTACACACTAGCATATGGTTGGAACTGTCTCAATCACCACAACATATGTCCCACTAAGCACCTCTGAGGATAGTCCCGAAGTCCCCTGTGTATCACCAGCAATTTCCCAGAGGCCCCACGCACTGCCAGATGGCTCAAGTAATCACCATTTGGAAAGCAGAAATACAATATTCAAAATGCAAAATTGTCAATACGCATATGCAAAAGTACTCAACTTTATTATCTATCAGAGAGAGAAAATTATCATTTAATTCACAGTTAGGCAATATTTATTCACATGATGTAGACGATTAAATATGTATATTAAATATATGTATATATGTATATATCTCTCTAAGTTTGGTATACAGCGCTATTAAAAATTGCAATGAATGACGTTAAGATTTGAAACTACCAATTCAATAAATTTATCTCTCAGTAACTAAGCCTAAGGTCACTTGCTGCTGCAATAACTATTCCAGGAGAATCTTGCCTATGAAGATAATACTTTAAACTAATGAATAATAATTATTATGACACAATATATACCAAATATTAGTGTGGCTCTCTGTGTAACCTCTCTTCCCTCTAAATATTATTCATGCTTATTTGGACAAATAAATCATCAAATAAATTTCCTTTTATCATACCACTCTATATTTCATTAGCAATCATTTCTAGGAGTTAAAACACTCACATTAAAATTTGAGCCCAGACACTCACCCCCAATGATCATCTTATTTACTATAAACTTAATTCAGGCAGTATTTTACTATTATAAAATTGATGTTAGGAGCTTTGTTTAATTAAAAGATTATTATTGGGATAGTCTTAGGTAGACATCACAGTTAATTATTCTAATATATAGAAACACTTAGAGTGTTTAAATATTCATGGCCTATGTATCAGAAATGCATTCCTTATTATTGATGCTCAGGCCACTATTAGACAAGGAGACATTTACAAAAATTTTCACAACAGTTGTTGGAAATGACCAAAAGTTCACCAACAGAAGATAAATACATAAATCAATCTTGGTATAACTAAGCACTGAAAAGCTTTATTAAAACTACAATGATTAATATAATTGATAATGAGAAAAAACACTTCATTTTAATATCAATCAAAATCTGTGCTCTCAGTGTAAATACTTAAAACCCAACTAATATGTAACATTAAGGGAAACTTAAATGTATCTTTGTTCTTCTGAATGAATATTATGACTCTTGATTCTTTTTCAATAGTCTTTGGACTTCCTATAGAAATTCACTTCACTTTACTCTTTATCTCTTGGTTTCAAAATAGATATTTAAATCTCTATCATGGGTCTATCTGTGGTAAAATACTGATTTTTTTCTCTACTTTTAAAACATATAGTTGGATTCCTTTTCAAACACATAATAAAAATCCTCTTAACATTGGCTGACTTTTGAGTTGAGCTCATCTCATTTGATGAATCTAAACTTTTCCTATGAAAATTGTGGGTGATAATATCTTTACTTACATAAAATTGAGGACTGAAAAATTAGAGTTGGTTTTGAGTTTTGGTATTCTTAATAGTCTATCTTCATTGCTTTTATTTATTTGCCTACAGATTTTGAATAAGCAATAAAGGTATTATTTCATTTATTGAATCTGTGATTTTATTTCTACAACAGCAAGTCTCACGGCACGTTAAAGAAAGTATATATTATCATATATCTGCCTTCGGAACCACAGCAAATAATTAGAAGCTTTACACAGCAAATAAATAACAATGTTTTTTGGGTCTTAATTTCCATATCATCTGTATATTGTTTTTCAGTAGTCTGTTCAACAAGTAATTATGCTCTGAAACTAAAATAGAAAATAAAACTGATTTTGTTCCAATCATCAGAAGTTTTCATCTTAGTAAAAGATAAATATTAATAGCTCAGCTTAGGAAGGAAGGAAGGAAGGAAGGAAGGAAGGAAGGAAGGAAGGAAGGAAGGAAGGAAGGAAGGAAAGAAGGAAGGAAGGAAGGAAGGAAGGAAGGAAGGAAGGAAGGAAGGAGAGAGTGGGAGGGAGGGAGGGAAGAAAGGAAGGAAGAAGGGAGGGAGGGAGGGAGGGAGGGAGGGAGGGGGAAAGAAAGGAGGGAAGAAGGAAAGAGGGAAGAAGGAAGGAGGGAAGAAGGAAGGAGGGAAGAAGGAAGGAGGAAAGGAGGGAAGGAGGGAAGAAAATAGGGAAGGAAGGAAGGAAGGAAGGAAGGAAGGAAGGAAGGAAGGAAGGAAGGAAGCTATAATGAGAATGAATCTCGAACACATCAACAAATAATTTTTATTTTTCTCATTTTATTTTTCACAGTGATGAAGATAAATGAGAGCCCAACGAGCAACTGAGAGTATTACGCCCACAGAGCAAAGCCTGGGAAGCTATCCATGATGTATTCGGTATGCCAAAAACAGTAACAACAAGTCTTGTTACTGGTACCTGCTCGAGCAAATCAACGAACAACAGGAGGACAGTGCTACAGTGCAGTGCTAGATTTCTCTCATTCTTATATCACTCATTTTACATAATTTTAATGACTTTTTCATAGTAATACATTGTTCTTTACTGTAGGTACATTTTACTATATGTGATAAATGATCCTTACTAGTTGACTGAGAGAAATGTCATCTAGAGAGATTCAATAAAGTCGAAATCATTATGAAAAGTAGAAACAAATTCATTTAGTATTTTCTCAGACCACTTGACATAAAATTATTATTAGTTTGTCTTTTTGCTTCGAAACAACTGCATTTTTATAAGTGTCTATTCTTTGGTTCCATATCCACTGTCATTTAGTATATTCACTCTAGCACAGTATCCCCCATCACCATCCTCTTCCCACTGGGCAATCTCTAGTCTGATTTACTCAAGACCATCAGAACAGATACATTGAATCATAAATATTTTACCTACTAAATATTGTTTCTTCAAAGCATTTTTTTCTTAAATATACATCATGAGTTACAAAAATTGCAAAATCAATACATTAAATGAAGAAATGTTAAAATTTTCTAAGAAGGGAAACCTGAAAAGAAACAAGCATAGTGGGCTGGGAATATGTCTGGCAGTAGACATATGTGTCACATGCCTGAGGCCCTG
The DNA here is from genome assembly GCF_029834395.1 of Sorex fumeus. Classification (NCBI taxonomy): domain Eukaryota; kingdom Metazoa; phylum Chordata; class Mammalia; order Eulipotyphla; family Soricidae; genus Sorex; species Sorex fumeus. The sequence goes on along the minus strand of NW_026606067.1, from coordinate 40,354,092 downwards.
GGGTTATTCGTTTTCTTTTTGGTGCAACACCTGGTAGTGTTCAGGACTTAAGCCTGGCTTTGTGCTCAGGGATCACTCTTGTCATCGGTCAGGGGACCATTTTCTAAGGCGAACACTCAGAGGGGAGAAGAAGGGGAGTGAAGGGGAAGGGAGGGGAGAGGAGGGGAGGGGAGAGAAGATAATTCACTGACTCAGCTGTTTGTGAGAAAATTATGTAGGACTATTTGTGTTACTGCCATCCAATCACATTAGTGCTAACAAGATATTTTATACAGTAGCTGAAATAAGATAGAGTACCTGCTAGTGAACAGATCTTCAGAAAAAAAGGGATTTTGACTATATTTTAAATCCTTTAATAAGTCAACAATAGGATTGATCAGTGAAAGTAACGAAGTGACATATTACAGTGACAAAGAAAGAAAAGAAGAGATAAATTTCCTTCCAGAAAACTAGAAACTGCTAGAGGAAATCTGGCATATGGAAGAACAACTCAGTGGTACACAAGAACCACTTATTGAACTCATCTCAAACCTACCTCAGTGTTAGAGACTGACATTATGGACACTTTACCATTGATATATTGAATTTACTCTAACAGAATCTTGAGAAAAATAATTCAAGGCCTATTCCCAAATTCTTAGACTTGTTCAACTTCTTGAAATGATATACAGTTTATCCTGAACAGGTTTTAGAACAAATTGTCATATAATTTACTTTGAAAGCAAAATATTTTAACTTAATTGAGAAAGTAGCTCTCCCATAAATTTATGCACATAGATCTCAATAACCAGAGAAGCTGTACATGTGTAATCCACAGTACCAACTGAGAAAATATAGCCATCTTGTGGCAAATCTTAAAATTTCAGATGCACAATCTCTAGGATTGACCACATTTTTCCAAACACAATTTGGAGTCATGGGCTTGATTATATAACTAATTTTTTGAAATTAAGAAAATTTCTTTAAGGTGGAAACGTAATTCTCCCTGGAAGGTTCTAACGGTGAAAGGCCTGGTGAATTATTGCCTTCAGAGCATTAGGTCTGCTCTCTGAGTTTTCGCTAAAGATGCAGGAAGAAAAACAAATGAATCAGACTCTGACTCTATCTTCGTGTTCATTGCCCTGGACATGATAACCTGAATAAGATGTTTGTTTCTATGGCATATAAATTCACTGTAAGGTGGGGTTCTGAGTAATTTTTCAAAAACAAATCTCACGTATTAGATATTTATTGGATACAATTTTATTATTTGGCTATAATAAATTATTTATAAATTGACAAATGCTTTGTTTAGTCATGCATTTTGCATTTTTTCTAATTAGCTGTGTTTTTTTATTTTTCTTTTGCAGTGGTTGTGTGGTCAAACCCTGCAGTGCTCCAGTAATATTCCTGGCTCTGTTTCCCTCTAAGATCAGGGACGAGACAAGGATGGTGACTGTCTTCACTGCTGTCCAATATAGTACTGGAAGTACTTGTAATAGCAATGAGGCAAGAAAAAGATATTAAGGCATTCAGGTAAGAAAGTAAGAAATCAAGCTCTCACTATTTGCAGTTTATAGTATACTATACTTAGAGAACCCTAAAACCTCTACCAAGAAACTCCTAGAAACAATAGAATTGTTTACTAAAATTTCAGGCTATAAAATCAGCACCCAAAAATCCATGGCTTTCCTACAGGCAAATAGTGAGAGAGAAGAAAGTGACATGAAAAAAAAATCCTGTTCACAACAGTGTCCCCAAAAATCAAGTGCCTAGGAATCAGCTTAACTAAAGACGTAAAAGGCCTGTACAAAGAAAACTACAAAACTCTACCTTAGGGAATAAAAGAGGACACAAGATAATGGAAAGATATTCCTTGCTCATAAATCAGGAGAATTAACATTGTCAAAATGGCAATACTTCCCAAAACATTGTACAAACTAAACGTGATCCCTAGAATGATACCCATGACATTCTTCAAAAAAAAAAAAAAAACGGAGCAAACACTCCTGAAATTCAAATGCAACAATAAACCCCACATATAGCTAAAGCAATTCTTGGGAAAAAGAATATGGGAGGAATCAACCTCCCTAATTTCAAATTCTACTACAAAGCAGTAATAATTAAAATGGCATGGTACTGGAACAAAGGCAGAACTGTAGGCCAATGGAACAGGGTTGAATATACTAACATCTTTCCCCAAACATGTGATCATATAATCTTTAATAAAGAAGCAAGAAATGTGAAGTGGAGCAGGGAAAGCCTCTGTAACAAATTGTGCTGGCAAAACTGGACAGCTACATGCCAAAAAAAATGGCCTCAAATCTCTATGTAACACCATGTACAAAAGTAAGATCAAAATGGATTAAAGACCTCAACATCAGACTGGAATCCATAAAGTTTATTGATGACAAAGTTGGCAAAACCATCCATGATATTGAAGCTAATGATATCTTCAAAGATGTCACGCCACTGGCCAAGCAAGTGAAAACAGAGATAGACAAATGGGACTATCTTAAACTAAGAAGCTTCTGCGCCTCAAAAGAAACAGTGACCAAAATACAAAAAAAGTCTACAGAATGGGAAAGGATATTTGCACAAAACCCATCCAATAAAAGGTTGAGATCAAGGATATAAAAGTACTGGTTGAACTCCACAAGAAGAAAACACCCAACCCCATCAAAATATGGGGTGACAAAATGAACAGAAATTTCTCTAAGAAAAAAACCAAATGGCCAATAGGCACATGAGAAAATGCTCTAGATTACTAATCATCAGGGAGATGAAGATCAAAACAACAATGAGATATCATCTCACACCACAGAGACTGGCTCACATCCAAAAGAAGAAAAGCAGCCACTGTTAGCAGATGTGGTGAGAAAAGGACCCTCCTTCGCTGATGGTGGGAATGCCGACTGGTTCAACCCTTTTGGAGAACAGTATGGATGATTCTCAAAAAATTAGAAATTGAGCTCCCATTTGACCCAGCAATATCACTCCTGGGATTATATCCTGGAGGGGCAAAAATTACAGTCAAAATGACATCTGCACTTCTATGTTCATTGCAGCTCTGTTTACAATAGCCAGAATCTGGAAAAAACCTGAGTGTCCAAGAACAGATGACTGGTTAAAGTCACTGTCACTGTCACTGTCCTCCCATTGTTCATCGATTTGCTCGAGCAGGCCCAGTAACGTCTCCATTGGAGACTTTGTTGTTACTGTGTTTGGCATATCAAATACATCACGGGTAGCTTGCCAGGCTCTGTTGTGTGGGTGAGATACTCTCGGTAGCTTGCCGGGCTCTCGGAGAGGGGCAGAGGAATCAAACTCGGGTTGGCCATGTTGGCTGCGTGCAAGGCAAACACCCTACTGCTGTGCTATCGCTCCAGCCCGACTGGTTAAAGAAACTTTGGTATATGTACTCAATGGAGTACTATGTAGCTGTTAGAAAAGATGAAGTGATGAAATTTACATACAAGTTGTACTACATGGAGAGTATCATGCTAAGTGAAATGAGTCAGAAAGAGAGAGACAGACATAAAAAGATTGCATTCATCTGGGGAACATAAAGTCACAAAATAAGAGAGTAACACCCAAGACTAGCCAAGATATGTACCAGGAGGGTTCAGTCCATGGCTTGGAGACCAGCCGCACATGCTAGGGGGAAATGCAGCTCAGATAGAGAAGGGGGCACCAAGTAAAGGGTGTTGGGAGGATCCTCCCAGGATAAGAGATTCATGCTGAAAGTAGACTCTAGACCGAACATGATTGCCACTCAATGCCTCTCTGGCAAACCACAGCACCCAAAAGGAGAGAGAGAACAAAAGGGAATGTCCTGCCACAGAGGCAGGTTGGGATGAGGGGATGGGGGTTGGGAGGGATACTGGGATCATTGGTGGTGGTGAATGGGCACTGATGGTGGGATGGGTACCCCATCATTATGTAACTGAAACCCAAGCACAATAATTTGTAAGTCTAAAACTGTACCCCAAGGTGTTTCACTAATAAAAATTTAAAAATATATATATTCCTGGCTCTGTGCTAAGGTATGATACTTTTGCAATGCTTGAGTAACCAAGTGTGGTGCTGGAGATTTAAACAGGTTGATAGGATGCACGGTGGGAAAGTTTGCCACTGTATTATCTCTCCTCGTCTAGCCATGTGTTCTCAATAAACAGTTTTTTGATGCACGCTCCATCATTTAGTGTCACAGAATTCAATGTCACGTATTCTTCCAATTTTATACGTTTCTCTTACACACTCACTCCTTCCTTTGTATATTAAACCTGGTGTTAATATTTCCCATACAAATAATTGCAACTATTTGTTCTTGTTTCATGAGTTTGCATCTCTAATAATTCAATTTCTAGGTCTGCAAAATGAATAATTACTAATATTAAAGCATTTAACAAAAATATATATTTAACTGATAAATTAATGACAATATATTTGTTTTAGTTTACATGTACCAAGAACAAATTTCAGGTTTTGAAGACTGCTAAAATTGAAAGTTCTGATAGCTATGTCATATATCAAATGCAAATGGCTTTTAGACTAAGAGATATTAAATAGGTACATGAATAAATTCAGGCAATCAAAATGAAGAATATTTTAAATACATAGTGTCCTAATGTCTGTACACATATATTTATTACATTGGAAATAACAGTATTGGTTAAAATCTAGATCAATTTTGAAATAAAAAGATAAGACTATTCTGAATTAGTTAACTCTTGCTCAATAAAGAAAATCTTTAAAAATGTATTCCTTGGGAACATAAAATAAAACATCTAAATAGCCTGCCATATACAGAGACAAGCAATCTGATGTTTCTAATTCAGATGAGATGTCAACCTTTTAAGAGCAGATAGAAACCATTTGTTAAAGTACATTTAAAAATATGACATTGATTTATATTTTGAATCAAAGTTGCTATGCATAAATTGTTATTCCCAGGTTAATTAAGTTATTCCATGCGCTCACATAGCTTCCACAATAAACAATGAAACTGGTCAGAGATTCAGTTGTGTTTTGTTGTTGTTTGTTTTTAATGATTAAACCATCTTCTTCAATGAAAAGAGATACAAAGGGTAAGCCTTTTAGATTCAAATTGGCAATCAGGCAGATCCAATAATCCAATCAGTTCTAAGTGGTTTTCCCAGGATCTAATTTCCAACAGCGCTGCATCTAAGTGTGACCGTGGTATTTACCTTTCGATATTCACCAAGTGGGCAAAAACAGTAATTTGCTTCACAAATACGGCAAGTCTTCTTACCCACTTATATCCATTTAATATTCACAGAGTGCATTGAAGATGAGAAGGAATGCAGTGAATAAACTTATTTTATGGATCTTCCCCACACAACATTTCATTCCTTTTTTCCCAGATCTTCTTTATTACCAAGTAATTATAATGACTAGCCAAACCATAAGGCTTAGAAGTCTGTTAGAGGAAAGGTTTTCATTGGCTAGTACTGATATTTTTTCTTGAAGCATTAAGTTATGGACAGAAATACTATAATTAGATTCAGATATTAGGTAGTAAACACTGTCAGTACTTGCAATGAATACCATTTTGTAGTAACCACATAGTATTATGAATGCTATGACTCCATCACCATGGGAAAAATAGGTAGGTCTGAATGAATATCTTTAACATCTTTTTTCGTAGTAATTATTTTATACAAATGAGGCCTAACACAATTATCAGTTACTTCTTTTTCTTTTTCTTCTTCTTTTTTTTATATTTATTTATTGAATCACTGTGGGAAAAGTGACAAAGCTTTCAGGTTTAATTCTTGATCATGCAATGATCAAACACCTTTCCCACTCATCAGTTACTTCTCTGTTTGTAAAGAATTGTTCAAAAGTAAGTCCAATTCAGGATAAAATCGGAGTTAATTTTGTTGGGGCTTTCTAAAAATCAGTGTCATGGTTAATATAAAAAAGTTAACAAAACAAATGTGTTCTCTCCTGTGTTTGACAGAATTGGGTACAGATAAGATTCAAGAACAGCAGGAAGCCTTTTCTTTTTTCTGTAAAAGAATTCCAGTGGCAAAAATGAACAATAGAGAAAAGTCAGAAGTGAGATGATAACTGATGACTAAATTTGGAGCTGTGTTTGAGCCAATTCTGGATCTTGCCTCTTCTAGATATGTTACATGAGAAAAATAGAATTTCTTCATATTTTATCAAATATCATTACTGGGAATCTTTATTAACTACAAATAAAATATGTATTGATATTATAACTTTTGAAGGGCATGCAAACTGTATTATCCTCTTCCTTGCCTCCTAAAATACAAATGAGTGGTTATAATACTGTAATTTTATTTTTATTGATAACAGTACATGTTTATGATTATTTCATTTTATAGTACAAAAATAGATGCTGAAGAGATAGTACAGGGGTCCATATGGTCATCTTGGGCATGGCTGACAACAGTTTGATCCCCAAAACAAAGTCAAAATAAGGACATCCTCTGATCATGTTCAGGAGTGGTCTCTGAGCACAGAACCAAGAGTAAACCCTGAGCACAACTGGGTGTGACCCATCCCCAACTCTCCAAAAATAGTAACACAAAAATACTACTCTTCAAACTCCTCTAAATGGTCCAAAATTGTTGTAATTTAAAATGAAATAATTTTATACATTTAAATTGATGTATAGTGAATAAGTACTGAGTAAAAATAAGTATTGGGTTTATATCACAATAATATTCACACAAAATTTTCTGAAATTTCTTCAAACCTAATTCTTCCTCATGTCCTAAATTTTAATTTAATGTCATAAAATATTAATCCAGAGTACACTAATTTTATATTAAAACACCAATTGCAGTGAATTATTTAAGAGGGACATTGCATAATTCAAGGATAGACTTTGTAAGATGTTAAAAAAAAATTCTGCGGTTTCAGTTACTTTCTCTGATGGCAGTAGCACCAGAACATAGACACAATATTATTAATGATAAAATACTATGATATTAAAACTTTTAAGAGTAAGAAGACAAACAAATATTGATTTGGGTTCAGTTTCATACAATAATGATTGTGAGATAAAACTACTGGCATCAAATCTTAATATCAAGTTATTGGTATTAAAATTGATGTCATCCTTCATTTTCTATTGTGTAACTATAAATATCACTAAATGATGAAGAAGTAAAATACAGATCTGCTTTATCTGCTAAAAAATATAAAATAAAATTGATGTCATCATATGTGTGTGCCTCTGTGTGTCTGTGTTTGTGTTTATGTGTAATGTTTGCAGGTGTATGTTTAAAGGAATCTTTTATTCCTCACTGGTGGGCACATTGAATGTTGAAAGGTGTAAGATAATTAAATGCCATGATCAAAGTTTGTTGTAAGAGATTCCAAAAACTGCCAGATTCTTCTTACCTTTTGTGTTACCTTAGGCATATATTTTAGTAAGTCATATTAACCTGTAAATTTTACATTTTTAAATCATACAGAGGCTTTGCTTTAACTGAATGCCTGTGAAGGATATATGATCTGCCCATGTAAAGCTAATCTATCATCAAAACTAGTCTGTCTTTTCTTTCTGCCATTCTATTGCACTTTGATATAATCAAAGAGTGTTTTGAAGACATGTGGTATATCTTATGCAGTTAGAAAAATGCAGACATTAATATTATTACTACTAATATTAATAAATTGCTGCTGATAATATCACTGTCAATTTATTGAAATAGTTCTAGAATGAAAAGAACTTATAGTTAGAGCATACAAAATCCACTTATCCTGAGTGTCACTTTATGGGATGCTGACTTCATGATTTCAATATGAAAACATCAATATACAGTTAATATCCTTTAAAATTGTCATTTAAAAATAAGTAAAATAAAAAATTAAATTGTCATTTTATTTACAAGTTACCATAGGTCTTTCATTAGTATTTATTATATATAGTAATGATCTATAGTAAATACATGCTGTCATTCTTAATGAACATATAAAAAAAAGTTATGCTCAGAATTATAGCCTTTCTACTTATTCCTATCTGAAGGTACTCTGATATCTCTTTTAATATGCAACAACAAAATATCTACTTAGTTGATTAACTTATGTTGTAAAGAATAATCCACTTTTGGCAAACTTTGGGCAAAAAAAAGACATGTCTTTAAAAGTTGCAATATTTGTGTGGTATAATGAAAAACAATAAACCAAACTCTGTAGGCAAGAGAAAACATAGTACAATCTTTAACCTCAGTAAAATTAAGATATTGAGTTTAATTATTCATGTATGAAGAAAACACACACCTATAATAGCTTCTTTTCAAAGAAGAAGAGGTTGCTTTTAATATTCCATCATTTCCCTTGAGTAGTTCCAAGAAACATCCTGGATTAGTAAGTATAATTTCTACTTTGTAGCAGAAACACAAACTTGGTGTATTTTCTGGTATTTACTTATGCAATAGAAGCACAGTGTAGACCTCTATGGAGACAGTTTGCATCTACAACAATAAATTGATATAATAGAAAAACAATTCCAAAGTGTTTTATAAATAAGCACAAAAGCTCTAAACCCACAGTTTCAGTACAACCTCGAAAGAAATAAACACAGATTTATTGAATATCTCTAAACTTACTTTTCTAAATAGAATACAAAGTATCACATGTTATCAAAATAATTTATCAGTAAAAAGACAAGATGTTCAAATTTCCTCATTCATATTAGAAATCACAGATTCCCTAGGCATTTAAAGGATACACCAGGAAATCTATCAGCTTCGTGGAAATAGCATGTAATTTTCTTTATAGTATAGGAAACTAAAAAAATATAGTTAACTTCTTTTGTTTATATAAAGTCACTGAACTATATATAGTCATACATATATCCATATATATGTAAATGTATTTAACCTATAGCTAAAAATACCATCTGAATAGAAAAACTATTCAGTACTTCAAATTCTTTAATAGTTTAAGTTACAATTCTTTAAGAATCTTAACATTTGGTACAAGAATTTTATTTTTAATTATATATCAATTTATTTATTTTGACTTTGAAGCCACACCAAGTGCTCAGAGCTTATTCCTGACTCTGTACTCATGGGTCACTCATGGTGAGCGAAGGCACCGTATCAGGTGCCCAGGATTGAAATTGCTGTTAACTGCTTTGGTCACATTCAAGGCAAATACCTTGCCCATGTACTGTATCTCTGGCTACATACAGACATTAAAATAGTGATCTTTGAAAATAATTAAAAATTGTTATTTCACATACACAAAAATAATGTGTAGGGAATGAAATATTAAAATACTAGTAATATTACATTCATGATAATATATTTCTCTTAGTCTATTAATCAATATAATTGTGGTTAATCATTTCTAAATTATGACTAACGGCCAAAAGAAATTGATATTAAGCTAGTATAAAAATCAGAAAAATTGCAATGTTTTCCATCACTAAAGACGACACCATTAGTCTTTATCTACGGCACAGCAAATTGAGTGAGAATTGATAGATATCAGATATACCACATTCATAAAACATGAACTATATAATAGTTACTAGCATTTTATTGGATTGTACAACTTTGTCTAAAAAGGATGATGGAATAACTAACAATATCCCTACTAAGTCTACTTTGGGATGCCATAACATGTAAATAACATTTGTAAAAGCTTTCTATTTTAAGATTATGTTAAAATAAATTATATTCATGTAAGAAGAATGTTATTTTAAATCTATATCAAGTTAAATTTCTTGTGTATATCAAGAAATTTACTAAAATATTTTTAATAATTAAAATATTTTTCTTTTTAACCAAAGTGAAAAAACAATGAAAGAACTAATTAATAAGTACTTTTTCAGGAAGCTCACAAGAAGGTCATTTTCTGGTTTCCATGGCACCACAATTACAACATAATTTTTGTTTTACTGTATGTAGCATTATTATCCTGGGATTTTAAGATATAATATAGCATGTTTTGAATTCTAGAGGATAGATACTACTGATATGTGAGTAGGAGTGATATACTTTTCCTCTGCTACCCTGATGTTCTGTACTCACACTTGAGTTTTAATTTCTTTTCTTCTAAATGTGGTCATGGTGTTTTGATTCATTTTGTTTAAAATGCAAATTACTGTGAATGAGAGAGAGTTTAGCCTGCAAGGCACTTATTTTGCATGCAATCTTCCTGGGTTTTAGCCTTGCAATTCATCTGGTTCTCAAAGTACCACCAGGAGTGATCTTTGAGCACAGAGCCAGGAGTAAGCCCTGAGCATTGCCAGTATGTGACCCAAACCACCCCTAAATACAAATTACCAGTTATCATTTATTAATTGCTTATTAGGAACAAATGTTTAGTAAGATAACATAAATAAAATAAATTATATCTAAAGAAATGGGTAACAAGCCATACAGAACTCTTTTATTTTTATTAAAAATGTTATTTTTGTATAAGACTGCTCCTCCCAGACGGGCCATAACCATGCCCCCGACTCTGTGTCAGGCTGTTTTCACTCCAGGCGCCCTGTAGGGGGTTGGGGGAGAGCCCTCCCCACCTCGGGGGACCCAGCCCCAGCAGCCAAACTCCACTACCCAACCCCCACCTAGGTCCAGACCAATTTCCAGACCACATGGCCGCGAACACATCATAAGACACTTCTTACACATTTCCCATAGTTACCACACCATATTTGATGGAATTCAGACAGTAAGCGACAAATCATAGAGAATACATAAATATATAAATAAATATATATGTATATATATTCTATATATATATGGGCTGGAGTGGTAGCACATCAGGTAGGGCACTTGCCTTGCACGTGGCCCACATGGCTGACCTGAGTTCGATTCCTCCGCCCCTCTCGAGAGCCCTGCAAGCTACTGTGAGTATCCTGCCCACAGGGCAAAGCTTGGCAAACTACCCGTGGTGTATTCGATATGCCAAACACAGTAACAAGTCTCACAATGTTACTGGGCCCACTCGAGCAAATTCGATGAACAATGAGAGGACTGTGACCGTGATTTATATATATATATATATATATATATATATATATATATACACATGACTCTTGGAGAGCCCGGCAAACTACCAAGAGTATCCTGCCTGTATGGGCAGAGCCTGGCAAGCTCCCCGTGGCGTATTAGATATACCAATACCAAACCGGTAACTATAACAGATCTCATTCCTCTGACCCTGAAAGAGCCTCCAATAGTTGGGAAAGGCAAGTAAGGAGAGGCAGTTAAAATCTCAGGCCTGGGACGAATAGAGACATTCCTGGCACACACTCAAGTAAATCGAGGAACAATGGGATGACGGTGATACAGAAAAATAACCTAGAACTGAGACTCAGAAACGTAATAATGAAACAAAACTTTTTACGTTTAAAATTTCATGGCTGTGGCTAAATGGATAAGAGCATCCTTGGCATCTCAGAGGGCAGAGTCCCAGCTCCAGGACCATATGGTCCCCACACTGCTGAGAGCTCTACCCGAATAATTTGTCAGAAGCAGCCCCTGAGCACTACAAGACCAAAAGGGAATTACATGCTGTTTTCCATAGCAGCTTCACGATTTTATAGTCTCAAAAACAGTTGAGAGGATGGATCCCAGGGTCTCAATATCCTAACCAACACTTATCATATTCTGTTTTAATTTTGTGTGTTGTTTTTTTTTTCAATTTTGCTAAGCATCTTAGTGGTTGTGAGATGGCTGAATTATAATAATTTTCTGATGGCTGAATTATAATAATTTTCTTTTTAATATTATATATATATTATATGACCCACTCCACCCTGAATTATTTTTTCCTTTTTCCACTTTTTTTCTCTGCAAAGATGTTGTCAGAGTAATATCACCTACATAAGAAATATTGATGAAAATATTTTATAATCTGTGCTATCTCATTCAGAACCACTAGTCATATGTGGTTATTAAAAATGTCAATTGTCTGGGCTAATGATGTACCCTACAGAGGGTAGGGTACATGCCTTGCACATTATATAAGTTTGATTCTTGGTACCTCATATTGTCCCTCAAGGATCTCCGTGACTGACTCCTGTTTGCAGAGCCAGGAGTAAACCCTGAGCAATGCCAGGTATGGTCCAAACACCAAACTAAATTCTCCCTTTTCCTTTGTCCTTTTTCCTTTTCCTTTCCTTTCCTTTCCTCTCCTTTTCTTTTCTTTCCTTTCCTGCCATACCCAGAGATGCTCAGGGGTTACTCCTGGCTCTGCACTCAGGGAATTATTCCTGGCGGTGTTGGGGGACCATATGGGATGCCAAGGATCTGGCCTCAAAATACAAAACTTTAAAACCAATTAGAGAACATGAATTATGGCTAATAAGAATGAAAAACTAAAAGCCATTTAAACTTTTATTTTATTTTTTAACTTTTATTTAAAACATGGGCTGGCTGGAGCAATAGCACAATGGGTAGGGCATTTGCCTTGCACTTGGCTGACCAGGCCAACCTGGGCTCAATTCCTCTGCCCCTCTTAGAGAGCCCGGCAAGCTACCAAGAGTATCCCGCCCACACGGCAGAGCCAGCAAGCTTCCTGTGGCATATTTGATATATCAATAATAGTAACAACAAGTCTCACAATGGAAATGTTACTGGTGCCTGGTAGAGAAAATCAATGAACAATGGGAGGACAGTCCTACAGTGCTATTTAAAACCCTATGACTAATTGTTAAAATAAATTTAAATTTTTCTACTTTGTGAACCTTAACACCATGTATACATTTGTCATATGTCAAAATCATACTCTCTTTCTCCAAGTGAAAGCCATACTCCTTTTTAAGTAGTTCAGTAACATCAACTTTGCCCAAGAGAGGTATAAGAGTTATTTTTTGGTCCACACTCTGCTTCATATTCTAAATTAAGAGAGACTTACCTAATGTCATTAATCCATAAAAATTTCCCTCAAGTCTGTCTTCTGTTTTCCAAAATATGTATCATTTCTCAATACCACTAACAATGTGCCCTTTAAAAATCTCTCAGGGGGAACTGATTGACATTAAGAGAAAGCTGAAATTTTCTAAATTCCTTAAATGTCACTTCTCTTGTGAGATATTCAAATGTCCTCGTAGAGATGGAAGCTCAATATTTTGGATTATTTTATATTGAAATTAATTCCTTGATTGTTCATTCCCTTCAACTTATTTCTGTGTATATTTTTTTCTGTATTTCAAGTGTCTTGCAACTATAAACCACATTTGGCTTATAGTAGGCTATTTGAATGCTTAAATTACTTAAAACAATTTATGAGCTAAATGTTGAAGGTTTAGATTCAGAACTAGAGAATTCCTAGGTGTAGAAAGAGACAAGCATATTTCAAAGCATAAAACCATGGTGATTTTTATTCAGTTATTAAAGGATTAAGCAGCTAAGTTTTATATTGGTATTTCATTCATGTTTAGTCTTTAGAGGAATTAGTAGAGCATCTATGATTTTTTTTAAAAAATCATGCTGTTTTGAAGGCGATTATAAAGAATAAGAAAACCTCTTCAATATAGATTCATCATGTGTCACCCTTCAGCAACTTTGTACTGTACCACCTGACTGTCTAGAATCATGATGAATTATACCTTTTGGCCTCAATATTGAGGCTCATTCATTACTTTCTTTGGTTCTATGCTTTATATCAAAAAGACAAATGCCCAAACAAATTCAAACTTCATAAAAATTAGAAAAAACTAATAACAACATTGGGAAACTATTTTCAAGGACTAGGACATGCACTGCAATCCCATATAGAAGAGTGGCTCATTTATTGATGGATTTTTTACCTCAGAAAATCACCAGTTGGGATTATGGTGCTGCAGTAGGTCAAGCTGTACCTGTGAGGCGAGTGCATCATCAGCCTGGTGGTGCCTTCAGACTTTCAGATACCCCAAAATTGCTACTCTACCTTTGGCCAGACCCCAAAAACTTGGGGCAACGTTTACCAAGAAAGTAAACAGCCAAAAATTAGGTATGTGGGAGACACACCCACAAACCACCTCTGGCTCAGCTATATAATTGGAAGCAAGGCCTCTCTGGTTCCTGATCGAACTGTTTAACAGCCATGATCGCTGAGACTCAGAGACAAATTTCAGAACCCAGCAGCTTTTGGCAGAGATGTGTCCAGTCCCTGCAATGGGTTAATAGCTCAAGACCACCCCGGTGGGGAAAGAGTGTTGTCACTCCACCTGCTCCCCCTTGGCAGCTTGGTGGTTGCCGTTTTCCAGAGGCTATTGGACAATCAGGTTTGGGCCCACAGTGACGAGACACACAGGGCCTCACAGGATGGGGGTGGAGCTGGTCCTTTCCTCCCCACCCCAACAAGACCCTGAGATGCCACCCACAGACAGCCTCTCTGGCTCCTGATCCAGCTGCTTAAGGTCATGATCCCAGAGACTCAAAACAAATCTCGAAACTCAGTGGCTTTTGGAAGAAATCCCTCCAGATTTAATTGTCAAAATTTTGGAATTTCAAAATCTTGCAGTCACTACTCTGGCCACGCAACATCATATGTTAGTCATAACCAACAATAGAAAACAAATTGTCCAGTGTTGCTTTTTCGGCAGATCTGAGGTGTTGGGGTAAAATTCCAAATAATAATGGTGGATCTGTTGTCAAAATATTGAATATGATCAAAGTAGAGAGAGAGTTATGTGGAAATCATCTGCCGTATAGGTAGGGGGAGGGTGTGGGATGGGGAGTATATTGGGGTTTTTGGTGGTGGAAAATGGGCTCTGGTGAAGGGATGGGTGTTTCATTGTATGACCGAGACTTAAACCCGAAAAGTCTGTAACTGCTCTCACAGTGTTCAATAAATAAAATTATAAAAAAGGGGTAAAAATCTAGGGGGAGTTCATGCCCAATTCAATCAACCTAATCAATGGCTGAATAAATAGCAGTACTCCTACATAAAAAAAATCACCAGTTATAGATATTAACTTTCCAATACTTGTAAGTTGCAGTATAGTTTGACATAGGTTATATTTATGCTCAAGTAAAGTTTCTAGAACCTAACTACCTAAAAATGAGAGTAGGTTGTATTAAAAAAATACATATAGTACATGTGTACATTTATGTGTGATTAGTCCACATGAAATAGGTTAGTTTGTAAGTTATGTTTTGTACCTAATTGCAACTTTTATTAGGCAAAATTACAAAATTTCAATGTTTTAATTACTTCTAATTTCTCAAAACTTGCTTAATGTATGTATCAGTGATATATAACATCAATATGATTAGCTTTATTTTATGGACTTTTCTCACATTTCTATAATCTGTCATAACTGACAATAATTCCAGCTGGATAATATTTATTTTGAAAATTCAAGCTATTCCTATAATATTACATGAGTATGTAAAACTGTGGTTAAAGGCAATGGAAATTGAGAGCTGGTGAACAGAATAGAGTTTCCAGGGAGGTGAAGGGGTCAATGGGAAGGACCTTCTGCAGATTGGAGGTGGGGGGTCACTCTGGTGGTGGACGCAGTGCTGGATCAATGCGTCCAGTAATCTATCATGAATGGTAGTGGAAATCACCCTCCAAAGTTAAAATATAAACACAGTGTATATTATGACAATTCCATCATTAGCCTATGAAAACAAATAATATAAAGATCTAAACTATTCACAAATTAAATATTTATAATTTGAGCACAACAATTTATTAGTGCATTCTCAGCATTTAGTTTGTCTGTATTTGTCATATCTCCTTTCGGCATTAAGGTAAAATTAAAACTCAGAAAATAGTCTAAGATTTTCTTTAAAGGAGCAGAACTAATATAAGTTTAGTGTCTTCATAAATATACATATCTACTCAGATAGAGATAGTCAGATAGAGATAAGACTTTTAACTCTCCCTTTTCCCATTCCTTTTCAGTATTAGGAATACAACTAAAATGTTGAATACTCAGGAATTATCATTTAGTATTCACTTCTATTTTAACACTCAACAAGTAAAAGAATGTTGGATGGTGAAAATGTTAAACAAAACTAAATTAAGGAACTCCGAAAGAGATTAGAAAGAATGCATTATCTATGAAATTGTTCATATGCTTAAAATTGAGATAAATTTTAAACAAAATGTAATTAAAATTCTTCTTATTTCAAAAGTTAAAAAATGATAATATTCTTAAATGTCAGGGATAGACAAAGGATTCTAATCTCTGAACACTGAGATTTTTCCATTATTATTTGTTCATTTTTGTTCATTATACATGCATTTCTTCATTCTAGAGAGAAAATAACCTTACAAAATATCATTATGAAGATTAAAGAATGATTCAATTTTTAAAGTTAGCATATATATTGTTAGATATACTAAAATGATAATATTCTCTACAAATTCCCTTCCCATAAATCAGGTTATGACAAATAATGCAAATAGTTGGTAAGCTGAAAAATTTATATGAAGTCATTAATGTCAGAAACCTAAATTTATTTGCTCTAAAAATATAAATATTTGTGATGTTCACCATGTATAAGCCATGTATAAATTCACACCAAAAAAACAGAAAAAATAAACTATGATCATCATAACAGAAACATCATAATAGTCACATACAGTCTAATGTATAATTAGATATGTTATATGTGTTCCTTAAAATAGAGCCATTTTTACGACAACCAAAAATCTGTTGAACAAATACCTTAACTATTGAAACAAGACTTTGCAGATACAGCAATCAAAAGACCTATATTTTGTAATTGCTCTAAGTCAAAAGTGAGAGATACATGTGAAAATATGCCATAAATCTACTTTCATAATAACAGGGAAAATTGTTTTATTGAAGATTGAATTTTGGAGGCCTTGCAGATAGGACACAGGTAATAGGCTTCCTTCCAAGTACCCAGCTCTAGTTCAATCTCACCACCACTTACGGTTCCCTAAACTCTTGCCAGAGTAAGATCTAGCACTAGCAGATCGAGTATGGCCCCCAAAACAAAACCAACCAACTCAAAACAATAAAAATATAATTTAAATAAAAATAATAATTTATAAACCCTAATTGACCTTTTCCTCACTGGTGAAATAATTGTTAAATAACATTAAATCTTTTCTAGTATTTTCTACAAATGAAAATATTACTCTTTTCTTCATTGGTTATTTCTTCCCAATAACCTACAAACAAAAGCTAATGAAAGTTTCATACCCTGCTCTTGAGTAAATTCCTCTTACCTTGGCAATGGTTTCATGAAGTTTAAAAGATGGGTCTATTTCTTCAATTTTTGTTGCACATTTTGGGAAAAGGGCTTCAGAGAGAAAACTTGGACCCTGTGGAAAATTAGAATAGAAGCATTTAAAACACAGTATTTATTGTGGTTTTCAAGTGCTTATTGGATTGTCTTTAAAGATTCTAAAGAACTCTAAATCACTTCAGGGTTTCTGTAGATTGTTGAACTTCATTCTACTAATCAAACGAAGAGATCACAGACTATTAATAAATTTAAATAAGTAGACGACTGTAACTCGACATTATTTTTACCTATAATGAACACTTTCTTATTCAGAAGACACTTATTTTGGGTCTCCCTTTTTTATCATATGTACTCAAATATCTAGTATAATTTATGACTTGCTTGTCATAATGTCTCACAATGGAGATGTTACCAGTGCCTGCTCTAGCAAATTGATGAACAACGAGAGGACAGTGCTGCCGTGCTAATTTAGGACTACAAAACCCTTATGTTTACTTTATATATTCTATATTTTAAATCTGGCTGATTGAAAAAAATGTAAATATATATAATCATCATTACAAACTAGATAAAGTGTACATGGCATTTCAAGTGTTGCAAAATTAACTGGGTGCTAAGAGAGGAAACCTGGGAACACTGATGGAGGAAAGTTGACTCTTGTTGCAGGATCAGTGCTGGAACATTGTCTGTCTAAAACCCAGCTATGAATAACTTTGTAAATCATGATGCTCTAGTAAAATAATTAGTTTATTTTAAAAGTAAGCTAGTCTGTTTAGAACCCTTGGATGGCTCTACATGCTGACAATAAAATAATGATAAATCAAAATCTCAATGTTAAAAAGGCTGAAATGAATTAGGGGTATTGTAATTAGTTATTTTATATTTGGTTGTAGACAGATTTTCAGGATGTATTTAGATACTTAACACTAACAACAGGTATATCAGCTATGGTATAAATATTTATGTTCCCTTGCATTAGTCATATGTTAAAATCCTAATCTCCAAAGTCATGGTAATAGAGATGGGACCTATAGAGTTGATTAGGTGTTAAGGGTTCTGCCATCATGATTAAGATCAGTGCCCTATAAGAGAGGAACCATAAAGTGCTTAATCCCTTCCTGTGAGAAAGGTTACAATAAGAAACTATCGCCTAAGATAGTAGGTATAAGAAAATATATTTTTTTCTCTACATAAGAATAGCTATGTTTGTATGTAACTATAAGATGGAATCATGCAATTCCTTTAATATGGATGGAATTGGGAATGTCATGTTAAGCAAAATAAGGCAGAAGGAGAAAGACATATGATGGATTATTTAAATGATTTGTGAAATATAGAGAATAAGCGATAGCACAGTGGTAGGGCATTTGCCTTGTGCACAGCTGGCCAGCCAAGCCAGGTTCGATTCCTCCGTCCTCTCAGAGCACTCGGCAAGCTACCAAGAGTATCTCGCCAACACGGCAAAGCCTGGCAAGCTACCCGTGACGTGTTCAATATGCCAAACACAGTAACAAGAAGTCTCACGATGGAGACGTTACTGGGCCTGCTTGAGCAAATCGATGAGCAATGGGAGGACAGTGCTACAGTGCTACAGAGAATAAATTCAAGAGAAAAAATGAAAAATTAAAAACCTTGGTACACAAAACTGATTACCAAGCATTAAGGGAAAGATAAGTAGGAAGAGAAAATCAAATCAGACTAGAGGTGACATATGGACATTGGGAAGAGTTGTAGACACACTGGTATCAGTGGGATGCAATAATGTTGTACATTGATAAAATAAAATTTAACACTTCTGTAACTAGCTAAACTACAGCAATTTTTTAAATGAATCTGAAATAGTTTTGTCATAGGTATTTATCACAATTATTCTCCAATAGCAGAACAGATGACTTTGTATTATAACAATAGTAAAAACGAAAGTTGCGGTGATATAATTAGAACAATAAGAGACTGAATTAATGCATTTGTGAAGTAAAACCAACATAATTGCAGTTCTTACAAGCAAAATTAATTTTGCAATCACATATACTATTTAACCCACTTTTTAAGCAATGCTATAGTCAAAAAAATAATTTAGCTATTTGTTTCAGCATGCATCCACGTTTGGATAACAGCATGGATAAACCTGCTTATTCTCAAGAAAAATTATTTTCCGATACTTTTTTGTTATATTTATCTCTCTTTTTTTGCCATCAATCTAAAACTAATTTGTCAGAAATTCTAACCAGTTTCATTCAGTATCCTGTTTTTTCCAACACTTGCAGGTAGTGGGATGGGGTTGGCTTCCTGAAAGTGTAGGGCCACTTCTGGTGATATATGATCAACTCTGCCTGACAGTTAAAAACTAGGGTCCAAGGATGTGAGGCTGTTTAAGTCCTCCAGTGCCAGGGACCACCAGGCCCCTTTGCAGCGCCACAGCCTGTGAGGCAGTTCCTGGATGTGAGGTGCCTAGATACACCAGGGTCCTGAATGCATGTACACCATGCACCCTCTATCTCTGTGCCAGCTCCCTATTCTTGAGATCTCGACTGGTTTCAAACTGGCCACAAAATTACACCTAGACCTAATTTATCATCTAAATACCCTTCCCCACTTTATCCATTTTAAGAGATCGTGGAGACTCAGTTTTGTGAGTTATAGCAGTTTCTCAATGGGCAAACTGATACTGAATTGTTCATCTTTGGTACTTAAAAGGTTACCACATTTGGACAGAGTTTAGTGCAGATATAACTAGTTAAGTTAGAGTAAAGTCAAACTGGGAGCTTCATTGCTATGCTAATATAGTTTGGTCAGTGTTTTCATAGAAAAACAAAATTTGGAGTTATACAAACACAGAGAAGACTATGTGAACATAAAGGCCCAAAATGGAATGATACGTCTACCAACGAGACTATTAGAAGAAAGACAAGGTATCTAGAACACATTCTCCATGACCCAAGGCCTAAAGCAGGAATGCCTCAAGGGTGAAAAAAAAAAGATACAGAAATAAAAGAGCAGAAGCCTGGGCTCAGGGGGCTGATCGTCTTGTGGTTTTAGAGTCCAGTATGTCCTCCAAGTTCAGTAAATATTGCTTAGAACAAGTAACCACAAAAGGGCAGCAACATTCTTTGGTCAGATGCCTAACAGTCTTGATCTATCCAGGTGAGACTTTTACATACCTGAGGGTATGACTTTATCGGGATCAATATTTTTGTAAAGGGCTTTCTCCTGGGATAATTCTTCCAGGAGAAGGAGTAGAGATAGACCAGACACAGGACCCCCTCATCCCTGGGCATCAATACCTGTCTCCAGCAGCAGGACTCTGAATGGAATTGTCCATAAATTGTCCAGCCTGTTTTCTTTATCTTTCTATCTGGTTCCCCACACCTTTCCTTCTTGTTTTGTTGTTCTCAGAAAGAGTAGTCTGTTTTACATATCAAAGGGACTAATGGCTGTGCATTTATTTCAAAGGAATATTTACTAGGAGAGGTAACAGAGATAAGAGCATTTTCGTCACTCTTAAGATGGTCACCTTGGAAAGCTTTCTTCCCCAAAACTGCTTATTTCCAAAGGGGTAAAGATTCCATAAATTACTTGATCCGGCCCCCTTTTTAGACTTAAATTGATCTTTTAAACTAAGCATATCTATTTCTGTAAGTGTATGCACATCCAACAATGCTTGTTAAGGCTTTGAAGTCTTAATATAGTAAAATTCTGTTAAATTTCAGTCTATGGTGCACTATGGCATCCTGAGGAAACTAATGCACCTTTACCAAGGTGATTATCCCTTGCTTAAATACTAACATATTTTGTTGACAGTGTTGTGTTTGTGCCTTTGTGTGTGTAGTTTATTAGAAATTAGCATAGAAATAATTTTAAATACTACTTTTCCCACTTAATGGGTATTATTTTAACGTTCGAATCCAAAAGTGTTTAGTTAACATAGCTAAGATAATAATATATGCTTTACAGAGATTTTGTTAATTATTTAATATTTTCTATATAGATCATATTATGTTATTGCCATTACCCAACACAATAAATGCCATAATAAAAATGTAAGGATAGTTGTGATGGATTTGTGATTATGTTTGAATGCCAAACTAACAGAAATTTAAAGTCCCTTTCAAGAGACCAGGAGTAGCAATGAACAGTTCACATTTAGATCTGTGTTTTCCCTGTAAATGAGAATATATTTTAATGAAAGTATAACATTTACATTGCACATTCATTTTGAGTTTATAGTCAGCATAAGAGCCTTAAAAAGTTTGCTTCAGGGGCAACGGTCAGGGGTCTGGGACACATTGATGGTGCAGAGGTGAGTTATAAGTGTACATTAAGACCGATAGACTCAACAATCATGCAAGCAGGGGACCAAGCTACAATAATAAAACCTAAAATATGTCTGTTAAGGAGATAGGCTAGGGGATGGGAAGAAACCTGAGGACATTCTTGTCAGATGTGGCGATCAATTGTAGGCCTGGAGTTGAAATACCATATGTATGCCTGGAACTCAATTATTAACAGCTTTGTAAATCTCAGAGCCTGAATTTAAAAAGAAATGTTTGCTTCATGTGTCATATGTACAATTCTTAAAATAATTTTATTATCTTATTCAGCTAAACAAAACTTGTTGGGGTGTGCAAAGATTAAATATTAGCTAGACTCAAAAGGAATAAATTCAGTAAATATAAAAATGTAAATTGAGCACAATAATTAATGAGTTTTATATTGAATTTTCAATTATTCAGAAGCAGAACATATTCATTTAAATTATCCATATGTGTCTTAGTCTCCAATATAATAGTTTTCTTTCTCTTATTCTTTGAAAGCTATTCTTTGCTTCTAGTATCTTGCTTAATTCATCAATTTAAGAATACTCAGTTAACATTACATACCAGGTACTGTCCTAGGTAAAATATAGTCCTTACTTTCATGAAATTTAATTATAATGCAATTCAGACACAAAATAGATTTTAAACATCGCCAGCTTAAAGTAAATTAAGATAATCTTTCTCATATAGACATGGATACGAAAGCCATATTTAATAACTAGGACATTTATACATTCTGAAACAATGAATTGTTATTTTATTTTAAAGGATATATTATATTTTGGGAAATTTTTCTTTTTCTTGGGGGTGGAGTGAGACTCGGGGGGACGAGAAGTCACTCCCTGTGATATTCTGCTACTATTCAGATGGTTCAAAGTTCAAGTTAGAAAATAAGTGATTGCTTGGGGTCAGAAGTAAGGTGGACCACCAGTGTTACCCTAAGAGAATGTGGCAACCTGTAGGGCCACACTTGCTGTGCTCATGGAGATTTGCCAGACTGAGGATTAGACGCAGGGCCTAGAACATGCTTAAGAATTCACCCCTGACCTGTGAGCTGTAGCCTTGGCCCCTATTCTGACTTTTTTTCTAACGTTTTTTCACTAATTGTGCATGATGACTATTTAATAATGGATTCCATCTTTAGGTGAAGAAAGGGGAGTGACTCACTGTTAACCACTTAGGAAGACTTTTGTTTGGAAGATCGTTAGATTGAATGAAGCAATTCTTGAATAGATTGAAAACAATACCGTGTGCATGCTAATTGGGAATAATTGTCATAATATTTTTGGGAAGTAGATGCTAATAAAAAAAAGGATTCCAAAGGACTAGAGTGATAGTACATTACGGAGGGAGTTTGTGTTGTATGCTGCTAACCAAGGTTCCATCACTAACAATCCCCTATAGTCTCCTGAGTAGGCCAGGGATTATTCCTTGAGTACAGAGTTAGGAGTAATCCCTGAGCACTGCTGGGTGTGGCCCCCAAACAAACAAACAAACAACAACAACTAAACACAGAAAGGAAAAATACTCTAGGATCTAATATAAAATTCAATTTGTGTCTCTGGTTCTTAATTTGTCTTCACTATAACATTTAACAATATTTTCCATATCTGCTTTCTTTCATCATTTTTTCTTGAAGTCTGTGGTTCTTTTTTACTATTATGTTCTTTTTTTTGAAACATCATATTGATTTGGATAGTCTATCTCATCTTTTTATTTTCCAGGCACAGTCCATGGCTTTAATTAAGTAAATAATTACTTAATCTATTCAGTGTGGGCAGGTATGCGTGTGGGTTAAGATTCGGGGTATACCTAGCTGTGCTCAGGGATCACCCTTGGAGCATCTCTAGGGACCATAAGGAGTGCTGGGAATCAAACCTGAGCAAGTCGCATGCAAGGCAAGCATCCTACCTCTCCCAATGTAGCCTGTATCTATTTTTCTGGCTTTCTCCACTTCATTCAAATGAGAGTTACCAGCATTCCACTCCAAAACTATGTTTTCAGTTCATTGCTCCTTGTTATAAGATTCTTCAGATACATCTACTTGTGTTCTAAATCATGACCATACATTTTTACGTTGTTGCCTTCATTTTCACTTTCACTTAAATGTTATCTCCGATGATAGCATGATAGCTATATTTTAGCCAACTTTGAAATGGTATGCCTTTCTTGATTTTAATTTCCTTTGTTTTACGGAATTTCACTAGTCAATTTCATTCCAATTTATATATTGAGACAATTTTTGACAAACTACCCATTGTCATACTCGATACTTTTGACTTTTCTTCAAACTATGGTCAGCTCCAGCTGACAAATACTAGTATCTTCCTTTCATCTTAACTGAGAACTCTCCTAATTTTTAATTGCTAGATCCTGATATAAAGGCCCTCCCGTCAATCATTGATTTGCTCAAGCGGGCCCAGTAACGTCTCCATTGGAGAACGCTGAGCAAATGAATTATGGGAAAAAATGTCTGATTAACATATGGAGAACTATAAATCAAGAAAGTAGAAAATGATATGAATAAAAGAACATAGATTATAAAAATATGGGTAGGTTTGTGATAGGGTGAATAGTCCTCTGAGACCTAAACTGAGACTATATGGAAATCATATTAGTGAATTTATGAGAAGGAAAGGTTTAAAGGTGGGATAAGAAAGTAGACTTATTTATGGAAGTTAGTAATTAGTTTACCTTCTTACATGACACAAAGCATTTAGAAATCACACTTAATTTTATTTTAGACCAGATTGATTTAACTACACTTTAACTTACTACCTTATCAAATACCTCTGCATTTTATTCAGAAATGATTATTTAAAATATTTTGTTCATTACACGGCAGAGCCTGACAAGCTAGCCGTGATGTATTCGATATGCTAAAATACAGTAACAACAAGTCTCATGATGAAGACGTTACTGGGCCCACTCGAGCAAATCTATGAACAATGGGAGGACCGTGACCGTGACCATTTACACAGTGGGTATTGAACTAAAGAGAGCTATTCCATATGAACCTTTGTTTGCTACTTATGAGCGTGGCATGGAATGTGAACTATGTTCATTACTTGTATCATCGAATTTAATCTATACATAGACATATATGTTTAAAGTAGGAATTATTACCTTTTCATTACAAATGGGGGATTGAGAGCAATTTGCATCACGTTCTAGTCCAAATTTAGTGTTCAAGCCAGGATTCAAACCCAGATTTATCTGAATCTACATTTCATGCTTTAACTTATACATCATGCCTTCTTCCTAACACCAGATTTCCACTTAGTTTAAGATTATGTCCTTCTGAATTTAAGAAAGGATCTTGACTTCTTGTTCCAATTCCCTCCAATTTTTAATCTCTCTATGTGAGTAGCATAAACACTACAGACAAATTAAAGCCTATGCTAAAAGAGCTAAAAGAGTCTCCACTTAGGTTAAATAAAACTGAACCTAAAAAGTCCTATGTGCACAATTTTCTCACTGCAAAGTTCTTACTGCAATCCAAGAATATACACATTAATACTTAAATATAATATATTGATGGACTTTTGGCTCAAGGAGCAAGGTCATTATAGTCATCATCATTTTTAAAACAATATTTCATCATCTTTCAATGTAGAACAGGTCTGAGATAACTTTTATTTTAAATTAGAAATATTACAAACCCAAGGGTCATTGTAGAGTAATCTTATCATGTTATTTTTAAATATACTAGTTTTTGGTTGGAGAAATAGCATAGCGGGTAGGACTTGACCAATCTGGCTGACCCAGTTTCAATTCCTCCGCCCCTTTTGGAGAGCCTGGCAAGCTACTGAGAGTATCTCGCCCACACGGCAAAGCCTGGCAAGATACCTGTGATGTATTTGATATGCCAAATATAATAACAAGTGTCACAATGGAGATGTTACTGGGCCCGCTCAAGGAAATTGATGAACAACGGGAGAACTGTGACAGTGACTAGTTTTTTACATTTATTTACTTTTTAAGTTCCAGAAACATTCATAGAATTGTGATTGAAATTTATAATTATCTCTCAATATTTAATCTATCATCTTAATCTTAGATCTGGATGAGATAGTCTTATCTTTTTTTTCTTTTTTTTTTTTTTGAGTAGGGGCAACTAGCAGAGCTTAGGGCTCACTTCTCGCTCAGAGCTCACTCTTCTTGAACTGTATTCAGGGAACATTCCTGGTGGTGTTCAGGGGACCATATCCAGTGCCAGCAATTGAATATTCGTTAGATATGTGCAAGTCAAGTATACTTGAATGCCTGTACTATTGCTTCAGTCCTTTCACACTGAAAATCTCAATTTGCCCTAAGTATACAAAGCAGAACATATGGAATTAAAATAATTGGTTCTTACACAGTGGTCACTGGAAATGCGATATTATAAATTGTTGACCTTGGGAGTACATCCGTGGATGTGTGTGCATTTCTTGAACATTTTATCTTTTCTTGAAAAGTACTTTTGAGATGGAAATTATAATTTTAATGCTACTCTTAAAGCAGAGTCTTTATAATGTGTTCATAATTTATTTTTGTCCTAATTAGTTTTCCAACAGAATATACCTCTAGGAATGTCCTCATACTTTAGATCACTGTCACTGTCACTGTCCCCCCGTTGTTCATTGATTTGCTCAAGCAGGCCCAGTAACATTGTGAGACTTGTTACTGTGTTTGGCATATTGAATATGTAAAGGGAAACTTGCCAGACTTTGCCATGTGGGTGAGATACTCTCAGTAGCTAACCAGGCTCTCTGAGAGGGGCGGAGGAATCAAACTCAGGTCGGCCATGTGCAAGGCAAACGCCTTACCCGCTGTGCTATTGTTCTAGCCCATATTTTAGATATTTGTCAAAATAATATCAATGGTGGTTGGCATCTTTTCATATGCCTATTCATCTCCCATATGTCTTCTTTGAAGCAATGTCTATTCAAATGTTCCATTCAGTTTTTATTGGACTTTCATTGTTACTGCAAAGATTAACAATTTTATGAATACAGACTTCATTCTTGCTTCTCCTTATCTCAGGAATAACCACACAATTTAAGTTATTTACATTTATAAAAGAACTTTATAGCACTGGAAAGAAGTTCAAAAGACTAATCACGTGCTTTGCAAAAAGGACCCTCATCCCTCCCCTAGACACCACCAAGCGCAATGCCTGCACCCAAGAAGGTGTTACAGGATGGGAAGTAGCCGCTAAGGTGCGGAGGACTGCCAGGTGTGACCCCAAATTTTGTTTTAAGAATTAAAGAAAGAAAGAAAAAAAAACCTTTCCATGAGACTCACTATTTAAAAGCTTTTAATTTTTTTAATTCAGTTGCCTTGGTTGCTACACATTAAATGGGCTTTCTATGTTGGGAAAGTGTTTACATGGATATGTAATTGTTAAAACTAATCTAAGTAAATTAGATATGGGGACACACATTAACGTGTGTGTGTGTGTGTGTGTGTGTGTGTGTGCATATGCACACTGGGCACTTTAAATAAATTAGAGCAATATGAATTCAGTGATGGTGATTTTTGCAGCTGTATGTATTTACTGAGTGCCAACTTATAATTTCTGTATGGTTTAGACTTTCTGAACAAATGTTACTGAGAGATGTATTAAATAAAAAGGTTAAGAAAATTAAATGATTAAATAGTGAGAGAAACCTGAACAGATCTACCCTAAGATATGTGTTTAGACTTCAAAACGGGTACCACCCCAAATGCTAGAAGGCACACTATACGTTGCATTGCAGTCATAACAGTAAAGAAGTTGTAAAACACAGAGAATAAAGAAGGCGATAGTGGCAATGGATAACTCTGTTCAGTGCCTTATGTTTGCATTCAAGATAATACATATTTAAACATACAAAGAACATAGCAACAGCACAGCTTAGGCATGGACCTAATGATTTTCCTACCCCAAGCTTTATCCCTACTGTCCCACGGCCCTGAATCTTGAGTGCTGCCAGCTTTGGTTGTGATGGACCCCAAGCACTTATGGGCTCCAACACTGAGTGACAACCGGGGTTACTCCTGGGCTGCCCGAGCACTGTTTGGGAGGTTTAAATAAAAAATGTCTATACCAGGCAATTGAAGATCAACACCCTCAAAAACTATGACAGATAAGTACAAATGCACAAGCATTCGGCAAATAAATACATTCACAATGCATCTTTATTTGATTGTAATTTAATGGTGCCTGGGCCACTCCAGGGCTTATCCCTGTCTCTGAAGGGACTTGGGAATCAACTGTGGTATCATATATTGAGCCCCATTGATTGTGGACAACGCCAGCACCTTACCCACTGTTTGCTCTGGTCCTTGACAATTTAGAGGGCTAAGGAACACAGAAGCAAGGGCACAATGCATCACATGTCAGAATCCCTGACATGACACAGTAAAAAAAAAAAAAAAAAAAAAAAAAAAAAAAAAAAAAACTGGAGGTAGTCCTGGAAACTCCCTCCCCAACCCCTGCTCCACTGGAGTGGCTAAACAGCTTGTGACACTGCTCTGCCCAAGCACAACTCCATCCTCACATACCTGCATCGAGCCACTCAGCCTGGTCGACTGAAGTGGCATCCCAAATATTAACCAAATACCCTTTAAGCACCAAATTTAAAATATTAACTATATTCACAAAGTACATATTTTCCATGATAGTCGATTATATCTGTTAGTGTGTTAGATATTTTTATATTCATAAAAGTAATATATAATGAATATTTACATATGATATATGATGCTAATAGCATTTTACTGATTGATAGCAATTATTAAGTGCCTTGTATATATATTTACCTAAGTTCTCTGTCTCAGCTTTCTAAGTTCAAAATATCCACACTGGACCAGGCTAACAGTTCAGTGGGTTGAGTGAGGCATTTTTTAAGGGAGCCCAGAGTTTAATCCCCAGTACTACATCACCACTGGACGTAGTGATGTAGTGAGGATGTAGTGAGACCCAGAGTTTAATCCCCAAATCACCACTGGAGCAACCTCCAAGCACAGAGCCTGGAGCAGCTCTTGAGTGTCACCAGGAGTGACCCGCAGGACAACAAGAGACAAATCATACATATGTGCAGTTCAAAATTAGCACACACTTACAATTTATAACATTATGATAATTTTATGAATTTCTGCATCTAAAACAGTGAATCCAAATAGCAATTCATAAAGGAAATATTTCTAGTTGGCTGATAAAGAAAACTGAAGTTTGAAAGGGTAAGAAATGTACAAAATGGCAAATATTGATTTACTAGGCAGGGTTTTAATCCAACCATATAATTCACTTACTTAATCCAGTGAGCATAAAATGCAAGACACATAGAAGTTTTATAGTTCTGTCCATAATAAAATGGAACAAATGGTATTGTATAGAGTTAATACTTTCATGACATTAAATATATTCTAATTAAAGAGCTAGAACTTCCTCTGTTTTCTTCCAACTGTACTTTAATGGTAAACCAACGTCCCTCATGTAAAATAACTCAAGAGTAGAGGCAGGTTTCGTTTTTTATTTGTATTTGATTTAACACATGAAATTCAGAAATATAATGCTGGCACTCTGTATCAGTCCCAGCATTTTCATCTTATGATTCACTTCATTTTCTCAAAAAATCTATATCAGAAGTATACTAACTGAATTCTTTAAGCCCTTCATCACACCAGTTTTAGATACAAAAAGACAGATTTTCGGCACATTTGTTAAATTTTTCATGGTTCTGACTCTTGTGTCAGCATGGAAATTTCAACTTTGGTCATTTGAGTTTTATACATGCAGTTACACTTAGAACACCATATCTAACTACACTATTCTATTACCTCTCAGTATAGGACCTGTGAGAGTTTGTAGAAACCTCCATGGATTCTAAACAATAAAAACTGCTAAACTACTTATTCAAAATACCTTTCTACAGAAACAACAGCTAAACAGAAAAATGCCAAGATAATCTAGACTTTTTTTTTCTGATTGGTAGATGGATTAACACATTTTTTCAATATATATTCTAAATACTATTTAGCAGAAAAATCACAACATGCCCAGAACTGAAATATAATCTAATCATGATAGATGTCTGTGATTGAAGTAACTATTCCAAAACATTGTAAAATACCATTTGGAAGAAAATGTTATACATCTGGACAATTTAAGAGATTCTGACATTCCTACTCTGTGCAGCTAAAGAACTATTGAGAAAAGTGGGGGTATAATTGAATACTCAAGGATTGCTGTTACACAAAAGATCTATTTATGTAGGAATATTTCCTAAAGTAGCACTGTCACTGTCACTGTCCTCCCATTGTTCATCAATTTGCTCAAGCGGGCCCAGTAACGTTTCCATTGTGAGATTTGTTACTGTGTTTGGCATATTGAATATCAAATAGGTCACAGGTAGCTTGCCAGGCATTGTCGTGAGGGCAAAATAGTCTCAGTAGCTTGCCAGGCTCTCCGAGAGGGGTGGAGGAATCGAACCTGGCTCGGCCAGGCCGGCGGCTTGCAAGGCAAACTCCCTACTGCTGTGCTATTGCTCCAGCCTTCCTAATATATCTATATTCTATCTATAGTTACTTTTATATGTAAATTTATTTAATGCTCTAAATCAGAGTAATTTAACTTTTTATAACTGCAACCTTATATACCTGAAACATTATTATGTGGCCATGAGTTTACTGGCATATAATATAGCCATATAAACATTTATTTATAATAAAAATCATTTTAAAATTAAAATTTAAGAGCTTTTCACTGACTCCCCCAAACATTTAGTAATGTGATACCATGAGAGACCATGATTCAGTTTAAATTCCTTGCAGAGTGCAAATAATTATGTCAATTGTGTTCTAAATTGCACATCTATAAATAATGTGTGAACAAAAATGCAGCACATTGTTGACATTCCTATGAATTTGATTCTACCCTCAAGGCTGGTCTCCACAGGCTCAGATGAGCCTCACCCTCTAGAGAACTGCAGAAAAACCCAGGTCCACGAGACCCATGGCTGAAATTTCCGAGGTTGCTCGGAGTGGAACTGGGCCTCCTCCCCGAGCTTGGCAGTCACACCCACAAACGGCCCCTGTGCCATATAATCTCATCAATGGCCAAGAAGAGACCAACAGTGACCTCACTCATGCGCGAATCTGTTGTTTAATCATATTCTAATTTGAGATTCCTGGAGCCCACGGCTACAAATGTAGCCACAGGACCTTGCATACTCTAGCCCACCAATGTACCAAAGTAGCACATGTTTGTTTGAGTTCAACATACATGCTTGTAATCTCTTATCCAAGGGCTTAAATGGCTCCAGGATGAAATACAACAATCTTCACGCACTTTCCTCTAATGGTTGTGAAAAGGTGCATGGTGGTGGGATTGGTGTTTGAATATTACCTGTAATGAATTCTGGTGAGCAACTTTGCAAAAATAAAATAAAATTCTATTTTTCAAAAAGAAAAAGAATTAGATGCTAATGTTATTCTACTTTATAAATAAACCAAGTCACAGAGTAAGAATTCTTTCCAAATAGGAAAGATAAGAAATAAACACAGGTAACATGTATTTTCTTAACCACCATAATATATTGCCTATAAATAATAGTATAGTGTTAACTGATACATTTTAGTATGTTATTGCAAGTGAGAAAAACTAGATTCATGTGTCCATCATATGCTTTTTATATCAACCAACTATATAACTGTTGTGGTGTTCTCATTTAAAATATTTGCTTGCCCACATCTTCTCATTTTCAGGAAATCCATCCTTTTTGAAGATACTTTAAATTCATGTCCTAGTCTACTTCCATTTTTTTAAAACATAATATATAAAAGTAAAATGTCCTCAGTACTAAGGATCTTTATATTAATTAAGTCAGACAATGGAGATACTGAGTGTAAATAACGCAAAGTAAAGGAAACCATACCGTAACATCAAGGATCAAGTCCAATAATTGTTTTTTAAGTTTTATTATTGCCTTAATTTACCTCCTTGTTTTGAGGGGGAGTGTTGTTCTGTTTTGCATGGTATCAGCTCACCAATACATGATTTAAATCATCCCATAGTCAATAACCCAAAGTCATTGAGGCGGTTCCAAGAGGAGCCAATAGGATGAGGGAAAGGTTCTGAGGGCTGTAATGCAGCATCTCCAATATCTCCAATCAACCCCTGTGACTTCAATTTTCATTAGTTTAGCCCTGCTAGTGGTCCCTGTGAGTAGGGATTACTACCACAGGCATCTTAACGTTATTCATACACTGCGTATCGCTGAAACATAAGAGTTACAAAAACAAGTTGCAAAGTAAGAATACAAAATCTAGTATTTTCAGCTCTTGGAGGAAAAAGTCATGTTCTCAGTAATGACAAATTTAAATTTTAATATGGACTTTAAAAAACTGATGTAAATGGAATCTAGCTCAGTCATAGAATAATTGCTTTGCATGTATGAGGACCTAGGTTTTAACCCTAGCAACACACACACACACATAAATACATTAAACACAAAACTCTCTCTTGTAAGATCTTGAGTCAATTTAACGATAGCATTTCTTTGAGGTCAAATCCTGTCACTGTCCTGAAAAGCTTTTCTGTTCAACAGTCAGTACTTTTTCTCAGGGCTGTATTTAATCAAGTGTGAAAGAAATGAGGGATTTAAAGGTCTTAAAGTTAAGAGCAAAAGAGTCTAAACATCAGGTTAAGAAGAAACAAATACATTATTCAAATCCTGGGGGACATGCTGTAGTCCTTCAAAGTCCTTTTGCAAGAAATAAGAAGAAATTACCTTTATAGTCATGACCCCATGTTCCATAATCTAGGTGAAAGCACCCAGGGAAATCAAACTTGAAACACAGCCCTATCAAAATGTTGACATTCGCTGTATTACGGTTATTATCTTAAAAGTCTCTCTCTCTCTCTCTCTCTCTCTCTCTCTCTCTCTCTCTCTGTCTTTCATCAAATATGAGGTTAACATGGATAACATGTTAGCCTTGTATGGTGACATCACAGAACCACAGTTCTGGGAACAATCAGTTGTTGAATTTCCTCTCAACTTCCCTTCTGTTCCCTTTTTCTAGCATTTCATGGACATTATCTTTAAGAACCCATGAATGCATTTACATTAGTAACTTCAGAAATCCCTGGGCAAGTTTTGTAATACTACTACTGTTTTTACTTTAGTCAATGGTTTTATTTTAGTCATCCATTCCACTTTGTTTGAAAATCAATAATGACACCAGATTAATACTGTAACTCAGTAAAGTTAAAAAAACACTCTAAATAGTTAATACATTTATAATAAATAAATAGTTAAATAAATATGCATTTAAAGAAAAAGAACTACTATCAGTCACAGTGGACAAACATGCATATATCTTTTGAGAAACTGAAAGTCCCTGAAGACGATAATAAACTCAATTTCAAAAAAATTCTCTAACTCCAACAGGGAATATTTTATTTATAAATTAAAACACCAGGAAAATATGCTTTTAAGTGTTTTCTGATAGTATCTTTTCTTAATCTTCATTTTAGAATCATCAGTTATCTCATTTTTCTCCAATGTTCATTTAAAGACAGTGAAATTAAAAAAAACATTGATGTTCTCTTTTACAAACAATGGGTCACTTCTGATTAAACTTCGATTGAATGTTAAACCTCTAGACTTAAAACAAATTACCTCCTTTGTCTTTTAATTTGAACCCAATTTCTGGCTGCCCTCTGGTTACTCGATTGAAATTAATTGATTTATGAATCAGCTGAAGAGAGATTCAAATTAATAACCGAAAGAGAGAAAGAAGATGTTTTCAAATTATAACCAACATTTCATAAGCCACTAAATTCTCTCTATTAAGATATTTATAACTTAGCAAGTTTCACATTCTATTTTTAGGAGAGTTGAACCTTTGAATTTAACTTCACTTTCGAGACTTTTTATTTTCCTTTGTGAAAATACCATATCATTCATGCTAAAAAAATAAAATAAAACTTAGTCTAGGAAGATGGCTCAAGTGGTAGAGAAAGAGAGTAGAACATGCATCTATTCCCCAGGACTGCAAGAGCTCCCCCTCGAAAAGCACTCCCCCTTGTAGGTCTGGAATCCTTAAATATCACATTGCCTGTCCCATACATTGAATCAAAGGACAAACAGACCCTCAGTGAATCAAAAAGACCCACACAGTCAGACTGAGAAACTGCAGAAGCAATCACTGAATCCGGCTTGGAAGCTTCCCTAAAATTATTGTTACTCTGTTATGAAATGAGAAGATAGGTAAGTTGAGAAAGTGAAAGTAATTATCACCAACCTCTGAATGCATGAGTAGAGATAAGAATTTTGGACTTGGAGTTTGCTTCTGGATGTGCCATTCTGATGACTTTTTTTTTCTTTTTGGGTCACACACAGTGATGCTCAGGGGTTTACTCTTGGCTCTGCATTCAGGAATTACTCCTGGCAGTGCTCGGGGACTATACGGGATGCTGGGAATGGAATTCAGGTTGGCTGTGTGCAAGGCAGACATCCTACCCACTGTACTATCGCTCCAGTCCTCTGATAACTTTTAAGACTCACTTTGCTCTATGACAGTTTCTTGTGTATATTCCACAATTATTCATATAACACATTTGGAATATTATTTTGTATTATTACTAACACTTAATCACTTAATCACTTAAGTGATAGTAATAATCACTTAATCCCCGTTATTCATCGATTTATTCGAGCAGGTGCCAGTAACGTCTCCATTCATCTCGGTTGCGTGCTAGCGTAGCCCAATGGCATCTGTTTGTTCTAGGAACATGCAGAGCCTCAAACCGATCATTCAGGGTCTTGACAAAGAAGTCTGACCATCTTGTAGGTGGGCATCCACGCTATCTTTTGATGTCCCATGGAATTCAATCAGTAATGGCTCTAGTCCAGTGGTTGTCTGTAAACCTCATTACATGTCCAGCCCATCTGATTTTTGATGTCTTGGCAAATGAGACAGCGTCCCTGATTCTTGAGCGTTGATGGAGATCGGAACTCCGAATTCTATCTCTCATTTGAGTGAAGCGTGATATTCCAAGCATAGCTCTTTCGATTCCTCTTTGAGAGACCCGAATAGCATTCTCATCCTGTTTGCGTAGGGTCCAGGTCTCTGAGGCATATGTTAATGCAGGAAGAACAGTGGAATCAAAGAGATGTGCTCGTAGCCGGAGGTTCTTTGTCCTCTTATTTATTTCTTCAATCCTCTTGAAGGCATTCCAAGCCGCTCTCTTCCTCCTGCAACTCAGGTGCCAGGTCATTCATCAAGTTGATTTCTCGACCTAGGTATATATAATAGTTGCATTCGGAGATGGTGGTTCCGTTGAGAGTGAATGGAGGGTCAGGAACGAGGCTGTTTCTCATAAACATTGTCTTCATAAGATTCAGCTGTAGTCCGACCTTTCCACATTCACGGTCAAAGTTGTTCAGCATTTCTGCGCTTGGCTGATGTTTGGTGTTATTAGAATGATGTCATCAGCAAAGCGGAGGTGGTGTAGTTGCCGACCATCTATCTTCACTCCCATGCTTTCCCATTCCAGTTGTCGCATGATGTTCTCGAGGGTGGCACTGAAGGGTTTTGGTGAAATGGTATCACCCTTCCGAACCCCTCTCTTGACATGGATGATCACTTCCTTGTAGAATGGTGAGATCTTGGTAGTGAATCCGCAATAGAGCTCACGAAGGATCCTGATGTATTGAGTTTGTACTCCCTGATTGACTAGGGCTTCCATGACTGCTTCCATCTCAACAGAATCAAAGGCCTTCTTTAAATCAATGAATGTTAGACAGAGCAGCATCTTGAACTCCCAAGAAACATCAATGAGCTTAGTAATCATGTTATTACTATATATAATTCTTAATAATGTTATTACTATATAGTAATCGTGTTATTATTATTATATCCATTAATAATATATTTAAAATATATGTTTTAGTAATAGTTATCATTTTATTCAGTATAATTATATGTGACAATAGTAAAAGCAGAGAGCTTTGAATGGTAGCTAGCACGTGACAGCTCCTTCATAAATGCTAACACATGATTATTTGTTAGTAAATCCTACGAAACTTGGTGTCTCCAAGTTTAGTACCATTTTAGATACATTAATAAATTAACATTTATTTTTAAATATCTTGTAATATTTTTATAACCAAAGATGATCAAATATTATATGCAAAAGAAAAAAAGGTGTTTTATGTACTACACAAAAATATCTATAATTTTTTTGATGATTGTTGAGAATATCATCTGAGATTTAAAACTTCAAAATAGTAAATAATAACAATTCATTGAAAGTATCAAAGAAGGAAGGCAAATCTTAGGAGATGACTAAACTATCAAAGCTCCTTGTGCAGATATAGACAAAAGCCTTAAACATTCCCATTCCCTCTATCCTCATCTGTCACAGTTATTTAAATACTGATGGAGCTACAGTTATTATTCATCCAAGTACAGGATTAAATATAGTCACTGATATCCAGACTCAGACAAAGAACAGGAGAGAGATGTAACGATATAAATACTCAATACGTATAATATTGTGCGTGGCCATTTTGTGCGGGGAAAGAAAGCTAAAACAGAGGTAAAATTTTCATAATTGGGGTCAGAGATGTAGCCTAGCTAGTGGGGCATTCGCCTTGCATGTGCTAAACCCTGGTTCCTGGGACAGCCGGTGGTCCCCCAAGCCCACCCTGAGAAGAAATCCCTGAGCACAGAGCAGAGTCAAAGTACTGAGCCTTGCCAGGTTTGACCCCCAAATTCGCATATATACACGAATGTGTATGCAATAACCATCAGATCTCTAGATGTATGTATGTGCATTACATAAATTGTGTTTGTTAATGCATTGAAGACTTAAAACTACTTGCAATAAGCTAAAAAATGGAGAATGCTATGGCTTAAAGGCCAGTCGCATACTTTAGGGGTAAAGGCAGCTCAGATAGAGATGGGAGCACCAAATAAAGGGTGCTGGGAAGATCTGCCCATGATGGGAGATGCCTGCTGAAAGTAGTCTATGGATTGAATATGATTGCCACCCAATGTCTCTTCTGAAGACCACAGCACCCAAAAGAAGAGAAAGAACAAAAGGGAGTGCCCTGCCACCGAGGCAGGGTGGGATCGGGGATGGGGAGTGGGAGGGATGCTGGGATTGGTGGGGGTGGAGAATGGGCACTGGTGGTGGGATGGGTACTCGATCATTGTATAACTGAAACCCAAGCACAACAACTTGTAAGTTTACATCTGTACCCCATAGTGTTTCACTAACAAAAACCAAAAAATTGAAAAATAAATGGAGAATGCTAGAATTACTGAGTGCAGGATTGGAGGTTTCAGAAAGCTATCCTGTGAGAACCACTTTCTGAGCTTAAATTTGATTGTATTACGTCAGGTAAAAAGGACCTTAGCAAGTTCAAGCAATAGAAAAGTAAGATTTATAACAGAGAACTTGCTCTGTTGTCAAATATTCTGCAAGATTTTGCTGTTAATTGGTTAAAATGTTTAAGTGAGGTTGTCTCAAGGACATGAGGAAAATTTTGGAGGCTGTTAATGCAATGCTAATGGATTTGAACTATATTTTGATGATAATAAAGTGACATTTTTAAGGTTTTAAATTGGAAAAACGTTTCATTAGACAACTTCAACAGTGTCATAGTTCTAACATTATGTGATTTTCATGAGACAATAGTATTTGAATTGTTTTTTCAAAGTAGGGCTGGAGCGATAGCAAAGCGGGTAGGGTGTCTGCCTTGCACGTGACCAACATGGCCCACCGGAGTTCAATTCCTCCGCCCCTCTCAGAGAGCCCGGCAAGCTACCAAGACTATCTCTCCCCCATGGCAAAGCCGGGCAAACTCCCCATGACGTATTCGATATGCCAAACATAGAAACAAGTCTCAAAATAGGGACGTTACTGGACCCACTCGAGCAAATGGATGAACAATGGAAGGACAGTGACAGTGACAGTGACAGTTTGCCTGTATAACTTCACTCTAACATAAGAAAACCATATGTCCAAGATTATTTTCACTTTTATAAATTATAACTTGGTCATAATACAAATATAAAATATTTTTATTATATGCTGTAAAAGCACTTGCTACAAGATAGTTAAAACCAATTAAAGACATTTGATTTTAAAGTTGACTATTTTGATGATTATTATTTAATAATAACAACCAATAGAATGTGAAGATAGAATCTAGTGTAAACATCATAGAACAGTTTCTACAAAACAAGCTCCCTTCCTATATTCATCAGAATGTAGAAGCAAAATTTGTTTAATATTTGCATTCAGTGATGTCCAACATATACAATCCAGCTAAATAATTGATTATTTTTTTAACCTTTAATTATCTCTTTTCTAGAATAACATATCTGATAGTAAATATATTTTTAGCAGAGCTTCATTTCAAATTTACTATGAAAGAGGGTAAGCCTCCAGTGAATGGCAAATACGTCTGCCTTCACTGAAAAATATAATTGAGCAGTGGTATGTTGGACTGTACTTGGCAACTTTCAGAGCTATTACTTCATTGAATGCAAATTTGATTCTGTTGAGACGGAAGCGGTCATTGAAGCCCTAGCCAATCAGGGCATTCAAGCCCAATACATCAAGATCCTCCGTGAGCTGTATTGCGGATTCACTACCAGGATCTCACCATTCTACAAAGAAGTGATCGTTGATGTCAAGAGAGGGGTGCGGCAGGGTGATACCATTTCACCGAAACTCTTCAGTGTCACCCTCGAGAACATCATGCGACGACTGGAATGGGAAGGAATGGGAGTGAAGATAGATGGTCGGCAACTACACCACCTCTACTTTGCTGATGACATTGTTTTAATAACACCAAACATCAGCCAAGCGGCACAAATGCTGGCTGACTTTGACCGTGAGTGTGGAAAGGTAGGACTACAGCTGAATCTTACGAAGACAATGTTTATGAGAAACAGCCTCGTTCCTGATGCCCCATTTGCTCTCAACAGAACGACCATCTCCAAATGCAACAGCTATGTGTACCTAGGTCGAGAAGTCAACATGACAAATGACATGGCACCCGAGCTGCGCAGGAGGAAGAGAGCGGCTTGGAACGCCTTCAAGAACGTCGAAGAAATAGCTAAGAGGACGAAGAACCTCTGGCTCCAGGCACATCTCTTTGATTCCACTGTTCTTCCTGCATTAACATATGCCTCAGAGACCTGGGCCCTAAACAAACAGAATGAGAATGCTATCCAGGTCTCCCAAAGAAGAATAGAAAGAGCTATGCTTGGAATATCACGTTTCACTCAAATGAGAGAAAGAATCCGGAGTTTTGACATCCTTCAATGATCAAGAATCAGGGACGCTGTCTCATTTGCCAAGGTGTCGAAAATCAGATGGGCTGGTCACGTAATGAGATTTAAAGACAACCGCTGGACTAGAGCTGTTACCGACTGGATTCCACGGGATGTCAAAAGACCGCGTGGCCGCCCACCTACCATATGGTCAGACTTCTTTGTGAAGATCATGAACGATCGGTTTGAGGCTCTTCATGTTCCCAGAGCGAACAGATGCCATTGGGCTACACGAGCACGCGACAGGGACAAATTGAGACGTTATTGGCGCCCACTCGAGCAACTCGACGACTAACGGGAAGTTAAGTGATTAAGTGAATCATCAAAATAGTTTAGCAAAAACTCCCAAAGAACCTATTTTTAAATGAGATAATGTAAACTCAAGATTTTAATATGATTAAAGAAAAGTAAAATCTCAACAAACATAGACCTAGTAATTTTTAGAATTTATATTTTGCAGCTTCCTATCCTAAGAATTAGTATTGTAGTAATTAGTATCTAGTAATTCCTAGAAAATATCCTAGAAACTGGGTGGGTCTTTTTTCCTTTCATCTAAAGAAATTGTAGGTAAGGAAGGTTTGTCTTCCCCAGAAAAAAAGGACAAATTAGCAGGATCCCAAAGAAAGCAGTATTGGTTTAGTCATCATTATTAACATTTAATCAACAGCAAGTAACTTTTCTAAGCAATCCTCAAAACTGCCAGACATTCACACTATGAAACATTGATAGTAATTGTGAAATGGTTCAGTGAAGGACTGAGTTTTCTCTTAGCTTTGCAGCATTTAGATCTTTGTTTTGCTGAGTCACATACTTTAAATGCAAAAACAGAAAAAAGCTGAAAATTGTAAATACATAAGCTCAGCAAGATATTGATTATATGGTTCTCTCAAATAGGAGAATCATATTTTACACTACCACAAATTTTCATATACACATGTGAGTAAAGTGTATATATAAATACATATATAAAATATATATTTAATAGCGAAGAATGAGTGCATTCCACTTACTTAGTAAAAGTGCCATATCTCCATATTTTATTATTTTTTAATTTTAGTATTTCTGATGTTCTTTTAGAAGGAATCATTCTAGACTTCATATTTGTTATTTTTGAGGACTTACATCTGGTGGGCTGGAGCAATAGCACAGCAGGTAGGGTGTTAGCCTTGCACGCAGCCAACCTGGGTTCAATTCCTCTGCCCCTCTCCGAGAGCCCTGCAAGCTAACGAGAGTATCCCGCCCACATGGCAGAGGCTGGCAAGCTCCCCATGGCATTTTTAATATGCCAAAAACAATAAAAACAAGTCTCACAATGGTGACATTACTGGTGCCTGCTCTAGCAAATCAATGAACAACAGGAGGACAGTCTACAGTACTACACATTCTGGTGGTGCTCAGGGCTTGCTCCTGGCTCTGAGCTTTAGTATTATGCCCTGCAGACCTCAGGGGACCATACACTGTGGACCATATGCAGTGGGTCAAACTCCCTTCCTATATTCATCAGAATGTAGAAGCAAAATGTGTTTAATATTTGCATTCAATGATGTCCAACATATACAATCGAGATAATAATTGGATTGTATATAACTCAGGCCAGACAAGTGCCCTATTTGCTATATTATCAATCACTCTGGCCACTTGTTCTAGTTTTCAAATATAGCTCTGAAGTTATATGAAAAAGATTGAATATTCTTTCCTGTATTTTTTTTGTTTTAATTTTCCTATTGTTTCAAACTACACTTTTTTTCCCCTTATACACTAGAGTATGACAAGGGACTCTTAGGTGGGTTCAATCCCCACATGGACTAATAGGCATCTTTGTCATTGAAAACATTTCCTTTCTGGGTCTCCATTCTTATCCTAGTTATTGGTCTTGAAAATATGTTTTGCTGTCCAAAGGGAAACTGGCTCAACAAAGACAATGGCTTAGAACAAACAATCATCATTATTATAAAGTTCAAGTCTCATGGGAATTTGGATCAATAGGATTATTTTGTCTGTGTTTATACTATGGTGATATCAAGGAACAGTGAGGGATAAAGATCTTTATTTTGCCTTGCGTTTTTATATATGATAAGAGCAAATGAAATATACAAAATCTGTTATAGTGACAAAATTATATTAGCTTTTCTTTACTATAATATCACTGAAAGCATTTACTTTTTTCATGGAACATACAAATCAGTAAACTCGTAAGGAAAAAAGTAAAAGATCATTATAGTTCCCATGAATTCATTTCATAAATTATAGTATTATAAAATAAACCATTGCTTAAAAGACTTATTTAAAAGACAAATGCACATCCTTACTCAACGACTCTAAAAATGCTTAAAGCATTGTCTCATTTTGCATTCAAGGGTACTGCCAAAGTCTGTGGAAGCATGAAGGAGAAAGAAACACTGGGAGAGAAGATAAAAAGAAAAAGCAGAACAAAAATATGTCTTGTGTCTGCACTGCAGGCTCTCAGTTTTTTATGGAATGGATTTCTCTTCAATAAATAAAGCATTGGGACTAGAACTCATTTTGCAGATGAACTGATTCTAATAAATTATGTATTTTCGAATTTTTAATATGGGAATGTAGGTTTAGGAAAAATGGAACTAATTTATTCTATTTAAGAGACTTAGAGAAAATATTTTAATAGAAAGGATATTTTAAATAAATTGGATCTTAGCCCACAAACTGAAATTGCAAAATCTCATCTCACAGTGGATGAAAAATAACAAACAATAAAAAAGCACAGACAAATCGTATTATTTAAGACATGACACTTAAAGCACTGTAAATTCTGTCAGCAGGGGTAATCAAACGACAGAATTCTCTTCCATCCTTTGCGACTAATGCTGGTGACCTGAGACAAAACTCTTAATTTCACCTCATTTCACTTCCAATGAATGTGAAGCACCTACCTTTCTTTTAAAGTAAATTTCAGATTTGCTACTTAGATTTGGTGTTTCTTCTCAATATGTCACCTGTTTCTCTGACTCTATCCATGGTTTCTCAAACCAGAGTGCATATTAGAATTACCCAGAAAATTATTAAAAATCATAGATGCCCGGACTCCATTGGAAACAAATTAGAATCAAAAGACTAAACTGAAAGGATACTTTAGAAAATGAATGCACTAAAATCAACCTCTCCTTTCTTTGGAGGTGTGTAAGAGAACAAAGACATGAGTTTTTAGCATATGCTAGTTTATTATACTCTTAAACTACATTGCAGCTGATACCTGATTTTATATCATTTCAAAGAATGGTTTCTTTTCCCTGAAACTAATGTATACTTAAAAATACAAACAAACAAACAAACTAGGAGATAATATGTCTTATCACTGATCTTTTCTTTTTTTCTGGGGGCTCTATTCTATTTAATTTTTTTAATATACTTTTTATTTATTATTTATTTATTTATTTTTGGCTTTTTGGGTCACACCCACAATGCTTAGGGGTTCCTCCTGGCTCTGCACTCAGAAATTACTCCTGGCAGTGCTCGGAGGACCTTATGAGATGCTGGAAATCAAACTCGGGTCAGCTGAGTGCAAGGCAAATGCCCTACCCACTGTGCTATTGCTCCAGCCCCTTTATATATATTTTTAAAAGATAGATGGCACTCTATTAATCTATAGATGAGTGAAAAAATGTGACTAGCTCAAATTATGAGTAGAAGCAAGTTTTAAATTATAACAAAATTATTTTAATGTATTAGTGTAGAAAGAAGAAAAGTATAACTATAAATTAAATATAGGCTACTATTATCCATGCAAAATACTATGAAAGTATTTGATAGAAATTCCACTAAATGTATTAAATATATGGGATTGCATATGATTTTCTTGTTACACTATTATTTCCCTTCTACATTCTTTATAACACAATGTGCACGCATTGTTTTCATAAATGAAAGCTTTTTAATTAAATATATATACTTGAATTTAGTACATAATTAAATATGTTGTAATTATATGTAATTACATTATATATTTATATATACTATTAAATGTAATAAAATGATATATTTTATATATGCCTATAATAAGCTTCCATGGCATTTCCAACTGAAAAAGCCTGGCTTAAAGCCATAAGTTTCAACATGTTCACAAAAGAAGCTAAATTCTACAATCCACCTGCATCCACTCTTCTGTGTAATATCTTTTCATACTCATTGAGTGAGCTGCAATTCAATAGCTTTTGTAGTCTTCTCTTTTTTCTCCTTTTGGTAAGGCATGAAAGACATTAAAAAAAAAACATAAACAACTCAATTGCTTGTTAAATGTTGTTAAGGATATGCACTGACCCAGGAAAATCACCATAGCCGTCAAATGTGGTGCTGAAATTTCAACATCCCTGCTAATTTATTGTTTACAAAAAAGCAAGTAGTGACCTGAAATTTCTTTATTCTTCTCTGACACACCAGCTAGAAAAATTAAGCCAAAGAAAGCAAAGGAAGAATGTTAGGTCTCTCTAAAACTGAAAGCCCTTGAGTGCTGTAACACAATGCATCACCCTACCAGAAAAAAAAAGTTTTTAATGAATATCCAGTCCCTTGAATACTATAAGTCTATGAGCCAAATTTATCCTAAAGTAAACTTCTTTAGTCTGGGTGTTACAAAAAATGTATCTCTCTCTCTCTTTCTCTCTCTCTCTCTCTCTCTCTCTCTCAGAGAGAGAGAATGGTTTACTTTCTTTGGCCATTCTCTTACCTACTCTTTTATGTCATAATCAGCAGCAATAACTTTAAGTGTTTTCTGGTAATAAATGACACTGTTCCATTTCACTAACCTTGCTCAGAACAGCACAAAGAGGAAGCCTTGCCTCCTTCCCACCAGACATTAGGATTCCCCCTTCATTGGTTGAGATTTTCTGCCATATGTCACTGTCACTATCACTGTCATCCCATTAATCATAGATTTACTTGAGCAGGCACCAGTAGTGTCTTCAATAATAATAATAATAATAATAATAATTATTATTATTATTATTATCTGTCACATAACCTCACCACATTCCTACTTTTAGCACCTGGTTCTAATATATGTGCTGGGAAATGAAATATTCATTTGTATTTTGAGATTTAAGAGTTTATATTCTGTCAGATTTAAGTCCTTTGGCACACTGGAAAAAAAAAAACTCAATACCATTTGGAGTTGCATGATTTTTTTGGGGGGGTGAGGGGCGTTCTGCTCCTCTTCAATTCTTTGTCTTAGTCGCTTCAGAATATATGAGATAGAGTGGCAAACTAAGAAATAGTTGATAAAATGGACTTGGGAGGATCAAATTGCTAAGCTCCAGATTTAAAGACCCTAGGCCTTGAGTTTAAACACTTTTCTTAGGTAGCTGTATGAGGGAAAGGTTTCCTTTGGGTTTTCTCGT
Organism: Sorex fumeus; assembly: GCF_029834395.1. Classification (NCBI taxonomy): domain Eukaryota; kingdom Metazoa; phylum Chordata; class Mammalia; order Eulipotyphla; family Soricidae; genus Sorex; species Sorex fumeus. The sequence continues at coordinate 40,309,920 of NW_026606067.1, read as the reverse complement.
CAAGTGAGTAGAGTTAGGAGTAATCTCTCAGCACCATTGGTGTGGGCCAAAACACAAGCAATCAAAAAATAGGTAGCAAGCTATAATCAATACCCTAAGCATGTAATGCCCTGGGTCAGAGAGGGTTGGATTCAGGTCCTCCATATGGACCCCCAAGAACAACTAGGAGTGATTCTTATGCACAGAGCCAAGAGGAAGCCAAAACTATCTGGGTATTGTCTTCCGAACACAAACAAGTAAGCAAATAAATTAAAATATACCATCCTTGTTTACTCTAAGGATATGCACTCTAATATTTGATGGTTTATTGTAGAACATGGAGATAATACAGATAATTTTAATTAATGTTAATCAAAACACTCAGGTGAAACATAATAATTTTCAGGCTAAGGACCAAATGATCATTTGAAGAAGGAGGTGTGGTAAAGCAAAGATCAGACTGAGGCTGAGATTAGAGAAGTCTGCAAATAGTTTGTCTTTTGCTTTTCTCCAAATGAAATTCATCTTTTTAAACTAATGATCCTAGTTTCCATTCAAAACATCTTTAGTTTATATTATGTTCACACGCTGGCCCAGCAGCTTGCAAGGGAAATACCCTATGGTTGTGCTATCGCTCCAGCCTATATACACATATTATATAAATAGAAAATATTATAAATGCATACATTTTATGTTATATAAACTGTATAAAATATTTATTTTTTGAGTGGTGGGGGAGTCCAAAAAAGTGTTCAGCAAGCCCAGGGCCCCTATCAGAGATTCCCAGGCAACTATGAGACAGTTCAATGTGAGGACCGAAGGACGCAGTACATTTTGGGTCATGTAGTGACAGAATTTATCAGGGAGATTCCAGCAGTACTAGGGTGCCTCCATGGCTGCACCCAATGATGATACAGGGACCATGTGTGCACTGAGATTAATAAAAGCTTGACTACGTGCAATACATGGACTTAATCTCTGTACTATTTTTCTGGCCCCTTAAAGAACATATTGACTTCGACTTTGTTCTCACTGTTTTTCAAGAGTGTAGTGCCAAAAATTCATGTCAGATATCAGAACATAAATCAGAAGACAAGACACTGGAGAGCATCCACTGAAGGAGGGAAACACCACAGGGCAAAGATCCTGGTAGCATTGAAGTTACATGCAGACAAGGGATGTCAAATCTATGTTGATTGTGATAAGGTTTAGTAGACTCGACAGGGCAAAAGGAAGTGGGTATCTCATTAAGGGTACTGCAAAGCCTTTAAGAAGAAACCATTTTATAACTTGGGTATCTTTTGCCTAGTTAGTAAAGTGTGTTAGTAAACACAGTTATTGAGGGCTAGAGTGATAGTATGGAGAGCAAACCACGTGCCTTACATGTGAAAAACCCAGAACCCTACATGAACTGAGACCACAGGGAGTGAACGCTGAGGATAAAGCCAGGTGTATGCCCAAAGCTCTACTTGGTGTGGCAACAATCACACAAAAACAAAACAAAACCAAAATAATGATTGCTGTTAGGAGCAAGAGAAAACAAGGAATTCAAATTTGTTTGATTACTATAGATTTTTAGTATATTTGAAGAAAAGTTATGAATTTGATTTTATACTGAAAAATAATATATGGAATACTAATGATCTAATGGAAATAAACAAAGATATCAATGCATTTAGATAAAAAGAATTTCATTTATGTTAAATTACAGAAGGTAATGACCTATTGAATTTTATAAGAAAAAGTTTGGTTTAGGGGAAATGTAAAAGATTTTCATGTTAATTTTTTAATAGAAAATTATCATGATGACCATAACTCACTGTGGACTGTTTCATCTACTTGATGACAATTGGTTATTCTGATTAACTATTATACATAATTTTGTATTATTAATTTTATAATTCTTATTCTTATAACATTTATGCAAGTTTAAAATTATTTCCAAGTAAAATGTTCTTAAAAAATATCAAGACCTAATTCTGCATATGGGATTTGAAGTCTTTCATAAATTGCTTCTCTCGCTAACCTCTTTCCAGTTCCCAAAACATATTGAAACTTTCTGTTTATTCAAGCTCTATGGTATGTTTTTATCTGTACCCTTTAGTATTAAGTAACATTTTATATAACTCCTTTCTTAACTTTGTTATCCTACTGATCCTGAAAACCCATATAAATACCATGTTTAGACATTTTTATCAGAATTAAGTGCTCATATCTTTCCCTAAAGATATATATATACACACATATATAATAGATGGGTAGATCAATAGATACCTAGCTTTTTATACATTCACTTATCAACATGTCTTTTATGTTAGAAATATAATATCATGTCTATAACATGACCATGATATGTGTTCAATAAAAGTTTAAGAGTTCCAAGCAATTGAAAAAATATAAGAAAGGCCAGGTCCCTTTCTTATATTTTTTCAATTGCTTAAAATCCATTTTAGCATAAGAAAAGACATGTATTGGGCCAGAGATATAGAAAAGGGCTAAGTGTTTTTTTGGTATGTATCTTTTACTGGTTTGGTACCTGGTACCCCATGTGGTCTCCTGAGCCCAGTCAGATGTAACCCTTAAGAACAGAGTCAGGAGGAATCCCTGAACACACTTGGGTGTGATCACATAAGCAAAATAAATAACATAAGATTCATCGGTTTATAAATCAATGAAGACAGAACTCTGAATGTGACATGTCATCACTCATTTTTATTACAATTTATCTCTGATACAGCACTATAGGGTTTAAGCATATGACCTTCGTGAAGTATGACTTGGTTCCATCCCCACCACCACATGATCCCCCATTGTCAGGCGCAAGCACTGGCAGGGGGAGCAGGGGAGACTCCAGCTCAGGCTAAGAATCACCAGGAGGGTCCTTGAGACTGACATGGGTGGTGTGCCGAGTTTAAGCACAGCTTGGACAGCCTTTACCCAGAAAACTGAGGTAGAATAGCAGAAGATAGAGCGGAAATTTTCCATTTGCATTCATCAGAATTAAGACCTTTGTCATAGAAGCTGCTAAACTACTCCTGTAGTTAAGTGAAAAGACTCGTAGGTAGTGCTGAATATGTCTGTGTGACTTTCAGTGTCTGCACAAAGTGTTTGGGAACCACTTTGGCCTACCTCTCCCTTGCCTCTCCTGAAATGCCAGGTGATGCCCAAAAGACCTCACTTCATTTCTTCTTGGAATGAATGTCTGAACTTTGGATAAAATTATATGATAAAGGCTAAAATGTATTGGAACATAGGTATTTTATGTCACCCCCTTATTATTTAACAAGAGAAAATAATAAACAATTTCATATACCCTCAATGAAGTGGATTTAGTGAGCACCTCCTGAGCAGTGCTCATGAGACTTGGGGACCTCGCTGATGATTCCACAAACCAGGATGAGTGTACAACGCAAAGTTCTAAGGATGCAGTGTTGCTCAGAGCCTGTGGTGCAGAGGATCAGCCAGGCCACAGCTGTGGTAGTCTGGGAACACCAAGTCTACTTTCATGATGCTCAAGAAAAGAGGTGGTGCAGGGAACTGAACCCAGGTCAGACACATGCTAGGCATGTGCCCTTACTGCTGAACTATTCCTCTCCCAAAACAGAAGACTGTTGAAAAGAGATGAGAAATACAAGATAAAAGATATTGAAAATGTACTATTTACTGGTACTACACTCCTGACAAACAACCATTAAGAAATCACAATAGCCTTATGTATTCTGGCAAATAAATAACTGTAAAGGACAAACCTTCTCTCACCTATTGAGATAGGGCCCATTTCCACCATTCTCTTGGTGCTCATAACATCTGTAAGTGACTCTAAATCTTTTATTTCATTGAACAGCCTCTAGGAAACCCCAGGTTCCCCTGCCTTTCTGCGAGGTATTAACTATCAATGATTATTTCCTCCCCTTAGAACAGTCTAAATAAAATTCCTCCTTAATGAAAAAAAAAAGTTTAAGAGTTCATTGTTGGTTAATTATTAATTAGTACTACTGATTGACTGATTAGATCATCATTGATACCAAATGACTATTGGTTCAATAAATAGTTCACTAAGAAATGGATATAAGCATATATTCATATATATCAAATTATATTAAATATAACTGAATTTTTAAAAATTTTCCGATGGGGGGTGGGAGGGATACTGGGATCCGTGGTGGTGGGAAGTGGGCACTGGTGGAGAGATGGGTATTTGATCATTGTATAATTGAAACCCAAGCACAAAAGTTTGTAAGTCTACAACTGTACCTCACGGTGTCTCACTAATAAAAATTAAAAAAATAAATTAAAAAAAAAATAAAAAACAAGTCTTTTTGACCACAAAAAAAAATTCCTATACACATTATTCTGAGAGTTGCAACAACTTGTGGGATATACAATATATATTAGTCTCATAATATATTATGTATAAATATCTATAATATATAATATCAATATTTTATATATATTATATTCCCATAATAAGACTAATATCCATGGTCAGGGTAAACAGGGGTCAGTAGGACTGGTCAATCATTGGAAGCTTGCCACAAGGGTGTGTGTGGATGAAGGGCAGTTAAGATAGAAAAAGGACCAACATGACAATAGTTGTTGAAAATAATCATTTTGGATGGGAGCTGAGTGTTGAAAGTAGGTAAAGTGATATAACCGATAACCTTTCATTATCTGTGTTGCAAACCATAAGTTCCAAAAGGGGGGGGGGTTAGAGAGAGACAGAGAAACAGAGATACAGAGAGAGAAGAGAGAGACAGAGAGACAGACAGAGACAAAGAGACAGAGACAGAGAGAATGAAAAACACCCGCCATAGAGACTGGCAGAATAGGGGTGGTGGGAGGGAAATCAGGACCATTGATGGTGGGAAATGTACACTGGTGTAGGGACGGGTACTGGAACATTACATGTGATTGAGCCACAACCATGAACAACTTTGTAACTGTGTATATCACTATCATTCGATTTTATAAAAATTAAGAAAAGGTCTAAAATGCTGAATTCTAATATTATTGATATCTATCAACTGCTGTAAATTAGAGCTTGGCTCAAATCACTTGATATCCTATGTTCCTGATATATTAATCACTTTTAAAAACTATAGTGGCCCTTCCCGCCCTGCCAAAACCAGGAGTTGCCCCCCACGAGCAGCTCTCTGGCACAGCCATGGCCCCAGAGGCACACGGACCTAATTCAGAACCCAGCAGCTTTTGGCAGAAATGTGAATGGACTATGTGGCAAGCTATGGTACCATGCCCCCCTCCCCCAGGAAGGAAAGGGTGTCCATCTCTTCCACCTTTTTTCCCCCACCAGCATGGTGGCTACCGCCTCAGAGCTTATGGGAAGCCAGGTGTGAGCCGGTGGTGATGGGGCAACTGCGGCCTCCTGGGATGGGGGGCGGAACTGGCATGCCCTTCTTGCCCCGCCGAGACCACAATTTCCCCCCTACAAGTGGCTCTCCAGCACGACCATGGACCCAGAGGCACACAAACCAATCTCAGATCTATGCTGCTTTTGGCAGAAATACCTCCAGACTTAATTAGCAAATTATCATAACCAGCAATAGAAAACAAAAACTATTTCACGATGCCTTTTCAGTAGGTCTGATTGTTGGGGTAAAATTCCAAATAATAATGATGCATCTTTTTGTTGAAATAATGAATGTAATCAAAATAGAGAGAGAGAGAGAGAGAGTTAAGTGGAAATCATCTGCCTCACAGGCATGAGGAGGAGAGGGATGGGGTGTATGTTGGGGTTCTAGGTGGTGGAAAGTATGCACTGGTGAGAGAATGGGTGTTTGATCATTGTATGACCGAGACTTAAACCTGATAGCTTTGTGGCTGTGCTCACAGTGATTCAATATATATATATATATATATATATATATATATATATAAACATTCGAGAAGAGCATTTGATTTACTAGTAAAATTAGAACAAACATCTTAATATATGTACATATATCATATCTGTATGCATATGATAGTATATCATATAGTGTGATTAATACTATGATAACATTGTTTCTATTTTAATTATTAAAACGATATTTTAATGTACTTACAGATACTAAATTGTGTTTTAAAGTAAACTTTAGTTATCTAAAAATCAACTTAAAAAACTATGCGCATTTAAGGTGTGAAATAAAAATGAAGTCGTTCATGTAGCTATATTAGCCATACGCCTAAATTTGTCTTCCTGAGAAAGAGACAGAGAGTGAGAGGGAGAGAGAGAGAGAGAGAGAGAGAGAGAGAGAGAGAGAGAGAGAGAGAGAGAGAGAGAGAGAGCGAAAGTCTTTGTCTTACACAGATTTTTCTGTATCATATTTAGAAATGCAGATGGGAAGCTTAAATTAGGCAATGGTTAACAGGAGGAAAGGCATTTGCTTTTAAACTGTTGGAATTGATTTCAAGTTCAAATCTTTTGAAATAAAACAATGTCCAAATGAAACAATGGTGCTTGGTCTGGTAAATTGGCATAAGTTTGCTGAAAATTTAAATGTGTTTATGGAACAAAATGGAAATGAAAAGAGTTAAAAGCTTTGGGTTATGATGAAATCATTTAAAATTTCCCCAAAGCCTACATGCTTATTAACTTTTTCCATGCCTCTCCAGGTATTCTCCTTACCATTTGATATTTCTTCTAAGACAGCTTTTGCCCTCAAGAAAGGAATGATCAATGAAAATGAGATGTGTTTCTTCTAGAAATAAGCATTATAGAAAAGGTATAAATACTGAAAATTGAATGTCTTGGGACCTGGGAATAGGAGGAAATACAAATAGAGAGATACTTATATAGAAGCATATACACATATACATTGAGATGTAACATTTTCTTTCTAGACAGGACATACAAAAGCGGGGGGTTTGGCTGCAGCTATCCAGCACTGGCCTTCTGATACTAAGCCCTGATTTTACTCCCCGGAACCACAAAGCAAACGAAGATACATACATAGGATGCACAACTGAGAACATTCTGAATAAATTCTTCAACATAAATAGAAATATTCATATATATTCCTAAGATTATGTACAGGTTGACTCAAGTTTCACTGTAGCACTGTCCTCCCATTGTTCATAGATTTGATCCAGCAGGAAGCAGTTAATGTCTCCACTATGAGACTTGTTGTTACTGTTTTTGGCATATCAAATACATCATGGGGAGCTTGCCAGGCTCTGCTGTGCGGGCGGAATACTCTCAATAGCTTGCCAGGCTCTCTGAGAGGGGCAGAGGAATTGAACCTGGGTTGGCTGTGTGCAAGGAAAATGCCCTACCCGCTGTGCTATCGCTCCAGCTTGACTTAAGTTTCAAATTTATAAGTTACATATTGGCATTTAATTGTATTAAAATTAAAGATTAGAAATGATAAGAGATAACATTGTATTTTCAGGGCCCAGGAATTGCATTTTGTGAAAAAATCTAATAATGATGTATAAAGATTAATCTTGGGCATTTTATGTAATGCAAAATATATATATATATATATATATATATATATATATAAAGGCCACTACCCGAAACTTTTTCTACTATAACATTGATTTGTACATATCTATAGGCAGTCTCATATAATAGAGTTAAAACATTAGCCATTTATCTGAGGAATAAACTGCTAAAGAAGGCTTAGTCGTGAGTCAAGTTGCTTATATTCTATTTTCATTAAAATAACAGAAATGTGACCTCGAGAGACTATATAGAGGTAAAGATGCTCTAAGTGTATGTAGTTGACCCCAGGTAGATCTCTGGTATCACATGGAGTCCTCCAAGCACTGCTAGAAATAACGCCTGAGCAGAGAATCTGGAATATTTGTTGAATACGACTGGGTGTAACCCAAACAGTATCCCTACCAAAAACAGACATTAGGCAAATAAGTAAATGAAACAATATGGTATTGGAGAGATAAAGCTCTGTAGCACTGCCCTCCCATTGTTCATCAGTTTGCTGGAGCAGGCACCTGTAATGTCTCCATTGTGAGACTTGTTACTGTTTTTGGCATATCAAATATGCCATGGGGAGCTTGCCAGACTCTGCCATGCGGGCGGGATACTGTAGGTAGCTTGCCAGGCTCTCCGAGAGGGGCAAAGGAATCGAACTTGGGTCGGCCACATACAAGGCAAACACCCTACCCGCTGTGCTGTCACAGAGGTAAATTGCGTACCTTGCCTGTGTCCAACCCTGGTTCCAATCCTGGCACCACATATGGTCCCACAAACTGCCAGGAGTGATTGCTGAGAACAGAGCCAGGAGTAAGCTCTGAGCACAGCAGGGTACAGTGCAATTTCCCCAAAATAAATTAATAAGTAAATAACAAAATTACACTAAATTCAAACAAAAGAAATGTAAGAGCTGCCAATGTACCTCAGCTGTAGAGGAGTTGCGTTGCAACTGTACTTTGCTTTGATGTTTTCCTTGATGGAATTCACAGCTTGTCTTCTCCTGGTTGTTCTCAAATGGTGATCCAATGAAGAACAGAGAACTCTATTTCTACCTCCTAATGTTATGTGTTTTTACTTTTATTCTGACATAATTCATGTCACTAACATCCTATTGTATAACCACGATTAAGAAATTCATAGAGATTTATTATAAAAGTTAAAAGTATAAGTAAACTGTTTAATATTCCCTCTATGATAAGTATTATTCATTGCAGAGTCAGACTGTTAGACTTACTTGTTTCTGACTATGAGATAAATTTCCCAATAGCACTCAAAAATATTATTTGTATCGATTTTCCTTTCTTACTTATTGACGTAAATCAAAATGTACTTGTCTGTTTCATATTTTATAAAATATCATGGTTAGGCTTCGTTTTGGGTCTTTGTTTTGTTTTTTAATGCTGGGATTTCTGATCTTTGTTTGATTGATTTTTTATTCTCCCCGAGAGAAAATCGTTTTATCTTTATAATATACCAAGTAGCTGCCAGATCAAAACAAGTTTGATTCTTTTTTTTTTTAATTGGTCACACATGGCAATTCTTAGGGCTTACTTGTGGCTCTCAAGAATCACTCCTAGTGAGGCTCCGGCGACTATACTGGATGTCAGGGATCGAACCCAGAGCAGCCATGTGCAAGCCTCGTGGCCTCCCCACTATGCAATGGCTCTGTTCCCTCATTATCCATTGTCAAAACCCATTACATTCTTCCTGAAGCTCATTTCTTTTAAAATCTATTTTGACATGCAAGTTTAACATTTGAATTATTACTTTCATATTTGAATTGGGTCTTCCTAGCATTCCTAGTGGCTTTGGTAATTTTTGTTCTATTTCAGATACCTTTGTTCTCAGGCTCCTTATCAGACCATCTAGTTTCTTTTTGTATAACTCCTTAACTTTGCATTTATTTTTTCTTACCACTGACTCAGGGGCTATACCATTTTTTTTGTTATGAATTACTAGTTTTGATGGGCAGGAGCAATAGCACAGCGGTAGAGCGTTTGCCTTGAGCACAGCCAGACTGACCAAGCTGGGTTCGATTCCTCCCGCACCTCTCAGATAGCCCAGCAAGCTACAGAGAGTATCTTGCCCACATGGCAAAGCCTGGCAAGCTACCCATGATGTATTCAATATGCCAAGCACAGTAACAACAGGTCTCACCATGGAGACGTTACTGGGCCCGCTCGAGCAAATTGATGAACAATGGGAGGACTGTGATACCATGACTAGTTTTGACCATCTATTTCTAAAGTTTAAAAACATCTTTTGTTTAGTAACATATAAACATTTAGAGAAGTGTTGTGTGTTTTGTGTGTGGGGTGGTGGTGTTGCTCTGTACTCAAGACTCACTCCTGGCTATGTACTCCTGGTGGTGCTCATGGGGACATATTTGGTGCCAGGGATCAAACAGGGATTGACCGAAGGAAAGCACCTAGACTCCTTTACTATCTCTAGCTTTTAAACAAATTTAAAAAATAAAATAAAGTGCATGCATGAGAGGTAAGAATAGTGAGTCTGTAAAATTGAAAAAAAAAATGTTCTCTGTTTGTAATTCAACACACTTCTCTGATACACTGAACTCTAAATCCTAGGTTAAGATGTTTTTTTCTCTAAAATATTCAAAGTTGTTTTCCCATTTTCTGTGACAATCTAGGGTTATTAATAAAATTCTGGTGTGTCTTTTGTAATTCTTTTGTAGATAGTATGCTTTTCAAAAATCAGATCTAATCCTCGGTCATTTGTTAACTTTTAGGTTTTGGAAGCTTTGCGCTTCTTATTATTTTTATATTAAAATGTTCTTATTATTTTTTTAGATTTAGTATTTTTAGAACTACTAGAATACCATTACTAGAGTACTAGAATAAACTACTAGACTATAGCAACTACTGGAATATAATCAGCAGTATATAATTTTAAGAACAGAAAACAACATATAGGACTAGGATACAGGACAATGGTCAGGAAACCTGCATTGCATGTAACCCAGAAGCAATTCCCCCCATTACTGTTGGGAGAAAAGCCCCTTTTGGTCTTCTTTGAAGTGAATCCCAGGTCATGGGCCCAGGCAGATGTTCCCAGATTACTCAGGAAGCCTGTTGCAATGTGTACTTATCACAGGTCAATTCAACCATGGGACGGGACTTTTCTGGCAGATGTGCAGTCACCGTTTAACCACTGTAATCACATAGGAGAGGTGTCACCCTATCTAGAGAAAACTCTTGTTTGTTCTGAGCACTGTGAGTATGTGACTGTCCCTGCATGCCCACACCTATATAAGCCATGCTGGGCGCTCAATAAAGTTGGAACCGCCTGACAGGACCCCTGCCTCTCTCATTTGCTCCTTTCTCGGTTGTGAAGGTGGTGGCCTAGGAACATGCTCTTTTCCCCAGACCTTTCTATTTTACATGGAGTGTAGTTTGGTGGCCCTCAGCCCTCTGTGTGGCAGCCCCTTGCAGGTCAAGGGGACCTGCTTGAGAGAGGACTGGGCAGAGACCCCAACAATTATGTGCTTCCCAGGTATCAGGGGATACAGCCCCGAAGACCCTCAATTCTGCCAAGGTCATTTGGGTAACCCCCATCAATACAGGGACTACGCAGCATCACATCCTTGGGTCTTATAGCATTGAATGGCTGACAAAGCTGACCAAGAATCTCCAGTAGAGCTTACAATGTCAAATATCTACGTTCAAAATATATATATATATATATATATATATATATATATATATATTCCTTCATTCCTGCAAAATATTCCAGTGCTAGCCTACTATGGTATATAAAATGCCCATAATTGTGACAATTTGTGGAAGAAGAGAGATATTTCCAAGAATACTTACAAAATCACAAATAATGATAATAGTTTAATTCATTAGCATCTGTTGGATGTCTTAGCCAGTACTTTATTCACTGGAAGTGCAGCGTTCTATACCATACCTGATGCCAAGAACTGAAACAGTGTGAGTCACATAAGGCAAGAATCTTACTTCCTGTATGATTCCTCTGGCTCTTCAGCAGAAACTTTTATAGCCCACATACAGAAACATTGTCCCTGGTATGCATGCAGTAAGTTATCATTATGAATACTATGCCATGAAGGGTGTAACAAAGGTATCCTTTCAAGGCAGTAAGCAGCACTGATACTTAAGACCCACACATTGTTGAATAAAATGATCCAAATAATCAATTTAACCTCATATGTATTTCAACTTGTAAAACACCAAGTCATTAACCTTAACAATGTCGATGTACTCTGACTACCAAATTCAACTAAATGAGTGTCCAGGGGAATATTTAAGAGTACAGTTCATGAAGAGTAATGGACTAAAAACATTACCAAGGACTGTTAGAGGAAATAATCTGAGTACACTGTGAAGGATTAACTTGAAAGAATGAGAATCTCGAGAGGTAGCTATATGGAAAGGTGCCATCCATAAGAGCGTTTTTTTTTTTCTCTCAGAATAGCAACTGGCCATTAAACTTGGTGTTGAGTTAAAATAGACTGTGGGGGAATGGGGACATTTTCCTACTTTAAGACATAATTCATTCCATATCCATCATTTAAATGGCATATGATAATTTTGTAATTCACAAAGACTAAATAAAAATTTTAAAAGGCATATGATCTCACATGGCTCAGTTTCCTCATCTCAAAGAAGATCAAAATAAACCTAACCTAAATCTACTTCAGAAAAAACAAACTAAATTATGCAAGAAAAATGGCCTGAAAAATTTAAAAAGTACTGGGGCTGGAGTGATAGCTCAGCGGGTAGGGCGTTTGCCTTGCACGCAGCCAACCAGGGTTTGATTCCCAGCATCCCATATGGTCCCCTGAGCACTGCCAGGAGTGATTCCTGAGTGCAGAGCCAGGAATAACCCTTGTGCATCACTGGATGTGACCCAAAAGGCAAAAACAAACGTATTAAATAGTTCAATATATTTTCTTACTAGTATTTTAAAAACTGAAAAAATTTTACCCATTATTGTCTCCAATAATACTTGCTGATTTAAAAAAAATAAAGTTGCATTTTAAAAAATTATGAGGACAGAAGCTAGGTAGACTGGCCTGAGTATATGCTCTGCCTGCAGGCGGCATTCAGGACCTTAATTTCATCCCTGGCACTGGACTGTCTAGAATGACACCTGAGCAACTAATGCGATAGCAGCATCTGAGCACCACCAAGTGTTGTCCTAAAGAAAAATAAATATTTTTTAAATTTTTTTTAAGAATTAACTAGTGTTAGAATGGAAAAATGACTGGCTGAATTCACATAATAGTAAAAGAGGTAACAATAAAACATAGCTGGCCAGAATGATATTACAGCAAGTAGTATCTTTAAACAAATATAGATATATTTTTTTGGGGGGGGATGGCAGATATCCCAAAAGAGGGGAAGTGACTGAGTTGTTGATAAGTAAACACTCACTCTAGTCAATATATGTATATAATGTTTATTACCTTTCAATATTTACCCTAGTTCAAATATACATTACTATCAGGAGGTACTATCACTTGCCTTGCATGTGGTCAATCCAGGTTTAATTCCTGGTAACCCAAAGCATTCCCAAGTATTCCCCGGAGCAATAACTAAGTTCCAGGAAAAACTCCTGTGCATCACTGGGCGTGGCACAAAACCAAGACCAACCAAACAAACAAAAAACAGCAATCTAGGGCTGGAAAAATAGCACAAAAGTCTGGAACACACGTTTAATATGTTGGACAGCCCAGTTCAATCTCTAGGATCTCATGATTCCTGAGCACCACCAAGCCCTCATCCCCCAAGTACTGAGGGATTTCAGCCTTGACAATGATCAGTTGTGGCTCAAAACCCATAACAAAATAAAATATCAATGTTCCTATGCATGCACTTTATTTTATTATTTTCCAAATGCCAGGACAAGACCTAAACACAGTCAGGAATAAGCCCTTATGGGGGCCCGAGGCAACCGTACAGTGAGTAGGGTGATTGCCTGCCACGTAGCCCACCTGGTTCCAATACCAGCATCCCATATGGCCCCCCAGCACTGCTAGGAGTGATTCCTGAGTGCAGAGCCAGGAAAAGAAGGACCTGAGCATTGCGAGGTATGACCCAAAAAAGAAAAAAAAAAACACCTCAGGAGTAAGCACTGAGCACCAATAGGTGTGACTCATTGCCTTTCCCCAAGTGTAGATTTTCATACTGTATAATGTCTTTTATTTCATTATTTACATGGATAATATTTATTTTGCAATTATAAGCCAGAAACCATGCAGATATCTCTGTAATTAAATCTAGATTTGAAATATACGTCATCCAGTCATTCTCAACTAAATGTGATTTTTTCACTCCAGGGTGCACTTAACAATTTCTTAAGTTAATTTGTATTGTCACAATCTGGGGGTATAGATCAAACACAATATGTCTATTGCAAACCACAACACCCAAAAAGAGAGAGAACAAAAGGGAATCCCCTGTCACGAAGGCGGGGTGGGGTGAGAGGGATGGGGTGGGGGGGTGGAGGGATACTGGGATCATCATGGGTATTGGAGAATGTGCACTGGTGGAGGGATGGGTACTCGAGCATTGTATAACTGAAACACAAGCATGGAAGTTTGTAAGTCTGGAACTGTACCTCACAGTGATTCACTAATAAAAAATTAAAAAATAAATAAAACACAACCTGGGGGAAGTGTCATTATATTAGTATCTAGCAAACAAGGACTAGCAATTTTGCAACATATTCTTCATAGAGCAGAGAAACCCCTTAAAATAAGGGAATTACTCGGCTGGAGTGATAGCACAGCTGCAAGACATTTGCCTTGCACACAGCCAACCCAGCAGAGCCGGGTTCAATTCCTCTGCCCTTCTCAGAGAGCTACCGAGACTATCTCGCGCCCATGGCAAAGCCTGGCATGCTCCCCGTGATGTATTCAATATGCCAAACACAGTAACAAAAAGTCTCAAAAATGGAGACGTTACTGGGCCCGCTCGAGCAAATCGATGAACAACGGGAGGACAGGGACAGTGACTGGGCACAAATGATAGTGTTGATTTTGAGAAGAATTATATAATCAACATAATTATATAAATCTTACTTGATAGATAAAGAAGATTTTAGCTATAACATATTAATATCAGAGGTTGCAAGTCAATGAGACCGAGGTTGAAATTCAAATCCAAAGAAACTTTTCCCAAAAGTTACACTCCTGTTCATAAACTTATCCCCACCAATGGATATTAATATACTTTGGCTAAAATTGGATCTATTTTTGCAATGCTGATCCGACTTGAGCTTTTTGATAGATATAATAGCTATACCCTCAACATTTATTCCATATTGTGGGTTTTTATTTTCACACACAAGTTAACGGACTGCAGATGTCCCAAAAGAGGAGAAATGACTGAGTTGTTGATAAGTAAATATTCACTCAGTCAACGATCAGGAATGTTGTACCATTTGTTTTCAGAGATGAGAAATTTGCTTTGAAATGTGCTAATGAGAGTTGAAAGTTACCTTCAAAAAGTTACGCATATTTCAAAAGAAATGAAGGTCATTATGCATTCTCTCTAAGGAGGTTACATTCTCAAACTGTCAACACTCTAAAGTCTGTTACATATATTACATATGAATACCATATTTTAAAATCCTCTTTCCATTTTTTCTTATAAATTAGCTTAGTGAACTGCAATATCTTGGTCTGGCCTGTGTATAATGTGACAGGTAATTTTTTCACATCTTGCATAGTTAAGGTTTCACTGGAGATATGGAAAATAGCTTTTATGACTTAGGTGGCAAAACTAAACGTTTTGTAAGATGTGCAAAGCAAGATCTGGACAGCCACCATTAAATCCTGCATGCTGAATTTATGTCTCAATTAAAAAGTTTGAAGAAATAAGGACATTTTATACCAATGGACACTAAAATATTCCCTAAAATAATTGATAATGTTAGCAATTATCTCAACATAGCTATATCTTGTTGGTAGAAAACTTCTTAAAATTGGACAAATAATTTTCTGTATGTATTGAAAAGTAAATAGGAAATACATTGCATTTCAAACTGAAAAGTACTCATTTTAAGGATCAATTCTTCATGAGACACAGAATGTAATACTCAAAGAACATCATAGAATAATCTATTTCTTTATTTTTTGTTTTATTGAATTAGCATAAGATACAGAGTTATAAAGATATGCTTGAGTTTCTAGATCTACAATGGTTAAGGACCTGATTTCTGCAAGAGCCCATGGTTGCAAACAATATAAAAATGATCTGTAAGATAGTATATGTTTGTTTTGCTTACTTTATAATGATCATGATTAAATTTAACGATTATAAGCAAACAACCATCTGGAACCACAGCAAATCAAGATTCTATTTTCTACAACGACCAATCATGGGAAGCTTAGGCAGGCTTCTGTTTTACAATATTGTGTAGTAATGTGATTATATAATCATGCAGACCAATGAGCCTAGCTAACTGGAACATAAACAAATGTGCAGTGTGTCACTTGGAAATACTTCCGTGTTTTATCAAGACTGCTTGACCCAAACTGTTAATAATTATTTTAAAAGAACAGAGAGAACATGTGGGTTTGAGAATTCTGGATCTCTACTAATATAGATTTAAGGAGAAACTGAAAAATTTAACATGTTTCCTGTAGTTTATAGGTTTACAGGATCACATTAAAACTTTTTAGTAGTAGAACAGTAATATAGGGAAGAATCTCTAAAGTTACCTTCTTAAAAACAAAGAAACAAACAAAACAGGAAAACCTCCGGAAACCAGTCCCCATGCTCATGGCCAATCTTCAGAGGCTGGGCCCTAAATTACCCTAATTCCATAGCACAGCGGTAGGGCATTTGCCTTGCACGCAGCCAACATGGCCAACCCGAGTTCAATTTCTCCGCCCATCTCAGAGAGCCTGGCAAGCTACCGAGAGTATCTTGCCCACACGGCAGAGCCTGGCAAGCCACCCGTGATGTATTCGACATGTCAAACACAGTAACAACAAAGTCTCAAATGGAGACGTTACTGGGCCTGCTCGAGCAAATCGATGAACAACGGGAGGACCATGGACCACAGACATGCGTACTAAAATATTACTAAACTGGGAATAATGTAATTTCTGATTCCATGGATGAAATGTGGAGGTATTTTGGAAAGTGAAATAAAAGAAATTCAAATGCCTTATCATTTCATATATGGAGTCTAGAATAATAGTAAAAGCATAGAAACAGAGACAGCATTAGAAGTTGTAAGAAATAGGTGAAAGACAGTGGGCCAGAAGAATAAAAGGAGTAAACAATAAGAACTTTCCATTAGTACAAAAGACACTGGGAGACACCCACCAACTGGCCCCCTGGCACTGTGTAATCCCATGAACGGCCAAGACTCAGAGACTATAAAAACCAGCTCCCGGAACTGCGTGGTCGCAATTGCGGCCGCACAACATCTTATTATGACGTCTTATTATCCTACTTTGGACAAACTGGCAGGCTACCGAATGTAGCCGCCCACAGGCCAGAGTCTGGCAAACTCCCCGTGGCGTACCCAATATGCCAAATACCAGTAACAATGATGCGTCTCATTCTCCTAAAGAGCCTTGAATATAATCTCAGGGCTATGATGAAGGAGATGTTACTGGGGCCTGCTCAAGGCAATCGACGAATATCAGGATGATTTGTGATTTGTGATTGTAATATATAAGTTGTGTTATACAGTAGAAAGTTGCTAAAATCATAAATTATATTCTTAACATAAGGAAAATGGGTATGCCTTATTTCATAACATAAACATGTTTTAAATCATTGTTTTATATACCTAATATTATTACAATGTATCAATTATATCATATGGTTATAAGGAAATGTGGCACAAATACACAAATCAGAATTGTCCCACCATAAACCAAGGATGCCAAACATTTCTGGCAAATGTTTAGATATTCATGAGTCAAGCACAGACTCTCTTTTACAGCTCTCATGGGAGCCAGTACTGCTAATCCTAAAGGAACAGTTTCTACCTTACAGTTCTCAGAAGCCAATCCTGCAAGATTCCAAACCTTGATAATCTGGTTTGGAACTATCTTCAAAACTATCAAAAAACATTGTTTTATGGCATCCACTTTGTTCTGGCAGCTTTGATGCATGGATGTAAACACAATTAGAGAAGAGAATAAAAGCAATTTTAAATGTAAGACCCTGTCTTATGTTATTTCTTGCTCTCTCTCTCTCTCGCTCTCTCTCTATCAGACACACACACACACACACACACAAACACACACATACATATGCTATTTCAAGGGAAAGTTTTTATTTAAGGAACCACCCAGAAGTTCCTTATTGAAATATGTGGAAGGTTGTTAAGTCTGGCCTAAATAAAATGGAGGAGGGGAAAAATAAGTTACTTGACAAAGATTAGACTTTGAGCAGATCACAAGAAGAAACTATAGGTGAAAGTTCAATAGAGTTAGGACATCAGAGTCTAAAAGTAAAGGAACAACACTGGCCTAACTGAGGCAGCAACTGTTAGAGATTGAATAGCAATATGCACATTGCAAGAAAAATAAGGTTCATTCTGCAATAGAAATGACTGGCAAAAAAAAGAAAGAAAAGAAAAGAAAATAGAAGGATAGATTAGGTTACAAAGAAGAAAAGACTCAGTGATAATATCAAGAGTAGATGTTGGGTAGATAGTTTTATGGTTATGTCCTGAGCAGGCAATGAGCAGAAGTGTGAATTCCAAATTGAAAGTATTACTATACTGGCATTAAAAAAAAATTCTACCAGTAGTCAATCAATGGATGATTCTAAGAACTAATGATAGACATTACTGTGGAACAGTGGCAGTGACAGTGTTACCTGTCACTTTGACCTCTAGAAGGCCTTTGGGCTTTATATAACTGGCTCTCTATGCAGAAATTTCACTTTCTAAATTGTAATCTTATGGGTGCAGTATCATATTCAATTTTCTTTCCATAGTGCTCTGGAGATTTAGTTTAGCTGTATATATCTATACTTCAGTAAATACCCACAAACTTACACACTTTTTAAATTGTTTAATTGTACATTTAAATTCTAAAAATAAATGAAAAGGTATATTTTTTAGAGGAATCACCTATGTCTGTAACCACTGCTTTGGCTGAGATGCCCTGTCTTGCTTGGCACTGAGTCTTGGTTTCCTTCCATTGCCATTTGCTTATTCTCATGTCTGGATGCTTTACAGAAACTATAAATCCCTTGAGTGCCATGGGATTGTATCATAGCTTTATTTGTTCTTAATGCACAACTTAGTGTGTTAAACATAGTTTGCAATTAAACTTAATTGATGACTATGATTAATTCTTTAAGGACAAACAAGATTAAATTCCTTTCACTGTTTGTGCTTCTTGCCATTATTTTCTCTTGGAATATTTTTGAACAAACATAAATAAGTCCATTAGTTATTTAAGGTAATTAAATACATCCATACTTGCACTTCTATGTATATGAGTTTGCTATTTCTTTTCAGTGCAAGAGCTAAGTTTTTTCATAAGCTGTTGGATTTTTTCATTTTTATAAAAATACTTTATATATTAAATGAGAGAATCTTTATATGAGAGATAAAATAAAGATGTTATAAATAGCATGGAAGTCCATGAATACATCATTTCTACCTCCACACAATAAGCCCCCATCTATGCAAGCACCCATCTACCCATGATGAAGTGTCACTTCTCCTGTGGCACCTTCTGAAAAATGACAACAAGAATGATAGAGTGCTATGTAGTGTAAGTCTATTTTTCTGTTGCTTTACAGGTTAATCATAGTGTAGTAACAACACCAGCTATTTTGAAGAGGTGGCATGTCCACTAGACAGGGACATTAATCACGTCACGGTATTCTTAACAATCCCAAGGCCCCCTCCCCATCCCTTAGTGTACACACGTACCTTTGTTTCATAGTATAAGCAGTTGCCTATAATTTCAAAATCATGACCTTGGAATCGATAAACTCTGATTTATGTATATTTATTGCTCCAGTTCTTTTTTATTTATTCCTCTCTCCCACTCTTTTAGGAACTGTTATGACCTTGTTGAAGAGATTCTATATGCTACTTCCTTGACGTAGAAACAGTCTATTAGGACTTTCATAAGGTAATCTCTGACACCTGTCAACCTGGTTGCACCACATTTTCTGTTTTCCAGATTCAACACATAAAGTGCTTGGAAGTTTTTTGAAGTTTTGCTTTCAAAATGTGAAAACATCAATTTTCAGACAAATTTATCCGTTGGTCAGCTTGAACATAAATTCCAATTAGAATGTCATCCTAGTACTGATTATTAAAAAAGATTTGTAATTTCCTAAAGATCCTTCAGTTGGCACCATGCCATATTTTTAATCTGTTCTATTTCTTTATGTAGCTATCACTACTTTATATATCAGAGAATATTTAATCATCTTGGTCTATGTCAACATTTAGTTTCAACAAATATATTTTTTCTTGACTATTCTTATAAACTATTTGGCTTTGGGGCCATATCTGACAATGTTCAGGATGAAACTTGGATCTTTTGGGGGCTGGAGCAATAGCACAGCAGGTAAGGTGTTTGCCTTGCAAGGAGTCGAACCAGGGTTCGATTCCCAGCATCCCATAGGGTTCCCTGAACACCACCAGGAGTAATTCCTAAGTAAAGAGCCAAGAGTAACCCCTGTGCATCGCCGGGTATGACCGGAAAAGCAAAAAAAAAAAAAAAAAAAAAAAAAGAAGAAAGAAAGAAAGAAAAAGAAAACTTGGATCTTTTGCATGTAAAGCAAGCATCTTAACTCCTGTACTATCTCTTTGGCCCCCAAATTATTTCATCAATTCAGAACTTAATAGTAAATAACAATATAGGAAAAATCAATTAAAACAACAGGGCACTAATTTTATTTGATAAATTGAAAAACATTTTTAAAGCACACTGTTGGTAAGTGCAAGGTTGAAAACACTGGGTCACAGGGCCAAGATGGTCAAATAGGGAGAATCTATGCTTTTCTCCTCTTGCAATCACAGCAAATCTATACTAAAATGGGGCTTAAATTTACACAGAAATGGACCAGAAACATGGATGAGTAGAATTTTCACAGCTAGATATACAAAGCATCTATGAGGATAGAAGAGGAAGCAAGGCCGTCTTCAAAAGCAAAGGAAAGAAAGAAAGAAAGAAAGAAAGAAAGAAAGAAAGAAAGAAAAGAGAGAGAGAGAAAAATCCCACACACCCTTCAAACCCAGGTTAGAGAGAGTTCAATATGCTAGATAAGCACAATTTTTGTCACTTACTAACTTATCTGAGGGCTTTGTCAAGGGCACCTCCCCTCCCTTTGATACTACTATCTCCAAAAGCTCCTGGTTGAGAGCCATAAGGAAGTGATTCTAGGCAAGCCTACAGATACAAACCTTGAACAAGACCAGGAGACAATTTACTTGTTCTGGGATCCAAAGAAGTAACACCAGTCTGAACAAAAACTGAGCCTAAGAGAAGCCATGCAAGATCTTTTATTTCTAGCAAAGGAATGGCTAGAAAGAATCTATAGGTGATAAACTATATTTAAAGTTTCTTTGGTGCTTGCCCAGCATGAGGCAATCCTGGGTTCAATCCAGCCACCACATACAATCCCTTGAGTACCTCCAGGAGTGATGCCTGAGTGCAGTGCCAGGAGTAAGTCCTGAGTACTTCTGGGTGTTTCCCCAAAACACACAAATAAAGAGAAATCAAAAACATTTCTGGCTCACTGATGAATCAATGTCAAGTCCCGGGTGAGATCCCTAATACAACACAGTCAACTGTAGACCTTTGAAGATGTCTTCAAGGCAACATAACAAATGATGTTGACTGAAAAAGGACATTAATAAATGAGAACTTAAATAGGAGCAAAGTAACAAACTGTCACTGTCCTCCCGTTGTTCATCGATTTGCTCGAGCAGGCCCAGTAATGTCTCCATTGTGAGACTCCTTGTTACTGTGTTTGGCCTATTGAATAGTCTCGGTAGCTTGCCAGGCTCTCCAAGAGAGGCATAGGAATCGAACCTGGCTTGGCCAGGCCGTGCTGGCTGTGCACAAGGCAAATGCCCTACCACTATGCTATCACTCCAGCCTGGAGCAAAGTAAAGATGAGAAAAACGAGCATAAACGACCAAACGAAAAAGCAGAGTAACATGAAAGTTACAGGAGACAGCATAAAGAAGAAAAATCTCCATATAATATGAGTTCAAAAAGACTAAGAGAAAGAAAAAAAGTAGAATTTATATTTGAACAAATTATATCCAAGAACTTTCCAAGATGAGAAAGAATTTAGATACCCTGAGCCAGGAAACTTAAAGTGTTCCCCAAAGAAGATGACTCCTTTGCACACTGATACATTTTATTAGTAAATGAAAAAAATAAATAAAAAAGAATCCTTAAAACAGCAAGATAAAAAGAACAAGTAACATCAATGAAATAAAAAAATGATAAATTTTAATGTAGAAATAAAGAAAGTATAAATTTAAAAATACAATATATAAGATAAATGAAACTAATATCTGGGTCTTTTGAATGTATGCACAATTTTAAAAACTCTTACTAGGCTTACAGAAGAGAAAAAAACATTTAAATATATAAGAGTAAAATTGAAAAGCAGAGAAGTTGCAACAAACACCAAAGAAATACACAAGTAAATCATAAGAAACTACTATGAACAATTTTATACCACTAAGTTGGAGTACGTGAAAGAAAGGAACCGACTCATGAAATCACACAACCTCCTAATGCTAGATCAAAAGGACATAGAAAATCTGACAAGCCTCCCTTCTAAGATCAAGAGTACTACAAGGCTTCCCACTCTTACCTCCACTATTAAATTTAGAATTGGAAGTCCTGGCCATAGGAGTTCAGTTAAAGAGAGATATTAAGTGTATTCAGATAGAAAAGAAGTCAACTTCTGGCATGACACTACATCTGAAAACCTTAAAGTCTACAAAAGGAGCTTTTAGAAAAAATATACAAATACAGTAAAGGGACAGACTAAACAGTAAATGCATAGAACCCATGGGTTTTATATATGGAAATAACGAAATACAAGAGAGAAATTTAAAAAGAAATATCATTGACAATTGCATCTCAAAAAATCAAGTACACAAGGATTAATTAGCTTAATGAAAGAGGACCTAATAAACGAAAACATACCCCTCCCTGTTCAAATGGGAGACGAAGACCCAAGAGTAGTAGAGATAAGCACCAGGAGGTTTGCTCCACGGCTAGGAAACCGGCCTCATATCCTGTTGGGGGGGCGGGGAGGGGGGGAGGCAGCTCAGACAGAGAAGGGAGCACCAAGTAAAGGATGTTGGGAGGACCCATTCGGGTTGAAAGAAGCATGCCGAAAGTAGACTACAGACGGAACATGATGGGCGCTCAATACCCCTATTGCAAACCACAACACCCAAATGGAGAGAGAGAATAAAAGGGAATGTCCTGCCACTGAGGTGGGGTGGGGGGGTGGGGGATGGGACGGAGGTGGTGTGAGGGATGCTGGGAACATTCATTGGTGGGGGAGAATGGGCACTGGTGGAGGGATGGGTAAACAGTCATTGTATGACTGTAATACAAGCATGAAAGTTTGTAAGTTTGTAACTGTATCCCAGGGTGATTCACTAATAAAAAATATAAATTAAAAAAAAAAAGATATATCCCGTTCATGCATTGAAAAGATCAATAATTTCAAAATGGCACCATTTGTTCAAAGCACTATACAGATTCCATGCAATTATTGTTTTTGAAAATCCACACTCTGGTTTCATCCACTGTCCACTCAGGGATTGTTCCTGATGGACTCACTAGGGACTGGGCCGTAGCTTGTCTCCAGCAAGGCAAGAACCCTACTCACTCTCCAGCCCAACAGCATGTTTTGAAGAAATAGATTAAATACTGTTGAAATTCATACTGAATAACAAGTCTCTTAGAAAAATCAAAACAATCCTCGTGAAAAAAAAAAAAAGATGCGAGCCTTCTCTTTCCCCAATACATTACACTATATAGCTGCAGTAATAAAAACAGTATGGTGCTGGAATAAGCACAGACTCAGACAAAAGGACTACAATAAAAAGACCGGAGATAGATCTGCCGGTATATGGAAAATTAGTCTTCGACCAAGGAACAAAAAGTATGAAATGGAAAAAGAAATCCTCTCCAAAACTTGGTGCTGGCTGGTACTGGATTGATACTACAGCAGGTAGGGTGCTTGCCTTGCATGTACTTGACCATGTTCAGTCCCCAGGTTCCCATATGGTCCTCCGGGCACTGCTCGGAGGAATTTCTAAGTAGTGAGCAGGGAGTAATCTCTGAGTATGACCTGATGTGGCCCCCAAACAAAACCAAATCAACTAAGAGTGGTGCTGGTAAAATTGAGTTAGTCACATGCAAAACAAAAACAAAAACAAAAACAAACCCTTTGTATTCCTTCCTAACACTAACACAAAAGTAATATCAGAATTGAATTTAAGTACCTTCCTATCAGACCATAATCCATAAATTACATTGATTGGCAGAAACCTTCATGACATTGAATCTAGAGACATCTTTAATGATTCAGCGGCAAAGGCCAAGCAAAGGAAAAAAACGTTAAACAAATGGGATCATATTGAAATAAGAAGATTCTACACACACACACACACACACACACATACACACTCACACACAAAGACCAGATTTTTTAAAAAATACCCCAAGAGTAGCAGAAAATACTTGTGCAGAACTTATCTGACAAACGGTAAATGTCCAAGATATATAAGGCACTGGTAGCACATTAGAAAAAAAAAAAAAAACAACCAACTCCATCAAAATATAAAGGGAAGAAATGAGCAGAAAATTAAATCAAAGAAGAGATACATTTGGTGAAATACATACGAAAACATGCTTAGCATCACTCAACAACAGGGATATTCAAATCTAATCCACGATGAGATATTATCTTACAGTAGTGAGACTAGCACATCACAAAGATAAAATGAAACAAAACCAAAAAAAATATTGTTGGTGGATATAAGGGATAAAAGACCTCTTTGACCACTGCTGGTTGGGATCTTGTTTAAAAAGTTTCAGCCATTTTGAAAAACATGGATGCATGTCAAAAAAATAATAATTAATTTCCCCAATGATCCAGCAATTCCACTTCTTGGTGTTATCCCGAGGGCCCCAAAGCTCTTTTCAGGAAAGACATTTGCACTCTTATGTTCATTTAGCATGATTCACAGTAGTAAAAATCTGCAAACAGTCCAATTGTCCAAGAACAGATGACTGGATAAAAAAAAAATGTGGTGCCTTTATGCAATGAAATGCTACCCAGCTATAAGAAAATAGGAAATCAAGCAATTTTCAGCTATGTGGGTGGGGAAGGATAGAGTGGGTGGGGGCAGAGGGACATTGTGAAGGGAAGTTGACACTGGTGGAAGGAAGAGGGGTTTCGTTCTTTCTTTGTTCCCCCCCCCAAAATTTTTCAATATGAAGTAACCTTTCCTTCCTTCCTCCCTCCCTCTCTTCCCTCCCTCCCTTCCTTCCTTCCTTCCTTCCTTCCTTCCTTCCTTCCTTCCTTCCTTCCTTCCTTCCTTCCTTCCTTCCTTTCTTTTCTCCCTCCCTCCCTCTCTTCCCTTCCTCTCTTCCCTCCCTCCCTCCCTTCCTTCCTTCCTTCCTTCCTTTTCTCCCTCCCTCCCTCTCTTCCCTCCCTCCCTCCCTCCCTCCCTCCCTCCCTTCCTTCCTTCCTTCCTTTTCTCCCTCCCTCCCTCCCTCCCTCCCTTCCTTCCTTCCTTCCTTCCTTCCTTCCTTCCTTCCTTCCTTCCTTCTCCCCTTCCCTCTCTTCCCTCCCTCCCTCTCTTCCCTCCCTCCCTCCCTCTCTCCCTCCCTCCCTCCCTCCCTCCCTTCCTTCCTTCCTTCCTTCCTTCCTTCCTTCCTTCCTTCCTTCCTGCATTCCTTTCTTCCATAAAGCCTTGCATAAGTATTAGAAAACACAATGCCTAAAATAAAATAAATTTTCCAAAAATGCTATGAAAAAAAGTGAAGACCCCAAACATTTAAAAAGAGAATAAGAATTTGAAGTTAAGTATCACATCCCTGACTTCAAACTACATGGTGAGTGATAGTAATAAAAGGGTCCTATTAGAACACAAGCACGTGTACACACAAATAAAAGAGAAGAGGGTCTAAAATAAAGCCAGACTTGTATAGCTATCTAATCCATGTGATTAAGGAGTCTAGTGCATGCAGTATAAAATAAAAC
This sequence comes from Sorex fumeus, assembly GCF_029834395.1. Classification (NCBI taxonomy): domain Eukaryota; kingdom Metazoa; phylum Chordata; class Mammalia; order Eulipotyphla; family Soricidae; genus Sorex; species Sorex fumeus. The sequence continues at coordinate 40,284,261 of NW_026606067.1, read as the reverse complement.
ATTCCTTCAGCAATGTTGAAAAAACAGGACACATGCAACAATAATAACAAAAATAGAAATAAAAATCTTGATCACTGAGGCCATATACAAATATTAATTCAAAAAAGATAAAAATGGCTAAAAATGGCAAGGGAGACCATTGAAGACCACATGATCAGACATGTAATTGTAGACAACTCCCATAACAAGGGGGAAAACATGAATTAATAAATGTGAATACTTCAAGTCAAAAAGATACTATACAAGCAAGTAAAAAAAGAACGATATGGTAATTTACCAATTGGGAGAAAATATTTGCACATTTGAAAATATTTGTCTGACATATCCATACACATAAAGAATTCATACAACTTCACCAAAAAAGTGATTAAAAATTGGTGAAAAGATTGGAATATACTCGCCCGCTCCTCTCTGGAAAGAAAGATGGCGGCCGCACGGGAGCCTTGTGGAAAGCAGGTTTTAGCCAGGGCTGGCGGGAGCGGCAGGGACCTCATGGGAAGGGGGGCTTTGTGGGCCGTCCCCCACACCCCACCGAGGTCGCCAGCTGCCCCCCACGAGCGGCTCTCCGGCACGGCCACGGCCCCGGAGGCACAAGGACTTAGCACAGAGAACCAGCCGCTTGGAGCAGAAAAGCAAATGGACTTGTGTTAAACCGCGCCACCAAGCCAGCCCGGAGGGGAAAGGGCGTTGACCGGCCCCGCCCGCTCCTCTCTGGAAAGAAAGATGGCGGCCGCACGGGAGCCTTGTGGAAAGCAGATTTGAGCCGGGGCTGGCGGGAGCGGCAGGGACCTCATGGGAAGGGGGGCTTTGTGGGCCGTCCCCCACGCCCCACCGAGGTCGCCAGCTGCCCCCCACGAGCGGCTCTCCGGCACGGCCACGACTCCAGGGCACAGAAACCAATCTCTTAACTAGCTAACTTTTAATAGAAATTCTTCCAGGGTCAATAAGTAAAATAGCAGAAATTCAAAACCGCGCGGGCGACATCATTTTATTCTTAAACCAAGTTGTGGAAAGCAAATCATTTCACAACGCTGTTTCAGCATGTCTGATTGTGGGGGGTGGGTTGTAAACTCTAAACAATAATTGTGCATCTTCTATCGAAATAATCTATCTAGTCAAAGTAGATAGAGTATTAACTAGAACTCATCTGCCTCACAAGAATTGGGAGGGGTGGGAGGTGGGGGTCTATTGGGGTTCGGGGTTAAAAATGAGTATTGGTAAAGGGAAATGTGTTTGGTATCTACATGACTGAGACCTAAACCCAAAAGCTCTGTAACTTTTTCCACAGTGATTCAATAAATAAATAAATTATAAAAAAAAAAAAAGATTGGAATATACTCTTCTCCAAATAAGACATACAAATGGCCCTGATATATGGGGGGAAAGTTCAATATAACTTCATGTTTAGAAAACAGAAATGAAAACCTCATGAGATTACCAGCTCACATCCATGAGAGTGGTATTAAATAAGAAAAATTGGAAGCTACTGTTGGTGAGGATGTGGAGACAAAAGATTGCCTGAACAATGATGGCATTGTTGGCATGTAAATGGATACAGCTGCTACAGAAAATGCAAATTACATATGATTCAGCAATACCATTCCTAGGAAGTTATGTGATGAATATGAAAACACTTATTCAAAAGGATATTTTCTCCCCTGTGGTCACAATGGCATTATTTACAATATGCAAAACCTGGAATCAATCAAATGTGTACATTAAGAGATGACTGGAAAATTAAGTCCTGGCATATGTACACAATGGGATTCTACCCTGTCATTAAAAAATATGAAATCATGCCTCATGGGATAAAACGGGAGGAACTTGAGGTTGTCAGGCTAAGTGAAATAAAGAAGATGGCGAAAGACAATCATGAGATGATTTTACTCACAGGAAATATGAATCATTAAAGTGCTAGGAGACAAAGTCAGTGAAAAGACACTGGAGGGAAGGGGTAAAGATGTGAGAAAAATCAACAGCTGGCTCTTAGTAGGATACCACTGCAATTGGTAGGAGAGGAAACCATTATACAAACTGAGTTTTGTACAGAGGTTTGAAGCTAAATCCCTGAAAATATGTAAGATAAATCAGTGGTGAGCCAATGATAAATTTTAAGAGAAAAATCATACAATTTAACAATTAATTATAAGTTGTTCTATATAATGTATATGATGTATATAACACAGTCCTCCAAAGAGAAAATACAAAGACCCATATTTTTTGCAGCATTATTACAATAGTACTATAGCTGGAAATAATTGAAATGCACATCAATAAATGGTTGCATAAAGATGTGAAGATCTGTTAGGTCAATGGAAAACTATTTAGCTATATAAAACAATGAAATTATAACACTTGCAAGAACACTGGTTGACCCATATTATGTCAAGTAGATGAGTCAAAGAACAAAAGAAAAAATACCATAGATTTCACTCACATGTGGCCGACAGAGAAAATAAGCCAATAAAATAAATAATAGCAAACTTTTAATTTATAAAACAGCACGTGTGAATACTACAAAGGAAGGGGAAATAAGGATTAAACAAATCTTCTAAAAATTAGTCAACTGTATGGCAAAAAAATAGAAATTTTAGTGGTGAAGTTTTTTGCAGAATAACTAGATATTTACTTTTTAAATAAGTGACCTGAAACTTATTTATTATTCTTATCACAAACTAATTTCAAGATGAGGAAGGAAGGGAGAAAGGAGGAAGCAAGGAAAGAAAGGAAGGAGGGGGGCAGAGAATATTTATAGATAAAAATGCTGACATGAGAACAGGAAAATTAAGTTAGGATTTACTCTTTTTATTCCCTTCAGTTAATTTGTTGTATATCCCTAAGCTTCTCTTTCTTTTATACAGGTAAATTGATAATTCTCCCTGACTTTAATGATTAGTGTTGCTTTAAAGTCAAATTAATAGAGTAAGTCTTCTTTTCAATCAGACACCGGAGATACCTAGGACAAGACTGTCTGTGACCCACTCTGAGGACAATCATCGCATCAAGGAAGCCTCTGATTTTATTGACCATTTGAATTCTCTGAATTCATTTCTGAATGATGGGACTCCCCATGTTAGGAACCAGAAGACCCAATGTCTGTCATTTATTTCTCTATATTGGTCACAACACAGACCATGTGACCAATACAGAGAAAAATGCGCCTAACTAAATCTTAAATGTTACCACCTGCAATGCCCTCACCTGATGCTATCCTTTCTAAGAATTAGTCCAACAACTGTAGTACTGCAGCACTGTCCTCCCGTTGTTCATCAATTTGCTCAAGCGGGCATCAGTAACCTCTCCATTGTGAGACTTGTTGTTACCGTTTTTGACATATCAAATACATCATGGATAGCTTGACAGGCTTTGCAGTGCGGGTGGAATACTCTCAGTAACTAGGGGGCTCTCCGAGAGGGGTGGAGGAATCAAACCCGGGTCAGCTGCATGCAAGGCAAACTCCATACCCACTATGCTATGGCTCCAGCCCAGTCCAACAAGGTTACCATAAAATAACTTTTAATTCAACTTCATACATGTGTATTTGACTGATAAATTAGAAATCATTTCTGAATGTGAAGTATGTATGTTACTAACATTCTCATAAGAATTGCCAATGAATAAAAAATAAAATAACTTAAACTTGAAAAATAGATTAATTTTGCATATAAATCTACAATTTGCTTCTTCCTAATTCTGCCTGCTTAACAGTACTTCTACATAAAGACGCTGAAATGTAAGATGCCACAAGAGGAAATTGGATGAGAATAATTTCAATGCTAAAGCTATTGACAGAGACTGTTGAATCAAAATACTGATAAATGCTTTGTTCTTTTGGTGAATTCTCTCCATTCATTAAAAAAAAAAATCAGAGGGAAAAGAGCGTTACTAAAGGAGACTAAAGGAACTACTGCTCCTTTGAGACTTATATAAAGCCTAAAATTTGTTGAGGAAGAAACAGTGATACTTAAAAGCCTAGTGGCCTTGACTTCAATCCATTTATATTTTGTTTAACATTTATGACAACTCAAGGTCTGAGTTGTGTCTTTTTTCATTTAGTTTCTGTTGAAAGATTTAACTAATTTTTTAATAAGTAAGCTTTTTAATAAAACACTATAAACTGGAAACAATTATAACTCCAGATGCAAAAACAACAGGATAAAGAAGTTGTACTATTAGGAAATAAAAATGAATTAGAAAACTGATTCATGACCATGTCAGCTGTCACAACTCTGAACTCCAGTTGTGTTTCTTCTTTATGAGTTTATTGTTAAAGCCAATAAGTACCAAAACTGCTCTTACTTAGTTTCCTTCTTTCTTTTTTTCTTTTCTTCTTTTTTTTTTCTTTTTGGGTCACACCCAGTGATGCTCAGGGGCTACTCCTGGATTTGCACTCAGAAATTACTCCTGGCAGTGCTCAGGGGACCATATGGGATGCTGGGAATTGAACCCGGGTCAGCCGTGTGCAGAGCAAATGCCCTATGCGCTGTGCTATCACTCCAGCCCCTAGTTTCATTTTTTAAAAAGTCAACTATATTCAATCACGAAAATGATTTCAGTTGTGCATTAATAGTCGATCTAACAAAATCTGGCATTTTGTTGAGATTGGAAGATATAAATATGCCCATGTTTTCATCTTCTAAAATTGACTTGGAAATAAAGAATAGCCTCCAATCACTCTGTGAATAAATGTTTAAGGTCCAGAGTGGGTGCAGTGGATAAGGCACTTGCCTTGCATGTGGCCAGCCCAGGTTCTATCCTCAGTACCACATATGGTCCCCCAAGCCACCAGGACTTATCCCTGAGTGCAGAGCCAGGAGTAAACCCTGACCTGGGTATGACCCGAATAAACAAAACAGAAAAACAACAAAAGAAATTACTTTTGAGTAATTGAGAGTTCTCTGTGAGCTGAGTTTGCTGATAAAGTGGGAGGGCATAGGCTTAGCTGTGAAAGTCCATAATTTGATCTCCGTTTTCACATAGTCCCTTAAGTACGTCGGGTTGTGGCCCCAAGTGACCTCAGAGGACCACTGAATCCAACTGCTGTTGATGTAACTTCCGCAATTAGATAAATGTGCATAAACTGTATGTATGCATTTATACATCTATGCATAATACATTGCTCTTTGTAAGCAAGTATATTATGTGCATATGCCTAGCATGTGTGAGACCCTAAACTTAATCCCTGGTACCATATGGTTTCTGAGGATCACTAGTTCTCGTGGACCCTGAAAGTCATTGGCTATGGCTCTTACAAAATGATAATCGCAAGAAATTATTTCTTAGGTTACCTGTGCCAATTCTAATAATTAGCAACACTAAATTCACCTTTAGAAATTTATTTGTATAGGGTTTTCATGGGCTGCAGTGATAGCACAGCGGGTAGGGCATTTTCCTTGCATGCAACCGACCTGGGTTTGATTCCTCCACCCCTCTCAGAGAGCCCAGCAAGCTACAAAGAGTATGTCGCCCACACAGCAAAGCATGGCAAGCTACCCGTGATGTATTCGATATGCCAGACACAGTAACAACCTCAAAATAGAGACATGACTGGTGACGCTCGCACAAATCGATGAATAACTGAAGGATAGTGCTACATTACTATAGGGTTTTCATAAGCAATTATTCCCAGACTCATAATTCATAAATTTATTTAGCAATTAAAGTGCCTAGTTATTAATAAGAAAGGTAAAGTGAATATGTGATATGAGAAATCTCAGACTATGGAACATCATACCACTGAAATTGAGTAAACACAGATGTATAAGTAAAGCATAAATTCAGAAAGTACCTCAACTTTGATAAATTACAAAGATCCGTAAGCACAGATCATTGTTTTTTAAAGGAATAAAAATTGTCAATGACTTCCACAAATTGATTCAGTAGCCATCAGAAAATTGTACCTTATTTGTCTGTGTATCTGAGATCTCTCTAGACTACTACCACATTGAGAGTAGACGATGTTTTATTCCCATTTGAATTTCTGAAGTACAGTCATATGGTACGTTTTATATACTATTAATTACAAATGAACTACAACAAGTGTAAAATGACTATGGGAAGAAAGATTAATAAATTAATGACATTTAATAAAAATATATTTGAAAAAAATCACGAGTGACTCCATATATTGAATGTAAATGCTGAATAACATATTGCATGATCTATCATTGATTCCAAGTATTATCGAAATTGCAAGAAAGTGTATTACAGAGTCTATATAATAAAATGGAATGGAATTTTATTATAGAATATTCCTCATAATAAGATCAGCCCTGAAAAAGCATCCGAGTTAAAATATATGTGTCGTTTAATTTTTTCCGCCTAAAATGATTGGCATTTGGAATGAAAGTTCTTATTATAACCCTACACAAGGACAACTGCGGAGGGAAATTGGTCCTCCTTGCAGCCATCTCAAAATATTAGGCAATTTGAAGTATGATCTTTCGAATTATCCATTTGAGTCTTAAGAGTTTCTCTAGTCTTTGTTTTTTCAATATCTGTCTTATATTTCAATTTCTCGTGTTTACTCCTCAGGCTCTTGGAAGCACGCAGCAGCTTTAATAGTGCTCCCCCTGTGACAGGCATTTCATATACTGTACAATCAAAGCTTTTCAAGTCTGCTCTGTAACTGTTGATTTGTTGATTGGGGTTTAACCTTCTGTTCTAAAGGAAGGCTTCTAAGAAGCAGAATTCTTTGTAGAGTCACAGTTTATGAGAGTGTTATATTTTCTACTTCACATTGTTTGTCAGGTGAATGGGATGGCAATACCCAGAGATGACCAGGAAAGTCACACAGGTTTATATATAACCACAGTTCAAATCTTTGAAAAAGAGCAAAAATGAATATCTTGTCAGATATCATATAGAATAAAATAGGCTATGTTAACCAAGGTCTTTTCCTCAAATGGCCACTTCTCCAAGTATGGTCCAGGCATTATCAAGATTATTTTCTAATAATAGAGATTTTACACGCAAATGTACTTCCATTTTAATTCTACATTCAGTGAGGTCAGACTACAAGTATTCATTTACAGGGCTCCAAATTCCACATTAAAACTAAAGTTTAGGAAACTAATACTAGCCAAGTTTCTGTGTAGTATCAAAAACAAATATCTCTCATTATTTGAGATTTTCCTCATTAATTTCAACAAACAGCAAAATATTAATTGTAGAAATAGATATGGGAACCCAGATATTTCACATTAAATAACTTACAGAGATTTGAAAAATGTAGCATAATGCCACTTTTAATTTATATATTGTCCGATAAATAAAATTATCTTTTAAAATTCTATAGTAGATATAAAGGTATATGCTTATTATTGACATTTTCAATAAATAAATACATTTTCTATTTTAATTTCTAACATTAATATGTTCACAGATTACCCATATAAATAGAAATATTCTTTCTGGAGACTTAAGTATTCTTAGAAGACAAATGGGTTTTTAGAACTAAAAATGTTTACCTCTGCCCTAAATGATAAAAATTTGTTCTACAAATAATGTAACATATTTTGATGGATAGTGTAAATGTTATTTTGATATAGCTTACAAAAAAGTAATGAGTATGAACACTAATGAAAGCCTTTTTCATTTTCAATAAGTCCCTTTTGAAGTTGAAAGTGTAAAATGTCATATTTAGTGGCATTACATAATTTGTAGCAATAGTTTTGAAATAGGTTATATCAGATACCAAATATTCATATATTTATGGAGATATATAGGCAATAGTGAGTGGGATACCTTTAAGAGCTTATGTTGATTTTCGACTGCTGATATTAACAAAATGGCATTAAACCCCAAGCAAAAAAATGTGATAAAATAATTATCTCGATTTTTAGTAAGATAAATTCTTCTAGTTAATAGAATGAAATATATTTAATATAAAAACTATAAGCTATGTTAGTCAAAATATTTACATTTTTATTTTAGTATTATATTTATAAGAGTCTACAATCTTACACTATAATCTCAATAATTTAAATGTTAAAGCTAAATATAGGTCAGTGGTAAAAGTTGAAAGAAACTCACGCACACACATTTGTATCATTTTCAGTACCAGAATTGATATTAAACTCACCTAACTAAATTAATAAGAGTTTCAAAATGCCTATGCTATTTACTTTTCTGTTATTGAGTTATTAAATGATGTTGAAACAATTATGCAAAATTGCATACGATATAAAAACTACGATAGCCTTCTATCTCATTATGATTTAAATGTTAAAGGCTCTATTATAGAGGTAAATTGGGTTTAAAACAGAGTGTTACAAGCAGAAGAGCAAAAAATATAAGGTTAACCAGCATGAGGAATCAAGCTTCTACTTGTGGTATAAAACTTGCTGGGGATTAGAAGGATCTTTTGAGATACTAAGAAAGGCAAACTCTCTGACATGCCCTGTGGAGAATAAATATACTGATCTGTAACAAAAATTAGGTGAAACAGCTGTTAGGTGACAGAATAAATGTGTACTGGATCACCAGCCTGTCATAAATATTGTACTCTTAATCAGAAAGCATCTGTCTTTTCATTTCCTTTTCAGCAGTCTTTGTATTGTATTTAATCTGAGCACTGTGCTTCTCCTAACAGGTGCAATGTTTATAAATTGAAAATATTATTTAAATTAAGCTTACAACCAGAGACATTTCAATTTACGGGGCAATGTATTTTGAGAAGGAATCATTCTAAAATTTGACAGATCCATAGATCTCTTTGCATTTGTGAAATTTAATTAGGAAATTAAGACTTTTTATTAGAAAATTAGAGTACAGACACCAAGGAAATCTAAGGATGCTCCGAACTGTTTGATGGGTCATATTATAATCCAGTAAAAGCACAGGAAAAAGTTACTGGTAGGAAAATGAACTACATAAAATGGCGGTGACAGATTTTGTAAATTGTTATGTTTCATCCCAAGATTAAGTTTAGAACTAATAGTGTGTCTTAAATCCATAAAAATGGTATGTGTGACACAAATTTATTTTCCTACAATTATTTTTTTCTAGTTAAAACATTCTCTTTTGAGAATTAAATATAATAGATCTATAATAAAATAACTAGACTAAAATGGAAATCTTTTGCATAGTAGTCAAATAAAATTTAAATGTGAAAATAAATACAAAATTAGCTCATTTAGAAGAAATTTCCTTTTTTTAAAAAATTTTTATTAGTGAAACACCATGAGATACAGTTGTAGACTTATTGGGATCAGTGGTGGTGGAAATTCCCGTTTCTGTTTGTTCCATTTTGGGAGCAACACCCAGCTATGCGCAGAGATCAGTCTTGGCAGTACTAGAGTGCTGGATATCAAACCCGGGTCACCCATGTGCAAGGCAACTGTCTTACTCACTGTGCTATCTCTCAGGTTCTGATCTTCACATTTGATTTTATATATGGGCCATACCCAGCAACGCTAAGGAAGTTAGGACTGCATTCTATAGTGCCAGAAATTAAATTCTGGATGTCACAATGGCTAAATATAGTGCTGTAGAACTGTCCTCACATTGTTCATCGATTAGCTCGAGCGGGCCCAGTAACATCTCCATGGTGAGACTTGCTGTTACTGTGTTTGGCATATCGAATACGTCACGGGGAGCTTGCCAGGCTTTGCTGTGCAGGCAAGATACTCTTGGTAGCTTGCAGGGCTCTCTGAGAGGGGTGGAGGAATCGAACCCGGCTAGACTGGGCCAGCTGTGTGCAAGGCAAATGGCCTTACCACTGTGCTGTCGCTCCAGCCCTATATATATTCTACTTTTTGAACAATCTCTCTGGTTCCTCAAATATATTTGTCTTTTAAGATAAAAATAAATTAGGCTAGAGGGATAGTACTTGGGTGAAAGCTCTTGCCCTGCACATCTCTGTTAACTTGTTGATCCCCAGCACCAGATATGATCGTGGGAACCTCAGCCCAGAGCAAGGTACTGATAGTGTGCTGAGTAATCCTTTAGCAAAGAGCTAGGAGTAAGGACTGAGAACAGAAGAATGTGGCCCAAAAACTGAGAGAGAGAGAGAGAGACAAAGAGAGAGAGAGAGAGAAACAGACAGACACACACACAGACGCACAGACAGAGGCAGACAGAGACAGACACACAGTGAGGAAGGGACTATAGAATTATCCACTTTAATTATTTTACTGAAATCAAACGCAGAGATAATGAACTCATTTGTCTAAGGGCCAGGCAAGTAATATAGATAACATAAAAATGGTGAAAGATGAAATGTGGTTCTTCTTCCTGATAGTTCATTTCCCAAATTTTGATAGAAAAAAATGTGTTGAAATTTTCTTCCTAACTGTACTCTAGGAAAAGCAGCAAATTCTGTTTTTAAAAGGACATGGCAAGCTGCTGAGTAAAGACCACTTAATCGATGTTTCCTTAGAAAAAAGTTTCTAGCAATCCAATTATTCAATCAAAGACAGGGCAAACCAAATATATCTGTTGACTGGATCTTGCCCTTGGGCCTCCAATTTGCAATCTTTGGTGTAATCGTTTAGAACACGGGCTTACTGTCAAATAGATCTGAGATCAAGTTCTGTCTTGGCCATTTATTAGCTTTGTGACCTTCAATAAGATACTTGACTTAAAGTTCCATTTAATCCTCAGCAAAAATTGCAATGACGATAGTGGCTCACTCACAAACTATCAAATGAGATAAGAAATATTCAATATTCGTACGGAAAACACTCATTAAGTGATATAGTTTTTAATGTGATTTGCTTGTCATTGCTATATATAAGAAAATAGAGACTCAGAAGTCCATGTAGTTTCACCATTGACTTACAAAGATTTCAAAACTTGGACCTCCTAATTATAGATTTTTAGTCAATCAAGCTCTCTCTCTAAAAGTCATACATAAATTACATGTGAATTATAAATAATATGAACAACACATTTTATATGAATAAATCATATACATCTTATTTAAAAATATAATTTCATGGGTCAAAGAGATAGTACAACAGGCAATTTCTGCCTTGCACACAGCTGACTTACGTTCAATTCTGGTATTCAATTACAGTCCCTCGAGCCCAGAAGGAGAGATCCCTGGACATTGAACCAGGTATAATCCCTGAGCATGGCCAGGTGTGGCCCCAATACACACACACATACACACACACACACACACATTCATGATAAAATCTAAGTTACCTTCCTTCATTAGTTATTGCAGGACAAATATTCTTTTTATCTGAGGCGGGCGCCCAACAGCACTGGGAATAAAATGGCTCCACATAATGGAGCTTAGGGGGTAATATAATAGTGCCAAGGAGACAACCCAACCCAGGGTCCTAAAAATTGCAATTATGTACTCCAGTATTTGAATTACTTCCCCAGGCTGAAGGTTCATCATTTCTTTTAAAATTTTCATTAGTGAAACACCATGAAATACAGTTGTAGACTTACAAATTTTTGTGCTTGGGTTTCAGTTATACAATGATCCAGTACCATCCCTCCACCAGTGCCCATTCTCCATCATTTACATTTTTTTTTTTAAATTTTTGTTAGTGCAACACCATGAGGTACAGTTGTAGATTTACAATTTTTTGTGCTTGGGTTTCAATTGTAGAATGATCAAACACCCATCCCTCCACCAGTGCCCATTTTCCACCACTACGGGTCCCAGTATCCCTCCCACCCCCCAGCCCCCCATCCCGAGGTACAAAGCCATTCAATATTCATAATTTCCCTAGTATTCATTATAGCTTACCATGAAAAAAATGTTACTATCTGTTCTTAGGATATCTCATGGAGTAGAATTATCTCAATAATTCATATTTTATCAGGGAAGGATCTGTTAATTTTCCCTCTTTGAACAAAACAGAAATTTTCATGAGGGGAAGGGAATTTCCTTTTAATTATTTTTTCTAGAGATAAACATAATAAACGGAATTTGAATGATGACAGATATTCTGGGTATAGTCTGAAAAACTTCTTAGCTTTTTCATACTAAGTCAATTCTGTTAGATATTCGTTAGCCTTAAGGATATCACAATGACTACAGTAACTTTTTAGAACTTTATTGAAACACAGTTCTGAGACTTCTTGTCAACATCTCTAATCTTTCCATTGATCCTCATAAAAACCTACCTCTTCATTTATAGAATCTTGTTTACTTTAATAGTTAAAAGCTTTCCTCTCCTTAATGTAATCTTATCTAAAAATGTTTATAAACTCTCTCACTAAAATCGAATTGTTAGGTCTAAAATCGAACAATAATTGTATTGAAAGCTGTGACTCATCTTGATATATGATTACTCAGAGATAGGACCTAGTCCTCTCTAATCCTTACCATGGTCCTATGAAGTACATTTTCAAATTTTACCCATTTATTATTTGTAAACTAATTCTGAAATAATTGTCTAATAAGCATCAGAGTCAGGAGGTAAGTACAACCTTATTCCAAGGACTAAACTATATAGTCTTATTAAATTTTTGGATTAAAACTGAATTATGATTAAAAAACTCATTAAGCATGATTAAAACTCAATCAAGACAGGTAGGGAATAAGAGTTATCATTCAACTTGCCAACATGACAGAAACAAGACAGACTGAGGTCATGTATGATAAGAAGATATTGAGAAATATCATGCATAAAAATTAAAACTGAGTTAATTTCTTCATATATCAATTCCACTTTGCAAATCAACAATGGCATGTAAAATTGCAATTTTTAAAAATTATATAAATCATAATTACTTTTATATTACCTAATAATTTGTTTTATCACCCTATCACCCTATTCATAATTTCTCCCTCCACAATTTCAAGTTGTTTTTGAATTCACTTGCCATTTAACAGATGCATTAAACATGGTGGGAAAGACAGCCCTGATCGCTCTGGCTGTGGGAGCACCCTGTTCCACCCCAAACACATGTGAATAGGGAGAGAGCCGTCGGGGGCCTCCCTGGCTGCCCTTAAAGATTTTTTACAGCTGGCGTCCCTGGAGCAAGCATCTAGCTACCAACTAAAGGATTCAATGAGCATTCAGCCGAAGAGGACAACATGGAGGGTGGGATCCACAGATCCCAAAGGAAAAAAAAAGAAAAACAGGTTCCAAAAAGAGCCAAGATCATCGGAAAGCCCCAGATGGGGTAGGTACCGCATCCCGCCTCCCCCAGATGGAACCCCGGTGACCAGAAGCCTCTACAACCACAGCTCGAGTATGCAGGAACTAGGACTTTTCCTCAAATCTGCCGGGACTACAACTCCCAGGTAACCTCAGATTCCGGAAGTCACGCCCACAGCCCGCCTCCCAGTGCCATATTTACAGCATTCAGTCGAAGAGAAGGACAACATGGAGGGCGGGATCCACAGATCCCGAAGGAAAAAAAAAAAAAACAGGTTCCAAAAAGAGCCGAGATCATCAGGAAGCCCCAGATGGGGTAGGTACCGCATCCCGCCTCCCCCAGATGGAACCCGGTGACCAGAAGCCTCTACAACCACAGCTCGAGTATGCGGGAACTAGGACTTTTCCTCAAAATCACGTGGCCACTTATGCGGCCGCGCAACATCTCTCTATATACAAAGTGATCCATGGGAAGTAAACCACCCAACGTTTCTCTCTGAAAATCATAGTTAAGTTTGGAGCATGGCCACAGCCCCAGAAACACAAGGACTTAATGCATAACCCAGCAGCTTGGAGCAGAAAAGTGAACGGGCTATGCGTTAATCCAGGCCATCATGACTGTCCGGAGGGGAAAGGGTGTTGCCCCATTCGCCCTCTCCTCTCTGGAAAGAAAGATGGCGGCCACATGGGAGCCTTGTGGACAGCAGGCATGAGCCGGGGGAGTGGGGGCGACTAAAACCTCATGGGAAGGGGGGCGTTCCGGTCCATCCTTCACACCCTACCGAGGTCACCAGTTGCCCCCCACGAGCGGCTCTCCAGCACGGCCACAGGCCCAGAAGCACAAGGACTTAATGCAGAACCCAGCAGCTTGGAGCAGAAAAGTGAAAGGACTATGCGTTAATCCAGGCCATCAAGTCTGCCAGAGGGGAAAGGGTGTTGCCCCATTCGCCCTCTCTTCTCTGGAAAGAAGGATGGCGGCCGCATGGGAGCCTTGTGGACAGCAGGTATGAGCCGGGGGTGTGGGGGCGAATAAAACCTCATGGGAAGGGGGGCGTTCCGGTCCATCCTTCACGCCCTACTGAGGTCACCAGTTGCCCCCCACGAGCGGCTCTCCAGCACGGCCACAGGCCCAGAAGCACAAGGACTTAATGCAGAACCCAGCAGCTTAGAGCAGAAAAGTGAAAGGACTATGTGTTAATCCAGGCCATCATGTCTGCCCGGAGGGGAAAGGGTGTTGGTCCCTACCGCCCTCCTCCCTCTGGAAAGAAAGATGGCGGCCACATGGGAGCCTTGTGGACAGCAGGTATGAGCCAGGGGTGTGGGGGCGAATAAAACTTCATGGGAAAGGGGGCGTTCCGGTCCATCCTTCACGCCCTACCGAGGTCACCAGTTGCCCCCCGCGAGCGGCTCTCCAGCACAGCCATGGCCCCAGAAGCACAAGGACTTAATGCAGAACCCGGCAGCTTGGAGCAGAAAAGTGAACGGACTATGCGTTAATCCAGGCCATCAGGTCTGTCCGAGGGGAAAGGTTGTTGCCCCAGTCGCCTTCTCCTCTCTGGAAAGAAAGATGGCGGCCGCATGGGAGCCTTGTGGACAGCAGGTATGAGCCGGGGGAGTGGGGGCGACTAAAACCTCATGGGAAGGGGGGCGTTTCGGTCCGCCCTTCATGCCCTACCGAGGCCACCAGTTGCCCCCCACTAGCGGCTCTCCAGCACGGCCACGTCTCCAGAGCACAGAAACCAGTTTCTTAACTATCTGACTTTCAGTAGAAATACTTCCAGGGTCAATAAGTAAAATAGCAGAAATCCAAAACCAACATTTAATTCTTGAACCCAGCTGTAGAAAGCAAATCACTTCACAATGCTTTGTCAGCATGTCTGATTTGGGGGGGGTAAACTCTAAATAATAGTGGTGAATCTTTTATTGAAACAATGAATCTAATCAAAGCAGATAGAGTGTTAACTAGAATTCATCTGCCCCACAGGGACTGGGAGGGGTGGGGGGTGGGGTTTTATTGGGGTTCTTCATGGTAAAAAATAAGTTTTGGTAAAGGGAAATGTGTTTGATATTTGCATGACTGAGACCTAAACCTGAAAGCTTTGTAACCTTTCCCACGGTGATTCAATAAATAAATTTAAAAAGAAAAAAAAAAAACGTGGTGGGAAAGGCTACAGAGAAGCATTAAGCTAAAAATTGTTAAAAACTGTCAACAATTAAGTTAGTGCATGTCTGAAGTTTAACTTATAATAAAATTACCCAAACCTTTTCTGGAATACTTACATACATTTAAAAATTTTTACTTATGTATGTATCTCTTTTTTTCTTTCTTTTCTTTTCTTTTTTTTTCTTTTTTTGGTCTCACCTGACAATACACAGGGGTTCCTCCTGGCTCTGCATTCAGGAATTACTCCTGGCGGTGCTCCAGGGACCATATGAGATACTGGGAATCGAACCTGGGCCGGCCACATGCAAGGCAAATGCCCTACCCATTGCTCTATGGCTCCAGCCCCTGTCTGTACCTCTTGGTTTGGGTCTGCACCCACATTGCTCAGGGCTTCCTCCTGGCTCTGAGCTCACACACAGATCACTCCTGGTGGGCACTGGGAAGTCTACGTGGTGAGGAAGATCAAATCTGCATTGTCTGTGCGCAAATCAAGCATCACTTGGCTTCCGCCCCTGGAACACTTATATTTAAGGAGTTAAGCAGGTTTTACTCTAATTTTCAGTCGCTGCTTTTTGAATATAGTAATTACCACAACCAGGGAACTCCAGAGACTTTCAAATAGCTCCCAATAAAGCAAGCACAATTTGTAAAAAAAAAAAAAAAAAAAAAAAAATAGGCAAAATATTTTAACAGATTTAGATCTACAGAGAAAGTTTCCTGTGACATAATTCTGAGAAGATTAAAAAGCTTGGAGTCCAACAGATGGATGCACACAGACTTAATTACAGTGAATCATGCTTCTGTAATATTCTTTGGGGAAAAGCCACCTATCTTCACCAAAACATAGCACAGTTTTAGGCAGGAAAGCTATTGACAAACTTGGGATAGCTAATCCATGAATACATAGCAGGTGAAATGAGTTTTTCCCTTGGGCAAGGAGAGGAGAATCTATTGCATATGTCATCTGTTTCTGTGAATACTGAAGATTACAATTATGGTTTGATGTTAATCCAACTACTGAAAATTTCTTGTTGCAAAGCACACTGTGAAAATGTGAGTGACAGTATAAATCTTTTTAAATTGAATTCAAGACTATTGAAAAGAGCTGATGTTTTCAAATACTGCTACAAAGCTTGTGAACAAGAAAAACTTGAAATGAAGTAGCTCCTTATAGTGACCTATTTGGTGACAAGGACAAATAGAATAAAATACAGTATGTCTGATAGTTTTATATACATATATATACACATATATGATATTTATGCATATGTATATGGATGTATATAAGCCACATATATGCATAGATGTGTTTATCTATATATATAGATATGCATACCTATATGTATACAGATATACCTATATGTATAGATGTAGCTATTTATATGTATATCTATTTACATATCAGCATAGTGTGTGCCATGCATTTTCAGAAATGCTTACCTCTAATGCTTTCATGTCCTCATAAACAAACTGCACTGTGGGAACTCCAAGATGGTTGATAAAATAATTGGCATCACCTGGTATCTGCAAATTACTGACATTGGTTTTGAGGCACTGGTATCCTCTCGAACAGTTGAGATGATTTTTCTGAAAAAATAATATAATAACAACGATTATCATCCTCGGACTATTCCTAATCTGTGCTACTCAAAATGTGGTACATAGGTGAATAGCATCAGTCTCATCCAGTAGCCTGCTCTGAATACAAAAATTTAAGCACTACACATATTCTCCTAAATGAGAACCTTTGGGGATAGAGTCCAGGAATCTGTGTTGTAACACTCCTCGATGATTCTGATGCCACTGAAGTAGAGCCAGCACTGACCTACATTAAGCTTTGCTTACTACTTACTTCACAAGCATTGCTATCCAAGATTCATTCTGCACTCTAATTGCCTATTAAATTTTAAATAGTTGAAGAGAATGTTGTGACCTAATAATATTTAGATTTTTAATCCAAGTTTTCCCACAAAATTAAAAGAATGACTTCACAGAATATAATTGTATTCTTCTTAAAGTGTTCTTAAAGAAACCACAGAATAAATACTCTCCATTTATCCTTAAAAGCATGTTCTTCTATGTTTTAAAGCAAGTGATAACAAGCCATAAAGAATCACATAGTAAATGCAACCAGGGAGTAAAAGAAGATGAGAGATTTTATATCTTCGATTAAGAGTTGCTTAAGACAAATGAAAGTAACTTTATAAAAATATAACATTTTAAAGTAAAAAAACACAAGTATATAAATATTTTCTATAATATGTTAAAATATCTGATAAAATATGGAAAATCTAAAATGGCCTGAGGTGCTATTGTTTTAAACAAGAAACACACACACAAAAAAACAATCTTCTCAATGATAATTGTGAGAAAATGAGTCAATAGGATGAGAAAATTGCATTGAATAGCAAATGGAAAGTGTGTCATCAATCTGTAACATGAGTTTCCTTGCCTGTCAAGAAACAAAAAGTTTGGGACTGGAGTGATAGTACAGTGGGGAAGGCCCTTACCTTTCACGCAGCCCGCCCGGGTCCCATCCTTGGCATCCCATGTGGTTCCCTGAGCACAGCCAGGAGTAATTCCTGAGTACAGAGCTAGGAGTGACCCCTGAGCATTTGCTGGGTGTGACCCAAAAAGCAAAAATAAAATAAATTTTAAAAAAAGAAATAAAAATTTACTCGAGATCACAATTCTTTTCCCTAGACAATCAGTTTTATTGTGAAGAATGATGCTTGCGCTTGAACACAAGGGCAGAAGGGTGGAGCATGGGACACACTGGAAGAGGGCGGTGTGCTCAGGTGCATTAAACTCTCAAGAGTGTGTGTTATAAAACACCCTTCCAACATGGAAACTGTCTCCTACAGCCCTAGACTCCAGGAACTGCTCATGGCCGACCAGTCGGAGTCTGTCTCATTGAGATCTGTAGCACAGGCCTAAGGAACATCAACAGCACTAGTTTAAGGGTTTTTCATTCCCACTTGGCCCCCGATATAGATTTGCTCATTAACTCCATTCAGAGGGTCAAATATCAAACACATTCCTCAAGTCTACAATGGATAGGAACTCTCCCCTGCCATCTATCTGGTCCAGACATTTGAGGGGGAAAAAAAATCGGGTTTTCTTAACTTGAAGGATCTATTGGCTGAGGGAAGTTCTTGGAGGAATGTATCAGGGAGGTCTCTTGAGGGCTGAAGGCCATTCAGTACTCACTCATTCCATTTCAAATACATATCTGACAATCAAGGCATGGCCTTTTTCAAGCTTCGTATGCTTCTCTGACATACTATAATTCAAAAATCCTTTTTTTTTTTTTTGAGAGGGGAGGTGGTGGTGGAAAGAAGGCCATGGAAGAAGTGTCAAGAATAACAAGGGGTCCTCTGCTTTCTGCCAAGTGACCTGGAGTTCAAGAAGAGGGCCATTTCACAGACACAATGCAGCTTGTACACTGCAGGGCCTAGGACCTCCACAACCACATCCAGGAATGCTTCAAATTTTCAAAATAAGAAACTAACACCCAAGAATGACCGAGATTAGTACCAGGAATTTTACTCCTTGACTTGGAGGCCAACCGCACATACTAGGAGAAAAGGGAGCTCAGATAAAGAGGGGAACACCAAATAAAGGTGTTGGGAGGATCCTCCCAGGATGGGAGAAGCATGTTGAAAGTAGACTATAGACCAAACATGATTGCCACTCAATGTTTCTTCTGCAAACCACAACACCCAAAAGGAGAGAGAGAACAGAGGGGAATGCCCTGCCACAGAGACAGGGTGGGATGGGAGGGATGGGGGGTGGGAGGGATACTGGGATCCGTGGTGGTGGGAAATGGGCACTAGTGGAGGGATGGGTGTTTGATCATTGTATAACTGAAACCCAAGCACAAAAATGTGTAAGTCTGCAACTGTACCTCATGATGTCTCACTATCAAAATTTTTTTAATAAAAAAAATAAAATAAAAAAAATTCAGAGAAGCACTCAATGATGATACTGAGGGAAGAAATACCATGGGGGTCAGTGATAAAAGGTCATTCGCTGTATGCAAGGCGTGGGCCTTAATCATTGTACTATGGTCCCAGACCACAAAACTGCTTTGAAAAGAAAATCTAAAATATGCAAACGACTAAGACAAAACAGTCAGTATATATTTTCTTCCAGTCTATTTGTTTGTGCCATGACTACTACCGATATATCGCTGTAACTTTTCATTACATTCCATTTCCAAAACTATTTCTGACTACACCAGTACTTGCAATTTAGGTATATTACAAGGAAATCAATGAGGCAACATCTAAGCTTCAGAGTTATAGTGTCCCCAAATCCGTCTGCATTTCTTTTACCTTCTATGGCTTGTTTTATTTCACCCACTAATTGAAAAGTTTGTCTTTCTCATAACGTGTGTATTGCCACCTCTGCCTTTTGTAACCAACCAAGTTGGTTAACAGAATACGCTTTAGCCAGCCTTGCTTTAAAATCATGTCTTGAAGTTTAAACTCCATTAGAACTCCATCTCTGCTGCAAAATACAAACTATTTATTGACGGAACTTAGTGTACAGAATAAAAAGCTCAGGTAGCCTGAGAACTGAGAACTTTAAGGGGCTACAGAAATAGTGAAAGTGGGGAGGACTCTTGCCTTGCACACAGGCAACCGCAATTCAAACCCAACACCCCATATGTTGTCGCTATTCACAGCCAAGGGTGAGCTCTGACTGTAAAACCAGGAGTAAATCTTCAATACCCAGAGTATGGCCCCCCAAACAAAAACAACCCCCTGCACCCTCCCCACCAAAAGAATAAAGGCTTGAGGAGAGATAAAGAGGTTCTGAGGAACACATCTGTAATCCATTAGATACCTACTAAGCCAGATTTTGCTTATAAAGTTGATCAAAAATCTTATTGTGCATCTAACACACATACACACACACACACACACACACACTTACTTCCTTTCTCTTTCTAACCACATTCCTCACTGCTTCCTCTATGGATTAAATGAGTGATGAGTGGAAGGAGCACATGCTGTAATTTTGATCATGTGTATGCATATTTTTGTAGGCAACTAGTTGCCCAGTAAAGTAGTGAGGACAAAGAGGAAGCACATGCATTAATTTGTGTGTTTGTGTGTATGTGCGTATGTGTGTGTGTGTGTGTGTGTGTTTACTTTGCATATAACTAGTTGTATAGTAAAACAGTGAAGGCAAAAAACACCCTCAGTTGTCACACTGGAATTTTTCACCTGTGTCAGTTCATCTAGGAATTTTCTTCAGAGAACCGCCCCCCCTCCCCACCCAGCATAGAATCCTACCTTCTAAACATACTTTATTACTCAGTACATGAAAATCTAGGCCAAATCTATAATCCTTTAATGATTCTAAATCTATATTTTATCATGACGTGAATTGTTTTCCCACAGAGCAGTTCAGTAGATTATAATAGATGCATATCTGTAATAGATACTGAAAAACTTGAGCAGAAACTAATGTCTGAGAAGGAAGTGGAGAGTAATGTCAATTTCTTTCATTAACTAGAAGTTAGGCACCATGGGGAAGAGGAAATTGGTGCCAAATTTGTGGAGGCCAATTAATTTTAAATTTATTTACAAGGCTGAGTAAATTCAAATTAAATATTTTGTCCAAGGACTTCAAAATGATTCATGCTCAATGTTTGATAACAAGAATTTTTATTCCAGTTCATAAAATGAGCAAGTTTGGGCAAATACTGTGATTGTCAATTTTTCCTTTTTTACTAAAGTCCGCTGAATACCTGAAATAAAATCACCACCTAAATCCTGGGCTTGTATGCTCTTGGCAAGTATGCTTGTATGCTGA
The DNA here is from genome assembly GCF_029834395.1 of Sorex fumeus. Lineage (NCBI taxonomy): Eukaryota > Metazoa > Chordata > Mammalia > Eulipotyphla > Soricidae > Sorex > Sorex fumeus. Next base: position 40,263,201 of record NW_026606067.1, on the reverse strand, counting down.
ATGGCAGTACCTCAGTAGGTTTCTATGTTTTACTTATATGATCACTGACATCAACATTTCATGAGTTGAATGGAGATAGCAAGATACACTAAAATGTTTCTAAAATATTTAAAAAGTAGCACTGTAGCACTGTGTCACTGTCCTCCCTTTGTTCATCAATTTGCTTGAGTGGCCCCAGTAACAGCTCCATTGTGAGACTTGTTATTACTGCGTTTGGCATATCAAATATGTCACGGATACTCTCAGTAGCTTGGCGGGCTACTGAGAGGGGCATAGGAATTGAACCTGGTTCGACTGGGTTGGCCACATGCAAGGCAAATGCCCTCCCCGCTGTGCTATCACTCCCACTTGTTTAAAAAAATATGTTCAATATAATTGAATACAATTTGAATACAATATTCAAATATTGTATTTTTCCACACTAGTTCCCCGTACTTATAAATATTTACATATATAAGAAATTTAAGTTGATCACTTATTCAAATTGCAAATGAAGTGGTAGGAAAATGCACTATTTAGTTCTTCTAAATTTAAAAAGTATGTTATGAACCAGAAAACTTTTGACAAGGACAAAAGATGACCCCCTGGGAAAAAAGAGGTTCCACTAAAAAATAATAATAATAATAAAACCTCACCAAAAATAATACAGCAAAAAATCTAAATCTAGACAAGGAGAAGAAATCCCCAAACCTCTGAATCTCCAGAAGAAATACCAGTCTACAGAACCAGAAATAGAAAGGCCCAAATGTCTCCTCTCTACAAAGTCAGGAGCCCCAAGTCCCTTGTTCACAAGGAAGGTAGTAATCCATGATAAAGCTCTTCTTATCTTCAATTGAGGAACAAAACTCAAACCTGCTCCACCTTTAAGCATGCCAAGACAGTTTCCAGTTGGCCATCAGAGAATAGAAAAGTTATGGAAGCCCAACTTTAGGTTTGGGTGTGTAATCACTAAACTACTAGGCATCCCACGGCTCTCTCAAATGCCGTCTGCATTTGGTGGTGTTGGGCCACTTCACCACCAGAAGAGCCAATGCCAAGGGAGGATGAAGAAGAAAACAAGGGCCAGGATGGTACTGGTGACAGCTGTCATTTATTCCATTCTCTCCACTGCCTGTTCCAACCTTACCAAGCTCCTCATTCCTGTCTCCTCCTTTCTCCCTCTCTCATCTCTCCGGATCTCAACTTGCTGCTTTGATCTCTCTCTAGTTTCTCCCGACTCCCCAAACTTGGTGTTAGCAACCATAGTTAGGTCAGGTAGCACATCCAACATATGAAAGCCCTCCCTGATGGCCTGTGACCAGGAGATCAGGCTCAATGGCAAAACACCACGTAGGAGTTTTTCTCCTTTCCTGAGTCCAATAACCATGTAAACACTCACCTTAATTTTACTTCTTAATAATATTATTTTGTATGGACACATTAAGAGATACATTAAGCTTGAAGGGTTGCTCCTCTGGGGATATCTCACTATAGATCTAAAACTACAGTGCTCAGGCCAGATTAAACTTTCCTAACCCTAGCTTGGTCCTAATCCAGTTCTTACTTTTAACATAACAGAATTTGTCCATGAACATGCTTTTAACCTATCGTTAAGTATTATGGTGCTTTGTCCTGGCCCATTTTGATGCCAGGGGAGCTCACAGCTTGCCCTGGGTCCATCCAAACCCTCATCAGGACCCTGCTTTTGGGGTGCTAGGAAGTAAGGGCAACTGAGGCTTAAGTGGAGAAAATAGATGCCCAGGAGTGAATATCATTCAGAGTCAATTAACTTCCAAATTACAAAAGCATAGCACTCACTGTCTTCTTGTGTCTATACAAAAAGAGCACACAAAAAAGAGATTACAGATAAACACAGAGGAATGGGAGTGCCTGGGAGGCTGGGAATGGGTGCAACCCAATAAACCTAAGCTTCCTGTGGAAAGGCAGAAAGGACAAATCAATGTTATCCTTCATATGGGGGTTAAGCTTTACAGAAAAAGACTAGCTGCAATCCTCGCTCAAGTCAAACATTCCGCCTTTATTACAGGAAGTAAGAGAACTAGTTGCCCATGTTGCCTTGGGGCTTTCTTCTCTCCAGTGGCCCATGACCCACTCCTAGTCCAGTGGATCATTTTCATCTCATCCTTTTAGGAAACTCACTTAACATTTGGATACTTCCAGAGCGCGCTCTCTCTCTCTCTCTCTCTCTCTCTCTCTCTCTCTCTCTCTCTTTAAATAATTTTAGGAACCTCTTCTTGCCCCAACAGTTTAGAAAAACTTATTAGTTTTAAAAATATTTTAAAATTATTTATTTTATTGATTTGGTTTTTGAGGAACATCTAGTAGTGTTCAGGGCTTATTCCTAGCTCTGTGCTCAGGGATCACTCCCAGCAGTGTTCAAGGAACCACATGTGGTTCTGAGTTCAAAGTAGGGTCTGCCATGTGCAAGGAAAGGGCTTAAGCCCAGATAACTAGAAGATTGCTAGGGATGGATAACAATCTATTGAGAACCAAGGGTGTGGCGAAAGCTAAAATCAAAACCATTTCATAAAAACAATCACGTCATACACCATTCTTTTTCACATATTCGTGAATTAGTATTTTATAGTCAAGTATCAATTTATATTCAAAATGTGTTATATATGGGCCTTCTCTCTTGTTACAAGAAGAAACCTAAAGATTTATCACTTATAAAGAAACATCTTTGTTCTAAGACTTGGAGAGATGGCTGAAAGAGTATTATTAATTTAATTCTTAAACCAGCATTTCTCAAATGGGAGTAGCCACATGATCTCTGAATGTCCCTAGTGTAGGATAACATTGCTTTGTCCTTCTTCCACAAGAAGCTTAGGTTATCTGGTTACACCCATCACAGTGCTCCTGAGGCACTTCCATTGTGTTTATCTGTAAACAGTTTTCCCTATGCTCTCCTTCCCACCCAGTTAATCAGCTTTCCCCTTAATCAGACTGTTAATTTGTAAGGTCAGTTTCCCAGAAATCTATAATTTTATATGAATGAGTGAAATATTGCCTTTCTCCTCTCCTTATGCCTTATGAACAGTTTACTTTAAAGCAATACCCTTTTTGAATAGATACAGGAAGACCGTTAACATTATGCCTTGTACCTTAGGATTTAATTGGCTTTGAATATTATTTACTCCCAGGCATCTTCTTTCTTGACTTAAGCCTCAGTTGTCCTTAGTTCCTAACACCCCAAAAGCAGGGTCCCAACGAGGGACTGAATGGAGCCATGGCAAGGGGTGAGCTACCCTGACAGCGAAATGGGCCAGGCCAAAGTGCCATGATTCTTAACTACAAGTTAAGAGTTTTGATCATAGACAAATGCTGTCATGATCCAAAAGTAACAATGAGACTAGGATCCTGCTAGGGGTGGGAAAGACTATCTGGCCTCAGCACTGTAGTCTGAGATCGAGATGACCCTAGGAGAGCAATTCTATAAGTTTAAGATATTTCTTACTGTATCCATACAAAACGATGTATATCATATATGCTTATATGCTTGTGGGACAAGGAGAGGAGAGGCACACCCATGGGATTCTGCTCTAGGGTGGGTCCTCCTGGCTGAGAAAGAATCTGTCCTAGGAGCGGCCTGAGGCTAAGAGTTCTACCCCAATTGATTGTGACCGCACCTATGTGTAATTGTTCCCCCAATTCCTCATGGAGAGAGGATTTAACTGTACTGGAGGAGTGGGGTAGGGGTTCAGAAGAAAGAAGCAGAGGAAGAGAAGCAGGATGAAGGGGAGAGAAGGAGAATGAAGTAGCATGGGGGAGAAAGAAGGGAGCAGAGACAGAGATGAAGAGAGGATCAGAATAAATTGCTACTAATACCAACCAGCCTGGCCCTCGTTCCTTCCTCCACCTGACCATCGCCATCAACCTCCCTGGGGTGGGAGAAGGGTGAGACTACCAAACGTGGGCAGTGGGAGAGACAGAGCCACCACCGCTGTGTGCTGTGCCCCCCTCTCTTGTGTGAGTTTACACACCTAGTATTTCTGAGAGGGCATAAGCAACAATCACATTGAATAAAGGCCCAAGGATGAAACTAGAAGGGCACGTTTGATTAGGAAACAAGATAGAAAGAAGGGTATGATCAGAAAGGTTGAGAAACACTGTCAGAGTAAAAAAAAAAATCTTTCAAGCAACTTAAAGAAAGTAAAAAGAATGGCGGTAAGGAATTTTACATTTATATTGCTAGATGTTGCTCTTGAAAGAGGAAGCCTCAGTTTCCCCTTGCCAACAAAAGGGGAGTCACCAGCAGTTCCATTTCTCCTCATCAACCAACCACATCTCATCCCCAAGGCCTTATCTTTATTTATTTATTTATTGCTTTTAGGGTCACACCTGGCGATGCACAGGGGTTACTCCTGGCTCTGCACTCATGAGTTACACCTGGCAGTGCTCAGGGAACCATATGGGATGCTGGAAATTGAACCCGGGTTGGCCACGTGCAAGGCAAACACCCTACCTGCTGTGCTATCTCTCCAGCCCTCAAGGCCTTATCTTTAACATTCCCAAGTTCCCCAGGACCATATTCTTCTATCCTAGAACTAGGAGTCCCAAGACTACAGTAATGAACATCACCAAAGGCAGAAAGACCAGAAAGACAAGGGAGCCCAACCACCTTGTGGATTCCCTGCATTCTCTGTCACACAAAGACCCATTTTTCCTATAAATATCTCACAAAAAGCCATAGCTAACTTAGTTCTATACTAAGTTCCTCCCCACTTGGGGAGCTCCTTTTCTTTTCTACTTTCCAATGAACTTTTCTCCTTTCCAACTCTGAGTCTGAGCATCTTCATCATTCAATACTTTCACTCTTGGGAATTGTGAACGGACAGAGACCCACCACCGCTGCTTCTGCTTCGCCTGCATGACTCTCTTCTTTCTGCCAACTCCTCCTGTAGTCTAATGGTTTTGCCCTCACTGAGTATCTCCCCACATATGAGGAATAAGTGCCTCAGTTGTAAAATGATAAAATTAAAAAGTAGTAGACTGTTTCTCACGCTCTCAACTCAGATACTTCATCAGCTGAAGAGAAATAGTGACAAAGATGATTTACCAGATAAAATGCTTCCATGAAACCCTTTGTCACTTTCTCATTTCTCTAATAGGCTTGCTGCTGGCCATTTCAATAGGGAAGCCTATTTCTGTGTAAATTGCAAACCAGTGCCCCCTTCTCTATTATGGACACACGTAATGAGAAAGAGAGGACAACCTCAAAGTCCTTCCAAAAACTGTACTCTGATTATACCTAAATGAAACTATGAGCGCATTGGAAAGGTAACGCAAAACCAATGGAACTGACCTTTGGCCAACACACTGGATGAAAGCACAGTCCCCGTGGATACAATTCCTATAGGACCTTTAATGACCGAAAGGATCAAGATATAGATTTTATGTCTCAGTGAAGGATAACAACTCTGGCTTTACAATGTTGTTCCATGCGGAGGAATTGGCTGACATAACATAACTTGAGCTATTATTTCACCAGTCTTCTTGAGGTTCGTCTTAAATAGCTTCTCCAAGCCTCACAGGCAACGCTATTTTAAATAATACAATGTCAGCATTTCAGTGATACATTCCAGCTGCCAGGCATTAAAAAAATTAGCTGAAAATCCTAACTGGTTTTCAATTTAACATTAACTGTCTCCGACTGCAAATATTTTTAATGAAATATTTAAACAGAATCTTCTGTAGATGAAACAGTTTCATAAGTTCCCTTCCCCCACAAAAAAAAAAAAGAGAAGAAAGAAAGAAATCAGACATTTCAGGGAAAAGTAAAATGTACACCCAGAAGCAAGGAAACAGTTGGAGTTACTTTGCATATCTTTAACATCACTCAGTAGAGAGCAGGAGATTTTCTGTCCTCTCTCTGACTAGGGTTACAGGGCAGTTGTAAATCAGGTGGGAACTTTCCTGTGGGGGGAGGCAATTCATTTAATTTTAGGAGGGCACTGGGGTGGGAGGGAGCTAAAAAGTGCAGACTTGGCAAGCAGGAGGGCAAAAGAGAAGGCATACCATCACACATTACCATTTGAAGCAAGTTAAGTGCTGAGAGTGAGAAATCGGACAGAGGAAATAACACCATCAGCAGTAATATGTCTAACTCTGACAGATGAGAGCATCATCATGTAACCTTAAAGCCCAGGGCCAAAGGCACTGCTTGACTAGGAGGAGTTTGCTAGACTGACTCCATCAGCTGTGCAGGCCACGGTCGGAACAGAGGCACTGCCCCATGACTTCCTCCCCTCTCCCCGTGCCAATGACCTAAGTTTCATTGGACCCAAACTAGAACTGATATTTTGACTGGAGTTTACCAGGGATTCTTCCATCTATTCATTTGTTGTGACTTAATTTGCTTTTGGACTTTTTTTTCTGCCCCTTGAACGTAATTTTTAAAGGGCAGAGGCTGAGAAGATGGGAGAGTTTGGTGTGTGAGTGTGTGTGTGTGTGTGTGTGTTGTCCTTCAGTTGACTTTATAATGAACAGCACAAGAGAATAGGCATTATAAAAACTTGGGAAAATGAAGTCAATTCAATGCATTGATTTTTTTTCTAATAGGAGGAAATGGAAAGAGAGTGGAAAAGAACGACAGAAACACCATCTGGCTCAGTAACTTTCGACTGGTCTCAATGCCAAAGAAGCTGTAGGAAGTCTGTGACTAATTTCAGGTAATTCCATGAGTCATAACTGTTCTGGAAAGCATTCTTTTTTACTTAATTCCTTGCAAAATCTGCTATTAAGAAATAGTGGATCCCATTGGGTTCTTATAATAAGCATGCATTGACATCACAAAGTACATTGAGATTAGTAAATATTCCAGGTGAATATTAAAAGAAAAAAAAAGTATAGGACCTACAAATAGATACGAGAAGAAAAAAACACCTTTTTAAAATTTTTCCCTGAAAGGCAATAATATCTCTTTTCAGCAATATGACTTGAGATAAGTTAACTTCCAAAAGGCGTGAGCCATTATCAAATGAACACAGATAACGTGTCCTCCAGGGTTGCACCCGGTAATGTTCAGAGGATCGTGTAGAGCTGGGGGTAGCTTTGCTTGTTTTCTGGCTACACGTGGTGGTGCTCAGGGCTTACTCCTGGCTCCAGGGACCATATGTAGGGCTGGGGATCAAACCTGGGTCAGCCACCTGAAAGGCAGGTGACTGCTGGCCACACAATCACTATGGCGGTGCTGAGTACAACACCTGGGTGATCAGGGCTGCCTTGTAACCACTGTGCTATCGCCAGGCCTCAAGGAGATTATTTTTAATACATTTTTCCCCCTTTCACAATTTAGTCTCTTCAGATTTTCTTAGCTAATTCTTGAAATTATTAGTATTTGTTTTGCTTCGATACCCACGATAGAGTGACATGCTATGTTTTTCATTCAGTATTATAAACTCATATTTTTTTCAATACATGATATTTTTATTCTCCCTGTATTACACCTTAGTCAAGCCATTGACAGGCATGCATCTCAAGTTAGACTTTCTACCTGCGGATTTTCTACTTTCTTTCTTTCGTTCTTTCTTTTTTTTTAATTTTATTGAATCACCGTGAGATAGTTACAAGCTTTTATGTTTGGGTATAAACTCTTATTAAATATATTTTCCTTAGGTTTCCCATGAAAATTTACTAAATCTCTTAAAGAAAATTCACTGACACTGTGCAAATACAGAAATTATTATAAATATAATATTTTAAAATCCATTGCATATATCAATAAAATGTAGATTAAATCAAAATAAATATGTGATAAGAAGCTATGAGAAAATACCACAAATATAGTATAATAGCACGTGTTCATCAATTTTCTCCAGTGGGTACCAGTAACTTCTCTATTGTGAGACTTGTTGTTACTATTTTTGGCATATCGAATACAACACGGGTAACGTGCTAGGCTTTGTCATGCGGGCAGAATACTCTCTGTAGCTTTCCGGGCTCTCCAAGATGGGTGGAGGAATCGCACTCAGCTGGGCCATGACGGCTGTGTGCAAGGCAAAAACGCCTTATACTCTATGCTATCACTCCGGCCCATAGTATAATAACTAGTAAAAATATCAGAACACAATATTAGTCATCGAACACATTTTAAAGCTATAACTTGTAATATTTAGCAAATATATATTGCACACTACTATATGCTAGGTATGTAGACTGTCCTCCCATTGTTCATCGATTCGCTCGAGCGGGCCCAGTAACGTCTCCATCATGAGACTTGTTGTTACTGTGTCTGGCATATCGAATACATCACGGGTGGCTTGCCAGGCTCTGCCGTGCGGGCAAGATACTCTCGGTAGCTTGCCGGGCTCTCGAGAGGGGTGGAGGAATTGAACCCGGCTCCGCCAGCTGGCTGTGCGAAAGGCAAATGCCCTACTGCTGTGCTATCACTCTAGCCCATGCTAGCTATATACATATGCAATATTTTGTTTTCTCTTTAGGACAACTCCTTGGACGAATAATGATCTATAATTTAATTGTTTCCTTTGTTGCAGTGCTGGGTTAATTAACAAATTCAAGGCAAGTTCTTTCCCCACTGAGCCACATCCCAAACCCTAGCTATTTTAACATCCCCCAATCTTTTTTGTTTGCTTGATTTTGTGGAGGGCACCTCCAGCAGTGCTCAAGGTTACTTCTGGCTCTGCTCTCAGGAATCACTACTGGGAAGCTCAGGGAACCAGATGGCCTCCTGGAGACTGAACCCAGAAGAGTCGTGTGCAAGGCAAGCACCCTAACTGTTTCCTAACTGCGGCATTACTGCTATGGCTTTGAAATCACCCACCCTTAATCAGGATTAAGGTTAATCAAATAGTTTATTCAGGTAGTAGCAAATTGAGACGTGAACCATATTTTCTGTTAACATGTCTAGCAAGTTCTTTTGATCCTCCTAACACAACTGTTGTGATTACAAGGAAATCCCTTTACAAAATTAACCTTGAAAACCCCTTTCTCAGAGCTGGAGCTATAGTACAATGGGGAGGGCATTTGCCTTGCACGTGGTCAACCAGGGTTTGATCCCCAGCATCCCATATGGTCCCCCGAGCACTGCCAGGAGTAATTCTATGCGCTGAGTCAGGAGTAACCCCTGTATACTGCTGGGTGTGATGCAAAAAGGAGGAAAATAAATAAATAAATAAATAAATAAATAAAACACATGTTTCTCCACACATAGAACTCAAAGCATTTGCAAATGGAGATTGTTTCAATATTTCAGTTGGATTTGATATGTTTCAGACAGACACAAAAAGCACAGAAATAACTGTGAATCTTGTTCTCCTTCTGCTCACCTGCTACTTTGATTCTCTAACTTGAACATGCATCAAGTGCTTTAACCTCAGTATACTAAAGGTTATACAGAATACACTAGACTTCAAAAGTCACAAAATGACAAATACTATAAGATTCCCTTTATATGAAAGGTTTGGATTAAAACTAGTCCCCTCTACATGTATCTGTTGTATTTCAAATCGTTAAGATGACATTCTGAACATAAGCGGAAGCAATAAGAATAAATTAAGATAATATTAGGAGAATCTGAATCTGACAAGGATACTGTCCTACGAAAACAAAACATCTGTCCCTCCCTCCTCTGAGAACAGACTTAAAGGCTAGGAGAGAGAAGACAGAGTTTGCATCAGATCTAGCACTTTAACTCTAGATTTTCCAGACTCTAAAGTTCTAAGAAATAAATATCTGTTCTTGAAAGCACCTATTCCATGGTATTCTTCTTTTACTAAAATATTGCCATATCAACGCAGTGAAGGATCCAGTAATTAGATTATGGAGGAAGAAAGCAAAATGGTAGACCTCAGGGACAGGGAGGGAGGAGAAAATTGGAGAGCTGTTTAATAGATCATAGTTATTATTTTATCAACACTACAGAGTCGTAGAGATTAATGGAATAATAATGAGCATAGTGTCAGCCAGTCTGAACTATAAACTTAAAAACAGTTAAGATGAGGTGAATCAGGGATGGATTTCGGCAATCGAGTGATATTCCACATGCATGAGAACCTGGATTTGATAGTTATGACCCAAATAAATAAATAAATAAATAACACACCACATAGTTAGAGCACCTGCCTTACTGGTTAAAGCTACGAATTTAACATTTCACTTATTTTTATTTTTGCAATGCCAGGAAATACACTTGGGGCCCCATACATGCAAAGATCTATGCTGCCTTGGCCCCTCTGGTTCAAGTTTGAGTCTAATCATTGGCACATCCCTGAATGTTGAGTTCCATTTTGACACTACGGCCCTTTGTGATCCCAGAAGTCACTGTGGTGTGAACTTTGGTGCATCCTTACTTGTGTGTAGGAGCACCACAATCATGTGTGAGACTCTCTAGCAAGGGCTATCACAAAAACTTTCTAAGCACAATAACCAAGTGTGGAACCACTTACCCATGCAACAACAGTAACAGCAACTAAAGGACAGGAAAGGGAAAATCAAAGTTAAGGTGGTAGCAGCTATTTATATTTCACCATAGTTTTCCTAATGCACCAGAGAAAAAACACCATTCATTTCTTCTCTCACCTATTATTTTTACAATCATTTTTCAGTACTGCTTCTTAACTCTAAAATTAAGCCCAAAATGCTTCTAGTTGTTCAGATCAAACTTTTCCTGATTTATTTTGCTTTTCATATGTAATCAAATTTTTCTTAAACCTTAGCATGCAAGGAATATCTGGGAGGCTTGTTGTAACACAAATAGCTGGGATCCAACCCCAGACTTCCAATTCGGTAGGTCTGGGAGAGGTGCTCAAAAGAAGAGGCACAGGGCTAATGCTAAAGGTAACAGTCTCTTCTGTGATTCCAGAAGAATTACAGATCTGCATCTATTAGCAAGTCCTCACTGTCCAATTTCAAATGGATTTCAAAACTGACCACTTCTGATGATATCCCTTCCTTAACAACAACACAAATCTGTCACCATCACTTTTTAATGAATCAAAATTGTTTCTGATCTACCATTGTTCCTCACTCTCTCCTGTAATCATCTGTACAGAACAATCTTTGCCATGTGTTGTCGGATCATAAATCGTCCCTCTGATTTTCCAGTACACAGAATAAAAGCTTTACCACCTCCAAGTCCCAAATGAACGATGTTCTCTATCTTTCGGCCTCATTATCATATTGACATCACTCATGCCACACTGGTTTCTCAGTGCTATTCCAACAATCCCAGCTCTCCTGTGCCTGCCTCCAGCTCCTTGGATTTACTACCACTCTACTTGCCTTACCCTTTCTGCATTTCAAGCGTCTATTCCTCATTTCATCCATTTAATGTCCACATCTCAGTTTTCTATTCAGAAAGTCTGCCTGACCTTTATGTAAAATTATACCTTGTCCTTAGTCAGACCTTTCCTTTTTTCTTTTTGATATTGCTTCACACAACTCTTTTTTTTTTTTTTTTGCAAAACATTGCTAGTTATTTTTCTAAGAAACACCCCTCTTGTAATCAGTCCTGGAAACTGTCTCAAACTCTGCTTATAGGGTACTAGCCTAAGACATTACTACATTATTAATGAGTGTAATAAGAGTCAGAGAAAGAAGTTTCTTCTAAAGTATTACTGTCTTACAATTCCACTAGAAAATTCAGGAGCAGTGTTAAACAAAAAATTATACTGATGAAGTTCTAACAATGTCCTGGGGCCAGAGGGATACTGCTGTGGGTAGCTGCTAGCCTTGCACAGAGCTGGCCAGGAACTGATCTACAATACTCCATAGGGTCTATATTAGGAGTGACCCTCAGAGACAAACCGTGAAAAGGCCTGGAGCAACATAGGGTGTGGCCCCCAAACAAAGACAAAAGCAATAAAAGGAATTTATAATAATTTCCTGGGTATGTGGGATGCTGCATAATATCACTGATCTTCTAAACCTCTCACAAGCTTCCAGCATGGATGGCACCAGCCTCCCCAGAAACATGAAGAAGTCAAAGCACAGAAACTTGCTGTCATCAATATCCCCCAAGTCAAAACCTTCCAGGTTTTAGGTGAGAAACTATTTTCACAGAGTAATAATGGTTTCCTGCATATGTTTAGATGTTAGATGAGGTAAAAAAAATGATTAAAAAAAATCTCTAATACTATATTTACCTTTAAAACTGGCTATAAATTCATGAAACAGATTTGTTTCTAAGTCTCACAATGGAGACGTTACGGGGCCCGCTCGAGAAAATCATGAACAACAGGAGGACAGTGACAGTGACAGTTTCTAAATAGCAGGTCTTAGACAGTTTTTCATATTTCAGAATCAGACAGTAAAGAGCGTGAGTTCAAGCCATCGGTGTTCTGTATTTTGACTTTAGAATATGACGGAGTGTGGGTGTGCCAGTTGGGGAAAGAATGAAAGTGAGAGTCAAACTGGCCCCAAAAAATTGGGAGCGGAATTTTATATTACAAAAGAGAACAGCTGTCTGCTTAGAGATGGTTGAAAATATTTCCCTTATCTTTCCCTAAAGGCTCGAAGGAGAGAAACCCAATCAGGAATCTTTATTTACAGTCATATAAGAAGTCTGCCCCGGGGGACCTCTCTCAGCAAAGTGAATTTACTAATCACTCTGGCACCTATCAGACTATAACCCAGCCTACTTATAAATGTTTTTCCCTGTTCTACTCCTCTAGAAAAACTCCTTGTGGTAGCAGGCTGGAAGGCGAGCACTTTCAAGACAGGAAAGTGTAGTCCTCCAACCTGTGTACGGGTTGCCTATAGAGTTTTCTCAGCCTGTCACGTTTGATTGGCCTCTAGCTGCAGGAGAACCAAACCTCATTTACTCCAGTCATATGGTGGGCAGAGTTTACTGGGAAAATCAGACGACTGTCAAGAAACAACAAGAGGGGCTTCAAAGAGTGGAAGATCTACTCTTGTCCTTTTCGGAGGCTGGGGGGAGGGGGTTATAGACACTTTAACAGAACGGGGGCCCATATTCCCCGTCTGTGATATCACCCTCTCAACACACACACACACACACACACACACACACCCTGCTCTGTCCTAACAGTGGGGGCTCAGATTTATATTTGGGAATGTGATTTAGATATGCAGTCAGACCTGCTATAGGCTCTAATGCTAACTGCATCCTACTGATAAGTATTTTACTAAGTTGTAATCATGCAACTTAACTATGTAATTAATCACAATTAATTATGTAATTATGCCATTATGTCCATGAAAATAGAAACATTGCACAACACACCCTGGAGGGGCAAATGCAGGGGCTGGTCTCCGCATTTTAATTGCCTGAGAGCTTCATGGTTTCCACCTGCTTTGGGCCCCCTGCATAACGGTTTGTGCTGAAGAAAGAGGAATTCCTGGAGCATGTCCCTTTGTAAAGTCGTCAACCCCTAGCCTCAAAATGAAGGGTCAGCAATTCAAAACTTGTTAAGTAAAATAATAATAATAATAATAATAATAATAATAATAATAATTTAATAATTAAGAAGTAAAACTTTTTCCAGAAGTTAAAAATAAAGTTTATTTGAGTAATTTTGGATTGAATTTTTTGAGGGGGAGGGCTGACACGAACTCCTCAGGGTTTACTCCTTGCTCTGTGAACCGGGATCACTCCTGCCAGCTTTGAGGTTCCTGGGGACCCTTTGAGTGCAGAGTCAAACCTGGGTCAAAGTGTGAGAGTTGAAGAATTTTAAGGATTAACATCAGTGATGGAGTAGCCCATCTTTTAGGAGTGCACAGGGTTCTATGAAAGAAGGTGGGGCAAGGTTATTAGTAACTGAAAAGAAAGACTTCAAACGTTAGCGTTTCCCTTAGGGGAAAAAAGGGGGTTTCACCCTGCAGATGACCTCACCTCTGTTAACCTGGAAACTCCTGATCACTGCACTAGAATCCTACATTTACAAGAGGTTGAAACTGCAATTTGATTTAACGTTCTATTTCTGTCATTCTTGAGTCTTAGTGTATCTGCTCAAAGATTTATCTAAAAATGCCTGCAATTACATTTAGTGTCTCTTGCTTTTAGAGAGGAAAATTTCCTTCGTTAGTTTTATCAGCATTTCTGTCATAGCTCTTTTTCAAAACTGACAAATTAACTGGTCAGAACTCTCAATTAAGACGCAATTTTCATCTCCTTTCTATGGTATGACTGTTATACCATTGAACTTGAAGTGTTGGCACCGGAGAACAATACAATTTTTTCTGTGCTAATCTCAACAAGAAATAGTCAAAACTCCCAAAGACCATCCCACTAACGTTTAACATCAAGAATATAATAGTGAATGAGATGAATAATTAAGAAAATTCACTGCTAATATAAAAGCTGATTCATTTAAAATATAGAATAAAAGTTAATAAGGAAAATAGTTCCTAAAAACATAGAGAATTGTTTAATAAAATACTTGTGATTTATACATTTCAGAGGGAATTTTTTAAAAATGACTTTTACTCCCCAATATCTGTGTGCCTAATTTTTTTGCTCATTTGGCATTTACTCAAATAATGCATTTTAAAAATGGTCTCACTGAAATAGTTTATTGTACAAATAAATAGTTCTACATGGAATATAACGTCAATCATTTGAAGTAAAAAATGTTTTTGGGAAAAAAACTTGGTTGAGATAGATCTTTTAAGTGGCATATTTTTTGTCTACCAATACATTATTTTTGGTGGGCTTTGGATTGGACGCCACTTGTCAGTGCCCAGGGTCTACTTCTGGTTCTGTGCTCTGGAGTTACTCCTGGCATTACTCAGGGGATCATAAACAGGATAAAGAACAGGGACCAACTTCACTCAAGACAAGTATCTTAACCCTTAGACTAGCTCTTTGTCCATGTCTTATTCATTAAGTGCTTTTTACAGTTTTGTACTCTGTACTTATATATCAATTATCGTAGCACATTAAGACAATTAAGGAATTAGTCATCTAACAGATGAGAAAATCAAGATACAAACAGGTCAAGTCAATGGCAATGATCATTCAAATAGCGATAGACTTGTAACAGATGATTATTTCTTGTTTGTTAATTTTTCTGGCTTGTCCGAACTATTTGGGGCTTTTTGAATAACAAACTCTAGGAAGTTAAAAATGGGGTGGGTGACTAATAGACTATAAAGTTTCTTTATTAAGATTTATTGTATAGGGCTGGAGCCATAGAACAGTGGGTAGGGCGTTTGCCTTGTACATGCCCACTAAGGTTCAATCCCCGGCATCCCATATAGTGCCCTGAGCACTGCCAGCAGTGATTCTGAGTGCACAGGTGGGACTACTTAAATGTAGAGGATGCAACTCTGGTATTTTCTTGATGAATTTCTTTGGCTATTAATTTGAGTGCCCTCTATTTGAGGATTTATTTGATTAGTAGATTGAAAGTTGACAACCGTTTATTCTCCCTCATGTTTACTTGATAGGATTTTTTTTTGCAGTCTATATTTCAATCTGAGAATTTCCGGTTGCTCCTGTGTGAATTTGTACATTACTGGTTTATTGCCGCTAGGACAAATATTCTTAGAGTCTACATCTTGCATACTACAGCTGATACACAGAAAACATCCGATAGACATTTCTTGAATGAATGTGAAGGTGTTAACACCGTGTCATTACAAAACATTCCACTTTGACATCAGTCTTCTCTTCAGCTGAAAGCAATTAAGAGGAAGACACAAGAAAGCTCACTAACAAGAAGGGCAGAAGATTCTTAATCATCAGAAATGACTCAGTCCAGATACAAGAGGAATCTACACAACAATATTTTTTTCCTTTTTCGGTCATACCCGGTGATAATCAGGTGTTTCTTCTGACTCTGCACTGAACTTTCTCTTTAACCCCTTTGAATTACTTATACTTCATAAGGGCTGGAGCGATACTTATACTTCATAAGGGCTGGAGCGATACTTATACTTCATAAGGGCTGGAGTGATACTTATACTTCATAAGGGCTGGAGCGATAGCACAGCGGGTAGGGCGTTTGCCTTACAAGCGGCCAACATGGCCGACCCGAGTTCGATTCCTCCGCCCCTCTTGGAGAGCCCGGCAAGCTACCGAGAGTATTCGATATGCCAGACACAGTAACAACAAAGTCTCCAATGGAGACGTTACTGGGCCCGCTCGAGCAAATCGATGATCAACGGGAGGGCCTTTACCTTTACCTACCATTTTCTCACCGTGTTATTTTACAAAGTACACTTTAATAGACTGTTTTTCTCTTGCAGGTCTGTCTTTTTGTTCATTCTATTTTCTAGAATCCCAGCCAGAGAAAAAAGCTTTTCTGTTCTCTTTTCCTACAAATGGATCCATCAATACTAATAAAACTTTTTAATAGGAACATCCTAGAAGAGAAAGTTTGGGTTATGTTTTATGATTTTGTGGAAAGACTTAACCTATAACACAGGAGGGCTAAGTTTGAAGCCTTATTACCAACTATCATTACCACCTGGGGAGGCTAACTGTGATGCAAAAGATTCCCAAGAAAATAAATCACACTTCAGAGTACTGCAATTTGGAGGAAACACAATTTCACCATGTCGAACATTTACAAAATCCAAAGAAACAAATGATTAATAAGTGAACTCATTAATCCCACATGCAAGAGATTTATAGAAAAAGAGGCTAGGAGATTGCAGAATGGTAAAGGCACATTTGGAACAGAAACATGACTCAGACTTGATTCCTGGCACCACACGACCCTGAGCACTTTCAGGGATAGTTCTAGAGGCCTCCATGGACTGTGGAAAACTGCTGGGTATGGTGTCGTAGCAGGATACCTTTCTAGAATCGCATCCTCATCCTGGGCTCTAGTACTGAACCACCAGATTAGTTGGCCAGAGTAGCAGGCAGCGCACATGGGCTTCCTGAACACCATTTGGGGACTTCCTCACCTCCCAGAAGAAAAGAATAAAGCAGGAAAGTCCAGATTCATGTGGAATTCATCTGGAAAGATTTCAATGGAAAACATAATTTAATCCAAGGATAGGTAGAAACATTTGACTCAAAGAGAAGATAAAAAAAGATTCCAAGAACATATGGAAGCAATTTTTTTTCAGAGAACTTAAAAATATTCTTTCCCTGAAGCTTGTTCTTAATTGAGATTCTAACCCTAAATTACCCTAATTCCAAACATTTGATTTTGACCCAAGATATCCACATTTACAACACTAGAAAATTTAAGTCCCAGGTAGAATAAAATTATCTACTCTAGATATAGGAAAAGTGCCAAATAACATGAAATTGACCATGAGCTATCCTGACATTTTTTAATAATATCTTAGATCTTAAGCAGATTAATGAATATGCTGATTACAGTATTAGAAAAACAAAGTTATTTCTTTTTCCTCTGTGGGGTCTTGATAATCTTGGCAAACACAATCCAAGCTATCAGCATAGACGGAAGATAGTTATTCTAAGTTGAATATGAATATTTAAAATTATGACTTTTTGCATTGAATGTTTAGAAGTGAAATATAGCAAAATGTAAGTTTGACTTCTAAAATATTTAATTTAAAATATTTATAAAACACATACTAATAACTAATCAGTCATCTGATTAGTATGTCTTCAACAGTATTACTTCTAATTCAGTGAGAATGTATCTTACACCATATTAAGCAATTATTTGAATAAATTTTGATATCGTAGTATATACTTTTGCCTCTACCTGAAAAGTATTACAATCCATTAAGCGTCACTTTGAGATATATATATATACACATATATGCCTCAAAGTTATAAATTACAAGAGTTAATTGTAATATATGGTGTAGTACATATTTCACATCTTGTTATATTTTTATTAAGTATTCCTCTGCTAACATAACACTATAAGACTGTGAGACAAGAGCACACATATTAATAGAACATTTAACAACTTACTAAAAAGAGACATGCAGATTGTGACAAGCTTATATTATGGCAAATCTCAGTAATATAAAACTAGAGCTCTATATTTCAACATAAACTGAATGTTCAACATTTAAAATACCAGTAGTGGGAATAACATAATTCAGTAGGCAGAGCTGCCCCTAGTCATTTGCAAATTGCTGAAATTTTTGCATATAGATTTTATGCTCTCTTTCCTTTCTTTTTTGAATAGAGGCTTTCTTCAAGATAGGTGAAGTAAGAAATATGAAAAAAAATATGGGTAAATGAGTAGTACATTGGTCTAGAAATTTAAACAGTATCCTTTTAGCCTATTGCAGTTAGAATGTACTTTGTTTTTCTATTTAACAAAGATTGTCAATTATGATGCATGATTCTATCTTAGAATTATAAAAATTCAAATAAACAGCTATTACCCTAATACACATATAAATTTTATGTAGATCAAAATTTACATGATGTAACTTTTATCCAATATACAATAGTATAGAAATTATTCACAATAAAATACTGACATTAAAAATATTTAGCCCAAAATAGATTTATTATACTAAGGAATAGAACTTCTTTTTTTATTTTTGCAACCATATATTTTCTTTCTTTCTTTCTTTCTTTCTTTCTTTCTTTCTAAAATTTTTATTAGTGAAAAACCATGAGGTACAGTTGTAGACTTAAAATTTTTGTGCTTGGGATTCGATTATACAATGATCGGGTACCCATCCCTCCACCAGTGCCCATTTCCCACCACCACAGATCCTAGTATCCCTCCCACCCCCCATCTCCTCATCCCACCCTGCCTCTGTGGCAAGGCAGTCCCTTTTGTTCTCTCTCTCTTACTGGGTGTTGTGGTTTGCAAAAGAGGCAATGGGTGACAATCATGTTTGGTATATAGTCTACTTTCAGCATACATCTCCCATCCTGGGAGGATCCTCCCAACACCCTTTACTTGGTGCTCCCTTCTCTATCTGAGCTGCCTTTCCCCCTAGCATGTGCAGCTGGCCTCCAAGCCATGGAGTGATACTTCTGGTACTTATCTAGGCTATTCTTGGGTGTTAGTCTCCTATTTTCCTACTTTAATTTCCCCAGATGAATGCAATCTTTCTATGTCTGTCCCTCTCTTAGAAATAGGACTCCTAAATTGAAAAATAATCCTCTCTTTTATAAACTTTGAAATATATAAAGTGGTGCTACAGAAAGTAATTTATAAGTAAAATGATCCTTTCCAATTTCAATAAGATCTTTGATTTAATTGCATGAGGGAAGAGTTAAAGACTGGAAATTGTTAACAAAATGTAAAGCCTGAATATTTTGCCTCTTAGTAACTATATTATATCAAATTTACCAGAAACAAGGAATCTGTCCAGAGATCACACAGCTATTGTATCTTGTCATTGATGCTGCTGTTGCTGCTTAGGCTAAATCCTCCCAGTTACAACACAGAAATTCTTGTGAAAAAATATGTTGTTGGTGCATCACTGATCTTTGTCTCAAAATCTATCAGTTTCCTCCCTAGATTAATAATCTCATGATTATTTTTCCCCAGATTGTCAGACGCAAATCATTAAATATTCAGCTTAGACAAAATTACCATTACCTTACCAAATACGTTACCTCAAAGGCAACACACACACACACACACACACACACACACAGTCTTTAAAACAATTCAAAAACATTTTGCCACTAGATTCAATCTTCAATTATTCCAAATGAAATCTCTACAGAAAAGTCCATTTCAGACATCCTGGGATGATTTAATATCACATCTTATTTTGGTATGCAGCTGCCAATCTGGTCCCTGGGTTTCTTCCAAATGAGGTGGCGCCAGTCAAATGTTTTGAAAACATGTTTACTTCACCTAGAATATATCCAGATATTGTAGCTTAACAGAAAGCCGTTGCAATGATGATTTTACGTGAGGTTCCCCCTCCAGAGATAGTCAATTAGACCTATTGCTCAACAATAGATTCTTACTTCTTTGCCACTCATTGTTTATTCCAAATATGTTTTTGGGATCAGAACAATTTATTTTGCCTAAGAAGATTAAGAGTTCTACAAAGATTCTTTCTAAACTGTTTCAATATATGTTCTAAGTCATGTCTTTCCTGTAACAGAGAATTAAAGCACTAATCAATAGCTTTAAAATACATCTATTTCATTAATAAAGGGACTTGACTGTATTTCTTGTCATTTACAGGACATAAAAGCAATAAATGAATATAAGCTCTTGCCTTCAGGATGGGGAATACCTAATAAAGCTACTAATTTGTTTTCGTATCTTGAAATCCCCCATTTTTCTGGAAGTAGAAACTTGCTGTGAGAGCCAACATTTACTTATTTATGAATGTATTCATTTATTGATTTACTTAGCAAATATTCTCTACTACTTTCCTTCTACAGATGTTCAGTTACCATGGGTTGCACACACATTTGGTTGTACTGAAAGAATCCACATTAGGGCATCAAATTTTTGTGTACTTTAGCTAACTTGCAACATTGCTTTCTGTAAAACTGCTTGGCTGCTTTGCACCTGGGGGAGAGGGGACTTGGAAAGTGATTTACTGTCCCTGAAATGTATTGTCTCAGTAAAGCACCCTGCAGATTTGGGTAAAGGATAACTCAGGATGCGGGTGGTTGGGGCAAATTGCCCTTTCCTGGAGTGTATTGTCTCACTAAAGCACCTGCAGACTTGGGTAACTCAAAATGAGGATAGTCAAGGGAGATTTCCTAAGGCTTAATGATTCCGGCTATAACCTTGCTTGTGCTGACAATCGATGTACGTAAATGCTGATCTTTGAATCTATAGGCTAAGGAGTGAGGTACTTTTAAATGGATTGGTTAAGAAAGTATATGTTGTTACAAATCTATTGGCTATGAAATGCGCGGGCTTTGCTGTAATGGCCAGTGAAGGCCTATATAAGATCCCCTTTGAAGAAGTTCGGGGCTCTCTCAGCCACTGCCCATTTTTGGGGTATGCTGCGGAGCCCCAGCATGCTGGTCTAAATAAACCCCGTTTTTACTCCTGCAGGAATTGTGTCTATCTGGTCTCTCCGTGCCTCCCAGGGCTAGGGAACTCCCGATTCCAACAGTACTCACACTCAGTTGCAGTGCTCACTTGGAATGCAAAGACACTGTGAGCTGTGGTGTTTGCATAACTGCTCCTTGGGAACCTTTACTTTGAGTGCTTTCTCATGCAAACTCTGACTGCAGAGCTTGGCAGCAGTTGTAGCAGCTACACTACACATTGCCCTAGGGGGCTGCATTCCTAACTAAACATGTTGCTCACACATTTCTTCACTTGTGATGCCCTCTGGGGACTAGACTCTTCAGTTTTGATGCAGTCACACTCCTGGCTGTATGGTGCCCAGAAATCAGATTCCAGTGCTGCAGATCTCAGAGAGCAGAGCTCCAGGAATACTCAAGGCGTTATTGGCACCAAGGATTGAACTAAAGTCCTTTCATTTTCAAGGCTAGCAAAGCAAGAGCTATAGACAATGAAATATGTACCAGTCCCTGAAAACAAAAGGCTATTTTCTTTTTAATATTCAAGTCTTTTTAATACCCGAGCAGAGCCCCAGCAGCTGAGGACCTCCGGAGCCAACCACGGCCATGCTGGGACCACTCTCCACACGTCCGGATGGGCCTCATGCATGAAAGAACTGGCAGAGGAACCCAGGCATGCAGGACCGGGGCTGAGGTCTCCAAGCCTACTCGGATTGGGACTGCCCCTTCTCCACCCAGACCCCCCATCTTCCAGTAGGTAGGCATCACACCCACCAGCTGCCGCCAGAGCCAGGTTGGTCTCATCAACGACCAAGACCCAGAGACTATAAAACCCAGCCCCTGGAAGCGCGCGACACATTTGCGGCCGTGTGACATCTTATTTTTTTTCCTTTGGAGAAACTGGTAGGCTACCAAAAGAATCCTGCCCACATGGCAGAGTCTGGCAAACTTCCTGTGTCGTACTCAATATGCCAAATACCAGTAACAATGATGGGTCTCATTCTCCTAATCTTGAAAGAGCAGTGAAATGGCTCCTTTAAAATCTCAGGGCTAGGAAAGAGGAGACATTACTGATGCCTGCTTGAGGAAATCGACGAACAACAGGATGATCGTGATCATGATCCAAGTCTTAGATAGGTGAATCTCTGTAGAAGATATTTTAGAGCAGTGTTTCACAGGTTGAAGAAAAGCACTGGGGTAGTCCGGGTGGTACTGAAACAATCCATTGGGGCAGTTAGCACAGAATGCAGTTGGTAGTGCTTTAGATTTTCTCATTTCCCGGGGTGGGGGGGGGGCGGTGACAAGAGATTTTTCTTTTTTCTTTTTTTCTGAAAAGGGGGCATTAAATCAAATACAGTTGGGAATCTCTCCCTTAGATAAAGGTCACGATGAAAGGCATTTTATCTCCTTGAGATTCTCCCAAATACTTTAAAAAGATCATGGATCATGTCTAATGGCCACTTTGTTCAAAATGTCAAGGACTATTGGTTGATCATCAGCACAAAAGAGTGAAAAGATGACTTAGGATTTGAAATTAGAAAAGTGATAGGGTCAGGAATACGTCCGTGGTGGAGCATGTGTCTTGTAATCATCAAATTGGAAACCTGACTGTGGATCACGCATGCGGACTGTGAACCCAAAGACACCATGTGCTCCTTGGTTCCAACAAAGCATGTGATTCCCAGCACACTGCAACCAATTGTACAAGAACCACAGCTGAAAGTTTGCAGCTCTGCAGAGTACCGCAACCAGCGTGCAAGTACTACAATCCCTGGTTGTGTAGCCAGTGCACAAAAAGGAATGGGAGGGAAACAACAACAAAAAAAAACATAGGAGATATTTCATTTCAACAGCAGTAACAAATTTTGATATGCTTTCATGCACAAATATCCAAATTTATATAAGCACACACTATGCATATCAGTATGAATTATTTTGCCATGGTTCTGGTAGCACCATCAATATTGCTGTTATTATTAATAGTGACCATGCTGAAAATACTTGTTTTAAATTTTGTTTGGGGGCCACTCCTGGTGATTCTCAGGGGTTA
This sequence comes from Sorex fumeus, assembly GCF_029834395.1. Classification (NCBI taxonomy): domain Eukaryota; kingdom Metazoa; phylum Chordata; class Mammalia; order Eulipotyphla; family Soricidae; genus Sorex; species Sorex fumeus. Next base: position 40,240,315 of record NW_026606067.1, on the reverse strand, counting down.
CTCCTGACTTTATATTCAGGAATCACGCCTGGCAAGCTTGGAGGAACATAAGGGATGCTGTGGTCCAACCTGGGTTAACTGTATGCAAGACACAGCCCTACCTGCTGTATTATGGCTCTTGTCCCATAAATACTTAAATTGCATAAAAGGAAACCTTGCATCCAGAGTTCGGGGTCTGAGTTGGGCTTGAAATGAGTTAAATACCATGAAACCAGAATCAAACTGGAACTAGAATAAAATGGAAAAGACATCATCAGAGTCCCTCCAATTGCTTGAAACTACACTAAGTGGGATATTGTTTAGAATAGAAACAATACAAGCAACAGAGAGCAATTTCTCTGAATTTTCTGGAGTCACACAACAAAGAGTGCCTTAGGTATTGACAAGTGATTTTCAACTAATTTTTAGACCTTAATATATTTATTCATAACAGGCACTCACTAGGCAATCACAGCGATAACTTTTCAGAATCTCCAGAGAGAAGAAACAGGAAAAGTGGAGGCCGATTTTAAGAGCATCCATTTCTTTTGATTAAACATGTTAAAGCTGGAATAACTCTTCCCATTGAAAATAACTGGTCTTCTAGTTATTTTATAGAACTCTGAGCTATAAGGAAAATAGCATAAAACAGAGTTCAGTGGCCCAAAGGAATAAAAAAAAACATTTGATGAATTTATAAACCTTTAACTACTACTGATAAATCCAACTGGAATAATTGGCTCCATTTCTGAGAAAAAATGAAGATGCAAAATGTAATAAAAAGAGAAATCGACACTATAATGGAAGTGGGAGGTTAAGAAATTCTGGGATATATTTAGATGATACAGAGCTTCAGTAAGCATTTGTCAACGACAATAAAAATAAAATGTATTCAACCATAAAACTTTCTTGAAATTAGACATATTAGCTGCAGAAGATAAATATTATCTAAACTGGAAATAAAATAGTTACATGCTATCAAAAGGAAAGATACCCTCTAATTTTGGTGAGGTTCTTCAAGAACTTTATAAAAGCTAATATAAGCATTTGCTCTAGAAAACTTCAAATAGTAAAGCAAAATTTGCATTATAAATGATATTTTTAGTTTCCATAGCAACTAGAAATATTATACACATTTCCTGATCTCTTTTATAATAAGCAATAATAATACACTGTTATGCTACATTCAAAAATTATTTCATAATTAATTTTGGCAGAATGACTTTGTTTAGATTTATTTGGGAATGTATTCTTAAATCACTTTGATATAGGTAGGTAGACAGGGAAGGCCCCCTCCCAAAGCAATGACAAAAGCCAGCCCTGCAGAAACTAGGAAAACAGGAACTAAGGCTTGATAAGACCCTAGCCTGGCTCCAGCAACAGACCCAGGAACAAAAGGTCAGGAACGGAATTTCAAAGAAGACCATCACCACTCCCATCCTCCCTGGTAACCTCCTTAGCAACGGACATTTACCTGGGAAGAAGCCCCACATGGGGGCAGGTTGGAGAAACCCTATAAAGGCCACCTTGAAGAAACGAAGGGCACGCAGATGCTGCCCGAGCCCATGTGCTGCTTGCGCCCACGTGGCCAAGCACATGTGGTTCCCGAGCACGTGTGTCGCCCGCATCTCCCCTCTTGAGATGTGTACTTTCATTCTTTCGTGTCTAACTTTACTCTCTCACTCCCTCTCCCTCCCTCCATACCTAAAAATCCTCCAAATAAAATCTATTTACTTCACTGCTTGTCTACTCCTGAAATTCCTTTCTGCGAGGTGAGACAAGAACCCAGCAACCCTGGGTCCTGAGTGGCAGAGGCGGGTGGGGAGAAAGTGACTGTCTTTCTCCTCCCCGCTTCACATAAGTCACCCGTGTGGCCCACCAACATCAGATGGCGACCAACTTTTCCATCAAAAAATGTATCTTTATTTGAACTGAAATCTTGGGCTGAATGGTTAGGTTCAAATATTTAAATGACTTGGTTGAAATATTTTCAGCTTATTTAATCACTAGATTAGTAGTAGGACTGAATTACTAAGGTTCGATATGCCAGACACAGTAACAACAAAGTCTCCAATGGAGACGTTACTGGGCCCGCTCGAGCAAATCGACGATCAACGGGAGGGCCTTTTACCTTTAATTTTAGAAATAGAATTCAAAAAAAGTATTTTTTTAATAATTTATGTCAACTACTGTAGGATAACACTATTCTGTCCTTCCTGCATAGCCTCAGAAACAGTTGATAGTTGATAGTTTATTGGTAGTTTATTGGACTGAGGAAAAGAGAAAAACACCTTAAGGAGGTATTTTGCCTGGGGCAGTCTGGAAGGGCTTTAGAATACCTACTAGGTGTGCCCTCAGGAAGGGCTTTCTTATGCTGATTTGGCTGCTTGACTGGGTGGAGTGTCAAGAAAGGGGAGAGATAAGGAAGCTGGGGAGAGAGAGAGAGAGAGAGAGAGAGAGAGAGAGAGCGCGCGAGCGTAGTGGTGCAAGATGGACCATGGAGAGAGAGACTAGCAAGGGGAACATGTGCTTGAAAGAACCTGGGGCCTCCATAACATAAATTACTTCTATGGGATAAACTTCCTGGTAATAAACTGCTACTAAGATGAACTGGCCTGGCCCTCGTCTCTTCCTTCATCTGCCCTTGGCCAACAGTGGTCCTGATCCAGGCCACACACAGCGGCTCTAGGACACGGAATGCGGGCGGTGAGATAGAGCTGACCAGAGAGCCCCACCCCTGAACACACAAACTTCTGAGTGCTTAGTTTTTTACAAACTACAGTTTTCTGCCTTCAAACTTAACTATCAAAATTGTTAACAAAAGTAAACAATAAATGCCCGATTATATTGTTCCATTCCTAAAAATGGAACTTATCAGAACTTTTTTATGACATCTTATTATCTCATTCCTACTTTGGACAAACTTGCAGGCTATCTAATGTAGCCTGCCCACAGGGCAGAGTCTGGCAAACTCCCCGTGGTGTACCAAATATGCCAAATACCAGTAACAATGATGGGTCTCATTCTCCTAAAGAGCCGTGAATATAATCTCAGGGCTAGGATGAAAGAGACGTTACTGGGGCCTGCTCAAGGCAATCGACGATTAACAGGATGATGAAATGAAATGAAAAATTCCTAAAAACATTCCAAATTCAGTAAAACAAAGAAAACATTCAGAGCTCCAAATGGACTGCTGTAGTCCACAATGTATCTTTTTTGCTTTGTTTTGTTTTGGGGTCACACCTGGAGATGCTCAAGGGTTACCTCTGACTCTCCACTCAGAAATTACCCTCCGCAGTGCTTGAGGGGACAATATGGATGCTGGGGATCAAACCTGGATCAGGCACATGCAAGTCAAGAGTCCTCATAGCTCCAGACCAGTAGTGCACAATGTTCTGTACTAACATTCCAGAACTTTCAATGATTCCCAAAGAAATTACTGAAATAATTAAAAGATAGTAGTGGGGTAAATGTACTGGACTTTTTTTTTTATATTTGCTCCAGTTTTTCAAGGATTCTATAATGTTAAATAATCAAGGAATTTCCCCACATTATTCAGATAATAAAGACAATCTATGTTTTTTCTCCTGTAGTGCTACGGTTTTAACAAAAATCTGATATATGCAGGCACTGTGCTACATCCCTGGTCCTGAATATAACTTAATTAGCATCACCATTCTTTTCAAAAGACTGCTATACATCTCTCCACTCGGTGCTATTACCTTATAAACTTAAAGATCTTAAAGACAAATTCATTGGTGACTATCCCCATAATGTCTAACACCAAACATATAAATGATATTCACTAAATTTTTGAAAATATAATTATCTTTTATCATTAACATAGGTTTATAATTTAAAAAAAAGAGGAACTAAATATTCTATACCTGATATGTAGTAGTGGAGCCAGAATTTGATGTTCTTATTTTCTGATTCTCTCCAGAAACTTCTATTGTCATTGGAGAGCAGACAAGATTTAATTACTATGATGTCTAACAGATGAATACTGAACACAAATACACACAAATATATGATTGATCTGATAAGAGCAGAGAATATATGCCAGAATATTTGCAATGCTAAACACTTTTTAAATTTAACACTCAGAGTAGTGTACAAATTAAATATAAAAATGCTATAATACTGCTCATTGGAAACTAACACAATAGCTAGATAGGTAAATAGGATCCTCATTTCAACTATACTATGAATAAAATGAAAGATCTGAAATATAATGGCATGTTAATTTACAAAAAAAAATCTTTTCTTTCCTATATTTGGAATTCAAAAACTAGAAGACCTTGGGAACACAGTGCAAGACGGATTCTCTTTCCTGATATGTACTGGGAGCAATAGTAGATGCAACAGAATTGCTGTCAGGCTTTGATTTTGTAAATTTGTACCTGTACACCTCCTACTTGTCCTTGAAATTCTTATTAAAATATCATCCTGGGGGAGGAGAGGGGCTGGAGCAATAGCAGAGCGGGTAGGGCATTTGCCTTGCATGCGGCCGACCTGGGTTCGATTCTCAGCCTCCCATATGGTCCCCTGAGCACCACCAGGAATAATTCCTGAGTGAAGAGCCAGGAGTAACCCTTGTGCATTGCCGGTTGGGCCCAAAAAGCAACATACCATCCCTGGGGATGGAAAGGAAGTATAGGAGTTAAGGCATTTCTTTGCCTTGTCCATAGTCTGCCCTGTTTTGAATCTCTTGGCATTAAATATGGTTCCCCAAGCACCACCAGGAGTAATTTGAGCAGAGAGCCAAGAGTAACTCAAGAGCAAAGCTGCGTACACACACCCCTCTGCATACTCATTCCCTTAGTTTACATGAACCATACCGTCCTCCGTATATTTATTTTCAGGTAGCCTTTCTCATGCATCACATTGTACACTTGTATTTCTTAGTTACATTTCAACCATAACCCCTTCCGTCCACATTTGTTTCCTTCTTTTAACTCCCGCCTTTGTCCGACTAGGTTTCTTCCTAACCTCATGCCAAGGCCTCCAATTTATATGATTCACCTGCGATCCACTTGAGCTAGAATGGTGGCCCGTATGGCCTCCTGATTGAGAAATCCTGCCATACATCATGATTACTGTAGAGTTTGAGGCTTCAAACCTGTAACCAGGACCGTTGGTACCTGAATCTCCAGTGTCAGAGTCATGTGGTATTTTTAGGAATCACTTTGACGATCATCACCCGTGAAATATTGTTCAAATATTCCAATGATATCTAGGAAGCATTCTCCTATATATCCAGCTGGAAACAATTTTCCCATATCTTGGTATCTTAGAATTTAGCCTATAGGCAGCCACTCCTCTGCCTCACCCAGCCCTCAATTAAATCTATACTGTGTGATAGTTATTACGTCACTGATTTATCTATTTCCCAAACCACAGCACTTGAGAGCAAAGATGTGTGCTACTCCTATTGGAATCACCTGTACTATAAATTCCTTTCTCTTACAGACAAGAAATAGATGAATAATACACAGTAGGTGCATAGATTTGGCTAAATTCACCACTAAACATATGGTGATACATAGTAATTAACGCATAACATAAGGGATAAAAATGCAAAACCTAGTGCATATTTAAACACAGTGCTCACATATCGATAAGCAAACATTTTATGTCCACATTTTTAGATGTTTGGCATATTCAGAGCATTATTTTTATTCACGTAAGTTGGCATTTAGCAGTTTATTTCAACCTTTTATAAACTAACAATCCTGAAATGCAAACTACAGTTTAAAATACGAACGGAGGTTTGCTAGCATCAGTACAGTATGGTAATAAATATTTAACATTATAGTAAAACAGTGTGCTTTACAAACCAGATGCAATGCATTTAGTAGCTTCTTATTAAACAACTAAAGTATTATTCAAGTGGGAACATGTCTGTAAACACTATTGTAAATGTGAAATAGTACACGAGGAAAATACAACAGGTGAAACAAACAAAAGTTATGGAAATTATTTATTTCTAGACAAGACAGAAGTGTGGTAACTTTATGTATTTATTTCACAGACCTTAGCTCACTGTTAGGTATTTAAAGGCATACCTACAAAATTAAAATTTTAAAACTAAAATTTATAAAGTCACTAGATATCAATGCATATACGATGAGCTATTCTACTGCTCTTTTCTGGTTTATTTTTGGAGCACAGTTGGCTGATCTCATGGCTTACTACTGACACCATTCTTGGGATCACTGCTGGCAGTGCCCAGAGGACCATAAGCAGTGACAGAGAATGAACCAAGTTGGTTGCATACAGAGCAAATGTCTTAAACCTTGTATTTTCTCTCACACCATCATTCTGCTGTTTTTATTAGTGAACTTGATTAGAATTAGAATCAAAAATCGATCTCTTGACTTAACTTTCATTTTTTATAAAAATATGTTTCCGATTATTGAGAAGTAAATTATACACATTACTGTGTAAATTCAAGTACACCACGTGAAGGTTTTATTTACATATATTATGAAATGATTACTGCGATAATTCTGCACTTTTGCTATTTATTAGGTGGATGATATGTATGAATCAAATATTTCCCTCAGATTATGTTCTTCCAACTATAAATAATATACCTGTTTAGCCTCTCATAAAAAAGCAAAAATATATCATTGGCACTTGGTGACTTTTGAAATAATTTGTCTTATCATTATATGAAAATATTAAGATAACAGTACTGTTATTTCTAGGCTGGGGAACTATGAAAACCATCCCACTGCAAAGAATGTTCACCCTTTTATAAGCCAGTCTTTGCTATCTACGTAGCTGTATGCAGAGTATTTTAGAGGTGATTTGACTGGATGCTAAACTGTCAGATCTTGTGGACAAATGCTCTATCTTCTGAGTACCTAACTCCTCCTGTGCAGATCTGGATGGCGACTAAAGAGATCATTTCAGAATATAGTACCAGGAGTTTTGCTCCATGGCTTGGAGGCCAGCCACACACTCTAGGGGAAAAGGGAGCTCAGATAGAGAAAGGAGCACCAAATAAAAGGTGTTGGAAGGATCCTCCCAGGATGGGAGAAGCATGTTGAAAGTAGACTACAGACCAAATACAATTGCAACTCAATGCCTCTTTTGCAGACCACAACACTCAAAAGGAGAGAGAGAACAAAGGGGAATGCTCTGCCACAGAGGCAGGGTGGGATGGGGGGGTTGGGGGGTGGGAAGGATGTTGGGACCTGTGGTGGTGGAAAATGGGCACTGGTGGAGGGATGGGTGTTTGATCATTGTACAATTAAAACCCAAGCACAAAATTTGTACCTCATGGTGTTTCACTAACAAAAATTAAAAAAAAAAAGATGTAAACGATGGAGAATAGGTACGGGTGGAGAGATGTGTACTGGATCATTGTATAACTGAAACCCAAGCACAAAATTTGTAAGTCTACAACTGTACCTCACGGTGTTTCACTAATAAAAATTAAAACAAACAAACAAACGACAGAATACAGACAAAGAGTATAGGCAGAAATGACGAGGTGAGATGAATACTGGAGTTTTAGGCAGAGAAGAGATGAATAGGACATGACTGGATAGGGAAAAATAAAAGAGTTTGGAAGACACAGAAAAAATAAATATAATAAGAGCAAACGAATGATGAATCATACTGTATGTAGACACAAAAGACAATTTTGATTCCCTCATGTTTCAAGTGACTAATTGTGGTAAGACAAATCCAAAGACTACTTTTTGTGGGGTCAGGCCACATCCAGTAATGCTCAGGGTTTACTACTGGCTCTGTTCTTAGGGATCATTGGGGTGCTGGGATCAAATCCTGGTTGGCCACAACAGACTGTGCGTAGGGCATATTCCTGGCTCTGTGTTCATGGATCACTCCTGGAAGAGCTTGGGGGACCATATGTGGTTTGGAAATCAAACTTGGGTTGGCGATGTGCAAATAAAGCACCTTTCCCACTGCACTCTCTGGTTCCCACAGATAATTTTTATGGAAAGAACATGATAACATTTTATATAATTATTGCTTAGTGTCTCGATATGATAGACAAAGAAAACAGTTCATGAAAAGGTAAAAAAATGTCATCTGTGAGAATAAAAGTGTCCACATGCTAAACAGTTAGGATTTAAAAGTGAGACCAGCTGTGTCAATATGACTTAACTACTTGTTCCAGGAAATTCTTGCCAAGAAGATAAGGCTGGAAACCAATGAATTAACATTACAATTTGCTTCATGAATTCTCTGCAAACCAATTTATTCAGACAGATAATTTGCTAATTGGGGTTAAGAGCTTGTTTAGCAAAAATAATGTGCTCATTAAGATTATCAACACCCTCACCTTGCTTTGTCTAGCAATCCTCAAGTGATTTCAGTTTAACCAAAGTCAACCACTTCACCCTTAGAAGAACTGCCATCATCAATCTGGCCCAGCCCCAGAAAATGGTAACCTTTATCTGAATTCTATGTTTCTATTTTTTTCCTGGACACTCCCCCTTTTTTAATTGCGTTTTGAGAAAGGACTAATCACTAAGGATTGCTTTTCTTTGAGATAGTCGTAAATTTGATAGCCTCCCCTTCTAGATTAGCTTTATTTATCTCTATAAAACTCTGGGTGTCGCCCTCTTCTTTGAGATGATCCTCATTTTAAAATAAATTAACAAAACTATTTTTCTCTATTGCAATAGTCAAACCAAAACTGTTTCCTTAGTTACCTGTTACATTTTTTTCCTGTTGTGTTTCAGTTACACCTGACAGTGCTGGAGGCCTCTGCCTGACTCTGTATTCAGTGATTAGTTTTGCAATGCTCAGGGGATCCTATGTGGTATTGGAGATTGAACACAGGTCCTGCTGCAAGGCAAGTGCCCTAAGAACCCCACGAATCCCCCCACCCCAAAGTCCTAAGAATATTATCAGCTAACATCAACATTCTGAAGTGTCTTTCATTTTTTTCTGACTGCAGTCAGGCTAATAAACTTCATTTCTCTGATCTGTATGTCATTCTTATGTTGTGTGCTTTGGCAGGGGTTGGGTGCTTGCCACCTGTCAATAGGGGGAGTGGTTGGAAGGTGAAAAAAAGGGAATATATTAGGTTGATAAGAATTTATATGAAACAGATTTATTTCTGAAATTAAACCCTTTAAGGAAACACAATAAAACTGATACCCATACAAAATCTTCTGGAGGTAGATGGACTCTTATGTTGATACAACATAACAGAAGGCCTTAGACAATGCAGTGTCAAAAGTCTGCAAAGGCGTACAGGGCTATACACATTTAATAGGAATTTTACCTCTAATTCTGTAACCCATTTTCCTTTGATTTATCTATTTCAAATTCAAGAATAAGGCCTTTGAGGGCATTTCAAGATCACAACTAAATTGAATTGGCTTATCAAAATGTTTCAGGTTAATATATACTGTGTTCTGTAGGTTTTTCTTCAGAGATATTTTACCCTGACTCCATACATCTGGGAGTATAGTTGAAGTTGTTTAAATTTTTCTTCTTGTGCCTAGTAACGTCTTATCTCATTAGTTTGAGAATAGCAACAGTGGCTCCCTCTTATTCACGAGGCCACTTGCAAATGGTTGTTGCAGTTTTGAGCCCTTTAATTCAAAGCTATGGGCGAACTATCACTTCCTATAATAAGTAAGTCTTCTGCTTTTCCCCTATTATTATGTGTGTGCATCTATCTATCTATCTATCTATATATATATATATATACAGATATATGTGTATGTATGTGTCATATATATGTGTGTATATGTATATCTATGTGTATATGTATATATATATATATATATATATACACAGATATATATAAAGGTAAAAGGTAAAGGCCCTCCCGTTGATCATCGATTTTGCTCGAGCGGGCCCAGTAACGTCTCCATTGGAGACTTTGTTATTACTGTGTCTGGCATATCGAATATTCTCGGTAGCTTGCTGGGCTCTCCGAGAGGGGCGGAGGAATCGAACTCGGGTTGGCCATGTTGGCTGCGTGCAAGGCAGACGCCCTACCAGCTGTGCTATATGTGTGTGTCATATATATGGTGTTGTGTGCACGTGCATGTATGTGTGTGTGTTTTAATTACAGGTTGCTGACAATCAGTGCTTTCAGGAAAGGACTAAAAATTGAGCCTAACTACAAACCTTAAGATATCTAGAAGGTTTTCAAAAGGAAAAAAAAAAAGCAAGTCTATTCTGGCCTTCTTTGTACACTTTACCTTTTGGAAATGAGAATGTCAAATTGGTTAAAAGCATGGCTTTCTTTTTTGCAGGCTGAGTGATGATTGAGAGGGAAATTGAAGTCATTTCGAAGAAGTCTCAGAGCCTTTGCTTAGTTAGTGAGGTCGCCCCAGACCCCAACTTCCCATTCTGTCAAGCCTCATTTCTTTTGAAGCTTTCCGTCTCAAAACAAAACAGCCTTGGGTTTCTATGAATCATTCTCTTTTAAGTGCTTCAGAGCATTTACGCTGAAATTATCTCTTTGTTTGCTTCCATGATCTACCGGCCCTCATCCAGGACTTCTCAACTGGTAATCCGTTTTGAGGGTTGCCTCCGTCCCATCCCAAGATACATTGAGTTCTTTGATTTGATGGTTTGGGCACCCAACTCTTCAACAAAGCGTTTAATAAATATTTAGTAAATAAAATGTATTTAGTGAATTGTATTTCATTGATTCATCCCATTGTTCAGTCCCAAAGCTCTTCTCTGTCTCTTATGTTATGTCACATTTATAAGCAAAGCCTGTCAGGTCCATTCTCAGAACACTCCCTCCCTTCCTTCTATGCTCTCTCCCTTCTTTTCTTCATTTCTTTCTCTTTTCTGTCCTCCTTCCTTTCCTTCTCCCCCTTCTTTTTTCCTCCCTCCCTCCTTCCTTTCCTTCCTTCCTTCCTTCCTTCCTTCCTTCCTTCCTTCCTTCCTTCCTTCCTTCCTTCCTTCCTTCCCTTTCTTACTTTCTTGCTTGCTACGCCCAGCAGTGTTCAAGGCTTATTCCTGGTTCTGTGCTCAGGAAACCCCTCCAGACAGTGCTCAGAAACCATATCTGGTACAGGGGATGGAATTGTGGCTAGCCACTTGCTTGACAAGTTCCTCTGTACTAACTCTCTGGTCCTATTATTATTTCTTTCTTTGGGCCACATCCAGTTGCGCTCAATGCTTGGGGATCATATATCGTGATGAGAACTGAATTTGCATCAACCAAGTTTTTATTATCTTTCCAGCCCCATTCTTAAAATAAAATAAAATGTTTATAATAAGGGCTGGAGTGATAGCACAGTGGGTAGGGCGTTTGCCTTACACTCAGCCAACATGGCTGACCTGAGTTCAATTGCTTTGCCCCTCTTGGAGAGCCCGGCAAGCTACTGAGAGTATCTCACCCACACGGCAAAGCCTGGCAAGCTCCTCGTGACGTATTCAATATGCCAAACACAGTAACAAGTCTCACAATGTTACTGGGCCCGCTCAAGCAAATCGACAAACAATGGGAGGACTGTGACCGTGACCATGACCATTTATAATAAAATGGACAGAGGAACCCAGGTACATGGGTCCTGGGGCTGAGATCTCCAAGTCTGCTCGGATCGGGACTGTGCCTCCTCCACCCAGATCCCCCACTTTCCAGTAAGTTGGCACTCACTCACACAAACTGCCCTCAGTGCCATGAAATCCCATCCACGGCCAAGATCCAGAGACTATGAAACAAAGCTCCCAGAATAGAGCAACACAGTCTCTCCCTCTCTGCCCTGAGCAGAGCCCCTGCAGCCGAAGACCTCCAGTACATAGCCACAGTCATGCTTGAGACCACTCTCCACATACTCAGATGAGCCTCACACGTGAAGGATTTGGCAGAGGAACCCAGGTGCAGGGGTCCCAGGGCTGAGCTCTCCAAGCCTGCTCAGATTGGGACTGGGCCTCCTCCATCCAGATTCCCCACTTTTCAGTACCCAGGCAGTCACATGGACAAACTGCCCTCGGCTCCACGAAGTTCTATCAACGGCCAAGATCCGGAGACTATAAAACAAAGCTCCCAGAACCTCTTATAGTCTAGTTCTCCCTCTCTGAGAACCTGGCAAGCTAATGAGAGTATCCTGCCTGCATGGCAGAGCCAGACAATCTCCCGTGGCATATTTAATATGCCCAAAACAGTAACAATTGTGTGTCTCATTCCCCTGACCCTGAAAGAGCCTCCAATGCGGCACTGTTAGGAAGGATGAGTAAGGAGAGGCTGCTAAAATCTCAGGACTGGGACGAATGGAGACGTTACTGGTCCACTTGAGCAAATCGATGAATAATGGGATGACAGTGATACAGTGATTTAACCATGGTCCAGATAGTACAGTCTCCGAGCTCCCCATAAAGACGACTTAAGAAAATGGGCTGATGACAAGTCAACGCTTTCCTTTGCCAAGGAGAACTGGAGACTTCTGACAAAGTTACTTTGTTTTGGCAAAAAATGACTTTTAATAATATATTTTTAAGGATTGTTAACTGGAAAGATAAGACCTAGAGCAATTGGTAACTTTTATGTAACTTTCAATAGGTTGGTGGGGTGATAGTGGGAGACTTGGAGCCATAGTACAGTGGTTAGTTCCTACTGCATGTGACGACCTGGGTTCAATCCCTAGCCCCACATATGGTCCCTCTAGCACTGCCAGGGACTAGAGCTATAGCACAGCGGGTAGGGCATTTGCCTTGCATGCAGCCGACCCGGCCAACCCAAGTTCAATTCCTCTGCCCATCTCGGAGAGCCCAAAAAGCTACTTAGAGTTTCTCGCCCTCAGTCCAAGCCTGGCAAGCTACCCGTGACGTATTCGATATGTCAAACACAGCAACAACAAAGTCTCACAATAGAGATATTACTGGGGCCTGCTCAAGCAAATCGATGAACAGGAGGACAGTGCTACAGTGCTATAGCACTGCCAGGAGTGATAACAGAGCACAGAACCAGGAGTAATGGTTCTATCAACAAGTGTGTTCCCCCCCAAATTTTTTTAAAGGCCCATTGGGGATAAAAAATAAGAACTTTCAGAGAAACCAAGTCAGAATATCCTAAAGAAATGAATCCAAATCTGTTGCTCATGTCCTTAGCATAGTTTCTTTATGTTAACACAGTTTAGATTTTTGTTTGTTTTGCTTAAAAATATTTTAGGCACTGTAGTTTACACTGTCAATAATAGGGTTTTATGGAAAACACAATGTCACTGCAGTCTACCCCAAATTGTCCACTTCTCCACCAATGTTCCAGTGTCTGCCCCCTCCCATGACATTAGTCACACCCACGTATCTCTTCTCTGTTTACAGCCAGCTTCCCACTGAGGCCAGTCCATAGTTTTCATTGCCTTTAGGCATCTATTATGCCTCTATTTCGTTTCTTTATATCCCATATATGATTCATTCCATCCCGTGTCTTCTCTCCCTCTCTTGACTAACTTCACTCTGCATGATACTCTAATGATCCATTAGCATAGCAGCAAATTGCATGCTTTCACCTTAAAGCATAGTAGAATTCCAATCTGTTAATGTTCCTTCCATAGGGTCTTCATCCAGTCATTTGTTCTTGGAAACTAGGATTGATTCCAAATTTTGGCTGTTGTGAACAGTGCTGCCATAAACAGGAGGATGCAAATGCCCTTCCTGTATATTATTTTTGGACTTGAGGGAGATCCCCAGAAGAAAATTGTTGGGTCTGTTTGCTTTTTTCTGTTTCTGCTAGTTTAAATTAAAGCATCATGCTAGATTCAGGAGCGAGGGGATGAGGAAGCAGAAGGCAATGATGCCATCTTGGGACCTGTTGGATTATACAATCTTATGGAGCATTCAGGTAAATATATTTTATATGAATATGCTATAAAACAGCTTTGTCATTCAGAAGAGGGATCAAAGCTTGCCATATTGATTGGAAGGGCCATCAGAAAAAGTTCTGGGAATAGCTGAAGTTATCCATTATGAGACAACCTACAGGGATAATAGCTTGTAAGCTTTTACTATTAGTCACAAGCACCATGGAATTAGAGAGATAGTATATCAGGTAAGGTGCTTGTCTTGTGTCAGCTCAAATCCCTGACTCCAAATGGGCCCTGAGTCCACCAAGGTGATTTCTGAGCACAAAGTCAGGAGTAAGTCCTAAACACTGACAGGTTTTCCCCCCAAACCAAACTCTAAGGGAGCACTAGCCCAGATAAAGCCTACTTAAGTCTTATCTCTTTACTCTCTTTACTTTACTTTAAGTCTTATCTCTATTTGAAATGTTTCAGAACCATCGAAATGTTTCAGAATCAACTAAAAATAAAATATTTCTCAACTCTAATAAAGCCTACTATGCAGCAAGAAATACATGGTTCTTCATGTTGCTTTTCAGTTTATCAAGTTAAAATTTCAATGTCAGCAGTAACAAACATTAGTTTTCTATTACAGAGCAATAGTTTTGGATACTGTGCACCAGAAGTATAAATTTGAGGTATAACCTTACCTGCCATTTCTTTTTTTTTCAAATTCATTCAGTTATATATTCTATGTTAAATAAATATTACATAAATATTTATTAGTTATATTGGGAAAATCAACACCTACCTATACATAACACAAAACAATAAAATGGATTCTAGTTTGATGTTCTGTAGTGCTTATTTTTGAAAAACACTGATTTTTGTTTGCATTTTAATACTCAAATGCATATAAGAATGACATATTTGACTAAATTTGAGTGTCTTTTTACTGCCTTTTTTTTATTAGATTAGATACAGGAACATAGACTACAAATATGAGAACAAATTAAACACCAACAGTGGTAGAGAAAATAAAATAGGAATTAATAAAGAACAGAAAAATTGAGGAGAAAACAATTTGTAAAATATTCTATTATTTTCACATAACATGAATTTCTGGCTATGTCTTTACAATCAAAATAAAACTGAGTGCATTCTGAACAATGTAGAAAATCAATCTAGGCAGCTCTAAAAATAACTACTTGGCAAAGGTCTCAAAGAGATCTCTTTAATATATAAAAATGGCATTTCAAGTCATTCACTTGAATTTATTTCACTCCAGCCATCTTTCCATCAACTTAAATCAGAATTTGCCCCATAGTAGTCAATCCTCAATGTGAAAATTGTGCTGCAATTTCCCAAATAAATATTCTTAAAATATAAGCGATTTATATTTTGTTTCTGTTATAAGCTCCACTCTGTATTACAGTGCTGAGAACTAGAACCTCAGCAAACATTATATTTCAAACACACAATTTCCAAATTTCTCAAAAATAAGATTTATCTTTATCATTTTTTTTATTTGGGTCATGTGTGGTGGTGTTCAGTGCTTACCCCTGGTTCTGTGCTCAGGAATTACCCACCTTCTGGGCTCAGAGAACCACATGGGATTCTGAGTTAACTGTGTGCAAGGCATGTACCTCTGTGCTATCTCTCAACCCCCTCTCAAAAGTAATATGTACATCACTAATACTAATTCAAGGAGGAATTAGTTATAGAAATAAAGTTACTAGATGTAACTCAAGAAAGTGAATTTGAGAAATGTATACTTAATATAAAAACTCTTGGAAAAGAAAAGAAGGATCTCCATATAACAAACTAGAAAATTTGCATTTGGTCAAGTAAAGAAAAAATTATCGTTTGCAACTAATGACTTCCAGAGAGAGAAGGAACTTATTGGAGGAATACTATTTCAATGAGAAAACCTTCTCAGAATCTCTTCCCATGGGGTTGGAGAGACAGTACAGTGCTTAGTGGTCTTTCTTGTCCCCTAGTTTGATCCCAACATCCCATTGGGTTGATCCTGGGACCCAGATTTGATCCTAGCATCCCATATGGTTTCCTGATCACCACCAGGAGTAACTCAGAAATTATTCCTGCAGGACTTTCTCCTGCAGACCCAGGAGTAACATCTGAGTATAGAGGGGGTGTAACCCTACAACAAAACAAACACAAAAAGATTCTCTCCTACGTTGAATTGAGGAGGCAATTTCCTTGCAATTTCTCCCCTAACTTTTGATATCGTTTGTTACAAGAACTAAAGAGATAATAGAGTTTTGCTAATTTAAGATTCCAAATCTATTATTTAATTTCTCAAGAATATTTTTGTAACGTAAATATCTCCCATATTTTATTGTAAAATTTTAGCGAACTGTATACATCTAAGAAGGGATCAATTACATTTCATTAATCTTGATTAGAACCAGGTAATTGAATACCTGCACATATTTAGAGCATTGGTTGGTGGGCCTTATTAGCTATAATGTAAAGAAAAAAGGTCAACTATGTAGATTTCAAATGGCTACAATCGAAAAGTTCTATGATTTTCCTGATGAGAAACAAATCCAGAGTTTCTCTCACCTAAGTTAGCATTTTTGTAACTCCTCTTTCTTCCATGTAGCAGGTTCTTCGGGATTCTTCCTATTGGAAATTTAGATGACATGTTCCCTTAGGATCTTTTTGTTTCAAGGTTTTTAAAAACTAACCACTAAAATGGGGGAGAAGGGAATAGCACAAAGAAATCCCATGAGTTGCTGTGGGGGGTGGGGGAGGGATAACGAATCACAACTAATCCCTGCAAATTGTGCTTGAGACTCCAAATCTGGAAAAAATGAGTACCTATTTGCTAAGATAATAGAAAAGTCAAATGATGTCGGCTCACATTTCAGGTTTTGAAAATGCATGGATCCACATCCAAAAGAAAAAAAGCAACCAGTGCTGGCATGGATATGGGGTAAAAGGGACACTATTTCACTGTTGGTGGGAATACCTACTAGTCGAGCCTTTAGGGAAAACAATATGGACAGTCCTTCAAAAACTAGAAATTGAGCTTCCATAGGATCCCGCAATACCACTTCTGGGAATATATCTCGAGGATGTAAAAAAGCACAGTAAAAATGACATCTGTACCTGTATGTTCATTGCAGCACTGTTCACAATAGCCAAAATCTGGAAACAACCCAAGTGCCCTAGAACAGATGACTGGTTAAAGAAACTTTGGTACATCTACACAATGGAATACTATGCAGCTGTCAGGAGAGATGAAGTCAAGAACTTTGCTTATAAATAGATAGACATGGAGAGTATCATGCTAAGTGAAATGAGTCAAAAAGAGAGGGACAGACATAGGACTGCACTCATTGTGGAGTATAAGAAAAAAACGTAACATGAGGCTGACACCTAAGGATAGTAGATACCCAGGACAGGCAGATTGCTCCATAGCTGGAAGCCTGCCTCATGAGCAAAGGGGAGAAGGCAGCTGGAATAGAGAAGGGATCACTAAGAAAATGATAACTTGAGGAACCATTCGGGATGGGAGATGTGTACAGAAAGGAGATAAAAGACCAAACATGATAACCTCTCAGTGTTTGTACTGCAAACCATCATGCCCAAAACTAGAGAGAGATTATGGGGAATATTGTCTCTCATGGAGGCAGAAGGATGGTGTGAAAGGGGGTTATAGCGGGGACATTGGTGGTGGGGAATGTGCACTGGTGGAGGAAAGGGTGTTTGATCATTGTGTGATTGTAACCCAAACATGAAAGCTTGTAACTATCTCACGGTGATTCAATAAAATTAAAAAAAAAAAAGGAAGAAAATGTGTCCATCAAAAGAAAACTTAACAATGCAATAGTTATGCTTTCCCTGGAAGATGCTTCCTTATATCTGCAGGTGGACCTCCCCAAGTCAATCATTCAAAACAATGTGTTTAGATTTTAGATATTTCCTGCTCAAGAACTTTAATTGGATATTCTTTATCATTAAACCTGCTTAACAAAGAAGCGATGCTCTCTGTCAGTACCTTCTCATACTTCCCACTTGGAAACATTTCTTTTTGATGCATTAATTTTTCCACCATTATGATCTGAACTCTATGATATGGAAAAAACAGTACATACATAAACACATTTTATTCTATAGAAGCTGTAGAAAGAAAGAAAATCTTAGCAGTCAAGCAAGTTTCATTTCAGCTTTATCTAATTTTAGGCACAAGTCTAAATGATTTAATCTGAAAAAATTTTCAACAATTTTTGGGCTGCCTAATATGCAAGTATCAGGAGTAACGAGTGCCAATTTTTACCTCCAGTTACTTAGCGGTAAATGTAGCTCAATTTTAGCCACCATCTACACATATAGCCAAAGATGATATAAAGTACAGCTGTGCCAATTGCAAAGGAATATGTGTACGTGTATGTGTACATTCCTTTTGATAAACTGAATGTGTTAAAAATTGCATGATTCACTTTTTATGTTTTATTCTCTCATACTAACACTCGTTCCTGCTTCAAAAACAGCAGTTAAATAATTCTAAGATTAGCATTTGGCAAATGTCTTCATTTAAAAAAAATAAGGCTGATACTTTACTCTTTAAAGATACAAGCTGTGAATTGTAGATAAATTTTTAAGGGCTGCAGGCATTTTTGTTTCATATCACACTGTCCTGATAAATATTAAAATTTTCTAAGGCTTTTGAAATACTTTATTCACTAGCAACAGAACCTGGATTGAGGTTGAAGTAGATATTTCTTTAGAGAAAAGTTAACTCTGGAGAGAGAATAGTGGGTATGACACTTGCTTTGCACATGGCCATCATGGTTCCATCCTTGGAATCCCGTATGGTCCCCTGAGCAGCAAAGGGAATGATCCCTGAGAACAGAGTGGGAGGAAGTCCTGATCACTGCTGGATGTGGCCCCAAATCCAAAATTAAAGAAAAAAATTTATAATACATTTTTAAAAGCGAATGATCATTAATAATGACCAGACTTTGCCATGAAGTATAATTATTTTAAAACAGCAGAACATAGTAGGAGTTTTACCAATCACATCTTTTTTTTTTGGTATCGACTGGCATGCTATAGTTAAGTGTTATAGAAAAACACATATTAACCACATTTTGTGGAGAACTCATTTGCACTGTAAGTGCCAGGACTAGTTATCAGTGAAAAAAAAATAGGTGAGAGAATTATAGTATAATGGGTAAAGTGTTTGTCTTACACATAACCTGCCCAGTTTGATTAATCCTAAATACCTATTCCGCTGGGCTGGAGTGATAACACAGCAGGTAGGGCGTTTGCCTTGCACGCAGCCTACCCGGTCGAGCCGGGTTTGATTCCTACGCCCCTCTTGGAGAGACCAGCAAGCTACTGAGAGTATTGCGCCCACACGGCAAAGTCTGGCTACCCATGACGTAGTCAATATGCCAAACACAGTAACAAGTCTCACAATGGAGACATTACTGGGCCAGCTTGAGCAAATCGATGAACAATGGGCGAGCAGTGCTACAGTGCCACCTAGTCTGCCAGGAGTAATCTCTGAGCACAGATCTAGAAGTAAGCCCTGAGCACTGTCTAGTATGCCCCCAAATCAAATAAGTCAATTAAAAAGGAAAGAAAAGAAATCATTTAAAATTTTATTTTTAATTCAATTTTTCTTATATGTAAATATTTGTTAATTCTCCTTTTACAATGACTAAGAATTTAAACTTGAAAAGCAGTATATCTAAGAAAATGTACCAAGCATTGTTATACATTCAGATTATTTAACTGCATATTTCCTAATAAGTTTGCAAACTGGGCTTCATTTTTTGTTCAAATTACTTTGTCCATAATAGGATAGATTAAGAAATGGATTTCAGTGAATTGATAGTTAAATGGAGAAATGAGGGTCATGAGGGAAGGAAACGGGAACATAAATTCTTTGGTTTTATTCAGATTAATTCTGAACTTTGTCCTGTTTATATTGATTAAAATGACTTGCGTAAGTTTTCTTCACAAATGGGGTGATTGCATAGAGCTAGAATTAAGATGGTTAATGGAAATGTGAAAAGCCAAGGCAAACTGGAAAATTTATTAAAAACAAATAGAATAGGTTTCAAAAGCAATAGGAAGCTCAGTGAACTATTACACATCCATTTATCCATGATCCATATCTCTTTCATTTTCTATCTTAAATATGTTTCATAAAAGAAAAGGGAGCTTCCATGTCCCTTTGTCTGTCATCAGTACAAAGCAGATTTGATCGTATTACTTGTCTTACTTCTTACTATGTATTTAGGAATAGTCTAAGAGTCTCTATAAATCTGTCGGTCATCATAGAATTAAACAGCTATCTTTCCTGTTACTATGTAAGCTCTTCATGAAAAAAATTATTATTATTATTATTATTAACATTTCCAGTCCCTTTTAGTAACATAGGTTCAAAGAAAGTAGAGGGGGTGTTATCAATTAAAGAAAATAAATAGATTCTACAAATTGAGAAGAAACAAAAATAATAAAGTGTGGTCTGTAGCTATAATTTAAACTGGGCTGACAACATGAGATGACTTTAATTTTAAAGGAGTAAGTAGTATGAACTATAAAAAAGAGAAATTATGTACTATATAATATTTGTTTTGTTTTAGATCTCATGGCTCACAGGATTTTATTTGTCCCTTTCCTCATCTCAAAGAAACATTTTAGGCTGCTTAAAATAACTCATCCTAAAGCAAAAATAAATTTCAAGGGACTAGGAGAATTAGATAATAGAAAAATAAAATAGAATCAGATTAGATTTAATCAGTATTCTAGGAGATTTAAATGTGAATCTAATGACAAAAAACAAACAAGGTCCTATTTCAAATTATAAATGGAAAATATGCCATAGCTCTTTTCTGTATCCCTCAGAGCAGAAAGAAAAAACAAAGGCATTGTGGCATATACATCATTTACAGCACCATAACACATGAAATCACTTTCCAGAGACATAGTTTTATAACACACCTTGAAATTGGGTGGCGGCATCATATCAAAAAGCAAGAATAAATCAGAATGAAACAAAAAGATCAGACTTTGAGCAGTTTATGCTCATTGTTTTTCAGCCTTTGATATTGGATGGGAAGATAACTGGATACTAGATAAGCCAATAGAGCAAGATTTCTTAAGCAGTAGTAGTGATGACACATTAGGCACATGATTTTCAATGTATTGAGCAGTCCTATACATTGTGGGTTTAGCAACTTTCATTTATTTATTCATTTATTTTTGCTTTTTGGGTCACACCTGGCGATGCACAGGGGTTCTTCCTGGTTCATGCACTCAAGAGTCACTCCTGGCAGTGTTCAGGGGACCATATGGGATGCTGGGAATTGAACCTGGGTCTGCCGCGTGCAAGGCAAACGCCCTACCCACTGTGCTATCGCTCCAGTCCCTAGCAACTGTCTTTATCGCTATTTTTTTTTTTTTGATTTTTGGGTCACACCCAGCGATGCTCAGGGGTTACTCCTGGCTTATGCACTCAGGAATTGCTCCTGGCGGTGCTCAGGGGACCATATGGGATGCTGGGAATCGAACCTGTGTCGGCCATGTTGGCTGCCAGCAAGACAAATGCCCTACCTGCTGTGCTATCGCTCCAGCCCCTCTTTAACTCTATTGAATGCGAGTGATACCCTTCATTTCCTGATTAAATAACAACAACAGAATAGTTATTCAATCTCAAATGTTTCCTGAGGGCAAAACAACTTCATCTGAATCATTGCTCTAAAGTTTTGATAACCACCATGTGTTGGATTATAGCTATCTGTAATGAATCTGTCAAAAGGTATGAATTTTTTATTTTGTTTTGGGGTCACACTCAGGGTCTCTCAGAGATTTCTCCTAAGTGGGGAGCAGCGGACTATACAGGGTGCCAGAGTTTGGGCCCTGGGTCAGCTGCATGAAAGCCAAACCATCTGCAATAGCTCTTTGACCTTCAAAACCATGGATTTTTTAATCAGAAAATGTCCGGATGCACACAAGAAAAAAGTGAACAATTTTTACGCTGTGAACTCTGCTACATCCAGGTTAAACATCTCTCACTTTAAAAAAAATGGTCAACTATGTTTTTTCAGATAAAATTTTATGAAGGTTTATTTCTGGTAGTTTAACTTTATATATGATGGGGTGTTTTTAAGAAGTGCTGGAAAAGTAGAAAAGTTGTCATAAAAATAACTGTAGAGAAAGACAAATGCTTATAAAAATGGAAAAGGTAATCTATGGTAAAGACCAAAATATCTTGGACTAGGTGAAGCTAGCTATATTTTTAAATCAAAAATTCCATTTTAATAATGCACTGAAAATATACCATTGTTAGAATATAAGGTACATTTATTTCCTGCGAGTTATAGCTAATTCTGTTGTTCCTATATAACAAGAGACCTCATTTGATAGCTCGTATCATTGATGATTTGAATAGACTGATCTACATTGTTCCACTAAAGATCACATACCCAAGATAATGCCAATTTCAAAGCATACAATCTCCCTGGGCCACTGATTGTTTAAGACAGGGTGTTTGGACCTCAAATGAACCCTGATAAATCAGGTTGAGGAGCTGAAACACTTTCTCTACTATGTTAAGCAAAGAGCAGTTAATACCTTAAATTTGTCACAACATAGGGGACACTTGGCAAAGCTCCTGAGTACTCATGACTAATAATCATGGTTAAAATAAGCTAAATTAGTACCTTCAATGAACTTGTGTTACAGTGAAGTAGTAAGAAAACATATAAATTTAATAAACAATATGATTAAGAAGAGGATGAGGGCTGGAGCGATAGTACAGCGGGTAGGGCATTTGCCTTGCACGCAATTGACCTGGGTTGAATCCCTGGCATCCCATATGGTCCCCCAAGAACTGCCAGGAGTAATTCCTGAGTGCATGAGCCAGGAGTAACCCCTGTGCATTGCTGGGTGTGACCCAAAAAGCAAAAATAAATAAATAAATAAATAAATAAATACACACATACATACATAAATAAATGAGTATTGTTGAATCAGTGGCTTCATACTTTAATCAATGATATCACGATTCAAAGGGAAATGGTATAAAGGACACTATTACTACTCTGTGATTATCTGCGCCCCAAGTCTGGGTGCATAATCTCTCCTTTATAGCAAAGCACCAGAGAGTGAAGCTGTCTTTTTCTCTTTTTCCTCCTATTTAATTTTGATTTGTTTGTGTTTGTTCACCTGTCATTGCTGAGGATTACTTTTGACTCTGCACTCAGGGATCACTCCAGGTGGTAATCTGGGGACCATACGGGATGCCAAGGATTGAAACCGGGTGGATTATATGCAAAGAAAGCACCCTCTTGGCATTATATCTCCTATTGACCCCAATTGCCTTTTTTCTTTAGGGCACATATTTCATTTGCATCTTTCCCTTTCTGTCTGTATCTGTCTTTCTCTTACATACACACACAGACAAACACACACACACACACACACATGTACTCCTCACATACTTCTTAGTATCCCACGATAAAGCCATTTTCTTATAGGAGGAAAATTGGTAGATAATAGTCTATGAAAATGCTGATTACTTTTATTACTCCTACTGACTCGAGAGTTTAACTAATATACAGATATTTGCTCCAATTATGCATTGTTTTCGTAGAGTGATGACCAAATATGATCAATATGTCCATGCCTTAAAATAATAAAAACTTGGACTAGAAAGATAGTATAGTGAACAAGGTTCTTGCTTTGCAAGAGGCCGTTCCACGTTCCATCCCTGGCAGCCCAGGCCCATACGGTCCCTTGTTCCCCAGCCTTGCCAAGGTTGATTCCAGAAGGCAGATCTTGTCGTCAGCCCAGAGCACAATCAGATGTAGCCTCAAACCAAAATAAATAAACAAATAAATAAATAACAATGACCTTTCTCAAATTCCGAATATGAGACAGCAAAAGAATTTCTCAAACACTGAAAGCTATGATTCTTCTGTGCCTCTTTTTTTCTTTATTCCTTTTTTCTTTTATTTTCTTTTTTAATTTTTATTAGTGAAACACCATGAGGTACAGTTGTAGACTTACAAACTTTTGTGCTTGGATTTCAATTATACAATGATCATCCCTTGGCTTACTAATACATCACTTCTGTCTCCCCTTCTACTTCCACATGGCCTTCTTTCTCTATCTTATTTTGTCTAAAATTACCTTTTATTACAAGAGCATCAACCATCAGATTTGACCTATGGATTAATCTTCATTCATAATAGTTGCAAAGACCCAACTTCCAAATAAGGTCAAGTTTCATCAGTAATGAAAGTGGTGACTTGAACATCACTGTCTAGGGGGACACAATTATCACACTCCATATTCTACAGATCTTCAACATACCCCGAATACAACAATATGCTCACCTACAGAATGAAGTGGGTTTTTGAACTTAAATAAAATCACTTATTAAGCACAATTCAGAAAAGTACTAAAAATTGAGAAGGGCTAATACATTAAGATTCCTGTAAATATTTTGTTATCAGACCTCTATGTTTCTCTGTTGTATTAGCTTTTCTTTTATATATCCAGAGTTTTACACTGAACATATTATTAAACTGATTTAAATTTTATTAGGAACATTATGAGGCTGTGCAAGCATTATTTATAGGACAGCATTTAACATTTATGTGAACACAACAACCATTTTTCTACCCCAAACTCCCAACTGATTATTAAATTTTAGATTTGAGCTCTTATTTTAGTTCTAAAGGTAGACATTTTTAAAAGTAAGTCTTCTGTTTTCTAAACAGTTCTAAATGTTAGTTTCTTCATTTATCTTGGCCAATCAGTATATATTCCTCTAATGTTTCTTGTTGGTACTTGTTTTGTCTTCTCAGTTTCAATAACACATTTAAATCCTTTCCCAAAGATGAGAGCATATATCTTGTCCTAAGTCTTTTCCTTTCCTATGTTGAATAAATTCCATTTTACTTCATATAATGTGATTTGAGATGTATGAATTATCTTCTTTTCTGTCTTCTGAATATACTTCCACTAAAACGATGCTTTTAAGAACTAAAGAAGATTCTCCATATATCATGCAATAAGTGTTGCTACAAGTAAAATGATTGCTAATTCCATTTCTTTTTTTTAAAGTGTATTGGTGCAATTTAAGGTAAATTCAGTGTTTTAATAGTCATGTAGCACTGTTGATTCATATTTAGCTGGCCGCCAAATGGAATCTCTTTCCCTTCTCCACATGTGCATTACTAATACAATTTTCTTTGAATTTTGAATTATAATGGGGACTAGCACCAGTAAGGATAATTAAAACCCACAGATAATTCTCCAATTACATCCCATTCATTAATCTAGACTTTTTCTGAAATTAAATCTTGGTAGAAACACTAGAATGTATAAAAACAGATTGGTTTGGAGTCTTTAATTACATACCTAAGTAAAACTTTCAAAAGTGGAAAAATAAGATTAAAATAATAGCAAAATTATGAATGTGGTGAGGACAATATTAATGAGAAAGCAAAAATGATTGCATTAAATATTCCATGCTTAATTCTGAGGCCATGCAGTAGCTCTCCTTCAAAGCAGTTGATATTTCATATTGGCTAATAAGCATTTGTTGGATTCCTTTTTATTTGACTTCCTAACAATTTAGATTTCATCATTGTTCTGATAAACAAGTCTGATCATTTTCATTTTGTTAAACATTTTGGAATGCATCTGTTTGTTAATTTAATGACCATTTATTGAGTTCTTTATATGTGTCAGATTTGCTTCTTATCTTGAATTCTGATCTGCTTCTGTTTGTACTCAGTAATACACACCAATTCAAATTTGTTAGGCAACCTGAATACAGACTGTAAGAATATGGAATATTCAAATCATTAAGGATACTATGCCTTCTTATGACATCCTTTATGGACTCATCACAATATAGAACATGAGTTGCAAACTGTTTGAAAAGTAAGAAAAAATTATTTAAGTTTTGATTTCAGTTTTTAGCTTTGTCATTGTTTAGTTCCTGCATAGAGGCAATTGTTTTCATTG
Source organism: Sorex fumeus (assembly GCF_029834395.1). Taxonomy (NCBI): domain Eukaryota; kingdom Metazoa; phylum Chordata; class Mammalia; order Eulipotyphla; family Soricidae; genus Sorex; species Sorex fumeus. Next base: position 40,214,573 of record NW_026606067.1, on the reverse strand, counting down.
ATAAAAAAATCACCAAAAGAGATTTTTAATTTTTAATTGATGAATAATAGATTAGTAATTTAAACAAACATGTTTATCTGAAGAATTGCTATATGCAAAAACTGTTTTAATACTAACATTATTTTTATGACAATATCAGAAAACATTTTTGAAAAATAATCGAGTAAGAAAAAGTTATTTCGCATCTCCTTTGTTTAATACCTGACAAAATAAGGATTATTTAGCAATACTATATATGTAAAATAAGAAAAAATAAACATTCATTTAAAGGCATTATTGAACCCCATTCCTTTGAATACTATAAATATCATTATAGTCCTTTCATTCATTTACTGGTTAACTCTGTTAGCAGATACGGGCCATTATAAATATTATAGTGATTACATATTGAGAACTTAGAGTCTTTAGAAGACACATAAAGGTCACGACTTGGGTACAATATACAGAATTAGATAGTTTGCATGTTGAAATAGCTAAGGATCTCATTGTTACCAAAATAATATCAGCATAAATACAAGTAAAACACTACTACACCCAATAATTGGTCTTGTGGAGCTTTTTGAAAGTTAAATAGCTGTAGGAACATGCACATAGAATCATCTACACATTATAATCATCTCTGAGGGAGCACATTTGAGGTATGTGAGATGAGCACTTGGGGTATGATAAACTTACAGAAACTTGAGAGAAAAAGTATACAACACAGTTTAAGGGTTAGGGAGATTATTCAGCAGCCAGGAGTGCATACATTCTTTGCAAGACCCAGAACTGGGTTCAGACTCTAGTAACATAGGAGCCCAAGAAAAGCTGGGTTTAGCCCTGCAGACTCCAAGAACTGCTCTGGTGAATCTGGTGGTCTTGGCACCATATCACTGAAGAAACACAGTGTCCTCCTTTCTTAGCACCGACTTGCTAGAGTGATCCTTGGCTCCCTAAGCACTGTTAGAAAGCCTCTCCCACCTTCCCTCAAACAAACAAACAAAACAAAAGAATCAGATATAACAGAAAGTATAAATGATAATAACAAGTTCATATTCAGATATGGAGATTAGAGCCAGTAAAATGAATGGTTAAGGGTTCAAATAGATGTGACAGAGTTTAGACGTGTTCCATGAAAGTGCAGAAGAGCTGATTTGATCCCTGATAACATAAGGTCACTGAAGGTCATCAAGTACCACTAAGGAGCCCACGTAATTCTTGGCTTCACAGGGATGGAGCAGCTTTTCTCTCATCAGTCTGCTAGCCTGAGAACAACCTGGGGGATCTTTTTCAGGTCTTTGATGACTTCCAGCAATCCCTCCTACATCCTAAACTCCCCTCCCCCCGCCATACACACACATAATAAGATTTTAGTTTTATTGCCATGGTAGTTAAAAAAAAAGTGAAAACTGAATGCAAACTCACTGTGGAGGAAGAAATAAACAAGTTAATCACACCATAAAGCTAGCCAGATTTCAGGTATGTTCATTGACAAAATACGCATATGCTTTTTAAGGTTATTTCATTTTTTTCTCCCTAAATGGAATTCAAGGTACAACTGGCAAACAAATCACTGTTCATTTTTTGCTCAGATGGATAGATTGTGTCTTTGTTGTTGCTTGAAATCAAGATTCTGTGTAATGGAATAGTCCTCCTTCTAGTTTTATGAAAAGTATAAAGTTGATTTAAGACAAGAATCGCTAGACTCAAGAGACGTAGAGATTCACCAGTTGAATGCCAACATCTGAAGTGTCTTCCTTTGATACACTCTAAAGACAGGCTGCACAACTCACAGTGGTTGAGGAGAAATGAAGATGAGGTACTAATAAAGAGAGACATGATTCTCTGAAACCAACTACAACTGCTGTGATAGATTTTAAACTTTAATTTATATTTTATTTTTCAATCTCCCACTACAAGTTGTTAATAATGCTACCTTTGTTTGACATGCATCCCTTTACAATGAGAAAAAGTGAATTTATAATCTGAGGTGAGGAAGAGAAAAAAAGTAAAAGATCTACAACAAAGACTGAATACCTTGATAACTCATTAAGACTAGTTAAAGAAGATATGATTTATAAAGACTTCTACAGGACTCATCCGAATTCAGAAACACTGAAGGTGAATCTTAGGTTTATCTATCTGTCTTCTATTCATTTAACAGTACCAGAGGTAGTTCAGATATTTACCCCTAGTTGAGAAACACTGTTCTACAGAATTCATATTTATAAGAAAACCCTGGTTTAGAAAAATATCAACATCCCAGGTGCAAATACATGACTACATGAATAAATTTACTATTTCTAACTTTTTTGTTACTACTTTCTGTACTTAGTTTACTTCATTTTTATCTGATCTTCCTCCTTTTATTTTTCTCTTCTTTCTTCTCACTAACGGTTGGAGTCTATTTGTAACACATTTTTTCCATGAATTTCTTTTTTCCCCAGAAATACTTAGCAAACACAATACACTTCATAACCTATAACAGAAAGCCCCTCCATGGATCACCTCACTACCACCACCCATCCTCTAAAAGCACATCCCCCAGAAGAGCAGATTCCACAGAAAACAATCAAGCAAAGGAACAAGACTGAAAATAAAAATTGGGTTGAAAAAGGTCAAACATAGATGCTTTTTATATACAACAGCAAGGTTCCATTCCACAAAATATGGCCCCAGAGTACCAGTGGGTGTAATCTCCAAAGAAAGACTGGAGTAGCACAAGAGCATTGCCGAGTGTGGCCCCCAAATCAAACTGCACCATCCCCCCCAAAAAATATTTATTTTTTAAGGAGATAGTTAAAAAGACTAGAACACACAACTTGCATGCCCAAAGCCCCCGGCTTCATTTCTAGCAATGCTGGCTCCAGGAGTATTGCCAGGGATAGTCCTATTGGCTGCCAGGTATGACCAGGTATGTGGCAATGGTATTGGCCCACCGTACCACAGGATCTGAGTGGCACAGAGCATGAAGAACCATCAGGTTCACGCCCAAAACTAAGTGCTGCTGTGAGTGACACTTGATCCTCTGAGTTTTCCCTCCTCTCCCTCCGCCCAAAAGAAAAAAAGCATAACATTTTCTAATAATTGAGAAAAATAATTTGCCAGATTATTAACAGAGTGCTAGATGATGAAATTTCTATACAGAATGTCCCTTGAATGTCCTTTTGTACTCATTTAGGAAAAGAAAAAAGAGAATAAAAATATGTTGAAAGTGATTACATTCTTAGAAGATAAGAATTTTATCTTTTATGATGGCATATTTAATAATGTATAAGTGCTAATAAACCCGTACACCTCCTAATATTAGTGATAATGTTCATTTTCTAAGGAACTTAACTTGCCATTTAAATCTTCAAGTAATGAATTCATAGGTCTGCAGTCAGAAGAGTATAATAACTATAAACATTTATTAAGTAATTATTTGGTAGGCTGAAAAGAAAGTATTACAAGTAGCACTTGCTCTGCACATGACCCACCCAGGTTTGATCCCCGACATCCCATATGGTCCACCAGGAGTGATTCCTGAGCACAAAGTCTGGAGTCATCCCTGAACACAGTCAGACATGACTCCAAAGAAACCAAAACTGAACAAAACAAAGAAATAAAAGGAATTACTTGAATCACGTAGTGTCATAAAGGCACTCAATGATCATGTTAAAGTTATCACATGTAAATTGTTATAATCAATGTAGTTAAAGCATTCATAAGACATCTTTTCAATACCATTCATATGGACTGCATTTGGCTCACTTCTGGTCACAAAACCTAGCTTTGCCTCCCACGTTCACTTTTTTTAGTCTTTCGCCCTCTGGAATGGGGCATCATTATGTGAACATCCTCTAGAGATGTCTCTGTTAACTTTGGCAGGATTTACTTTAGCTAATTCTATAACTGTGTTGACTACTGGTATCCATCTTTCTGAAGGCCTGGAGATCCTCTGCTGTCTCTTACAGTGAAGCAGTGACATCTTTAGGTGCACACTGTAAACCAAACCCCCTTCATTGAAGAGATAGGAATAAATGATGTTCCTCTCTGCATATATTCATTGCTTCTCTCCGACCATAGTTAAATAGGAGAGTTAGTTCTATACTATTGTCCATCAAGAGAAAAATTGAGATTTAGCACAATAAACAAATCACAGAACTATGCTAACTTCAATAGAAAGGTTCAGAATTTCTAAAATCAATAAAAAGTTATAAACGGAGACTGAGAGATGGTGGGTTCAAGGTAATCTCGAATATCCAGATTATCATTTTAAATATTGACCATTTGAGGGAAATCTAGACCAGCAGCCAGAGTAGTTCAGTGAAAGGATAACTAAGGCATAAAAGAGCAAAGAGATTAGGTAGCCTCTCTTTGATCTCACATCTATGCCTGGGTAGGGGGATGTTGGAAAAAAACAAACAATTCTCACACACATGCATGGGATCAGAGAGCAAAGAACCATCAGGATAAACAGCACCAGAGAGCAGCAGCCTGAGAAAAAGAAGAGATCTCTAGCAATGGACCAACAGAGAATGAAGGACCTGGACTGCAGTGGACAGGACCAGCATGGGGCTGGTTCAACACGATCATTGTGGGAACCAACCAGCGTGGCACCTGAGTCTACAGCCTGTAACAATAATATATTTGCTTAAGCTGTAAAAGAAAGGAGCTAACAACCCCTAAGCATCTCGGGTTCTGGGTGCTCTTTTCATAAACATCCCCCAAGGACCCACCTAGAAAACCAGTATCAGTTATCAGGTATCATGGTATCTGTCACTGTCACACGTGTGTTTAGCAGTGGAGAAGTGATTGGTATGAAAAATTAAGTTCCCTATTTGAGAGAGAGAGTTTAGGGTGATTGCCTGCATGCGGCTGACTTGTTTGTTTGTTTGTTTTTCTTTTTGGGTCACACCCGGCGATGCTCAGGGGTTACTCTTGGCTCTGCACTCAGGAGTTACTCCTGGCGGTGCTCAGGGTCCATCTGGGATGCTGGAATCGAACCCGGGTCGGCCGCATGCAAGGCAAACGCCCTCCCCACTGTGCTATCTCTCCAGCCCCATGCGGCTGACTTGTGCTTGGTCCCCAGCACCTCATATGGTGCCTCCAGTACTGTCAAGTTGTGATCCCTCAGTGCGGAGTGGAAAGGAAGTTCAAGCCTGCTCCGGCCCCCAAATAGAATTTAAACTTCAAAATATGCACATGGGGTTAGTAGATAAGTTGAGAAGTTGAAGTTACATTGTAGATCATGGTCTCTTTGAAGTTGTTGAGCTTATTGTTTTTCTTTCCACCATTACGTCCTGGGAATCTAATAAACAGATTTAATCTTAAGAATATTTGTTGAGATAGTAAGCGGATAGTGATCCTGAGCCATGAGTCTAGCAGCTACTTTCCAGGAAAAACTGAAATGGGCAGGAAGGAACCAGAAGAGAGCAGTGGACGCCAGCAGTATGCTCAATCAGTAAAAGCTACATGCATATTTGAAAGAAACACCTTGTAAACAGAATATTCTTTCAAGCTGCAATGCAACAGGAAGTCTAAACAATAGTGGAACTCAACAAACCATTTCAGCTTTGAGTTAGAAAGAATATCCGCAGGAGGCCTGCTGATCCCAGGAAACAAAGGCAAAGTGTTTGCCCAGCTCTGGGGTCTGGTCCAGGAAGGCTGTTCAGAGCAGAAAAAGTATGCAAGTGCTGTATTTTCATAGAAGTGACAACAGATAATATTTCATTTATAGACACCTTCATCAATTTTGGGTTTATCATTTTGCTCCCTGCCATTCATTTGACAAAATTAATTGGAGAAAAGCAGATTTGAAACTATTTTGAAGTACTGAATGTGATGATTCTATGTTATTTTCAAGAATTAACTTTTCTTTCAACCTTTATAAAAGGAAGAAAAAAGAAATTTTGAGGAAGTGGTTAACATTTCTACACCAATAATATTTGCAATTATTTAAAGGTTTGGTTATTCTTTTACAAATCACTTACATGACTAATCCTAGGATAGTTTCCATATACATGATCCAGAACCACAACATTTAATAAAGGCTGAATTGCTCTTGAAATTTTTTGAATGTTATAGAAACATTTTCTTAAGTCAACGAGTGGAAAAGAATGCGTTTGTTGAAGCTTAATCCAGATAAAATCAAACATCTCCTAGGTTAAAACATAATAGTAACAAGGACAAGACCTTTGCTCAGTAGGTTCCTGCCATATGTAATTTTCTACTGTCACTGTCACTGTCACTGTCCTCCCGTTGTTCATCGATTTGCTTGAGCGGGCCCAGTAATATCTCCATTGTGAGACTTGTTGTTACTATGTTTGGCATATCCAATACGTCATGGGTAGCTTGCCAGGCTTTGCCATGCGGACGAGATGCTCTCAGTAGCTTGCCAGGCTCTCTGAGAGGGGCAGAGGAATCGAATCTGGGTCGGCCAGGTTGGCCGCGTGTAAGGCAAACACCCTACCCACTATGCTATCGCTCTAGCCTATTTTCTACTGTACGTGAACTAATTCGATGCAGAAGCATAAACTTTCAAAGTAGACTTGGCTACATTGGTCATGTGGTATCCACAGCATTTCAGTCAGTCTTCTCAAGGCAATGTTTCTGCCTATTACACTGTGAGATAATAAAAAATAGGAGTTCCTATATTAACGCATTAGGACTGCCACATTAAAATGCCACACACTCTTTCTCTTAGAAAATAGAGATTCTTTTTTCACAGTTATGGGGAACAGAAGTATACAACTGGGAGCCAGAGATAGAACAAGGGGTAGAATATTTGCCTTGCATTCCCTCAACTTGGGTTCGATTCCCGGCACCATATATGATCCCTTGAGCACTGCCACAAATAATCCCTGAGCATAGAGCCAGATGGAAAATCTGAGCACAGCTGCATTTCACCCAATCCCTATTAACCAGTAACAATGACAAAAAATATAACTACGTGATCAGAAGTCGTGGTCTCTTCTGTTGATTCACTCTTTGGTTTACGTACGTTTGCCCAGCTGGCACATCTTCACATAAACTTTCCGCTGTGTATGGAAATATTCCTGCCATCTTTCTTCATAGAAATTTTCTCTTTTCACAAGTACTAGAAAACTTAGATTAGGTTTCATCCTAAGAGCATTATTTCATGTAATCAATGCCTGAGAAATCTTATAAGTAAAAGTTAAGTTATTTCAGGTTGCTAAGGATTAGGACTTCAATATAAAAGTTTTCGTGTGGGTGTGCAAAATTCAGCTCAGTTATTTCCTTCTAGTCCCATTTGAGAGTTTTGTAAGACTAGACCATAGTAATTTGGAACCAGAGTTTAGGAGTCTCCAATACAGGAATGTGCCCTCGATGTATTTATAGATATGCTCTCGCATAGAGGAGAAACATTTAAAGGTCAAACATGGACATGATTGGTGAAGTGTAAAGAAGGCATTAAAATTGCCTTATAATTCAAGTGATAAATGAGATTTATTGTAAGGTTGAGTTTAAAACATAACTGGGTATGAGGGTTTTTATTTCCCTCTTAACTCTTCCAAGTGCAAAAGCAATTCCCATGAAAGAAGAAAAGTACAAATTACATCACTCTTGAAGTGGGGCAGAATCAAAGACCTAGAAAAAGACACAGCAGCACAAATTCTTACAGGGCTTTAGAAGCTGGCAAAAGGGAAATATGTATAGAAAGATGCCAAATTTAAGTGTCTGTTTGTGTGTGTTTATTTACCTGTGTGCTTATTATTTTAACTTGTTGGGGGCTCAGTATCTGTTTGTAAGCTGGTAGAAAAGTTCTAGTGAAAAACAAAGAAGTATTAACACCTGTCCCTTCACCAGTATACATTCCCTACTACCAGTATTCATTTACTTTTCCCACTACCACTGTCCCCAGTTTCCCTGTGACTAAAGCCCAATCATGAATAACTTGTAATTGTGTATCTCACTGTGATTCAGTTAGAAATAATAAATGAGAAAAAGGAAAAAGCAAAAGGCAGCAAAGATGCTGCTTTATCTTTTTCAGGATACTACAAACCCCGAAGAAGTATTTGATGATAGAAGTAGTATTCTAAAGCAAGAGGGGTTAAAAAGTTTTCTGGAACTCTACAATCGGAAATACTTAAGTAATAAAGTCAGAAGACATTTTGTGTAAGCTTAAAATGCATAAACATTTTAAGTTTACTACATTTTGACATTAAGATGAACCTGTAAAGAAGCTCCAGAGTATATATTATTTTTAAAAAGCATTGCATATTTTGATTTAATTCTTTACTGTAATTCTTATAGCCCTTTTCTGTTCTACCTTCTCCCCCTGCCATTTCTTCAGTCCAGTGAAGTGTGACCAAGATGAATTAAAATCTGTTCAGGAAAAGTGGAAGAGTTTATATTTTTCAAAATACATTTGAAAAATATACTCAGCAAGAGTGTATGCTCCCCAAAAGCTAATAACATATTTTATCTTTAAAATTATTAGATCAAACATGTAGAGAATGAAAGTTGATAGTTCCTAAATGTTGTACAATTTTATCTAAAATGAACATAAATTGCATGAACCTTCAAGTTTTCATCCATTATAAGATGACCTTCGAAAATTACTTCTGCAGCAATAAAACTGAACACTCAAGGATGATGCATGTGGTATGCATTAAGTTAGAAGTGTTTACATGGCGCACACTGCAAAAGATAAATTGGCAGATCTGCCAAAGTACCACTCCATATCTCCTTTTTCCCATTTCACCTGAGCAAAAAGAAATGAAATATCTGTGTTAGAGGTATCTTAAAGTGCTGCAGCTTATAATTTTTGTGCCCTGAAGTTGAAAAAAAAAACATAATGAGAGCAGAACCTATAAGTACAGGAGAGTTGAATCTGAATTGAATGATACAAGTGATTTTACAGAAACAATGCTCAATTCTATCTGTTGTTGTCCTACTCAATCTTTGCTCTCTAGTCTCTCTTATTTCTTAGAAGAGATACTCTTCCTGCTTGTCAAGGCAAACTTCTGACCAGCGGATCTTGAATAAATTTTCTGTTCATCTCTTCCAGGCCTTTGCTACATTTACTATCAGATGCATCACTGTTTCTCTCTTCCAAATTCAGTTTATATAGATCACACTATTTTCTAAAATTAAAAAGAGACAAATAAATCCAACATCTTCCCTAAATGTTGTTGTCTCTGCAAGTAATGTCTGTTCATTTTATCTTCGGCTATAAAACACACTAGTTCACCCGTGCCCCAAAGCATAAGGAGGAGGAATTGTGTGGCAGGAGGGAAGAAGAGATGGATGAGAGGCGGCAACTGAAGGCAGGGGTCAAGGGGATTTTGATACATCCTGGTCTTAGGGAACGGTGGCGCTAGATATCCAAACCACACAGTCAGCGACGCTGAAAGAATGAGATCTCAACTTTTATTTTTTTTTTAATTTTTGGGTCACACCCAACGATGCACAGGGGTTATTCCTGATTCTGCACTCAGGAATCACTCCTGGAACTTCTCAGGGGACCATATGGGATGCTGGGAATCGAACCTGGGTCGACTGCTGCCAAGGCAAACGCCCTACCTATGGTGCTATCCCCCCAGCCTCTATCTCAACTTTTAAAAAGTGTCTTTCAAGACAGCAATACTGGAGGTGGAGGGTACGAGAAGGAACCTTGGAATATTGGTGGAGAGAACTTGACACTGATGGTAGGATTAGTGCTGGAACAATATATGTCTCAATCTCAACTATGAGTAAGTTTGTAAATCATGATTCTTTACAAAAATAAAAGTTTAAAACAACAGGGGGTTCACTCTTGAACCTATGACCTGATTAAGTTCTACTGGGCAATATTCACTTGGGATCGTTTATGTAGTTGTAGCTGGGTGGTGACAAGGGTTAAGATACTGAAAATTTATCATTACAAACATTTTGGTTTGGCCTCTCTGTGTGGGGGTCTTCTCAAGCTAGGTAGCTTCCTCTCTAGAGGCAATGTCAGAGAAATTGGACATTTCATGTGGTTGTTGGCTTTATTCCAGAACAAACATTCTGAGAAACAGGAAACATGTCAAAGAATCTGTGAGCATTTCTGTTGCATATATCTCCTCATACTCCTTCATTGCAAAGGTAAAGGTAAAGGTAAAGGCCCTCCCGTTGATCGTCGATTTGCTCGAGCGGGCCCAGTAACGTCTCCATTGGAGACTTTGTTGTTACTGTGTCTGGCATATCGAATACTCTCGGTAGCTTGCCGGGCTCTCCGAGAGGGGCGGAGGAATCGAACTCGGGTCGGCCATGTTGGCTGCGTGCAAGGCAGATGCCCTACCCGCTGTGCTATCGCTCCAGCTGCAAAACATCATGTAAAAATCCTAAACGTTTACTACTAAAATATCACCTTATTCATTATAAGACCCATATAAGGTCAATTAATATTTACTAGGACCTTGCAAGATCTAGATTCTGTGACAAAAATTTTCTTAAGATAATTTGAGTAAATCAATATACTAGATATGATTATGATTACAATATTGATTTTAACCTCAGCAAATGTAATGTTCAAGATTTTACCCATGATCACAGAGATAAGACTTGTAAACTAGTTAGAAATTTAAAGTTATGTTATTTTCTCTCCTTTTTTATTCATTTATTACAAGAAGCTTTTGTTTCACTCAGAGTTCTCTGGATCACCACTGATTCCTGTCTTCTAAGCCAAATGACAGTTTTATTAACATCATTGGTTATAGCTGTGGCTTTTTTTCCTGGTGACCAATCCATCTTCCTGAAATGGTTAGTTTTGGCTTAGATTACAGTATTTCACTTTGAATATTCTTTTTAAAATTAGGAGTCATTTTTCTTATTCATACTAAACTTAAAAATTCAACTACTTTATCTGCATTGCTTAACCACTTATATTTTATATTTGGAATTCACCTTCCATTTAAACTCAAATTTCCTAGCTAGAAAGTTCTTCTAGTCATTTTAAGCAAGTGTTAGTTTTTATGTCTCTTATATTTTGCTAGTTTTGTATGCCTTTGAATGTTTATTATTTAAATTTCCAGCAATCTATTTCTATGTCTTAATTATGATAAAAGGCCACTATCACATTCAGTGACAAATATTATTCTGTATGTCTTCAACATTCTCTATATGAAAACCCCTTTCCTGACAGATCCTTTGAACTCAAACTTCAGTTCATGGAAACTGAACAGTTGAGACTCATGGTGTTCTGTTGTTGTTGTTGTTGTCAAGACATACTGTTTTGTTGTTGTTGTTGTTGTGTATTTGTTTTCTGAAACGTATGGATGGATGCTTAGTTTTAAAGGAGATTTTAAGTCTTTAGGATAATGTAATTCTGGAGGCCATGAGTCATCTTCACCACCATATGCATGTGAGTCATCTTTCTTGCCATATGTGTGGAACCTGTCAGAATCTAAAACCATAAGGGAAAGCAGACCTAAAAGACAGTCAAAGACAGAATGTGTTGGTTTGAGTTTGTGAACAATAAATTCTCATTTTGTGTAAGTAAGTTTGAGTTTGTTTCCCTGTCACTTGTAATCTAATGAGTGATGACAAAGCAATTACATGTGACACTTGTTCTCTTACCTAAGTTTTGTTAATTCTACCCATATAAAGTTCCTGTCTGTATATTACACAATTACAAACCTAATTCAAAACTTCATTAACTGCCATCTAGAGTAAAGCTCTAACTTGCGAGAGTAAATAGAACATCACTACTTCAATCTTTTCTGCTGTTGCCAGAATTAATCAGAATTACTTTTGATTTTTGTCAAACATTTTTTATTCAAGGGATTTCACAATCTTTATTTAATTCTAAAGATTTCCCAGTAGCAGAGAGGTAGCATAGTACATACAATATATTAGTAACGTGTGGTTGATCTGGATTGGTTGACCTGGATTCAGTCTTCAGCATCCCTTGCAGACCCCTGAACCACTGAAGGAGAGATCCCTAATCTCAGAGCCACATGTAAATCCTGATCATCATTGGGTATGCCTCTGTGCTTAAGAAAACAGGCTATCAAGACAGATTCCTAAATTCAAATGTTGTATTTTCCACTATTATTAATGTAAGTCAAAAGGTTTTATCTTTTTTTATTTTATTTATTTATTTATTGTGCTTTTTGGGTCACACCCCGCAATGCACAGGGGTTATTCCTGGCTCATGCACTCAGGAATTACTCCTGGCGGTGCTCGGGGGACCATATGGGATGCTGGGAATTGAACCCTGGTTGGCTGCGTGCAAGGCAAACATCCTACCCGCTGTGCTATCACTCCAGCCCCCAAAGGTTTTTATTGTTTTTTAAATGTATCAGTTTCTCCATCTGTGAAATAGGTTTAAGTGTACTATGTAAATGAATGGGCTGGAGCGATAGCACAGCGGGTAGGGCGTTCGCCTTACAATCGGCCATGTTGGCCGAACCAAGTTCGATTCCTCCTCCCCTCTTGGAGAGCCCGGCAAGCTACCTGTATTCGATATGCCAGACACAGTAACAACAAAGTCTCCAATGGAGACGTTACTGGGCCCGCTCGAGCAAATCGACGATCAACGGGAGGGCCTTTACCTTTACATTTATGTAAATGAATAAAAAGCATTAATGAATAAAATCAATGTCTATATCCTCCAAACCAAACACCTAACCCCCAACAAAAGTGCACATACTTATTTCTACTCTCTGCCTTCATGCATACCTTATAGCTGTCATAGAAAATTAGTTTTGATCAGTATACATAAATATTGCTGTTCATACTTATTTTAATACTTTAGTCATATGTTGGGCTGGAGCAATAGCACAGCGGGTAGGGCGTTTGCCTTGCATGTGGCCAACCCAGGTTTGATTCTTCTGCCTCTCTCGAAGAGCCCCGCAAGCTACCAAGTGTATCCCACCCATAAGGCAAAGCCTGGCCAACTCCCTGTGACGTATATATCTATGCCAAACACAGAAACACCAAGTTTCATAATTTGTTGTGAGACTTTACTGGTGCCCGCTTGAGCACTGGTGCCTTCCAATGGGAGGACACTGCTACAACGCTACAGTCATATGCTGATTTCTTGAGTAACTGTTTTAGATTTCATTACCCAAATATAAAGGCAACATCCTTCTTCAAATAAACCACTGAGATTTATCTCGACTTCTCTAATGGCACATGTGTTACATCGACTTGCATATAAGTTATTTATGTACATGCATTACCTTCTTTCTAAAGAATAATGATTATAGAAGGTGGAAGGATTATCTTTGCCATATCCTATAAAAGCTGGAACAAGGTGTTGCATGTTGTAAAAATTTGATATTTATTTTTGTGTGACTACCTGACTAAAGAGCACATGCAAACAGTGATTAATGGCTGTTAAAATAAATCGGAATATGTCAATATTGAAGCGCTAATGGACTATGAAAAAGAAATGTTGCAATATTAATGAATCAAATAAAACGAAAACTTTATATTTATCTAAACCATATCAACCCCACTCAAAATGGCAGCTACAATATTTGCTTCATAGGATCCTAATGAAATATACTGCTGATAAAAAAATCAAACATCATTTGAGAAAATGATTAATGTAAGAATCAAAATAAAAATTTAATTAATAAAGGGAAATGATTTGGATTATAACTGATAAATTGGAAAAATTGCATAAGTAGCAATTTATCATGAAGAAAATGATTCTGTAAGAGTTGTCTTGGGATCAAAGAAATAGTACAGGGGTTAAAACACTTGTCTTGTATGTGGCTAACTGAGTTTCAATCTCCATCACTGGATATTGTTTTCAGAGCACCACAAGAAGACATCTCTATGCACAGAGCCCTGATCACAGCTGGGTGTGGTCCCCAAACAGAATAAAAATGCTTGTCTTAGAATTCCCACTGAAAGCTAACATCTCAGGTTCTAAATCAAGGAATTGCTGCATCAGTCACAGAACTGAGTCTACTTCATTTTTTGTCAGAGGCCCCAAATTGCCTGCTATATCTTACTGATATAAGAAATAAAGCAAATAAATACCAGAGCTTAGAGAAAAAATAAAATGATTATTTCAATGGTTATTTAAAGAAAACATGCAAGAAACTTGTGTCGGCCAGGTAGGCCGCATGCAATAGCACAGCGGTAGGGTGTTTGCCTTGCATGCAGCCAACATGGTTGACCCGAGTTCGATTCCTCCACCCCTCTTGGAGAGCCCCGCAAGCTACCAAGAGTATCTTGCCCGCACGGCAGAGCCTGGCAAGCTACCCGTGATGTATTCGATATGCCAGACACAGTAACAACAAAGTCTCCAATGGAGACGTTACTGTGCCCGCTCGAGCAAATCGATGAACAACGGGAGGACAGTGACAGTGGATGCAAGAAACTGATAAAAATAGAGACATTTTTAAATGATACAATAAATACTGTTTGACTGGAGTAAAAAAGACAGTAGTACATAATGAAAATTTGCTTGAAAAAGGTCTCTGTGTGAGATCAGGAAGATCATACAGGGGTTAAAAGATATGACTTGCATGTGGCCATCCCCAGTGAGATCCTTAGCACCACATGATCTCCCAAACATCTGGGGTCCCCATGCACTGCCAGCATAGGTCCTGAGTCTTGACACTTGCTGTGTGGCTGTGTCTATCCCTGGCATTGTAATGCTCAAAAATGAAGGTTTAGTTCCCCTGAACATCCTTAGGCCTTGGCATTGAACTTTTGGCCCAGATGGAGAGCAGCCAGTGTTGTCCCTGACCTGAGCATTTGGGAGGTCCAAAATAAATATCCTCCCCCCACAAAAAAATTAAAATTCAAAAAGGTGACTGTGCAAGATTAGGAATGATTTAATTATATCCAACAAAGGAATCCTTTCACAATGTTTATGTATAAAATATTACAACACTGTAAATTTAAAATAGCTTATAAATTTGTTAATTAGACTTCAATAAACTTAAAACAGATGTTAAAACAAAAGAGCTTAGTAAAAAATGAGATGCCCATATTTAACATTGTGTATTAAACTTTGATAAAAGTGTAATAAACAGATGTTAATGGTTATATTCTTATTTATTTAATTTTAGGTTTATTAAACATTAAGAGTCATAGTTGTTAAGACCAATTTGCAACTGTAATTCATTGGTAAAATCTCAATGATCATACACAGAATTCATATTATATTAGCTGCATATTAGTAATTGCAAACTATTAAAATGAGCTGGAGACTTCACAAAGTTTAAGTAGTACTAAGAATTTACATTTTTCAGTAAGGCCCAAGAATACAATAAATCTATTCCAAGTTAGAGCAAGAATTGTTCAAACTAAATCATTGCTCAAATGTTTTAATATTAATTTACATTAATCCTTTAGAAAAATATAAAGAACAATTATAACTTCAGGTTAGTCTTTTATATAATTTTTCTCTTAGAACTGTAACACAAAATTCCTAGAGTAACAAATTTCAATTTCATAATCTCCAAAAAAGAAACAATTTAAGTGAAATAGGTCAAGAAAAAGTGTGAAGAATGCCTCAAATTGACTGAGAGTATTAGTCAAAGATACCCTCCCAAGGACTTCTTTAATTAATTATCTCCTTCAATATGTATCTCCGAATAGAATTACATTTTATGTCTCTGCGGGTTAGAATTGCTGCTAATGGTGGAAGGCACAATTTTTTTCTGCAATATTTAAAATTTAAATTACAGTTGATTTACAAAGTGATTGTTGGATTTTAGAAATGCAATGTTTCTTTTAAAAAGTATAAATGGATATAACATTGGTTTATCTAGTATACCTTTCAGGAGCTTACCTATTTTTCTAATTCACTCTCTACATTTTTTTTGATTCACTGCTTACAAAGACTTGCATATTTTTCTTTATGCATATGATATTTCGTCTATAGGTATAAATAAAAAAATTCATGTCATACTATTTTTGAAAGTTATAAATGCTATGAACTCATTCAAGATAGTCATCATTATCTACCTAGGTAAAGTAGTTCATTTTGAATAAACTATAATACAATTTTGGATTTAAATTCTCAAGGCCTGTTCTATTTTCCATTTTACTTTGAGTGAATATGTGAAAATAGCTACAATATTATCCAGATGATGTTCAGGGTATGATTTTAATTATAAACTATAATCTTTCAATGTGTAAACATCATATAGAACCATACAGATAGAACCATACATTGGAAAGTGAAACTACGTACAAATCATGTCTGAATTTACAACTCTTAACACTGGAGATAATATGTTATACGATCAACACTGCAAGTCCTTGGGATGCGCTAAATATAGTGCCTCTCTAAGAAGCAACTTACTTATATTAGTGTGCATATGATATTTAGAAAGATTAGAACAGAAATTTAGTTCTTCATCTGGCAAACGTTTCTTACCATTTTTTTAAGAATTGCTCAGACAGGAAGTTTAATCATAATTACAAACTGTACTGTAGACTCTGAATTTTATATTACATTGTAATTATATTTAAAATATTTATGTATGTACAAATCGTTTGTACATATTTATTTATTTATAGTTTATTTATTTAATGGAGGCACTACCATTCAAAGTAGTGTTCATATTAATGTTTTAGGATTATGATGCCACTGTACCACACTTGAAAGTTCCCTGTCTACCCCCGCCACCATTATTTCTAGGTTCCTTTCCCTACCCTCACCCCTGGAGAGTTAGTCTATAGTCAGACTTTCAGACGTCCAGGACAATGCAATCTGTCAATGCAATCAGTGTATTTTTTTATTGCATTTCTTTATAATACACACATAAGTGATATCACTGGGTATTTGTCTCTTTGATTTACTGTACTCAGAATTACATACTCCAGTTCTACCCAAGTTGCAGTGAACCACCAGATTAATATTTTCTTACTGCATAGGAGTACACTGCTTTATATATAATTCACAATTTATTTGTCCACTCATATGTTATTAAGCCCTTGGCTTATTCTCAGTCCTGGACTATTATAAAATGAACAACAATGAACACAGTATGAAAATATATTTTGGTAATATTTTAGTGTTCTCTGGTAGAAGCCAAGAAATGTAAGGAAAACTGGATTATAGGGACGCTGTACTCTTGACTTTTTGGAGAAGTTTCCATACTGTTTTCCAAAAATGAGAATCTCAGAGAGTAAAGGAAGATTTTCTTTATTCACAATGCTAGCAGCACTTGATGCTTCTTATATTTCTGAGATGAGGACTCAGATTAATTTTTCTCTTTACAAGTTACTAATAGTTTTTCCAGTACCGTTTGTTAAAAAGGTTTTCAAACTGTAGGAAAATAAGCATCTTCATCCTTGCGCTACCGCTCCAGCCTCTGAGAGTCTGCCTTTATTTCAGTGTCATAGAGTTTTGATTACTTGAGCTATAGTTTAATACTAAGCCTGGGTAAGATACCTTCCATCTTCTTTTCTCCTCAACATTGCTTTGGTTATTTAGGAGAGACTTATTATTCCTCAAATACAAACACTTCAAGACAGAAAAGAAAAAAAAATAACAGTAACAGATGAGTCAGGAAAAAAAGGGGGAATGATCAATAAGTGATTGGGAAAATAAATAAATTGGGGAAAGCAAATGAAATAAAGTAAGTTTAGAGATGAATGTAGCATGTGTTACAAAATGGGTACAAAAATGTTCAAAATCTATCCATGAAAAGTCATTGCTCCTGTTACTCTTAAATTCTTCCCAACACAGAAACGTTAATGCTCTTCATTTAGAATGCTACATGCTTATTCTATGGAGGAAATGAACATAAAGGGATAGCATGGTTGATGGGATAACTTTCTCTCTTAACTAAGAATGCAAAACAAAATAGCTCAAAAAAATAACAGAAGATATAGGTGTTGGAACATTGCATGACTGAAACCTAATCATGAACAACTTTGTAACGTTGTATCTCATAATTATTCAATACAAAAAAATGTAAGAAAAATAAGGGAAAAATCCTTAACATAATAAAGAATGGTTGACATACACAAGTAAGGGGAAAAAACTGAAATAATTTATAAACACAAACTTTTCTAAATGTAATTATTTTTAGAGAGACAAAATTACAAAAACCACAAAGATACTCTAATTTGAAAGATACAAAAGGGAAGAAAAAAAGTTATGTAAAAGACACATCAAGAGAAAATAATATGGAAAAATTCAAAACACGCTCTTTGTGTTGTTGTGTTTGGCAGTCACACATGGTAATGCTTAAGGGCTACTCCTGACTCACTGCTTAGAATTTATTCCCAGAAGTCCTTGGGGACATGTGTTGTCAGGGATCAAACCCAGGTCTCTTGCATGTGCAAGATGTATTCATCCCATTGAGCTGCCTCTCAAGTCTTCAAAGGAAGTTATTAAATAACAGACACTCTCTGCTGAAATCAGATTTTTAAAACACATCATAGACATGGGAAATATATTTTTAAAATAATAATATGAGCGAGAAACAACCTAAGTCTCTTGGTGTCAACTACAAAGAGTTTCAGATAAAAATACAAATAAACAAAGTAACAAAGAGAAAAGTGATAAGGAAATTCGCCAGAAATGAAGGACATGATTAAAAAGACATGCCACTTGTCAAGTTTAATAAATACAGAAGTGCTCTCATGAGGGGCATGGTTTCAGAACACCAGGAATAAACATGCTCTAAGACCTTAAAAAATACGAATGGGGGGAAAGAAACTTAAGAAAGAAATAATAAGCATGGCAGAGTATTATAAACAGGAACACTAGAATCTAAGGATAATGAAGGGATACAAACTAAAATACTGATGGAATAGAATAGGGGCTGGAGTAAGACAGTAAGAGAGTTGAGCTATTTCCCTTGCACACAGTATCCCTCAGCACCACCAGGAGTGATCTCTGAGCACAGAATCGGCAGTAATCCCTGAATGGTACCATGGTGCCCTCCCCCAAGTACAACAAAACAAAATTACTGACAGAACTTACTTTGATTTTACACAAAATTACATAGTCATGTATTGGCACACAATTAAAATGATTTTATTAGGTTGAAATTCAGCGACATTGTCATAAATGTACTCTTATTTTAGAAAATTCTCTTAGAGATGCTTCAGTAAAACATGGAAATGAGCTATATTTCCATATTTTAAATATTTAAAATTTAAATAGAAAAAAATAGATGTTATTGCTTTTAGGGAGAACTCAAAGCTAAACAATTGCAACAAGAATCATAGATCTGGGCGAGAGAGAGAGTAGACTGTAGATGCAACATTGGCTTGCTTGTTAATATATGAATATAAGCACATGCTAATGTATGTGCATGTTATACGAATTAATTCCAATAAAGAAAATGATAACACGATGCTATGAAATATATTTTAATTTAAAATGCATCGCACTTATTTTCCACATAAATGAACATATGTAATGTTGAAAAGAACTAAAATTGATTTCACCTTGAGTCTGAGAAAGAGTAGAAGAGTTGAAGTGCTTGATATAGTTACTGCCAACCAGGTTTTATTCCAGCACCAAATATTGTTTCCTGACCACTCTTAGAATGATTCCTGATCTTTAGAGCACACAGCTGCAGAGAAGAAAGGCCGCAGGGGGCCTCCACAGCTCCCAGAGAATGCATCAGGTCCCAAAAAGAGCCTAGATCACCGGGAAGTCCCAGATGGGGTAGGTGCCACATCCCGCCTCCTCCAGATGGAACCCTGGTGACTAGGAGCCTCTGCAAGCATAGCTCAAGTATGCAGGAACCAGGACTTTTCCTCCAAACCGCATAAGCGGCCGTGCGACATCTCCCTACATACAAAGTGATCAATGGAAAGTAAATCATCCAGCGTTTCTCCCTGAAAATCAGGCTTTACTCTTACACAAACCACAACACCCAATAGGAGAAAGAGAACAAAAGGGAACGCCCTGACACAGAGGCAAGGTGGGTTGGGGGGTGGGGGGTGGGAGGGATACTGGGATCTGAGGGGGTGGGAACTGGTCACTGGTGGAGGGATGGGTATTCAAAATAAATAAATAAATTTTAAAAATATTGAATGTAATCAAAGTAGAAAGAGAGAGAGAGAGTAATGTGGAAATCACCTGCCCCACAGGTAGGGGGGAGGTGTGGGATGGGGGTGGT
The DNA here is from genome assembly GCF_029834395.1 of Sorex fumeus. NCBI lineage: Eukaryota > Metazoa > Chordata > Mammalia > Eulipotyphla > Soricidae > Sorex > Sorex fumeus. Next base: position 40,194,561 of record NW_026606067.1, on the reverse strand, counting down.
GGAGAATGGGCACTGGTGAAGGTACAGGTGTTTCATTGTATGACCGAGACTTAAACCCAAAAGCTTTGTAACTGCTCTTATGGTGATTCAATAAATAAAATTATAAAAAATGAAAAAAAAAAGAATTATTCCTGAGTATAGATCCAGGACTAAGGCCAGGTGTGGTTCCCAAATAAAATAAATAAAAATATTTCCATTTAAATAAAGATCTATATGCTCTATAAACCAGCTGTACAGAGGAACAAAAGTTTAATTATGAAAATAAGTAAGGTCACATGATTTTCTTTATATATCACAATTACTTTTAAAACAATATTTATAGCATAACTTCTATATCACTTGGGTATATAAAATGGATATTTAAATATGAAAAACCATACTTAGTATTCATCTAGCACAAATATGAGCATATCAGATAGATACTTCTGCAAATGACATTTTTGGTTTTTACATGATTATATGTTGAATGCTTGAAAACAGTAGAGAATATTCACACAGAATATCCCTTTCCTGTCAAAAAGGTTAGTTAATACATCAGCACAAATATCTAACATTCACATTAATTGTTCATGTCATTCTTTCATTGTGAATGTAATATCTCTCCCTTACCTGAAGCATTTTATATTCCATATATCTAATGTATTCTTTTCTTGTCATGACACTTCTAAAACATTTATAAAATCTGGAAAATTGGTTGTATCCTGTTTCTCAAAACTACAAACTAAACTACAGTGACTTCATTTAAGCACATTTCAGAGCTGCCCGATTGACTATTCTGTATATAGTATAAACATATACTCTGTATATAGTATATATATAGTATTGCTCCAGCCTCTAATATATATATATTATGAAATATATGTATATATTTCAACATATATATATATATATATATATTAGCACAGCGGTAGGGCGTTAGCCTTGCATTCAACCAGCCAGGTTCGATTCCTCCACCTGTCTCAGAGAGCCTGGCAAGCTACCGAGAGTATCTCGCCTGCATGACAAAGCCTGGCAAGCTACCCGTGACATATTCAATATGCCAAACACAGTAAAAACAAGTCTCAAAATGGAGACATTAATGGGCCTGCTCGAACAAATTGATGAACAATGGGATGACATATATATACATATATATTATACTCTATACTAAGAAATGAGTGACAATTAAGGCAGATCATACTGAACTAAGAGAAATTATGACTTGCAAAAGTTTGATGCAGGGTTCAACTGTAAAAGCAAATGGTTTTATTTAATATTAAGAGACATTTTCTTATCTAAAAGCCACAAAGAAAAATTTACAAATAGAAAGTCTCGGGAAAAAATCTTCTATTACTGCCTGCACTTAAAAAAATTATGGAAGTTTGCTTCTTCATGTGCTTTTGTAACCAGTATATAGTTTAAGGGGTCTTGATACATTATTGCGTGATGGACTCAATCCAGATAGTGGATAATGTCACTTAAGTGTGAAACTACTGAAGATATCATTTCTGAGATTTTTGGATAGATTTATTTACAGGTTACTTTGTGATCAATGTGATTCTTAAACATTTTTCATAGTTACCGTACATACTTTTAAGAGATATATTTGGACCACTGTCAAATATGTCGCAGTTGTCTGCAGCTCGAGATTGGACTTGGGGTACTGACATTCAAAGTCTCACCACAACTACTCAGATCATCTGTGTGGTACATGGTAGGGTTTCATGGCCAACATACAGAAAATTTCACTCTACAATAAAATTTACATTGCAGTGAGCTTAGAGTGACTTCTCAAGAGCCAATAAGAAAATGGCAATGTAGAATGTAATTGTGATATTCAATAAAGAAAATTTTATACAAATAAGCCCTTTAAACAACTTTGAGTATGTGTATGGAATATTATCTCGAAATTAGAATGTAGAAAGCGTTTACAAAGTTTAAATCTAATGTTAGAATTTTCCAAGGCAATTGTTATACATTCAATTATGTAAACATTTAAGTGGGGACATTGGTGGTGGAGAATGGGCACTCGTGGAGGGATGGGTACTTGAATATTGTATGACAGAAACATAATCATGAAAGTTTGCAACTGTAACTGTATCTCAAGGTGATTCATTAAAATAAAATTTAAAAAAGACATTAGGGTACAAGCCCCTGAGACAATACTTAGGCGAAGGCACTTCCTTTACATGTGGCTGACCTATGTCAAAGCTCTCGTATCACACATAGCCACCTGAGCACTTCCAGGAGTGATCCCTCACCACTGAGCAAGGAGCAAGCATTGAGTAAGACTGGGTGTGGCCTGAAAACTAAAATAACAATAACAACAGCAATAATAATAGTGAAGAAATCATGAATGCATTTCAATTTATTATTTTTTATGATTTTTATACATTTTATTTTCATTAAGTAGTTCACAGTAGTTCATTACAGATAATAATTAAACACCCACCCAGCTAGCAAGCATCGTCCAACCACAGTAAGAGGGAAGTGTGTGAATCTTGCTGTATTTCATTCAGGGGCTATTTAACAGGCTAGGATGCATTTTAATTAAAGAAAAATAACATTTAAATGACGTAAAATTTAAAAGAAAATAAATAAAAGACTTAAAATTTTAATAAGTTTAGATATAAGCATATAACAAAAATATACTAATAGAAAATTAGGAAAAAGATAGTTTACCAGTGACTAAAATTTCAGTAAGTTATGATGAAAATGAAAACATGTTAAAATTACATTATAAAAGAAGAGCAGATGGAACAGTGAGATGCTCTCTATCATTAAATGAGCAAGTGGAATTCTACTTTTATAAATATACTGGGAAACATATTTTTTCATTTTATTGGGAAAACTATAATTGACTTTGTTTTTAGAGAATAATCTATATCAAAATTATGAAATAACTGCACACTCTTAGTTTAATTGAGAAATTATGTATATAGTTATTCACATTTGAGAGTGATTATAAAAATAAAAATTGGAGTATTAAAATTTAGCAATTGCCATATAATAAATACCATATAGGTTGGAATACAGTTTGTTCTTATAAACTGATTAGACATAGTATATCTGTAAATATTAATAACATTAAAATCCTTAATAATTATAATTTTGAATGATCAAACATCTATGCAATATAATGTGTAATCTTATAGAGACTTGCATTTAAATACAAAAATACATGTTTAATATGCTACATAATCATTATGAATATTTTATTTTGTTTTTTGAAGGGATGCCTTCTCAGTGGTGCTCAGGGTCTGGTTTTACCCAGCCATTTCCCAGTGATAGCTTGCCCTGCATTGTGGATCTGACCGTTTAGTGCTCAGGTCCAAGGATATGATGCTACACCAGCCTGGAGCATCTTCAGGAGAGAGTTAATAAGGGAGACGTATGTTGTAGCAATCGGACTTGGGCCATGCACATTCTTAGCTTTAAGGTCTCACCCCAGGCCTCAAACAAATATTTTAATAGCAGTGTTCTTCATGGTTGAGCTATTTTCTTAATTAGATTTAGTTGAGCTTCTAATGCACCTTTGGAACAGATACGTTTATGTAAAATAAAACTAACAAAACCCCAGTCTTTCTGGATCTTTAGTACACGAAAACGGATTGGCAGACACTATTTTTCCCCTCAATAGGCTTCTGGAAATTATGCATAATATATTTTTTAAGTTGTTTCAGAATATATGGTTTGACTATGAGTTAATGAAGCGTATCCAAAATCAGATTTTGATTAGTCAGAGTCTGTAATTAACCATGATTATTTCTGACAGCAAGAGGCAATTTTTGAATCCATAATGTATCAAAGTCATAATTGAAATTCATAATGATCCAATTCAATATTTATTGAGCATGTATTACATATGATACATTGTGCTATCTATTATGGGTCCTAATGAAGAAAAAGACATGGTCCCATGGCCTCAAGACATTTATATAGTGGCAGAAGAAATACACCATGCCTCACCAAGCAGACTGTGATAAATGCTATAAAAGATTTTCCAATAAAATGAGTTTAGAGAAGGAAAGACAATTTTCTGACATGACCTTCAAACACCATAAAATTAAATTATTTTTGGTAATTTATCATTACCAGGAAAAGAGACAGTACATAGTCATTTTAGCAGTTTTGCACCAAAATGGGTATACATAGATCGTTCAGAAGACTAAATTATTAGACACTTCATTCTCTAAAATTTTGGCTAATTAAGTTTTTGACTCTAAGGACAAAGGAGATATTTTCTTCATCATTAGACTTAATTTTATTATACTTAACTTCATCTTATTATCCAGAGCAGGATGAGTTGATGTGTACTCTATGATTATTTCTGTATAGTTAGACTAGCTAATACATTTTCCAAGACTTTTCTTTTTTCATATTCTTTGTATATAAAAATTTAAAATATCAGTGCCACAATTTTGAGTCAATCAATTCCCTCAAATTTGCTTTTCGGTTCTAAGCAATCACCTAATTGGTAGAGAAAATCTATACCTTGAATTTTTTACAAATTCATGTAACAAAATTGTAATATGAATATAATTTGACTCAAATATGTTTTTCCTACTTAAAAAATGTGTGTGAGTTTGTGTGTGTGTGTAAGAGACAGTGGAATATAAGAGAGTTCTTTGTGCAGCTTATGTGAGTAGATAGCTCTTCACTCACTAGCATTTTGTTGTCAAAAGCTGATATTGTTTATAGTTAATCCCAAATGCGAATTAGTTAATAATATTCACATTCCTGAGCATTAAAAGTGAAAGGTCATAATTGGTGACATTTCCTTACTGTAAGAGGGTAACAATAAAATTTTATATACAACTGATCTAAAATCTTAAGCTAGGGGCTGGAGTGATAGCACAGTGGGTAGGGCTTTTGCCTTGCATGTGCCTGACCCGGGTTCGATTCCCAACATCCCATAGATACCCCGAGCACAGCCAGGAGTAATTCCTGAGTGCATGAACCAGGAGCAACCCCCGTGCATCGCTGGGTGTGACCAAAAAGCAAAAAACTAAAATCTTAAGCTCTGTGCAAGTTGTTGCCATATAAATGCTCAGTATTAGCCAACTGCACCACTCAGGGTGTTCAACTGGGAGGAAGAGGAGGTACTGAAAAAGTAAACTGTTATGTATAAAACCCTATCAGCAACAGTAATGTAAACGGTAGTGCAAAAATGGAGAGAGAGAGAGAGAGAGAGAGAGAGAGAGAGAGAGAGAGAATACAAATGCCTCTCATAGATGTAGTCTGGTGGATGGAAAGCAAATGAGACTTGGTGCAGAGGGTGGGGGTTGGGGGGAAGTATTGGTTGAGAAAGTGAACAGTGGTGAAGGGATCCATGTTGGGACATACTATGCCTGAAACCCAATTATTAATAATTTTGTAATTTCACGGTGACTCAATTTAAAAAAATCAATAAAATAAAGATCTGAAGAGACTGCATGAAAGCAGCTTTAAATCCAATGCAAAATATTTCAAGCGAAATTTCATAGGATGATTTGAAATACTACAATAAGTTCTAGATCAGAATCTGTAATGTGATTTAATAGATTCAGAGCATTTACAGTTTTTTTAAAAATGAGAGTTGCATAATTCATCTAGATAAATTTTAGTTTCAAATGAATTATCTTCTTTGTCTCTAATATCTGTTTCACAATATCCAGTTTACAATTCCTTCCCTTTGTTATAAACAAAGGACTTATAGGATAAATTTGATTTTATTTTTTCTCCTGCCTCTTGCATGATTTACATATTATATTTGTCTTATCACTTTCCTACATCATGACTCATATATTATATATAGGTCACTTTTCAAATTAATGAACTCTAAAGAGTTCAGAGTTCAGAAGAAGTGTTTCTTCTGAGCTTTTTCAAATATTTTTCTAGCAGGTAGACATAGATAACATATGTAATTGTTCACATTCTGACAGAATCGGTGTCCAGTACTAGTAAGAGGTGTTACATTGAACACTCAGAAATCCTATTTGGAGAGAATTTCATACTGTATTGAATATAATGGCAACACAGAATTCTTATATTTAAGGGTAAGCTTCTGTGGGAGAAATTGAGAAATTTTGAAATATCTATAATCTTTGCTAACTTTTTGGTAAATTCTGCTCTTTTGCAGATTGTTGCCTTTAGAAAGAAGTTTTCAGATTTTAAAGGAGAAGTCAGCAATCCAAATCTGACCCACCACCTACTTTTATAAATAAGTTTGCTTTTGGATGCAACCATGCCAATTCCAATTGCTATTTCTGGTTGTACCACCAAATAATGGCTAAAGAAATCTCATAGTCCACAAAGGCAAAATATTCATTATCTTTCAGATTGTAAAGAAAGTTTCCTGACTGTTTCAAAGTCAAATCAGACTTTCCTCTGTTTTATTTGACACAGCTGATATACAGCACTGAATAAAATTAAGGTGTTCAGTATAATTTTGGACTAGCATAGTACTTGAAATAATTGCCATAATTAGTTCCGTTAACCATCCTCTCATATAGATGAGGACCACTATTTTTAAAATCCATGTAGGAATATTTCTGCCTTTTATGCGTCTATCAGATTAATATCAACATCATTATATTTATCATTGGTGATATTACCTGAATTACCCCTCTCTCCTGAAAAAAGAGGTTTCTTGAGTGAATCACAGATCATAAATGTTCATGAATGGCAGTAATCACTGATGATAGAGTAACATTCCAAAAAGAAGAAGTAATAAGACAACAACAACAACAACAAAGAGAAGGGCCAAAAGTTGAGTCAAGAAGCATTGTTCTTGATATTATTCTTAAATGTTTAACTGAATAAAGAACATTTGATGAATGTTAATTTCCCTTTTACAGGGAAGAGTACCAATCTGATATTTGAATTGTTTTAATTATCTAGACACAATGTTCTCTTATACACTTAAAATGAAAATATATATGAAAATTAGAGTAGCACTGGCCTCCCATTGTTCATCAATTTGCTTGAGCAGGCACCAGTAACATCTCAGAAAAAATTGTGAGACTTGTTATTACTGTTTTTCGCATATTGAATACTTCATGGAGAGCTTGCCAGGCTTTGCCGTGTGGGCGAGATATTCTCGGTAGCTTGCCGGGCTCTCTGAGAAGGGCAGAGGAATTGAACTCGGGTGGGCCGCATGCAAGGCAAATGCCCTACCTGCTGTGCTATCGCTCCACGTTTTATTTTTGTTTTTCTGGCATTTTACATAAAATAGACAAGGTATTCTTTTTTTGGGGGGGAACAAAAATGCAACATACTCCATTGATATATCTCAAGAGTTTAATATTTACTAATCTCTTAATAATCTTATTCTTTTGTTTTTGCTTTTGCTTTTGGGCTACACCCAGTGTACTCAAGCTGATTCCTGTCTTTGCGCTCAGGGATCAATCTTAGGAGGCATCTGAGACCCATATAGGGTGCTGGGATTGAACACAGTCTACTATATGCAAGACAATTGTATTACCTGCAGTATTCTCTCCAGATCCAGTAATTTCATTCTTTTAGAGAAAAAGATTCAGCTGCAAATATAACCTTTTCCTTTGAACATAATAATACTAAATGACATCGAACCATATAGCCACTGAAAGACTATTGCACTAAGTTGAAATTTTTTTTTTGCTTTTTCGATACTTCTTAAATCTTAAAGAAGGTAAGTCATTTTTTTTCCTCTAAAATGTACTTAACCTTATCCACATGGACAAGCAGAAACCCAGAAAGCATTTTTTAATTTTAAATTTTAAGAGTAATCACTGACTTTAATATCATAAACTATAATAATTTTAAATTTCTTGTTTAAATTGAGTTTGGAATGGGTGGACGGACTGCCATTTTCTTTCCAATTGTAATGGTGATTATTTGGACACTTTTCAATTAAACAAAGAAGCAACTGAATTTGCATATAAAAGTAATAACTGTAATAATGAGATGACAATTATGCTGAGAAATAATCTATCAGTAATAAAATATGCAGCATTTCATATTATTAATTGTTCTTTTACATAAGAGCTCATTTGACTGTGTACATACATATATAATTAGAATATATTTTAAAATGTATCTAGAGTAGCAGATTAATGAAAGATGAATCTTTGAAATAAATGGATTCAATTGTGTTACTGAGGTTAATGTTGCCTCAGGATGAATATGCAGGTGAATTTTGCAAATGTATCTAGACTGGTGGTCTACTAGAACTTTCAGAATAAAGACAAAGAACAGCAGAAAAGTGTGGCGTGAAGAGAGAACCTCAATATGTCATGTGCAGGAAGTGGCAAGTATACAGTATTCTCATAGTTCTAGATACTGTGACTAAAATATAATTCAGTTGCCTATAATGTTAATTTTGTATTTGTTTATGTTTTGTAATTAGCCTAATATGTAGCAGTTAGTATGCCACCCAGAAGTTCTGATGGCTAAAGATACAGATAAACACACGCATACAATATATATGTTTTTAATAAATAATCTTAATTGTACAATCGTGACTTAAATCTCTTGGTACAAGGTAATAGTTACCGAGTTATTCAGCTGTAACAGGAAAAGCAAAATCTCTGTTGGCCAGAGAAGAAGGTCTTTATTATCCTCCATGATGCCTTCATAGTTTATTCATCACCATATTTAGCAAATATTATCATCACCAGTCCGCTTAATAAAGAAAATTAAATTTCAAATGCGAAAAACTGCCCAATTGAATCATAAAAGGAAATCGCCACTTTCTAAACTGATGACTAAAATTAAGCAAAAATTCATCAGGGTTCACAACATTCTATCTAAGGACATTTGCTTCTGTTTCTCTGACTTCTCTTTTTCCACTGCCCTTACTACCAAGACTCCATACGACTGCCTTCTAGCACTTCTTGATTTCTCGGACGTGGTCCTAGAATAAATCTTCATGACTGTACCACACAATTTTAAGAGGAAGAAATTAGTCTTTCTATAGAAAAGTTGTTTAAAACAGCCTGCTTTCTGAAAGCGAGTCCATGCATCCTGTATCATCGATCTGTTTGTCTGATATGGCTGTTGTCATAGAGAGGAATTGTGATGTCTGCGTTAAGTCAGTAATGGCTCATTTCTAGGAAGAAGAATCAGGGTGAGTATTCCTGTACCATCATACTAAGAATGGAGAATACTATTCCAAACAATCATCCTGGTGATAATTCCCTCAAGTAAAAGGAATGGATGAAAAGCAGAACTAAAAATTGCTTATTACATATTTAGACACTTCTGTTTCTGATAGAAGTTTCATAAAAATACTTTTCATTTAAAAATGAGACTTATTTTAAAGATTTTTTTTTTTTAAATGAGACTGGTGTACTCTATCTAGCTTGCTTATTTTGCCTCAACACATTCACACATCTAGCTTACTTCTAATGATTCATAGTATGCAAAGTCATAACTACTCTTGGAAAAAGTGAGAATTACCTTATTTAACACAAGACATTGTGATGCTGACTTTTGGTCCCTGATGACATGAAGTCTGCTAGACTCAGATCAATGATCCAGATAAGAAAAATTCTGCACTGCACTCTGTAGGGTTTTTAAATTTGATATTTTAACAATTAAGGAATTCTTTTTTTCTCGCTTTTCCTCTCTTACTTACTTTTTCTATCTCTTTTCTCTTTCTTTCTTTCTTTCTTTCTTTCTTTCTTTCTTTCTTTCTTTCTTTGTCTTTCTTTCTTCCCCTCCCTCTCTCCCTCCCTTTCTTTCTTTCTTTCTTTCTTTCTTTCTTTCTTTCTTTCTTTCTTTCTTTCTTTGTCTTTCTTTCTTCCCCTCCCTCCATCCATCCCTCTCTTTCTTTCTTTCTTTCTTTCTTTCTTTCTTTCTTTCTTTCTTTCTCTTTCTTTCTTCCCCTTCCTTCCTTCCTTCCTTCCTTCCTTCCTTCCTTCCTTCTTTCTTTTTTCTTTCTATCTTTCTCTCCTTCTTTCCTTCTTTCTTGGTTCTTTCCTTTCTCTTCCTTCCTTTCTTCTTTCACTCCTTCCTTCCAATTAAACTCAGAGACATATATGCAAGACATGCACTCATGCACTTTATTACTAAGCCACATTCCTGCTCCAACAATTTCATTTTTTCAATCAGAATTTCTTGACGTAAAATCTGCCTTTCACTCTCATTCTTGATATTTATCCTTTTAAATATTATTTAATATGAATAATAGTTCTCCTTACCTGTATATGTCTCTAAATGTCATATGGCAATTTAACAATTGTAACTTAATCAAATATTAAACCAACAAAATTCATGGTTTTATATTATTATTCTATAATTAAACACAACTTCTGGACATAGATACATAAAAATATTACCTTCTTTTTGCAATAGCATGGTTTATTTTGCCACCGTATTTCCTTAATATATTTTCCTAAGTATTACTTTAGTGTCCTATTCAATTTTATTAAAAATGTTATCAATAATTTAACATTTTTTCTTACCTTTTTTTTAGTTTGCTATGGGCCTTGCTCAGTTATGTTCAGGCCTTTTTCCTGGCTCTGCTCTCAGGCAGGACTTGGGGAACAGAACGTAGGGGTGGGATTGAACCTGGGTCAGTCATGTGCAGATCTTATGTTAAAATGAATTTATACATCTAAAATGAGCTTATTCGTCTTTCAGTCCCTCTGCAATCCTGGGAAATTCTACAGAGAATCCTTTAACCATTTTATTCCTACAGCAACAGGCATTGTCACCAGCAATTTAGATTAATCTGTCATTATATATCCCATTTATAGTCAATTACAATATTATTCAATATGGCAAACCATCTAGCTCTCTCCATTCAAGCTAGAGATGTCTTGACAATGATTTGGTCAAAGTGAAACAATGCATTTCATTGTACCCATTTCCAATATTTTTATCAGTAGAAAGATATAATGTGATGGAATAGATATGAGAAGTGTAGCCTTAAGCATAATCTCAAAAATAAATAGTCTTACAATGGGCTCAGTTTCTCAGCTCTAAGATCTGATTGAAACCAGATTAGAACATGAGAAACAAAAATCTTTATTACCCATTCACTTGGGGTTTTTTTGAGAATATTTTCATACTCAGATTAAGGAAAATTTTGTTTTTTGTTTTTGGGTAACACCTGGTTATGCTCAGGACTTATTTCTAGCTCTTCACTCAGGGATCACTCCTGTCACTGTTCAAGGAACCATATGGGACTCTGGGGATTGAACCAAGGTAAGCTGCATGTAAGGTAAGCATCCTGTCTGCTGTACTATTGATATGGTCCAAAATTCTTATTATTTCAGTTTTTGGATAGATTAGGCAACAAATCACATTTAAAATTGATTTATATATGCTATCATAGATTATAGTGCCATTTTTATTAGGATACCATAGATTATAATGTCATTATTACTGTTTTGTGCATACAATATTTAAGCAATGCACCCATAACCAGACTGACAATAGGATCCACCACTGTCCCTGGTCTCTTCTTGATCCCCTCTTCCCTGAATTTTGGCAATCTCAATTCTCAGATCTCTTGGCAATATTTCAGGATTTGTTTCCATTAGGCATCGACTCTTTCCTTACTTTGTTTCATTATATTTCATACATTCATGGATCCTACAGTGACTTTCCCCTCTTCTGACTCAATTCACTTACAATGACACCCTCCAGCTCCAAACAAAATGCAAGTTTTCATCTTTCCTCGCAGCGAAAAGACACTCTACTCTTTCTTTATACCACAATTTATTTATCCATCCATGTATAGTTGGAGTCTTGGGTGGTTTTCAAATATTGACTGATAAGTATAAGTGAATGTTTCAGAATTTTGCTCAAATAATAGAAAGCCAGTCAATCCTTCTTTTGAACATACTTAGACCACAGTCGCATGCAACATTAGTGAAAAGAAAGGGATAGGACTTCAGAGTAATTCACGCTTTACACTCTAATTCTAATTATGCCAGTTTACAATCTTGTTCAATTCCACTCTAAAGAAAGAAAAAAGGAAATAACTAATTATGTCAAACACTCAAAGTAAAATCTTTGATATAGAATGGAACAAAAGTTGATATATTTCAGTTAAAAAGCAATATTTCTCTGACAACTGGATATCTCAGATATGCATGCTATTAAACAATACACCATTTTCCCATTCTGATAACATAAGTTTTATTATGTCACTTTTCCTCTTGGCATTTCGATTTCTGTAGTGTTTGCTTTGGTTTTATCTATTAACACTTTTACTTAAATTGCTGTCAACCTTTTTCTGACTATAGAGGTAAAAGTAAATGTAGTAAAACATTAATTTAAAAATGTGTATTTTAACAATTCTAGAAATGTCAGATATTATAAAACCCATCATAAAAGCTATTTATTATATCTGAATTAGATAGACATATATTGCTACAACAAACTCCCAATTAAGTTTTTCTGTTAAAAATGCATCTTTAATATCAGAATAACCTACATAGCATAAATAACTTATATGTTAGCACATATAAAATATGTTATATATACATACAAGTAAACATATGCTGCATATACATATAAAGTCATAGTTTAATAGTGAAGAGAAATATGCATGTTTATATTAAGTTGTTTAGACACTCTAAATTTACTTAAGAATACATAGACTAGAGCCAGAGAGACAGTATAGGAGTCAAGATGCATACTTTGATGTGGCAGACCTCAGTTTCCTTCCTGTCATTGCATGGATCCCTACATGTCACAGTGTAATACAGGAGTCTGATGAAAATGACCAGGATGGACTAGAGAGTCCCTGGAAATGAGGGTCCTACACAGCATCACATCCTCAGGCCACTGCAGTGAACTGCCAGCTCAGTGGACTGAGAATCATGAGAGAGATGCCCGGGTCTCCTGTGCACCCGTTGGGAACACCCGCAACCCCCACTCTCATCCCCCATAAATACATAAAAGAAAGAGGAGGTATTAATTCAATCTGAAAAATACTCTTGTGATATGGTTAAAGAGTTCAAAAAGAACTTAATTTTTATGATCTTCATAGGCTATTTTTTGGGCAGAGAAAACAACTGTCAGGAAAGACTGAGGGACCATGTTCAAACCTAGAACTCAGACACTTAGATGAGTAAAGATAAATGCTCTGAACTTTCTGGAAAGTGTCCTGGACAGAAACTAATGTTTCAGACTAGTCTTTGCTATTTAACCAATCAATTCATTAATTACATTAAAAGGGACTGTCTTCCAAGCTGTGTTCATGGAGACTGGTGGGACACTTGACATAAAATGCAGTTAGGCAGGAGGGTTCGATTCTCTGTTCCAGTGATGAAGGCCTGTCAGAATTAGTAGTTTGGGCTCTCCAGGGTTACACTAGCGGTGCTTATGGTCCAGGCAGTGTCTGAGATCTAAGTCAGTTCCTTACACATGGAAGACTTGCACCTGTGAACCCTTGCTCTCTGGATCCTACTTTAGAACTTCTAAGACTCCACATTAACATACTCCACTAATCAGGTAAGTAGACTGCCATGCAGTTAATGATTTACTAGCCCACTCAAGCAAACCAGAAACCTAAATCTTCAAGGCAGAAAAAGAAGGAAAGTATAAACAACCAAACAGAGCAAAGTAAGTGGGGCTGGAGCAATATTACAGTGGGGAGGGCATTTGCCTTGCACACGACCAACTGGGTTCGATTCCCAGAGTCCCATATGGTCCCCTGAGCACCGCCAGGAGTAATTCCTGAGGGCAAAGCCAGCAGTAAACCCGGTACATTGTTGGTGTGACCCCCCCAAAAAAAGCCAAAAAAAAAGAGCAAGGTAGATTTTTTGAAAACAGACTAAAATCAACCAGATAATTTCTTTGGCCTACCATTTCTCTACAAAAGTTATTTCCTTAGGGACTGGAGCGATAGTGCACTGGATAGGGGAATTGCCTTGCAACTGGCCTACCTTGATTGAATCCCTGGCACCCAAATGATCCTTCAAGATTCCCAGGAGTGCTTCCTGAGTGAAGACCCAGGAGTAAGTCTTGAGCACTGCCAGGTGTGACCCCAAAAATAAAGCTATTCACCTAGTTCCCGAAGCTACAGGGCTGGTGACCTCTTCTCATTTGATTCTACCTTGACTGAATCAACTTATATACAAATACATTCTTAAAAAATTTCAAAGGGAATAGTTAATCATTTAATAGATATGATTTTTGATTCCCTCAAGTTAAAGACATTATTAGTGTTAGATAGTTAATATAAAGATTGATAAAACTAACAGATGAAATAAGCTGGAACAAATAAAACACATGGCACCAAAGTCATTCTTCTAGAATTATAAGTTATTCATGTGATCCTGATATTACAAATGCTACCCCTGGCTTTTTTAAGGTTTTGAATCACACCCAGAAGTGCTCTAGAGTCATTCTCAACTTTGCTTATTGGACCATATATGGTGCTTAGGATAGAACCTGGGTAGACTGGGCACAAGGCAAACATTTTTCCACAATGCACTGTCTCCAGCTCCTCCATTATTAATTCATAGAGTTAATAAGGTCAGGAAACATTAAGTCAGATTTTAAGTTAGAACTAGTTTTCACAAGCAGAGAGCCAGTGATAAGAAAAGCCGTTGATAACAGCAGCAATTAACCATTCTTTTATCTTAATGGAGAGCTAAACAGAAGTTCTTCTCTCTATAGTACAAAATTCAAGGAAAAAACTAACATTGCTATTGGCAATTAAAATAAGTAATTTTCTTTTTATTATACAGTTGTTAACTATAACTCCTATCAATTTTGGCCTTCATTAGCTTCAAATAAATACTAAACCAACACAAACTCATACATATTCACAATGTCTGTAAAAAGGACTCAAATGATTTCATATCTTTGTTTTTAATCATTATAATATGATAACTTAGTTATAAAATGGATAAGTAGTATAATAGTTTAAAATGATTTTGACATAATCAAAACAAATTTTATTTTCTTAAAGAAAATGTTTATTTTTCTTAGATTACAGCAATACTCTTTGGGGCATAAAATCTTTATTTAGAACAGATACTATCAATATAATGGCAGTTTTAGCTGTGATAATAATCTTATAATATGATTTAGAATATATATTGTAAATTTGATTTATATCATTGTTATAATATAATTTATATAATTGGTTCAAAAATTACATTTTAAGAGGCATTTTATTATTTATAAGGATTTATTTATAGTGCTGTGAAAAAAATCCCCTAGAACTGTTTTTATAAATCTGAATTCTTTATTATTTAAATAGATTTTATAATTGAATTTTCCTGACATTTAAAGAGTTTTTAATTGTGTACTAGTGTACAAAACTAACAATTAAAAGACATATTTACATGTGCTGTTTTTTCCTCTTAATAGTATCTTGCTTAAATGAAGCAAATATTCTTACACCTGTTTGACTGAGAGCCAGTGACCACAGTTTTTGCTGGTCATGAGAAACAGTGACCACAGTTTTACATAGCTTCCGTAGCTGCCCTAACTGTGAGGCAAAATCAATACAATTTGCATGCCTGCCAACTGAATTCCACTACCAGAAATACTTCTCTGCAAAACGAACTGCTTCTCCTATGACTGAAATCCCAAACTTGTGAAATTAATTAGTGAATACAATGAAGTGAAATAATATTATACAATCTTGTACTAGTATCAGATTGGTCACATACCTACACAAGAAATGTGTATTTTCCTTATGGGCATTTGCCTTGTGTGCTGCCAGCCGGGTCGTGCCGGGTTTGATTCCTTCGCCCCTCTTGAAGAGCCCAGCAAGCTACCAAGAGTATCTCGCTCTCACGGCAAAGCCTGGCAAGCTACCTGTGACGTATTCAATATGCTAAACACAGTAACAAGTCTCAAAAAAAAAATGGAGACATTACTGGGTCTGCTCGAGCAAATCAAAGAACAATGGTAGGACAGTATTTGTTTGTTTGTTATTCTTCTCAAGAAGAAACAAAAACAAATTTTAACTACTGTCAAGATCAATGCTAAAACTTCCAGGCATCATGCAGACATTTAGGTCTGTTTCCAAGACAAAGCAGGTCATTGCTCATGACATATGACATCTGTTCTTCTACACCCAAATGTGAAAACTCCGAATGCATGACTTGGGCATCATTTGTAAAACTAAACAGTTCTGAGTGTGTAACCCTGAGGATGAATAAGTTGAAATTCAAAACAGATACAAAATACAAATATGGAAAAAAACTGTTTGCTCTAGCAGTGCTGAGAATTGAACCCATGGTATCACACATTTGAACTGTTCCACCACTGAACTTTATTCCCTGCCTAACAGTATATGAATTATCTTAGCTTCATTTATATTTATTAAAACAAACAAACAAACACTGTCCTCCCATTGTTCATCAATTTGCTCGAGCTGGCCCAGTAATGTCTCCAATTTTGAGACTTGCTGTTACTGTGTTTGGCATATTGAATATGTCATGGGGAGTTTGCCAGGCTTTGCCCTGCAGGCGAGATACTCTCAATAGCTTGCTGGGCTCTCCGAGAGGGGCAGAGGAATCGAACCCAGCTCAGCCAGGTGACTGCGTGCAAGGCAAATGCCCTACCACTGTGCTATCATGCCAGATCTATTTATTAAACTGAGCAACTATTTATTTATTTACTTAATATATATATATATATATATCACTCAATCACTTAATCACTTAATCCCCGTTATTCATCGATTTACTTGAGCGGGTGCCAGTAACGTCGACATTCATCCCGGTTGCGAGCTAGCGTAGCCCAATGGTATCTGTTCGTTTTAGGAACATGTAGAGCCTCAAACTGATCATTTAGGGTCTTGACAAAGAAGTCTGACCATCTTATAGGTGGGCGTCCACGTGATCTTTTGATGTCTCGTGGAATCCCATCACTAATGGCTCTAGTCCAGTGGTTGTCTGTAAACCTCATTACGTGTCCAGCCCATCTGATTTTTGATGTCTTGGCAAATGAGACAGCGTCCCTGATTCTTGAGCGTTGACGAAGATCAGAACTCCGGATTCTATCTCTCATTTGAGTGAATCGTGATATTCCAAGCATAGTTCTTTCGATTCCTCTTTGAGAGACCCGAATAGTGTTCTCATCCTGTTTTCGTAGGGTCCAGGTCTCTGAGGCATATGTTAATGCAGGAAGAATAGTGGAATCAAAGAGATGTGCTCGTAGCTGGAGGTTCTTTGTCCTTTTAGTTATTTCTTCAATGCTCTTGAAGGCATTCCAAGCCGCTCTCTTCCTCCTGCGCAACTCAGGTGCCAGGTCATTCATCATGTTGATTTCTCGACCTAGGTATATATAACTGTTGCATTCGGAGATGGTGGTTCCGTTGAGAGCGAATGGAGCGTCAGGAACAAGGCTGTTTCTCATAAACATTGTCTTTGCAAGATTCAGCTGTAGTCCGACCTTTCCACACTCATGGTCAAAGTCCGCAAGCATTTGTGCCGCTTGGCTGATGTTTGGTGTTATTAGAACGATGTCATCAGCAAAGCGGAGGTGGTGTAGTTGCTGACCATCTATCTTCACTCCCATGTTTTCCCATTCCAGTCGTCGCATGATGTTCTCGAGGGTGGCACTGAAGAGTTTTGGTGAAATGGTATCACCCTGCCGAACCCCTCTCTTGATATGGATGATTACTTCTTTGTAGAATGGTGAGATCTTGGTAGTGAATCCGCAATAGAGCTCACGAAGGATCCTGATGTATTGAGTTTGTACACCCTGATTGGCTAGGGCTTCCATGACCGCTTCCATCTCAACAGAATCAAAGGCCTTCTTTAAATCAATGAATGTTAGACAGAGCGGCATCTTGAACTCCCGAGATACCTCAATGAGCTTGGTTATTGTGTGGATATGGTCGATGGTACTGAATCCTTTTCGGAATCCAGCTTGTTCACATGGTTGTCCTTCATCTAGTGTTCTGCTAATCCTATTCAGAATGACTCGAGTGAATAGTTTGTAGATGACAGACAATAGGCAGATTGGGCGATAGTTGCCAATGTCGTGGATGTCTCCTTTCTTGTATAGTAGTACAGTCCTGCTGGTTTTCCATTGGGATGGAACCTTGCATTCAGACAGGTAGCGTGTGAAGGGTCGAGCCAATGTATTGATGAGTACTGATGGTAAGTTCTTCAGGTGTTCAGGTCTGATCTTGTCTGGGCCAGGTGCTCTTTGTTTCTTTACCGACGAGATGGCATGTTGGATTTCGGAAGGGAGAACATTGGGAACGACATATCCATCATGTGGTATGTGGTATGTGGGCAAGTGGATGTGGCTATTAAAGAGATCTGAGTAGAATTCATGAATAATCTTCTCCATTGCCCTTCTGGAAGATGTGATAGATCCATCATGATGTCGGAGGGCAGTCATCTTGGTTTTGTAGTTGGTGAAAGACAGGTGGGCATTACGAATGTTTTTCCCAGCTTCTGCTGCATCTACCAGTACTGCTGCTCTCCTGTTTTAGAGGTCATCCTTGATGGCTTCTCTGCACTGTTTTGCCAGTTCGGACGTTCGCTTGTGGTTGCCTGAGGCACGTGCCAAGCCACGTTGGCGAATAAGTTCAAGAGTGTTCGAAGAAAGACGGTTTTTTGTGGTTATCTCTCTCTTGGCATTCCTTGCACAATCATGGAGGTGCTGAATCATTCGATTGTATTGCTCATCAATGTTGTCAATGACGGCATCTTCCCATGTTGCCGCAACAGAGCCAAAGAGCTCCCAGTTGGTGGTTTTTCTGGGAGTCCTCTTCTTAAACCTTGCATTTTTTTCTCCTCGTTCTGTGAGGTAGAATTTTGCACAAAGAAGACGGTGGTCTGATCCCGTTTGGAATTTTGGGACAACAGCAACATCGGTTAGGCAAAACCCCCGATTGAATATGATGTGGTCTATTTCATTGTGGAACCATCCATCGGGAGACTCCCATGTCCAACGTTTAGATTCAGCCTTTTGGAATTGTGAGTTACCATGGAAGGTTTTGGTTGACATGATGAACTCAGACAGTCTGTCACCCTGTTCGTTCCATTCCAGGCCATGGGTTCCGATGTGGAGTTCATCGACTGATCTTCTTGGTCCTATCTTGGCATTAAAATCACCGACAATGATCTTGTAGAAGGTGTGATCTTCTTTATAGAACTTCTCCAGCTCCATGTAGAATTTCTCAGTTCCTCTTTCACCATAACTGGATGTTGGTGCATAGACAACAAAGATAGAAACTGCCGGTAGTGAGTCACATTTATTCAAGTGTAATCGTCCGATTCGGGTTGTTAGGCATTCAAATGAATCAATGCTCGTGACTAAGTTTGTGTTGACAAGGATACCGACACCACCGACGCCTCTTTTATCACATGTTCCAAGGAACAGTTCTTCTCCAGTGTCGAAAACAGCATGATGGAATTGATGTCTTCTCGTTTCGGTCAGACCAATGATGTCGTACTTGATCTTTCGTGCTTGTACCATAAGGTCTTCAATGGATGCAGCAGATGCCAGCGTACGAGCATTAAAAGTACAGACACTCATTTTTGTTTTTCTGTGTTTTGGCAGCCTATGTCTGCCTTGGTGTTTTATCAGCCTCTCCTTCCATATCCTTCTCGACTCTGCATATTCAGGGTTAGGGAAATGAGATCCATTTATTACTGGATTTGGCATATCAATTTGGTCTATTTGGCATAGACCACGGATAGCTTGCCAGGCTCTGCCGTGCGGGTTGGATATTTAAGGTACCCTGAAAACTTAGAGAAAAGTAAATAAATAGTCGTGCGGCCGCGAATGCGGCAGCGCGCTCCCGGGAGCTTGTTGTGATAATCTCTGGATCCTGGCCGTTGTTGGGGTTACACGGCAGTTGGAGGGTGTAACTCTCTAGCTACTGACAGGTCCAGTCCTAAACCGTGCAGGCTTGGAGATCTCAGCCCCGTGTCCCACACACCTGGGTTCCTCTGCCAGTTCTGTTAGGTCTGAGGCTTATCCAAGTGTGTGGAGAGTGGCCCCAGTAAGGCCTTGGTTGGGGCCTGGAGGTCTTCAGCTGTTGGGCCCTGGCGAGGATAGTCAGACACAGGGTAGGAGACTCATATATTTTGAGCCACACTGGGCAGTGTTCAGAACTTACTCTTGGGTCTAAGCTCAGAGATCACTTCTGGCAGTGCCTCTCTGGTCATATGGGATGCTGAAGATAGAATCTGCATCAGTACATGCAAGGCAGTTCCTATACACTTTACTATCTCTCCAACTCCAAGCAACTGTTTTTTGTTTTGTTGTTGATGTTTTGATTTTGGCAATGCCAGCGATAGGGTTCTCTACCACTGAGTTATGTGCCTTTTCAAGAAGATATTTTGTGTTTTATTTGAGAGGTGAGTATGTTGGGTCACGTCCCTCAGTCCTTAGCGGCTACTTCTAACTTGGTCCTACGGAGGCTGCTTTATGACCAGGGCCTGAAATCAGGCTTTCTCACGCAAGCACAAGAATCTTTTGAGCTGGATCATGAGAGGTCATTTTCAAATGAAGTACTAGGGGCACAGTAGGCACAAATACATGATTATTACATGCCTTTAAAGACAAAGTAATATCTATATATATAATTAGTTTAAAAAGATGAGTTTAGAATTATGAAAAGAGAACATTTAAAGAAACCAGAGGGGAATGGAAGGAAAGCACAAAAGTTCAAAAGGTGCTAAATCTGATGAAATATATTTCTGTGTGATGAGCACATAATGCGCTATATGAAAGTTGTCTGAGATATAATTTACTAAGTTTCATCTTGTCTTCAAAAGATTACCTGTGTATCTTTTCAATCGAATAAGATGAAAGTATTAGTGTTTGAAGTTGAGAGAAAATATAGCATTTATATTTCAGCAATTTGATCTATAGGTTGTTCAGCTATGGTATTTCCTAGAAAAGTTTATTTCTCAAATTTTATGCATTTGTAAAATTTCGACTTACTTAAGGAAAGATATCTGAAAAGAGAGAACTTATCAAACTTATGTGTCCCTATAGAAACGGTGTTATTAAAATAAGTAGACTAAAGTTACAAAGTCAAATGCTCCAACTCCAATAAAATGCCTAATGAAATTCGAAAGGCTATAGATTTTTTTTAAAAAAAGTAACAAGTGTAAAGCTTGACAGACTGTATTAAATATCGGCTGGAGCGATAGCACAGCGGGTAGGGCGTTCACCTTACACGCGGCCAACATGGCCGACCCGAGTTCGATTCCTCCGCCCCTCTCGGAGAGCCCGGCAAGCTACCGAGAGTATTCGATATGCCAGACACAGTAACAACAAAGTCTCCAATGGAGACGTTACTGGGCCCGCTCGAGCAAATCGACGATCAACGGGAGGGCCTTTACCTTTTTTTACCTTATTCTTTCCTTATAATGTTTCCTAAGGTCAAATTCAGAATCTAATTCCAACAAGTTATAGTATGACCTAAGTTTGCATTGATTGGTTTTCGGTTGAAAGGGTTGATCTTGTAAAAATATAATAGGTTAGTGGGTATCTACAAATTAATAAACTACAGTTTAATCAGCGAATCCATAGAACAACATCTCCTTAGAATTCCAAGACATCAGATGAAAGGTTCTTAAAACTATGATAAAATATTTTTTAGATAATTTTTCTAATTGTAGATGACCTAAATGATACACTGAGAAATTTTCTCAAGGAAGTTCAAAGTTGAATTGCCATCACTAAGGCTCTTCAAGCTAGAGGCCTATTAAAAGAAAATTCCACAAACCAGCAGTTTTCAAAGTTGATTACATAGTAAAATCACCTGAATAAAATTAAAAAACTGAAACCAGGGTCCCCACTTCAGAGAATTGCCCTGGCTGTGTTCTGCCTCTCAATGTGATTATGGATAGCAAAAAGATATTTGAGATTTTTAAAGCTCTTCTGGTGGTTCAAATAAAAAAAAATATTGGGTATCCTCTGCATCAGATTTTGCCAATACACAGATTTCCTAAACTACTTTATTTTTAATCAATTATTACTAATTTGCTTTTACTGCCATACTTGGCAATGCTCAGGGTTTACACCTGGCTCAGACTTCAGGAATTATTCTTGCAAGTGCTGGGTTACCATACGGGATGCTGGGGATTGAACCCTGTTGGCCGCATATGAAGTAAGCACCATACCCTCTGTACTCTTACTCCAGTTCACCTGAGTAACTTTAAAATTAAGTTACATACATCCTGTGTCTGCAATGTATGGTTAGTAATAATAACTAAAAATTTTTATGATTTTTGTCTTTTGAGATACATTTGGCAACTGGAAATTTACTGAATCACAGTCTCTTGAGAACTTCGGATTTAAGGCCTCTCATGAAAACTGAAGAATTACTTAATATGAAATTATTGTAATTTAGTGCACTTAAAATCTAATGATTACTTCAACACTCATGCCGAGACTTCCTAAGATGCTGGCAAATGACTAATATGTGTCCCTTAGATAAGTATATTTCAGCTTCTCTCATTTTTCAATTGAAAAGTGAATATAATGTTTTTCCAACAGTATTTTATGCTTACCCTCAGCACTACATTAGAAAATTTCATTTCTACGCATGAGATTGAACCTTTCTGAGATGGGATTTTTTTAAAGAGACATGCTGATGACATACATGTGAAAGTTTCTCTTATGACACCGTAGTCTCCACAGGTAAATATTGTTCTTATTCATTTGATCATAAATTGGTTATAGGACTGAGCATAGATGAAAAAGACAGCAGGTTCTTTTTATGTGACATCTTTGGAAAATCATACATGATTTTAAGATTCATTCATTATGATGCATGTGTCAATATATATTTTTTATTACTAGGTAGTATTCAGTGTATGAGCAAACCATGGGACATGTTTGTTTTTCTACTGAGAGGCATTTAGATTACTTAGTGTTTATTCTTTTTTGAATAAAATCATTATAAATGTGCTTGTGCATATCTTTGGAGGACATATTTTCACTTCTCTTGACTAAAAATATGGATTTGGATTTGGGATTTGGGATTCCTGAGCAATGTGCTAATAGGTGCTTATAAGAAATTCCAGAGCATTTCTTTTTCAAGGGATGGTACCACTGAGTACCATCAGTTGAAATTTCATCAGTGGTGTATGCTATTTCCATTTGTTCCAAAACACAGTATATGGTGTTGAGACTGTGCAAAGATTTGCAAGTTATTTTTCTCACATTTGCTTATTAAATGGTCATTATGCCTTTGGGAATTTTCTACTTTTTCCCTGAAGATCATTTTCTTTGAGTGTGTTGCAACTCATTAAACATGCCTGTGTGACAGATAGTTGAGTGTTAATTTAGCAGGCTTGTATGGTATAAAGTCAGCATATTTGAGTGGAAGGCATGTTGTTATCCACTCAGACATGAGCGACAAGATCGTGGAAAACTCTGCTCAAGAAGAGTGCTTTTCCATGTCTCAAGTCTTATATCATAAATTACCCTACATTGTTTATGCCAACAGTGCGATTTAATGCAACTCCCTGGTGAGACCCGCTGTGACACCTGTGAGAACTCTACGTCCAGCTGTCAGCACTCCAAACTCTCTCATTTTACTGCGTAAATGCCAGTTTTGTTTTGTTTTGGGTTCATTGGAGAAATCTTTGCTCTCTATTTCATTGCCTGGCTTTCTGCGCTCTAGAGACTTCATTCGAACTAGCTTCCCTACTTGAGTGGCCATTGCCTGCTGTTGCCTTGTCACCTTTAGCAACTACTGTATTAGACAAAAATGCCTCAGAGGAATTTTCTCAGACAGGCTTTATTGTCTCCAGATACTGACAGCTCATTCTCTGTGCTAAATGGAGATCCGGTATACCTCAGAGGGATTACTGTCAGCAATATGTGCCCTTGGACTAGTGAATACCTGTCTTCTGTCCCCAGCCTTTGGTGTTTTACATCATAAACTCAGTGAGGGTCGTGTGGAAGCATCCGTTGGGTTCAACCTGACTCTTTGCTGAAGCTACTGGGCTTCTATTGCGTCTTGTCAACCCAAGAGGCCTGTTAAAAGTTTGGAAGAAGCTGTGTGGAATTCTCCTCACTTTCATCTTTGTAAAATACTTTCTCATCCTATGTTTCTGCCATGAATTGAGTCCTTTCTAATTCTCTATTTCCTAGGCAGATTTTTACTTTTTATTCTTTAGTCGTCAGCCAACCTCCACTACCCAACTGCCACCACGCTCCAACTGCTTTCCACATGTTCAGGCCGAGCCTCAAATACGAGTGAACATATTCCTGGACACATCATAAGACACTCTCTCCCCATTTTCCATAATTACTACACCATGATTTATGGCGTTCAGACCGTAGGCAACAAATCATAGAGGGAAATATCTATATCTCTATCTATATTTATATACTAAACTTTCAGAGACTGGAAAGCTACCGAGAGTATCCCACCCACACAACAGAGCCTGACAAGCTCCCCGTGGTGTATTCAATTTACCAAAAACAGTAACAATAATGGGTCTCATTTCCCGGACCCAGAAAGAACTTCCAATCCTGTTGGGAAAGACGAATCAGGAGAGGCTGCTAAAATCTCAGGGATGGGACGAATGGAGACATTACAGGCTCCCGCTCAAGTACATCGATAAACAACAGGATGACAGTGATACAATGGTGCAGTGCTTCTTTAGTATATGTAGATTTATTTTCATCCTCAGGTCCTGAAACACTTTTATAATTCTGTAACCTGTCTCATTTGTTCTTATTGTTTATGGTGAGTGCAAAAATGCTCTGCAACCTTTTCTCCAGGGACATGAACCCAAATGGTAGAGGACTAAATGCAGTTTAATTTCAGATCACACTAAACATATAATGAAAGTAACATTGCCCATTATTTATTTATTCAAGAAATAGTTGATTTTGCTTATGTTTGATATTGGGAATATAGTAATGAACTAAGGCGTCCAAATCCTTCTTCCTTAGGTTACATGATACTGTGGGGAAGGAGACTATTTTCTTTAAAATGTAATGCAATGCAAATCCTGATTTTAAATAAAGAGAAAGCTATATAGGACACATGAGATAGAATGATGGTGTTTCATAGATGACATATAGGTCCCAGGTCCCAGAAATTCTCACTTAGGGAGTGATGTTGAATAAAGTTCTGAAGAAAAGTTGAGGGCTTAAAATCTCTGACATCTTTCAACCAGAGAATTGCTCAATCAAATATCACTATGGTTTAGGAATTGCTCTTTTTTGAACAATTATTACCATAGTCTTTCAAGAACTGTATCTTCTCATACAATCTGGCATTTTTTTTTTTTTTTTGCTTTTTGGGTCACACCTGGCGATGCACAGGGGTTACTCCTGGCTCTGCACTCAGGAGTTCCTCCTGGCGGTATTCAGGGGACCGTATGGGATGCTGGGAATCGAACCCAGGTCAGCCACCTGCAAGGCAAATGCCCTACTCGCTGTGCTATCACTCCAGCCCCACAATCTGGCATTTTAAAATCTAAAATAATTATCAATAAGTTACTATCATGTTTGTTTGCATAGTTGGAAGTAGGATGGAAAAAGATATAAAATATACATAGCACAAATTGTATATAAATAAGCCTTTTATATGCTCTTGGGATATATAATAATAATATTAGTTTGACCCAGAAATTCTGTTCTTTTTTATTTCCTTTAAAAAATGCAAAATATTGCAACAAAATGACTGTGTAACTAGAGACTGAAATGCTAAAGATTATTTTATAATTGCAAAAGGATTTATTGCTGCCAGGTATGAAACACCTTCATGGGATTAGGTAAACTAAAAATAAGACAGTTTATTTTGTGGCTGTTCTGATACCTTCGTCACTAGGGTGTTTGCTGCCACGATATGAATATCGAAGGAGGTGTGATTCCCAACCTGTGGATTTCAATATGCAGTTTGTGTCGCAAATTTCTCTATGTTTTTGGCTAACATGATTTGGACCTTGAGTCAATTAACTGTGGTGGTAGTTTTTTGTCTTGTTTTGGGACCAGGCCTGGGACTGCTCAGGGATTGTTTCTGTTCTCTGCTTAGCGATTACTCAGGACAGTGTTCAGGGGAGCATTTCTTGTACTGAAGATAGAGTCCCAGTCTGCATTGTGCAGGCAAAGGCCTGCCTGATCAACTATTTCTCCTACTCTGGAGCAGTGTCTTCTCAATCCTCAAAATCCCTGAGCATGAAGTGGAGGAATAACCTTGGAAGGTTTCTAGTGTGCTATTCCGCTAGTCATGCATGAAACCCCCAGAGAGGGTTCTTGAAGACCTTTCTATGTTTTGTAGTAGTTATTCCCCGTTTATACCACACAACCCCCCTCCCCCAAACACACACTAGTACATACACACATTGGTATTGCACACAGTGCATTGCTTTTCTCAAAAAATAAATAAGCTAAAGCTCTTTATATGATGAAGAAGAATCGGTTACCATCTGGCAATATTTTCAAGCAAGGGAACAATGTGCATTAATTAAATTAGTCTAGTTTGAAAAAAATAAACCTACCAAAATGTATATTACAATGAATACTTTTATACGTTCATCCATATTAACTCACGGTCCAGTGACATTATAATAAACATTTTTAAAATTATATTATTTATAATATATGATTTATAATATATGAGGGTGAAAAATGCATACAGAAACACAGTTCCCTTTTGGTTAGCATTACACACAAAACACTGTTTACTGGTTTTCTCTGAAAAACTAAATGATTAATTATGTTTTTATTTTAGTTTATACATAGTTTAAATTTTTCTCAAGTGCATAATAAATAAAAATGAGTTATATGAGTTCTTACAGAATTCTTTGTAATGTGCATTATTTTTTTTATCTAAACTCCAATTTCTAGGAGAAATTGATAAAGTTACGAGAGGGCTAGAGAGACAGAACAGGGGTATTCTATTTTAATCTTGAATGATGCTGACCCCGCTTCTATCCCAAACACTGCGTCAGGTCCTCTGAGCCACACCAGGGATTACTCCTGAGCACAGAAACCTGAACTACACCTGAGCAATTTTGGGTAGGCTCAAACACCAAATCTCTCCCTTCCCCCAAATGTCAATCACTTGTGTGATCTTCAGCTATTTTGAGCATGTGGCCTAATTTTGAAATGTTCAATATCTTATTTTTTTTATGTATAACTAAATACTAAATATTATTATTTCAAATATGTTAAACTTTATTTTTCACTATTCCGTTGATTCCCTAATATACAATAAAATACAATTTATCTAATTTTAAATACAACTGACCTATATAAAATACGATTTATACCTATATACCTATATATTCCTTATTCAGTCACTAAAATTTAAAACAAAATTCTATTTTATTTGAAAAAGGGTACAGTGGAAAACGGTATGAGTTTCCATGCCTAGGTTCAAAAATAATTTTTTAATAATACTTCCTAGGTTTATTTTTATTTCAAAACTATATCTGAATAAATGTTTCTGCACCTTTAATTCCTTCCATAGTTACTAATGACTCCCACAGACAAATGAGTCGGAGCTGCTTTGGGATGTGATCATGTCTACAAAAAAATATCCAAAGCTATCCAGCATGGTTATGGTGTTATACTGCCTCAAAAACCAGTTGTAAAAATTAACACTGGACCTACAATTTTATAGCATTTCATATTCACTAATAATGTACATGGCTTATAAATTTAGAGTCATAATCTCTAAAGCACAATACAGGTAAATATTAAATGTAATAGCAATCTTGAAACCAGCAGAATTAGGAAACCAAATGTAGACTATCTTACACATTAACAATGTAAAAATGTAAATAAACACAACTAAAGTAAAAAGAAGACTTCACTGTGCATTATTATATGAATACAGATTATTTTTGTAGGAGCTACTTAAAATCCACTTAAATTTGCCCTTCACAATACCCGTGAGTTTGAACACTATATGATTAATCTCTTTTTTCATAGTTCATCCTCAGTGCAAACATAAATGACTCCTTGAAGACATACATAAAATTGCTATCATAGACAACAGCAGAACATTTTAAGGCTGACTTAACTGAATTTCTTTTACTACTTAATTCATTCTGGTCTAAAAATTGCAATTTTGTAATATATATTACTATATATGCATACACACACATATATATATATACACACAAATATATATACTCTAGTAATTGTGAAGTGTTAAGAATGCAATTACAGAACACTTAAGGCTACAAATTTAGAGGTGATGGTCCAGATCAAAGAGAAGAAATCATCTATGATTTCAAATTTTATCAGTAAAATATAGAGGGGTGTGTTTTGAAAAACTATCGTTAAAGAAATTTATTTGCAAAGTAAGGAAGTGAATATATTGAATTTTCTGTCAAAAATTCCAATTTTTAGGAGCATATATACCTTGTTATGAGGAGCATTTCTCTGGTGAATTTTAAGGAGCTTGTTGAAAGTTTTCAAAATAAATCAACGTTAAGGAAAGACCATATATTCTATGGAAATTAGGAAATTTGCCATGTATGTCAACATATTGAGGGTTTTCCATAGTATATCTTCTATAATAAATATAAAGAAATGATTCTCAAAAGCAAGGTTTATCCTCCTCCTCCTCCTCCTCCTCCTCCTCTTCTTCTTTATTTCCTTTTTATTTCAGTAAATCATTTTACCAACAGATCATTTAGATTTTTAATTTTGTATTACTTTCTCATTGAATTTTAAAAATTATATATTAACAATAAAAATAATTTGAAGAACTTACATAGTAAAATATCAGCATGAAGACAATAAACACTAATTTACAATTTGAAGGGGTATATAATTGCTTTTTAAAACTGCTTTGCTTTTTTAGGATGTAAAGCAAATTATTTTACTGATGAGATAAATAAGTCACTCAAACAAAAATATCAACTGAAATACTTTGATACTGAAATATCAAATAAAAAATTGTTTAATTGAAATAACAATGAGAAAGAAAGATGGGGCACGGTGGGGCAATTACAACAAATAAATAAGAATCTCATTGCATCAAAGTGATATGACCGGTAAGCACATGTCAGTGACAACTAAAGTTTTCAAGAACCAAAAGTTTAAAAGATAATTCCTTTAAAGTATGAATACATGTATAAATTCATGTAATAAAATTTTATTCCTTAAAAAATTGTACCTAAAGCATCATTAAGTCTAACTTAACTTTTGTTAGACTTAATGACAAAAGTTGCTCTATAGGGGCTCTATAGGTGATTAACTGTTGATCTTAGTGGTAGGTATTTGACGCAATATATTTAGGGTGAGGTGGGGAACATGGAATGATATCATAGCATCACATTTATGATGCTGTGTAAGTCTGGCTATTTTTCTAACTTGCCAGCAACAATGGTATGTATTTCGCCTGAGAAAATGGCCATGCTGTTGAGTACTATGAAAGTTGACATCGATGTATCAATTCAAAAGCAACAAATTAAAAGTAACTCAGCCAAAATCATTTTTAAAACATGACATTAATTTTGATTGCATGAATGAATTCAATTTTAATGTATTGATATCTCAATTGTTTATGCTGCTGGTTGGCTATTTATTATAAATATTCAAGACAGTTATCTTAAATTCAGGGTTTAG
This sequence comes from Sorex fumeus, assembly GCF_029834395.1. NCBI lineage: Eukaryota > Metazoa > Chordata > Mammalia > Eulipotyphla > Soricidae > Sorex > Sorex fumeus. The sequence goes on along the minus strand of NW_026606067.1, from coordinate 40,165,110 downwards.
GCCAGAATATCACAAAGACTTCCCACATTATCTAGATTTAGATAAAATAAATTTACAAATTGCCAGTGTATACTGAACGGAAAACCTTGTAAAACAGTAATAAAGTGGAAGAATTGCTTGGTTTTCACACAAAGCAAAGCCTTGTAAACCTACGATGTAGATAAACCTGCCAATAGAATCACAATTTTAAATGTGAAACTTTATTGAAGTGGTAAATTAGTGTAAGAAAGGGTTTTAAACCAGTAAGTATATTAGTCTTTATGTTGACTTCAGTTAACTTCTAGTAGAATAAATGGCACAAAGGAAGATCAATTAAGTAGAAGCTACTGTAAAAATTTGGAATTCATAGTGAAAAAGAAAAAACAGAGAGCTTTTCTTCTGATAAAACTAAATAAAAGAAAAAGCAAGCCAACATAAACTGTCATGCACATGATAGACTCGTCCAGTATAAGAAAGTTTCAAAATTCATTTGACTTTTATATTTAATACCAAGTAAGTATCGAAATCAAATTTGTTTCAGTATTCTAAGGACGCAGATTCTCCTGCCCCCTGGGGGCTGGAGCAATAGTCCAGCATGTAGGGTGTTTGCTTTGCACATGGCTGACCCGGGTTCGATTCCCAGCATCCCAGATGGTCCCTTGAGCACCACCAGGAGTAATTCCTGAGTGCAGAGCCATGAGTAACCCCTGTGCATTGCTGGGTGTGACCACCCCCCCAAAAAAATAATCTTCTTCTGCCCCTATGCCAGACCGTCTTCACTGGCACACCTCAGAGGTGGGTGGGTTGAGTTTCTCTCCCGGCCTCAAGCAGAGCCCTCAGAACCCAGTCACAGCGATGCTCAAAGCCACTCTCCACTGCTTGGATGAGCCTTACACATGAAGGAACTGGCAAAGGAACCCAGGTGTGCGGCACCCAGGGCTGAGATCTCCAAGCCTGCTCAGATCACGACTGGGCCTCCTCCACCCAATGCACCATTTTCCAGTAGCTTGGCAGCCACACCCACAAACTGCCCCCTGTTCCATGAAATCCCATCAATGGCCAAGATCCAGAGACTATAAAACAAAGCTCCCAGAAGCGGCTACGTGACCCCTTGTAGTCTAGCCCACTGATGTACCTAAAGCAGCACACATGTGTTTGCTTTTAACATATTCGCTTGTATTCTCTCATATACATTCTCCAACCCTCTCGGAGATCCCGGCAAGCTACCGAAAGTACCCCTCCAGCATGGCAGAGCCTGGCAAACTCCCCGTGGCATATTTGATATGCCCCAAACAGTAACAATAACAGGTCTCATTCCCCTGACTCCAAAAGAGCCTCCAACGAGTTGGGAAGGATGAGAGGGGAGGCTGTTGAAATCTCAGGGCTGGGAGGAATGGAGATGTTACTGGTGCCTTCGCAAGCAAATCCATGAATAATGGGATGACAGTGATACAGTGATACAGTGATTCTAAGTAAAAGTTTTCACCAACATAGAAATCAAACAGCTTTTCTTTTTTTCTCCCACCATACCTGCAATAGTATACTCTAAATTTTGGTCAGTATTATAGACTAAACTGCAGCTTACCAAAATTACTAGGTTAGGGACCAGAGCGATAGTACCATGGGTAAGGCGTCTTTTTCCTCGTACAAAATCAACTTGCATTCAATAGATCTCCAGCCTTCCATATGGTCCCTGAGCACCGCCAGGAGTAAATCCTGAGTTCGGAGCCATGAGTAGCCCCTGAGCATTGCCATGTGTGACCGAAAAAGCCAAAAATTTTTTTTACTAGGCTAAAATCCAGTTGTCAATGTGACTGTATTCAGATCACTGTATAATTGAAACCCAAGCACAAAAAATTTGTAAGTCTACAACTATACCTCATGATGTCTCACTAATAAAAATTTTTAAAAAGATACATTGAAAAAATATCTAAAAAGAAAATGATGCTAAGTATGTGACTCTAATCCAATGGGACTAGCACTTTAGGAGAAGAAGTAAGACCAGGAATGAGTACAGAGCCAAAGAACTTGCAGTCTACAGTGAGAATGGAATAATCTGAACATCCGGCGGAGAGACCTTAACTATTTAGCCTACGCCCACCTTACTCTGGAATTCTGTCATCTAGAGCTGTGAGGACATAAATCTCTTTTCTTTAAACCATCTAATCTGGTATACTGTGATAACATCCTAAAGAATAGAAGACTTCATTTTTGTTTGTCTTGGACCATGCTGGGCTCTACTCAAAGCTGACTGCTGGCTCTGAGCTCAGGGACCAATCCTTGAGGGGCTCAGAGAGTCGTATGGGATATCCAGGGATCAAACTGGGTCAGCTGCGAGCAAGGTAAGAACCCTATCCACTGTACTACCGCTCCGACCCTGAAGTAAGGATGATTTTTAACTTTATTTATTTTTTTTATTAGTGAAACACCATCAGGTACAGTTATAAACTTATAAAATTTTATGCTTGGGTTTCAGTTATACAATGATCAAGTACCCATCCCTCCACCGGTGAGATTTTTAACTTTAATTCCAAAGTATATAGTATTCATGAAACCAAGAGAAATATGTTCTTGAATAACTATTATTTTAAAGGCAGGCTCCTAGTAACTCAAAAGATTCTAAACATTTGAATCTTTTCCATTGGGCAACTAAATGTCTACATGATTTAATTTTCTTTCTTTCTTTTTTATTTATTGTTGTTGTTGTTATTACTTATCTATTGAATCACCATGAGAACAGTTACAAAGCTTTCAGTTTTAAGTCTCAGTCATACAAAGATCAAACACCCATCCCTTCACCAGTGCATATTTTCCACCATCAAGAACCCCAATATTCTCCCATCCCCGCTTGTGAGGCAGATGATTTCCACTTAACACTCTCTCTACTTTGATGACATGATTTAATTTTAATGCCCTATAGAAAAGGAGCAGACATGCACTTACTCCCAGCAAGGAAAAGGTGCCTTTGGAATGAGGCATTGAAAGCAAAGTAAGAGTCTGTTTACGTGGTCGAAGTCTTTCACTTTGGAAAAGACAGATGGCTAAATTTCTTAAGATTTCTGAGTATATTCACACGTTTTTGACAATATTCATAATGCATATTTCTGAATTAAAATAATCACATTATTCATTTTCTGTGACTCTCGGGAAACATCAGATTCACACCTCTATTTTAGCTATTTAGGCATATCTTTCTGTTCATGGTAGGATCATAAGTTTCCGGAGAAGAGGTGCATTACATGCTATACCTAAAAGGAATGTCATACACACTTGGATATTTTATAAATATTTTTATGTCACAACACTAGGAGCAGACTCGGACACCCACTACAAAGTTATACTTTAGTGTGGTCCAGGATTGATAACTAGTTTGTAATATATATATATATATATATATATATACATATATATATATATATATATATTGTAATTTCTGGTGGGAAGTTCTTGGAATTTATGTCTTTAAAAAATCATTTGGGTTCAGACAGATAGTCCAGCACCTAACACACGTCCATAACTCAGGTTTGGTCCCTGGCATCACAGTATGGCCCTGAGCTCCAAGAGGAATGTTCCTTGAACAAGATCCAGGAAGTATGCCCTGGGCATTACTGGGTATGGCCCTAAATCTAAAATAAAACCAAATGACTTAAAAGCACCCAGAGTCACGGAAGGGATAGGCATGCACGCTTTCATGCCTAGGACCCTGTAGACCCCCCTCCCACCCCCACCCTGCAATCTCTGAGCACTATTAGGTGCAACCCTGGAGATTCCAGACACTAACGTGTGTGGCCCAAGTGGTTCCCACACTGCAGAGCCCAGAAAACTATGAACCTCGGTATCAACCCATCTGGCTCTGTTGGCTGAGTATCACTGTGAATGGCCTCAAGTCTCCTCAACACTGCTTGGGAGGACCAAGGAAACAAAACAAAAACAAACAAACAAAAAGACCTATGAAACAAATAGCTTTTAAGATTCAAAAAAAAGATCACTTCATCTTGTGGATAATTTTATAATAGTGATACCATTGGATTCAACTGGATTTTCTATTTCCTGCAAGACTAACTGGAAGAAAGCTAGATAGAATAAAGCTAAACTGACTAGGTTCATGGGTACAAATGTTTCAAGGTTCCCTCCTGATAAACCTCTTAGAAATTTCATAATTATTTACCTGAGTCTTAGAAATAAAAGTCTAATGTATAGATAATTAAATTCTTTGTTTTTTTATTAGGCAAAACATCAGTATCTCTTAGGGAAGAATTACAGAAGTTGGTGTTGGGAAATGAGAGAGAGAGAGAGAGCGAGAGAGAGAGAGAGAGAGAGAGAGAGAGAGAGAGAGAGAGAGAGAGAGAGAGATTATCCGTGATAGTTCTTAGTTTTGAAATAATGATATGGGGCAATTAAGTGCAGGAGTTGAGGATTCAGGCATTTGTCTTAGATATGGCTGATCCAGGTTCAAACCCTCACACCCCATGGTCCCCTGAGTACTGCCAGGAATGATTCTCTTAGCACATTGGGTGTGACTCCCCAAAAATACAAAAATATCAAATAAACATTTAAGAAAATTAATTACAAGGAGAATAATTCTTATTTTTAATTTATAACTTAGTTTAATGAAGGAAATTATGTTTTATACATATTTTTACCATACATTTAAATTTTGATTTTTTCCAAAAATATTTCTTTTTCTAAAGAAAGCAGATGAGTTTTAATTATAACCTCTTTAGGGATGCCTCTCGGAGAGCCTGGCAAGCTACTGAGAGTATCCTGCCCGCATGGCAGAGCCTGGCAAGCTCCCCGTGGTGTATTCGATATACTAAAAACAGTAACAACAGGTCTCATTCCCCTGACCCTGAAAGAACCTCCAATATGGCAGCGTTGGGAAAAACAGAGTAGGGGGAGGCTGTTAAAATCTCAGGGCTGTGGCGAATGGAGGTATCTGCTCGAGTGAATCGATAAACAATGGGATGTTATACAGTGATACAGTGATACCTTTTTAGAGAAGAAAGACATTCCAGAACTCAGGAGAGTGAAAAGTATTATATAACAATCACTTAAATGTTTGTAAATGAATTAATGGAAAAGTAAATATTTACTGTTTGCTTGTTTGGGGCCATATTCAGTGACACTCAGGGCTTACTCCTTCCCTATGTTCAGTGTAACTCCTGGCTGTGCTTATGGGACCGTAAGTAGTACAAAGGATCAAGCCCAGGTTAACCACAAACATGGGAGTTAAACATAAGAGAGAAAATTTAACTTAATGAGAAGTAACCAGTAAGAGACTTGCCTCTAGAATATGTAGGAACAGCAATAAAAATAATAGAAAAAGAACAAAACCCTTTGATCCCCTGTGGTGGTCCCTGCGATCACTTTTGTGCAATGTTTGCAGAACCAACTAGTGCCATGGATTAAACTCGAGACTCTCACATGTGAAACATGTGTCCAGGCCCTTTGAGTCATCTTCCCCTCCCAAAAGAACAAAACAGGATGTTTTTAATTACAGGAAAAATGCTTATATAGACAGAAATAACTGAGTGGACATATACATAAATATCTGTGGGGTGATCGGTAGCACTGATTATCTGATAAATTAAAGAAAAACTGCTATATGCCATGGTAATGATGATATCAAATATTGGTGATACATAGAATGTCTAGGAATTCCCCATTTTCATGGCCATATAATTTGTACATTGACTCTGTAACATTCTTTGGAAAATCTGTCACTGTCACTGTCCTCCCATTGTTCATCAATTTGCTTGAGGGGGCCCAGCAACATCTCCATTGTGATACTTGTTGTTACTGTTTTTGGCATATCATATATGTCACAGGTAGCTTGCCAGGCTTTACCATGCAGGCGAGATACTCTTGGTAGCTTGTGGGGGCTCTCCGAGAGGGGTGGAGGAATCGAACCCGAGTTGGCCATGTCCTCCGCATGCAAGGCAAGTGCCCTACCTGTTCTGCTACCGCTCCAGCCCCACAACAACAATAATCACTGGTAAAGCAAACACAACTCACCTAAATCTAAATAACCAACCCCGGGAGTGAAATATTAGAAAAGGCATTTCTAAATTTCTTACAGTACTATATCCATGAACGGTGTTTAGCTAAAAAGTTAATTTTGGGGATGGGAGACATAGTACAGGGGTTAAAGGGTTTGGTCTGCACCTGGTTTGGTTTCTGGCACTCCATATGAAACCTGGAATGAGTCTTGAGAACAGAGCCAGGAGGAAGGCCTGAGCACTGAACCCAAACCAAACAAAGCACTGAGAAAATCAACTTTAAAAAATAAACAAACAAAAAACAACAGGTTTTTTGTTCTTCACCATTCAGAGGGCAATTGATATTTTATCGTTGCTATCAGAAGACAAACTAACATGTTAACCTCTGTCACAGTTTTAGAAACTATGGTCACTTCTGAGATTATTTTCAAGTTATAATAAAACATTTCCAAATAAAACTAAAAAGAGAGTAGCTTAATGTATGCTTGCATTCTTATGACACTGCTTTAGTAACTGTCATCCTTTTACTTTCCTCTGGAAAATGTTTAAGGTACTATTTCATGAAACCTAAGAAAAACGTAATAACCATAGTAGATTTAGATTCATAAAACATTTAGGAAACTTCAAATGATTCTAGTTTCTCCACTCAGGATGATTTCTTTTCAAATCTAGTGGATAACTAGAAAATAACATCTTTTCCTAATGTTGATGGCTTAATTTATTTTCATTTCAAAATCAAAGTCAGAGGATCAAACACAGGAGGGGAGCACTAAGAGTACTGCTCTGGTCTCAGACCAAAAGGATCATTGATTTTTTTTCTTAGTGATTAGGAAGATGTACAATGATGAACATGTGTAGCACATGTGGGCGATTATTAGAAATTCTTATACTATACTATAGTATAGTAAATTCTTATACTATATTATATTATTTATATTATACTATCTTATACTATCTTATATTAGAAATTCTTAAAAAAAGAAGGTATAGTCAAAAGACTGTATGTTGAATACATCATTTCTACTTTTTGGAATACTATAAAAGACAGATAAATAAAGTGAAAATCAGATCCATGTATGCCATGAACGATGGATGAAGACAGACAATTAAATGCGAAAGGTCAAGAGGAAATTTTTAGATGATATACTGTATGGCTACATAGAAATGGTATTTATATCTCAAATTTAACCAAACTTTACACTTCAGAAGAGTTTTTCAGTTCATTGAAATTATACATCATTTATTAATCAGTCAAACTTATCTAAAGGGAATATCCTATCACAGTTTTATAAACTGATTAAAGAGAAGCTAATAATTATTAGCATCCTTTATAATACCCTCTTAATAGATTTCGAATTGGCATGTTTTCTAAGAAAATTGTCACATATCATTTTAAGCCAAAGTTGATACCTGAAATACCTTATATATATAATATATATGCAAGTCCTATAAATGTCCATTTTTTCAGTTAATGCATTACTATATGAATTCATTAAAAATTCTATCTGATATATCTTAGTTCAGCACGTAAAAGATCTTAGCAAGATCTTTTAACATCTGTACACTACTATTTAAAAGTGTCTAATATTCTTCATTCCTTAATCATAATATATATTTCATGTTTACTACCTAGAAAGCATTTTTATGTAGTAAAATTATTTTTGAATTTATCTTTTGTTTTGTACGTCTTACATGAGATGGATTATGTAATATCTGTAATTTTTAAGTGGTAATGCAATCTCAATAAACTGATGAAACAAAATAAATTGAAGACTGGAAAAGAAGTATCTTTTTAAGTAAAGTGAAATACTGTCAAAATATTACAATTAGGGGCTGGAGCAATAGCACAGCAGGTAGGGCGCTTGCCTTGCACGCGGCCGACCCGGTTTTGATTCCCAGCATCCCATATGGTCCCCCAAGCACCACTAGGAGTAATTCCTGAGTTCAGGAGCCAGGAGTAACCCCTGAGCATCGCTGGGTGTGACCCAAAAAGCAATATATATATATATATATATATATATGTATATATATATACACATATGTTACAATTAAGTATCTTTTTCAAAATAAACAATGAAAGTATTTCTTCTAAATGTTACTAATTCTAATTTTTGCTTTGGGATCTCCAAAACATAGTTAGGTCACCTGTGTTGGTCACTCCTAGCCAGATTCAGCCAACTGAGGCTGTCAGTTGAAACTGAGCCCTAATCAGTGCTTCTTTCACTATGCAGTGTCAGGGACCACAATGGGCATCATAGTGGTGCTTGGGAAGGTTTTACTTTAATAAAATCATAAAAATCACTATGAGCTCAGTTTTTCCTAGTCTTTTAACTTTATGTTTTAAATAGTTAAATAGAGTTTATATATTATTCCAATAATAAAATAATAATATTACTGATGATATACAGTATCTTACACACACAAACACGTACAACCCTAGGTGCATATTTCTGGAAGTAGTCAGTGTGTACTATTGGCTCAGAACTCAAGAATCACTCACACACACACACACAAATGAACAACAATAGGTACTTATTTCTGGAAGTACCCAAGGTGTACTGTTGACTCAGGAATCACTACTGATGATTTTCTGGGGACCATTCAGGGTGCAAGGAATATAACCCCGGCCAGCTGCTTGCAAAACAAATGTCCTAACACACTTTACTGTTGTTTGGACTCTATAGAATTAACTATTTATTTTGTTATTTATGTATTTTGACCATGCCCAGTGGTATTCAGGGGTCCATTGACAGGTTATAGAGCCAGTATTTAAACTATGGCTGAAGTCATAGCACATGCTCGTCAAATGCCTCAATATTTATATTATAGCTCAGGAACTTATCTCTCACATAAATAAAAGGCATTATTAAATTTTATGCAATTAAATGCTAAGGATTGCATGTGTTTTTCTGCATTGATGAAATGAATGTATCACTAATTCTTATGCTTTTAATTGCATATTTATTGCTTCTTTTTAACTAACTGTCTAATGAACACATCCATCCTACAAGCTCAAGTGAAAGACACATTCTTTCAATGTAGAATCAGATTTGATCTTAGCATTGTTTGTAAATATTTTAACTACAGATAATAAAATATCCTCTCTAAAATGAAGAAGAGTCAGACCTGTCACATCAGTATTCCTTAATGGGAAACCATGTCAAACTTAAAACATATTTTAAGAATATTTTAAAATATTTTACACTTATCTAAGATGTGCAGAGGCATTTCTTCATTTTTTTTAAAGGGAGAGGAGAAGAAAGGTTTCCCAAGCAGTGCTCTGTAAGCACAAGAGACATTCTCACAGATTCTTAGTCATGCAGGCCAGCTCATTTATGCTAGAGCTCCGAGATAAGGCATGGCCTGGGATCTGGGATACCAGGATCCAGCTTGGTGGTCAACTAACTTCCAGGATCACACAGCAAAGCGGAGGGGCCTCTAGGCCTAACCCTGCTGTCAACTGGGGTAAACCATGTGGAAAGTCTGTGCCTTAACTCCTGTACTATCTCCCCATCACTGATTTCCTGTTGTTTTTTTTTCTTGTAGGGGTGAGACCTAATGCTGGCAAGATTTAGTGTAGGTATTTTGCTTAGTGGTATTTGGTGATCATCAAGGCCATTCTAGAGATATACATTCAGAATCGATTTGGTCATAACTCAGAAATCCTTTGGAGGACATAAGTACCAGTGATAGAATTTGGGCTATTGCACATGCTAAACATACTGTCTACTTTACATTTTACTGTGCTTTTATGGGTTTGGGGACACATTCAACTGTGCTCAAGGATTGCTTCTGACTCTCTACTCAGGGATCACTTATAACAGTGCTTGCAGAACTATATATGACTTGAGGAACAAAAGCAGGATCAGCTGAGAGCCTTTGTTCTATTTCGCTGGCCTCCTACTTTGCATTTTAAGTGCCATTTTATTCTCAAATATCTCTATAAGCTTTCTACTTCTATGTTCTATAGACTTGTTTTTAATTGCTTGCTATTGCAATTACCTTGAATTTCGATGAATACATATACTCTAAGGTTGTCAAAATAGCAAAGCTACTACACACAAGCAAAAGACATCCGCTATAAATTAAGTCTCTCCACTTTCTGAAAGTTTCAGTGCATATTTTCTTTTTCCTGACCACAAACTTTTTCAGAAGTAACTTCCCTAGGGAGGAATCTACCATTTCCTAAGAGAAACAGCTACAGACTTTCTTCCTTTGAGGGTTTTTTTTTCTGTATGTTTGTTTTTTTTTTACTTCAAGCAGGTAAGTGAATTGGAGAATTCTAAGCAGTACAAAGCAAGAGGAATTCATTTACAGATCTGAATGTAAGTTAGTGCATGCATACTGGAGCTTAGCTGATCTAAAATATACAGATTTATCCATTTCATCTTTTATAATGTCTTTTTTATTATACTACATATGGAAATGTCAATGAAAACTATTAAACTAGAAAATACTTTATGAAAGTCATAAAATGTTAGTTTGCATTACATTTCAATCAAGATTTATGGCTAAACCAAAGTGCTATTATCACTTTCCTATCCCCACCCTCCTCAATCTTCATTTCAGTACTCATAACACTTACTAGAAACACTATGGAATCTAAAAGCCATTGTGTGTATATGTATATATGTAGGGGTTAAGAGAAAACCACCTCCAGTAGATACATGAAATATTTCCATTCTAAGAACATGTAATAATCCGTATGCAGGGTAACTCATAAAACACATGCAAAACGGAAAATGTAAATAAAGATATATATAAAACAAATAATAAATGGAAAAATCGCACAATTATTTAAAACAGGCTAAAAGGGATAAAACTTAAAAAGAACACTTGTTTGATTTCATAAACCACGTTTTTTTTCTAGGTTTAATTTTTTTGGTAGAAAATACATGTTTCGATTTTGCCTGAATCTATTTTCAAACAATGTTTTCTAAATAGTTCAAGTTTACTTATTAATCTTGGCTAAGAATTTATATAGATTAAATTTATATAGATTCATTTCAGAGGGACTTGCACTATTTTTGTTTATTTTGTTTCTGAGCAATAGCCAGCATTATACTCAAGGCTTACCCCTGACTCTGTGCTTAGAAATTATTGTGGTGATGCTCAAAAAAAGTGTGAAATCGGGGATAGAACACTGGTGAATGGGGTGTGCAAGGTAAGTTTCTAACCCACAATATTATTTCTACTCCTAAATTTAAATTTTTACATTTGTTCCCTTTAGGTGCATAATTCAAACTATGTACGCTCACATATACTTACACTGATATGTTCCTATATATAATAACAGCAAATAAAGAATTTTAGAAAGTAGGATGAATAAAGTGCACTTCGCTTTTAAAATAGGAATGAATTATTCCTTAGAACTATTTTATTCATGCAGATATTAAATAAGAATATGAAAATAAATTAATGATAACAGAAAAAAGCCGGCATAAATGATTTATAAAAAGTGTCTCAAGTTTTTGTCTTACCTCTGCTACCAGTTGCTGAAGAGAAGGTGAAGAGACAGAATAGAAACTTGAGTTGCCTCTTACGGGACTATGGAGACTCACGTAAGCCACAGCATTTTTTTGCAAAACCATCTTGAAATTCTGAAATTTAAAATTAATATTAAAAATTAAAATTAACCTTAATAGCTAAAATAATATATGATTCCCTCTCACCTATATGATAAGTAATAGACAATTTCTACTTAAAGTCATAATGCTATTTTCTTTAATAGTCCATATAAAATTTCAGATGCATATTTTAAATAAGCGTTGTCAGGAGAAACAACAAAATAAAATATCATAAAGCATGTTTCAAACAAAAATTGAGTTTATACGATAATGTGTTCTTCATGATTAATATAATATTTGGCTTTAAAATGAAAAATGAAATATTTACTCTAGGAAGAGCAATTAATTTCTTAGCCATTGAATACAAGAATATACATAGGTAAACTACTTCAGTGATTAATCAAGTCAACTTTATCCTTTGAAGTGTAATACTTTTGACATAAAATAGATCTTTAGTCTCAGCAATATATGAGGCGTCATATATTTGTGTTTAAATAAAACCTGATAGACTGATGCATAATGTTGTGTGCACACACACACACACACACACACACACACACAGAGATTCAGTGGAATACTTTATGGGGTTCTCTGCCAAATCCTATCCATCCAAAACTCCAAAGCACTCTACCTATAATAAGATACCATTAACAAGCCCTGTTTTTTTTGTTTGCTTTTTTTCTTTTACACAAACATTTAAAGGATAATTATCATGGCAGCAGTTGTATAGAAAAATCCTAAAATTGTATTAATTTCTGCCAGGTACCATAGTTCTTCACCCAACACAATCAGATAAAGATTGCCGGGACTGTTATCTAGCAAACTAATAATTTTATTCTCGTTTATGTTAAAAATTCAGCTATACCATCTGTAATAGATATGGAAAATGCATTTAAAATTAAAAGCATTTTAAGTGAACAGAAACGATAAACTTTAAAGATTAGAAATTCTGCTTTAAATGCAGCATTTTTTAAAAAAATGTCTATTGCTATAAAAGCTCTATGGAAACAGTTTCTATTTATTTTTTTGTCACAGAGATACTGTCTATATACCAATCCATTTAGTTCCCAGTGAAATGCACAACAGAGGTTGTACAGCACTCATTTAAGGAATCAAATCTTGGAAAAGTGTATCTAGCCCAAGACCATATTATATATATGGTAGAGAGGAATGGAAGTGAGACTTTTGTTTACCGACCACATCTCTCTTACAAGAGTATAATTCTTCACGTAAGAAATGGGATTTTTTAAAGAACCTATTTTGAAAAATGCTATAATTTTCTCAATGATGAAGGTCAGGAGCACTGTATCATTGTAACACTGTCCTCCCATTGTTCATCGATTTGCTCTAGTGGGCACCATTAACATCTCCATTGTGAGACTTTTTGTTACTGTTTTTGGCATATTGAATATGCCACAGGGAGCTTGCCAGGCTCTGGTCAGTCCTGAGTCGATTCTCTAGTCACTCTTACTGTTACAGATTTCTTTTTTTATGTTCTCTTTTCTGTCTCTCTCTTTCAGTAGGGAAGATATCTACCCAGCAGCACTCCAGGATCAAGAGGGGTTCTTTCCTACTGATAGCTAGCAGTGATTTGAGCATGATGACTGGGTACTAAAGTCAAGATGTGACATTATTTGGGCTAAGTATTGCTGGGGCCCACCGAGGGCTATGGCTACTACTGCTGGTGCATTGGGAAAGTTTGTACTGTCAGAAACTGAACTGACGACTTCTTAGATTCTTGGTCTATGTTCTCTCCTCTTAAGCTGTCTACAGGGCCTTAAAATGTCCATTCCTTAGTTCACTGACCATTATCACCTAATTTTTATAATTACAACAATGAGTTTCAAAGTGTCCCGGTGAAAACAAAATTAAACTTTTTTAATTTTAAATAAGTATAACAGTATAACATATCAAAAAAATTCCCCACTCACCTTAACTAAGGAATATATTTAGGATATAATTAGTTTCTGTTTAAAATAAAATGTTTTTAACTCTGCAGGAATAAATTTGATAGGAGTAGATAAATAAAAACACGATGAATTTTTCCAAAATTTTCCACAACCAGTTACAAAGTAAGCTTCTTGAATTATAATGAAATAATCTTCGAAATATAGTAATTTACAGTAGTATATTTTATGAAGTCAGTGACAAACTACTATGTATTATTCATGAATCACTATTAATATTTATCATTATTCACTCCTTGATTACTCATATATCTTTGTTCATGTAGTATAGAATTCAGAAAGTGACTGAAAGTATAATTAGTTACCAAATATTCTTACATATATACATATTCTACTTGGAATTCCCTAATGTATGGGAACTTATTCCCTAATAACTTTTTTTAAAAGTCTTTTCTAACATAGTTTTTCTGTGCACTCCCATATTGAGAGACTGCATTTTGTATCTGCTCTTGAGAAATATAAATTCACATGAGACTCAGTATGAGACTCAGTACAAGAGACCCAATAAAACTTAAAAATATGTTTTTATTTTATTTAACCACAAAAATACTAATTTGGAAATATAATTGCTCACATACATGCAAAGATACATAATAGATTCAATTTACAGGCTATGAAACTCGATGTTCTCTAATAAATTTAAGGACCTTAGCAATAAACTTCTCCATGTACAGACATCGAGAATATTAAACAGAGGGAGTATTAATATTAGAAACATCTACTTTGAGATCTGAGCTTGACAATGTTTATGTAGTTGTTTAAAGTTATCACAAATTGTGACATTACAACATGAGGGACATCTATTTGATAGAGTAGATTGAATGTCTAGTACTCCAGAAGAATATATAGGGAACATTCTTAAAATACCTGATGTGAGAATAAAAATGAAGCCATTTAAAAAAGAATATTATTTTTTTTTAACCGTGCAGTGCCAGAGTTGTGTACTCATTTGTGGTGGGCTGGAGTTTGCACACTTGGTTGGCATGTAGTATGCTGGGGTCACATTGTTGTGGGCTTGCACACTCGTTTAAGGTATACTCGGGAGTGCTCCTGCTGCAGTGCCAAGAACCAAATGGAACAGCATCAAGGAATCAGACTTGACCATGCTGGACAATGTCCGAGATCAATCTCCCACATGACTCACATGGGGAAGGAAGGCACGAGACCACTGAGCTACATCCTCCTTGAGTTCAAGAAAAAAAAATTTTAATAAATAATCATCCTAAACTACTAAATTCAACCTGGGTAAAAATACACATTACAGAATGACTTCTTTTTTGACTTTATATTAGACTGCTTTACGATGTTAAGTTGGAATAGAAATTTAAAAGTTAAATTTAAGAGTTCGTTGTTGCATATTCTTTTACCATACCGATATTTGACAAACTAAGTTTTGTTCAGAAAAGCAAATTAATTCATTTGATTTAGTACTTGTGAACAGTTAAAGAAGATTAACACCAGTAAATTACATATGGAAGAGCATTCTAATTTGCAATGTGTGAATCTTAATTAATTCTCATTTTAAGACTTTTTTTTAATTCTATTTTTTTTTATTTTTGGGTCACACCTGGCATTGCTCAGGGTTACTCCTGGCTTTGCACTCAGGAATCACTCCTGGCGGTCGGTGCTCAGGGAACCATATCGGATGCTGGTAATCAAATCCGGGTGAGATGCATGCAAGGCAAACACCCGACCTGCTGTGCTATTGCTCCAACCCTTATTCTCACTTTTTGATGTATTCTTTGATGGTCTATAAAAACATGGGAATACTTGAAACGTTAATTATCTGGCTGTACTCTAAGAATACACTTCATTGATACTTAAGTGTCTGCACAGAGAGGAAGGTGGAGAAGGAGTAGGGACCTATGGGTGCCAGAGATATTGAGTCTGATCTCTTTTGTACAGCTTAGGTGCAATGCTAGAGTAGTTAGCACTTATTATCATAGTTCTTACCATTTATTCTAATGTACAGTATATTCATAGATGAGGAGAAAAGATTTTAAACATCGTATAATATTTAGACAACACACCCAAGCACTGGACTTTTTGTTCTTTCTAGTCCAGTCCTTCCTTTACTTTCCTGTCCCCCCTCCTAATACTTGGTAACTTCAGTTTTATGCTCAAAAGCCAAGGCTTTTCATCATTCAATATCAACCATTCCCTTTTGTTTTTTAATACATAACAGATGTATGAGATGATCCAGTATCTGTCCATCTTGCTCTGACTTATCTTAGTTTACATAGTGTCCACTAGTTACCTCCAAGTTTCAGAAAATTGCAAGATTTTTTCTTTTCTATGGCTGCATATTATTCCACCAAGTAAGTATACCCTAATGTCTTTGTCTATTCATATGTGTTGGCTATTTAGGCTGTTTTTATATCCTTGAGATAGTATAAAGTAATAAATATTCCACATGTAAGATTATTTCTTAATTTTATTTATTTTTTATTTTACTTTTTATTTTTATTAGTGAGACACCATGAGGTACAGTTATAGACTTACAAATTTTTGTGCTTGGGTTTCAGTTATACAATGATCAAGTACCCATCCCTATTTCTTAATTTTAGAAAATTGACAGAAATTTAGAAAAAAAAATAGGGTAGTACTATCAGTGACTGTCATCAATCTGTCCCAGGAGAAGCCAAAAACCAGGCAAACACGATCATGATATGCCAGAGACCAAAGGTCTGATATCAAAAAGAATGCAACCGTTTTAGTTCTTTGCTTTGTTTGCATTAAGGGAGACTATAGAGGAAGAGAGAGAGTAGAGAGAACATGGTAATCAAGGTGAATTTACCTCTCCCCATTCATACGAGCCGATATTTCCAAAGTCCGTTCCTCCCCACGAGCAGAAAACAATAGTGCGGGCTGGTCTCCATCCCTGCTTCACCTTCAGCATCAAGGCCCTGATGAAAGCCGTGATGATGGCAGTACTGCTGGCCCATTCTTGCCTATCGGGACTGTATGCGGTGTGATGGTGGCTACCGACAATGACATACCGATCTAGAAATAGAAGGGAACAAGAGCCATTAACACAAAATATAACCCCTAACAATAAATTTAATGGCATTTGCATAATCCTATTGCACAACTGAGCGATAATTATGCAAAACGGCCCTAATAATTAAGACTCACATTTCTCGCCCAGTCTTGATTCATACGTCTGAGTATATCAAGGCAAGGGCAGCTGCTGAACCTGATTATTAATGCAAAGCTTACTGTCTTTTGTAACATGCATATTAATTAATGAAGTATACAAAGATGCCACAATGAAACACTTATCTAAAGTTTTTTCAGAATCATCGTGAAAATGTCCTGTAAACAATGTATGCATACCCAGTAAATATTAATGAGCTATGAATACGTTCTGGAGAGAAGTTTTCGGCAGAGGTAGATATTTAAAAAGTGGTAATCACATATGAATTTTGCTAAAAAAGAAATATTTAGGGAATTACGTACAGTTTCAATTTAGTTTTAACCCTTCTCTATCTGAAAAGGAGCACCAAACGTCATTTATCTACTATACACATTTTCACAAATTTTATTTAATAAATCACACAAAATATATTAGATATGCTAGGAGAAGCCCTCCCAAGCAAAGGAATGTGGCATGCTCAATGCATGGTGTTATCCACTGTTAATAAAAGGGCCAATTAAAAGTGTTTTTTTTTTTTCACAAAATAGGAGAGATTATTACCCAAGAATAGCCAAGATCAGTACCAGGGGGATTACTCCATGGCTTAGAGGCCAGCAGGGCATTCTAGGGGAAAGGGCAGCTCAGATAGAGAAGGGAGCACCAAATAAAGGGTGTTTGGAGGATCCTACCAGGAGGGGAGATGCATGTTGAAAGTAGATTATCGACCGAGCATGATTGCCACTCAATGCCTCTTTTGCAGACCACAGCACCCAAAAGGAGAGAGAAAACAAAAGGGAATGTCCTGCCACAGAGGCAGGGTTGGATGGGTGGATGGGGGTGGGGTGGGGAGGGATACTGGGAGCCATGGTGGTGGGAAATGGGCACTGATGGAGGGATGGGTGTTTGATAATTGTATAATCGATACCCAAGCACAAAAATTTGTAAGTCTACAACTGTAGCACATGGTGTTCCACTAATAAAAATAAAAATAAAACAATTTTTTTTAAAAAAGTGTTTTTTTAGAATATTCCCTCATTTTGATGACTGTGAATATTGCCAGAACAGAGACAAATTTGTGTAACTCAGTAGTTTAATCTCTCGTGTGTTGGGGACTGGCCCTGGCGTCCGCTGCCTCGGCTCCAGTCTGGGCGCCACTTGTAGGGACCCTCGCAACTAGTGGAACATCCTCCCCAGAGAGGGGATCAGAACTACAAAGATCGGAAGGGAGGGTTGTGCGAAACACATGGTAACTTTGTTGCAAAGCTCAGGGGTTAATAGGGTAGGCATTAAACAATCCATGAAACAGCTAGAAGTTACAAAGTGAACAAGTTATTCTGTTTGCTGTTCTATGTTGCAGGTGCTAACGCCAGCAGCGCTCTGCTTTTTGTAGCAAAGCGGGACAGGAACGTGGTTTCTAGCCCAGCCAAGGTGATCTAGTCGCATCCTTCCTTGGGCCCTCTGATGGGGTTAGCCACCAGGGCATGCTGCTCCCTCGCCAACTTCTCTCCTGCCTGTCCTCTTTAAAGAAGACTGGGCCAGGCCAGTCCCCAGCATCGTGGTTAAAGGATTTCTTCGTTGTTGTTCTATTAAACATCTCACAATTTGGTTACAAAATATACAGGGTTATGTCTTCATGTCTTCAAGCACAAAATAGAAATAAGAGTCACGCATGATTCTGTTCCTTTGAATTTTCAGTGAGCTACTATCTGTCAGTCTCTCACAATACTGGACACCTAATAAGCACTAATAGTGCTATTAGGTACTTGTTAAACACTTCATTATGGCATAGAGTTGTTTGGGAAAATCATTGTCAGATGCTACTTTAGTTTCCCATACCAAGAACACATTTGATTTATTTATATTTTATCAAATTTCATTCACAGTTTACATATACATATTTCCAAATGCTGAAAATCTAGATTTTATTCATTCATCTTTCGGCTTTGTGTGAGAGGCCTGTCTTTTCGTCTATACTCCAGATAAACTAATCTGAAAAACTAAATACCAATTTATGATTTCAGATTTTCAGTCATTAAGAAAGAAAATATGTGAATAAGAAGACACAATTTTGTTTCTTTGATGGATAAAATATTAATATATGTTACATATAATAAAATGATAAATGTTCTTTGTATAATTGATAATAAAATTGGTTCTTTTCAAAGTAGACTTTTGATAAGGAAAAATCCTTTACCCTAAGTTGAATTTTCAATAATTTGTTCTTTCAATGAAAACTTGCATGTGCAGCTTTGATATGAAATATATTTATTGTGTCAGTTAAAGATCTTTATGACGGAAAGTTGTTGAAATGGAAGAATTGCAACAGTCACATTTTGGAGATTCATTTATATCTTGTTTTTAGAAAAGCTATAAACTCGGGTTTTACAACATTGCTACTGTAAAGGAATCAGAAAAATAAAACAATCAGAATACCTTTCCTGAATTTTGTCAGAGTGAGCAGGAAAAAAATGCTGGGGGAATAAAAAACGTTATCTCAAAATCCTGAGTTAGCATAGATGGGGTGTGTTGAATAATTCTCCATTGAGAGCATGAACAAACGTTCCAACAAAATCAGCAGAAATGATAATAAAGACTAATAAAGACTGTTGCTGCTCTATAGTGTATAAATAACAAGTACTTCGGAGAATAATTCATAATTAATCCTTACAATGTGCTTGGTAGTGTTGTTCCTAGTGTCTTAATTTATATGTCAGTTATTTTCAGTTTTGGTACCATGTAACATAATTTACAAGGTATACAATTATTTAGTATTTGACCAAGGGATTATTATCAAATCTCAAGTCATGTATATATATTCACTCCATTGTAGTGAACTGAAAGTTAGAGATATGATGTACATTAAGACTGATAAATTGTATTTGGGTAGAAACACTTATTTCTTAAACAGATATAAAACTGTTATATCTGTTTTATCTGGGAACTAAAATATTATAACTGTTATATCTATTATATCTGGGAACTAAAATATTTTCCTTTTAAAAAGATCTTCGTGATAAAAAGTTTTAAAAATCTAAGTAATGTGAGAAGGAACTAAAAGAATAGAAGAAAACATTGCTTGTTGTAGCTATATTTCATCAGACAAAAACTACCTTTCCAAATATAATTGCTGATTTCTCTCTTTTCCTCACACCCTTTATTATTTATTCTGATTTATTCATTTTTATGTTTAAATTTTTTTCACAAAACCACTTGGACTGCATTTTCTTCCTCTACCTCTTCCTACAGAAGAGAAGAATGATCACCAATGGTAAAAGGCAGTTAGTTGCAAGAGCAATTTCTAGCACCGTTTTCATCTCGGGAGAGAATGCTCTGGTCCCGGGGCTGGAGTGATAGCACAGCGGGTAGGGTGTTCGCCTTGCACCCGGGTTCGATCCCCAGCATCCCATATGGTCCCCTGAGCATGGCCAGGAGTAGTTCCTGAGTGCATGAACCAGGAGTAACCCCTGAGCATCGCTGGTTGTGACCCAAAAAGCAAAAACAAAACAAAACAAACAAACAAACAAAATGCTCTGGTCCCTCTACATGTGCTCCTTCAAGTGCTCTACAACATCAGAAAACTTTTCTAGTAACAAACCATTAGAAATCCTCCCTGAAAGTATAGTCTTTAATTATGATTTATTTTTGAAGCATTGTGGTAAGCAAGCTAATAAGGACTGACTTTGTGCCTCGTTCTTACTGATCTGCTATTTAGTAGGTTGTAAACTCAAAGAAATAAACTAGTTATATACAGTAGTATGCTGGACATTGCAATTGATCTATAATAGAATATTTCTTTTAGATATTTTATATAAAGTAGCACAGCGGTAGGGCGTTCGCCTTACAAGCGGCCAACAAGGCCGACCCAGGTTCGATTCCTCCGCCCCTCTCGGAGAGCCCGGCAAGCTACCGAGAGTATTCGATATGCCAGACACAGTAACAACCAAGTCTCCAATGGAGACGTTACTGGGCCCGCTCGAGCAAATCGACGATCAACGGGAGGGCCTTTACTTTACTTTTATATAAAGTATTGATTAGAGATGTCAGTTTTTAGATTATAAGAATTGTAGACTATGAATATTTTACCCCACTTACCTGGATATGTCAGACCCTTTAAATATCCGACAACATTAGTAACAGTTTTGAATGTCGAAATTGTTTGAATTTGCATGTTGATAATTATTTTTTCTGAAAAAAATAAGCATGCTATTAAAATACTGTTTTTTAAAATGTCTTTATCCAATATTAGCAAAATAATTCCAAACTACGATGTTTATCTATATAACCCAAAATTTGATTTTACAATTACTAAATATTCACTATTGTAAGCCCAGGCAATTCAATCATAACTAAGACATAATTGCTAGCCTCAGAAAACTACAAAGTCACATCTGGGAATTCTAAATTTCACTGAGATACTATTCAGTTATAGAAGAGAGTCCAAAAAAGAAGGTCTTAAGGGAGATATTGCCAACTCATTTTTTTAAATAAAAACTATTTCCGAATATTTTGAGTACCTTTTAAGTTTAGAAAAAGATCATGTGGATAATTTATCCTTACCTTATGACTCATCATTATGTTCTCACATTGAAAACTGTGATGAATTAGGTGCGGGTCTTTTTCCTTTCCCAGGTTGTACCCCGCCCCCCTCCCCCAACACACCAGGAACCCATAGGGGGCGTGGCCTCTTCAGAAGTAGGAGTGGCTTCTGTAGAAGTGGGCGGGACCTGATTTTTGGCCTGCAGACACTCTTATTGCCACAAGTAATCTACTCACACCCAGCAATCTCAAGTAACATCTTAGTCACCGTACCTCCACACCAACATGAAAAAACAACGCAAATCCCAACTACGTGGGGAGGATGATGAAAAGAGTCTAGAAGCCTCAGTAGGTGCTACTCACCTAAGGGACTTCTCTGAGAAAGAAATCAGATATGAAGTAATGAAGATGATCAATGAACTCAATGAAACAGTGAGTCAGATATCCAGTAAATTGAAGGAGGACATAAAAGAAACAATGGATCGTACAATTGAGAAATTCCAGGAAGAAATGAGAACAGAAATTGGAAAGTTACACAGAGAAATGTCACGAATAAAAGATTCCGTAGATGAAATAAAAAACTCAGTCTGTGCCCTCAAGAGTAGAATGGCCACAGCTGAAGACAGTATCAGTGAGCTGGAAGATCAGCTGTAACAAGCCAACAGGCAACAACAAACTATGGAAAGAGATCTCAAAATAGCTCTAGAGCGAATCAGGGTCCTAGGAGATGATTCTAAGAGGAACAACATTAGAATCATTGGAGTACCAGAAGGCCAGGGAAACAATCCAATGAAAAAGTCACGGTTAAGCAAATCATTGCTGAAAAGTTCCCAGAGCTGGAAAATGCAGCAATTCAGATTCAAGGAGCCCAAAGGGTGCCAGCTAAAAGAGACCCTAATAAAAACACTCCAAAACATATCATAGTTAGAATGAAGGATGCCACCAATAGAGACACAATACTGCAAGCAGCAAGGTCAAAGAAGGAAATCACATACAAAGGATCACCCCTTAGATTCACAGCAGACCTATCAGAGGAAACACTCCAAGCCTGAAGGCAATGGTAGGATATAGTGAAAAAACTCACTGAAATGAATGCTTCATGAAGAATTCTCTATCTGGCTAAACTTTCACTCAAACTCAAAGAAACGGTACCCTATTTTGTGGATAAACAGCAGCTTAAGAACTTCATAGACTCAAAACCAAACCTAAAAGAAGTGCTACAATGGCTACTATAAGACAAGACAAACCCTACAAGCACAACAGACACTTACATAAAAATGACACAAAACCCCATAACAATAATCTATCTTAACATCAATGGTCTAAATTCACCAATTAAGAGACACAGAGTGGCAAAATGGATTCAAAGACAAAATCCAACATTATGCTGCCTACAAGAAACTCATCTCAACAGTCAGAGCAAACAAAGACTCAAAGTTAAAGGATGGAAAACAATCCTGCAAGCAAACAGCTCCTTCAAAAAAGCTGGGGTGGCCATATGAGTATCCGACAACATTAATTTCACCTTGAAAAAGACGAGAAAGGACAGTGAAGGCTATTTTCTCTTCATCAAGGGATACATACAACAGGAAGAAATCACACTCTTAAATGTATATGCACCTAATGAGGGAACAGCTAAATATTTAAAACAACTGCTAACAGATTTTAAGGAGGACATTGCTACCAACACAATAGTACTTGGAGAATTCAACATCGCCCTATCACCTCTGGACAGATCAACAAGAACAAAACCCAGCAAGGAATCATTGGCTTTGAAAGAAGAAATAGAAGAGAGAGGGCTTATAGACCTATATAGGGCTCTACACTCCCAAAAGAAAGAATACATATTCTTCTTTAATGCACAAGGAACATTTTCCAAAATAGACCATGTGCTAGGCCACAAAACATACCTCAATAGAATCAGGAAGACAGAAATAGTATCAACAATCCTTTCAGACCATGATACACTGAATATAGAAGTGAATCACACAGAGACAAGGAGAACCAAATCAAACACCTGGAAATTAAACAACTCAATGTTGAACAATCAGTGGGTTAAGAAGGAAGTCAAGGACGGAATCAAAAGATACCTGGAAACAAATGAGAATGAAGACACGAGCTACCAGAACCTATGGGATGCTGCTAAAGCCATGTAAAGGGGAAAATTTATATCTCTGCAAGCATTTCTCAGGAAGGAATAAGGGCCCGCATAATCAAATTGACTTCACAGCTCAAGATCTTCAAACTCTACTACAAAGCAGTAATAATTAAAACAGCATGGTACTGGAACAAAGGCAGAGCTGCAGACCAAAGGAACAGGGTTGAGTAAATTGACATCTCTCCCCAAACATATGATCATCTAATCTTTGATAAAGGAGCAAGAAATGTGAAGTGGAGTAAGAAAGCCTCTTTAACAAATTGTGCTGGCAAAATGGACAGCTACATGCAAAAAACTGGGCTCAGATTTCTGCTTAACACCATGTACACAAGTAAGATTAAAATGGATTAAAAACCTCAATATCAGACCTGAATCCATAAGGTACATTGAAGACAAGATTGGAAAAACCCTCCACCACATTGATGCTAATGGTATCTTCAAAGATGACACGCCATTGGCCAAGCAAGTGAAAACAGAGATAGAGAAATGGGACTATCTTAAAATAAGAAGGTTCTGCACCTCAAAAGAAACAATGACCAAAATACAAAGGCAGTCAACAGAATGGGAAAGGACATTCACCCAATACCCATCCGACAAGGGGTTGATATCAAGGACATATAAATTACTGGTTGAACTCGACAAGAGGAAAACATCCAACCCCATCACTAAATGGGGCAACCAAATGAACAGAAACTTTCTCAAAGAAGAAATTAGAATGGCTAAAAGGCACATGCGAAAATTTGGTAAATCTACACAATGGAGTACTATGTAGCTGTTACAAAAGATGAAGTCATGAAGTCAAGGGGTACTACATGGAAAGTGTCACGCTAAGTAAAATGAGTCAGAAAGAGAGGGGCAGACTTAGAAAGATTGCATTCATCTGGGGACCATAAAGTAACAAAATAGGGGACTAACACCCAAAAATAGCCGAGATAAGTACCAGGAGGTTTATTCCATGTCTTGGAGGCCAGCCACACACACTAGGGTTAAGGCAGCTCAGATAGGGAAGGGAGCACCAAATAGAGGGTGTTGGAAGGTTCCTCTCAGGATGGGAGATGCCTGTTGAAAATATACTATAGACCGAACATGATTGCCACTCAATGCCTCTTTTGCAAACCACAGCACCCAAAAGGAGAGAGAGAACAGAAGGGAATGCCCTGCCACAGAGGCAGGGTGGGATGGGGAAGACGGGGGTGGGAGGGATACTGGAATTATTGGTGGTGGAGAATGGTGACCGGTGGAGGGATGGGTGTTCACTCATTGTATAACTGAAACCCAAGCACAACAATTTGTAAGTCTACAACTGTACCTCATGGTTTTTCACTAATAAAAATTTAAAAAAATTAAAAAATAACAGTATAAAAACTGTAAAGAATTAGGAATATTCTTAAAGCTCTAATTATTTTTACAATATAGAAGTCTCCATTTCCACATTTATGTAGGTCTCTCTATTGTGCTGACTTCTTGAGTTTTTCTGATATATAAGGGCATAGATGGCAAATAACAGAATTAGTCCAATAATGAGGGAATTCGGTCAGAGATCAACGTGTTCTGATGGTGACTTTTTCAGTCCTGTAATTGCTGAAGACTCAGAAGTGTGAGTGGCCTGTCAGAACAGTGAGATATCGATGGCCGTGTTGGGGATGGAGGTGGTAAGTGGAAAGTTGCTAATATAAAACAACCCTGTCATGCTGACAAACTTCCAAATTCCACTCATCACTGCTAGAGAAAAATGTGAGCCATTATTATTTTGCAATACACAAAGATGAAAAGATGGAAAGAATCATGTTTCTCTGGAAATTAAAGCTAGGAGTAAATAAGTTCTGAGAGAATGCCTGTACATCATATATGATAAAAGGAAATTTGTTGAAAATCTGAGTACTGCAGAGGCTGAGAGGTAGAACAGCAGGTTCCGTGTTTGCCTTGCAAGCGGCCAACCTCAGGTTTGATCCTACATAGCCCATATGGACCTTCTGACCCTCTCACTACTGCCCGGATTGATCCCTGGGGGCTGAACCAGTAATAAGCCCTGAGAACCACCAACTCCTCTCAGGCCCCCAACAAAACAAATAAACCTGAATACCGTGTTTTAATTTAGGTGCTATATAGTCTTGTTACTCTTTTTTTTTTTTTGCTTTTTTTTGGGTCACACCTGGCAATGTACATGGGTTCCTCCTAGCTCTGCACTCAGGAATTACTCCTGGCGGTGCTCAGGGGACCATATGGGATGCTGGGAATCGAACCCGGGTTGGCCGCATGCAAGGCAAATGCCCTACCCACTGTGCTATCTCTCCAGCCCATAGTCTTGTTACTCTTTTTTTGAGGGATTTCGGGGGTTGGGAGGTATGGGGAATACCTAGAGCTAGCTGTACTTAGG
Source organism: Sorex fumeus (assembly GCF_029834395.1). Classification (NCBI taxonomy): domain Eukaryota; kingdom Metazoa; phylum Chordata; class Mammalia; order Eulipotyphla; family Soricidae; genus Sorex; species Sorex fumeus. The sequence goes on along the minus strand of NW_026606067.1, from coordinate 40,139,391 downwards.
GCTTAGGATCCTGGCTTTCTGTTCAAGAACCATTCCTGTTTAATCCTAAGAATGACATGGGGTGCCAAAAATTGAACTAGACACTTGAAAGGCAAATGTCTTGTATTAATATCTCTCTGGACCCCTTGTTAATTTTTAAAGAAATTAATGTACTTAATATTTCGGGCATTTCAATGACTTATATTAGAGGTTTCTTTTGTATGTGACAGACACATTTTATGGATTTTGACAAATGCAAGATAATTTATCTAAATTTCACACAGAGCAGTATCTTTGTCCTAAAACTCCTGTGCTCTTCCATCTCTTTGTTTTGAGCTCTTGGAAATAACAGATATTATAACTTTATCTCCAATTTTTTTACTTTTTCAGTCATCTAAAGAAACTTGTATGTTTTGTAACAAATTCCCCGAGAATTCATGGGAGTATTCAATTATAATTTAATTCATGAGAGCAACATACTGAGATTATCATGCTGAGTGAATTTAGACAGAGGAAAAAAACAGATACAGAATAGTTTCTCATATGTGGGATATAAAAAAAAAACAGCAAAAAAATAAGAAATAGATAAAAGTGAGAGAATCTGAGAGCTGGCCTGCAGAATGACCTGACCACGATAGGGTGTGAGATAAAGGGTAGGATATTGATACAAAGATGGAGGGAAGTAAAGATTGTGGTGATGTTTGAACACTGCAAGCATGAAATCCTATAAATAACAATATTGTAAATCATGGTGCCTAAAATTAAAAAAAATAGTAGTAATGCATATGAGTAGTATGCATTATTTATATACGGTGCAGCATATATGTGTGTATATATGTACAAATACATTCATACATATATACCCATTTTATGCCTAAATTGTTTAAACACAACTTTTTTTTTTCTTTTTGGTTCATACCCGGTGATGCTCTGGGGTTACTACTGGCTCATGCACTCAGGAATCACTCCTGGCGGTGCTCGAGGGACCATATGGGATGCTGGGAATCGAACCTGTATTGGCCATGTTGGCTGCGTGCAAGGCAAACGCCCTATCTGCTGTGCTATTGCTCCAGCCCCTAAACACAACTTTCTAAAATTTTGTATATACTTTAAATTTTTGGTATGTGTCGAAAAGTCTTGTTTTGTGTTTATCAATTATACCACCAATGCTATGATTATAAACTTATTACAATTTTTATAAAATAATATAATGCAAATAATATGTAGGAACATGTGTACTATATAAGCAATATGTAGCACTGTAGCACTGTCCTCCCGTTGTTCATTGATTTGCTTGAGCAGGCACCAGTAACGTCTCCATTGTGAGACTCGTTGTTACTGTTTTTGGCACATCAAACATGCCACAGAGAGCTTACTAGGTTCTGCCTTGCGGGCGGGATACTCTCCATAGCTTGCTGGGCTCTCTGAGAGGGGCAGAGGAATCAAACCCAGGTTGGCCACGAGCAAGGCAAACACCCTACCTGCTGTGAATAAAAAGACATGTATAAACTCTAGAGTGGCTATGGAGAGCCCCAGTGGCTCTCCCTCTTGCCCCCCTTGCTTGGTCGCTTTGGGCTGCTCCCCCAGCCGGGGTGGCCCGTGCCATGGGGTGGACGGAGGAGGAAATGAGGGCCAAGCCAGGTGGTGGTCAGGGGCCGTTTATTCCATTCTCCCCACGTGCCTGTTCCAGTCTCTTTGATCCCCCCATTCTAGTCTCACACTGCCCATCGTTCCCATCTCCTCCTGTCTCTCCCACTCATCCCTCCGTGCTCCATTTTGTAGCCTGGGCTCTCTCTTTCTCTCTCCACACACTGCTTCTGTATTCTTCTTTTACATTCTTCTCTCTCTGTCCCCCTTGCTAGTCTCTCCACGCTCCATCTTGCTGCCCTGATCTCTCTCTCTTTCATCTCTCTCCAACTCTCTCGTCTCTCCCAACTCCCCAGCACTGGCAGTAGACACCACATCCACTCCCATAGCAAAATCTAGGTAAGAAAGCCCTTCCTGACTGCCCATCAGGCTCAAGGTCTGAAACACCACCTAGGGGTGTTCCTCTTCTCCTGAGTCCAATGACTTAATTAACATCTTAATTAACATATTATTTCTGCTTCGTAATATTAGTTATTTTGTATGGACACAGTAAGAGATACATTGAGTTTGTAGGGCCACTCCTTGGGGACATCTTGCTACAGACTCAGGCTATAGTGCTCAGGCCATATTAATCTTTCCTTACCATAGCAGGGTTCAAATCTAGTTATTACTTTTAGGATCATGGCAGAATTTGTCCATGACCAAGATCTTAACTTACAGCTAATCATTATGGCACCTTGGCCAGGCCCATGTCCATGCCAAGGTAGTACGTAACTCACACACAGCTTTCCCTGGGTCCATCCAGTACCTCACTGGCACCCTGCTTTTAGGGGTGCTAGGAAGTGAGGGCCTGCTCGAGCAAATCGACGATCAATGGAAGGGCCTTTACCTTTACCTTTACCTTTAGGAAGTGAGGGCAAATGTGGCTTAAGTTGAGCAAACAGATGTCCAGGAGGAAAATATCATTCAGAGTCAATTAACTCCCAAGTTAAGGAAGCATAGCACTGTCTGTCTTCTTGTGTCCATACAAAAAGGACATTGCTCTGAATTAACTATGCAAAGGACTTATGAAGAAGAGAGAAGCAATATTTACAAGTCCACAGAGAACAAAGACAGAGGTTACAAATAAACACAGAGGAATTGGGGCACTGTGATGGGTACAATCCAATAAACCTAAGTTCCCTGCACCAAGGCAGAAAGGACAAACCAATGTTATCCTACAAAGATACATATATACTTAATTACATTTTGTGTTAATAGACAAATATTAAAATGTTAATAAATTGATGAGGCATGATTTTGTAGCTTATGGAATTAAATACTTTTGTGAAAAAGATTTGGATATACTTTCTACCTTGGACACTTATTTCTCTCTGCCAAAACCTAGGATGGGATTGTTTGCTCCTACTACTTAGATTTATAACTCTGAAAGTGAATGCTAGTTGGTAAATTCAAGTAAAATGAGATTTTCAAAATATCATTGACTGTCGATCAATATACAACTCAAACAGATAGGAACTGTGCACTGACTTAACCTCTTATCAAAAATAAAAATTACTAAGATGTCTAGAGAAAGATATATAGATCTGTATATGAGGACCAAAATCATGTAAAAGAAATTTAACATAACAAACATATGTGCCACCCAAAATAAACAGTGAAATAAATGGCACATGAAAATTTAGTTAAGCACTATATTTAAACTCCAGAAGAGAAGGAGCTGCATGCATAACTAGAACAGATTATGTTTTTAAAAGGAAAATTATAGTGATAGATAAAGAAAAGTTGGAATAAACCCCTAAGTAGATAAAGATGGTCATTGATAAAATAGATTCAAGAGTTAGTTAGGTTGAAAATTCCCCCAGGGAATTACAGTAAAAGGATAAAGGGAATAAGTACAAAAGTACAATGAAACAATACAGTGGATAGAAATAATAGGTATCTTTTGAATTCCAAACTTTGAATTCCCAAGCCCTTCCTTCCTCTCCCTAAATGAGTCATATTAAAGCACAATTAGGCATTTTCAGCCACAGTTGGAACCTCCAACATAATGCCATGAGAACCCAGGAAAGTCGTTAAAAGTATAAATATAAGAAACAAATTCAAACATCTTAGAATGATGTAGCAGAGCCTATGAGGACCCAAGTATACATGGACACAGGCAAGAAGATCTAAAGAGTGAAATTAAGCAATTTTGGGGGGAAATAGTGCATCCATTAATAATGATCGAAAAAGCATTCCTAATGAGATGAACAACAGATGGTGTTGGGGCTTCACTTGGCAGAGGAAGTAAAGGACATGGATGGCGGTGCATACTGGATTGTCTGGGAAAGAATTAAATGATGAGAATGGCACTCCTGTGGATAATGAAGGTAGCAGAATGAACTGATTATACGCAGGGAATTGAGTGCTTCCTTATAAACAAAAGAAAACTTCATAGTTAATGAACATACTTGTAAATGTAGAAATATTAAACATGATAAATGTTAAAATCAATGCATCCATATTTTATATGTGTAATATAGACATGTGTGAAGTATATGTAATATGTGTACATACTTTCATAAGTATAAATCTATTATAAAGCATAAGTTGAAATTATGTTATATTTTCCTAGTTGTGTTAACTAGAGGGATCCAAAGACAAAAACTACACTCCAGTAATGAACATCTAGTTCAAAGAAATAGAACTCTTTAAATAAATGAAAAACAGTCCGATTGAGGCACTCAAGGTTAAAATAAAAATGGTACTTCTTTTTGTGTTGGATTCTAAGAAACTACTCAAAAGACTGGTGGGATTGTGCCAGAGTTAATGGAACCAAGGTGCAACTTTTTACTGTGGTCAGATCTGTGATAAATAAAATTAAACTGCGTGAAAATCAAAGATTTCACAGCGAGGAGAGTGTTTGAATTGCAGGTAGCTGGCCCTAACTTGATTCCTGGCACCACATTTAGTCCCCCAGGGGGCAATTCCTGAACAAAGTACCATCAGTAAGCTCTGAGCACAACTAGAAGTGCACTCAAAACAAAACACACACGTAAAAAGTAGTTGCATCATAAATAGTAAAATAAATTATGGATATAAATCCCAATTATTCAGTAAACCGATATTTTAGATATAAATAAATGCATAAACTAAAATGAAAATAAAATTCTTCTCTGCAGTTAAAGTGGACTATATGGCATATTTGGAATCTCAGTATTAATACCACCTTGGTAAATAATTCATTGAAAAAAAGAGCACAGAGATTCAAAAGAGCATAGTTAGAAGGGCTGGTAACAGGGTGTTTGCATGCATTCAAATGCTTATTTTTTATTTAAAAGACGATCTTATATGTGGAGACACAAGCATTATAAGTGACCAACATTATCACCAGTAATAAGAAACACTGAAATTACCAATGGGAAAATCAGTCTTTTGGAATAATACCGTCAAACCAGTGAAAGCATGAAATAATGAAAAAACAACAAAGACACAAATTAAGGGATGGTCTTGAGATACTTGGCACGCAAGGCTCGAGGTGACTAAAGCAAGAAATGTCAAAAAAGACAACTGTTCTAGGATGACATAGGAAGCTTGTCTCCTTGTAATATAGGAAACTATCTGAAATTATTCATTAGATACAGCACTAGGCAAATAGTGGACAAAAAAATGAAGGGCCTCTCTTTAGTTCATGATTGTAGTGCATCAATGTTTAGTTATTGAGTGTGATAGCTGTAATATTTGTGGATAAAAATGTAATCATTTATGGAAAAATGCAGATGTGAGAGTTTATACAAATATCATATTGGATGGTGGGTAAACTTTTTTCTATTATTAGACTTGTCAATAAGTTTGACTTTATTTCAGTGTAAAACATTTCTTTTAAAATTCAAAATTCCTGGGAAACATTTAGATGTAGTTTATTATTCAAAGAGTCAGCGCAGTTATGTCTGTCTATGTATTGTTGCTCTAAAATGATATTGCTAAGCTCAAATTTACCAAATGTTTTCTGCCTTTTATGTTTAAAAGTTTGATATCAGCTTTAAATTTCACATCTGAAGTTCAAAGATTTTAAAATAACAAAAGTACATTTCACTCAGAGAGCATCTGTACTCAACTTGCGTGAAGAATATAGGTTCTAAGAAACATGAAAGTAGTTGCATCCCCCTAGCCCTTAAACTCATTATGATCAGAGAAATGTATTTGTTACAAAAATTATGGTTCAGAAGTAATTCTGTATTCCATTTCTGTTGCTATTAAGACTGTACTAATTCTCAGACTTCTCCCAAAAGCAAATAAAACTTCACTCCACTTAACCTGTAATATACCCAATTCCTACCAAGTATCCCCGTTTACAAGAAATATTTGAAAATTAGCAATTGCTACCAACTCTTAATATCAATTCCAGTATCAAAGTTTTTTCTTGATATCCTGAACACTTCTATTTTCAATTGAATTTTTCTGAGCTCAACTATATTCATGTATCTGAGACTTTTGCTTTTATCTCAATTTTTCTGCATCCCAAGAATGAGAATCTGCTTTAGAATAAAAAAGTTGATTGGGACTATGAAACTTATTTATTTATTTATTTTATTTTCTCATATTTATTTATTGAATTGCTGTGGGAAAAGTTACAAAGCTTCCAGGTTTCAGGTTTTCATTTATTTATTTGGTCACCCAGGAAGTTGAAGTCTATGGACTACAACTCTAATTTCCTGTCTCCTGGTTTTATTTAGGGTTTAGCAAAGAGACCAGTAATAAATAATCATTGGGTTCTGTAATAGAAAGACTGTGTTAATTTTTTTCTATCACTCTAGCTGGTTACAATGTCACAACTGCTATCAGGCTGCCCACTCTACAGCTTCTATTTGATAATTGTTATATGCTGCTCCCTCTTTTTCTCTACTTGTCCCTTCCTACTTAGAACTAGTCATGGCATAGTTAACTATCCGCCTCTTTTTACTTCTCACTGTTGAAATAATCATGAGGTTGGAGCAATAGCAGATCAGGTAGGACACGTGCCTTGCACGTGGTCAATCTGGGCTTGATTCCCAGCACACCGTATATTCCTGCAGGCACTGCCAGGAGTAATTCCTGAGTACAGAACCAGTAGAAATCACTGAGCATCTCCTGGGGTGACCCAATAAGCCAAAAAAAAAAAAGAGAGAAATAATTATTATCAAAATATATATCAAGATATGTTCTAATCGGCTTCATCATATAAAACATCTATGGCATTTAGTTGGAATACCTGTAATTTAGAAGGAGTGACAGAAACTTGGAAAAATGATCTGTAAGAATTTGAGAAACTGAAATCTGTTCAGAATTATTGGAGATAGAGAAAAATTTGTTAAAGTCATTTTGCTTAAAGTATGCATCTCAGATTATCTTCACATCTTCTGGAAAACAAACTAGACTGTAGATTGAATCCCAAAATCAAAACTGTCCTGACCAAAAACTGGAAACGAGAGAGAAGTACTGGGTGAGTGAATGACAGATCTGTGTCACCCTCGGTAAAACCAACCTGCACTCCCCAGGAAACAGAGAAATGACTGTACTTTCTGTGGACTTTGGACAATAGGATTCCCACCTATGTTCACTCAGTTTAAGACCCTTGATGAATAGTCCTTCAAAGTGATTTCTGAAGCTTTTTTTCTCTTTTGTCCAAGGACTTCAGACTGGCAGCTCATGAAGGCTGATCTTTAGTTCCAGGAATTACTGTTATCAGCTTCTAGCTTCCACTCCTAGGTTCACTATGAACTGGCTTCTTGAAGAGACATAAAATTGGGGTGTCACCATTAGAGCTAAGTGACTCCTAATATATAGCTTGTATCTTTCGTAGCCCTGAAAAATTGTTCCTACAGAAGTCCAGACCATTATTTTTATATAAAATCTGCCCACCATATCTACACGTATGATATATCAAAGACTATGATTGCTTGAATAAAAAATATACATGCTCCCCTTGTTATTTTTCTTGTTGTTGATGCATCAATTATTCTTATATAAAATAATAGTGTTATTGTCTCGCTGTTTTGATCTGTTTTTAGATCTACTAAGGAAGGAATTCTTTTTTGTGGAATATTAAAAAGCCCACACAACTTAATTTTAATACCAAGTTGTTTAACTGTATAGTGCATCTATGCCTAGAGAGAGAGAGAGAGAGAGAGAGAGAGAGAGAGAGAGAGAGAGAGAAACATTACTGATGGACTCTAGAGTAAAAATGATTCTAGTTTAAAATCCTGATACTTATTCTTGGTCATGTTTCACCACATCTACATCATTCTATTTTTTTCCTTTCTTTTTTTGCGGGGGGAGTCATTCTTGATGATGCTCAGGGGTTACTCCTGGTTCTACACTCAGGAATCACTATTGGCAATGCTCAGGAGACAATATGGGATGCCGGGGATCAAACTCTGGTTGGCAGCATGCAAGGCAAATGCCCTCCCCTCTAGATTATCGCTCTGGCACCATATCTGCACCATCCTTAAATAAAGCCCTATAATATGCTTGATTATATATGCCAATAAACCTGAGATAATTAGGATCAACTTCTAGAGATTGGGAAGTGGTTCATACTACTCATATTTCCAAAGATAGCTGATAACAGTTAAAAAAATTCTAGAAAAACAAATATGGTAGGCAAACTTTCCAACACTATTATCTGAACTTAAGGGGACTCTGATTCAGTATATATAAAAAGTTAAATGGGCAAAATCAGTAATTAGCTGATATTCACACATATATGATCAAGCCCTGTCCAAGGTTCTGAGTGAGGATTTTTTATACTGAAAGCTTATACTACTATACTAAAAGTAGGACTATCCTTATAAATTTCACAGTTATAATGTGTTTAATTAATTCTAATCCATAAACCACAATGATTGCTTTTATTTCTAAAAATTAACACATTTCCTTATAATTGTGTCCTGTCTTATTTGTGATAAATATTATTGTGAACAACTCATGCATTTTATGTGTTTATAAGAAAACACTAAAATCAACTATCTGCATGATAAACGTTATTGCACAAAACAGTGGGGAAAAACATCATTATCCTATTTTTAACATTATTTTAAATATAACACCTCACTCAAACTACTCAGTTTGTTAAAATAACTTTAACAAGTGTTTTCCAGTCACCAATTGTTCTGAGACAGATTTCAGTTGGGAAATAGAAATATATTATTCTTTATTTTAAAAGTGATTAAATAGAAACACATTTATTTTATCATCTTTTCAATTTAAACATATCTGTTTGTAATTTTCTACAAGCAATAAAAATGACCATAATCATGGCAATACTTTATATTACATGATCCCTTAGAAACCAAAATCACAAAATCACAAATCATCCTGTTATTCGTCAATTGCCTCGAGCAGGCCCCAGTAATGTCTCCTTCATCCTAGTCCTGAGATTATATTCAAGGCTCTTTAGGAGAATGAGACCCATCATTGTTACTGGTATTTGGCATACTGGGTACACCCCAGGGAGTTTGCCAGACTCTGCCGTGTGGGCAGGCTACATTCGGTAGCCTGCCAGTTTGTACAAAGTAGGAATGAGATAATAAGATGTCATAATAGGATGTCGCGTGGATGCAAATGCGGCTGCGCGCTTCCAGGAGCTGGTTTTTATAGTCTCTGAGTCTTGGCCGTTGATGGGATTACCCTTAGAAACCATGGGAATTTAAACAGGTGAATTCTTTACACTTTGTCTTCTAATCTTTCTTCTAACCTTTATACATGTGGGCCAACTTGTTAATCAACACTTTCATGATGTAGACACCTAACATACTGTGAAGTAAATTGATGAAATTGTTCGATACGGATGTTGTTTCATAATATAATATATGACTTCATGCATATGTAATCATATATATCACTCTATGATTCCCTTAATTATTTGAGACATTAGACGTATTTCTATCAAACCAGACCTATAGGTTTTCAGTGGGGTGTGAGGAAAGACATTTTATAGTGTACCTAGCGACTGTCAGCTTGCTAACAGCATGTTAGTGATCAGAATACAATAGGTCAGAATAGTTAGTTGAACTGATTAACTGATTAACTAAATCCAAACTTAATCTGATATTTTACGATCTGGTGTATTTTAGACAACCAATAATAGAGAGTGTCATTTACCAACCTCACGGCAAACCCTGGCAAGCTACTTGTGACATATTTGATACGCCAAACACAGTAACAACAAGTCTCACAATGTTACTGGGCCCGCTCGAGCAAATTGATGAACAACGGGAGGACAGTGGCAGTGACAAATATAGCCATGATCAAATTGTGGGACTTGGAAGATAGCAAAAGTCAAAGCAAACAAAACACTCCTGAGGGCTTCTTCATTCCCACTTTGAGGACATAGGTTTATTATTTTCTCTAGTTCCACTTTACTCAATTGATAATCAGTTTAGGAAGCTCTTCATCTATGGGATTTGAAAAGCATGAATCTCCACAGAGAATAATCCTAAATGTATTCAGTTATTTTTTTTAGACTTCTCCAAAGCATTTATTTTGTTATGCTTTGTTGTCATGTCAAGAGAAAAACAGACAAGATAAAATGTGAATAATTAAGCCGCTGGTTCTGGACACAAAAACACAGCCTTCATGTTGAATTTCACAGTTACTAGATCTCAATTTAACAGTATGTAAAGACCCTTCTTTAGAACTCAGATGCTGAGACTGGAGGCAGAAATTTGATTCTGCCTAGGGCTTTTATCCCTTTACAGGTAGCTTAACGACTTTAGTTTTTTGGCTATGTGGTCCAACAAGGCTGACAAACTGCACCAGAGTACGAGAAGCATCTTAGGCGATGATGTGTAAAGACGGGGGGATTTTTTAGTCAATTGCGGGAATTAGGCTTTAATGCTTTCTACTAAAAGACTTCATACCACAGATAGCTGATTGCTATCCAATGAATCTTGGCAGCAACAAAACTACTGAAGCTGAAATCAGGAACTTTGTTAAGCAGATTTTCAAGAATGGACAAAATGCTTCATTTGTAAAGCAGCTTTTCAAAAAAAATATTGTTCTAGTGCAAAATACTGTTCTTTTTCTAATCTCTCAGTTTGCTTAACTCATAGTCTTTAACATAAATACCTTCCAAAACCACCACTTAAAAAGCCCCAGGAAACATATAAATTCCCCCTCATCAAAAATTATAAATATACACATATAATTATATATACACATACATGTATCTCTATCTATGTACATGCATGTATAATTATAGTCCCAAACATGTTATGAGATGTAAATGGTCACGCCATTTTACAGACATAAGAAAGACAGAAATACCTTACCTTTATTTGGAAGTTCTAGAGGGTTACAGGCCCCACTTTTGGCTTTATCTTTTGATGAAGAGATGAGTTTTCCAACAAGAGATGCTGAGACAGGCTGCACTAAGAGAGACGTGAGGTTTGTTCGGTTTTTCCTGAAGCTTCCATCTGTATTCCCAACAAAAAGAAACAAAAGCCTTAGTATATAACACTTGAAATGCGGGTATGTTTTTCTTTTTCCATTATAAGTAGTAGATCAATTAAAACTGGTAAATTTAAGCTTGCTGGTCTGTTTCCTAACTATTGACTTATTAAAAATGATTTACAGTACTTCATAGTAAAATTCCATCCAACTATGAGTTTGCATGTTAATAATGGTGGGCTGTATATATAATTTCAATGATTTTCACCCATAAAACTCCATTGAAATGTCAAGAAAATACAATAGAGGCATTCATTCACAGTAGCCAAGAAAACAGAAGAGACAATAGCAGCAAGACTGCAAAAGTTGACACTTCTGCATATTCAAATAAATATTAACTTATGCAATAAACACAGAAGACCAAAATTTCAAAGTATGAAAGGAAAACCTAAGTAGGGAAGCAGAGATAAGTGGTTTATGCCAAAGAACCCAGAAGGCTTAGGCATGGAATGAGCAGCTTACTATTAAAGCAGGACTAAAAGGGATGAACTAGCAGGATTTGATGAAATCTTGCCTGACGGAGGTTTCTCTCTCTAAATTCTACTCACTCAATTATGTGAACAGCATCTGTTATACTCTCCTTCCTTCACTCCCTTTCACAGAAAACTGAAGGTGAGCCATTGAATAAGAGATACCACAAAGGGTTTAGGATGAGTTCTATACTTTGACAGCATGGTACTATGATTGCTAGGAGTATTTTGATAGTTTATTCTCTTGGTGTCCAGAATCCTTGTTACCAGCAGAAGAAACGGTGGTAAATATGACTAACTCAATGGGAAAAATACAAAAGGATTGAAAATCTGGAAATCCACCAGTAAAACAATATCACCAAGGTATCTTATTTAGAGCATATTTATCAGTAAATTCTATCCATCCTCAGAACTTAAAACGATTTAGTTTTGCCATTTATAAGCAAACCTTCTTAGCCAAGGGCATCCCTAAGAGATGCACATATAGCAGACCTTGAGAGAAAGAATAGAAGGTCAGGAGACTGGAGAGAGGCCTAGAAGAAGGCAAACACAAAAGGCATACCAAATTCATGCTAATGTGGAAAAAAGAGTGTTATCAAGAACACCAAATGGTTAGTACTTAACACTTTTTTTGGTTTAGGAAAAAAATCAATTACTATGTAAAATAAAAAATGTCTCAAAAGAGAGCAAATGGTTGTTTGAGAATCAATGCTATCACAGTATAGAGAGGATTTCTGTTTTTTTAGTCACAGTGATACAGAGAATGGCATATCAACAAAAAAGTGATATCATTCTTTTGGTTAATATGAATAAAGTTAGAGGTGAGAAATCATGGAGACTTGTGAAAGAAAAATAAACCTTTATCTTCTGTAAAGGTAGGTCAATATAATGGATTAAACTGAAAGAGGAATTGAACTCTGAATTATGCTATTGAGAGACATTGTGGTAAGTATAAAAGGCAGGTAATGCCTAAAAGTGCTGGAAGCAATTAATTACTTGATTTTGGCAGATAAAAAGAAGAGAGAAAGGACAAAGGAAAAACGGGAGAAGTGACACACCGATTTCCCCAATTATTCAAAGTTAGAGTGATCTTATAAAACCTTTCAAAGCCAAACTGGAAAACCGGAAAAGGAGTGATAGCGGTAGGGCTTTTTTCTTGTGCAAGGCCAGCCCAGTGGAGCTGAGTTCACTTCCTCCGCTCCTCTTGGAGAGCCTGGCAAGCTACCGAGAGTATCTCGCCCACACGGCAAAGCCTGGCAAGCTACCCATGACGTATCCAGTATGCCAAAGATAGTAACAACAAGCCTCAACGTGGAGATGTTACTGGTGCCCACTCGAGCAAATCCGTTAACAACAGGAGGACAGTGCTACAGTGCTACATGCAGTAAGATGGTTTTAGTATTTCCAGACATCCAAATTAATTATATGAAGGAGAACACAAGAATATGGAATAGCATGAACATATATTCAAAACAGAAATGATATCATAAGTTCACAACCTATACAAACTCCAAGAAACCAGCTTGCCGGGGCCTCTTCTCATTGCGTAAGTTTATCCTTCCTCTACAAGGACTACTACAAAACAAATTATGGGCATTTTCTTTTTCACCTCTTCTGAAAATGAAATTCCTCTCTGCATTCCATTAAACAGTGAGTGCAACTAGTAATATAGGCTTTTTATTACAGTGAAGTGGTATAGTACAAACATTTGACATATCAGAACATAAAATGGGTGTGTATCAATAAGTTTTGTAGAAATATTTGGCTTCTATATTCATCTATAATTCTGAATGGTACTGGAAATAAATAAAAATGAGGGAAGAAAAGAAGCAGGGTAGCACAAGGAAGAGAACACCCTGTATGCAGGATGAAGAACATGGAGGAAGGATACTAAATTGTGCTTAAGGAAAGCTCAAACATATTTAGTTAATCTATTTTTACCACGTTGGAAGAAAGGAATTGCACAAAGGCATGATTCTATCACACAACCAATAATGTTTGCGAACACAGCGCTATATTTTTCTGAACTTTTATTAGGAAAAATAATTGCCAAAGGTTATCTCAGATTTTAATTTGATAGCACTGCAGGGGGTACAGAACTTGACAATACTAGTATCCAGGCTCCAGGAGGCAGATTATAAATGAGAAAATATGTTGTAAAAATGTTTCCTTAATTTATCATCTGGAAAACCAACAGGCTAAAAAAAATGATATTTAGCTTCGGCCTGTGGCCGCTTGGAAAAGTGTGCCTTTGAAGGAAAAAAACAATAAAGTTTTAAGCTCAGGATCAGTTTTGCTACATAAACACTGGTCTAGCACCAGAAGTGAGTAACATGTTTTACATGCATATGGCTACATTTGACCAGACAGTAGCATTCTGCTTCTTAGTAATTTGAGAAGAAAGACTACGATTTGCAGAGCCCAGAACAAAATAAGAATTGAACCTCTTATTCAAAAAGTATGAAGGTAATAACGTGGCAGTAACAGCATTATGTCAGGTGCAGCTGCCTGGGTTCTACTGAAAGGGGGTCCTGAGAGACAGGATGGGTCGCCTACCAGGGGACCCAGTCCTGCGCGCAGTTCATGAGGGCTTGGTAATTACCATGACCTCGGTGGTAAACTGAAGGGGATTTCCAGATCAAAATGAAATTCGTCTCTGCTATAAAAAGATCATCCTGAATGGGGATTCATTCCTGCTTCAGGCTTCCGTGTGGGTCACAGTGATTGATATCTTAAAGCACAGACACTTTGCCAAAAGATAGCAACAGGGAAACTCTGTTATAATGATCTCACTTTGTTCTTCTCAGCAAGGCTTTTCTCCTTCAGTCATTACCTTCGTAACTTTCAATGTATGTGGGGAAATGAAATAGTATTTTATGTGAAATCTGCCAAACACAGTAACAAGAAGTCTCAAAATGGAGGCGATACTGGGCCCGCTCGAGCAAAATGGATGAACCATGGGAGGACAGTGTTTGTGTGTTTGTGAAATATGCAATCTGCTATTTCAACATCTGTTAGGTACTTACAAGACAGGACACGAGATGAAAATGTGTAAGTACTACATGGCTTCAACTTTTCCCTAATTCAAATTTGAGACCATTAACTTGACTTTCAAGTTACAGTGTCAGCCATTCTATCTCCAATATTATTTCCTAACACCCCACTCATGGATTTTATCACTGAAAAACATCCCCTGACAAAATGTGGGATGACATCCTTCATTTCAGCTGAAGCCATTCCCTCTACTGCATTAATTTTTGCTGCACACTTTGAAGGGACGTCTTTCAAAACCCAACTCTCATTTGTATAAGAAACTTTCTCTGACACTTTAGGAACTATAAAATACATCTGTGCATATTTTTGTGGTAGTGTTTTCCATTTTGTTTTCTACGATTTTAAATTTATAGTATCACTATTTATCCCCTCTAAACTTTAGGTCACTTGAGGAATCAAGTTTTTTACATCATTACTGAACACACAGGGCCTAGAGTACTGCCAGATATATAACAGGAACTCAATAATTAATGGAGGAAACAGAAAGAATTACCAGTTCTTAAAAAAAATAGTTTCATTGTTTCTATCCTGTTGGTTTTCTGTATGCTCAGAAAACAAAGCAAATAAATCACCAGATATAATTCTATTAATGTTCATACATCATATATTTATAATTTATGTCTAATTATAAATTGGAACAACTCTTCAGGCTGTGTAATCCCATCAACGGCCAAGACCCAGAGACTATAAAACCCAGCTCCTGGAAGAGAACAACGTAGACTCTCCTGACTCCACATCTGGCTGTCCTCACCAGGGCCTCTTGGAGGAAGGCAGGTTGAATTTCCCTCCCCACCCTGAGCAGAGCCCTGGCAGCTGAAGACCTCCAGAACCAGCCACAGCCATGCTTAAAACCACTCTCCACATGTTTGTATGAGCCTCGTGCATGAAGGAACTGGCAGAGGAACCCAGGCATGCAGGACCCAGGGCTGAGATCTCCAAGCCTGCTCCGATCGGGACTGGGCTCCTCCACCCAGATCCCCCATCTTCCAGTATGTAGGCGTTACACCCACCAACTGCCCCCCCCCCCCCAGCGCCATGTAATCCCATCAAAAGCCAAGATCCAGAGACTATAAAACCCAGCACCCTGAAGCATGTGGCCGCATTTGTGGCCACACAACATCGTAAAACTCTCCGTGGCATATTAAATATTCCAAAACCAGTAAGGATGATGGGTCTCATTTTCCTGACCCTGAAAGAGCCTCCAATGTGGCACTTTCTAAAATCTCAGGGCTAAGACAAAGGAGACTTTACTGGTGCCTACTCAAGGAAAATGATGAACAACAGGATGATAGTTCGATACAGTGATCTCTAATTAATTACCTCCAAATGGACATATTAAATTGACTTTAAAATCCATCCACTCCTATCAAATCATTTTAAAACTTCCTGTTCCAGATTAAAAATTATTTCTCTAAATAAAATAATATTTTATGGTATAGTTATGTGATAATTAAAAAGTTTAATACATTCATTTCCTATGTAGGATGCTTTGCTGAACATAAAATACACTTAAAACTTAAATATGAATAAACCCTAATTCGTAACTAAAATATTGAAATATTTCTTTTTTTGCATTGCATGAGTATTAATGCTTGGATTAAACCTAGAAGTATTTAGAGATTACTTCTGGCTCTGTATCTTATCTGCTGTATCACATTCTAGCCACAACATGCAATGAGAAAACATTAAGTACTTTATTCTTTTTTTTTATCTTCAGCTTAGTGAAGATTTTACAAACAACTTCTGAGTGCATATATTAATTAAAGCAGACTTTATTTTATAGAGAGACCAAGAATAGTTTCTGGGCAAAAGTTTTCTTTTCCTTTTTGGGTCACACCCAGAATTCCATAGAGGTTACTCCTGGCTCATGCACTCAGGAATTACTCCTGGAAGTGCTCAGGGGACCATGTGGGATGCTGGGAATCGAACCCGGGTCAGTCGTGTGCAAGGCAAATGCCTTACCCTCTGCTATCACTCCAGTCCCAAGGTTTTTTTAAAATAACAATTTACTGAATATGAGTGACAAATTTAACAAAATAAAACACATGTATCATTTTCTTTAAGGCAGAAATTTAAAAAAATACATTCATGAATTATAAATTTCTACTAGACATCGCCTAAAAATCAGATAGAATATGTACCTTGATGCAAATAGGACCATCCAGAAAATACTTGAAAATACATTATATTTTAGCTTTCTGGCTTTTAGATTGACACATTTATATACTGCCTAATAGATTTCTATGCTTATTAAACACTAGTAGGCACAACTTTTAATTTTAGTGTTTAGTTTTCTTTCATGTACATTTTGTTATTCAGATAAAAGTCTAATTTACCCATGACAAAAATAGTGGGCATCTTTAATAAAGTATAGCATTCATATAATAGGGCAGAGAAATATGATGTATAGAAACATAAATTTGAATAGACCATTTACTCACTCTTTTAAATGTAGCATGTAATACTACTGTGATAATTAATTTTTGTAGCTCTACTACAACTGAACTACCACATGGTGACATTGAAAAGTCTGTATTATATGGTCTTGGAGTTAACGAATTTAAAACTGTATTTATTCAGAAGATTAGAGTTGAACTATAGTTGGTTATAGTTGAGGAAATAATGCTAAAATGCTTCAGATATGTTCTAACCGTATGTGTCCGATTGGCTTTGTGTTATGCTTTACAAATTGATGTTGAAACATGTTATTTATACATTCAAGGGAAATCATGAGTTATATATTATTATATATAGCAGTGCATGTGTATGTGTGTGTATGTGTGAAGATGAGTGTGTGAATGTGTGTGTGTGTGTGTGTGTGTGTGTGAAAACTGAATTGTTTTTAAGTCATTTGAAAAGTTTGTCCATAGGATCAAAGCAGTGCTGGGTAGAATGCTTTCCTTGTACATAGCAGACTTTAGTTTGATCCCAGCACTATATCCAGTCTCCCAAGCCACACCAGAAGTAATCCCTGAACATTATTACAAGTGTCCCAAAGTAAAAGAAAAAAAGTGAAAAAGAAGAAGAAATGAAAAGTTAGGGCAAGGGTCAACTATCAGAGTATTGGAAAAATAAACTTTTAGCTAGTAAAAATCTCACATATTGGGATTTCCAGAATTAAGGGAGGAAATAAGAGAAGGTTAAAAACAAGGTACTGGCCTTGTGTTGATTGTTGACAATAATTTGTTACCACTATAAAGTGTGGCTAGTAGAATATCAGAACTCAGGATTATAATTAAACTCTTGACATCTGACTTAGGGTATGTGTATATGTGTGTATTGTGTATGTGTGTGTTTGTGTGTAAATATGAGATTCATGTTGCATAATGTAATTATAGGCTCTAAAGATTATTTCTACTCAATGCATAGCCTTGGACAAGAACTTTATCATGACCTGGGAACTCATTAGACTTCAGAATCGTAGGCCCTCGTTCAGACTCATGACTCTGAATCAGTGGCTTAATACAATCATTGGTGGTTCATATACACAATAGATATGCACTGTCCTGAATTGCCATATTTTCCACATCTATCTATCTATCTATCTATCTATCTATCTATCTATCTATCTATATTCATAGTGAATAATGTTTTCAAAACTTTTTTTTAAATGGCTGTCTCCAGTGGAAACAAGGGACAGGAGGAATGGTCCATGGTGGGAAGCTTGCCACAAGTGGTGATGATGAGGAGAGAGCTGCTAGGATAGAGAAAGGGCCACTATAACCACGATAGTTGGAAATGATCACTTTTTGCTGATAGCATATAAACATGATAACCTTTCAGTACCTGTATTGGAAACCATAATGCCAAAAAGGAGGGAGAGGGGGGAGAGAGTAAAAAAGGGAGAGAGGGAAGGAGGGAGGGAGGGAGGGAGGGAGAGAGAGAGAGTGATGACAGACAGACAGAGAGATAGAGAAATATAAGAGATATAGAGAGAAAGAAAGAGGCACTTAGGGAGGGAAACTGGGGACACTAGTGAAGGGACAGGCGGTGGATAACTGAAACCCAATCATGAACAACTTTATAACTGTGTATCTTAGGGTGATTCAACATTTTTGGGGGTCACACCCAGCTGATGCTCAGGGGTTACTCCTGCCTCTGCACTCAGGAATCACTCCTGGTGGTGCTTCGGGGACCATATGGGATGCTGGGTATCGAACCCGGGTCGGCCACGTGCAAGGCAAACACCCTACCCGCTGTGCTATTGCTCCAGCCCTGATTCAACATATTTTTAAAATAAATAAAATAACTGACTTTCTTTAGGGTCAGAGAGACACTCTGGCACTTGCCTTGAATACAGGCATCACATATGGTCTCCCGAACATAGAGACAGGATTAGTCCCTGAAAACTCCTGGGTGTGGTCCAATATTCACCCACCACCAACAGAAAATAAAAATAAAATAATGGTCTCTAAATCAACAAGCAGTTCAAAGCAGGCACCAAGTCAATACATATAACATCACAAATAAATAAAAAACAAACACAGACATTTCTTTTCACTTTTGTTCTTTCCTCAAAGATAAATTTGGTGATTCACTGATCAAAATTATTTAACAGATTTTAAATCAGTAATTAACAAATATTATAATAGATGACTGATTTGACTCTTTATTTTTTTACTCTGTAAGTGTTAAAATTCACTCTAGTAAAGGACTGGCATAAGCTGAAAGATAAATACTTTATACTTGCCAGAGAACCAGAGTCACACAGCTTAAAAAGCTGGTATTTTAAAAACTCATTTTGTGCTTCACTTATTAAAATAAAACCTCAAATATCAAATGAACAAGCTGATATCAGTGATATTATCCCAGAATATTTTATTTGACTTTCTCCAGAAGACTGCCACTTTGACAGAAATCAGATCATTAAATAACTGGCACAAGTGGTTTTTCATTTTTATTTTAACCCACTAAATTTATAGTTATATCTCTGAAACGGCCACAGCACTGACTTGGATAGTCATTTTGTTGTCCTTGTAAATACAGCTGATTCTATATTATTTCAGTATCTTATAACCCACTGGATATGAATACCACTATTTTCCCTCAAGTTAGTCAAATCCAGTACTGTGATGCTTAGGTTATTATTAAAACTAAAATGTTTAATTTACAATTTTCTGTATACTCTTCTAAGCTGTTCTTTTTACACACTTACAGGGAGATATTAAAGGACACAGAGACTTTATGACATATTTATTTAATATTCAAGTGTCTATAAAAATGAGATTTAAAACAGAGAAAAAATATTATCCAAGTAATCAAAAAGTAAAATCAGAATCTTTTTTCTTTTTTTCAATGTAAGGAAAAGTCAGTAATCTTTAAAATATACCATGCATTTCCTGCTACTCCTACACAAACATACATAAAGTGAAGTATAGGTCTAAAATCAGTCTGGTGCCAATTTACCTAACTTCATTGTTGTTTTACTATGGGGCCTTAATTCTCAAATCTATCCCATATAGGCCCTTGTTGACACATTTAGGGGACACTATTCTCTTCTAGCTTCCTTCTTATTTTCAGCTTGCTGACCTGACTGCAACCTTCTAGTGTTCATTCACTGTGGCAATCCTTGGTTTAGTACACTGCGTACTACGAGCTCAGTGAATATTTTTGGATGAATGACATACTAAAGTTCAAATGAAAAATTTTGTTTTGGCTAACCATAAGCTTAAAACTCATGACTCATGATATGGAACTTATAATCATAAAATGCTAAAAATAAAGACACAGATGGTCTCATCTCCTCATTTCACTGCTCCTCTCTTCCTGAATGCTCCTTAGTACATATCGCAATATTTTACAGCAAGGCAGATATATTATGATAACTCAGGAGAGCAGATTATGGAGAGTGTATCTTTATTTTAAAAATTATTTGTAGTTAACACATCAGAAAAATGATTAATATTCAAAACATAATAAGTACTCAGAAAGGTTTAAAAATAAAAGTCCACAAAGCTATGAAAAATGGGGAGAAGAAATGAACAAACAAGTCCCTGAAAAGGACAGACAGATGGCCAATAGGCACACAAAAAAGTGCTAATCACCACTTACTATCAGAATCATCAAAATCAAAATGACAATGAGGTGTCATCTCATGCTAATGAGACTGGCTGTATAAGAACACTAGGAAACAACCTTTATTGGTGGAACACAGTGAAAAAGGAACTCTCATCCTCTGCTTAGAGAAGTGCTGTCTGGTTCAATCCCAGTGGAAAACAGCATGAAGAACTCTCATAAAATTAAGAATTAGAGCTAGCCTACTCAGATGGAACTGGAGGATGTCATTATTTTAAATCGTGTGAGTGAGAACAAAGAAGGACACATATCCGGTGATCTTGTCAGGTGAAATATCAGAGGGGAGATCTAAAGTAGCCTCGGACCTAGATTACGAAATAAGAAGGAAAAGAGAGGGGATACATTCAGGGGGTACAGAAAAAGAAGATGGCAGGACGTAACAGGGGCAGTTTCAGGAGCCTGGGGCACACTGGTAAAATAAAACTTAAAAATGTGCCTGTCAATAAGGTAGACTGGGGACGGAGAGGGGACCTGAGGCACGAGTGGATGGCGGCTGACACTGGTGGTGGGACTGTTGTAGGAACACTGCGTTCCTGAAACTATGCTATAAATGTTTGAAATTTATGGTAACAATAAATCAAGACATTTTACTGGAAGCTCTTAATTATTACCAATGTGTTGATGTTTATACCAATCTATTTAAACGTGAACTTCAATTCCTTTTCCTTGTGTTTGGGATGTTCACCCCTGTGTTCAACACTGTCTCCCAGTGTATTGAGTTTCACTCCTGATGGTGCATAGAGGACCAGGTGAGCCGTTAGAGATAGAATCTGGATCAGACACAGGCAAGGCACATGAGACTCGTTGTTACTGTATTTGGCATATCGAATATGCCACGGGGAGCTTGCCAGGCTCTGCCATGTGGGCGAGATACTCTCGGTAGCTTGCTGGGCTCTCCGAGAGGGGTGGAGGAATTGAACTCGGGTTGGCCATGTTGACTGTGTGTAAGGCAAACGCCCTATCCACTGCGCTATCGCTCCAGCCCATGGTAAATTATTATTATTTTTAAAACTTTTATTAGTTAAACACCATGAGGTCCAGTTGTAGACTTACAAATTTTTGTGCTTGGGTTTCAGTTATACAATGATCGAGTACCCATCCCTCCACCAGTGCCCATTCTCCACCACCAATGATCCCAGTGGCCCTCCCCCCCACCTCCCCCACCTCTATGGCAGCGCATTCCCTTTTGCTATCTCTTTCCTTTAGGGTGTTGTGGTTTGCGATAGAGTTATTGAGTGGCCATCGAGTTTGGTCTATAGTCTACTTTCAGCGCACATCTCCCATCCCGAGCGATTTCTCCAAACACCCTTTATTTGTTGCTCCCTTCTAGGTGAAATTATTTTAAGCACACTCTCTTAGATATAAATCTCCATCACTAATCACTTCCAATAGATTTGCTTGAATAAATGTGCTTTTGTGACATATATCCTTAGAATTTGTTCAAAACTTTAAAAATAATTGTAATAATAATTTTTGTTGATATTATGCAGAATATAGCCACACTTTTTTATAATACTGTCAGTTAAAATCTAATGTGTCCCATATTTGCTTAAATTATTATGAACAGAACTATAAGTCTAAACTTCATTAATACCTTAGGTGTTTCCTAATGGTTTTAAAACACATTGATATAATTGAATCAAAGAAAATGTCTATTCCTATTTTAATGATAATTTGAATTATCATTAAAAATGTTTTCTAAAGAATTTTTTGATAATACTACTCTTTCTACCCAGTAAACAAAATTTACTTTGTCACAAGGTTTTAGCTCACTGAGGTTATATTAAAATTTTTTAACGCTAAGTGAAAATTTGAGTCTGAAATAGCAGTGGTACATTCAGATAGTGACAGGACTTAAATTCCAGATCAAAGAAAGAATTGTTTATATGAGAACGAATTCCCTATCCAAAGGACTCTAAATATTTAACTTACATTTTATTCGATAGCACAGCGGGTAGGGCGTTCGCCTTACACGCGGCCAACACGGCCGACCCGAGTTCGATTCCTCCGCCCCTCTCGGAGAGCCCGGCAAGCTGCCGAGAGTATTCGATATGCCAGACACAGTAACAACAAAGTCTCCAATGGAGACGTTACTGGGCCCGCTCGAGCAAATCGACGATCAACGGGAGGGCCTTTACCTTTACCTTTACCTTTATTCATCATTTGTCTTCCCGAAGATTATTTCATTCCTAAAGCATACAAGAACATGATTTTTTAAAAATAGCCATTAACTATATCATATGGAAAATAAACTAAAAGAAAGATAACATATCTAGTCTGTACTTTACTTCAAGAAGTGCAGTTTGTTTGGAATAATTGGCCATCTGCACATAACATATCAACAGGAACAAAGAGATCCTCTTTAGAGATATTCCTCTGAGAAGTTTCCCATTTCAAACTTGAAAGCTTCTGAACAAAGGGATAATTTGTAAAGTTTCTGGTTGTAGAAAAAATGTAGCTTTAAAAACAATTTTTTGAGGACTTCAAATAAACTGTGAATGTGTTTTCTTTGCATTTTTATTGTTGTTAAAGTATACAAAAATACTCTAAAATAAAATTTATACTGAATTATACTGTGAATAAAATATTTTATGAAGATTATTGAATACAAGCATAAACATTTTATCTATGAATTGAGCTGTTATATTTCTGATCATCTAAGTGCATAATTAGTCTCTGTTCCCCTGACATAGAGATTTGGTTAATTGAAATTTCACATATTATAAATTTTTTCCACTCCAGAGTTTCTTGCATGTTTTCTATATTTTAAAATGGAGAATTCAATAACAAGTAAGAACCCTGGCCTAAATTGCAGAGAAAAATCTTTAGTTAGCCCTCTGCCTTTAACTGAGCAGCAACTGTGGGATTTTTTTCCTTTCTCTTTGCGACTTTCCATTGATCAAATATGCAGTATTTAAGGTTTTCCATATTTAACATTTTAATTATGAACTTGTCCATGACTAATCATTTAAATAGATTCAATTTTAAAATATGTTTCGAAAGGCTGTGTGTACTTCATAATGTTGGCAGAGCTTGAAGATTGCCTTCTTCATCTTGATGTTGAAATCATATATACATGCAAAAATATCACTTTAGTATTTTGCTGATTGATGGCATACAATGGTATAAAATGCAGTTAAAGAAAAAAAGGATTTATTTTAATGCTAACATTAAAAAAATATCATAATACAGCAAGTCAGGAAATTTCATCAATATTTATCTGTAAACAGAACTCCAGTCAAAATTTTCATATTATTAATTTCCCATCTGCTAATACATAGAAATTTCATTTGTTTGTACCTATATGTTCATTGCAGCACTGTGCACGATTGCCAAAATGTGGAAACAACCCAAGTGCCTGAGAACAGACGACTGGTTAAAAAAACTTTGTTACTTCTACACAATGAAATCTATGCAGCTGTTAGGAGAGATGAAATCATGAAATTTTCTTATAAATGGATAGACATGGAGAGTATCGTGCTAAGTGAAATGAGTCAGAAAGAGAGGGACAGACATAGAAGGACTGCACTCATTGTGGAGTATAAAACAACATAACATGAGGCTGACACATAAGGACTGTAGATACACAGGACAGATAGATTGCTCCATAGCTGGAAGCCTGCCTCATGAGCAAAGGGGAGAAGGCAGCTGGAATAGAGAAGGGATCACTAAGAAAAAGGTGGCTGGGAGAATTGGTCAGGATGGGAGATGTGTACAGAAAGCAGATAAAGGAACAAACATGGTAGCATCTCAGGGTCTGTATTTCAAACCATAATGCCCCAAAGTAGAGAGAGATTATGGGGAATCATATCTCCCATGAAGGCAGAGAGAGGGTGGGAAAAGGGGGTTACACCAGGGGTTTTGGTGATGGGGAATGTGCACTGGTGGAGGGATGGGTGTTTCGTCATTGTGTGATTGTACCCCAAACATGTAAGCTTTTAACTATATCCCATAGTGATTCAATAGAATAGAAAAAATGAATGCCATTTGGCAGTTTGTTTTAGATATAGATATTTTGTAAGCATTTTGTAAATTTGAACCCAAACTCACATGAAAAATGAAATAAAGATAATGCTTTTATTTCTTTTTTTATAACTTAAGTAACATTTTCTCTCTGCATTTTGAATGGCTATTTCACGGCATAATATTCCTTCTTTGAAGTCATAGCAAAGACTGGCATTGTGAGAAATATAGGTGTTCTCAGTACAGCCTAGTTACAATGGTCAGCTAAGAAGCTCATCCATAAAGAACAACAACAAAAGAAAAAAAAAACAGAACAATTTCTCTTAGCTGTGTGAAGGACTTCAAACCAGCATACAGTCATTTCTACATGATGATGGAGCTAAACACAATTTTATTATTCACATTGTACTAGTTATCTCTTCAGCTCCTTAGTTTAGTCTTCATATCACTCCAATGATAAATTATGCCTGGTATTAGTTGATTATATATACACAAAATGTTTGGTTTCCAAAAATTAGCCTGTACCATGTATAATTCTTAGAAGAGGCGGATAATGGATCATATCTTAAAGAACTAGGAAACAAAATCTATAAGAGCACAATTATATCTCTATCTGAGGTCTTAAATAGTTTTGCTTATATTCAGTTTGGGGGACTTTTATTTATTTGTTTGAACCAAAACCAGCTATAACAAGTGATCATTCCTTGTTCTGTACTCAGGGATCACTCATGACTGTGTTCAGGGAACCATAGGCAGTACCAGGGATTTGAACCTGGGTCAGGCAATTCCAAGGCAAGCACCATATCTGGTGTACTATCTGTTTGGATCCTCAACTATATTTGTGGCAGTAGGGTTGGGTTGGAAACAGAGAGGCTACAGAAATACTGCAGTGATAAAAAAAAAATCAGAATGAATGGTTTCATTAAGGAAGGAACTTTAGGATATCCTCCAAGTCCACAATGACAGCCAGGATTTGTGAAATGATTTGGTAGACCTAAACTAAGAATAGGAAACAGAAGTAAAAGAGAACCATACATCTAAAGGGCTAGTGATGAATTCAGTGGAAACAAACAAAGACATTTGCTCATAAATGAGTACAAGCTCCTTGACTGGTCCCCAATAAGTATCTTAGAACATTGCTCCAAAAAGTAAGTTTTCTTTACTGCTCATAGAGAAGAAAGAGAAATTTTACAGCAAAATTTTGCATTCTAAAAGACAATACTAGATCTGTCCTTTTTAGCAGAATCTAATGTCACATATTTTTGGTTCTGACACAAATTTTTACATACTGAAGTTTCAAACTGTTAAAAATGTGTATGAGAAAAGTAATCATAGACAACATCAACATGATTAGAAGAGATGGTAGGATGGTCAAGTTCTGAAAAGGGAATATCATGTGTCAGGTTTAACTGTGAACTACAGTCAACTGTAGTAAATTGAAGCCAGAATTATAGCAAGTATTAATCGTGTTTGACTTTGGAAAAGGATATGGAGAATATAAGTACTGAGTACTTTTTCTGGATGTTTAGCAGAGAATGGGTACCATGAAAATAAATATTAGAAATACTGATGAGAGCAGAATGAGAAGAAAGAACACAATTGAAACAAAACTAAGAGTTCAAAGGTGCCAGGCATAGTTCATGGTGTTTAGCAGATATCCACTCATTATAATTCGATACTTTTTATGTAACTAAACAACTTTTTTTTTTATTTTCAATATACAGAAATGACTAAAATTCAGACAATTTTAAATGCAAGTCACCTGCCTGGTCAGCAACAGAATCTCAGACATCACTTCTTCTAGAGTCCAAAATTAAGGCTCTGGTATTGGTATTATTAGAAACTATTAAAACTTATTTGTAAGAAATAATATTTTCAATGCTCACTTTGGCAGTAGCACTGTCCTCCCATTGTTCATTGGTTTGCTCAAGCAGGCACCAGTAACATCTCCATTGTGAGACTTGTTGTTACTGATTTTGGCATATTGAATATGCCACAGGGAGCTTGCCAGGCTCTGCAGTGCGGGAGGGATACTCTCGGAAGCTTGCCAGGCTCTCTGAGAGGGACAGAGAATTTGAATTCAGGTCGGCCGCATGCAAGGCAAATGCCCTACCCACTGTGCTATCACTCCAGCCCCACTGTGGCAGTACATATACTAAAATTGCAATGATATAGAGAATATTATCATGACCTCTCCTCTGCAGAAAGTTAACATGCAAATTTGTGAGTTGGTCCATATGTTTTCCGCTAAAAACACCTGAATATAAAAAAAATACTTGCAGGAATGAGAATGCTTCTGAATATAGATAGTTACAGACTGATTTGAAAAGCCAGGCAAGATGATGTGGCTGAAAACCTGGCAACCCAGGTTAAAACAGTGACGATGAGATAACATAGTAGGCAATTAAGGTTTTAACACTGTGTTTGGAGACAAAAACAGTATTCCATTAATAAAACAAATTTGTTAGGAAAACATAGTCCTGAGTAACCATTTATTTTTACTGAAAAATCGCAAGGATAATATCCTTACAAGTGAAATATAAAATACTCACTTGCATAGGTTAAAAGTAACCCAAAATTTGTTCTCTGAACATTTTGTGAATACTACATGATGGCACTCCTAAAACTGCAGTCATAAAAGGAGGACAAAAGCTGCCAAATACCTAGCCCAGAGCAAGGCTTCAGGATTAATGACAGTGCCTATAAAGCGCTTTGAGCTCTACAGAAGAATAGGTACAATATAAATGAGCCACATTATTCCAGTGACAAAAACTATCCATATGCTGTCCAAGAGAACTGAGAAAAAAAAAATCCGATCTCTGGACGCTCCTCCTGGCGGCGCGTATTGTTCAGTTATCGCTTCCATTCATTCCTGAGGTTCTCATGAAAAAGGTAAATAAACATATCTGCTTGATGCCCAACTTGTGGAGTTCTCTGAGGCATACACATCAGATAGATAATAGGAGACTCTGTGCTTACTTTTTCATAATTCTTTTGTTACACAATGAACTAAAAAATAACACACTTGCGAGTTTGCAGCAAAGAAAATTGTAGATCATATGGATGTAATATGCTATTTTTAGTCTGCGTCATGTTAAAGTCAAGTTACTAACGAAGACATCAGCAACTTTCTGCTTGCATTTCTGACTTATTCGAGCTCTTTAATATTTCAGAATCATCGCACATTTCAAAGAATTCCTGTTTCAAAGGAAATATTAATGATATTCTGTCTTAAAGGTATCATATTGATCAATTGATCAAACAAATGCAAACTGTACAGCTGAAAAATTCAAATTGAGTAATCATAATCAGTAATTCTAAAAACATTAGCTAATGTTCCATCAATATCATATAAAATATAAAATATAGTCATCAAAATGTTTACTGATGGAAAACAGAATTTTAGTAATACAGTAATCACAAATTATATGATTTGTGATTTCATAAATCTTTCATAAATCTACTTCTATGTTGGTCTTATATGTTTGGAATTTTATCGAGATGAGGAAAGTTCAGCAGGGAAACAAAAATGTACAAAAAAACTAAAAGGAGCCAGTTAGCCTTCTTCCAGATATGTCTACGGCCATAATATCTGTAAGATTCAGACAAATTTTAGCTGCAAGATAAAATCAAGTTACATACAATTTTGTCAGCAGAACAAAATATCAAATATTCACTTCAGTGGGTAGAAACCCTAAGTTACGAGAGATGACTTAACCCCCCATCACTGGTTTCAGTTCCTAAATTAAAATACATATACATGTTAATCCACACATACATATGTACGCACTTATGTATATGCATATATACGTACTTATTTAGAATTATTTTATCCTAAACATAACTCAGAGAAGAATAATATATTTTTTCAAAATTTATAGATGAATTACTGGAAAAAGTATAACTAGAATACTGCGTCTTAGTACATAATTAAACATCAAATTATAAAATAATTGTAAGGGTAAAATAAGACATACATTACAAGTCTACATTTGTCCTTCAGGGTGTAGGGATTTCAAAATTAATTTTTAATTCCCTAAAAAATAATACACTCTTGTCATTACAAAAGGGACACAGAAAGCCTAAGGTTATTTAGTTCTGACATTCACTCAGTTGCTGCTATCACCAGTTTCTTTTTCAGAAAGCATATTATTAGTAGAGCAAAACTTAGACAAAATCGCTTTTTATACGCACTGTTATTATTTAATTGTATCTTATTTACATATCCTAGTATGCTCTGTTCTTATATTTTCTCTGTACAACAGTGAGAACAAAGGCAATTATTTGGTAAATTCTAAAATTTTATGTAGCAATAGAAAACTCAGTAAATCTTTATGCACATCTTCATCACATAGGTGAGACTTTCATCAAGGTTATTATGGATTAAAATATTTTGGGGGTCAGAAACTATAAGAACATTAATTAAATACATACCAATCTATTGTACTCTAAAGCAGCCAAACTCACTTTCACTACCATTAGAAGTGCAGTTTCAAAAGGGGGTGGGGCAACAGTTCAGAGGGTTCAGGCAGTGGGTTAGAGTTAAATCCCAGACACCCCATCTGGTCCCCTAAGTACCACAGGAGTGATCCTTGAGCACAGAGTCACGGAAAAGCCCCGAGCACAGCCAATTGCGGCTCAAAAACAAAAACAAACACAGAAAGAATTACAGATGATAATCATATCTCTCCTTAAAGGTGCTGGTGGGAATGCCGACTGGTTCAGCCCTTTTGGAAAACAGTATGGATGATTCTCAAAAAACTAGAAATTGAGCTCCCATTTGACCCAGCAGTTCAACTCCTGGGAATATATCCCAGAGAGGCAAAAATGTATAATTGAAGTGACATCTGCACTTGTTCGTTCATTGCAGCAGTCTTTACAATAGCCAGAATCTGGAAAAACCCTGAGTGCCCAAGAACAGATGACTGGTTAAAGAAAGTTTGGTACATCTACACAATGGAGTACTATGCAGCTGTTAGAAAAGATGAAGTCATGAAATTTACATACAAGTGGTACAACATGGAAAGTATCATGCTAAGCGAAATGAGTCAGAAAGAGAGGGATAGACATAGAAAGATTGCATTCATCTGGGGGATATAAAGTAACAAAATATGAGATTAATACCCAAGAATAGCTGAGATCAGCACCAGGAGGATTACTCCATAGTTTAGAGGCCAGCCGGGCATTCTAGGGGAAAGGGCAGCTCAGATAGAGAAGGGAGCACCAAACAAAGGGTGTTGGGAGGATCCTTCCAGGATGGGAGAAGCATGCTGAAAGCAGACTATAGACCGAACATGATTGCCACTCAATGTCTCTTTTTCAAACCACAGCACCCAAAAGAGAGAGAACAAAAGGAAATGCCCTGCCACAGAGGCAGGGTGGGATGGGGATATTGCGGGGGTTGGGAGGGATACTGGGATCATTGTGGTAGAGAATGGGCACTGGTGGAGGGATTGGTACTCGATCATTTTGTAACTGAAATCCAAACACAAAAATTTCTAAGTCTACAACTGGACCTCATGGTGTTTCACTAATAAAAATTAAAAAAAACACACACCATATTTATGAAGATCCAGAATTAATTAAGAACAAAGTTATTTTAGAAAACAAAAGGAGCCACAGATCAGGGGGCTGGAGAGACAGTACAAAGGGAAAGGCACTTGCCTTACACATGGCCAATTTAGGTTGGTTCAATGCCAAACACCCCATGTTTCTTGCGTCCTGCCAGGAGTGATCCCTACGAACAGAGCCAGTGGTATGCCCTGAGCACAGCTGGCTAAGCCTCTCCCCCAGATAAAAGTAAAGTGAACAACAATAATAACGAAAATGTCACAGATCATAAAATAATATATCAGGACATTTAAAAGATCTTGGTCATATTTTAAGAATAATACAATCATTTGGTTTTCCCTTCTCCCAGAGGCAAGGGGGGGTGGGGAAGAATCGGATCTAACTGAACCCATCTGACTCCATTTCTTGTGTTTATCATGGCACCTCCCAAAGTAGAGAGATAACTCCAAATACTTTGAGTGAGGGAAGAAGAAACATAAATAAAAAAAATATGACTATAAATAAATAAAATCAGACATATACAGATGTGCATATCACATACCATTATTTGTGCAAAAATTATGAAAAATAAATGCTAAAAGTTGTGCATATTTTATCTGATATGGGATAATGAAAGTCCATTTATAATATATCAGAAAATGGATTGGAAAAAGAGAAATATGTTAGCAAGCTGCTGCCGTTGCTCGAATGAATATTTATATTGACTTTGATAAGAGTGAAAAAAGAAGAGATAGAACAAAGAGAAGAATTTAGAACTTTTTGGGAAATAGAATCCATAAGACTAACAAAAAAGTATAATCAGAGAATGTTAGAAGGCCAGAAAAGTTTGCATTGAGAGTGCTCTATAAATGCTCTTTTCTTTTCTACACGGTTGGCTCTGGTATGAATGCCCTAGCCACACTCCACTAATTATCTGCTTAGATATTTTTATTCATTCTTTCCAAGTAGAAATGACCTGAACTGACGGGCTTTCTATTTTATCAAACAATAAACAGTAATAGGTGACCTGATACTGGTTTTGCTCTTCTGAAATGGAGTGTGAGATTCTTGAGGCAATGAATAGTTTTATACTGAAGTGTACAATACTTTGACTAATAAAAATATATAGTTTAAATGATTTTCATGATTGAATGTCTGTCATATTCCAGCTATGTGCTAAATATACAGTGACGACACAGATATTCAGACTACCTGGCATTATTAAAATAATCACCAAACAAATGAATATGTAGTTTCTAGAAATATAAATTGTAAAAACAGGGTTGTGAATTTGGTCATCATGAATATATTCCATGTCTAAACAAGAATTATTTTCATAGTAAAGAAGCATCCAAATATAAAATGTTAGCAAAATATAGATTTCATTTTTGGGCCCACTGCCTCTATTATTCTATGGAGTTTCTATATATAAGATATTTAAATATACAACAAAAACATTAATTATCAAAATATTTCATGTAAAATAATTTAATTGTTAATATGTAAATAAAAGTATGATAATATATCTATGCTTATGAAACTTATACTTCATGTATGTAATTATTCATACATAGTTTGTAAGTATATTAATATTATAGCATGAAAGTTATTGACTCTATCAAGTACAGACGGAAGTAAGCGGAATGTTTCTAGTTTTTTTCTGTTGTTTGTTTGTTTTCTTTTTGGGCCACCTCTGGCAGTATTCAGAGCTTACTTCTGGCTCTGCACTCTGGAATCACTCCTGGCAATGAGCAGGGGACCATATTGGATGTAGGGGATCAGACTCATTTAATTTGTTCTTATGTGAGAAGAATGTTATAGAAATACTCAAAGTTTATTTTTTAAAGTTCATTGAAAAATAACAAAAACATTGATTATTCTCAAGAACAGGAAGTTTCATATTTTAAGAATATTTTTGCAATGGAATAATGAGATACCAAATGGAGAAAGCAAATAATTTCAAATTATGAATGCTGCGTTAGTTCTTACCCATCAGTGCTGAAGGTTGTACATGAGTTTACTTGGAACAAAATTTTCATATATTAAGATAAACTTTAGTGTATATAAATTTATCTATGTTAGGCCAGCAATTGAGTCAATAAATATTGAAAGTGTAGCGAATCATCGAACAAAGATATCATTGTTTCAGAAAGGATGAAAAGAAAGAAACTCTTTTCTATACCTACAAATAATGAAAGATGGGATTATCTATAGGAATTCGACTATTTAAGAAATTAAGTTATTGGACTTTTTGCACCGTTCATTAGTTATAGTGTAAAGATAAATGTAAGTAAAACAAGTAATTATTTTCAATGCACATAGAGAAAGATGCACACTATCTTTTCTATTATCTAATTTATACAATTTGTATTTATGAATTTCTTCTCTTTGAAAATATGTTTACTTAAAAAAGTAATATCTTCATGCCCAATTTTAATCCATAGATGTTGTCCTCAGAGATTTTCTCTCAGTTTTAGTGAGAGCACTGAAGCCTGATTTCATCTGGTGTCTAATTTAAGTTTGATATCTATGTTCTGTTTTAAAGACATGTGCAGTGTATTTCCCTTTGGATAAAGACAACTATTAACCAGTCAACCCTTCAATTAAGCCCAGGTGAATTTACGACAGACTAGTGTAACTATTAGTACAGTGGAGGCAAACAGAGCACAGAGTAATCCTTTTTTATTCCACTTTTCTTGTATGATACTGACCTTGGTTTAATTCCCAGCACCTACATATGGTTGCCAATGCACCACTAGGTGTGATCCCAGAAGACAGCCAGGATTAACACCAGAGTACCATCAGGTGTTGTCCTAAACCTAAATTAGACAAAAGCAATCAACACTCTCAATTATGCTTACTGAAAGATAAATTTTGGTTTTGGTCACATGGAAAATGGCGTAGTGCTCACTAATGAAACCTGGTGGTTCTCAGGAAACCATATGTGATACCAGGGATTTGAAATGAAGCCCGTTCCATACCCAACAAACACCTTACCTACTGAATGTTCTCTCTGATCTCTAAAATGATATTTTTTTAACTTGAGAAAACTATGCAATGAATTATATATGTACAGCTATATAATAGGGTAAAACTTCTTTATGTCTTGGAAATCTCTCCAACAGGCAAGCTCACAATGTACATCACATCCTCACTTCATATTTATTGAACATTGAAATATTGTTCTCTCTTCTACCTTTGTAGAGAGAATTTTCAAACTGGGAGGGAATATTTTTTCTTCCCTGCTTGTCTTCCAGGGGATTTAATTTTAATTATATTTCTCCAGCAAGAGGCAGCCTAGTATAAGGACTTTATTTGCAACTTAAAACAGGTAAATTAACTGAAGTCAGGGTACTGAATTGTATGGAAGGACATAAAATTTAATGCAGTTTAGTCGATTTGTTTATTTATTTATTTCACAAAATTATTTATTTCACAAAACATCTGGTACAAGAACACATTTAAGGTTTTCTCAATTAATAATTTGTTTTTATACTTTCTTCTCTAAAGATTTCTTTAATTAAATTATAAATAAAGGTAAAGTTTTACCTTTTAAATTATAAATAGCTCAAAACATTTTTATGACCTTATAACCCTAAAAGGAACATGCCATGATTTTCGTGTCTTTTTATTTATTCCTAGATTGCTGGAATACCCATCTTAAAATCAATTTTCAAATAATTTTGCTAAGAAGAAATATAAGTGACCCCTTCATTGTAAGACTCAGAAACAGGGTTAAAAGCATGGACGCATGCTCTAAATTCTTTCTCACAACCTGTAACGAGGTGCAGCCTTTCTCTCTGACCTTATTTCCTATCACTTTCTTTATCCTGGCCTGACATTTTGCAGTAAGTCAGAGCAGAAAACATTCTCCAGTGTTTGCATTCGCCATCTCAAACATCACTTAATCACTTAAATATAAAAATGCTTTATTTCATATCCTATTAGTCATTCCCTTATTTCCTTCTTTTTATGTTTTTTTTCTCTTCCTTTATTATATCTTCTCTATCCAAGATGCAAAGAATATGATTAAATAGCATACCTATCCCCTAAAAATGTTAGATTCCTTTACTCTCCTTTACTTTTTTTCATAGTAAAATATCTAACGCACTTGTCACTCTGACAGAAGAAATGAGCCTCTTCATTTAGGGTAGAACAATTGCAGAATTATTTTCAATGTGTGTACTTTTTAATTCTACAATTTTGCAGTTTTGTGCTTCTTCCTAACACAAATATTTCTTTTAAATAAAATATAACAAGAAAGTTAATCCAGGAGACAACAAAAGTTATACCCTCACTTTAATTAAGGATATAAAAGATAGATAAGAATAGCAAACGAAAACTAGTCAATGAATCCCACTATAAACATTCGACCTCACTGGCTACAAATAAATTCTATTAGATAAGAAAAACAAGAAATAGACTTGCTCCGTTTCCTGTCCCTCATAAACTATACTAATGGTCTAATCTTTAGTGTGCAACCTGATTACACATAAGGCACATTAAAATGCAGTTTCAGGGCTGGAATGATAGTACAGCAGGGTATGCTAACCTTCCACTTGCCAATAGGTTTTGATCGCTGGTCCCTCAGAGTTGGTTACCAAGATTGACCCCTAATCAGAGAGCCAGGAATACGCCCTGAGTATGGATGTGGATTTGCTCGAGTGGGCCCAGTAATGTCTCCATCATGAGACTTGTTGTTACTGTGTTTGGCATATCGAATACGTCACAGGTAGCTTGCCAGGCTCTGCTGTGTGGACGAGATACTTTTCGGTAGCTTGCCAGGCTCTCCGAGAACATATATATTAAAATGCAGATTTTTCTAGGGTTCTGTTTCAATACGTCTAAGAATTTATATTTTAACTAATTTCATAGGTAATGATGATGCTTCTGCTTTTTGCAGTCTACTTTGAAAACTGTTATGTAGATAAAGCATAGAAAGCTTTATTTTTGAGGACATGAATCTACCCTAGAATATGGATTATGTGAAAATGATATTTGTGACTCAACTGTATATAGAACTAAGTAGCAACAGTTATAAGAAAGTTCTATGCTATTTCCTTGATATTCTAAAGTATAAATTGCTTTAACATACCAAGAAAATCAAGAAAACCTAAACAATGAAGAAACAAGTCAAATTTTATTCCACTTATATTTCTAAATACACTACATAGAGAATTTCACATTATATACTTATAGTTTTTAAAGAATCATCAGAAAGTTATTACTCCTGAATTTTTTGAACAAAGAATCACATTCTTATGGAATATACCTAGGAAAGCAAATTTACAAGCAATAAACAGCATCATTTAGTATTGTAACAAAGGTATTTCACTTACTTTGCAGGGAGTGTAACCCTGAATGGTGCAAAGGTGATCTGTAGGTCATTGATGGTTATTTCCAGTGAACCAATGGGCAGCTAAACCAAGAGCCTATGAGGGATTACTACTCGGGCCCCACAGTGCCAAGTATTACTAGGGCCATTCCGGGGCCACATTTAAGCAGTGCTTAGGGGTCTCTGATTGCACAAAAATGTGAAAACATTGCATGCACCATTTTGAAAAGTTTGGACAATGACTTCGATGCCATCAAGAGGATCAAGGTATTATATAAAAGCACGCATAAACTGTAGCACTGTCCTCCCGTAGTTTATCGATTTGCTGGAGTGGGCACCAGTAACACCTCACGCCAATTTGTGAGACTTGTTGTTACTGTTTTTGGCATATCAAATACCTCACAGGTTGCTTGCCAGGCTTTACTGTGGGGGCAGGATTCTCTCAGTAGCTTGTCAGGCTCTCCAAGAGGGGCAGAGGAATGGAACCCACGTCTGCCACGTGCAAGGCAAATGCCTTACCTGCTGTGCTATCGTTCTAGCACATGAATAAACATGTTGCATAAAATATTATAACGCAATATTATATATTGTGCTATAATATTAGATTGTGTACTTTATGTACTTAAGTTTTTAGCTGATTTTAATGCTCTTCAAATTCAACGCTTTGGGGACTGGGGTAAAAGTACAGTCGGAAGGGCATTTGACTCACAGGACCAACCCAGGTTTGATCCCCAGCATCCCACATGGTCCACAAGCAAGGCCAGGAGGAAGCATCTACAGATATGACACAAAAACTATAAAATCAAATTCAATACTGAACTTTGTTCTTTAATTTCTTCCTCCAAGACATGGCGTTGGGATACTAAAACCTAAAGGGGTTTTATGAATTTGTATTGTTCAACCAGTTAATATTCACTTCGAGGATAAAGAGGCATAGTAATTTGCAATGCTTTACCAATGTGAACATTAGAAGTTGGATAGACACTGAATTACCATTGAACTAACTGTCTATCTTGAAAAGAAAGTCCTCAAAAGCTGTTAACAACAAGACGTTTTTCAATTTTGAAGTCACGGGTTGTTTGCTTTAACACCATATAAAAATTGATGTTGACCCAAACTCTTTAGAACCTTATCATGTACTAAAGAATATTTTAACCTAAGCAGTCATAAAATGAGCACCAGTTATTTAAAATACCTTATTCTGTCCTAAGACCCTTTCTGTATGAAGAAACTTAATTGTAGGTAACCCAAGGAAATCATTTAACTAATGCAGGGCTTAGGTTTCATTGTGTAATGAAATAATTTTCTATTTGGAAATCTGTCTTCCTATCACATATAAATAAAACACCAGCTCTATCACTGAGATAGTTCCTATTAATGGACAAGGCAATGCTTAATCTATATAAGGAACTTGACTAGATAGCAATTATATTTAATCAGCTTCTTCTATACATTATACTTCTGGTGGTTGACTATCCTAAAGGCACTGATATACACACATTATTTTGTTTTTATTGATTTTTTAGCCACCTTTATTTGCTTGTTTGTTTGTTTGTTTGTTTCATGAAGAGCACAGGGCTTACTCCTGGCTCTGTAGTCCCTATAGAAGGAAGGCAGGTCTGGGGGTTATCTCTGATGCAGGGGATCAAACAGCGTCCGCCACTGGCAAGATGAGCACCAGGACCTCAGTACAATCTCTTTAGTTCCCTTCCTCTTTCTTTCATCTAGTTACTTGTTAAAATTTATGGCTCCGTAAAACGGTATCTAAGCCCCCATGTCTAAGATCATCTTTGGATTTTCATTTCTTTTGGTAATTCATAATGAAATCTTCTGCCTATTAATCTCTTTTGTTCTGTTTTCATTTTAACCAATGGATTATAATATGACATTCTGAGCCTAAAGGGGTTGGGGCAGATACTTTTCTCAGTCACTACCAGTAATCACATAAAAATGTTGATTTCTTTTTTTAATGATAATACAACTCTTAAGTTTCTCAGGAATTACCTGGATGCCGGTGTTTCTGTCTTTATAAGGCTGCGTTAGTGGTGATACTAAGTAACCTGGCTGATCATTTTTCTGTTGTTTATTTTGATGTTTGTTTTCTCACTTGAGTAAATGAAGGTCTGAAATGGTTTCCTATGCCTAAATCTCCATCTGCCTGAATCTATGTCTGTCCATCCTTTCAAAACTAAAGAGGATATTCTTACCAATCCCCCTTCCCTGTTTTTTTTAAACTTTTTCCAAACGGATATTGTCAATGTTATATTAGTTGTGCATGGATCTTGAAGTGCTTAGTATTTCAGCCCTTTAAATTATTCTTTTATATATGAAATGTCCTGGAGCAATAGCACAGAGGGTAGGGCGTTTGCCTTGCACGGGGCCAACCAGGCCAACTGGCGTTCGATTCCTCAGCCCCTCTCAGAGAGCCCGGAAAGCTACCAAGAGTATCTCGCCCGCAAAGCAAAGCCTGGCAAGCTACCCGTGACGTATCCAATATGCTAAGCACAATAACAGGTCTCACAATGTTACTGGGCCAACTCCAGCAAATCGATGAACAACGGGAGGGCAGTGACAGTGAGGGCAAGCTCCCCGTGACGTATTCGATATGCCAGACACAGTAACAACAAAGTCTCCAATGGAGACGTTACTGGGCCCGCTCGAGCAAATCGATGACCAACGGGAGGGCCTTTACTTTACTTTACTTTACTCTATCAGGCCCATTTTAAGAATAATTCTGGACACAAACGCTACCTGAGAGTGACCCATTTACTAAAGAGTTTTCACTCTAGTAAAAAGTGAAATGACTAGATAATGAT
Organism: Sorex fumeus; assembly: GCF_029834395.1. NCBI lineage: Eukaryota > Metazoa > Chordata > Mammalia > Eulipotyphla > Soricidae > Sorex > Sorex fumeus. The sequence goes on along the minus strand of NW_026606067.1, from coordinate 40,101,091 downwards.
TTTCTTCAGGATTCTTCTGAGCATGATCCTGAGAATTAATTTATAATTTTGCCTGCCTGTCAACTTGATTTTTCTTTCTTTGAGCTATGAAACAGAGAATATATAATTGAATTATTAGAATACTTGCCATACTGATTTGCTTCCAGAATAAATTTAATTCAATTTGTCTTCACCATTAAGTGACAGTTTTTAGAACCCTTAACACATGAATCAGAGATGTTCTTGTCCCCAGGAAATTTTTCCCAGAGACAACAGTAGTTGTGAGAACTCACTTTATAGCCAGAACAATTGTGATTGGATCAGCTTAGACAAGGAATAGCTGTTTAAACTGGAATACATAATTCGACTTCTTTGTTGACCTGTGACTCAACATTTTAAAAACTAAAACAATATATGCTACTCTTCAAATATATTAAAGTTTATCCCATTTTGTAGTCCACCTTGATAGGTAGGGTTCTAGTTATCTCACATTTCTCACAACAGAACAACATTCAAATGTCTTTAGCAGGAACTAAAAAACTCTAACAATTCAATCTGAGAGCCTGAAGCTGAAATACTATAGAATCTCTTCATTTCAAAGCAAAATCAAGCCAAGTGGAAAAATAGACCACGCTGCTCTACATCTCTCGCCCTTTCCAATTATCTGCCCTCTCCACTCTGAACATTACTGTCACCGACCTCAATGTTTTTCATCAAAGAACCAATGAGGCTGTTAGGTACCAATAATTTTTAAATTAAGAAAGAAGGCTGGCATGCCCCCTTCTGTGGGTAATGAGAAAATGGTCAACCTAAGCAGGATCACAGAGAATATACATTTTTGCATGCTGCATTTTTCAGAGAGAGAGAGAGAAAAATGGTACTTGCCATTCAATCTCATGAAGTGTTCCATTTTGGGAACATTAGCGTGAAAGAGGTGAATATTTCATATACATTAAAATACAATACAACCACTTATTACTCATTGGGTCCAGTAATCTGACGTAGGCAATAAACTGACAATAGTGAATTATTTTAATTTATCTGAGTAATTTAACAGGTAGCCCAAATGTGAAAACTAGTGTTTCCTAGTAAAAGAAACAGACTTTCTCCTACCCTGAAAGCCACTGATTTTACATCTGATGCCCACCATATCCATTTGTTCAGATTAAAACAAATACAATCTCTCCTAAAGTCATTCTAAAATTCAAGACAATTTTTATTTATATCATCAACATTTTAAAATTTCATTATTTGTTTTGTTTTATATACATCAACTCTCTACTTTTATGATATCTTTAAACTCATTCCATACCAAACCAATGAGGTACTTCTGTGACTTTTTTACAGTCCTATTTTGCCCTTTCAGTCTCAATTTATTTGGTCAAAAAAACCCTATAGTTTCTAAAGAAAATGGGCAAAATGTTGAGTCTTCCAATATATGTGTATTCATCCATTAAGCAGATTAGCACAAAGGACATAGAGTCTACGGGGAGAATTTTTCCATAGTTGGTGTATGGCTTTTTTAATGTGAACTTTTTCTTTATCTCTCTACAGTTTCTGCATATATTTATCTTTTCACAATTTGCCATTATTAAAACCTCAGAGTTATTTTCCTTTGTCATGATTCTATCTAAACATATATCCTACTTATAAAAGATACTGAGTAACAGCTCTATACATCCCTTCAAAAGATGGCTAGAATGTATCATATATGGGCATATATATGTATGCATATGTGTCCATATGTACCTGTAATCTTGTGTTCATAAACCCATTTTTCTCCTTTTTTACCTCCTTTCAGTCAAATTTGCAGTCCCCAAACAGACCTAAGAGAACAGATCAAAAAGTTAAAATATTTCTTACTCTACATTAATGAATATTCAGATGTTTCATCCTGTTTAGCAACTGTTACTACTACGCTCGGTGATTTTTCACAGAAGATGAAACTATGTATCACATACCATAGTTTGCATTTATCCTGTTCAATATCTCTGAAGTTTTTATAGGCTACTGATACTATAATTTCATTTTACATCATTTCTTCATATCTCAATCCCCTAGAAATCTTAAATTATAGTGTCGATGAATTAGAGCTTATGTGGGAGTGTGGAAACTAATGGGTTTATATCTAATATTAATTTTAGATGTGAGATAATTACTAAAGTGGCTTTCTTAAACTCATTATCCTTGTCAGTAAAAGCTAATGTATTCTCCCAATAATAATTGAAAAAAATGGATAAAAAATAAGGCATCATATATTCCAGCTGACTCTATTATGATGATGCATTTTAAATGCAAAAGTTACTATAATAAATTTTCAAGTATAGTTATTGAAGTAAATAATTTATGTCTATTGATTAATGGTGCTAATTATGTCCACTTTCAGAATTACCTAAACATTTATAATTTTCTGCACATGCATAATTGATTAAAGTAGATGCATATTAGTTTTTACTGCTTTGTGTCATAAAAGTAGTTAATATTTGCTATTGAATATTCTAGAAGTCATTATATGTTGAAAGTTTTGGTAGTTGGCTAAAATACGATTTTATATCCTCTGCACTTTGACTATTAGTGTCTGAATGAACACTGTTTAGATGCTTTTCTCATTCAGCTAGATTCTAATTGTAGTTAAATTTATAAAGATTTTCTTTTTATTTAATTTCTTCAAGTTTATGATATTACACTAGTATTATCATGTATGGCTCTAATATACAAACTTACTCTACCCTATGATCACCAAAGTGCCCATGACTATCTTTGCCTTTACACCTGTTTTAATCTGATTTTATTCCTCCCTTTCTCCTTCTCTCTCTGATAATTGGTTCTGTATTCTAATATCAATTGTTTGTTACAATTTTTCAGTTCCATATATGTTATTTTCACTCTCTACGTAATCCACAGATGAATGACATCACTCTGTAATTATAAAGGCTTTATTTCTTAATGTAGCACTGTAGCACTGTCCTCCCATTGTTCATCGATTTGTTCCAGCAGGCACCAGCAACATCTCCATTGTGAGACTTGCTGTTACTGTTTTTCATATATCGAATACGCCACAGGGAGCTTGCCATGCTCTACCATGCAGGTGGGATACTCTCGTTAGCTTTCCAAGAGGGACGGAGGAATAGAACTCGGGTTGGCCGCATGCAAGGCAAATGTCCTACCCGCTGTGCTGTTGCTCCTAATGTATCTTGAAAAACTCTGCTTAGCACTCTGAAGTACAACTTAAAATTAATTTACATTTGCATTTCATATTTTAAATATTTTAAAATTTAAAAGGCCCTCCCGTTGATCATCAGTTTGCTCGAGCGGGCCCAGTAACGTCTCCATTGGAGAGTTTGTTGTTACTGTGTTTGGCATATCGAACACGTCACGGGTAGCTTGCCAGGCCCTGCCATGCGGGCGAGATACTCTCGGTAGCTTGCCGGGCTTTCCGAGAGGGGCAGAGGAATCGAACTCAGGTCGGCCATGTTGGCTGCGTGCAAGGCAAACGCCCTACCGCTGTGCTATCGCTCCAGGATAATATTATGAACTCAGAGAAAATTTTGTAACCTATATTCGTGTACATGTTTCTGTTCAAACTTATCAACCACATACATTGTTCTCCTCAGATTGCAAGCGCATTTGTCACAGTTTTTCCCCCCAGACATCTCATTTAATCTTAAATGACTTCAAAATCATGAAATAATAACTGAGGGAAGAGATTTAGATCAAGGTGTTTTCATGATAGTACTGAGTTTGCTTCATGGGGGTCTAGATATAACTCTATAGAGATAGGAAACCTATGCATCACTGAGAAAATGATACATTATGCTTTTTCTATCTCAGAAATAGAAAGAAAGAGTCTGTCCACCTCAACACCAGTAACTGATTACTGGTGCAACACTCTTAATCATCTTGAACATTTATCTTTATAAATCAACAAAAGCCAAAAATACTTTAAAAAGTTGAGTTTACAACAGTTACCTAGGATTTTTGAAATATATATATACATATATATGGAATTACATTATGACTTTCAAGTATTTTCAAATTAATTAGAACAAAAATGTTTACTTTTTTAACAATGTAATAATATGTACATTGGAGTATTATTATTAAAGACAAAAGAGAAAAGGGTGCTGATGTACATTTTAAATATGTTAAATTGTTTTTTATCCCATTTCTTGGGGCTAGAGAGATAGCACAGTGGGTAGGGTGCTTGAGTTATATGTAGCCAACCTAGATTCAATTCCAGCAAATCATATGGCCCCATCAGCACTGCCTGGAGTGATTCCTGTGTACAGAGCCAGAAGTAATCCCTCACTACCACCAGATGCAGTGCCGAAAAAAGAAATCATTATGTGAACAATCAAATGGAAAATGTCAGCAGTGACTAAAGTGTGCAACAAATCTGAAAAAAGAAAACAATAAGAACATATAAGAAGGCATACGATTTTCAAGAATCCATCTGAATCTATTTTTGAAATAAGTTCCTATTTCATTCATGTTGTTGATACTATTTTCCTCAATTTCCCTCAGCATTAATTGAAAGTCACAAAATTCTTGGTGGTGTATGTGTAGTAGTGGTAGGAGTTGGTGGGGTGGGGAGGGGGCCAGCAACTTTGACTGAAAGCAATATGCACCGGTGTGGAAGGCTAACAAGAATTTATATCTTCTGTTTTCCCTGGTCTTAGAAACTAAATTGCTCAAATTCAAACCGTGTCTCTCTCTATCTCTCTTCTGATGGACCAAACAAAACCATGTCATAGTACACAATGAACCAGAATCAGAGAACTATAGACATTCACTCCATGACCATCACTTTGGGAATCCAAGGATGCTGCTCCTTGTGGTCGATTTTTAATCATCCACTATTGACTTGGAGAAATAAACGTACTCTAACAGACTTTGCTTTATCGTGCAATTTTTCTCACTTTAATTCGCAAGAGCCCACCATCATGGGAATATCCTGATATCTATACAATGCTAATATACTGATATTTATACAATGAAAAATGAAACAAATCATTCATTAATAAACACTCACACCACCATGTCATGACTTTTTCTTCATAATCTGTTTTCTTAATGATAATGGCATCTAATGTAGTATTTAACAATAGCTCATTTGTTGGAACAAATAATTCATGTCTAGGAGATTATCACTATCTAAATGAAAATAAACAAAAGTACAAATCATGTTTGCTTGGCTGATTATTCCTGTAAAACTAACCCATTAAGTGGTTAGCTTGCTAAGAACAAAATTTCAACACAACAAAATACAATTAATTTAACATGCATGTAGAATTTTTTATTATTTATGTGTTTATTTTTGCATGTAGAATTTTTGTGCCATTATTATTATTGCACTGCACTGTCCTCCCATTGTTCTTCAATTTGCTCAAGCGGGCACCAGTAATGTCTCACAACAAATTGTGAGACTTGTTGTTATTGTTTTGGGCATATCAAAAATGTCATGGGGAGCTTGCCAGGCTTTGCTGTGTGGGCAAGCTACTCTAGGTAGCTTGCCGGGCTCTTCGAGAGGGGCGGAGGAATCGAACCCAGGTTGGCTGCGTGCAAAGCAAACGCCATACCCGCTGTGCTATAGCTCCAGCCCATACCAACTATGCAACACTGCAATAAATTATCTAGGTTTATGATAGCCAGATTTTACTTACTTGCCATGATTTCGATAGATGCACACTGCCAGAATCATTAATTCGGACCAGTGATATAGTTCAATGGGCTAAAGCCATCATCAGGACTGCAAAATCTCCCTAGCACACTGGGTGGCCCTGTGGTCCCTACCTCCACCTGACCTGAGTCTCACTTTGGCTCCAGCAGCACTGCTGTGCTGAGTCTGAACACTGAACTCTCAGGCCCACACAACAGAATCAAGTATTATCGAGAATGGTCCCAGGTGCCTCGAGCACTATTTTGAGAGCCCCATGGTCCCCAAATAGAAGAAAGTCATCACTTTCTTACACAACAATATTTAAACTTGTCTTGCTTTTTACACTGTTTTTTTTTTTTGTAAATCTTTCATCATTTACCATTCATTGTAGCATCTTCAGTTTGTTTTGTTCACCCTTCAAGACACAAGTAAACACAGTATAATTTCTGTAGTAACCAATGCTATAAAAACACTGAAGACTGATCATTTATTTGAAAAAGATACATCTTGCCACTACCAAATAAGAAGTCAAGCTCTAAAATATTTCAAGTAAGGAAGCGTGACTTCTCTTTAATAAATCATTTTAATTTTTGCCTCTTTCACCTTTGTTTATATGCCTGACAATTGGCAGAATGACTTTAACGCTGATTAAAAAGTCTTGACTGTTTCTAGGCAGTTGACTTGTCTAATAATTTTAAAGATGAATATTCACGTTAGTCATATATCAATAAAATGCATGGATTAATAAACAATATTTGCTAGGTTACATCATACTGATAAGATGACTTTCTCCTATTTGGGGACCATGGGGCTCTCAAATAGTGCCATTATTACTACAGAACAAAAATAATATAAAGATTAGTTCTGTATACTCTATCAACTTTTTAATTAACAATATACAGTACAGGTTAAATATGGTTTGAATATATGGAAAAACATTAATTCAGAAAGTGAACTTTTCTCGCGTAAAGCAAGACTCAGTCCTTGGGCAAAGTCATGGGCATAGTAAAAATGGTTCTGATATTGAAGCATTTAAAAAAAAGTCATCATTACACTCTAGCAATATTCACTCATCATTTGATTCTGGTCTCTCTGTATGTGGAGTTTTATGCCTAAGCTCTGACTTGTTGGTCAAAAATTTCTTACAATCCAGGGACTGATGCAATAGTACAGCAGGTAGGATATTTACCTTGCATGCCGCTGACCTGGGTCCAATCTTTGGCACCCCATATGATCTACTGAGCCTGTCAAAGTGATGACCAAGTGCAAAGATGTGTAAGCCCTGAACACCTGCCAGTGTGGCCCCCCCAAACAAGACAAAACAAAAATTCTTATATCTTTGGCTAAATAGTCTCCCAGTAACAATGACAACTTTCTGACTACCGAACAAAAACACTTGTTAATTAGTGATCACATACATATTTTAAAAATTGCTAAGAAAGTTAAAATATTCTTTTTTCTGATTTTTGGACAACTTATCATAGACTTTTCAATGGACAGAGTTATATGCCGCTATTGCTATACCTATTTTTTTTCTTTTTGGGTCACACCTGGCAATGCACTGGGGTGACTCCTGGCTTTGCACTCAGGAGTTACTCCTGGCGGTGCTCAGGGGACCATATGGGATGCTGGGAATCGAACCCGGGTTGGCCGCGTGCAAGGCAAACGCTCTACCCGCTGTGCTATCTCTCCAGCCCCAACTATACCTATTTTTTATTAAGTGAAATAGCTTCCCCTAAATTATTATCTGATGATGAATGCTTAGCTTTCTGATTTTTTTTTAACAAATCAGAAGAACACTTAAACTTCTGGCCCCATAAATTTATATTCCACATTCTGGGTCTCCTGCTTCTCTGTTTTAAACCATGTTACATTTTGCAGTAGTCTTACCCTGTCCCTCATAAAATCTCATCTAACCCAGTCCTTTGAGCATTGCTGGAGTTGACTCTGTAGTGTCTCTCTAGTGTCCACTCTGAATTCTAGACTGACATTTCTAAAATACTATTTAATATGTTTTCTGAATATTTTGAGTTTTAGAGTATTTCAGAGTACATTTCCAAAAAAAAATAGTATAGTTTGGTGCTGGAGCGATAGCACAGCGGGTAGGGCATTTGCCTTGCACGTGGTCGACCGGGGTTTGATTCCTCCGCCCCTCTTGAGAGCCTGGCAAGCTACTGAGAGTATCTCACCCTCATGTCAAAGCCTATCAAGCTCCCTGTGATGTATTCAATATGCCAAACACAGTAACAACAAGTCTCACAATGTTACTGGGCCAGCTCGAGCAAATTGATGAACAATGGGAGGACAGTGACAGTGACAGTGACAGCTATTCGTAGATTATCAAATGCTAATATAATATAAATGTATCCCCTGATTTAGAAAAAAAAAACTGACTCTCGTGCCATCTCATCCCAAAGTTCAGACTTATTACACTTTTAGGCCCTCCCGTTGATCGTCGATTTGCTCGAGCGGGCCCAGTAACGTCTCCATTGGAGACTTTGTTGTTACTGTGTCTGGCATATCGAATACTCTCGGTAGCTTGCCGGGCTCTCCGAGATTACACTTTTACTCATAGTTTTTTTTAAATTTTGCTTTCTAGTATAATCCTGGCCCTTCACATTATATCATTATTCTCTCAATTTTCCCTTTGGAAATAAGTTTTATTTTTAAGCTCTGCTGTTTATAGTTATAATCCGGTATTTAAAATTTTTGAAAAATGGTAAATGACTGCGCATAAAGTTTATATCTTGAAAAATATTCCAAAAATAGGAAAACTCGTTTATCTCTATTTGTTTAAAATGTATTCAGCAACTCATGGAAATTTGCTTACTTTATATTAATGAAAACATTGAAATGTATTAAGAAACAAATTTTATAATCCATCTCAAATTATTTGTTAGCATGTTGGGGCTGGGAAGTTGAAATTAACATAAGCATAATTTTGATTAAATAAGGGCAAATTATGTATTGTTAATTAGGTTTTTATATTTATACATTACAAGCAAAAGAGTTATCTTATAGTAAATCCCACTTGAATTTAAATTTAAAATCAACTCTCAAATATGTATTTATTGCAAGAAGATCCAATGATCAGTAGGTAAGAACACAACCTAAACATTCACTAAAATCAAACCACTGGAACTTAATCATGAAACCAATTAGAGAACTTCTGTGATTATTATTCAAAGCAATAGTCACAAATATGATTTGAAGTGAAAATAGAGGAAATTTATGAATTAGTGATATATTAGTCATTTTTGCCAAAAATACTTATCTCAATTCACAAATTTTGCCCTCCCTCTTTCTCTTTTCTTTCTTCTTTCTTAAAAGTAAATTACTAATTCTGAATTTTTCAACTATCCGTATTGCCACAACTATAATATTTGTTAAAGTTCCACACTTAAAATGAGATATCTAAGATTAATATTGTGAAGACACAACACAGATGTTTAGAGTGTAGACTGCATAAACTTGGGGGAAAACTAATGAATTAGATACTATTAAAATAAGCTTCGATAAACAAATTGCTACTGAGTCCTTGGCAGACTACTCTATAAATAGCATTGTAGGTTAAGAATTTCTTAGGACACCTCTTTTAGATCCCTACTAAAACACTAACAACTAACACTGGCAGAAAACCTATTACTAGTCTTTCAAGATCAAACCACTGGAACTTAATCATGAAACCAATTAGAGAACTTCTGTGGTTTATTGGCTGAAAATAAAACAAACCAAATTGACCAATTTATGCATTAAGGTTTAGAATTAGAATCTATACAACCCAGAGGTAACTCTTCTATTGCACTTCTATAACTACTTCTTTTTAAAGAAGAGAGTTTTTCTCACTTTCTTTCTTTGCCTAAGCATCTTTACTCTATATTTATTTGTAGAATATTATTATGACTAAGTTAATGAAAAGGATGAGAGACTCACTTTATGAAAATAATTTTTCTTTGGGTAAATACAAAAGAAATAACGAGAAGGGTCACAGAAGTAGTACATATTAAGATGTTTAATTTAGAACAATATAGTAGAATAGTTTTCTTAGAATCATGTTACAAGAAAATCAAGTAGACTATAAGGTTCTCATTTAAAATGAACGAAGAAATATTATATGGATGACTGGTAGAATCTAAGCATGTGAATAGAGCCTAGGATTAATCAACTATATACTTCTGCTTTCTTCAGTAAAATAAAATAAGCAGCATAATTTAAAACAAAGATCAAAAGACATTTCTAAGAACTGATTGAAACCTTTAATACAAAAAATATCTGATTTTCATTAATTACCAATACACAAGATATATTTTAAAATGGCAAAGTACACGAAGAAAGCAAAGAAAATAACAGAACAGAAAATAGTCTTAAAATGTAAAAAACGTGTAAAATAAAAAATAAAAGACAAAGTGTTCTATGCACATTTAAAGCAGTTGCTGGTGTCATACTATGTAAATTAGTATTCAAAGTATCCAAACAGGTCATTCCTGAATGGAGCAATAATTAAATTATATTTGATAACAAATATATAAAAACTAATAAGCTATAATGAAATTAAAATTATACAGAAAACTCAGTCTGTATTGATTTACTACAAGAGTGCACTTTAAGTACTTACCGAGGTGGTCTTATCTTTTTACTAAACCGAGGATAAATCATCTCATCTTAAAAATTTTTCTTCATAGTAACATAACTTTGTGAAATTAAAAATCGCTGTGCCTTAATCAGAAATGAAATTAATCAAATAGAACTATATACCACAGAGAGGACACAGTCCAAGTCTTGCATATTTTTTCTTATATTAAATTCAAATTTTACTTTTAAAAAAATTGTTTTGGGGCCACATCTGGTGGAAGTAGGGGCTGGAGATACGAAGAATTGGGACTCAAATTTGAGGCATCTGAATGCAAAGATGAGCACTAGACCTTCCTGCTATCTCCCCAGGCCTAAATTCGGATATTAAATCTAAATTTTCCAAGTTGCCAAAAGATTTATTTCCTTCCAACATTTCATCTCATCTCATAGAGACCTAATTCACAAAATATAAGTTACTTCAATAATTTCTTATTTCTTTAATTTCTTGAAAAGTCAGCTCATTCTTAATCAGATGATTTCCCAAGTTTTCCCTTCATGTAACTTTCCTGTTTGTTATTCCTTAGAAATTTCACTCCTCCCTTCACTTGCTATTTCATGCCTTACTCTTTGTTGCATCTCTTCATGCATTACTTGTCTTTATTTTCTTAAAATAACTGCTTAAAATTTTAAAAATATATTTATGTTTCCAGTCTGACCTACAATTCTAGGATATACACCACTCTAGAGCATATATATTTTTCATAAATTGATATATATTTTATCAATTTATATTTATTCAGTTCATGTTATACATCAAGTCTTGTATGATCCTCAGTAGGTATCAAATAAATGTGAATGAACAAAGAAGTACACAGATAATCTGTATCATAAAAATATACCAAAGATAATATTCCTCATAATACTCAGGTTTAAAGTAATTGAGAAAATATTAAATTACAGCTAGTTTCTTTTTGGAAAATAGTATAGACACTTCTCACTTCTCAAACGGCTAAAAGTAGAGCTTTCACAGGTCCTAGCTATTAAACTTCCCGGCATCTACCCCAAGAATCAAATATTCTATTCCAAAAAGATATTTGTCCTCGTATGTTTATTACAGCACTGTTCACATTCCAAAACCATGGAAACAACTCAAGTGCCCAAGAACACATCAACAACAACAACAACAAAAAAAGATGGTGCGTTTACATAATGAACTACTACTCAGCTGTTCATAAGACAGAATCATGCCATTTTCTCCATTATTGGTGGATCTGGAGAGTTCAGTGTCGATTGAAGCAGGTCAGAAGGAGAGAGGTAGTAACAGAGGGTTCTCACTGATGTGTGAAGATATAAAGAAATGCAGTAAAGGAATACAAGAGGGTGGAAGACAACAGATTTATGAACGATCTATAGAACTACAGCAGTTGGGGCCAGGGGTGGGTAAACCGAACCAACGATGGAGGGTTCTCAAACACTGTACCCAGGAAACTATTATTAAGAGTATTGTAAATTACAGTGTTGAAAATTGTAGCACTGTAGCACTTTCCTCCTGTTGTTCATTGATTTGGTCGAGCGGGCACCAGGAATGTCTCCATTGTGAGACTTGTTTCAGTTTTTGGCATATTGAATACATCAGGGGTAGCTTGCCAGGCTTTACCATGCTGGCTGGATACTCTCGGTAGCTTGCCAGGCTCTCCGAGAGGGACAGAGGACTCAAACCTGGGTCAGCCGTGCACAAGGCAAACGCCCTAGCTGCTGTGCTATTGCTCTAGCCCCAAAATCTTCTTTAAGCACCTTGATTTTCAAAGTTACTCATAGTTGGAATTGAACCCGGGTCTTCGCGTGCAAGGCAAACGCATTACAAAATAAGGTTAGGACCATGTGTGTTTGTCTGGTTTGATTGCCAGAAACATGCAGCTTCCCTGGCAATGCCAGATGTTGTCCTGGTGGTCCCTGAGTACCTTCAGGTATGACTTTGGTGGCCCATAGCACTTTTTCGGTAAACTTGGTGGTCCCTGAAACCACAAAGCAAAAGTTATGCTGCACTTGGGTGTTGAAGCATTTGCAGTTGGCTGAATAATCCTGTAGCTGACCCCTAAGTCCCTTGACTATTAATTGGCAATGCTGCCGAACAAAGTAATACTAATACAACATAGTACGTATAGTATACGATTGTTGGAGTGATAAATTAGACAATTATCATCAATGATTTAGTAAAAATTCTGTTAATCCAGGACATAGAAAGTGCTTGGCAAAAGTTCTTATTGTTAATTGCTATTTCTCCAACAAAAACATGCATAAGGAACTGAGTTATTAGGCTCTGGGATGAATTAATATATGAAAAAATTAAAAAGACATTATTAAGGTATTTAATTATACATAAGGAATTATCATGGAGACATTGTATAGATTTTAAGTAACATAAAAAATTTATGGCCATTTCATATTTGCAAAAATATATGGTATGCAAAATAATTCAATTCAGCAAATTAAAGAGGGTAAAGATTTTAAGTAACATAAATAATTTACGGAAAAGTTTCATATTTGCATAAATTATAGAGTATGCATAATAGAGTTCATTTTAGTAAATGAGCATATTTACTTAAAAACAAAAATTATTCTGTTGTTAACTATCCTATTCAAAATTAATTCAGTAGTATATGCCCCTACATTCCAATTTAAAATTATGCAGTTACTTGAACTACATCACAAATTTTATTGCATTAAATGATAAAAACGTCATGTGAAATAACTTTCAATAGAGATAAAATTATAAAGCAAAGCATAGTATTTGTGCAATATGATCACATAAATGAGAAACCAGTGAGTTAACTTATTTTTCAAAATTCGCCTCAACTTGTATTTAAATCTTGAATATATATTTTTAACATATATGTAGTTAAGTCTAAAATGAAACAAATTGTATGAAACCTATATATGTATGAGCCATAGTAAAATTAAGTTTTGAATAAATCTCTGTTTTGGTGATTATTTAGATTGAAATATCACATAATAACTTTGAAAATCCATTTTCTATTTTGTAATCTAATTTGCCTGGCAAATTATAAAAGGTACAATAAAACTAAGGCATTTTCCTGGAAACACATTTCATTCAAATATAAATTTAAGTGATTAACTGTTATTTTCAGTAAATATGAAGTTCCCAGAAATCTGTGTTGTCAAACTAATTTATCTTACCGCATGGATAATAGTGAGGTGCTGATAGTCCTTGATATATGAGGCCATCTTCTATTCGGTTCAGATGTATCTTGCAATAAAATTGCATTTAGAGGTAGAACCTTAGGTTTTCTCCAGTTAACAGAAGCAGCAAGGATAAAGGAGATATTCATTGAAATCTTTAAATATATATGTATAAATATATATTTATATATGCCATCTCAAAGTAACAGCAGCTTAACTCATACTTTTTTATATCTTTTATTTATTTATTTTTATTTGCCTAATTGTAAAAAGACATTTAGGTTTAATTTAGTGTCACTATGGAGTACTGATGTTGGCTTTTTAATTTAATTTTTTTTTTGTAAATAGCTGTTACTATCCCAATGTATGTTCCTTATCCTATTTTTATCTCTAATGAATGTTGAATCTTGTCAAGGTTTCCTCTGTACCAATTGTGATACTCATTTGATATTTAATCCTTCCTTTTGTTAATATGGTGTATCACTTTAAGTGATATGCCAATTTTTCTGTCAACATTCTTCATTATTATTGAGCTTTTATTACAATGACTTTCTCAGGTTCAAGGAACATTGAGTTGGAATTGTGGCTCTGAAGTCTTCCTTGAGCAGCCTTGAAAATTCTCTCTTTATCTGAGGCTACAATGGAGTGTCTTCATTTTTGCAATGCCTTCAGTGCTGTATGGGAACTAAGGATGGAGCTCTGAGTTTCATTCAGTCTGAAGAGAAATTTGGTGCCCCGAGGCTCTGTACAAACTCACTTCTGTGGTTTCTCCCTCACTCAGCAGGGAGGTGGGTGCAGGAATGGAATGTCTGTAAGAAAACTCCAGGCATCTGATATGGAACTGTGGGGGAACCAGCTCTCAATATGAGCCTGGAGATAGATAGGGATCCAGAAGTAGCCCCAGGTGGCTTGAGATAAGTTGGAGGATTCATTCACAGCAGAATTTCTTAGGCGAATGAGTCTATCTGATTTTTTAAAAATTTTTATTGGTGAAACACCATGAGGGACAGCTGTAGACTTACAAATTTTTGTGCTTGGGTTTCAGTTATACAAAGATTGAATACCCACCCCTCCACCAGTGTCCATTCTTCACCACCAATGATCCCAGTATCCCTCCCACCCCCCGTCCCCCCATCCCACCCTACCTCTGTGGCAGGGAATTCCCTTTTGTTCTCTCTTTCCTTTTGGGTGCTGTGGTTTGCAAGAGAGACTCTGAAAAGATAGCATTCATCTGGGGAACATAAAGTAACAAAATAGGAGACTAACATCCAAGAGTGGCCGAGATTAGTACCAGGAATTTTGCTCCATGACTTGGAGGCCAGCCACACATGCTAGGGGAAAAAGGCAGCTCAGATAGAGAAGGGAGCACCAAATAAAGGGTGTTGGGAGGTTCCTCCCAGGAGGGGAGATTCGTGATGAGAGTAGACTATAGACCGAGCATGATTATCTGATTTTGTTTTTAAAGTGAACACTGTTTACCCAGCTACAGGCATCAAACTTCTGGAATAACCAGTTTTATGAAATTTAACTTAACAATTCATTTGACAGAAAGTTCCTATTTTCTCCACCCTCAGACCCTGAGAATTTCACTCTATGCAATCTCTTCTCAAGGTTGACTATTTTAGACACCTTGCATAAGTGGAATCTTGCAGAATTTGTACAATAACTGGCTTATTCCAGTTAGAATGACCTCCATGTTCATCCATGTTATCAAATATAGCAGAATTCTATTCTTTTTAAACATGAGTAAAATTCCATTATAACACATATTTTTAATCTATTTATCTCCTAGTGTACATTTGAATCATGTCCATATATTTTCTGAATGAATAATGTAGCAATAAATATAAAAGTGCAAGGAACTTTTTGAGAGACTGGATTCAATACCTTTGGATTTAAATTCATAAGTAGAAACAATCCAGAAACAGGATTATTGCACTATAGAGTAGTTTTATTTTTATATTTTAAGAACTTCATTATGTTTTCTATGGTGGCTGTAATATTCTATGTAACTGCATAAACTGTAGTACCAATAAAATTTCTCTAGTAGCAATTTTTTTAATGCTTCCCTTGTTTACTTTTTGGTATATGCCATTGGAATAATATGCTATTTAGGTATTAAACTGGTAACCAAACATTGATCTGACCTGGTATTTCATAGTATTCAAAGAAAAACATCTCCTTGACTTAAAAAAATAACATCAAATAATTCTAGTTCTAAGCTTGATTAATTTCTAGATGCTTCTACTGTCAGACACAATAGAGAGAACCAGGAATATACAAAAGAGGGAAAATACAAAAGACAAAAAGGAATATACAAAAGAAACAAGAAAATAAAGGCCAAAAAAACTCACAAAAACCTTCCTAATGAGAAGCAATTTATTGACTCAAAATCTTTATATTCTGCTTTGGTTTCAGGTGCTTTTAGGACACATACAGGTACATGCAACCAAAACAAAATATAACAAAATCAAAATAAAAATTCAGATCAGAAAATTGTATGAGACAACTATATGCAGATATGAGATTATCAATTTGTGTACTTCAAAAATATTTATGGAGTATTTACAAGCATTGGGCTTTTTATTAGGACAACACATATTTTGTGTATAATAGTAGTCAATATAATTACAGACTATAAATAGACTGGGGATAAATAGAACTCAATTTAAAAAGATCTTGTTTAGTAATTTGAGCTGTTTGAGTCGTTCTAGTAAGCTGTCGGGTGCCATTCTATAACTAAAAGTGCATTATTTCCAATGTGCAATCTGAAAGATTATCAATTCACTGATGTTTAAAATGCATGAATTGCTTTCTTTGAAAGTAATTGATTATCAAATTTAAATCAGTTTGCCAAATTGTTTCTCATTTGTTTTGTTTTTTTTTGTTTAGATTTAAGTTTTAATTCCATTTGCTTTGATGTTCATATCTTATCATACATACTTATATATGTGTCTATATGTGTGAGTATGTGTATATATATGCATATATAGATATATAAATACATATACCTACAGTTAAGTTAAATTAATTTTGAATGAGATTTTTATATAAGTAAATTTTCCATAAAAATTGATTTGAATCCATCTAATACCATGCTTATAATATCAATAAGTCATAGGATTAAATTAGAAAGATTGAAGAAATATTACTTCATGAGAGCTCATCTCGTGCTTATGTCTCCTGTCCCCAAAAGTAATAGATAATCAAAGGATGTTCATCAAATTCTAAGATTTGCTATTAGACTTTAATATTACAATGCCAGGAGCTGAACCAAGAAATACACATACCTCAGAAAGAAAAGAGTAACACATAAAATATATTTCTACTCTATGTTGTATCAGTTTGCTTCTCAGAATTACATATGTATATATATGCATGCATACATATACATACTTGTATTTTTTTAACCATGAATATATATATGACACAGTGGTAGGGCAACCAACCCGGGTTCAATTCCTCCACCCCTCTTGGAGAGCCCGGCAAGCTACTGAGAGTATCTCGCCCGCATGGCAAAGCCTGGAAAGCTACCCGTGGCGTATTCTATGTGCCAAACACAGTAACAACAAATCTCACAATAGAGACATTACTGATCCCTCTTGAGCAAACCGATGAACAATGGGAGTACAGTGACAGTGATATATTCATATATATTTTTCATGGTTAAAAATAAAGCCACAATAAAAAGAAGTCTTTATTGTTATATCAAATTATAACTTGTGCTTTCTTTCTTTTTTTTTCAAGTCATACTGAGTAAACTCAGGGTTTTCTCCTGGTTCTGAACTCAGGAATGAACTCAAGTGGTTGTTCGGTGCTGGGATATGCAGTGGTAGGATCAGGTAACTATACACAGTGCCAGGACCAAACCTGGGTCAAGGATACGCAAGGCTATACTTTCTGCTGTACTTTTTCTCTCTGGTCATACAACTACTGCTTTAATGCCAAGTTGATTTAAAAAGGATCACCTGAAATGCCACTCTAGAAATGTTTTCACATGAGTGAAATGATTGGTTCCTAAGTAAAGCCAAGACTTTTATTTTTTTTCACAATCTTTACATATACAGGATTTTAATATTTCACAGTGAAACAGAGAAGCTGCTTATGAACAAAGGTGAGAACAAAAGATTTTGATATCTTAGAGTTTAAAGGACTAACTCTGAGGCCTGAGAGCTTGATAACATCTGTATATATTTTGGCATAATAATGTAACTTGGTGTTCTAGTTGGCAAGCTCTGTCTTACTAGACAGAACTAAGAAAAGCTGTCAAGCAGAGAAGCTGCTGACTTTTGTGACAAGACCATATTCTTGCATATGAGTAGACTGACTACTCTAAATTGATAAAATAGTTTATCTGTAAAAATGAGACAATTACTGAGTTGGCAGTAATTTTCCATTCAAACGTCAAGTTTTTGATTGATAATGGCTTCTCAGATTTGAGAAATTTTATAAGCTATGTCTGGTTCCAGATATAAAAAAAAGTTGGACTGATTAATGATACCTATCATGCATAGAGTAGGAGAGAATAGCATTATTATCTGACCTAGACCTTGTAGTTGGCTCTGCAACGTAAGTAGTTAGCTGAAACTCTTTCTTTAAAAAGACTTATTGGGTCTGGAGCAATACCCAGGCAGGTAGGGTTCTTCCCTTCCATGTGGCTGACCCAAATTAGATCCCTGGAACTCTGAGAGCCACCAGGTGTGATCTCTGAGTGTGAAGCCAGGAATAAGCTAGAACACTAAACACAACCGAAAAACAAATAAGCAAGAAAGTTTAAAAATATATAAATTGAATCACAAATATATATATATATGTTAGATATGCCACATTTGTGTTGCTCATTATAAATAAGTTAGACGACAAACCTACCTAATGCCTTGTTTTCCTTACTAACTCTAGGCTTTCAAGGCAGTATTCTATTTTTGACACTGCATGATTTCTTATGGATCAAAATGTATTTAGTTCATTTTATCATTAATTATGTTTTACTTTTAAACATAGATTAGGAAGGAACTACAAAACGAAGACAAATGCACACAGACCCAGACCTACACGAGGCTGGGTGTGTGCACTTTTCCTGCAAACTTCACAGGAGTTGTCAACACAGAAGGAATAAAAAAGCTAGTGCTGATGATCTCTTCCTGCTAGCCTTGTGAATTTGAAAAGATAGGAAATAACACTTTAAAAATCACTCATACTTGTAACAGAAGCACCACATTGAAGTATTAGTGATGAACTATTATCTAAGAATATTCTCTAAGAATCAGAACATATGTTGATTGATCAATTTTTCCTCTTCCTAATATCACATACATATCTTTATTTAAATTATTGAAAATTCAGACTTACTTCAGGTAAAGACAAAATATTTATCACAAAAGTACATTTATTATTTCAAATAAAAATAGTTCTGCTCTAAACATCCTTTGTATCTGGAAAACTGACAGTTTGAAATACTTTCACTTCTAGAGATTATTCCCTTTTAATGTTAATTTATCTCCCAGGGCATTACAGATACCAAATCAGATAATAAAATAATAAGACAGATGTACCAATAGTAAAATGGGCAATAATATTAGCAATCTATTCAGAAAACAAGAAGAAAAAGTGCAAAGCAAACATTCTGCCTCTCTATTCATGATAAATGCAAAAAACTGCACATTTGGAAATATGTAAAGTGCAATATGGTTTGAAATAGGCAACAGGGTGTTCTCCCCTAGGGGTACAATTTAACTGGATGTTAATCTGATAACATTTAGCAATATCTTTAAGAAGCCTATGTCTCAGTTCAACATTGGTTACCTTACTAAAAATGAATCCGCAAAAATATTTCTGCAATGACTTCGCTTCTTTTAAATTACTTTAACCTTAAAACATATAGTAGCTTGAATAAAGTCTGCACTGTATATATTAATATATATTATAACATAATATATTATTAACATACATATAAATAATATAGAGTGTACATATTATATATTTTTGTATTTTATTATGTATTTTATATATTTGAGTACTTTCCTATGTGATTACTCTAACCGAATAGGAAAATTAGAGCAATATGGACAAAAGGTTAAATGCAAATGAACAGAAACAATGAAAGCAGTAGACAAAAAATAAAATTAAGAATTAAAGCATACTGAACACACACTTCACAGTCCTACTACTGGCCAGGACTCAGTTGTCTTTTTATAGTTGTGTCTATAATTATTTAGTGCCTTTCTCTTTTATTCTGTTTAAAAACATTGACACTAATTAAAGAACGGTGATTTACAAATTTATTAATATATAACTCTTAGGCACATACCCAGAGTATAGGAAGTAGCCAGAAAGTCTTCCTCTTTTTTTTTTTTTTGGTGGAGAGGGGGTTATTATTCGGGATTCTATCTCCTATGCGTTTCTGCCTCCCAGAGAAGTGGTTCTTAGCTTGCTACTGCTAACGGGTACTATTGGTTACATTTTCCTACTTACCCTAATTAACTAAATTTTCTCACTGAGCTACTTACTTACCAAGATAGACATAGTTTTTCACTATCTGTTTGAGAAATAAAAAAAATACATTTAATGGTTTATTTTTTAAATGAGGATAGAAACTAAGAAGTAAAATGACATTTCTCTATTTATGGAGCTGGTTATTAATAATAATGCCTGGGTTATACCTTATTATTATTCTTTAGGGAGACTTTTGGTCAGATCATTATAAAGAACAGTAACTCTCTAACTTTCACCAGAGAATTTACTCAGTGCTCATTTCTCATGAGTGGTAAAACTATAGAGAATAAATTGTTATTGTTGTTCTTTAAGAATTTGAATAACTTTCATGAAGATTTGTGAGCACTTTGTCAGAAATTGAGGTGTGCATATTATAGAGAATTAAACATGATCCCAGAATTTTCATTGAAATTTCTCTAATAACTATATTTTATATAGTTTTTATTTTAAAAACTATATAAAAAGGAAAAGGAGATAACCACCCTCTCATGAAATCAGCTCCCAACAAAGCATCAGCATTTTTATGACTGTCTCTATTGCTCAGTATTTTTGTCTCTATAGAAAAGTCATGAGATTGGAAATAATCATATATTCCATGAAGCATAACACTCTTGAGTACTCAAAATTTTGCTATGAATCAAGAAAAAGTCTTCTTATACTGATTTCCCATAACACTTATAAATGTCTACATGAAAGAAAGAAGAAAGAGAGAGAGAAAGAGAAAGAAAGAAAGGGAGAAAGAAAGAAAGGGAGAAAGAAAGAAAGGGAGAAAGAAAGAAAGAGAGAAAGAAAGTAAAGAGAGAGTAGAGAGAATGGAAGGAAGAAAGAAAGGAAGGAAGGAAGAAAGAAAGGAAGGAAGAAAGGGAAGGTAGGGGAAAGGGAGAAGGAGAGAAGGAGAAAGAGACGAAGATGGAGACATAATAAAATAAAAATAAGAAGTAAAAGAAAAATGAGAAGAAAGGGGAATGATAGGGAAGAAAAGGAAAGGAAAGAAAAGGAAAATGAATGTGAGGAAACTAAAAGAGAAGAAGGTCAATTCCACAGGCTCAAGGTGAGCTTTATCCACGAGAATGAATCTGCTGAAAAACTCAGGTATGTGATTTTTGTGACAGAAGTATGTATTCAGGTTCTCACAGAGTTGGGAATGGGCAAACTACCCCCACTGGCCTGTTCTTCCAGGAGCCTGGCAGTCCAACTCACAAACTGCCTCCGGGAGCATCTAAGCTCATTAACAGTGATGATCCAGAAACTCACAAATAAATCTTGGAAGAGAGACACAAGTGCTGCTTGACCCCAAAGTCACCATCCAGTTAAATATTTAACTCCAACTCTATAACCCTATTTAAAATTTTACAATTCCTGGAGCACATGGCCTTGTGACATCTAATACTCTACACCAGTGACATACAAAAAATAGCACAAGAAATTTGATTGAGTATACAATAGAAGGCAACTGATCTCATTCAAATAAAAAAATGTAGTACCTGTAAAAAAAAGTCTCAACCTGTAACTATATGTTAGTAATCTTATAAAAGGGCTTAATGTGTCCAGGGTGAGATATAGCAATCTTCACACACTTTCCTGTAAGGAAACAATTTAGTATAAATTTTAGCAGATTATTTATAACAAGCAATAAAAATATATTTAGGGCCTGCATTCAGGGCAGCTTGGTTGGTGGTGAGAAAATTTGAAATAATGGTGGTAGGAATGTGTATGGCTGGAGCGATAGCACAGTGGGTAGGGCGTTTGCCTTGCATGCAGCCAACATGGCCGACCCGAGTTCAATTCCTCCGCCCCTCTCGGAGAGCCCGGCAAGCTACCGAGAGTATTCGATATGCCAGACACAGTAACAACAAAGTCTCCAATGGAGACGTTACTGGGCCCGCTCGAGCAAATCGATGATCAACGGGAGGGCCTTTACTTTTACTTTTTTAGGAATGTGTAATGGTAGTGGGATTAGTTTTGGAATGTTGAATGTAATAAATTATTGTGAACAATTTAAAATTAATTAAATAGAAGAAAAGAAAAGGAAAAAGAAAGGAAAATGAACTGAAGGAGGCAAGAAAAGACACAAGTATCTCACTCAAGAAACACTGAAACTGGGATTTATATAAAGATAATTTAGCACCTTTTTGATTTTAAAAAGTAATAAGGATTGGGACTGGAGCAATAGCATAGCAGGTAGGGCATTTGCCTTGCACGTGGCCGACCCAGGTTCAAATCCCAGCATCTCATATGGTCCCCCGAGCACTGCCAGGAGCAATTCCTGAGTGCATGAGCCAGGAGTAACCCCTGTAAACCCTGCGCATTGGCAGTTATGACTCTCCTCCCACACACAAAAAAAAATAAGAATACTAATTTGCCTGCGACTTATCACTTATCAAAACTTACATGTCAGTGTTTATCTTCAAGAATCAACACTAGATTTATTTCCTTGAATATATGTAACTGTTTAGGTTATTCTATTTGGATGAACAATTACAAATATTATCAAATTGCAGAAATCATTTATCTCAATTAAGAAAATTTTCTGAATTTTGAGGGATTTACAGCAACATTTTATTTTCGTATTTCAGATCAACACCTTCACAGCTGCACATTAATTTATTATTTTCCTTCTTTTTTATTGCATTTAATGCATTCATAAGAACTTCTCAAAAAATCAATAATATAAGAAAGGCAAAGTCAACTATCAGGAGAAGTCAACTGCAGTGAACACTAGACAATGCATATTGAAGTTTCTCCTTCATGAAAAAGCATTCTGTTAACGCTCCAATCATATGCTAACCCAATTTGGTAGCACTGTAGCACTGCCCTCCAGTTGTTGATCGATTTGCTTGAGCGGGCCCAGTAACATCTCCATTGTGAGACTTGCTGTTACGGTGTTTGGCATATCGAATATGTCTCAGGTAGCTTGCCAGGCTTTGCCGTGAGGGCGAGATACTCCGGGTAGCTTGCAGGGCTTTCCGAGAGGGGAGGAGGAATTGAACCTGGGAAGGGCTTGCTGCGTACAAGGCAAACGCCCTACCACTGTGCTATCGCTCCAGCCCTACCCAATTTGGTAATACATATTTTTAATTTACATATATTACAAATATATTGTTAATAAAATACTACCTATAGCATTACATATCTCATAAATATTAATGTATAGATTTCAAATGATACCAACATATTATCCATTTGGATTCTGATTCGTTAGTTCCAGGAATAGTTGCTTTGAGCGTTAGTAAAATAAAATCTATTTGGTGATACTTCTATTTGGGCTAATATTTGAGTCAATCTATTTCATAGGATTCTGTGGTAAATCATTCAGAAGGATCATGATGAACAAGAAGGCAATGATAGAATAATTTATGTTTAGATTAAACGTATAAATGCCTCATTTACAGATTCAAAATAAATCAGTTTGACATGTACAGTATATTTATAATAGGCCAGACCAGATTCTAAAACAGGATGGCCAAAGGTTTCAAAAGTTGGAAGATGGCCAAAAGTTAAATATTACTTAAGTGTGAAAATAGAGATTTTATTATCTAAGTTTTAGCTGAACCTTCTCAAATATTTAGCTTTCCACAGTAGCGGGTTAATTATAAATGGACTTTCAAATTATTTAGAATATGCTATCAAAAGACAAAAAATAACTAAAAGAGGCACAGTCACAATTTTGTGATAAATTAATAACTGTTATAAGTATTTATTTGATATGTGTTTGTTAATGTTCTAGAATTTCTATCTCATTTGGTCCTTGCATTAGCCCTTTGCGTAAGATAATATCGGAAACATTGTGTCTTGGACTTGAGAGATAGTACAGCAGGTAAGGTGTGAGCCTTGCAAGTGGCAGATGCTGGTTTGACATCCAGAACTACATACGATTCCCAAGCTCTTCCAGAAATGATCTCTGAGCAGAGAGTGTTGAACAAGTCTTAAGCACCACAGGTGTAGCTCACCCCCAAAACAGTGCAAGTAAAGAGAAATAAATATAATGCCATATCGAATATAATATGTCTCACTGAACTGTCAGTCAGTAGTGAATAAAAAACTAAATGATTGCAACTTTAAAAGGAAAAAACTGCCCCGGAAGACACTCTTTCTAAGTCATCCAGTTAGCAAAAGTTTTAGCTTTAATATAGGAAAGTAGACCACCTGGTAGAAACGTACACATATTCAGAAAGCAGAGAGAGACTCCCTATCCAAGACTGGGCAGGAAAAGGGAGTTCAAAGCATACTAAACAGCACAACAGTTCTTCACAGTTTTGTGATGGTCCAGTAATATGTCATATTTATGAATTAACTTTTCAGAAGGAAGTAATATATTTTAGTCCATCTTATTTTTCTTTGCTTATGCCTTGGAGGATATATCATGTGGTATATGTACCGATTAAAGGTGTGTTGACTGAATAAGTGACTGAAACATAGTCGCACAGTTAATTATTTGACAAAAATCTTTACAGAAAGGTGACCTACTCTAGGGTATATCTTGTAACACTTCATTTAAAATTAACCACTTTGTCTGAAACTCATGACTTATAGCATCTCTTTGTTTTATCCTGCAGGCATAAGGTCATAAGAAAAGCATGGCTTCCATATAATATATGATTACTAGGAAGATGATCATAAAATGAAAGGTATTTGTCATATATATGAGTTTTATTTTATTATTTAACTGCAAGATTCCATTGCTTTTCATCAGCAAATAAAATTTACCCATCTATGCACTGAGTTGTTTATTGAATATAGCAAGATTGATTTCAGTTGTGTTGGAAGGTGAAAATTAAAATCATGCATGCTCTGTTTCAATGCTTGATAATAGAAAAAGTAACAAAGGAACTAGAACAGAAGCAGTTCATATATTTCTTAGAAGTCACAGGTTAAGACTTCACATTGCCATTTCATAGCCCATAAAGTTTAGTATGACAAAGAGAAATTCAGTAGGAAACTGGTAAGTGTTCTTATTATAGCAACTAATAGTTAGAAACAGAATTACCTTTACCAGAGATGAGATTAGTTGTGATTTCTATTTCATAACCAAACTATGAACTTATTAATTATTATTCATTAATCAGCATTTTGCACTTTATGAAAGTGATAGTTGGAGTCCTTTATCATGCAAAGTTTGCATGCAATATGCTGTCTTGAAGTTATATGTATATCATAAAAAAGCAACTTCTCTGTAGATGGAAAAGAATATAGTTTACATATAAAAATCCCTAAAAAAACACACCCCTATTGTATTACTATCCTACTATTTTATTTTAATGTACAAAAGATAGTGATGGAGAAAATTACTTGTACTTCTCTACAGTAAGCATTTGTGGGAAGGAGTTTAATCAGGATCTGATAAAAAAAGTTATTTTGTGAAAAAAGATATAACTACATTTTACGACCATGGGAAATATCAGATACTATAACAAGCACTCTATAAAATTGTATACAAATCTACATTCTGTAACTGTAATATATATAGCACAATGTTTATCAATTAAGTAGCATAAGTCACAGTACATGTGTCGCTCCTATTTTTATAAAATCCTAATAGTTTCCAAAAATAACCAAAGTGAGATATTCACTAGTTCCTTTATTCTCAGGGAGATTAAGGTGGCTATTTGCTATGTACTTCTTGGTTATCTTAAAAAATAACATTGGAAGTCTATCTGAATTAATCTTGCTTCAACAACATTAAGGTATAATTTCTCTATATAAATATATAAAGAAGTGTAATCTATAAAAAGACCAATTAAATATGAAAAAAAAAATAAAGATGAATTTTTCTTTACAAAAATATATTTTGAAGAAAAAGAACATTTTAAATACAAATATCAAAGTTTGAATATAACTGCTGCTTTAAGAAGATTCTACAAATATTATATTCAATGATTTTGATTACTGAATTATAACTATGAAAAAATAATGACCCCATTCTTTCTAGGTGCACCTTTAAATATTTAGGTAAAGAACTTATATTTATTTTTATTTATCTTTTATTCTTTCTGGATCACACCCAGAGATGTTCAGGGGTTACTCCTGCCCTGCACTCAGGAATTACTCCTGACGGTGCCTGGGTGACCATATGGGATGCTGGGAACTGAACCCAGGTCAATTTCATGCAAGGCAAACACCCTACCCACTGTGCTATCGCTGCAACCCAAGAACTTATAGTGCATGACTGTAGAGAAATTAACTCTCAATTCAGAGAAAAGTTGTGATCGAGAACGTATATAAAGTACAGATAAATTATTAAATAGGGAATGTGAAATGTGAACCAAGGGATAAAATTGAAGTGCCTATCTGTTTGTGGTATTACAGATTTCTTATGATTGAACAGTAATTGAACAATAATCCTTAATATTACACATTTAGATATGCTAAACACAGTAACAAGAAGTCTCACAATGGAGACAGCACGGGGCCCTCTCGCGCAAATCGATGAACAACAGGAGGACAGTGCTACAGTGCTACACATTTGGATAAATAAAATCTTAAATATTATAACTCCAAGGATATATATAATACTATAAATAAAATTTTTATTTAAAGATTAGTTAGCTATTAATAAACCTTTAAAATGTTAACTATTAAAGCTTATCAATTTGTATACTTTCTTCACAAACAGTAATAGTTATTCATTATATAATACAGTACTGATATCTTTTAGAATGAAGTAATATTAAATTGCCTTATTAAAGTCTCATCTACAAGAGGTTAATGAACATATTAAATACTCACAACTATATGCAATGTCACACAATAAAACAGAGTAGTGATGCCTTGATTCATCATTATAGAGTTCACCTAGATTTGCTATTAACTTGACATTCTTAAGTTCAGCTATAACTTAACTCCTGGACAGATTTATGTTGTGGTCTTCAAGAGGGGAAATAATATAACTCAAATCAGATCAAAACCACTCATGGCTTTTATATCCTCATTTTGAATATGACAATGAGTAGAACTGAGGGTTTCAAAATCACAATGCACAGTTGTATTACACATGGAAGTGAACTCAGGACTGGCAGATGCAGGCTTAACATACAATACCACTTAATGTCTAGAGCAAATTAGTTTAATTTCTAACTTTTGTTTTACATATTATTGAGAAAACTTAATATCAAAGATTTTATTCTCATGTAAAAAATGGGAAACTAGTACCCACCCATCCTTGAGATTGAAAGAGGTTGATGTGTAGTTCTCTCTGAGGGGAATACCATACTAACTGTACAAATTGCAATTTTTCAGGTCATAAGGCAAGCCTGTGGTTTATTCTCTGCTCACTAAGCGGCTGTCAAGCGGTAGAATTTGGGTGACTATAGATCAATAAGCAGCTCTATAATTTAGAATCAATCTTCTATGCTGTCTTGTCTTTATTTTCATGGCATGTTATTGGTTTCCATTCCCAAGTTGTGCTAGCTCTTCTTGGCAGGATCCCTGGTACAGGTGTACGAGTTCAGGGAACGAACAATAGAAATGCTATTGCTTCATGCAATATTGCAAATAGAAAAAGGAAAAACATCAATGTCAGAAAAATAGAGCTGAGAAAATCATTAGGGAAATACATTTTGCTTTTATACTTTCAATAATTACATCAAAGAGTACATAATTTACTTTGAATAGGTATAAACATTCTTTGCCAGGAAGCAGCAAGAAAATGAGGATGATTTAATATTTTGTATTTTCAGAAATCCTATTTCATGAAAAGATGTTACTTATCTTCTAAATGTATGAATCTTTTCTTTACTTAAATTTACCTGACTAGTCTCTACTAACTGTATGTGAGGAAAGGTATGAGAGAACTATTCAATGTTAGCACTTTTCAAAATGTTACTGCATTCCATTAGATAGTAGTCTCCTGCACTGAATGTAATGCAGATTGTAAAAGACGATCCACTGAGTTTTGGGTGAAATAATTATATCTAGATGATTAGCTACAGTGTGTCTTATGTAACATGGTTGAGTAATTATATTTACATATTAATTCTGGAGTTTGCAACGTCATTTGATAATTTTAGTGACTTGAATTATCTATGTGATAAGGAGGTCTGGTCAAATATTTTTAGATAAATTGTGTACTTACAAAAGTCGGTAGAGATACTATAGTTTAGCAATAGAGTATAAGTGTCTTCTATTCCAAAATGTATGCACTGAAAAAATAATTTTTTTTAAAATGCAAGCAAAAACTATGCATCAGTACTCACTTATTTTTGTTATGGAAGAATGACTTGAATGGTCTACATATAGAATCATTTTACTTTGTAAATGATTATCATAATTTAGTTGGTGACTCCATTTTTATTTTATTCAAATCATGGTTGACTTAATTTTGGTAGAGTTTCCTGGAGGAACCGCAGGACACAAGCTAAACCCTCCAGTTTAGTTATGGTCCCTGAGAAACACTGGAAGGAGGTGTGAACCTGCAGCATCACCGCATCATCCCAAAACCCTGAGTGTACAGAGCATCAAGTGCCCGGTCAAGACAGCCTGCAACTGGGAGGAAGAGCAAGCCTCCCAGCGTAAAACAGACAAGTTTGGGCTGCACAGAAGCACATGTTCATTAATGCAGTTACGCTATAATTTCCTCCTCCATAAAACCACTAAGCACAGTTGGAATATGGCAATAAACTCACAGTCCTACAAATATGAGTGATTGGAAAGTAGCACAGAACCTCAACCCCTTCAGTGAGAAAAAGATGATACCTCTGAACCAATAACGCCGAGCTATATGAACTCTGCGATAAGAATTTTAGAGAGGATATTTTATGAGGATGTTTGATGAGCTCAAAGAAACATTGGATCCAGCAAAACATTAGTATATGAAAGCAGGAATGGAATGAGAGAAGTACAAGCAGAAAAGAAAGAACTAAAGAATTTCATAGGTGAAATGAAAAAACTCACTGGAAGGCCTCAGCAGTAGAGTAACAGCAGTTGAGAACAATTGAGTTTAAGCTAGTCAAATTCCTTGGTTGTATCTTCCCAACCAAAATGAGTTCATATCTATACATAGAAAATCTCAAATATTCCTCTGACCTAAGTTTGAGTTTCTGAATAAGTGCCATATAAGTTATTCATAGACATTATTAAATAGATATTCTATACTCTAATCTTAAAGTTTGGCTAGAAAATATTTGTCAATGCCATTAGATATATAAATGTGTGATGCACTTAATTATAAATCAGAATCCTATGGCTATTTCCAAAAAAAAAATGCACTATGAAAACAGAGAACTGTTATATACTAAATATTGCAAATAAATACTATGAATCTTAATGCATTCACTTGGAAAATAACTAGAAATTAACCTGACTTTGATTCCATCTCACAATGAATTCCTTATTTACCTCAGACACATAAGGCTGTTGGTAATTTTCTAACAACTTATTTTTTGCTTGTTTTTTGTTTTTTGGATCACACCCAGCAATGCACAGGGGTTATTCCTGGCTCATGCACGCAGGAATTACTCCTGGCAGTGCTCAGGGGACCATATGGGATGCTGGAAATACAACCCGGGCCAGTAGCACGCAAGGCAAATGCCCTACTCACTGTGCTATCGCTCCATAACAACTTGACATATAAATGTTAGTCACTTTTATAGAAATATTAATTTTGCAATTTCAACTAGTTTTCAATAAAATACCCACATCATTTAAGATATATATCCTTCACTCTAAATTCTATATCTAATTATAAGTACTAAATCAAAATATTAGATTCTTGATATCAGTATAAATTCAAAGACACCCTTTAATATTATTATTATATTCATTTTTATATTTTAAGCACAGATTATTCTTCTATGTGAAAAACACAACCCTTTCCCCTGATGAATGTTATGTCTCATTTCTGCTTAATGATACTTTTTATCACCCTATTCATTAGGATAATCATGCTGGCATCATAAACACACTAAATGAAATGCTGCAGGGGACAGATTACCAATATTTCTAATTAAAGATCCTGTTGACCATAAGCTAATTAGAGCAAGCAATATTGTAACCATGGTACAGAGACTATAAAAATATAAAGTAGTAGATTCAAAGATAGTGTTAAATGGTATTTTTACTTCATTTTATTCTTGGCTTTTGAATCACACCTGCAATTCTTGGTGTTTCCTCCTGGCTCTCTGCTCAGAGATCACTCCTGATGGTGCTCTAGTTGGGGATAAAATGCGAGTTGGTGACTTCTAAGAGAATTGCCTTTCCCATTGCACTATCTCTCCAACCTTACTGCTAGTTGACTTTTTTTCCAGATTACGTTAAAGTATTTTATATTGAGTTCAACGCAATATTATGTTGTATTTGTTTCAGTCGATTTTTTTTTTTGGCAAAGGCTTCACTAAGAAGAGTCCACTATTTAGATCCAAGAAGGAATAACTACTATATTTATAGTCCTTATCCAAATCCTGTCACCATATTTTACTATTATAATAAAAAGTTTAAAACTTCACCAACAAAACTCAAATGGAAATTTTTGGGGGTTTCTGGTTTAATTAATTTATTTTGTTGTGACAGAGGTCATTTCAAGTGTCTTCAGTGAGGAAAAACATTAACAAATGAATCTTTATCTATTGTATATTTGTTTAAAAAACAAGTATGCTTTCAAATGTCCTATTTTGCATCATGTTTAATGAAGAAATCAGAAGAAGAAGAATAAATACCAGATGATATATGTGTTATTTAGAATAACGGTATGAGGAAATGTGATGCCTTAAAGGAGGATACCCATATCAACCTTGGCCTCAGTCTAAAGGGAGGAGAAGGGAAGAAGAAATGATGGCGGAGAAAAGAAAGAAGAGAGGTACCAGGGACCAGGTCAGAGGGTTAAGTTCCAAAGTAGTGATAACAATGATAGAGCCAAATATCTAAACCACAGAATAAACAACACAGGAATCAAGATACTCAAACTTTAATAATTGAACTTAGAAAGGTTCCTGGCAAAAGGGCAGACTGGAAGGAGGGATATTAGTGGAGCCTGGAAATATTAGTGGAGGAAAGCTGAGACTTGTGATGGGATTGGTGTTGCCATAGTGTATGTCTAAAACTCAACTATGAGTAACTTTGTAAAGCACAGCGCTTTACTAAAATAAAATACTACATGAAAAAACAATCAAAATAAAATAAATTGGCGTCTAGAAACAATGGCACAGTACGTTTTTAGGAGATAAGCTAAAACACATTAAACAAAAGAAGAGAAAGATTTGCAACTCCTTGAGTTAAGTAACAAAATATAAATGACTTTAGTATGGAAAGGAGAATCATGGCTTGATTATAGCTGAGAAAAAAGGAGACAAAAGAATCACTCTCTAGATTGTAATTTCCAGCAACAACTACTGACTGATGGTAGTGGTTAGTTCTGACTGATAACTAAAGTGGTACAAAGGTGTTGATGGTTTCTCTCAATTCCCTTAGCTTAGCAACTTTTGGCATAGTGTCATTTTCATTTATAACTTAATAGACTATTTTTTTTGCTTTTTGGGTAACACTGGAAATGTACAGGGGTTCCTCCTGGCTTTGCACTCAAGAATTACTCCTGGCAGTGCTCAGGGGACCATATGGGATGCCAGGGATCAAACCTGGGTTGGCTGCATGCAAGGCAAAGGCCCTACCCAATGTTCTGTCGCTCCAGCCCCAGTAAAATAAATTTTAAAAAATTACCAGTATGGTTTTAGAGGTAGGAAATGTGTCAGTATTCCTACCTTGTAACAATTAACTGAAAATTAACCTGCTTGGTTTTTCATTGTTGAATTCCACTGATAATTTCAGATTCAAGAAATTGGCATATCTACTATGCACAAACTAATTTTCTTTCATTATCTATCTGTCTATCTATCTATCTATCTATCTATCTATCTATTATCTATCTATCTATCTATCTATCTATCTAGTTTTTGGAACTAGACCAAGGAGTACCCAGGGCTTACCCCTGGCTTTGCGTTGACGGATCCCTCCTGGCATTCTCTGGGGATCATATGGTGCCAGGGAGTAAACCCAGTTCAGTCATGTACAAGGCAAGCTCCACAACTACTATATTATTTCTCTGGCCCTCTACTACAACTATTTTATGAATTTAACTTTCGCTCAGCAATGATCACAGAGAAGAACCTTGCAAAAAATGTTACTGTTATTAAATAACCATTTGGCTTAATCATAAAAAGTTCTATATATGTTTCTGCCACAAATTAATCTTTTTCAAATCTTCCGAATGGCATTACCAATATATTTACTGTGGGCCAGAGGGGATGATTAGCTGGTAGGTGTTTGCCTTCCATGAGGCCCCCTCAGGTTCCATCTTCAACATCCTATATGGTCTCTTGTATAGCTTCAGGAGCAATTTCTCAGTTTAGAGCCAGGCTCTAAGCATCGCAGGATGTGGCCCCCAAGTAAACAGAAACAATATTTACTGATAACTCGATAGATGAAAATATTTTGGGAGGTATTGCATAATCAAAACAACTTTGAGGAAGTCAATTTTCTAGGTTTTTCTCACATTTCTACATATGTCTTAATCAGAGGATCTTTGAAGTTGGCAATCATTTCAATGATGAATGATAAAAGTCAAATAAGATTTATCAGAATAATGAGAAGTGATTGGTCTTATAAAGAAACAACGTATTGACACAAAGCACAACATTATACTAAATGAAAGAGACCTGTAAAAGAGAAGTTACATATAACTTGCCATGAATATTCTATAATAGTATATTATTCCATGTGTACAAAAATGAGAAAAGTTTATAGAATCAGAAATTTGACTAGTATTTGCAGGAAAAAAATCCATGGATCTTCTCCTAAATATTTCTACAGCATTTATATTTTGTAGAAAACTGCTTTGTGAACACTGCTTTGATCAATCAGACTCCATCATGTCTCTGTCACGTTAAGATTTCTAGGTGAAAATTAAATAGCCTGACTCAGCAACTCAGAGACCACAAGAAACTTGTAGCATCTGGTCCTCGGATAGCAGTCCTGTCCACCACAGCCTTATGCTGGAAAACTTTCTCCCACCAGGGACAGAGAAGTGAAGCTGGGAACTAATCCAAAGCTGTCACTACTGACCTAACCCCAGACCATCTCCTTGTCTTTTCAAATATCCCTCTGGCCTGACACTGATGGCATTTCTCTGAATTGCCCTTCGTTTGTATTACCAAATTATGATTTCTATCCTTGAATAAATGCTTCTCCTCATTTTAATATAGCCTGATGTTTTCTGTCAGATCAATAATCTTTACTGGATATTTTCAATACAGGGTTCAGCATAAATGATGGTTTTTAAACTCTTAGCAAGTTGATATTGAAGCTATTTTATTTTTTTTTGCTACTAAAACTTAAACATTTAGAATAACTAATCAAAAATTATTAATTACAAATTTCAAAGCATCATGGAGACGGTGATACACAGTATGGGATCTCTGCATTCTAAAAGTATACATAGTGAGTGATCAGTATGAGTTCATATTAATGTGTAAATGATTTTTTTAATTAGAATTTATTTGAGATTCATGGAAAAATTACTCTGGTTAAAATAAAATTCAAAATAGAAGTGGAGACTTTGTCCTGTTTCATTTCAATTCATCTGGGTTTATACTTCAGTAATAAATTTAGTCAATGTAGGGCTGGAACAGTAGCACAGTGGTTAGGGAACTTGTCTTGTACATGACCAGCTGGTCATGTTTAATCCCCAGCATCACATATGGTCCCACCAGAAGTGATCCCAAGTACAGAGCCAGAAATTAAGCCCTTGCTTAAAACAAAAACAAAGAAACAAAGAAATGTTGCCAATATGTAGATGGCAACTAGTTTAATAAGTATATTCTCATGATCACGATCATCCTGTTGTTTGTCTATTGCCTTGAGCAGGCACCAGTAACGTCTTCTTCATCCTAGCCCTGAGATTTTAAAAAGTGCCATATTCAAGGCTCTTTCAGGGTTAGGAGAATGAGACCCATCATTGTTACCAGTATTTGGCATATTGGGTATGCCACAGGGAGTTTGCCAGACTCTGCTGTGTGGGCAAGGTTACATTCAGGAGCCTGCCAGGTTGTCCAAAGTAAGAACGGGATAATAAGATATAATAACCCAGCTTCCAGGAGCTGGGTTTTATAGTCCATATAAATATTAAGAGGCAAAATTTCATTGAATGTTTCCAAATATCCAATTGTCACAAAATGTAACTTCTTAATAATTAACCTATAATGGAAATTTATACTTTTTTAAAGTATATTCTATTACACAGAATTTAATGTATTATTCTAGATTCAATCAATCCATTTCACAAATGACAAGAGGCATTAAAGACAATAAAATAAATACTATGTCCCCAAGGTAAATTAAAATATACTTGAATTATTTGTATGATTGAACTTATATCACATCTAAAATAACAAAGCATGTAGAGGCTGCATTCGGTGCTTGGCTTGAAAATAATCTGAAGATAGTTAGGGACTCAGAAGTACCGTAGTAAAATTAATTATAACCCATCTGATTCAGTGAAATATAAGAAATCCCAACTGCTTCAGCATTTATAGTTGTGTAATGATGTCTCTCATCTGCAGTTGCTGAAAACAATATATTTAAATCATTGAATGTGTCTTTCTGTATTTAACGTAATTATAACTTGCCATTTCATACAGTTAAAGAAGATAAGCATACTTGAACCATTAATTTGTTTTTGTTTAATTTTCTGCTAAGATTAGAAATTGGATTAAATAATCTGTATGCCTCTTTAAATGTACAACTATCACTATACTTTACTTCTTTGAGTTACATTAATCTTCATTATAAATTACTTTTCATTTTAGAAGTACCTATTTTTAGATTAATTTTGCACTCTGTTTTGAAGACCACTAATATCTTTCAAAATGTTTATGTTTTCTTTTATGGTTGGAGAAGAAAAGGTCAATGAGATATAGGAATTGCCCTATTTAAAAGTACAGTGATATACAAATACAGTGATATACAGTGAGTTTTTGTATATCACTCATCAAAATCAACATGTCACACGTATACTGTCTCCAGCTAGAATGGTAGCACTGTCCTCCCATTATTCATTGATTTTCTCGAGCGGGCACTAGTAACATCTATATTCTGAGACTTGTTACTGATTTTGGCATATTGAATACATCATGATAGTTTGCCAGGCTTTGCTGTGCAGGAAGGATACTCTCAGTAGCTTGTTGGGCTCTCTGAGAGGGTCGGAGAATCGAATCTGGCTTGGCCACATGCAAGGCAAATGCCCTACCCGCTGTGCTATGGCTCCGGCTAGAAGAGCCATCAGAATTGACTGCATGTACAGACTTCATGAACAGCCATAGCTTAGAGAATCCAAAGCCTTGAAAGCATCCTTGCAAAAAGCAGTGTAGGAACGTCTTTAAAAGGAGTGACAACTTTCTCAGCCCTTGGTATTGAGTATGCACTCACGCATGGTGTTAAGACCACCCTCTTAGAAGGTATGCTTACCCCTAGCTTACTACGGAAAGTTATGTATTTTCATGCAACTGACATTTCACGTATAACAAAAGGTTTCTATTTAATCAGGTTATTGTTTCTTACATAGAGACTTCTTATTATAATATCTTATTAATATATATGTGTATGTTTTCTAACAAAAACCAATATCATTTTTTAAAAGAATTAAACATTATAATACTTTTGTTGGCTTAATCAGATTTACCCCAAAGTTTTTTTTTTTCTAAATTCTCTTCATTCACACTAAATTTTACAGTTGTGGGATTTCTCTATGTGATGTAAATTAAAAATGTATTAGCAGAAAGCATTGTAGCACTGTCCTCACATTGTTCATCAATTTGCTCGAGCGGGCCCAGTAACATTTCCATTGTGAGACTCGTTGTTACTGCATTCGGCATATCGAATAGACCACAGGGAACGTGCCAGGCTTTGCCATGCGGGCGAGATACTCTTGGTAGCTTGCTGGGCTCTCTGAGAGGGGCAGAGGAATCGAACCAGGATCAGTCGCGCTGGCTGCATGCAAGGCAAACACCCTGCCGGTGTGCTATCGATCCAACCCAGAAAATTATCCATAATATTTGATTTTGGGGGTTTTTTGAGGGGGGCAACAGCCAATGGTGTTCAAGGATTATTCCTGGCTCTGTGCTAAGTAATTACTCCCGGCAATGCTCAGGAGACCACATGCAATGCCAGAAACCGAACTTAGGTTGACTGTGTGCAAGGCAAGTGCACTACCTGCTGTACAATTGCTCCGGTCTAATCATTTGATCACTTGACAATCTCGTTACTCATTGATTTGCTGGAGTGGGTGCCAGCAACGTCTCCATTTGTCCCTGTCTAGTGCTAGTGTAGCCCAATGGTGTCTGCTTGCTCCAGGAACACTAAGAGTCTCAAACCGTTCATTCAGGGTCTTGATGAAGAAGTATGATCAGCTTGTAGGTGGGCATCCACGTGATCTTTTGATGTCCCAAGGAATCCAGCTGGTAAGGGCTCTAGTCCAGTGGTCATCTTCAAATCGCATTACGTGTCCAGCCCATCTGATTTTTGACGCCTTGGCAAACAAGACAGCATCCCTAATTCTCAATTCTCTGGATCGAGAACTCTGGATTCTTTCTCTCACTTGAGTGAAGCGTGATACTCCAACCATAGCTCTTTCAATTTTTCTTTGGGAGACCAAAATCTCATTCTCATTCTGTTTTCATGGGACCCAGGTCTCTGAGGCATATGTTAATGCAGAAAAAACAGTGGGATCAAAGAGATGTGCCCAGAGTTGGAGGTTCCTCGTCCTCTTAGCTATTTCTTTGACAATCTTGAAGATGTTCCATGCCGCTCTCTTCCTCCTGTGCAATTCAGGTGCTAGGTCATTCATCATGTTGAGTTCTCAATTTAGGTACACATAACTGCTGTATTCAGAGATGTTTGTTCCATTGAGAGTGAATGGAACGTCAGGAACAAGTCCGTTTCACATAAACATTGTCTTTGTGAGATTCAGCTACAGTTCGACCTTTCCACACTCATGGTCAAAGTCGGCCAGCATTTGTGCCGCTTGGCTAATTTTTGGTGTTATTAAAATGATGACATCAGTGAAGTGGAGATGGTGTAGTTGACGATTGTCTATCTTCACTCCCATTCTTTCCCATTCCAGTCATTGGATGACATTCTCAAGGGAGGCACTGAAGAGTTTCGGTGAAATGGTATCACCCTGCCTCTCTCGACATCAGTGATCACTTTCCGTGTAGAATGGTGAGATTCTGGTGGTGAATCCGTAATACAGCTCATGGAGGATCCTGGGTTTGAATGCCCTGTTTGGCTAGGGCTTCCATGACTGTTTCAGTCTCAACAGAATCAAAGGTCTTCTTTAAATCAATAAACGTTAGATAGAGTGGCATCTAGAACTCCAGAGAAACCTCAATGAGCTTGGTTACTGTGTGGATATGGTCAATCACGCTGAATCCTTTTCAAAACCCAGCTTGCTCACATGGTTGTTCTTCATCTAGTGTTCTGCCAATCCTATTCAGGATGAATCAAGTGAACAGCTTGTAGATGACAGACAACAGGACGATAGGATGAGAGCTGCCAATGTTGTGGATGTCTCCTTTCTTGTACAGTAGAAAAGTCCTGCTGGTTTTCCACTGGGATGGAACCTTGCATTTAGACAGGTAGCATATGA
This sequence comes from Sorex fumeus, assembly GCF_029834395.1. Lineage (NCBI taxonomy): Eukaryota > Metazoa > Chordata > Mammalia > Eulipotyphla > Soricidae > Sorex > Sorex fumeus. The sequence continues at coordinate 40,063,562 of NW_026606067.1, read as the reverse complement.
AGAGTCGAGCCAGTGTATTGATGAGTACTTGGTGGCAGGTTCTTCAGGTGTTGGGGTCTGACCTTGTCTGGGCCGGGTGCTATTTACTTATTTATTTATGTATTTTATTAATTAATTAATTTATTTTGAATACCCATCCCTCCACCAGTGACAATTTCCCACCACCATGGATCCCAGTATCCCTCCCACCTCCCACTTCCCCATCCCACCCTGCCTCTGTGTCAGGGCATTCCCTTTTGTTCTCTCTCTCCTATTGGGTGTTGTGGTTTGTTAAGAGTTAACCCTGATTTTCAGGGAGAAACGTTGAATGATTTACTTTCCATTGATCACTTTGTATATAGGGAGATGTTGCACAGCCACTTATGCGGCAGCGTGGTTTGGAGTAAAGGTCCTGGTTCCTGCATACTTGAGCTATGCTTGTAGAGGCTCATGGTCACCTGGATTCCATATGGAGGAAGCGGGATGTGCTGCCTACCCCATGTGGGACTTCCCGGTGATTTCGGCTCTTTGTGGGACCTGGTGCATTCTCCGGGAGCTGTGGAGCCGCACAGTGGCCTTTCTTCTCTGCCACTGTTTACTTCTTTACTGACAAAATGGCGTGTTGCATTTCAGAATGGAGAACATTGGGAACAACATATCCATCCTGCAGAATTTGGTATGTGGGCAGGTGGATGTGGCTATCGAAGAGGTCTGAGTAGTAGAAGTCATGAATAATCTTCTCCATTGCCCTTCTGCAAGATGTGATAGATCCATCAGGACGTTGGAGGGCAGTCATCTTGGTCTTGTAGTTGACGAAGGACAGGTGGGCATTGCAAATGCTTTTCCCAGGTTCTGTCATATCTACGACCACCGCTGCTCTACTCTCTTTGTGGTCTTCCTTGATCGCTTCTCTGCACTGCTTCGAGAACTCGGACACTTGCTGTGGTTGCCTCAGGCTTGCTCCAAGCCACGTTGACGAATGAGCTCAAGAGTTTTTGAAGACAGGTGTATTTTTGTGGCTTTCTCTCTCTCAGCATTCCTCAAACAATCATGGAAGTGCTGAACCAGTGGAACTTTTTAAGAACTTCAATTAATGGGCAGGGGATGTGTCTCAGATGTCAAGTTGTATCCGTTGAATGTCTAAGGATCAGAACCAGATTACGCAGCACCAGAATAAAAGTAGAGTAATAAACTTGATTTATCATTTTAAAATTTACTTTGTACTCACACATTCCTTATTATCACTTTGTGGAGCAATAATATCTAGTACCTATTCAACTTTCAATAGTATAGATTGTTTTATAATATAAAGTTTCTAATGTAAAGACCAGGTAGCAAATAAATTTATTGGATCTATTGTTTCAGTCACAACGATTCAAATAAATAGTTTTTTTTCTTTAAATTAGTCAGATGGCAGCTGGAATAGCAAAGGGATTACTAAATCAGTGATGGTCAGTTGGAGGGTTTGTTTAGGATGAGAGATGTTTTTCGAAAGTTGATAAAGGACTAAATGTGATAGCCTTTCCATCTTTATCTCAAACCATAATGCCTAAAAGTAAAGAGAGAGTATGGGGGAAATTGTCTGCCATAGAGGCAGGGGGAGGGGCTGGTTCGGCGGGATACTGGGGGCATTGTAGTGGAAAATGTGCACTGGTGGAGGAATGTGGGTTAAAACTTTATATGAATGAAAATCAAACATGAAAGCTTTGCAAATGTATCTCACAGTGATTCAGTAATAATTTTAAAAAAGAAGTTAACACATGGGTAATTAATTGGGTACTGTTACAATCAAATCAAATTTAATTACAAAAAATCAGCAGTGGATTAGTTTATTGATCTCTATACAATGAAAACAGATTTTAAAATAAAAATGAACTTTAAAACTGCTGTAAAAATAGATTAAACTACGTATAGATAAGATAAATTAAATATGGTTCTATTCAGTTTTCTGGTCTAAAAATAGAACTTGAACATGTTACAACCTTTTTTGTTCATAGATTAATATTCTATAAAAACATGGGTCTCACAAGCATTGTCTTGTTGCATTATTGCTTTTTTTTGAACTTAGTAAAGTATGGCAAAGTTTCAAGTTAAAAATATAAAAAGGATAATTTTGATATAGACATGATTTAAAATCTTTCATTTGTATAGTAATGGCTGGAGCAATAGCACAGTGGTAAGGCATTTGCCTTGCATGCGGCCAGCCCAGCCCAGCCGGGTTCGATTCCTCTGCCCTCTTGGAGAGCCTGGCAAGCTACGGAGAGTACCTCGCCCACACGGCAAAGACTGGCAAGCTACCTATGAGGTACTTGATATGCCAAACACAGTAACAATGAGTGTAACAATGGAGATATTACTGGGCCCACTCGAGCAAACTGATGAACAACGGGAGGAGAGTACATTGTTCCCCTAAAAGATATATTTTCACTCTTTTAAACCAATGTTACCTCAATAAAAATGAAACTTTAAAAAAGAAAACAACACTGTATTATTTTGTCATCAAAGCAACGTGATTTCTGCGTCCTGTCCATACATACTTATTTAATAAATTTTAGGAACTTTGCCTTAGACCACCTGACATGCTGTCACTCTTCAAGTTTTTCTACACTAACAGAAGTATAAACTAATGCACTATTTCTTAAAACATTTAAAAAGATTCTTTCTTTTTGACTTCATTGATTTATCTATTTGTATCTAGGACTCTTCCTTGGAACTATTTTCAGCTCTTATCCAAACAGCATGCTTTTATCCCAGAAGGCAGAAAAATATAACAGTGCTTCAGTTCTCGAAGGTGCTCCCCTCCTGTGGTACCCACATCCTAAATTAACAGCTTTCAGTACAGATGCTTAAGAGTCTGGACCAAAGATAGGACAAGACACAGCAGTTAGTCTAAGAGAAGAGAAAGTGAACAGTATGGTAGTAAGTGGGTTAATAGGAAAACTAGGGCACTGGAGATCATCCTTCAAAATTGAGCAATCTCATGTCACTGGCAGGTGGCATCAAAGGTCCTGCGATGGACCTGTGCAGTCAGCATCTGCTGTTGTTCTCAGAGCCCCGAATCTGCAATCATCTGTTGCTCCACAAATGAGACAGACATCAAATGGAAACTCCCACTCTTATTCTCTTCAAACACTGTTCACACTGTATTTTACAGATTACTATACTTTACCAATTCACACTATATTTTAGAAGTAATCAGTTACTGTCTTTGACCATTAAAATAAATGTATTTCTAAGTATTAAAACCAGTTCATTTGACTTTTGGAAGACCTGAATCAGCAGAAATCGAACAATAAAAAAAAAACGGTATTTGAAGCCGAAGTTTTTTATCCTTTTAGACATTCAGCAACGGTATTAATAAATGAAAATAGTTTTATTAAATGGAGACTTTAAACAGGTTGACTGAACCTAGTGATTAAAATGAGTAAACTTTACTTTAGAATTGATTTTAATACAAATTTATTTATTTATTTATTGGATTTGAGTCACACCTAGTAAAAGTCAGGAGTTACCACTGGTTCTGTGCTCAGATATCAATCTTGGTAGGATCGGGACCATATGTGGACTAGAGATCAAACCCTGGTAAGCCATGTGAAGGTACAATCTCTGACCAAAAGGATCTTTAATGTGTTCTTTTGAAGCTTATGTATATTCACATAAGAAATTTGCAAATTCAGAAGATAACTTGAAAAATTAAAAAAACACTGAGTTAACAGTTTTAGTTATGTAGTGAAAGTGCATATTGCATTTATTTTCTATATATGTACCATACTGTTACTGTGTCTGGCATATCGAATACATCACGGGGAGCTTGCCAGGCTCTGCTGTGCGGGCGAGATACTCTCGGTAGCACAGTAACAACAAAGTCTCCAATGGAGACGTTACTGGGCCTGCTCGAGCAAATCGATGATCAACAGGAGGGCCTTTACCTTACCTTTTACCTTATATGTACCATAAACAACTGTTCTAGACTATATACTATACACACACATACAAATTTATGGGCATACACTACATATACTATACAAATATATGTAATATACAGTGCATATATATTAAATTATATAGAACACATAAATGCACACATCATATGATATATATAGCATACATATACTATGCATTTTATAAACAACTATAACATACTAATATTTAAAATCACTACCTGAGAAAACAAGTAATAAGAACAAGTTAAGAATGCATGGAAAAAAAATGCCCACCCCTATAAGAGGCTTTTAATAATGAGTATTAAAATATTTATTAAATTTATCCATGTATAAGCTGTTGGAAAATATTTTTACTTACTATAAAATAAATTTGCAATTTGTTCAGTATAAAATTAACATATTTAAAACATTTTCTAATGTAGCACATGTAAACTAATAACATATATGGTAATATAACTTCTATTAATTATCTAACAATCTATTTCAACTTATAAATAAAAATACCTGCACATTGGAGATTTATTGGAGATTTATAAATCACTCTAGTAAAAATTTATTACTGAATAATATTGAATTGTCATTATATTTAATGTCCCGATGGAAAGCTACTACGACTTCATAAAACAGAAACTATGGTGGAAAAAGAAATGCAGTCAAATCCAATTTGTATAGACACAGACAATATGTTTTCATCAGTTTCATAAAACCTGTTAAGGTTTTACATCAAAGACCATAGTTTATTCACTAAATATATTACTTCTGAATATCTCAAAAGAAGGGACTGATTCTTAAAATGAAGGATGAACTCATTGGGCAAGAACCTAAATCCCCTTTTCATAAGGCAAATCAGGTCGGAGATTGAAAGGATACTGCAGATACTGTACAGAGAACTTTCAGTAAGAAGATTGCCTCTTTTTTTTGTCATGCAATATCTTTGCAGGCAAAATAGAAAAATGAGACCTAAACATGATAAAACAGCAAGTTAAATTTATAACCTTTTTAATGCTGCTGCAGAAAAATATCAAGTTGGTGAAAGGCCTCCGTTTTAATTTTCACATTGTGAAGAAAGGAAAATACACCTCAGAAAGACTTGTCTCTTTTTCTAAGTGCATACGCTAAGGTCATAGCAACTTTCGGGGTGACTATCTACAACCCTCCAATGATCCCGCAGTTAACTTTTTCTGTCATAGAGTTTAATTTCTGGTCTTCTTTACACATGAATCTACTGCCCGTTATTGAGAAGTATAACACTATCTGGATTGCAAATTGATCGTAATGCATAGCCAACCTGACACATCTTTGAGGAAGATTTATAATAAACAGGGACTTAAGAACGAATTTGTGAGAGTTGTTACTGGTAGTCCTATGACAAATACACAGAAAAAAATTGTGAGGTTTTTTAAGAAGCCAAAATATAAATAATTTGCAGAATTTTAGCAGAATTCATAATATAAAGTTAAGTATATGTTGAAAACACTGTTTCAAGTACTCTGCATATATATGTGTTTGTATATATATATATGTACAGACATGTATATGTGTGCATATATATATATATATATATATATATATATATATATGGGCCCATTCATTCCTGATAACATCGCTATGATTTGATGTTACAATTATCCTTATTTACAAATAAGAAAAGAACATTAGTGAGTGAGTTGATGGCTCACAGGACTAGCACACAAGCTTTGCGAGTGGGATCCATGGGATCTATTCCTGATAGTAACTCCAGCAGCGCATGTTTCCTGAGCAAAGTTGATAGTGCCCCTCCATGTACAAAGTTAGGAACAACCTTTGAGCACCACTCGACATTTCCCATGCCCTCCTCAAGACAATAAACTGTAAGAGATTAAGTAACTTGTCAAGGCAATAAGTGATTAGTGGTGAGTTCAAAATTTGGACCCAGCCATCTGTCTATAAAATCCACATTTTCAATCACAAAGATTTGTGATTTTTACCTCTTTACGCAACTTGGCCACAGTTCATGTCCTGTTCTCTAACGGGAGAAACAAGTTGTACAACTTAAAATGTGTAGTCAGTAAAAATCTTAGAGAGTCAGCTAATGGAATAATTGAGAATCAAATAACATAGACTGTTGAAAAAACGATTTTCACTCTGAAAGTTGAAAATTACTAAAAGTCAGTATGAAGTTTTACATTCAAGTGCCTAAAAGTTACCTTAATCATGATCCAATTAAATAAATTGAATTAAGCTTTCTAATATTTAAAAAAAAAAACTACTAGAAAATTGTTCTGTTTATTCAATAAACTATTTTGAGCCCTGGATAAAGAAAGAAGATAAGTCTTTGTGGGAAGTATCCAAGCTTTCTGACTGAATCTCTTCACAAGTCAAGGAGAGCTCGTCAACTGAGAGATGGCATAGACTGAGGCATTTGAGTTTACACATATTTGTATGAAACAATATGGAGAAGATGGAGCTCTGTACACAAAGAGTTACTGGTAACTCTTGAAGGTACCTTTGAGATTTCAGATGATACTAAATTATGCACACATGGGGTGAGACTGGATTAGGCCATGTAAGGAAACACTATTGGGAAATACTTGTGTTCTTGAGAGAAGTGAAGAAAAGACTTTTATTGAAATAAACTAAGTTGTTATTCACAAATAAGGGAATTTCCTGTCAGTACAAAGCACATATCACCATAAAGAACTAAACTACAACAAAATCTCTAGACATAGCCTCAAAGTTAAATTTTTGTAAACCAGGGTCCAGAGAGATAGCACAAGTATCTGAGCACATACAATGCAAGCAGATGATCTATCTTCATTTCTAGTACCCAGTTATCCCCCAGAATTACATGATCTCATGCCAGGAGTAACCTGAAGACATCAATCGTGTGACTCCCAAACAAAATATGTAATATATACACACATTCTCACACACATACACACAAAGACACATACACACATGCATATGTATTTATCAGTACACACCAAAATAGAGTTACAATGCAAAGAAGCAAAATTAGTAAAACAACATATAACATGAACAAAATTTACAGAAACATCTAAAAAATATCTAGCCAATATAATCATATATATACATATTTTATGTATACATATGCATAACATGCATACTTGTATGTATATGTGTTATACACATACAAATTTGTTTAAATATAAAATGGAAAGGGACATAGAAAAATAACAAATGAGTTAACAATGAAATAATAGGACCCCTAAAAACAATATATATTGCATGCAAAATGAAAAGGCACGGCAGGATTCAATATTAGCTTTGAAACTGCAGAAAAGGAGATTCAAAAATTAAAATCATTGTAAGAGAAACTATCTGAAATGCAGCCTGATTTTCTTTAAAAGGCTGACATAAAAGACAAAAACACCGTGAAAATACTGAACTAGAGAACACATGTAATTTGGAGCCAGAGAGGTTTGAGGTGGAAAAGAGAAAAATATTTGAATAGAAAGTGGCATTAAAAATTTTAGCTCTGTGAATCAAATAGACTTGCTAACAATGCAGTGACTTCTGCACTCATGCAGTTCAAAAGAGACTGTAGGGCAACATGTCAGTTCACTAAATGAGGCCAGCCTAAGGAGCACTGGAAAAGAAATGACTGGGCTAATTCCTAAGGGTCATTCCTTTAAACTCTAAGATACTATAGTTGGGCTTTTTCTTTCTTTTTTTTCAATCTAATTGCATTTGCTTATTTCATGTTGTGACAGGAATTTGGCCTAGGGAAGTAAAACTATTTTACCTCAGCATGGTAATATTTCTTCCCAAAATTATGAGGAAACTCAAAAGAACACTTTAGTGGATCTCATTTTCTAAAGGTCACATGGAACTTCCAGGTATTACAGGTTTTGATAGATGAATAATAGTCATTTCAGTGGTCATCAAAGCATTTCAATAGGAGTTGTGTCACAGGCAGAATGGATTCTAAATAATTTTATTCATAAGTTTAGCTGCTAGTCCCTTCAGAATTGTAAACCTGGTATTTCGCTAAGCATTAAAAGTTTCGAAGACAAGTTAAATACATAAAAGGAGTTTATTTTGTTTGTTTGTTTGTTTTATTTTAATCAATTATTCCCAGAGGTAGGAGACTTCTACCCTGTGCCTGACTGTCTGCACCAGGGCCCAACATGAAGACCTCCGGGCCCCAACCAAGGCCATGCTGGGACCACTCTCCACACACTTGGATGAGCCTCACGCATAAAAGAACTGGCAGAGGAACCCAGGTGTGTGGGACCCGGGGCTGAAATCTCCAAACCTGCACGGTTTGGGACTGGACCTGCCAGTAGCTAGACAGTTACACCCACCAACTTTCGTGTAACCCCAACAACGGCCAGGATCCAGAGATTATCACACTCAGTTCCCGGAAATTTTGCCTCTTAATATTTATATGGACTATAAAACCCAGCTCCTGGAAGCTGGGTTATTATATCTTATCATCTCATTACTACTTTGGACAAACTGGCAGGCTACTGAATGTAACCTGCGCACATGGCAGAGTCTGGCAAACTCCCTGTGGTATACCCAATATGCCAAATACCAGTAACAATGATGGGTCTCATTCTCCTAACTCTGAAAGAGCCTTGTATATGGCACTTAAAAAAAAAATCTCAGGGCTAGGACGAAGGAGATGTTACTGGGGCCTGCTCGAGGCAATCGACGAACAACAGGATGGTCATCATTGTGATTCCCAGAGGAGTTTGAGCCTCCTGCTGAAGATGCAGAGATAACATAGAGTCTAAAGGGGAATGGGCATCTGAGATTAGGGATATTGCCCTAAGCAAAGGCATCACCTGGAATGAAGGTCATAAGGGATGTCTAGGTGGTGCCCAGTAACCTGGATGAGAGGCCCTGGGGTGACCTTACACCAGATAATCATTTCAGCACCCTCTCCCCATTTTAATGGCTCATATTCTTGGAGCATAGTCAACAAATGCTCACCTACACCCCTTGTTAAAAAGGCATATAAGGGGTTCTGCCTTTCTTAGGGATTCTACAGTAATTAGAATTTTTTTCAGATTACTAAGGACAAAGCATATTTTTAGACATTTCATATCATACTTTCCAATCTAGTCTTCCTCCTGTACAGTAAATATACAATGATAAAAGTTTAAATGGAGAATCCTGTGGAGGATTCAGTCTTTCTGTATCTAGTATATCATGACTTCAGAGCCAGAAAACAAGGGTATTTCCTTGCTTTCACTTAAATGCAGAGGTTTTTAAAACTTGCCAGTCTTTCTCCTTGATATTCTAAACTCTGCAAAATCATGTCAGTTTTATTATTAAACTTTCATTGGCATGATCCAAGAAAACAAATATCGTTCTAACCTTAAGTTATATTCCTATTATAATAGTGTAGGCCTTTGACTATTGGAGTCAGAGAGTGCTTGGGATATCACTGAGACTGTTTTTTTGTTTGTTTAATTGTTTTGAGCCACAACCAGTGGTGTTCAGTAATCTCTCCTGGAGGTCTTGGGGACCATAGTGGGTGCCGATGATTGAACCTGGGACAAATGTGTTCAGGGAGAGCGCCCTTCCCACCTTACAATCTCTCTAGCCGTGATGGGTATCATGAAGTCTGATATTCTATTCTACCCGAGCAAAACCTGGAGAAGCCAGAGGATTTCACCTTTAATCATTAGCAAGACAGGTCCCCAAATAGCAAATACAGCAAGAAAAACAAACATTAGGATCATCTTTCTTTTAAAATACTGAAGTGGATACTACTATTTTTATATACCCTCACATATATATTTGCAATAATTTTAAATTGCAGACATTTTTTAATGACTCAAGCACAAAATTAGAAGTAGCATTAATTAGTTTTATGGTTCACAAATATATCCAATAAAGTAAGTTTCCGACATCTAATTTTCTTATATTGGGTTATATAAAAAGAAATAAAGACCCAAATCTAATTTCTTACATAAATCATAAGAATAGTCAGTGAAGGCCAGAGATACGGTATTTCAAGCACGGCACTTGTTCTTGTATGCAGTCAATTCAAGTATGATCCTGGCACCTCACATGGTCCCCAGATCCCCAACAAGTGAGAGCCCTAAATACAGAGCCAGGAGTAAGTCCTTAGCAGGGAAGAATATAGATCAAAAAAACAAAAAGAAAAGAAAAAGTAAAAGATTATTCCCATTACCTTTGCTTCCCTGATATAGCAACTAGTGAATAACTCCCTGCAGAAATGGATAGAATCACATAAGATAAAACATAATTGTCTTCATTTGTTCAGGGTTGATGATAAACTATGTCAGAATACTGGGATAATCATTCTTTTATCCTTTATAGTCAGACCTACTTCATGCAGGAGCAACATGATCAGACAAGCAACTCTCAGATGGCATGTGACAATACTAAATTTAATCTTAGCAAGCAGCTCAATTTCACACTTGTGGTAGTTGTATTAGCCCAATTATTTTTTAAAGGTTAAAGGAAATTTTACATTTACAGAAAATCATCCTGTAGAGTCTAGAAGGCAGGATTTTATAGCTTCAGTACAATATTGTGAAGGCATAAGGATCTATTTATTATTTATTAAAAGCAAGCATATAATTAGATGATTGAAGGAAGTAGAACGTATCCCTTTATAATAAACGCACTCTGGGTGAATTTTCATGTAAGTTGTTCACTTCATCTTACATATGATCCTAAGAAATAGATTAGAATATGGACATGCATTTTTTTACAACTGAAAGGTAAAATATTTCCAGCATACAAATCCCTAGTCCTAGGCTCTTGGTTCCAGCACAGAAAAAAATAAATGTATATATCTACCATATTTCTTCCAAAATTTTAAAAGGCATTCAACCAAAACAAAATCTTAGAGATGCAAGTTGATAAAATAAAATGAGCTTAATTATAGTAGAATTTTCATTCCTTGGGCATTCCAAAGTGTATAGAAATTCCATTTGAATATACTATAATCTCATTTCTGATAATAAATATGTATATAACTTTTGTGTCTCAAAATTTTTAGACTTCCCAATTGTAAATGTACTATCTTATTCCATTCAGAAGTACGCACACTTTCAGAACTGTTTTGTTTTCTTCATGATTTTGGGGCTAAGAAAGACGATGAAATAACATGTCATTTAGACTCTATGAAAGAAGAAAAATTCACAGAATAAATGTTTTTAAATAAATTTATTAGGAGTCATGAATGGATATTACTAAATGTTATATTCAGTGTAATAGGTCATGGATTAATTTAATAGGCTTAGTCTTTATAAATATAGATTAAAATTTGGAACTAAGCACATTGTGTTCTGACTCTGCCATGTACTAGTGATATGACCTAAGGCAAATTAATACATTGTGAACCAAAATAAATCTCCTGTAAGATAGCAATAATACTGCCTTTAATATGAGACTTTGGGAAATGTAAAGTAATGGATTTATACAATTACTTAGAATTTTATATCAATAACAACATTTTTAAATTAAAGTGTAAAAGTGGGGAACAGAGATATAGTTGCCTACTTGGTAGGCAACTTGTCTTGTGCATGTTTACCTAGGTGTTATATTGTTATATATCAATTGTTACATTGTATATATCAATCCCTCACACCCATATCATCCCCGGAGCCCACCGGCAGTGATCCCTGAATGCTAAGTCAGGTGTAAGCCCTCTCCCACCCCCCCAAAAAACGATTAAATTTTAAAAACAAACGAGCAACATCACCCATCACTTAAAATTATCCACAAATACAACCTTTTCATGTGTATTCTAGACTTATTTCTAAAGCAATTTCTGCAAATATTCACTGCATACATTTCAGATGCACTTGGTTTACTTTTAACTTAAAAATAGGCACTAATGATAGCAATCAAATATAGCATATATCTAATTGTCCAAGAATGGATTTCTGAGTAGAATAGAACACATGAAGAAGCTGGGCTATTTAATATATAATTTGTTAACAATTTAAGAGAAAGATTATTTCAGTGCACAGAAAGCAACAGATTTTCCAGAAGAAATGTATTTTCTACATGTTACCAGATGGAATCATAAAGAGTATAAGTCAAAAATAGTTGTTAAAAATTGTCAGTTTGGTCTTGTCTCTGATGTGTCTCCTTTCCCAAGTAAACTTGTGATATATACTTTAAGCACAACTATTATTAAAGTATCTCATTATCATAAATACTTTAATTACAATGATGTGAGTATAAATTTGTAATTTTCCCCAAATGTAGAAAATTATACTTCGAACATATCTTTGCCTTCTTATTAAGGAGATCAAGTATAGCATTTTCTACATTTAGGTTATAATGTGTCTTAAGGCAGATATTAAAAATCTTCAGTAATCTAGACAAAAATTTAAAAGTCTACAGATAACTTGAAATGTGTAACTTAAAGAAATTATACTACTATTAAACTTCCAATAATTACCTTAGAACCTATAATCTGCTAACCATTACCCATTATGTCTCCTGTACTTTCATTCCTCACTATGCTATTCCCTTCCTTTTTTATTTTATTTTATTTTTTTATTAGTGAAACACCATAAGGTACAGTTGTAGATTTATAAATTGTTGTGCTTGGGATTCAGTTATATAATGATCCAGTACCCATCCCTCCACCAGTGCCCATTCTCCATCATTTACTTATTTTCTTTTTAATTTTTGTTAGTGAAACACCATGAGTTGCAGTTGTAGATTAACAAATTTTTGTGCTTGGGTCTCAACTGTACAATGATCAAACACCCATCCCTCCACCAGTGCCCATTTCCACCACCACGGGTCCCTTCCTTTAATGTCCAATCCTTAACAGCAGCTATGTTAAAATGAAACTTCAATAAGTATTTTTTATGCATGGCATGTATACTCACATTCCTGGTCTTAATAAAAAATTTCTAGGTCTCTTATATTTCCCTAAAATGTAAATAAATAAGGAAAACAAGATAAAGAGAGAAACGAAAAGACAAAAGCATTGATTTGTCTTTGCATTTAGCTTGGAATGTGTGAACCTAATTACATAGAGAGGGCAACAGAAAGGTTTCTCACTGTTCTAACACACGATCACTTTCTGCCTGAAATATAGCTACCAAAATTATACTTATAATCGCTTCAAATTATGAGGAATCGATGATAAAAATGCATTTGTGTTAATGCCGAAAGACTTAAATCAAATGTCAAACCAGTCTTCAAAGCGGCTTCCTAATTAAGAAACAGATTTTTGATAGGACATTTCAATGTGCATTGTTTTTCATGATTAGTTCAATTTTGTGGATATGTTGGAAAGATTTATAAAGCTGAATAAATCATTTAATATAACAATTAACATATCATTTTGATTAAAATAAAAGTAATATTCTTTTAAGACCAACAGATACAGTAAATATTTTCTACCTTTTTATCATTCTTATAATACAAATACCTTAGAGAATAGCAGTAAGATATTTGCTACATTTGTAGGAAAATGAATTACGTTCTTCTGGGCACAAACGAAAATGAAATAAAAGCAAAAGAAAAATTATTTTATATGAAATTGCACATGTGTTCAATGACACATGAACAAGTACTATTTCCCCTTGGGAATTCTATTATTTTTTTACATCCATAGTATACCTTCAAATCTATGAGCTGCTCTTCTTTTAATAATTCCATCAGCTCAGCCTTTCTGCTGGCCCTGGGTCAGTTTGTCCTTACTGCGCTCTCCATTGTTTTCCAGACTGTGTTTTATGTTTCACAAAGTCCTGCTTTTTCTAACAGCACTTCTCCAGGGTTTCTGGGAAATGTCATTTTGTTTCTGGAACTGATGGCTTCCTGCTCTTGCTGACCTCTGGATTTCCTCAATAGGTCTCATTTGGCTTTTTGGCTGTGTTGGTCTCACTAAAACCATCATTAAAATCTTTGTTTAAATAACTTAAAGTAGATCCACTCCATACCACCATTAGGTCATAAACCAGCCAGGAAGCTATTAATTTGTGAGTATGCTTGTGTGTGTGTGTGTGTGTGTGTGTGCCAAGAACAAAAAAAAATGTGCCATTTGAATTGCTTCACTTATGCAAGAATCTTGTGTTGGACTCAAGACCATTAGTAATTTATTATCTGAGTGATTGTTGTATAATGAGTGATGGCAAAGTTCTAAGGATGAGTGATTTTAATTACTAGAATTCGAATTCATATCAAAATTTGATCAGCAATAGGGCAACTGGAAAAGTATGTGGAAAAAATATATCTTATAAGTGGAAAGAAGAAACTTTAAGTTATTATTTCCATCAGTCCGACATAAAGAAAAGGGATGATCCTTATTTGATAATAGGATCAAATAATAGATGATAGATATGAAAAAGAATAATAGACAATAGATATATAATAGATAATTATAATAGATATATAATAGATAATTATAATAGATAATAGATAATTATAGACAATTATAATAGATAGATAATAGATAATAGATATATAATAGATAATTCTGATAATAGAAATGAAAAAGAATATAGCAAGAGTCAACAGGGATTTGCGTTTCTTCAATAAAAAAGTAACTTTCTCCTCAAATTCTTAGTTTTCTATGACAAATGTAACCAGCTTAAGATGAGTCAAGTCTAAATAATATAACCGAGTAGCCTCTCAATTTTCCTCAATTGATCTCTGTGACCTATTTTATAGTACAGGTTACTTTTCTCATTTTTCAAACAGTGAAAAGAAAATGAATTCCATGTGGATGGCATATGTCTATTAAAATAAGTCAAGTGGAATAAAAAATAGTAAGGTGAAGATATAAAAATGCTCAAAGGGATATTTTTCATTTTTGAAAGAGAAACAAAAGGCCCTCACTCACCGAAAGAAAAGAGCAATGACTATGTGTGAAGCAGCAAGATTTGAAAATACTGGAAATAGAGACACCCCACTGTGAGCCTGATGGCGGGGAGGCAGAGTGGACCAGCCAGTTACCTTAGAGCATAATTCCATTTCCACAGGCAGTTCTGATAATAGTAATAGTAGTGTTACTCATATAATGTGCTCACTAATCTCTTCCAAGTCCAAAACCTGTTCAGAAGCAGGAGCCCTCTTAGAAAGAAAGTCAGGAGTTGCTAAGACGTGCCTGACTAATAAGGGTCATTGCAAGTCACTCTTCGCTGTGGCTTGAAATTCTTCCGGATGTTGCCCTCTCATCAAAGTTCTTGAATTAAGACATTTTGGTTTTGTGTTTCGGTGTGTGTTTATGTGCAACTTCCCAAGAAAATCTCAGGAGATTCATGACCCACAGATGTTACTTAGACTCCCAGGGGCATTGCAAGGGATTGTCAGGGTCTCCCCAGTTGTAGGGTAAGTGCTCAGGGACCTCGAGGGACACAGTGATTGATCTTGCTGGACTTGAAGAGTCACATCTGACAATATTTAGGGACCATGTGATACCAGGAATAGAACTGGGATAAGAGTACATTCAAGGGCGTGAGCGATAGCACAGCAGGCAGGGCATTTGCCTTGCACGCGACCAACCTGGGTTCGATCCCTGGCATCCCATATGGTCCCCCAAGCACTGCCAGGAGTAATTCATGACTGCAGAGCCAGGAATAACCCCTGAGCATCGCTGGGTGTGACCCAAAAAGCAAAAAAAAAAAGTGTACGTTCAAGATGTTCACCTTTAAACCTTTTTACACCACTCTGCTACCCAGTTATTACCAACATACCTACTCTAACTACAGGAGAGACTGAGGTTTTATTTTATTTTATTCAAGTTATATATTTTATTTCTATCTGGTATGTGGATTTTTCCTCCTATTCCACTAAGCTATTTTCACTATGCACAAAGTCCTCACGCTCTCCCCATTTCTGCTTATAATTCTCATGGGAACAATTTTTCCCCATTATCCTCATTGCCATTTATCCACGTTTTGTCAAAATGAAGTGGCTGGAGCAATAGCACAGAGGTAGGGCGTTTGCCTTGCACGCTGCCAGACAGGCCCACCCAGGTTCAATTCCTCCACAGCTCTCAGAGAGCCCAGCAAGCTACTGAAAGTATCTCACTTGCATGGAAAAGCCTTGCAAGCTAACCCTGACATATTCAATATGCCAAACACAGTAACAACAAGTCTCACCGATGGAGCAGTTACTGGACCCGCTCAAGCAAATCCATGAACAATGGGAGGACAGCGCTATAGTGCATATTAAGTGACATTTTTGTAACTACTGTTCTCATCAAAATTAAACCGTTACTTATTTTCTAGTCCATTGCTGGTAACAACAAACCCAAGAGCAATCTCGACCCACCTTGTGATGAAACAGGATTGGACAAGACTTTATGCTAAAGCTTTGTTGACCTGACATCCTCCCTGCACCTCCTAAAGAACTCTGCTATTCGCAAGGACTGGTGGGTTGATGGAGCTACAGCAGGGAAGGGAACCGCCCAGGTCAGTGTTTCACAAAGACCCCTCCAGCTGCCCCACCATGACTCCACTAGTATGGCACCCAGAGAAGTGAGAATTTTGCACACAAGCTGAGCCCACAGAGGCTTCTGCAAGGCATGGGCAATAACATTCTGAGCTCTCCCAGATTTCTCAAGCTCATTGTCTATTTTGTTTTACTTATTTTGGGCTTGGGGGCCACCCTGGTGTTGCTCAGTATTTACTCCTGGCTCAGTGCTCAGGTATCACTCCGAACGGGCTTGAAGTTCCAGTGATCGATCCTGGATTAGCTGTGTGCAAGATAAGTGCCCTACCAGCTGCAGCATCTAACCTGTCTCATCATAACCTATTTCCACTTGCAAGAATTTCAGGGCGGGGGGTGGGGTGAAGTAATAGCACAGCGGGTAGGGCGTTTGCCTTGCACGCGGCCAACCCGGTTCGATTCCCAGCATCCCATATGGTTCCCTGAGCACCATCAGGAGTAATTCTAGAGTGCAGAGCCAGGAGGAACCCCTGAGCATCGCCGGGTGTGACCCCCCCAAAAATAAAAGAATTTCAGGGGAAGTCAGACAGTGAAGCAAATAATATTTATCTAATAATTATGGGGAGGAAGAGAAGAAGGATCCCATTCCAGAGTGACTGCACCTTTCTCTAGATAGCAAGGAGAGCGTGTATTAAACAAATGACAAATCCCAAGTAGGACGGAGGCGGCTCCCAGGCGTGACTGTAACCCATAAAGTTAGAGAAGGAAAAAACGCACAACCAGAGTAGATCAGCGTTGGCCTGAGACAAAGGAGAGAAGGCAACCCTACACAAAACTACTCACTGGGGCTGCTACGGAGTTACCCTGCCTTGGGGTCCACTGCAAGGATGTTATTCATCAAGAAATGCTACATCATCCCCTGATTGGCCCTAGACTGATTCTGAAGTAAGAATTCACCTGAACTCCCTTGCTCTGGGGACTTCTGACCTACTAGAACCATCACCAAGGAGATGAGAAAACTCAGGACAACTGAGTTTAAAATCAGTTAAAAGATGATATCATGGTGATGCCAAGTTTGATTATAAACCCATTTTAAACCTTTCTGATAATTTCAGAATTCTGATTAAATTAATTTTAATGCCTAATCTTATTGTGCAATTGAGTATTTTGAATAAATCCTGCAGATTCTCTGCAAATATTTTTTTTCAGGATGGTGCAGCTTTTGCTGCTGCCCCGTTGGAGTGGGTTGCCCTGGCAGGATGGGTGTATGGTGAAAAAAAACTGAAAGATTTTTCAAATTCAAATGGAGCATTTTTTCAGTTTCCCTTCATAGGACAAGATGTCAAACTGGTACCCAAATCTAGTCTGAATATGCCTCTAAATCAGAAGATGTAAAACTTGGTTTGCAGAATGGCCATTTTGAAAACCTGTTTTGCTGACCTTAAGGTCCAGGTTCTTCCACTTCAGTGCTTTTCTTCTGCACTTGGAGAAAGAAAGCAGCCTGTTGAAAGCCCAGTCAAACCCCGCCATGTAATTCTTATGTGCCAGAAAGTAAGAGCTTTGGAATTTTTCTGATTACAACCCGATACTTTATTAAAACTCAAAAGTCAGCCCCTGCCATGAGTACAGTATTAATCCTTAAATACATGCTAGGTGATGTTTGTTTGAATATCCATCTCAGCTGACAGGATGCATTTTATGGTGGAGGTGAAATAAATTATACTCAAATGTAGGATTTACAGGTGGAATTTAAGTCAAATGATAAAGTTAACCAGCTTCCTAGAATAAAAACTCATCTTAATAGGTATGTAAATATATTAAGAGTATATTTGTATATATGACACACAGACTATACACACACGCATATATATAGATGATACACACATACACATATCTGTATGCAGATATATACAGATATATGTATATATTTCAGAGCAGTCCCTGAACAAGAATTGCCAGAATTTTTTAAAGTGACTATAACTCATTTGCTAAATTCTGAAAACATTTTTTTTATAAAAATTGAGTATTTTTAGAGCAGTTTTAGGTTTAAAGAAAAATCGAACAAAACGTACAGGGTTCTCTTATATCCACCTTGTTAATTTTATTAGTAATATCTTGCATTAATGTGATATACTTTTTATAATTCATGGTTATGATAATTGTATATAATAGCTAAAACACACAGTTTACATAAAAATCCTCTTTGTATTATACAACTTTATGGGACAAATGTATTCTTTGCAAACCACAACACCCAATAGGAGAGAGAGAACAAAAGGGAATGCCCTGCCACAGAGGCAGGGTGGGATGGGGGAGATGGGAGGTGGGAGGGATACTGGGATCCGTGGTGGTGGGAAATGGGCACTGGTGGAGGGATGGGTATTTGATCATTGTGTAATTGAAACCCAAGCACAAAAATTTGTAAGTCTACAACTGTACCTCATGATGTCTTACTAATAAAAATAAAAAATAAATAAATAAAAATAAATAAATAAATAAATGTATTACCAAGTCATGAGCTAAATGCATATTACTAAGTTAAAGAAGCCAATCTTAAAGGTTACATATTGACTATTTCTTACTAAATAATGTTCTGTGAAACATATTTTAAATGGGCTGGAGCAATAGCAGAGCAATAGGGCGTTTGCCTTGCACGCAGCAAGCCTGGTCAAGCCAGGTTCAATTCCTTCACCCCTCTTGAAGAGCTCGGCAAGTTACCGAGAGTATCTCACCCGCACGGCAAAACCTGGCAAGCTACCCATGACGTATTCAATATGCCAAACACAGTAACAAGAAGTCTCAGGATGGAGACGTTCCTGGGCCCACTCGAGCAAATCGATGAAGGACCATGATTTTAAATATTTCCCCAAATATTACTAATTTTTTGAGGTTTTATTGTCTTTTTACTAGCTGTTGTAAGTTTTGTAAGTTTATAGTTAATCTTGTTTTAAACACTAACTTTTTCACCTCATTTTAGATGGCATACAATTATTTTCAGAATATTCTTAGTTTTTTTATAGTCATGGTTTCTACATAATTTAAATTTCAAAATAAGTTGGATCACACCGTTATTCTTTTCTACCACTAATTGCCAGTCATTATAAAGGTGTCATTGGTAAGAAATATCACCACTGCTCCCTTTGTTGAGTAATTTTATTTTAAAATGACTTATTGTACCTTTAACAAGCCAAATAAAATAAAGTCTGGTGAAAGAAAAGTCTTGTAGAGGAACAGAAATTGTGTACAAGTTCATATAAGTGAAATACTTCCCTAAATGTAATTCTATTGCTATGGAAACAAACAAAGTTTTATGTATATGATATCAAACACCCAGTTATTGAGTGATTCCAAGGAATAGAATTTCTATATGATTCTTCATAAACAGAGAGGCACTTTTTGGTAATTTCATATTTCATTTGGCTCTTTCATGGATACAGAAGTTATTTTTATAACCTAACCAGTGTTACAAATTATGTTGAGTTAAACCTACTATTTTTGAAAATTATATCTGAGGGAATTATATACAATGTTTCAAAATAAATTGGCCGTTAGATTCCAAATCTTTTTTTTCAAGCCAGATTGCATATTAACAATAACTAAGTTTACTTGAAAATACTATAAATATCTTTGACACTGAAAATATATCTGAACAACTGATTTTAAAACAAAAATATCAACTTGATTACTTAGCAGCCTGGTGACCTTGGATAAATCATTTCATTTCAAAACACTTCACTGTTACATTTTGAAATATTTTTAAAGTAAAAGAAACTTATGATTTTTTTTTTGTTGTTATATGTTTTTGGTTCATACCTGGTCTCCCAAAGAGATCAGAGATCACTCCTGGCGGTGTTCAGGGGACCATATGTTGAGCGGAGGGATTTCACTGGGTTGGCCTCGTAGAAGACAAGCACTTTATCTACTATACTATCTCTGTGGTTCCAATTAATCACAAATTTATGTAGAAAATTATGTTCCCTACGTAGTTCTTTATTTACTGGTTTTGGCATATCGAATACGCCACGGATAGCTTGCCAGGCTCTGCAGTGTGGGCAGGATAGTCTCGGTAGCTTGCTTCTGAGAGGGATAAAGGCTTTTAAGGCGGCCTCTAATTGCCCTTGCAGGTGATCCCATGGTTCAAACCATATTTGAACCCTATATGTGAGCTGTATTACAGATTCAGTACCAGGATCTCACCATTCTACAAGGAATTGATCATGCATGTCAAGAGAGGGGTTCAGCAAGGTGATAACATTTCACCGAAACTCTTCAGTGCCACCCTCGAAAACATCATGAGATACTGGAATGGGAAAGAATGGGAGTGAAGACAGATGGTCGGCAACTACATCACCTCCACTTCACTGATGGCATTGTTCTAATAATAACAAACATCAGCCACACACGGCACAAATGCTGGCCGACTTTGACCTTGAGTGTGGAAAGGTTGGACTACAGCTGAATCTCACAAAGATGATGTTCATGAGAAACAGACTTGTTCCTGACGTTCCATTTGCTCTCAATGGAACAAACATCTTCAAACACAACAGTTATGTATACCTAGGTTGAGAAGTCAACATGACGAATGACCTGGCACCTGAGTTTTGCGGGAGGAAGAAAGAGACTTGGAATGCCTTCAGGAACATCGAAGAAATAGCCAAGAGGATGAAGAATCTCAGGCTTTGGACACATCTTTTTGATTCTACTGTTCTTCCTGCATTATCATATGCCTCAGAGACCTGGGCCCTACGAAAACAGGATGAGAACACTATTGGCTATTTGGGTCTCCCAAAGAGGAGCCAAAAGAGCTATGCTTGGAGTATCACGCTTCACTCAAATAAGAGAAAGAGTCTGGAGTTCCAACCTTCATCTATGATAAAGAATTAGGGACACTGTCTCGTTTGCCAAGGCATCGAAAATCAGATGGGCTGGACACATAATGATATTTGGAGATGACTGTTGGACTAACGACATTACCAACTGGATTCCACGCAAAACGTCAAAAGATCGCATGGCACCCCAACTACGAGATGCTCAGACTTCTTCATCAAGACCCTAAATGATTGGTTTGAGCTGTTCATGTTCCTAGGATGAGCAGACACCATTGGTCTATACTAGCACGCAACAGGGACCAATGGAGATGTTATTGGTGCCCACTCGAGCAAATGGATGAGTAATGGGATGTTAAATGATCAAGTGATGTAGTTCTTTAAATAGTTAGGTCTTTGAATAATTTGAGGTGCAAAGACTATTCAAAGTGTATTGTATACAAGTATAATACATATATATCTCTAATCTCTCATTAAAACTTTCAAAAATTAAAGAACAGAAACTGATACATATATTTATTTGCATATGTACATATATTGCATACTTATGCATATATGCACACACATACATATAATCTGAAAGTTAACTCCTTCCGTGTTGCAAATTAATCAACTATAACACAAACACACATACATAAAAGGAAAAATGTTTTTTAAAAATGAAGAAAAATAGAATTCCACGACATCAAAATTTTAATCATTGGAATGCCCTATATTTATCAGTTGATTGATTTCAAAGAAATAATTAAGGAAAAATAATAACTGCTCGAATGAAAGCATGTCAGGTTTGGGTAATAAATTTAACAAAGATAAATCTGAGAGCTCATATTGCTCTTTGAAAGGGCACCTTTGAAAGTATTGAGAATCAGGTTCCTTTCTCAGGACTCTGAGTGCACTAAGAATAACCTTGAATTTTGAATTACAGCACCTTGTATTGTATGATAGCTGACTGGAAAACATTTGATGATCCTGTTGTTCATCGATTGCCTTGAGCAGGCACCAGTAACGTCTCCTTCATCCTAGCCCTGAGAAATGCTATTTCAGGGTTAGGAGAATGAGACACATCACTGTTACTGGTATTTGGCATATTGGGTACACCACGGGAAGTTTGCCAGACTTTGCCGTGTGGGTAGGTTACATTCGGTAGCATGCCAGGTTGCCCAAAGTAAGAATGAAATAATAAGATATCACGGGGCCAAGAATGCGGCTGCGTGCTTCCGGGAGCTGGGTTCTATAGTCTCTGGGTCTTGGCTGTTGATGGGATTACACGGAGCTGGGGGTCAGTTGGTGGGTGTGACCCCTGCCTACTGGAGGATGGAGGATCTGGGTGGAGCATGCTCATTTGATGATATCCTCAACTAATGAGGTAAGAAACTTGAATGTGTGCTTACAGCTACTTTAACTCTGGACTAAATTTGGGGTAGTGAATATGCCAGATGAAGTTTCAGTATATTTGGTTCCTCTGTTTGGTTCCTCGGCGTAAGAAAGAATACGACTTAAACGGATTTCTTTTTCTTGTGTGATTACTCACAGACTCTGAGCTTTCCCTACCCTCTTTCTCCAGGTACCCACATTTGCATTTGCTGATAAGAACACACTGTGATTTTCCCTTAGGGCCAGGAAGATTAGAGAAAAATAAGAGAGCTTCAGTGTGGTACCTCCACTTAATCCTCTTCTGAACATCTCCTCGCCCAAATTCAAGCCTGATTTTTAATTTCTCCACAAGCCATTTTACGACCAACTTTCAAGCTTCCTACTTTCCAAAGAAACCTCATTCTAGGTAAAATGGACCAATTCAGGGCCACTGACTGTGTGTCTTGTATCTATGGGGAACACTAAAGAGCGTGCACAACACATCGTTAATTTAGTTTTGCTAAACTCCTTGGGGATTGTGTTATGTCTCTGTTATTTCCAGAATACAATATGTTTAAAAGAAAGCAAACATATTATTTCCTGTCTGGTGTTTGATCAGGAAATTCTTGGGAAAACCCGAGCTGTCCTTTCCCCTCCACTTTCCTTCCATTCTCCTGGTTACCAAATTGCAAAGCATTAGCATGCCTCAAATTGGACCACCTGCTTAGAGTACTTCATTAGTAATTTGGAGACATCTTATCTCTTACTCTGAACTCTCTGGTAACTTTACATATTTGAACAATTCACCAGCATTTCATAAAGAAAAAATAGTAGCATCACTGTCATGCTTTCAGAATTTTTATTTTTAGCCCAATCCCTACCAATGACTGGTCTGGATGCATTTCTTAGACTTTAACTGTTTACCTCTTGGACTGCAGTTGAGTCCTTTGAGACATGTCTACTCAATAGAATCCCAAGAATTAGGGGAATTTTCAACTCATCAAGCAAACCAACAGATAAAAAGAGGCAAAGAGGCCTGTTCCGTCCACTGAGCATTTATCTTGGGAAACACAGAACCTCTTTCCAACTCCCTTTGTCCTGAGCCTTAATTACACGAGGATTTAATTTCACTGTTCTAGATTCAGAAACAAAATTTATTTATTTATTTATTTATTTATTCATTTTGCTTATTGGGCCACACCCAGCGATGCTCAGGAGTCACTCCTGGCTCTGCACTCAGGAATTACTCCTGGCAGTCCTTGGGACACCATGTGGGGTGCCGGGAATTGAACCCAGGTTGGCCGCGTGCCAAGGCAAAAGTCCTACCCACTGTGGTATCGCTCTGGTCCCAGGAACCCATTTTTATTGATTTTACTGATTAATCTTTCTAAAGATTTTTGAAAGATGAAATAATATAGAGACTATGGCGTAGAAAAAAAGAGAAATTTTAAAAGATAGTAAGACTGTGTGTTAAAGAGAAAAAAAGGTATTATCAAGAATGTTGTTTTCTAGTTATATCCTGAAGAATGTCTTAATGGATTCTGCCAAAATAAAATAATCTTCACACTGTTTCCTCTATGGATACTTTTTTGTAGCATTTTCAGAGGTTTTTCATAACAGACAATACTGTAGCACTGTCCTCCTGTTGTTCATCTATTTGCTCGAGGGAGGGCAGTAACAGCTCCATCTTGAAACTTGTTGTTACTGTGTTTAGCATATTGAATACGTCATAGGGAGCTTGCCAGGCTTTGCTGTGCAGGTGAGATACTTGTGATAGCTTGCCAGGCTCTCCGAGAGGGGCAGAGGAATCCAAACTGGGGCGAACTGGTTGGGTGTGTGCAAGGCAAATGCCCTACCCGCTATGCTATCACTCCAGCCCACAGACAATACAAAATACATTATTTCAGGTGTGTTGTAATGTAATGCCCGCCTGTCCTTCACCAACTACTAGACTAAGATGACTGCCCTCCGACGTCCTGATGGATTTATCACATCTTCCAGAAGGGCAATGGAGAAGATTATTCATGACTTCTACTCATATTTCTTTAATATGAGCCACGACCACCTGCCCACATACCAAATTCCGCAGTATAGATATGCTGCTCCAAACGTTATCCCTTCCAAAACCCGACACGCCATTTTGTCAGTAAAGAAGCAAACAGCACCTGGCCCAGACAAGGTCAGAACTGAACACCTGAAGAACCTACCGTCAGTACTCATCAATACACTGGCTTGACTCTTCACACGCTACCTGTCTGAATGCAAGGTTCCATCCCAGTGTAAAACCAGCTGGACTGTACTACTATACAAGAAGGGAGACATCCACGACATTGGCAACTATCACCCAATCTGCCTATTGTCTGTCATCTACAAACTGTTCACTCGAGTCATCCTGAATAGGATTAGCAAAACACTAGATGAAGGACAACCATGTGAACAAGCCGGATTCCGAAAAGGATTCAGTACCATCGACCATATCCACACGAATACTAAGCTCATTGAGGTTTCTCAGGAGTTCAAGATGCTGCTCTGTCTAACGTTCATTGATTTACAAAAGGCCTTTGATTCTGTTGAGACGGAAGCAGTCATTGAAGTCCTAGCCAATCAGGGCATTCAAGCCCAATACATCAAGATCCTCTGTGAGCTGTATTGTGGATTCACTACCAGGATCTCACCATTCTACAAAGAAGTAATCATCCATGTCAAGAGAGGGGTTTGGCAGGGTGATACCATTTCACCAAAACTCTTCAGTGTCACACTCGAGAACATCATGCGACAACTAGAATGGGAAGGAATGGGAGTGAAGATAGATGGTCGGCAACTACACCACCTCTGCTTTGCTGATGACATCGTTCTAATAACACCAAACATCAGTCAAGTGGCACAAATGCTGAACGACTTTGACCGTGAGTGTGGAAAGGTTGGATTACAGCTGAATCTCACAAAGACAATGTTCATGAGAAACAGTCTTGTTCCTGACGTTCATTAACTCTCAACAGAATGACCATCTCCGAATGCAACAGTTATGTGTACCTAGGTCGAGAAGTCGACGTGACAAATGACCTAGCACCTGAGTTGTGCAGGAGGAATAGAGTGGCTTGGAATGCCTTCAAGATCATCAAAGAAATAACTAAGAGGTTGAAGAACCTCCAGCTCTGAGCACATCTCTTTGATTCCACTGTTCTTCCTGCATTAACATATGCCTCAGAGACCTGGGCCCTACGAAACAGAATGAGAACACTATTCAGGTCTCTCAAAGAGGAATTGAAAGAGCTATGCTTGGAGTATCACGCTTCACTCAAATGAGAGATACAATCCGGAGTTCTGACCTCCATCAACGCTCAAGAGTCAGGGACGCTGTCTTGTTTGCCAAGAAAATCAGATGGGCTGGACACGTAATGAGATTTAGAGACGACCACTGGTCTAGAGCCATTACTGACTGGATTCCACGGGATGTCAAAAGATCACGTGAACACCCTCCTATGAGATGGTCAGACTTCTTTGTCAAGATCCTGAATGATCAGTTTGAGGCTCTTCATGTTCCCAGGATGAGCAGATGCAATTGGACTATGCTAGCACGCAATAGGGATGAATGGAGACATTACTGGCACCCGCTTGAGCAAATCGATGAATAACAGGATATCAAGTGATCAAGTGATCTGTTGTGTTTTGGGACAGGGATTGAGACTTGGGATGGAAACATCCCAAATATGGTGGTTGGAAGGTGTAATGCTGGTGGGATTGGTGTTTGACTATTAAATGTAATCAAATACTGTGAACTGCCTTATAAAATAAAACAAGTTAAAAATAAATAAAACACAACAAAGAATATTGTTTTCTGATTGTTAAATTTCATTAAAAACTAGTAAGTCTGTCTTCTTTTTCTCAGTCTTAGATTTGCAGCTAGAAAGCACAAAAAAGTAGAAGGACTCCTAAAATGTTTGTTGGGAAGTGACAAGTACAGATATATAAAAAAAGAGACCCAACAATTAATAATTATTATATTCTTTTTCAGAGTCCAGTGAAAGTTAGCATTATGTGATTCAGTAACCATTGTGCTGTACACAAGCACCAAACGGAAAAGAAAATTCAGTCCATATCCACACGTCTCTGAGAAAATGAACCAGATTTTTTTCTTTCCACTTGATATCCTGTCCAAGATAAAGAACCACTAATATAAATTATTAAAAGCCAATAAATAAGTAGATGGCTGCCAATCATAAGCTTCCATCTCAGGATTTACCAGTCTTGTTTAAAACAAAAGAGAACTCTGCTGTGAGGGTAGAAAGAGAGGGCTTTTAGCTCTACCCCTTATTTCCCCTACATAAATAATTAATTTTATCTCCCAAGTGTTCTTTAGTTCGCATTCAAAAGAATATTTACAGAGGAATGGAAGGGAGGAAGAAATTAGAGGGAGTACTTTGTTCTCCCAAATAAAGAGCTTTGTTTTGCAAAAGCAAATCCTGCCAAGAATCCTTTCATGATTTGCCACCTCTCTTAGGATGAAGATTGCTTTATTCTTAGGAAGATATACCAGCCACCTACTTGTTGATTAAACTTGTGCCTCTTTCCTCTTAATATGCTTCAGTTCCTATGATGTTCTCTATTTCTTTGGCATCCTATCTCTTGCACCCTGAAGCCTGATTGTATGTTCCTCTACAGAGTAGAATCAGATCAGCACCCCGATTATCTCGATTTCCTTTCAAGGTTCTGACTTTCCTGGGCATGGCTTCTATAGTCCTTTACCCAGGATACTAATTTCTATCCCCATGCTTCTCTCCCTCTTTCTATGTTCTAAGGATAACTATAATCATTTTGGATCGTATCTATATACTCAGGACTCTTGGATACAAAGAACTTTGTCTTTCATTTCTTTTTTGTTTTTATCTTTGCCTTTCTTTCACACCACTCTACTGAGATTTACAGTGCTCTTAATTATCCTTTTAATGCAGATATCTTCTCAACACCACACCCATCATGAGTGCCCTCCCACCCGCAGTGTTCCAAGAGCCCCTCTGAACCAACTGATGTAGGGAAGCAGGCAGGCAGACAGAGAAGGCCACCTCCTCAAGCAATGGCAGTGAATTTCCGGGGAAGTAAGAGCCCTGAAGTTGCAAATGCCAACTTTGAACAGAACAGGAACTGCGACTTCACCTGGCTCACCTCCACTGACCCAGAGGAGGCTGGACCCTACAAAAGTGACAGACTTCAGCAAGGACAAAGACTGCAATCAAAGACTTGAAGCATATTCACAGGAAACTTCAAAGCTGACAATCTCTGAGCAAACTCCCACCTCCTGCAGAAAACACCAGACCAAGCCAACCCAGAGGATATGGAGAACATGCATATAAAAGCTGGTCTTCATGACCACTCGAGGCTTCTCTTTTTTGAGTATGTTACTCTAGTGTTCCCTGTTTCTCTCCCTCCTCCCCTTCAAACACCCCCACATAAAATCTATTTTACTTCACTGCTTGTCTACTCCTGAAATTCCTTTCTGTGAGGCAAGACAAGAACCCCAGACCCTGGGTAAGACCTGGGACTGGTCTCACCCAGACCCTGGGTAAGACCTGGGACTGGTCTCTCCTTTCCTGCAGATAGCAAATCCTTGCTCCATCCTGACTCTGTGGCTTCCCCCAAAATCAGGCAATGGGGACTAACTCCCCTGCCTAGAAGACAGCCAACTGGTGGGGCTGGTGGGGCTGTGCTGAGCAGGGGCTCAGAGCGGACTTGATCAGTCCTAGTCTCCCCAGTGGGTTCTGGGATGGCAGAGGTGGATTGGGGAGAAAGTGATCGTCTCTCTCTCTCTTCCCCACCTCACATAAGTCACCCATGGGCCCACCGACATCACACTCCCAGCTGACTCCCAGCTTACTCCCCACTGAGCTCAGATCTATAGAAAAAATTTCCAAGTCCAATGAGTTGCCCTCTGATGTGGATCCCTTACTAAGTTTCTTTATATCCCCCATATGAGAGACATTTATAAAGAATTTACTGAGAATGTTGCAATATCTACATACATATAGATGATTAAAGATGAACTTCTGAGACTCTAAAAAATTGTAAATCAACAATACATTGAAAATATTTCTTTCAAGAAATTTTATGTAGGTACATAAATTGAAAAATTCACAATGTGACTAGTCCTGTGTTAATTCATTTTGAAATTAATATGAAATGGATCAATCCTACAAATATAAAATTTAGTAAAAGAGAAGAATGAATAAAATTTGAAGGGCAAATATGAATAAATCTGTAAATGTATAAAAGTGTGTTTTATCCTAAAATGGGGACAGCGGCTTTATGTTAGAAAAAATTTTATAGACAATGTCTTGATATCCACATTAATAAGTAAAATATTGCCATAAAATATCTATACATAGAAAAATAATCTGAGTAGGCTTCTTTTGGGGGGAATGGGGTGAGGTGGCACAACTGATGGTATTCAGGGCTTTTACCTGGCTTGTCACTCAGGGATTACTCCTGATCATCTCAGGGTATTATATGCTACCAGGGATGGAACCTGGGTTAACCACAACAAAGCAAACACCTTACCCTATGTCCTGTCTCTCCTTCCCTAAACTTTAATTTTGTAAAAAAAAAATATACATGAATTTTATCCTCTCTTTCTCTTTCTCTCTCTCTATACACATATACATATGCACATAAAATATATATTTATTAAAAATAAGTGACATTTGGTTAAGACTAAAATTACATTAAAAGTTCAGGAGCTATCACAAAGAACTAGAGAGCATGATTTGTATATGAGAAAAATGGTTCATTTCCTGGTACCCCATTAAACCTGGAAACTAGACTAGAGTAGCCCCTGAATATTGTGGAAACAGCCTCAAGCACTACAAACAAAAATTTAGTTATTTTAATGAGTGGGCTGTGTCTTCCCCTAAAAATAGATGTTTATTTCCTAACTCGTAGTCTCTGTTAATGTGAGAACTTTTGGATATACATATAAATTTTGGATACTCCCTTTCCATACATAACTGAAAATTAAATTAAGATGAATAAAAGAGAACTGAAGATGATATTTAGAATGTGCTGGGACGGGATTAGCATACTTAATGCACTTCAACCTTATCAAAAAAAAAAAAACCCTTTCAGGCTTGACTCTTGGAAGCTCTGAAGCACTACCCATGCTCTGGGGTGGCTCTGTTCATTCCCAGTGCTTCAAGACCCATGCAACTACTCTGCATCCACAAATCCTAGCACTAGACCATTCATCATGTTGGCTCACTCTAAAAACGATTAGCCTTGCTTTGAAGCATACCTTGAAAACATAGGACCTAGATGCAGACATGGAGAGACAGAGACAGTCACACAGAGAAAAGAACATGGCATGAAAAGATTGAACCAAAACTTGGAGAGATGCTTCTGCAAGCAAGGGAAGACCAAAGTAACTATCAACCACTAGGATAACAATATGGAAAGAAGGACATTCTAGATTCTTCAGGAAAACAAGATTCTACTGCAAAAATGGTTTGGGACTCGCCTCCAGTCAATGAAAATGCACATTTTTTATAGTTTTAAATCATTTAGTTTGTGATACTTTGTTATGGCATCCTAGGAAGTTTATACTAAGCTCTGTGATATGTCTTTCTGAATACCCTTCTTTAAAATTTGAATAGTATTATGCAATATTTTGGATTTTTAGGATGGAGGGGTGAAGTTTGGACTTTAACTTGTCTAAGCAATTGACACAGTCCTGACTCTGTGCTCGTTTCTGATGGGCCTTGGGTGAATCTGAATGGTACCAACTCAGCTATGTGCAAAGCAAGCACCTTATCCTCTGCACTATCTCTGACCCAGTGCCATGGATTTTTATATAAACTGTCTTTGGGAATTTACATTGGTCTTTTTAGCCATTCAGCGCTTTTTGTCTTTGTTCTAGGTGCAAACACACAAATGTAATATATACATACCTTTTAATGAAATCATGACAAGCAATAAAATAGACTAATATGATTATTTCTATCATCATCATCATCTTTGTGATGCAAACATGTGTCTATGTGCAGGGTGATTTCCCATAGAGATAGGAATGCTTTTTTCTCTTTTTCCCTTTAACTGTATCGCTAATTGATATATATCTGAGAAACTAAAAATAGCATTTCTTCTCTGTACTACAAGTATAATATGAAGATTTTGGGGCAGATCTAGTATATCTAGTTATTTCAGTGCATAGTCAGTTGTTAATTTACATAGTGTCAATTCTATTTATAAAATACAAGCATAAACTTGCTTTACCAGTTAGTCTATCCTAAGCTAGTCAATTGGAAAAAGATTAGACAATCCAAAGTCTATTTGGCTGAATTCATCACTTGACAACAGGGAGAACTGTCAGCAGTATCAGTTAAGAGCTGAAAATTAATGCTGAGGATGGCTTAACAAGCCCTGAGTCACGAGCCTCCTGGTTCTGGGTGCTGGTATTGTTGGAACACAGCCCTTTATAACACCAGTAGCTCAGACTTTGGAATCAGTAATTGACATGAGAAAATGACATGTCTCTGTGTGTCTTGTTGTTCTCATCTATAAAATATTTTAACAATTGTACTTCTGTAAATAGTAATACTTGCCTTGAAAGACTGAAGGAGTGTGAGTCCAATACAGTTTCTGACACTTAATATTTGCTCAGTAAAGAGTAACCTGTGGTGGTGACTGTGGATTTTGTCTTGGAAGATGTTATTCACTCAAAAAAACATGTTTGTTTTTCATATGAGTTCAACTTAGGGGAGCATGTTTTCTTCTATGAAGCCATTTAACCCTCTCAATTTCAGTTTCTTCATTTCTGAAATGAGTTGGAATAATTTCTTGAAGACTCTAACAGCACATGGTTTTAACAAAGACACAGAAAACAAATAGGTCAATTTCTATTATCTTTGCTAGAGTCATGAAGTGATCATGAAATATATTTATAAACACATAAATGTTAAATTCACTAAAGGGATTAAGATGTACTTTTCATTTGATATTTACTGTGCATTAAGTGTGCATTTTGAAGGAAATTATACCTACAAGGTGAGGGGTTAAAAGGTTTAAGGTACTGATATTGAGGGAAATTGACAGAATATACTGAAAAGTGAATAGGATTAATCTCATTTTGGTGAAATAATACATACACAAATGTTTATATATAAACTCATACATTGAGTTGGGTTTTTATGAAGCTTAGAAGAATTTTTCCCTTAATGTATATTATTTTAAATTGCACTACATTATCAGTGAAGGTTATAACTATATGTTAAAATTTCAAGTGTTAAATTTATTCTTCAAATTGCTATATGATAGTTGAATTTGTATGATTGATATATTTTGTTTGTGCATTCAGAAAATGTAATACAATTATATCTTAAAATAAAAAAATATATGCCTACTAAATTTACAAATAAGGACAGCTTGATGTTTTTATTTTATTTTTGCTCACATAAACATTCTCATTAATATTTGTGCCAGAATAAATGTTTGTGCCAGAATAAATGTTTGTGCCAGAATAGTTGGAACAAAAAATGTTAATTTTAAAAATATTGGTATGTTTCCTTCATGCTATTTTATGGAACATATTTTTTAAAAAGTGATATTTGTTTCCGTGAGAAGCTTGTTGATTATCAGAAAATAGCTTCGATATTCATAAACAGATAAGGTTGGGGGTCTCCAGGATTTTGTAAGTGTATTATCTATTTTTTAATATTCTGATGGTAACTGCCATGAGTATTAGTGAGTTCCAATAATTTATATATTAACGGATCTTCAACTCTACACTGAAGCTCATATGTAACCAAATAATTGACCCTCCCACCCCTGCCAGATTGTTCCAGTAAACATTTTATGATAGTATACAGTTGTAATCACGATCCATACTCTAAAATAGAACATGTGAGGTACAGCAACGTTGGAAAAGCTACTCAATTCACTGCAGTTTCAGTATCAGTTTTTGAAAAATGGTTACAATATTAGTGAAGTTTACTTTGGTTGTGCAATATGGTGAATAAGGGTGGAATCTAAAATTAAAATCAGAGTTTGGTGTCAAAATTCATTGTTTCCCAGCTATGCAATTCTCTACTCAAATTCTCAAATTTTTCTTGAATCTCCTTTTCCTCATTTTATTTGAATGTCTAATTATAGCAATATCGATGAAATACCTATTATATATATATTATACTGTGATATTTGTATCAATCACAATCAATCACAACCATCCTGTTACTTGACGATTGCCTCGAGCAAGCCCCAGTAAGTCTCCTTCATCCTAGCCCTGAGATTTTTTTAAAAAGTGCCATATTCAAGGCTCTTTCAGAGTTAGGAGAATGAGACCCTTCATTGTTACTGGTATTTGGCATATTGGGTACGCCACGGGGAGTTTGCCAGACTCTGTCATGTGGGTAGGTTACATTCGGTAGCCTGCCAGTTTGTCCAAAGTAGGAATGGGATGATAAGATGTCACGCGGCCGCAAATGAAGCTGCGCGCTTCCGGGAGCTGAGTTTTATAGTCTCTGAGTCTTGGCCATTGATGGGATTACACGGCGCCAAGGGGCCAGTTGGTGGGTGTGATTAATTGTATATTAATCTATTCAAAATGTTATTTTGGCAAAACAGATTATTGTTATTGAGTAAATCAATACCTACCCAAGTCAATAATAGAAACCAAAATATAAATGCTTAGACAAGTCCAAAATTATACTGAGGCATGATAAAAACATTTCTGTTGTTCAAATAACCCATTAAAGCAGAAGGAAGGGGCTGGAGTGATAGCCAGCCGGTAGGGCGGTTGCCTTGCATGAGGCTGACTGGGTTTGATTTCCAGCATCCCCTATGGTCCCCTGAGCATAGCCAGGAGTAATTCCTGAGTGCAGAGCCAGGAGAAATCCCTGAACATCACCGGTGTGACACATACGCACACACACAATAACAGAAGGAAAATATAAGGAAAGTCAAAAATTTTCACAGAAGACAAGCTTTTCATTATTCCATCTTCACAGTCGTTTTGAGCAGAATGAACATTCTGGAACAATAGATTGTGTAGGATATATTGGGCATGGCTTTTTTTTATGAACCTAGTAAAGAAACTGCCTAATACCTAATACCACAGCACATATATACACTGACCTCATTCTTCAGCACCAAAAGACCCTCTGGATTTTATAAAACCAGTTCATGAGAAGATAGCTTGTCAGTTTTAAAGCAGTGTTTTGCAGAACTGGTTGATGAGGCAGAAATGGAGTTATTTCAGAATTGAGATAAGCTCCAGAATTTTGCAGCACAGAAGGAGGGATTTTTTTTTTTCACCAAAATTGCCTTCTCTTTCCTTTTAAAGATGAAAATGTGGGTCACTCTAATAGTGTTTCCATTCATTACATCATTTCATTCAATATTTAATTCTCTTTACTGCCCTTCTAATGCCCTTACACCTTTAATACCTGTATTAAAAAATTATTTGTTTTATACGGAATAGTCTGCATGTTTTGTAATATCAGCTCCTTTCATCAATCTCCCCATGACTTCAGGTTCCTAATCAGTGGAAATAAATAAGAACACAATCAACACACAGTCTCCAAGTATACATGTAGAACATCACTCAAAATGCCTGAAAGGGTATAGAGAAATAAAAATAACCATAGAAACTTACATTATACAAAGTTTTAGTTTCCTTACTGCTTGTTTCATAAATGATCATTTATTGACTTCTTGACTGTCAAAGTCAAAATATTTAAAAATGTAACCAGCTATGAACTTCATAACAAGACATTTTAATAATTCTCTATTTTCTTAACGGGTTAATATTGAGGTGGAAAAAGTTGTATTCATTTTATTTCATTTTTGCAATGGTGACATTCTATATATTTCCAAGAATTTATTGCATTGAAAGTTATTTGGCATGAAAAAAACCTGAAGAAATGAATAATGGTTTTTGTTTATTACCAACAAAATTTCACCACTCTTTTTCTTGCTTATTACAGTAAGTGTACTTTAAATTTTAAGTCATTGTTTATTCTGAAATATTTAAGTTATATTGTACAGCTACAATGAAATCCCCAATAAAATACTGATAGAAATATTCAAGAAATTTGGAATTGTTTCTAAAATGCATATGTACCATAAACTTCCAGAATAGCCCAACCAATACCAAAGAACAAAATAATGAAGGCATTGTTTTCCCAGATGGTAATCTTCCTACAAAGCCATAGTAATTAAAACTGCATCCTGGAACAAAGAGAGGCTCATAGATCAACAGAATTAAATTAATAACCCTTTAGATATTTTGGCAGTTATTTATAACAAAAAAGTCAAATACATGAACTATATCAAGAACAGCCCATTCAATAAATGATCCTGGAATAACTAGGAACCACACGCAAAATCATGAAACTCAAGACTTGCCTCATGCTATAAGTAAAGCTTAGTTCTAAATGTATCAAAAGTCCTATATACTGAAGTCAACTTAATAGCAAAAGATGTTATGTATAAATGGTTTCATTAACCAAATATGTAAATGTGTATTATACCATATCCCAATTGCAAATTAATTGATGTGAAATGTAAAAATAGGGTTATAACCATGAACAACTGTTAGGGTTAACTGACCCAACTGTTACCTTAACTGACGCTGACCTGTTTCAATCCCGGGTCTAGCATGTTTCCCTGAGCCTGTCAATAATCATTCCTGAGCACAGAACCATTAATAAGTATTAAGCACAGAACCATTAATAAGTATTAAGCACAGCTGGATGTCGCCCAAAAAACAAATAGAAAAAGTAAAGATTTCTCTTTTTTTGACTAAAATTGTTGATTTGGAATATGAAAAATATCTGTAAACTACTTTAAGCTTTGTTTTGCTATTTTGATATTTTTATTAAAGACATTTTAAGTTTGATCTTGTTAACCTGTTTTGCAACTGTAGCTCACTCATTAAACTAATAAAAATATTTGAAAATTTTTTAAAAAAATAAAGACCCTGTATAAAGTTTACTGAGAAAAAAATAGGCCGAGTAAGATTTTTACTTGTGAGGAGTCTTGAATGGTAGGACCCACTGACAAAGGAAAACAAAAGGAGACATAAAGAAATGGGACAACACCAAATTATAAAGCTTTTTTCATTGTAAAAGAAATGAAGCCAAAATAAAGACACCCCAAATATTTGGGAGAAGAAAATATTGACATATCACATGTCAAAGAACTAAAAATATCAAAAATTTGTAAAAAGCATTCTCTGGGTTCAATAGCAGTAATAAATAATCACATCAAAAAGTGTGGAGAGGAGATAAACAGTTTCTTAAAGATGGCTAAAATTTTTAAAAAATGGTTATCTAATTATTATCAGGGAAATGCAAATTAAAACAAAAATTGTGCATCACCTTATACCAATAAGAATGGTCTTTATCAAAAAACTCAGAACAATATGTATTGTTGGGGACGTGGCCAAAAGAGAGCCCTTAAGGTTGGTCAGAAGATTATAAAGTGTGGATTATAAAGAACAATGTAAGGAATTCAAACAACTCCAGTGGAAACAAGACTGCTATACAATCAACATAACTGTGATCTAAGAATGTTGAAAGAGTCACATAGGGAAAAAGGCGGAGGGTTCTTGGGACTCTCGTGGTAGGTGTGTTGTCCTAGCAATGTTGCTTGGCATTTCCCTCTGAAAAATGGTTAGGAGGCTCCTCAAAAATTTTAGAGCTTTCGTGTGACCCAGGAATTTCACTACTGGGCATCTATTATTCTAAGAGTAAAATACTAACAAACCAGCAATTTAAATTTTCATATACTTATCTTAGGTTAGCACAAATTATTTACAATGGCTAAAATCTGGAAACCACCTAAGTGCCAACAAGAGACGAGAAAATAAACAAATAAACAACTTGCTGGTCTATAAATATGATTGAATAAACTCAGGCCTGAGACAAGACAAGACTTTGGAATTGGTTGTAAGTTGGAATTGGAAATAGCTGTGCTAAGAGAAGTTAAAAAATAAAAAAAATCACAATAGGTAACTATTGTGTGGATTATAAAGAACAATATAAGGAATTAAACCATCTCCGTAGAAAAAAGCCTGCTATTCAATCAATAGAACCGTGATCTAAGAATGTTGGAAGAAAGAAGTGACACTGGGAAAAAGGCGGAGGGTTCTTGGAACTCCAGTGGTAGGTGTGGTGTAGTAGCAGTCTAAGTATAAAATACTAAAAAATGGAAATAAAACATATATTGTGCTAAATCTTACTACATTACAGACACAACTGTAACTTACTGAGAGCATAATTTACTGAACTTTTCCACCAGAAATAAATTACAAGGGACAACTTCACCAAAACTAGGCAATTCAATTTTATACATGAATGAAACGACATATCAGAAGACAATACAGATCTGAATTAAGCATCAAAACAAAGATGAAATAAGAAAATATTAGCAACTTTGGGGAAATGGGGGACATGTTTCCTTTCATTTATTGTTATTTCTCTTACCTTTGCCGATGTGCATAATGGTAGGTGCAATCTATTACTGTCTGGATTAATTTGTATATTAGGATATTACATTCATATCTCCACCTTATACTTTTTAATCAGTAAAACCCTGAATTTTGGGGGAGGGTGTCATTATTTTATAATGCCTGAAGACAATATCATTATTTTATAATGCCTGAAGACGATACCAGAGCTTCTGCAAATATACTCTAGAAAAGAGTATTTTCTGGCCAGAACAAGAAAGAAGTGGCATCACCATAAGAACTGCACACGCGATAACATAATGACTAAAGGATCAAACGTTTAGTGGCATATCCTCACGTATTTGTTTTCCAGCCTTAACATTCAGTCTTCATTGTATTCATAGGTGAGTACTGAATATCTGCTTCCTTTATATTCTGTGCTTATGACTGTTCAGATATCTATCTAGAGTCCTTACTATAGTTGGATATAGTCCCTCTTCCTAGTTTTTTTAGTTTCTCCAATACTGTTTTTTTTAAAGAATTTATCTATGACATTTGTTCAACAGTCAACTCCTACTACACCAGATTTTTTTTCTATCTTTGCTTAAATAATGCATAAACACTGTGACTTACAAAGTCATGCATAGTTGAATCTTAGACATAAAATGTTCAAGTACTGATTACAAAACTTGTGTCAGTGTCCCTCCACTGGTGTCTCAAGGTTCTCCCTACCTCTCAGCCTGTTTCTTTGGCAGGTACGTTTTTAGGTTCAATTGTAGTTTTCGTCTCATATGTCCTGTGTTGTTGGTTTTATAGTTTGTATATAGAGCTATACACTTCTTACATTACTGATGTGTCCACGGCCCTCTGTCCTGCCTCTGGTTACATCCTAAGAGATTTTTCTTATTGAAACCCTCAGTTTCTACCTGTCTCTTTCATTTTACTTTCTATATTCTGGGGTCATGGGTGATCAAGGTATTAAACATCTTATATACTGTGCCTCCTCATCTAGTTATTCTAGAAGTGAGATCATCCTGCACCTGACTTTCCGACTCACTTCACTTAATATAAAATCTACAGTTCCATCTTCTTTTTGCCACAAATTTCACAAATTTGCTATCCCTTATAGCTGCATAGCATTGCTTTGTGTATATATACCATATCTTCAAAATCCAGTAATCTTTCATTGGGCATGTAGCTTGATTCCATATCTTAGCTATTGTATGAAATGCTGCAATGAATAATGGGCAGCATATGTTCTTTTGAATGGATGTGCTGTGTCCTAAGGGAATAAAAACCAGAAATAAGATTGCTGGGTCATACAGGAGCTCATCTCTTTCTCTGAGATTTATTTGTGAGCCTCTGGATCATGGCTGTTAATTAGAATATATGGGGCCCAGAGGAAGTTCGTGGGTGTGACTGCCAGGCACCCAGAAGCACAGGGAGATGGGCTGAGGGTGCCCCTTCCTGAATCTGTGTAGGCCTGAAGGTTTCGGTCTCAAAACCTGCATACCTGGATTTTTCAGCAGATTCATTCTCACGCATGAGAGGCTCATCTTAAACCTGTGAAGATCAGCCAGAAGCACAGCACTGACTGGGTTCTAGAGTTTGCAGTGCCAGGGTTCTGTTGGGGCAGGTGGAGGGACTCACCCAGCCCCCTCCAAAGTACCCCCCAATGAAGTCAGCCTTGTAAGAAGAGAGGAGGCATCTCTGCAGTGTATTGCTCTCTTCTGAGGTTTATCTGTGAGTCTCTGACAG
Organism: Sorex fumeus; assembly: GCF_029834395.1. Classification (NCBI taxonomy): domain Eukaryota; kingdom Metazoa; phylum Chordata; class Mammalia; order Eulipotyphla; family Soricidae; genus Sorex; species Sorex fumeus. The sequence continues at coordinate 40,024,920 of NW_026606067.1, read as the reverse complement.
CTCAACTCTTAATTTAGTGAGAAAACTCCAGTGTTTTTAATAGAGGTTGAAACAGACGACATTCCCACCACAAGGTTAATGACAATTCTTTTTTCACCACATCCCTGCTGCACTCCCGGTATTTTCTGGTATATTTGATGTGTTCCATGTTTTACTACTGTGACATGATTTGTCATTGTCATCTTGATTTGGGTTTCCCTAATAATAGCAATGATAAACACTTTTATTTTAGGCATCTGTTGTCTATACATCAGTCTTTCTCAGATAAGTGTTCAGTTTTTCTCTCCATTTTTGATAGTTTTTAAACATTTTTCTTGATCTTGTTGAGTATTTTATATAACCTGAAAATAAGCTCTTTGTCTTGAGAGTAATGTCTTGGGAGCAAATGTTTTCCCCCATTAAGTTAACTGTCTTTTAGTTTTAGCCTGTGATTGAAGATATCTTCAAGATATGCATCTTGGAGAATTCTGTATATATTTTTCTCAAAGCAATTTATGGATTATGGTCTGGTCTCTATATTTGACCTATTTTGATCCACGATTGAACTGACTTTTGTGTTAGATGTGAGCAATGGATCCAGCATTAATTTTATTTGCACAAGGTTATCCAGTTTTCACAGAACCATTTGTTGAAGTCTTGTTTCATTCCATGCTTGCAACTTTATTTTTCCTTGTGAGTGTAGCTAAATTTTTGTCTAACGTTTTTTTTCAAAGAAGCAATTTCTGCTTTTTTTGCATTGATTTATTGATTTCTATACCATTGATTTCTGCTCTAGTTATCTTTTAGTTATTATTTTTTTGTTTTTATTTATTGATTCTTTTGAAAAAATATTTAGCAGTGATTTTTTTTTCAGCTTCCAAGTGTTTGTTTACCACTCCTTCTTTCTGCAATTGATTTCCAATCATAACATTTTGGGAGAGAAAACATTTTTCATGATTTCTATATTTGTAAATTTCTACATATTTTAATTAAGCCCTGTGTGTGATCTATCCTGGAGAACAACATTCCATTCCTGGAGAAAAGAGTATACACTCTGTTTTTTGGGAATGAAGAACCCTGTAAGTGTATATTATTCCTACTTCTATTTTCTTATTTAGGACTCTTGTATTGCTGTTAATACAAGCCATTCCTGTTAATACAAGCAATGGCTTGTATTAACTGGCTCATCTATCTCGCAGTGAAAGTGGAGAGTTGGTGTCTCCCACTACTATTGTGTTTCTATTAATATGTGTCTTTGGTTAGTAAGCAAACACTTTGCGGAGGTTACTGACATTTAACTTGGTTCATTGGTGCTGATAAGGGCTAGTGTATCTTGGTCTATTTTTTCATTAACCGATAAGTAACGTCCATCTCTGTTTCTACTTTCGTGAGGCTGAATGCTATTGGAACTGACGTATATGGCCTGGCATTTTTCTACCTATAATTGTTCTGTATGATTTCTCCCATTCTTTCGCACTAAGCCTGAATCTACCCTTCAAGTTTAGATATATTTCCTGGAAGCAGAAGATAGATGAATTTTCTTTCCTGAACCATCCAGCTACTCTTTATCTTTTAGTAGGGGAATTCAGTCCATTGATATTCAGAGATATTGTTGGTATAAATGGCTGTGTTGCCATTTTTGTTGTCTACTGTGAATGTTTATTTGCTTTCTATAGGCAGCCCTTCAGTAGTTCTTCCAGGATTGGTTTAATCATTTCAAATTTTGCCAGCTCCTGGTTTTCTGGAAGCTTTTATTCCTTTCTCAAATCTAAGTGACAGCTTTGCAGGGTTGTATACTCTATGTTGAAAGTGTTTGTATCTTTGGTTTTCAGTAATTTGAATGCTGTTTCACTATTTAATTGCTTGTATCATAATGCAACAGATTAAAAAAAATCTTTCTCAACATCTAATGCAACCTTCACATGGAAGGAAAAGGTATCCAGAAAATAGTGGAAGGACTGAAACTTCCCCAAAATTACAAAACAGGACAGAGTTAAAGTAAACTAAACCAAGTGGTGCTGGCATAGAAGTAGGCATGAGATCAATGGAATTAAACGTATAGAATAAATTTATTATTTTAAGCAGTTGATTTTCAGCCATGGGAGTGTTATCCTCCCGGGGCAAGGGACAGGGTGAGATGCCGCTCAATGCATGACAGAGCCTGGCAAGCTACCCATGGCGTATTCAATATACCAAAAACAGTAACAATAATGGGTCTCATTTCCCTGACTCCAAAAGAGCCTCCAATACAGCTGCATTGGGAAGGACGAGAAGGAGAGGCTGCTAAAATCTCAGGGCTGGGACAAATGGAGATGCTACTGGTGCTTGCTCAAGTAAATCAATGAGTGATGGATGGCAGTGATACAATGCTACAGTGATTTTCAACAAGGATAGCAAGATACTCTATGGAAACAGTACAATATTTGAACTAATAACACTAAAATTACTGGATATCTACAACAAAATAAAAAGTGGAAAGCCTAATTATGCCATATCCAAAATTAACACCAATGAAAAACTTAAATGTAAAATCAGAATCTTAGAATAAATTTATAATAAAATATGTATAAATCTCTATGACATTATGCAACAGTTGATTTCTTAGCTATGAACAAGTAACCAAAAGGGAAGTAATGATTAAATTCAAACCATTAAAAAATCTGAAAATCAAGAGAATTAAAGAAAACCTACTGACAAGATAAAATATTTACATGTCCAAAACTGCTAAAGAACTAATATAAAGACTAATGTAAAGAACTATGAACACTTTATCGACAATAATATCATTGAAAATTGGGGCTAGAAATTTGAACAGATATATCTCTTATCAATATAGATAAATTGTCAATAACAAAAAAAGAGCCATACCATGATTGTCATTCACTGTAGAAATAAAAAATGGAAGGTACAATAAGATACCAATTTTAAATTGCATGACAATCTTTAAAAGTAAACCTAAAACAAAAATCTAAGTAAATAGAGTAGTATAGAAATCTGGTCATGTTTCTGGAGAGAATTTTGAAAGACATATTTACTATAGTTTGCAATACTTTCATAAATCCATAATGGCTTCCCCTAAAGGCATTTTACCTAAGACATTCATGAGTAGTCTGACTTTACAGAGTTAAAAAAAAGACAACATTCACTACAGAATATAAACATTCTAGAATGTTTTTAATTATAGTTCTTGGAAATGGGATACATTTCTCTGTGCTGCCCATGCCTCAGGTAATGATTGCCACCTGTATATTATGTACAGTTTCATTAAAAACACTCACTTTTGTTCAGGAATAATACGTGCATGGGAGAAAGCTAAATCCTGTAAGGAATTAAAGACAAACACCAGGCATTCTTCACAAACACGGTAATTTTATCGTGCAACTGAAAAGCCAAGTCTTAGACTGGGTTTTTATTCACAACACAAAGTGTTTGTGACCTCCAAGATCCCTGTTAGAGTAGAAATCTACATTGTAAGTCAATCTACATCTTAAGACTTACATCGTTAAGTCATTATTCACTTGTAGCAGTGAGTCAGTATGAGAGGAAAGAACTAAACAAAGCGGGACCTCTGGACCTTTCATACTACACTGATTCTTCCAATGACAGCTGGCAGATCCCTAAAAAGGGATCATCCAGTTCAACCCTCTCTTTCCACACAGGCTTTCACTACATCTTTTGATTAGCACTGCCCTCCTATGGACTGTGACAATCACTATTCTTAACACTGACTCCAAAATGAAACTTTACCTTCTAAAAATGGGGAAAAAAACAAGCTGCAGGCCAAACTGTGCCAATATATCCAGTTGTTCAGCATTTCTAAGTAGAGCTCTATAGACCTAGAGGCTGGATAGGTAGAGGCTATACTCCAGGCAGTCTTTCTGTCCCTCAATCTTCATGTACCCTATTTTTAATTATTACATTAATTGCACCACACCAACAAGGGCACTCTGCAGCCTGTTCCTATCTGGACAGCATCTTGTCTGAGTGAGGTGAGAGAATAACTTCTCACTCAATGGAGAGTGTCCCTGCTCTTCACCTCAGTACCTTGGAGGCTCAGTCACAGGATAGGAGCAGGCAAATTCAGAGCTCACAGGAGAGCTCAGTAAAGCCCTGCCTTCCTGGCAGCAGTAGAGTAACAAAGCTTTGCATGGGTTCAACTCTCTTCGTACCATTTCTAGAAACTCAGTCCCCGGGGAGTTTCGCAGCCCTTCTTCCCCTTCTGAACTGGAGAAGTGCCTTGCATTCCGAAGATTTAAAACTGGGGTTCTGTGATCATCACATTTTCTCATGGGCACTGGGGTCTCTTACAGAATCGCAGTCCTGAAATTGCTCCCAAATAACTACTTTGCAATGGATTCCCATGTCCTGGATAGTCCCCCGCCATGATTTAATCTAACACACAATTTCAGCATGTTTTTACTACTTTGGCATCAGATACATAGAAGACATTATGAAATTAAATACTATCTGTTACTACCCTTAAACATTAGTCAGATCTTTTCCACTTAGAGGTGTGTCGTTTCAAGTCATTGTCATTCCTCCTTGAGGTTATACTGAAACAAAGACGTCCTTCCTATCTCTTCTTTGAAGATTCTCTTTTTGCTTTCCAGCTTCTATAATCAAATCGCAATATTCACACAACACTGTATATGTAAAACTTACGTAAGGACAAATCTTACTGAACTAAAAACTGGAATCCTAGTTTCTCCTGTGGAAGACGAGGATTAAGAGTACAAGCAAGATGTTACAATCTTCTTTTAGCAGATCTGATATCAGGGTTAGGGTATTAGTCTCTTCATGTTTCTAACATCTAATCCAAGTGTCACTGGTTATCAAATAATATGCCCCAAAGTTACTGTGTATCCTAACTTATCCTAGACACACCCACTTCAGTGTGAGACACTAAATAATAAAATGGCCTATTTTATTCTGTTTGATTATGGATCCAAAACTTTCTTGGAATGTTGAAAGGACTGTAACTTTCAAAAAAAATACCATAACAATTTCAGTTTGCTTGTGGAGTAGATAAAAATTTCAATAAGATGTATTTAAAAAATAATTGCCTAAAGCATATTATCTTTTTGGAGCCATGGTTGAGAATGTGCATATCTGTATCTTCTTACAACCTGTCACTTTATTCTAGGTTAAAAAATGTGTTTTCTATTTTTTCATTGAAATGGGAAAAATCACTAGAGTTTATGATAGAAAACACTGCTTAAGAGGGTTATTCAAATTTGCGTTAAAAAGACAACAACAACAACAACAACAACAATCGATTTTTGAACATGGTGAGCAATGAACCTGATCGGGTCATGCTGAGTAGAAGATTAGTTGGGATACACTGATTTTCAAGACTCTAAACTATAGCAAAAATTCAATTATAAATCTAATTACAACATTAATTGTTAAGCCAGATTACTTTCTGTTACTGGTCGTTCATTCCTTACCACCACATAAGCAGGTGCACCTCAAGGTGCTATCACCATAAGACCTAATCAGGGCTTCCCTTCTCTACGTTACCTTTAACATCAGATTTTAGGTGACATTGTGAGAAAGCTGAGGTAGATCAGATTCTACACTGAAATAAGGGTTTAGTGTAAAAAGGTAGGAACAGAGGCAATAGGTCATCATCTCCAAAAGTCAGTTGACTGGACAGTAGTCATTTCTTAAATTTTTAACCTATTACCCATTGGAATTCTAGTTTCTCCTGTGGAAGACCAGGATTAAGAGCACAAGCAACCGTCATGGTCATGACCGTAGCAATCGTCATGACGGAAGCTCTTTAAATTATTAACTTCATGGTAAAATAGATTTAGAAACTAAATAGAATACAGTGGGAAATTTAAAAAAAAACACCTAATATGGTTAGAGGGTAGTATAAGGATGAACACACTTGCGTTGCATTTCTGTGCATTGTGGTTGGTTCTACATATGATCCTTTAAGCACCACCAGTAATCATTGCTGAGCAGCTCCAGGGAAAACCCAGGAGCACTGTGATTGTGGACCAACACTCTTTCCTAGAACAATCACCTATTAATAGTAGATTTGAAGTTCTATAGATTAGCATAAACTTCATTTCTTTAACAAATTCACTGCATATACTTTCTTAAATGTAGTTAACACAAACATAGAGAAATTAGCAAGAAGGCATGGTGAAGATATATTAAATATTCATATGGGATAGATGCATGAAAATTACAAGGTTTGCGAATATACAGGTGGTGTCTCTTCATGTTTCTCAGTTTCAAGAATGTTTATGATGTAAACTCTTTTCACCAGACAGACTCATTTTACATGCAAAAGAGAGAACTAAACCATATTTACATGTATTTATTATTGAAATATGATGATTATCTCCAAAATTATAATATTTCAGAGATTAATGTTTTTTAAATTTCTCACTAAAAATTTAGGATTGAGTGGCCATTGATCTGCAAAACAAATTAGAGGATATTTTTCACCCAGGATGTATCTCTCAAATAAAACTGGTACTGAAATTTACAATGCAAACGTTTTGAATGAAATGCAGTAGCACCTAAAAGTATCATTACAAGATTTATTTCTAGATACTTAAAATTCAAAAGCTCTTTGGAGAATACTAGAAACAGAAAATGTTTACTTTAGTAGCACTCAACTATGTTTTGGTTCAACATTAAACCGTGAAAGTATTCATGAAGCATACCCATAGATTATGAAAGCATGTTTTGTAAAATATTTTAAATAATTTAAGTTGCAAAAAATCCCTCCAATATTCCAGGATCATATACAAAATCTCATCTATAACCAAAATAGTTTATAAACACCAAATCCTGTTTCAACTATCATAGTTTTTGATATTTTCTGGGCTGGAGCGATAGCATAGCAGGTAGGGAGTTTGCCTTGCGTTCAGCCAGCCTGGCCAAGCTGGGTTTGATTCCTCCACCCCTCTTGGAGGGCCCAGCAAGCTACCAAGAGTATCTTGCCCGCATGGCAAAGCCTGGGAAGCTCCCTGTGACGTATTTGATATGCCAAACACAGTAACAAGTCTCACAATGTTACTGGGCCCACTCGAGCAAATCAATGAACAATGGGAGGACCATGACCGTTGATATTTTCTGTATAGCTCTCAACCAATACAATTTTTCATTAGTGAAGAAAATGTTCTATAATATCCAAATGTGCATATTAAACATTTGATATGTAGCAAAATACGTTTTTTTAATTTTATGTGATATTAGTAAACAATTTAAAGTCAAATAGAATATGTCTGGTGACTACTGTTTAAACACCACTTTTGTCTTTCTCAGTCCCAACTATGAAATAAAATCAAATTATATACTACAACTGGCTCGCTTTCCTTTCTTTCCAGAGAGAAATTGTTATTCTCTAATTATGAACGTTGTCAACAGACCATTACCAGTAATTTAGTTTTGAAGTTTTGTTACAGAGAATCACTCTATTCACAATATCCCCTCATGATAAGGTACATAATCAGAGATTGATTACAAAAGAGGCACAAAGTATAGACCCTAGGGCCTACTAATTAACACGGATGCTCGATCCACAGGTTCCTGAAATTCTTTGCAATTTTTCTTTCCTCCTGCTCAATTCTTCTTGTTTTGTTTCTTTTCCACAGGTGCTGAACATCTTGCCAAACAAATTCCCTAATATCACGAGTTTCTGTAGAAACCACTCATCAAGAATTTCGAAATGCTGATATGGAAAGATAAGTAGAAAAACTTAAAGTGTGGAAAATGTCTTCAATGTAGGAATAAATATATATTTAAATGTAAATTTATATATAGTCATATATTTGTATAATATGTACCATTACACATAGCATGCTACATAATATGTAAATTTAAAGAAGTAAAATAAGCATGTAATAAGCATTTTCTAGAAAAGGAAATTAAAAAGACAAATGGTAAGTGACTTGGCATGATAGAATTGAGGCAAAGGATATGCAATGACACTTCTATGAGTATATACTTTTGCATAATAAGCCTTTGGAGAGTATTTTGTCATTATTTGAAAACTTTTATTAAGTGACCACAATTTACAATACTGTTAATAATACTTTAAACAAGCAAGTCCCTACAACAGACAAGCACCAGTATCTCAGCGGCCTACTTTTACTTACTCTCTTAATTTGTTCTCTCTCTCTTTTTTTTTCTTTTTGGGTCACACCCGGTGATGCACAGGGTTACTCCTGGCTCTGTGCTCAGGAATTACCCCTGGTGGTGCTCAGGGGACCATATGGGATGCTGGGATTTGAACCCGGGTCTGCCACGTGCAAGGCAAACACCCTACCCGCTCTGCTATTGTTCCAGCCCCTGGATTCTTTCTCATGTCACAGTTCTCACTCCTATGTACCAAACTCAGTTTCGTAGACTGACTCTCAGGGACTATTATTGATTTTCTACTAGTTGACTAATTTTCTGTACACTTCACATATGAGGGAGATAATCTGATATTTCTTCTCCTGTTGACTCACTTAACTCAGTATGACACCTTGCAATTTCAACCATGCAGCAGCAAACTTCAGGGTTGTAACTCTTAATATGATAAGTAGGATTCCATTCTATATACACACCATAGTTTTGTTTGGTTCAGTTCTAATTCATCTGTTCTTGGGCCTTAGGCTCTTCCTAGATCTTGGTTCATGAAAATAATGCTACACTGAACATAGTAGACAGGTCTTTTTGAACTAATGCTAATGGTAAATTCAGCTCAATTCTTAATTTTGGTGGAGGGAGTCTGAGTCACATCCACCTTTGCTCAGGATTTACTCCTTGTTCTGAGTCATCATTATCCGCAGTGCTTGGAGAACCACATGCGGTTTCCAAGTAGGGTGAGATCCAGGAGTGACAAGCATGTAACCCCTGTACTATCTCTCTGACCCCTCAATTCTAAGTTTTTTGAAGTGTCTCTATACAGTCTTCTAAAGATGATCCAGATGAAAGTCTCACAACTTCTCCCCAATATCTCTAATAATATTTGTGGTTTCTAAATTTTTTATGTTTTCCAGTGTCACTGGTATTGGGTGATATCTTTGTCATTTTTTTAAGTTTGCATTTCTCTGAAGAGTGATGAACAGTTTTCATGAACTTATTGGCCATCTGTATTCTTTCTTCAAAGTACTGTCTGTTCAGTTCAACTCTGAGTTTTCTGATGGAATTATTTGTGTTTTTGATTTTGTTTTTGTTTTTGTTTTTACAATTGGTGAGTGCTTTAAAAATAAAGCCATGCCCACAACCCAGCCCCCAGTGCCATCTTTACAGCACACAGCCGCAGAGAAGAAAGGCCCCGGGGTGGGGGGGGGGGCTCCACAGCTCCTGGAGAATGCACCAGGTCCCATAAAGAACCAAGATCACCCGGAAGTCCCAGATGGGGTAGGTGCCGCATCCCGCCTCCTCCAGATGAACCCCAGTGACCAGGAGCCTCTACAAGCATATCTCGAGTATGCGGGAACCAGGACTTTTCCTCCAAACCATACGGCCACATAAGCGGCCACGCGACATCTCCGTATATACAAAGTGATCAATGGAAAGTAATTCATCCAACGTTTCTCCCTGAAAATCAGGCTTAACTCTTATACAAACCACAACACCCAACAGGAGAGAGAGAAAAAAAGGGCATGCCCTGCCACAGAGGAAGGGTGGGTTGGGGGTGGGGTGGGGGTGGGGTGGGGGTGGGAGGGATACTGGGATCCATGGTGGTGGAAAATGGTCACTGGTGGAGGGATGGGTATTCAAACTAAATAAATAAATTTAAAAAATAATAAAAAATAATGGATATTAGTTCCTTTAAACTATGCGGTTAGTGAACTTCTTCTTGCAGCCCATAAGATGTCTTTTTATCTTACGATTCCTTTTGAAATGCAGAAGCTTCTTAATTTAAAGCAGTACCATTTGTTTATTTTTATGTATATGTTCCTGGCCAATATCATCAGGTCACTGAAGTTGCCTCTATGTCATGGCAAGTTATGGCAATATATTTTCTAAATACAGCCTAACACCTAGGTATTTAATCCATTTGTATTAACTTTTCTGTGTGGTATAAGACAGGAATCCAGATTCATTTCATTTTTGTATGTGTTAACCAGTTCTGACACATTCTTTGTTAAAAAAGCTCTCCTTGCTCCATGTCATGCCCTGAATTCCATTGTCAAAGACAAGATTAGCTGTCCACAAACTTGAGAGTCTATCTCTGGGCTCTCAATAATATTGCATTGATCTGAAAAGCTGCCTTTATTCCTATACCACACAGCCTCATAGTGTAATTTAAAGTTGGAGAGAGAACAGTCTCTTCTGGGTTCTCTTTTACACCAGGAATGCTTTGGGTATTTGGGAAGTTTTTTCACTCTATAGTTTAGCAGTATTTGGTTTATGTCAGTTTAAAAGATCATGAAAATTCTTGCGGGGACTTCACTGAATATTTATAAGTTTGGGGAAGTTTAATCATTTTAATAATGTTGCTACTTCCAATCATTGACTAGAAACATGTTTACATTTAGTACTGTCTTGAGTTTCTTTTAATTGTGGTATATGGTTTTCATTTGAAACACGTTTCAACTGCTTTGTTAATTTCTGGGTATTTGATTTTATTTGATCAAAATTGTTAATGAGATTTTTAAATATTATTTTCAAATTTGAATTCCTTTAATATCTTTCTTGCTCCATAACAAATTTTAATATAATGTTGAATAACACTGGTGAGATTAGATGTAGTTCCCTGATTCCTTATATGACAGAAAAGACTTTCAGTTTTTCAGTATTGATTATGATGAAAACTTTGGGTTTGATAATATTAATCCTTCCAAAGAATAACTTATTACTAATGAACAACCAGTAGGTCAAGAAAAATTTTAAGAGGGAACAAATAGATTCCTGGAAAAAAACAAGAATTAAGACAAAAGTTAACAGAGCATTTAGGACACAGCAAAAGCAATGTTTAGAGTGTTCAAGCAATAAAAAAAATGCATTAGGAAGCAAGAAATGCCGAAATAAATTACCTATTTTCATAGCTTAAGCAACTAGGAAAAAAACCAAATAAAGAAACAGAAAGCAAGAGGGAAGAACATAATCAAATGCAGAACAGAAATCAATAATATTGAAACTAAGAAAACAGTTCAAAAGATCAATAAAACCAAGATCTGTTCCTTTGAATAAAATTATCGCCGAAACATTAGCTACACTAAGGAAGGAAGGAAGGAAGGAAGGAAGGAAGGAAGGAAGGAAGGAAGGAAGGAAGGAAGGAAGGGAGGGAGGGAGGGAGGGAGAGAGAGAGAAAGAGAAAGAGAGAAAGACAGAGAGAAAGAGAGAGAAAGAAAGAAAGAAAGAAAGAAAGAAAGAAAGAAAGAAAGAGAGAAAGATAGAAAGACAGAGAAAGAAAGAAAGAAAGAAAGAAAGAAAGAAAGAAAGAAAGAAAGAAAGAAAGAAAGAAAGAAAGATTCTAATAAAGCATGAGCAAATCAAAGATTTCACAACAGATACCATAAAAATGAAATTGGTTGTCAGGGTTTCTAAGAAAAATCTTATGTTGCAAAATGAGAGAACCCAGGAAAAGAGATATATTTTGGACTTAGAACATTCAAAGGTTAAATCAAGAGGAAATAGAGCATCTGTCCAGATCTATAAACTGCAAGGGCACTGGAATGGTAATCAAAGTCTCTCCCAAATCAAAAGTCTGGACCCAGATGGGATTACTAGTGAGATCTTTCAAACATTTTTAGAGAACCTATTTCCATCCCTTTTCAGGCTCTCCCAGAAAGTCAAAGAAACTGGACTCCTCCCAAACAGATTTTATGATGCACAGAGTATTCTGATACAAAAAGCAGACTGTGAAGTCACTAAAAAAGACATATATAACATATATTCTTGATGAATACTGACACAGGGATCATTAAAATATTAAGAAAACCATAGGGGTTGAACCAGATGACCACCAGCAGTGGATGAGAGTTCTTTTTCACCACGTCCCTGCCAGTACAGATTGCTACTACTATTTTTTTTTATTTATTTATTGAATCACTGTGGGAAAGGTTACAAAGCTTTCAGGTTTATGTCTCAGTCATGCAAATATCAAACACATTTCCCTTTACCAATACTTATTTTTTACCATGAAGAACCCCAATAAAACCCCACCCCCACCCCTCCCCGTCCCTGTGAGGCAGATGAATTCTAGTTAACACTCTATCTGCTTTGATTAGATTCATTGTTTCAATAAAAGATTCACCACTATTATTTAGAGTTTACCCCCCCCCCCAAATCAGACATGCTGAAAAAGCATTGTGAAGTGATTTGCTTTCTACAGCTGGGTTCAAGAATTAAATGTTGGTTTTGGATTTCTGCTATTTTACCTATTGACCCTGGAAGTATTTCTACTGAAAGTCAGATAGTTAAGAAATTGGTTTCTGTGTTCTGGAGTCGTGGCCGTGCTGGAGAGCCGCTCGCGGGGGGCAACCGGTGGCCTCGGTAGGGCGTGAAGGGCGGAGCGAAACGCCCCCCTTCCCATGAGGTTTTAGTCGCCCCCACACTCCCGGCTCATACCTGCTGTCCACAAGGCTCCCATGTGGCCGCCATCTTTCTTTCCAGAGAGGAGAGGGCGAATGGGGCAACACCCTTTCCCCTCCGGCAGACTTGATGGGCTGGATCAACGCATAGTCTGTTCACTTTTCTGCTCCAAGCTGCTGGGTTCTGCATTAAGTCCTTGTGCTTCTGGGGCCATGGCCGTGTTGGAGAGCCGCTCGCGGGGGGCGACTGGTGACCTCGGTAGGGCGTGAAGGACGGACCGGAATGCCCCCCGACCCATGAGGTTTTAGTCGCCCCCACTCCCCCGGCTCATACCTGCTGTCCACAAGGCTCCCATGTGGCCGCCATCTTTCTTTCCAGAGAGGAGAGGGCGAATGGGGCAACACCCTTTCCCCTCCGGCAGACTTGATGGCCTGGATCAATGCATAGTCCGTTCACTTTTCTGCTCCAAGCTGCTGGGTTCTGCATTAAGTCCTTGTGCTTCTGGGGCCGTGGCTGTGCTGGGGAGCCGCTCGTGGGGGGCAACCGGTGACCTCGGTAGGGCGTGAAGGACGGACCGGAACGCCCCCCCTTCCCATGGTTTTAGTCGCCCCCACACCCCCGGCTCATACCTGCTGTCCACAAGGCTCCCATGTGGCCGCCATCTTTCTTTCCAGAGGGAGGAGGGCGGAAGGGAGGCTACTACTATTTTTGATATGCGCCATTCTCACTGGTGTGAGATGGTATCTCATTGTTGGCTTGATTTTTATTTCTCTGCTGATTAAGTGGTATTTTTTAAATTTTTTTTGCCATTTTTGTTGTTGACATTTGTGAGTACTTTACATATCCTGTACCTCAAACCTTTATCTAATGTGTTGAGTGCAAATATATATATATATATATATATATATATATATATTTTTTTTTTTCTCATTTACTTAGCTGTCTTTTAGTTTTAGCCCATGTTCCTTTTGCCATGCAGAAACTTTTTAACTTTACATAGACCTGATGGTTATTTTTGGCAGTTTCCTTTGCCAGTGATATCAGATCATCGAAAACAACTTTAAGGTCTAAATCTTGAAAGTGTTTTGACTAAATTTTCCTCATTGTACTTGGAAGTTTCTAGTCGAAACTCAAGGTCTTTGATCAACTTTGAACTGACTTTTTTTGTGAGTTGTAAGATATGAACACGGTTTTAATTTCCTACACATATTTATCCAGTTTTCCCAGCACCAGTTGTAGGAAACAGTATAGAGAGTTCTCAGTAAAATTGGAATTGAACTGCCATATGACCCGGCAATCCCACTTTTCAGCATCTATTCCCAGGACGTGAAAACACTCTCTCAAAAGGAAAGATGCACACCATTAATCATTGCTGCACTCAGTACAATAGCTAAGATAGGAAACCGACCTAGTAGTCCAATGGCAGATGAATGAGTTATGAAGATGTGCTATATATACACAAGGGATACTTTGCAGCTTCAAAAATGATAAAAATCATGCTATTTGCTGCAACCTGATTGGAACTGGAAGATATCATGATGAGTGACACAAGATAAAAGAAGAAAAACAAATAGGGGTTGATATTGCTTATCTATTGTGTATAGACTATTGGATGAGAAAGCGTAGGGTAGTAAAAAGGGCATTCCTAGGTCACTCCTGACTCAATGTTTAGAGGGGGGAAAATAAAGTGTGGGGGGCGAGGGGGAAGAGAAGGGGAGGTACTGGGAGAACAGGCATCAGGGTTTCAGTTATACTGTTGGTATGGATGAGCGGTACAGCCATATCTATAAAACAGATTCAGCTTAATTGAAAATATGAGATCTAGCCTGCAATCATTGAAACTTTCTAATTCCTGTCAAGTGGATGGACGGGTACAGTGTGGAAGTACGGGTAGGGAAGGAATATAGAAACACTAGTGGGGGAAAGTTGACACTCGTGGTGGGATTGTGTTGAAATATGACACATGTAAAACTCAACTATCGACAACTTTGTAAGTCACAGTTATTTAATAAAAATATGCAAAAATTAGCAAACCAATTCAACAATATATAAAAATGTCATTTAAAATAACCATGCAGGGGCTGGAGAGATAGCACAGAGGGTAGGGCATTTGCCTTGCACGCATTCAACCCGGGTTTGATTCCCAACATCCTATATGGTCCCCTGAGCACTGCCAGGAGTAACTCCTGAGTGCAGAGCCAGGAGTAACCCATGTACAACGCCGGGTGTGACCCAAAAAGCAAAATAAATAAATAAATAAATAAATAAAAATAGCCATGTAGGATCTGTCACAGGAGTGTGAGGATGGTATAACATGTGCAAATTAATGATCATAATATACCATATTCATATATGAAAGGATAGAAATCATATTTCCACAGCAACTAGTTAAGGAGACATTAAAAGAAAACACATCAAAAAGAAGAATTTAAACTATCAAAATCTGCAGCTGACATACTATACTTAGAAAACACTAAAAGTTCCTCCAAACATTCTAGAAGCAATAATTTTGTACAGCATCATGGCAGGATGGAAAAAAAAAAACAAGATGCAGAAATCCATGACATTCTTATATGGAAATGATGAAATACATGAGAGATAGAGAACTGTTTTAATCTCATTCTCAGTTTCACCACACAAAAATCAAATACCTGGGGATAAGTTTACCAAAAGGGTTAAAATAAACATATAAAGAATACTATCAATAACTGCTAAAAGAAATGAAAGAAAACAAAATAAATGGAAAAACATAACCTTTTTAAGGGTTGAAGGAATTACAGTCTCACTCAAGCCCTATATGCATTCAATGCAGTTGCTATAAAAATAACCATGATATTTTTTTAAAAAACATAGAGTAAGTGCTGCTAAAACATATATAAAGTAATAAATCATCCACAATAGCCAAAGCTATTTCAGGGGAAGGAAAAAGAAGATAGAAGACTTTTTTTGACCCAGTTTTAAATTATATTATAAAGCTATAGCAACCAGTATAATGTGGTATTGGAATAAGGGCAAGTCTCAGAGGAATTGGAATATAATTAAAATCTGGAGACAGTTCCTTAGTTATATGGATAGTTATAAGAATATACATATATTCTTTGACGAAGAAGTTAAGAGTATGAAATGAATCGAAGAATGATCCTTCATTTTTAACATGTGATGAGTATTTATTAAAGATAGGAGATATATAAAACAGCATTATTATAAAACTGTACTAATAAGATGATACTTTACAAACTGGTTTCATTCTAGTTCATTTTATCTAAATAACATTTGACCCTATTTTGAAGCAAAAAAACTTACCAAATTATATTTTGAAACAAATCTTAGATTTTTAAATGGAAATTTGATTTTAAACAATCTTTTGAAAAGATTGGCTATTAAATTTCCTGGAAAACTTCAAGCTACTTAACAATGAGTCATGTTGTAAATGGCTGTACAAATCAGGGTGAATGACATACCTGTATATCTGACTCTTTAGGACAAACTCAAAAACCACCTGCTACAGTATAATAGTAAGAGCACTGACTTAAAAAAAAATTCCCCAACCCAGTAACAAGGCATTTTATGCTGTGAATATCTAACACTTCGCTTTGGCAATAAGGTACATATCTATATTTTCTACGAATTCAACATTGTTTCAAATGATTTATTACTAACTCAAGTCTATCTTTTCATGTCTGCTCAGGTAACCAGATCAAGTAACAAATTTCAGTGATATTCTTTACTCTTTGAAGAGAATTGGTTGGCAGAATCGATGTTGAACTGCCATTAGATAAACAACACAGATCCACTTATTGGTAAAACTGGGGATATTAAATAAACCATGTTATTGTTCATAGTTCACTAAAGTAAAATCACTGTAAGACTTCCTTCCCTGAAACATAAAACAATAAAATACCCCCCCAATAAAATATTACAAATGAAGAGATGACATAGAATATGCAAATAAAACTATATTTCAGAAAATATATAAGGAAAATCAAAGTCAGGATTAAACAAATATGTTGGAGTTCATTGACCTAAAATTCCAGAGATAAACCAGGTACAATCTGAAGATTGCACTAAAATTAATCTCTGTGGCCCACATATATTTCATAGGATAAATAATTAAAGAAAGTATATATATAAAAAAAGGATTTCTAACCACTATTTTTATTCCTTCATATGTCAGATAATTTTAAAGTTTAGAAATTAGGACAGGATTTTTCTTTTCCACATTTCAACAAAAGCCAAATTGGGTATTCTTTAAAGAGATCCATTTTTATCTTTCCTATTTTTATACTAACCACAATTCAGAGTTCCTTTTTGTTTTGAGCTTTGCACTTTATATTCAACTAATGAATTTACAACAAGTTTATCTTTAATTATACAGATCATAAGTTATTTAATTAAAATGTTATCATAATTGTTAGTTGTCATGCCCTGCATGTCAAGTCTCTAGATAACATGATCTTTGTTTTTTTATGCTCAAGGTTCAAAAAGAATTCTGCTATGTGAACCTTATATATTTTCAGAATTATAATATTTTAAGGCTGAAGGGAAACAAGTTTGTTTTTACCGTAGTTTAATGTACTTCAAACACATGTAGAAGACAGGAGGAAGCATTTCTACTGAAGTATTTGATATTTTAGATAATTAATGTAAAATATTTGGTATACTATCAAGGAACTAAAATAATGTACTATTCTTCCCTTAACCAAATACTCTAAATAGAATTACAATCTTTTTTATCAGTGGAATTTCTGCTTTTTTGTGTGGAAGAAGGAATGTGACGGAATTATCAGACACATTTAGGAAAAAAAAAAACTATACTGGTAAGTGACTATACATATTTTTTATAGTTTTATTTGGATTATTTAAGGCAAGGTGTATCCAAGAGTATAGTTATGTTAAGATAACAATGAAATTAATCAGCAAATATTAACTGAGAACCTATTAATAGAAAATGTGATTTCAGCATCTGGAACACATGAAAGGAAGCATTCCAAGTTGATGGAAGAACAGTAATAGAAGGAGACACAATTTAGACCTTTAGCCACAGTGTACAATTAATATGTGATGGGTGAAAAATCATAAAGCTTCTCTGACTTATTTTTCTCAAAATTCAGAATTGGCCAGAGAGTCTGTTAAACTTAAAATGATTGGTTTCATATTAGAGTTTGGATAGGGCCCAAGATTTTTTACTTTTAACTGTTACATATCTATATATCTATATATAGATATATATGGAACAAATTTAGATACATAATATGTTTGTTTTTGTTACTTATATATGTGTGTATGTGAGTGTATGTATTAATATAATTATTTTATTGTTAAAACATAAAGCACAGACTAGTTAATAAGCCAAATGATGTCAAAAGCTTATATTTGTAATTAGAATTATGATGAATCTTTCTATCTTTAGGGGAAAGGTTATTTTAAAGAAGTCTACTGGTGTTGGAAAGATAGTACAAAGAGTAGGGTGCTTGACTTCCATAGAGCTGACCTAGGTTAGGTCTCTGGTGTCCCATGTAGTCCTCCAATCATGACAAGGAGTAATTCTTGAGTGAAAAAGTTAGAAGTATCCCCTGAGCACTTCACGATGGGCTGTGGCCCATTATATGCTAATCACTAAGTAAAAATTAGAGTAAGTCCCTAAAGTAAGTCCCTTGTTTACACAATTCATTTAGATTGTGAGTTTTGGTAGAATGTAATGGCATTCCATTTTAAACACAAAAACTATGACATTCTTCCCAATAGTAAAAGAGAACCATCTATCAATATATTCTACCATGAGTACATGTCACAAACAGTATTTTGAATAAAAGAAACTGCATATAAATGAATACAGATTATATGGCTATTATTTTTTTTTTGCTTTTTGGGTCATACCCAACAATGCACAGGTGTTACTCCTGGCTCATGCACTCAGGAATTACTCCTGGTGGTGCTTGGGGGATCATATGGGATGCTGGGAATCGAACCCGGGTTGGCTGTGTGTGAGACAAATGCCCTACCCGCTCTGCTGTCGCTCCAGCCCCGATATGGCCATCCTTTTATTGTTTAGGATTACTATAAAATTATAAAAGTAAGTCATGTGGTAAGCTAAATCTGGTGATAATATAGGGCTGTCAAGGGATTGAGAGACATTCTGAGGAAATAAACATGTTCTATAAATAGGCATGCAGATTGGAGATATGTTCTATTGCCTTTTAGGATGTAAGAATTTTCAATTTCTCAGGTTTGTTTTGCCTGAGAAAAGCAATGAATATTGGTGGGTATGGCAGGATATATAGACAAATCAGAAAAGTAATAATACAGAAAGCTGTTAAGTGGGGTGACATATTTAGAGGATTCGTTGTCCTATTTTGATTACTTTGCATACGTGAAGGTAAAAACATTTATCATTATTTTTTAAGCATCCCCTTGGGTTTGCGCTATATTAAACTACTTCATTAGAACTTAATTATCCCTTGATTATTTAGTAAAACTATATTTATAAATCTGGAAAATAACAGTAATAACAATTCTTCTGATAGTCATATTCAGTTTACAATAATACAGGGCATGAAGTGAAATAGTGCTGTTTACATGGAACACCTACTTTTATAATAATATATAATAATATATTAATTTTATAATTTATTAATAAAATATTAATAATATATTAATTTTATAATAATATATTCACTCCCCCAAATTTTGAAGATTTTATTTTGTCTTGTTTTTTTTTTTGAGGCTTACTTGATTTTGCTTAGACATTACTCTCTGTGCTCAGGGGAATTATTTCTGGTTGTGCTTCGGGGAATAACATATGTGGTACTTGGGATCAAACCTGGGTCAGTGACATGAAAGTCAAGCACCTTACACATTGCCCAATCTCTCTAGGCCCAGTATTTTTTAACTAGAATATGACTTTGAATTTTGAGGGATGGATAAATTTGAAAAAAATATAATGACTACTCTTAAAATTTAAAAAAATTTCTCTAAAATTTATTCTGAGGAAATAATAGTAACAAAAAAATTCTTCTACAAATACTATAGCAAAAATTGCATCAAAGAAAAATCATTGATGTATTTAAATTTTACATGGAAGCATATGATATCAAATGAGATTTAAATTTTCATTTAAATAATTAAATAAAATATTTAATATTTTATTAAAAGAAAATATTAAAGTTTCATCCGATATCTCTTCAGATGAAACTCATTAATTGTAAAGAAAACAAATAGAAATATTATGGAGAAAAACATTAGTAGGGCTGGAGCAGTAGCACAGCGGGTAGGGCGTTTGCCTTGCACGCGGCCGACCTGAGTTTGATTCCCCGCATCCCATATGGTCCCCTGAGTGCCGCCAGGAGTAATTCCTGAGTGCAGAGCCAGGAATAACCCCAGTGCATTGCCGGGTGTTACCCAAAGAGCAAAAAAAAAAAAAAAATACCAGTAGTAGACACTGTCATAGTCAAAAGTTGATAGTTAATATGATAAATTGGGAAATATCCATAGTAAGGGGCCCCTCGTGCAGTGCATTAAGAGAGGTATGACATTGTTTTTCAGTATCCCTGACAAAAATGCATTATCACAATATTATCATAAGAAAATATTGGACTAAGTCAATTGAGAGTAAGTTTATCAAATAAACTACCATTAAACCTCAAGATTTAAGATATTGAAAGAAAAATTAGGAAATCCATACAGACTGGAGAGAAATGGAAACAAGCAAGCTGATGCGGGATTATAGAAAGATAAAACCAGCAAACAGTGAGAGTATTGGAAAAAATTTGAGTAAAATCTTTAGTTATTAGCGTTATTCCAACATTAGTTTTATATTTTTTATTTATTAAATATGCTAATGTTAGAGATTACTGAAATGAAAGAACAATCAACACTGTCCTGTTGTTCATCCATTTGCTCGGGCGAGCCCAGTAATACTTGTTGTTACTGTGTTTGGCATATCAAATACGTCACAGGTAACTTGCTAGGCGGGTGACATACTCTCGGTAGCTTGCTGAGAGGGGCAGAGGAATCCAATTTGGGTCGGCTGTGCTGGCGGATTGCAAGGCAAACGCCCTACTCACTGTGCTATTGCTCCCACTCAAAAGAACAATATACTCTATTAACCATGTTTACATTTTTAGGAAGTAAAACCAGATTGCTGAAAAATAATAAGTAAAAGAAAATGAAAGCACTTTGAGAGTATTACAAAGTTGACCATTTAATAAAGTATGACTAAATTCACATTTATTCGATAACCAAAGTTGACAAAATCAGGGACCATGGAGAGTAGGAGGTAGGGGGTTTGCTTTTCTCTTTGCAAGTAGCTAACCTGGGTTTGATCTTCAGCACTGCCAGGGGTGAGTACTGAGCACAGTGCCAAGAGTAACACTGAACATTACCAGGTCGACCACTCCACCCAAAAAAGAAAAACCACTTTTTTTTATAAAGTTGCTAATCTTGAGTAAATGGTACTAAGTAGAGAAGTTAACATTTAAGCAGAATTATCTACCTTCTAGCAGCAGTCTACTGTTCACCATGATGACCAACCAAGAAGTCACCTGAAGATATGCATTACAACAGGATGCAAGTGATTTGTGAATGAGAGTGATGGGCTGATATTGGATGATAACTATTTGAAGAGTGACTTCTTTTAATTTTGAACAGTGAGACAATAAAGTATACATTGTACCAATGATGTACTGGAGAAAATATTGCAAGGATTATTGGAAGAGAATATTAGAATGAAAGAGTTGTAATCAGTAGACCAAAAAGTAGAATGGATAAATTATAACTAAAATTTCATCAATTAACTCCTCTTTAGAGGAAGATGCTACTTGATTGGTAAAGTCAACATAAGTAAAAGGACAGATGAACTTGAATAAATTATTGGTAAAGTGTAACTAGGCTAATTTCTAGTTAGTTTAGCTAGTAATAAAATTGCATGATTAATGACTAGTATTACTCTGGTTGGAAAAACAGGGTTTTTTTTTTTTGCTTATTTGTTTTGTTTTGTTTTAGCCAAGATTCTCTGTATAAATTGAATATTTGTCAATGACACTTTGCAGAGAAATCCAGTGAACTAAGTATCTGCCAAGATCACAGTTCTTCTCTCTCTGCCATATGACCCCTGATCATATGGCATGTTTTTCTTGGAAAAAGGAGAATGAATGAGCTAGAGAGCAACATATCTATTCTACCAAAGACTGGACAAACGATTGTGAGCTTTCCTCTTAGGGACCCACACAACTGGATCATATAAACTCATAATTGTACACATCTAAAGGCCATGTGTACTCCTAGATTCTGAACTTGAATTAATTTCAATCATTCTCAAGCATCAGACACTTGACGCTCCTTAATTTATGCGTGACACAAACATAAAGTTCCAAACCTACATAATATTAATTTAACTGAGTAAACCAACAGTAATGCTTAAAAATAGTTCTCTTTATTCGTAATGCTGCAATTCATTGCAACTAAATATACCAGTATGGCCTGTTTCAAAACTTTTATTACAAAAAATTACTAGTTTATACTTTTCAAAGGATAAAAATTCACTTTTATACTCTAGAGAAAAATAATTATACTTCTACTCGATCAATTTATGAAGCATGTATTTAGAAAATAAAATCTTATAATATTATTATTAATAATAATAACTACGATTTGCCAAGAACTTACCAATACTTGGATAACCGGGCGTAGAAGGGTCTCCTCCAGGGTTCAGGGACACCATGAAGGTATCGTAGCTAGGATTTTCAATCCTTGGTAAATCACAAGGATCTATATATAGAAGAACACCTCCAAATCCAGCCTTTTCCAATAGGGAAAGCTAAAAAATAATTGAAAGGGAGTAAACACACTATTAGAAACAGTTGCTAAGATGGACATGTGAGATGATGCAACCCCATTGTACTGTGGTGATTCTCTCCAGTCCCCCTCAAAAAAGGAGAGAGACAGAGAGAGAGAAACAGAGAGAGAGAGACAGAGAAAGAGAGACAGAGAGACAGAGACTGGGAGAAAAACTGTCCTGTGGCTCAGACCTTTCTTCAAATAAATAAAAATAAGTGCAAGAATAAATATAAATAGTATCAGATGCAAAAAACGTACATATATAGCTATCTTATGAGCCTGGGTAAGGGAAGAAGGTAATCTTTTCAGGGGATTTTCTTTTCAGACACTTTGGATTTCCAAGTGATCAAATCCAACTGGAGTTCTGACTTCTGATTTTTTTCTCTCTCTCCATAATATGTAAGCAGAATTCCCATAAAGTTTGTTTGAAATTTCCACAAATAGTATTTCCCTGCTTTCTCTCATTTTTAATCATCCAAGTGAATCTGAAGTTTCTTCTTCTTGGAGATGAAAAGGAGTCTAGCACAAAATTCTGTTGTAAAGCAGTAATCTTTGATCCAGGTGATGTCTAAGACTCAGTAATTTGATATATTTCCTTGAGCTCAAATTAGTTGGTAAACTTAGACATACTTTCACAGAGTGGGTAAATAATCACTTTCTTGACTTTTTTGCAAAGGTCCCAGCCATACTGTTTGTTCTGTCCTCTGCCCCCGCTCCCTCAGATAATATAATTGAAGAACAAAGTGATAAGTTTCCTTTCAAATTCTTAGTTTCTGTATGCCATTAAGCGATTTGAAAGGAACTCCTGATTACTGTTTGAGATATATTGGATGACAAGCTTTCACTCCGGTCTTTAGTTACTATTCACTAGTGTGACTGAGCAAATGAACTTACCTACATGCTACGTTCACTTAAACTTGTTTTAAAAAATTGGGGGAAGAAGAGGCAGAGGCAGTAGTGGACTGGCAGTAAAGAGTTTATTTATTTCAGTATGACTTCACTATTATGAAAAGCAATAATCATGATTCAGGGAAAGTAACAAGGGGGTACTGGCATACCACAGAAACTATGACTAAGGATTATTTTGAGTATAAAATGTCACTACTCATTAATCACTTAATCACTTAACTTCCCATTAGTCGTTGATTTGCTCGAGCGGGCGCCAGTAACGTCTCCATTTGTCCCTGTCGCGTGCTAGTGTAGCCCAATGGCATCTGTTCGCTCCGGGAACATGAAGGGCCTCAAACCGATCGTACATGATCTTGATGAAGAAGTCTGACCATCTGGAAGGTGGGCGGCCACGCGGTCTTTTGACATCCCGTGGAATCCAGTCGGTAACAGCTCTAGTCCAGCGGTCATCTTTAAATCTCATTACGAGACCAGCCCATCTGATTTTCGACACCTTGGCATATGAGACAGCGTCCCTGATTCTTGATCATTGGCTGATGTCAGAACTCCAGATTCTCTCTCTCATTTGAGTGAAACGTGATATTCCAAGCATAGCTCTTTCTATTCTTCTTTGGGAGACCTGAATAACGTTCTCATCTTGTTTGCGTAGGGCCCAGGTCTCTGAGGCATATGTTAATGCAGGAAGAACAGTGGAATCAAAGAGATGTGCCCGGAGCCGGAGGTTCTTCGTCCTCTTAGCTATTTCTTCGACGTTCTTGAAGGCGTTCCAAGCCGCTCTCTTCCTCCTGCGCAGCTCAGGTGCCAGGTTATTTGTCATGTTGACCTCTCGACCTAGGTACACATAGCTGTTGCATTCGGAGATGGTCGTTCCATTGAGAGCGAATGGGGCGTCAGGAACAAGGCTGTTTGTCATAAACATTGTCTTCGTAAGATTCAGCTGTAGTCCTACCTTTCCACATTCACGGTCAAAGTTGGCCAGCATTTGTGCCGCTTGGCTGATGTTTGGTGTTATTAAAACAATGTCATCAGCAAAGCGGAGGTGGTGTAGTTGCCGACCATCTATCTTCACTCCCATGCTTTCCCATTCCAGTCGTCGCATGATGTTCTCGAGGGTGGCACTGAAGAGTTTCGGTGAAATGGTGTCACCCTGCCGCACCCCTCTCTTGACATCAACGATCACTTCTTTGTAGAATGGTGAGATCCTGGTAGTGAATCCACAATACAGCTCAGGGAGGATCCTGATGTATTGGGCTTGAATGCCCTGATTGGCTAGGGCTTCAATGACCGCTTCCATCTCAACAGAATCAAAGGCCTTCTTTAAATCAATGAACGTTAAGCAGAGCGCCATCTTGAACTCCCGAGAAACCTCAATGAGCTTGGCTATCGTGTGGATATGGTTGATGGTGCTGAATCCTTTGCGGAACCCTGCTTGCTCGCATGGTTGTCCTTCATCTAGTGTTCTGCCAATCCTATTTAGGATGACTCGAGTGAACAACTTGTAGATGACAGACCATAGGCAGATCGGGCGAGAGTTGCCAATGTCATGGATGTTTCTCTTCTTGAACAGTAGTACAGTCCTGCTGGTTTTCCATTGGGACGGAACCTTGCATTCAGACAGGTAGTGAGTGAAGAGCCGAGTCAGTGTATTGATGAGTACTGACGGCAGGTTCTTCAGGTGTTCAGGTCTGACCTTGTCTGGGCCGGGTGCTGTTTGTTTCTTTACCAACGAAATGGCGTGTTGTATTTCGGAAGGGAGAACGTTGGGAACGACATATCCATCCTGTGGAATTTGGTATGTCGGCACGTGGACATGACTATCGAGGAGATTTGAGTAGAAGTCATGGATAATCTTCTCCATTGCCATTCTAGAGGATGTGATGGATCCATCAGGACATCGGAGGGCAGTCATCTTGGTCTTATAGTTGGCGAAGGACAGGCGGGCGTTACGAATACTTTTCCCGGCTTCTGCCGCATCTACCAGTACTTCTGCTCTTCTCTCTTTGAGGTCTTCCTTGATCGCATCTCTGCACTGCTTTGCGAGCTCGGACTTTAGCTTGCGTTTGCCTGAGACATGCGCCAAACAACGCTGGCGAATTAGCTCAAGAGTTTTCGAAGATAGGCGATTTTTTGTGGCTATCTCTCCCTTGACGTTCCTCGCACATTCATGGAGGTGCTGAACCATTCGATCGTATTCCTCATCAATGTTGTCAACAATGGCATCTTCCCATGTTGCCGCAATAGTACCAAAGAGTTCCAAGTTGGTGGTCATTCTGGGAGTTCTCTTTTTGAACTTTGCAGCCCTTTCTCCCCGCTCTATGAAGTAGAATTTTTCATGAAGGAGATGGTGGTCCGATACTGTTCGAAATTTTGGGACAACAGCAACATCGGTAAGGCAAAGTCATCGACTGAATATGATGTGGTCTATTTCATTGTGGAATCGTCCACCGGGAGACTCCCATGTCCATCGTTTAGATTCTGCCTTCTGGAACTGTGAGTTACCATGAAGGGTCTTGGTCGACATGATGAACTCAGACAGTCTCTCACCCTGTTCGTTCCATTCTAGGCCATGGGTCCCGATGTGAAGTTCTTCAGCTGATCTTCTCGGTCCTATCTTGGCATTAAAATCACCCACAATGATCTTGTAGAAGGTGTGGTCTTCTTTATAGAACTTCTCTAGCTCCATGTAGAACTTCTCGATTTCTCTTTCATCATAATGAGATGTTGGTGCGTAGACAACGAAGATAGAAACTGCAGGCAGTGAGCCACACCTATTCAAATGTAAACGTCCGATTCGGGTTGTTAGGCATTCGAATGAATCAATGCTCTTGGCCAAGTTTGTGTTGACAAGGACACCGACGCCTCCAACACCTCTTTTATCGCATGTTCCTAGGAAAATTCTTCTCCAGTGTCGAAAACGGCATGGTGAGATTCGTGCCTTCTTGTCTCGGTCAGACCAATGATGTCGTACTTGATCATTCGCGCTTGTACCATCAGGTCCTTGATGGATGCATCTGATGCTAGCGTACGTGCATTGAAAGTACAGACGATCATTTTTGTCTTCCTTCGTTGTGGCAGCCTAGGTCGGCCTTGAGATTTTGTTGGCCTCTCCTTTCTCATCCTTCTCAGTGCTGCCATGTCGGTGAAGCCTTCAGGGTCAGGTGAATGAGACCAGTTGTAGTTACTGGACACTACTTCCACTACCCAGCCATCGCCACACTCCAGGATGCTTTCCGGACCTGTGCGGCCACTCTGGCCGAGACCCACGCACGACTGAAGACCCACAGAAGAAGATATGCGGAACTCTCTGAGACCTTGGACTCCAGGCTCGGCGAACCCAGGGACAGAGCTTCTCTGCTTTCTCCCACCAACACAGGTGACAAAGGGATTCTAATCAGGAGCCCCACCCTACCCTGCCCTGTCTGCTTCCATCAACCACCCAGGGATCGAATTGCATACAGGAGACCCACCCTACCCAGATAAATACCCCACTGGCAGACTTCCACTCTCAACACTACTTCCACTACCCAGCCGTTGCCACACTCCAGGACGCTTTCCGGACCCGCGTGGCCGCAAGCGGCCACGCGACACATCATAAGACACTAAATACCCATCTTCCGGAATTGTCGTACCATATTTGATAGGGTTCAAATATGGTAACACCTACAAGGGTGATTAGAGGTCTCCCCAAAAGCCTCTATCCCTCTCGGAAAGACTGGCAAGCTACCGAGAGTATTCCGCCTGCACGGAAGAGCCTGGCAAGCTATCCACTGTGTATTCGATATGCCAAAACCAGTAACTACACTACTCATTATTTGGCATTATTTAATATCTATACTTCATCCTCCAGTTGTAGTTACTGGTTTTGGCATATCGAATACACAGCGGATAGCTTGCCAGTCTCTTCCTTGTGGGCGGAATACTCTCGGTAGCTTGCCAGTCTTTCCGAGAGGTATAGAGGCTTTTGGGGTGACCTCTAATCATCCTTGTAGGTGTTACCATATTTGAACCCTATCAAATATGGTACGACAATTCCAGAAGATGGGTATTTAGTGTCTTATGATGTGTCGCGTGGCCGCTTGCGGCCACGCGGGTCCGGAAAGCGTCCTGGAGTGTGGCGACGGCTGGGTAGTGGAAGTAGTGTCGAGAGTGGAAATCTGCCAGTGGGGTATTTATCTGGGTAGGGTGGGTCTCCTGTGCACAATTCGATCCCTGGGTGGTTGATGGAAGCAGACAGGGCAGGGTAGGGTGGGGCTCCTGATTAGAATCCCTTTGTCACCTGTGGTGGTGGGAGCAAGCAGAGAAGCTCTGTCCCTGGGTCCGCCGAGCCTGGAGTCCAAGGTCTCAGAGAGTTCCGCTTATCTTGTTCTGTGGGTCTTCAGTTGTGCGTGGGTCTCGGCCGGAGCGGCCGCGCGGGTCCGGAAAGCGTCCTGGAGTGTGGCGACGGCTGGGTAGTGGAAGTAGTGTCGAGAGTGGAAATCTGCCAGTGGGGTATTTATCTGGGTAGGGTGGGTCTCCTGTGCACATTTCGATCCCTGGGTGGTTGATGGAAGCAGACAGGGCAGGGTAGGGTGGGGCTCCTGATTAGAATCCCTTTGTCACCTGTGGTGGTGGGAGCAAGCAGAGAAGCTCTGTCCCTGGGTCCGCCGAGCCTGGAGTCCAAGGTCTCAGAGAGTTCCGCTTATCTTGTTCTGTGGGTCTTCAGTTGTGCGTGGGTCTCGGCCGGAGCGGCCGCGCGGGTCCGGAAAGCGTCCTGGAGTGTGGCGACGGCTGGGTAGTGGAAGTAGTGTCGAGAGTGGAAATCTGCCAGTGGGGTATTTATCTGGGTAGGGTGGGTCTCCTGTGCACATTTCGATCCCTGGGTGGTTGATGGAAGCAGACAGGGCAGGGTAGGGTGGGGCTCCTGATTAGAATCCCTTTGTCACCTGTGGTGGTGGGAGCAAGCAGAGAAGCTCTGTCCCTGGGTCCGCCGAGCCTGGAGTCCAAGGTCTCAGAGAGTTCCGCTTATCTTGTTCTGTGGGTCTTCAGTTGTGCGTGGGTCTCGGCCGGAGCGGCCGCGCGGGTCCGGAAAGCGTCCTGGAGTGTGGCGATGGCTGGGTAGTGGAAGTAGTGTCCAGTAACTACAACTGGTCTCATTCACCTGACCCTGAAGGCTTCACCGACATGGCAGCACTGAGAAGGATGAGAAAGGAGAGGCCGACAAAATCTCAAGGCCGACCTAGGCTGCCACAACGAAGGAAGACAAAAATGATCATCTGTACTTTCAATGCATGTACGCTAGCATCAGATGCATCCATCGAGGACCTGATGGTACAAGCGCGAATAATCAAGTACGACATCATTGGTCTGACCGAGACAAGAAGGCACGAATCTCACCATGCCGTTTTCGACACTGGAGAAGAATTGTTCCTAGGAACATGCGATAAAAGAGGTGTTGGAGGCGTCGGTGTCCTTGTCAACACAAACTTGGCCAAGAGCATTGATTCATTCGAATGCCTAACAACCCGAATCGGACGTTTACATTTGAATAGATGTGGTTCACTGCCTGCAGTTTCTATCTTCGTTGTCTACGCACCAACATCTCATTATGATGAAAGAGAAATCGAGAAGTTCTACATGGAGCTAGAGAAGTTCTATAAAGAAGACCACACCTTCTACAAGATCATTGTGGGTGATTTTAATGCCAAGATAGGACCGAGAAGATCAGCTGAAGAACTTCACATCGGGACCCATGGCCTAGAATGGAACGAACAGGGTGAGAGACTGTCTGAGTTCATCATGTCGACCAAGACCCTTCATGGTAACTCACAGTTCCAGAAGGCAGAATCTAAACGATGGACATGGGAGTCTCCCGGTGGACGATTCCACAACGAAATAGACCACATCATATTCAATCGACGGTTTTGCCTGACTGATGTCGCTGTTGTCCCAAAATTTCGAACGGGATCGGACCACCATCTCCTTCGTGCAAAATTCTACTTCACAGAGCGGGGAGAAAGGGCTGCAAAGTTCAAAAAGAGAACTCCCAGAATGACCACCAACTGGGAACTCTTTGGTACTATTGCGGCAACATGGGAAGATGCCATTGTTGACAACATTGACGAGGAATACGATCGAATGGTTCAGCACCTCCATGAATGTGCGAGGAACGTCAAGGGAGAGATAGCCACAAAAAGTCGCCTATCTTCGAAAACTCTTGAGCTAAATCGCCAGTGTGGTTTGGCACATGCCTCAGGCAACCGCAAGCTAACGTCCGAGCTTGCAAAGCAGTGCAGAGATGCGATCAAGGAAGACCTCAAAGAGAGAAGAGCAGAAGTACTGGTAGATGCGGCAGAAGCCGGGAAAAGTATTCGTAACGCCCGCCTGTCCTTCGCCAACTATAAGACCAGGATGACTGCCCTCCGACGTCCTGATGGATCCATCACATCCTCCAGAACGGCAATGGAGAAGATTATCCATGACTTCTACTCAAATCTCTTCGATAGCCATGTCCACTTGCCGACATACCAAATTCCACAGGATGGGTATGTCGTTCCTAACGTTCTCCCTTCCGAAATCCGACACGCCATTTCATTGGTAAAGAAGCAAACAGCACCCGGCCCAGACAAGGTCAGACCTGAACACCTGAAGAACCTGCCGTCAGTACTCATCAATACACTGGCTCGGCTCTTCACTCGCTACCTGTCTGAATGCAAGGTTCCGTCCCAATGGAAAACCAGCAGGACCGTACTACTGTTCAAGAAGGGACACATCCATGACATTGGCAACTATCGCCCGATCTGCCTATTGTCTGTCATCTACAAGCTGTTCACTCGAGTCATCCTGAATAGGATTGGCAGAACACTAGATGAAGGACAACCATGCGAGCAAGCAGGGTTCCGCAAAGGATTCAGCACCATCGACCATATCCACACGGTAACCAAGCTCATTGAGGTTTCTCAGGAGTTCAAGATGCCGCTCTGCTTAACGTTCATTGATTTAAAGAAGGCCTTTGATTCTGTTGAGATGGAAGCGGTCATTGAAGCCCTAGCCAATCAGGGCATTCAAGCCCAATACATCAGGATCCTCCGTGAGCTGTATTGCGGATTCACTACCAGGATCTCACCATTCTACAAAGAAGTGATCGTTGATGTCAAGAGAGGGGTGCGGCAGGGTGATAACATTTCACCGAAACTCTTCAGTGCCACCCTCGAGAACATCATGCGACGACTGGAATGGGAAGGAATGGGAGTGAAGATAGATGGTCGGCAACTACACCACCTCCGCTTTGCTGATGACATTGTTTTAATAACACCAAACATCAGCCAAGCGGCACAAATGCTGGCCGACTTTGACCGTGAGTGTGGAAAGGTAGGACTACAGCTGAATCTTACGAAGACAATGTTTATGAGAAACAACCTTGTTCCTGACGCCCCATTCGCTCTCAATGGAACGACCATCTCCGAATGCAACAGCTATGTGTACCTAGGTCGAGAGGTCAACATGAGAAATGACCTGGCACCCGAGCTGCGCAGGAGGAAGAGAGCAGCTTGGAACGCCTTCAAGAACGTCGAAGAATTAGCTAAGAGGACGAAGAACCTCTGGCTCCGGGCACATCTCTTTGATTCCACTGTTCTTCCTGCATTAACATATGCCTCAGAGACCTGGGCCCTATGCAAACAAGATGAGAATGCCATTCAGGTCTCCCAAAGAAGAATAGAAAGAGCTATGCTTGGAAT
Organism: Sorex fumeus; assembly: GCF_029834395.1. Classification (NCBI taxonomy): domain Eukaryota; kingdom Metazoa; phylum Chordata; class Mammalia; order Eulipotyphla; family Soricidae; genus Sorex; species Sorex fumeus. The sequence continues at coordinate 39,993,988 of NW_026606067.1, read as the reverse complement.
ATCACATTTCACTCAAATGAGAGAATGAATCCGGAGTTCTGACATCCGTCGACGATCAAGCATCAGGAACGCTGTCTCATATGCCAAGGTGTCGAAAATCAAATGGGCTGGTCACGTAATGAGATTTAAAGACGACCGTTGGACTAGAGCTGTTACTGATTGGATTCCACGGGATGTCAAGAGACCGCGTGGCCGCCCACCTACCAGATGGTCAGACTTCTTTGTCAAGATCATGAACGATCGGTTTGAGCTCTCCATGTTCCTGGAGCGAAGAGATGCCATTGGGCTACACTAGCACGCGACAGGGACAAATGGAGATGTTACTGGCGCCCCGCTCGAGCAAATCGACGACTAACGGGAAGTTAAGTGATTAAGTGATTAAGTGATACTTCATCCTCACTGCATATGTTTACAGTTTCTGCTACAATGCAGAAGTTTATGTTTGCAGTAGAATAAATAAGACATATAATTGTGCATAGTTAGACATAATTATATAAAAGAAATAATAGTAGAAAGTAATAGTCAATATAAGCATGATACATCATCGACATTTTTAACTACTATATTATGTTGTTTTTCTATTTTTAATGCAATACAATGTATCTATTATATTAATAGTAGTAGAGAGAATCCTAACACTGAGAAATTAAGCATATATAATTGGCTCCCATATGTCTGCTATGACAGGGCACCCTAATCAAACTTGCTATTATTTCTTGTCGTTATTTGCCGTTTTAATAAAGAGAGTGATACATTATGGAGAAAGAAGGAATGAGAGAGGAGAAAATAGGAAAAATGTGTGTATATAATTCAGAATCAAATACCCTCTAAATGCTCACACTGAAGTTTTTAGAGAGGGCTTTGAATATTTACATGCTGAAATTGCTATTCTTAAAAAAAGATCTATGCAGTGATTTTGAATGTTCTGCTTACTATGGTAAAAATTATGAAGAAAAAATGAGCTTCTCTAGACATTTTTTAAATAGTAAAAATTTCCTTTTATTAAAAAAGCAATTTATTGTTAAACAGAAAATATATATCTAAGCTAAAAAGAAGGAGTTCCAATCAATCCAGAGGTAACACGTATTAAAATGTTGCTCCACCAAAGACTTCTGCAGCTATACAAATGAACTTAAAAAACAAAGTCACTACCATAAATGTTACTTTCAATGTCTTTGTTTCCACTTTGGGTCCATTTTAAATATTTGCCTGTGTGATACATATGCTTCTGAATAATTTTAATAGCTTAAAACTGTATTTTATAGTGTAGGTGAATAAAGTAGATAATGCTATATAGAGACCATCAAAAGCATTTTAAGTTCCACAATTTTTAGTCATAAAAACTAACTGCATTTTTATTATATTATAACCACCTTCCTTTGAGTCAAATCATTGCACAAATACACTCCTTCAAGCAGTATACTCCCATAGTATAATCTCAAATTTTAAATGCTATTGTTTTTATTATTTTGAAAAATGTATTTTCTATCCAATAAAGTAAAAAAGGTTATCTTTACCAGTCACATACAATTATTTCCATCACAAATATTGAATATTGCTTTTAAAGAACTATTTGTCAATTTAGTGAAAATTTATTTTTCCATTTCTAATATATGTTTAATATTTTTGCTCATTATTTTATCCATTTGCAAATTCTGTTTGTGAAAATAATTTTCAATATATACATATATATGTACTTTTTGGTGGCTAGACCCAGCTGTGCTCAGGAATTGCTTTTGGCTCTATATAATCAGGACTCATACCTGGAGATGTCTAACTCTGTCTCTCTAGTCCAATTTTTTTTTTCCTTTTTGAGTCACATCCGGCATTGCACAGGGGTTACTCCTGGTTCATGCACTCAGAAATTACTCCATATGTTTATTTCTTGAAATTTATGGATGATGAAAACAATACATCACAAGGTTAAATGGGTTCTCACATATATAGTTATTTAATATGGAGGGGAGGCGGGAGGGAGGGAGGGAGGGAGGGAGAGAGGGAGAGATGGAGAAAAGGAAAGGAGTAGGGAGCGGAGAAGGAAAGGAATGAAGGAAGAAAGAATAAAAGAAAGGAAAAGAAAGAATGAAGGGAAGCAAGAAGAGGGAAGGAAGGAAGGAAGGAAGGAAGGAAGGAAGGAAGGAAGGGAGGGAGGGAGGGAGGGAGGGAGGGAGGGAGGGAGGGAGGGAGGGAGGAAGGGAGGGAGAGAGGCTCAAATGTGACCTCTTGAGACCCTCGACCAAAATCTGATTACCTCCAGAGCTATGAAAAAATAAGTTTGTGCTTCTTGCACCACTCCATGTTTTGTATTCACATCAGTCCTGGCATATTAATGTACTTAGTTGGGAAAAAATCAGCTAAACTTTTCAAAGATTCATAAGAACAAATATAATTATATTTCAGAACTTCTGAATAAAGAATTTTAAATCATTAAAGTCCCAAATGCATTTTACTATGGTCAGATTGCTTCTCAAAAGTTATTTGTTAATTTTTATTCAACTTCAATTTTCATTATAGAGTTGCTGTCTATTGATCAGAAGGTCATGAGCTTGATCTAGGGCAATACCTCATGAATAGTAGTAATGCTAGATATCAAATATGCCTTTAATTCAATTGTGATAATCATTATGCTGATCACTAATCACTGTCCACCAGTTGTTCATTAATTAGCTCGAGCGGGCCCAGTAATGTCTCCATTGTGAGACTTGTTACTGTGTTTGGCATATTGAATACGTCACGGGTAGCTTGCCAGGCTTTGCCATGCAGGCAAGATACGCTCGCTAGCTTGCTGGCCTCTCTGAGAGGGGTGGAGGAATTGAACCCAGGCCGGTCAGGTATGCCACATGCAAGGCGAACGCCCTACCGCTGTGCTATAGCTTCAGCCCATCATTATGCTAAAGTACATTTTTCTTTCAATTACATAGCCATCCAGTGCAAAGAAAAAATAGACTAAAAGTTGAATTCATAAAATATATTTGGTGATTTTTCTATGATATGAACAATTGTATATCTCATAACTTACACAGAAGTCAATTCAATGTGGATCAATGACAAGATTGGATCATAATCAATAAATTATGAGGAAAATAGAGTTAGAATATTCCAGGGGCTTGGAACTCAAAGTTACTTTCACAATAATGATCCATTGTCAAAGAAAAGAGAAGCAACACTAAACTAATGGGACTATGTAAAATTAAAAAGTTTTCTGCATGGCAAAAGAAATGCAGGCTAAATTAAAATGGTAGAAAATATTTGTACACAATGTCAGGTAAAAGGCTGCTACCCAAGATATATTAAGCACTCACAAAGGTCAACAACACTAAATAAAAATGCTATTAAAAAATAAAGATGATATTAACAGATATATGGATGAAGAAAACAGTTGGTCAGTGGGAACATCAAGTATTCAGCATGAATTACTATCAGGGGAATTCAAATCAAGATGATATAAATATATGATTTCACAGAAGTCAGAAAGTGGCAAAAAAGACAAGCAACAACCTGTCTTGGTTGAGATGTGGTTTAAAAACAAACAAAAAAACCCAAAATGATCATCCACTGCTGATGGGAATGTTTTCTAGTTCAGCTCCTGTGAAAATTAATCCCCAAAAAAAGTAAGACTAGTTTACATACAACACAGAATTATCATTTTTTGATATCTACCCTCAATTCACACACAAAAAATCGTTCACAAACGTATTTGTGTACCTCTGTTCATTGCAGCACTTAGAAAATAAATAGGATATGGTATCAACTCAGGAATCCAAAGGCAAGTGAATAATGACTGCATGGCATATAGACACAATGGAATACTGCAAGCTGCAAGGAAGGATAAAATTTGCTGAAACTTCAATGAAACCAAAGAATATCACTTTTGGTGGATTAAGTCACAAAAACCATATGTACTGATTTATCTGAGTTATATAGAATAATACGACAAGTCAAAGGTGGGCGAACACTGCTTTATCTTATAAAAATTGAAGTCAAGAGGAAGAGAGTTCAGAAGGGGTAAATTAAGTACAGTCAGAAGTTTTATTTATTTATTTTTTCTTTTTAGGTCACACCTGGCAATGCGCAGGGGTTACTCCTGGTTCTGCACTCAGGAGTTACTCCTGGCGGTGCTCAGGGGACCATATGGGATGCTGGGAGGTGAACCCGGGTCGACTGTGTGCAAGGCAAACGCCCTACCCACTGTGCTATCTCTCCAGCCTCACAGTCAGAGGTTTTAGATGCATCCATGCTGTAGAGGCAAGTTATGTTTTATATGTATATATTGGAACCAGAGAGCCAGGGATAGTGTAAGGATAGTATCCAAACCACAATAATTAAACTCTAAAATGAGGCTGTTAAGGAGTGAAGCCAGGGGTAAGAGAGAACATGAGAACATTCATGATGAGGAGCTGCCAGTGATGGTGGGACTTCCTGTTGGGACTGTGTAAAATTTCTGATGACTTCATAAATCACAGTGCTGAAATAACTAATTTATCTTTATTATACAGAATGTACTGGAACACATTTTGTGTGAAGCGCATGCTTATTTTTTCAAATTTCAAAAGTGATATTTTTACAAAATACACTATTGGGGATTAGTAGGTATTAAATTGACTATAGCTGTTTTAAGCAGTTATGGGTAGAAAATATTTAAATACATGAAGGTCAATTTTAGAGTAGTTCTATGTTAAAATATTACATCTATAATACTTATGACTTATGTAGCTCCTTTGACTTTAGGGTTCAAATTTTCTCTTTCTCTTTACTCACAATTTTTTCCCTTTACTTATTAATTGTATGTTAAGTTTATAAGATATTAAAGAAGTTTGTAATATCACTGGTGTTTCATTATGTTTTAGAACTAAGCTTACAATTCTTCATTAGTTAAGAAGACAGTGAGTAATATTCAATGTAATCAGACTATAAGTATATTTAAGACGAGAGTACTATTCTTTGATTTCACAGAACACCTTTGCATGGATTTCAGGCTGCTTTGTTTTATACTTTAAGTCATTTAAATAATTCTAGAGAGATCAATAAGAACTAATGATCTTTGGCTTTTGTAAAGAAAACATTCCTGAAGTTCTTCAGAATGGTAAACCTATGACGAGAGTTATAAGCAGAATCAACTTTTCCCAAGACAAATCATGAAAGGGAGGAAAAATAGCAGAACATGGTAGTTAGATGATGGGGACCAAAAGAAGGAAGGCACAAGGAAGAGAAGAAGGGAAGTTGGAAGGGAGGAGGGAAAGAAGGAAGATGTAATTAGATCTGGGAGCTTAGATGCCATTTGAGAGAGCCATAAAGTTTCTTCTGGAACTAGATCAAGAGATGGCGAAAGGTGCCCGAGAGATACTAGAGTGGTTCAGGTTCTTTCCTTGCACGTGGCTGACCACAGTTTGATCCCCAACTCTGCATATCGTCCCTCAATCTTGACCAGGTGTGATTCCCTGAAAACAGAGCCAGAAATAAGCCCTGAACACAATTAGGTGTGACCCAACTCTCCTCAAAAATTTAAATATACTCCTGATATTAACAACTGCAAGCCCTTCGTTTTCACTTAGAGAAATTCTATTGTTTTTTCTATTTACATTCAGGGAGGACAGAAAAGAATATTAGTTGTATATGTAACTGAATAAGCATGTATAATCTTCTGATTTAGCAATGCCTTACTTTCAGTGCTAGATTATATCAGATTATTTTAAACCAGAGCCAGCCACGGTCATGCTGGGACCACTCTCCACATGTCAGGACGGGTCTCATGCATGAAAGAACTGGCAGAAGAACCCAGGCATGCGGGTCCTGGGGCTGAGGTCTCCAAGCCTACTCGGATTGGGACTGGGCCATCTCCACGAAGACCCCCCATCTTCCAGTAGGTAGGCGTCACACCCACCAGCTACAGCCAGCACTAGGTTGGTCCCATCAACGGCCAAGACACAGAGACTATAAAACCCAGCTCCCGGAAGCGACATCTTGTTATCTCATTCTGACTTTGGACAACCTGGCAGGCTTCCAAAAGTATCCTGCCTGCACAGCAGAGTCTGGCAAACTTCCCGTGTCGTACTCAATTATGCCAAATCCCAGTAACAATGATGGGTCTCATTCTTCTAATCCTGAAAGAGCATTGAAATGGCTCTTTTAAAATCTCAGGGCTAAGAAGAAGGAGACGTTACTGGGGCCTGCTAGAGGAAATCCACGAACAGGATGATCATGATCGTGATTGTGATTGTATACAAGACAGGTAGTGGAGAAGAATAAGCTGACATCCTCAAATCCATCCATCCATCCATCCATCTATCCATCCATCCATCCATCCATTGCTGAGATTATGTAATTTTTAGGTGAGTTTACAGTTAAAAGGAAAAGAGAGGTCTTTACACATTCAGTCTTTACAAATTTGCTCAAGCGGCCCAGTAACGTCTCCACTGGAGACCTTGTTGTTACTGTGTCTGGCATATCGAATACGTCACGGGGAGCTTGCCAGGCTCTGCCGTGAGGGCGAGATACTCTCGGTAGCTTGCCGGGCTCTCCGAGAGGGGCGGAGGAATCGAACTTGGGTCGGCCATGTTGGCTGTGTGCAAGGCAAACGTCCTACCACTGCTCATTACAAATAGTCTTTACAAATATTATTAACCAAGAGCACATATTGAATGATGAAATGTGTATTAATAATACAAATGAACCCACTCCTGATGAGCTATTAATAGAATATCTGATTTTTCAGTGTGTTAATATCAATTATTATTTTTTCTATCTGTCCTGCTTACTAAATTTCTCATGGAACTGAAATAATAAACAAAGTATATTTCTCTATCTTATAAAAGGAAAAATTTTGTTGACTAGATGTTTGTATAATGCTGAATGATTTCTTAATTTATAGCATTATGAACATTTTAAAATCTAAAATTTAAAAATGTTGTCAGTGTTTTCCTTAACTTAATGCTTTATATATAACTTTTCTCTGGAGTGGGTGGCTATGGAGAGAATATGAAAGGGAAAATATATACTCACATAAGAAGTCATAAAATCAAAGTAAAAAAATCATTTTTAAACTTTCACCGTAAAAATCTCTCAGCTCTTGTACTAGTTGCAAGTGTTAAATGATGTTCTAAACCGCTAGTGATTCTTCTAAATGTATTGAATTTTTTTTCCTGTAGCTTGGCTTGAAAGCCACATGGCAAATGAAAATGCTCTGGACAAAAAGCAAAAGGTCTTGAACTGCACCAGTCATTAAGGGATGGATGCCAGGGATGTCAGTACTAAGTTACACAGTTCAATCTTCTCATCCTGAAAAGTAACACCATTTGCCCCACTAGTCACACAAAATGACTGGCAGAATCGAAGGAGGGAATGTGTCTGAAGGATTTTGAAGAGTTCAAAATCTTGTGTAAAGGGTTAGGTTGTTTTAGTTTAATGGTCTTGTGTTGTGTGTGCTGTGTGTTTGTGGAGGTGCCCTTAAAACGGAGAGATGACCAGGAGGTGGGGGGGGGCAAGGATGGGAGGATAGTCCATATTAAAAATTGAAAGACTATAATGTTCTATTTGCGGAAGGGAGTGAAAACAAGGTAAGAAAAATGCTATACTGAAAAAAAAACTCCTTAATATAAAAAATAAGATATTTCACGGGTTGATTTTCAGAATTGACTGTTTATGTAAAGGCACTTGACACATTGATGTTCACATATTACAATGGTTCATTGTTTCTTTTTTTATGCTACATTGGTAGGTTTTGAATATTAAGCTGTATGGTTCTCAAAACCACATTTTTCATAATGGTTATATACCTTTGATTTTCTATCAATCTGATTTTGAACCATGTCTTTTGAAGCTAGTAACTGTCACTGCCCTCCTGTTGAAGTTAGTATGTAATGCAATTAAGACTTTTATTACCAGATAAATATTTTGTTATTTTATATCTGTTAAGGGCTGGAACAATAGCACAGAGGAGAGGGCATTTGCCTTGCACATGACCAACCTGGGTTCGATTCCTCCATCCTGACACTCAGAGAGCCTGGTAAGCTACAGAGACTATCCCGCCCGCACAGCATAGCCTGGCAAGCTACCCGTGGCATACTTGATATGCCAAAAACAGTCACAACAAGTCTCACAATGGAGATGTTACTGGCGCCCGCTCAAGCAAATCGATGAACAATGGGAGAACAGTGTTACAGTGCTATATTCGTTAAAAAAAAAAAAAGAGCATACAAAAGAAAAAAAATACACATTAGGGCTAGAGACATAGAAAAGTGTTAAGATGCTTGCCACGCACACAATCACTGAACTATGATCCTTGGCCCTACATAGGGTTCCCCAAACACCTACTATTCCAGAACTGATCCCTGAGCACAAAGCCATGAGCCAGCCCTGGACACCACAAAGTGTCGCCAGAAAATAAAACAATATCAATAGTAATCTAATTTACTGAGACATCATTTCTAAAGTCCCTTTGAAATGTATTTAAGTCTATACAACCAGGCATAGAAGAAACCACACAAATTGCTAATAGTTACTGTTTATTTGGACCATACCCGCAAGCGTTCAGAACTTACTCCACATTCTGAGCTAACAGAACGCTCCTGGAGGACTCAGGACCATGCAGGGTTCTGAGGATTGAATCTAGATCAGCCTTATGCAAGGAAAGCACCCTACCCATTGTAATATCTCACAGGGTCCAGGTTTATTATTAATACCAGATGATTATTCATGGTGGGTGATTCCAGGTGATTGTTAGGTCTGGAGCGATAGCACAGCAGGTAGGTCATTTGCCTTGCATGTGGCCAGCCGACCCGAGTTCGATTCCTCTGCCCCTCTCAGACAGCCTGGCAAGTTACCAAGAGTATTCAGCCCGCATAGCAAAGCCTTGCAAGCTAGCCGTCGTGTATTTGATATGGTAAACTGAGTAACAACAAGTCTCATAATGGAGACGTTACTGGTGCCTTCTCGAGAAAATCGATGAACAGGAGGACAGTGCTACATTGCGGTGCTACTTTCTTAGTGAGTAAATGTGTTTGTGTTCATCATAAAATATTCTATCAGAATAAAATTAACCCATATTAACCTTGCTAATGTCATGGATTAGAAAGATTTACAATACCAAGTAAGCACAACATAGTATATTTCTTGAATGTACATTTTATATAACACCATTTTACTTTCTTTGCAATCCTGTTTGGCACAAATGGACTCCCTTTTTATAGTTAAAAAATACCAGCAAACACAAATTTTCCACTTTACTAGTCCAGACTTTAAATTTTGTAGATATCACTATTCCCTACTGGGTGAAGGAAAAATTATCTATATGTACATTTTGATTTAGAATTTGGAAATTTCTAAGTAGAGAAGGAAAAAAAAAGCTTCATTCTCTTTGAGATACCTTTTGAACACTATATTAACTGTTAAATCAACCTTCTCCATTTTTCATTATACATGTCTAGGAGTATAGTTCAAAGTATTATTTCAGTGGACTGCATCCCAGGTGACTAAAAGGCATCTATGCAAATTTCCTCTAGACTTTTTCTCACTTCTAGTGCTGTACTAATACAAGATATTGGGCAGAGAATCAATCCATTTTTATTAGTGTGAGAAAAAAACGTATATTTTGGATGTAAATTTCAAAGCAACAGAGTTAGAGGACTATTAAATATACAAGTCACCAAATAGAAACAAATGGAAAAAATTTAAAAATAATAGTATACTTGATATTTTTCAGAGAGTGCTCATAAGTGAGTCTTAGAGGGCTCAAAAGAACTCCGCTAGATGCTTTGGAGTGGTTCCAGTGCCAGGTGCAATATTGTGATGGGTAGCAACCACGGTCAGATGAATATATACTATTTTTTCGACCTCTGTGACTGCTGTACAATTGATCTTATGATCATCACTTCCTTCACCACCAGTTAATCACATAGGAAATACATTTTTGTAAGGAACAAGAGTGATCTTCTTGTATGTATACACCTCTACTTTAGTAAAGATATAACATTAAGCAAAAGTGACTTTCAACCAATATATCATCTCTTTGAATGCATTTGTAGAATATTTTATAAGCTTTCTATTCACATCAAATGATCAGAAGTAATTGCTTTATTTTTTCTTTAAACCGAATAAGTTTTTCTCATGTTGTAGTAACAGGCTTATTTGAAAGTGAAAGTACTTTGTTATAGAGCAAACTCTTTGATCAATGGAAGATTCAACAGAATATTGTGAGATGTTTAAATGTTAACCAGACATACTGTTCATCCTCTACACTAAATATCAGAAACTTGATAGAAATTAATACATTCTTATTGCTAGATCTTGCCTACCAGTGCTAAGAAATCCACAATGTTCAATTCTAATTAAAAATGAGATTGAACTACAATTCCCTAGAAACAGGGGCTCATCAGGCTCAGTAAGCTTTGCTTAATTTATTTGAGAAACAAATTCATTGAATTACTCATACACAAAGAAAAAATCTTATGTTATTAAAGAAATTCATACTTCCAAATACATTGCAATTTCATTATATTTTCAAATGCCAATAACATTATACATCATATCTATATACTTGCATTTTTCTAGGTATTTAAAGGTTGAAAAATAAATTATATACAACTATCATTCGACACTTTATCTTTTATCAGGCAGTTCTATAATTCTATATTTAAATTCTTTTTATATTTAGAAAGATCTATTAGAAAACTAGTTTATGCACCATAATGTATAACTAATTATATTATATATTTAAAATGAATTACCAAAATTCCTACAAATATATTTTACCAGGATATGTTCAATCATTCATAATTTCTCCTTTTTTTTCAGTTTGTTTAACTTGGTACGCTGAGGCAATAGCAAAGCAGGTAGGGTGTTTGCCTTACCTTGCATGCAGCTGACCTGGGTCTTATTCCTCTGTCCCTCTCAGAGAGCCCGATAAGCTACCGAGAGTATTCCGCCTGCCTGGCAAAGACTGCAAGTTCCCTATGATGTTTTTGATATGCCAAAAACAGTAACAAGTCTCACAGTGGAAATATCATTGGTGTCCACTCGAGCAAATTGATGAACAATGGAAGGACACTGCTACAATGATGGAGTGTTTGCTAGACTTATGAAAATTATGACACAATAAAATTTTGTGACTTTTCCTGTGATTTTGCAGCTTATAATATTTAAAAAAATGGTAATTTAAACTAATGTGAATTTCAACCTAAAAAGAAAAAAATAATGAAAAATGAATGAAGATTATGCTGTTGGGTATGAGAAGGGAAAATTTGTCTTTTTTCCCTTTCCTTTGCCTGTTCTGCTTCAAAATTGTTTTCTGAACATTCAATATTAAATCACATTAGGTCTAACATGTCTAAAACTAGAATGTATCACTGCAAGATTTCAACATCAGAGTGTTCATTGGATTCAAGGTTAGATTAAAGAGAAATGAATCTAAAATAAAACCAAGGCATTTGTAGAATTGTTATAAGCTGTTATGCACATATTATAAGAGGGAATTATTATTTTATTTTGTTTTATTTTTAATTGAATAACTTTCGCTCATGTTATGATAACAGGCTTATTTGAAAGTCACAGTAATTTGTTATAAAGCAACATCTATAATTTAAGAACAGGCATTGAAATAATTGAAATTTTGCAGCATAGCAATAAAAGAAATATTCTGCCACTCTTAAAAAGTTTTGTGTAGAAGAAATATCCATATGTTACCGAATTTATAAAAGTTACCATGTAGATTGAAACTCTACATAAATTTACTCTGTAACAATATGTGTCACATATATGTTTATATATGTCAAATAAATTATAAAAATTACATAAATGATAATTATATTTTAAAGTAGGTATATTTAAAATAGTTTTACTGCCATCATTAATTCTAAAATATAATTTTATTTGAACATAAAATGTTACCTTAGACAATGAAATGTTTGCTTATCATTTTAAGGACTACTATAAATCAGAAAATAGAAAAAAATTATGATTAATGAACATTAAATTCAGTGGAATAAAAATAAAGCACAGACCTCAGAGGGACATAAACCCAGGTGGGCCACTGCTACTAGGACCCAACTTGCAAGGACTCGATCTCTCCCAATTCAGGTCAGAGAACCAGCGGGTGTGGCATCCAGAGCCATGGCTGCTAATGTGGCAATGAGTTATTCTCCCCCTCCATATCCTATAAGAACCATTAAATACCTTATATGTGGAATTTTCAATAAGGCAGTCTGATCACAAAAACACATTAGGCCAACAATTCATTAGCCCTACCTCAATTAATATTACACCAAAACCACAATAATAACAGTGAGCGTGAAAGTCTAAACCACGCAGATCACAATGGTAAAGCAATGCAGAAGCCCACCAGGCTCAGTTAGTGAAGAAACTAGCCTAGAAGACCCAACCAGTAGTGGTGTGCTAGACAACTCTCTGACAAGGAATTTAGAAGGGAGCTACTGAGGATGAACAGGGAACTAAAAGAAACAATGGAACGTGTTGTCAATAAAATGCTTGAGGATTTGAGAGCAGAAATATGGAAAATGCAAACAAAATTACAAACATAAATGACAGATCTGAAAAACCTGGTAGGTGAATTGAAAAACTCAGTGGAAGGCTTAAGCCGCAGAATAACAGCTGCTAAAGACAGAATCAGTGAGCTCTAAGATGAGGTGCAGAGACTCTCCAGACAACAGCAGAAAATGGAAAAGAGCCTCAAATTGAACCAACTGATGTCAAGAGAAACTCGTGATGAAGCCACGAGGAATAAGATAAGATTCTTTGGAGTCCCAGAGGAACAGGAAAAAAACCCTGACTAAGAAGAAACTGTCAAACACATCATTGTTGAGACGTCCCCAGAGCTGAAGAGCACATGTGACCAGATTTAGAAGGATACCAGCAAAAGAAATCCAAATATAGACACTCTAAGACACATCCTTATCAGAATGATGAAAACCCTAGACAAGAGATAAAACTCTGAGAGCAGCAAGATCAAAGAAAGAAATTGCTTATAAAGGAGCATCCTAAAGATTTACAGCTGACTTATCTGACAAAACCCTCAGGGCCTGGAGACAGTGATGGGATATAGTGAAAAAACTCAATGAAATAAACGCCTCACCAAGAATATTTCACTCTGTTAGACTCTCTCATATCAGAAGAAACAACACACAGCTTCATTGAAAATAACAACTCAGGAACTTCATAGACTCAAAACTCTGGTTACAAGAACAAATAATTGGGCTACTTTAAGACAAGACAAGCCCCTCAAACACACCAAACTTCGGCAGAAAGATGGGAGAAAATCCCATAACTATAATCTCTCTCAAAGTCAATGGACTAAACACACCACTTAAAAGACACCGAGTGGCAGTATGGATCAGAAAATTGAACTCAACATTCTGCTGCCTGCAAGAAACACATCTGAAGAGTTAGAGCAAACACAGACTCAAAGTCAAAGGCTGGAAAACAATTCTATAAGCAAACATCACCCTCAAAAAAGCTGGGGTGACCATTCTGGCATTAGATCACATTGACTTCAGAGTGAAGAAGGTCACAAGAGACAATGAAGGTTGTTTCATATTGATCAAGGAATCTGTACATCAGGAAAAAAATCACACTCCTAAATCACACTCCCTGCACCTAAGGAGGGACCAGTAAAATACTTAAAACAACTACTCAAAAACATGAAGAAATAACTGATAGTAACACAATACTAGTAGAAGATTTCAACAATGCTTTATTACTGTTTGATAGATCAACCAGAATAAAACTTAGCAAGGACATACTTTATCTGAGGGACGAAATGGAAAAAAAGGGGCTTAGGAGACAGGACACTTCATCCTCAAAGCTGAATACACATTCTTCTCAAGTGTGCATGGCACATTCTCCATTATCATCCACATGCCTGGGCCACAACACATACCTCCATAAAATTAAAAAGATAGAGATTGTATCAATGATTTTCTCAGACCATGAAGAACTGAAAATAGAAGTGAATCATACATGCAAACTGAAAAATCAAATCAAAGACCTGGAAATTAAACAGCTTACTACTAAACAACAAGTGGCTTAGAAAGGAAATCAAAAAGGAGAAAAAAAAAGATTCCTGTAAACAAAGGAGAATGAAAACATGGATTACCAAAATGTATGGGACATGGCAAAAGCTGTGTTAAGAGGAAAGTTTATAGCTCCACAAGTATTCCTCAGGAAGAAATAGCAAACCTACATAAGTAACCTAATATCATAGCTTAAGATCTTAAGAATGACTAACAAAAGAAGCCCAGCCAGGCAAGAGGGAGGAAATATTAAAACTTAGAGCAGAATTTACCAAGATGGAAGTCCCCCCAAAAAATCCCAAAGACCAGTGAAACCAAGAGCTGGTTCTTTAAGAAAATAAACAAGATAGATAAACCTCTAGCAAGACTCACATAAAAAGGGAGAGAGAAAACCCTAATAAACAGAATGAGAAATGAAAAGGGGGACAACACAATAGAAACTAAAAAAATTCAAAGGATTCTCAGAGATTACTTTAAGAATCTTTATGCCAAGAAACAAGAAAACCTCAAGAAAATGGATAAATTCCTGGATTCTTATAGCTTCCCAAGGCTGAATCAAGAGACCCTGGAGTACTTGAACAGATCTAACACCATAGAGGAAATTGAAAAGGAAATAAAAAGTCTCCCCAAGCACAAAAGTCTTGGCCCAGATGGATTCGCTAGTGAATTCTTCCATATCTTTAAAGAGGACTTATTCTCAATCCTTTCCAAGCTCTTTAGGAAATTGAAGAATCAGAAAGACTTCCAAACAGTTTCTATGAAGGAACTATTGACCTGATACCAAAAGCTGACAGAGGTAAGACGAATAAAGAGAATTACAGGCCAATGTCCCTGATGAACACAGACGCAAATATCCTCAACAAAATCCTAGCAAAAAGAATCCAACGACTCATCAAAAAGATCATACACCACAAACAAATAGGATTCATCCCAGGGATGCATGGGTCTTTTAACATTTGCAAGTCAATCAACATAATCTATTATACCAATAAAGGAAAAGATAAAAACCAATTGATGCACAGAAAGCATTTGTAAAGGACCAGAACTCATTTATGATGAAAACTCTCAGAAAAATGGGAATTGAATGAACTTTCCTCAATATAGTCAAAGCCATCTATCACAAGCCCATGGCAAGCATTATTTTCAATGGGAGAAACTAAAAGCCTTTCCTCCAAAATTAGGGACAAGACAAGGTTACCCACTCTCGCCACTCATATTCAGTACAGTACTGGAAGTTCTTGCCATAGAAGTTAAGCAAGAAAAAGATATCAAGGTATACAGATAGGAAAGGAAGAGGTTAAGCTATCACTATTTGTGGAAGATATGATACTATACCTCCAAAATCCTAAATACTCTAAAAAAAAGCTCCTAGAAACTGTAGGTTTGTATAGTAAAGCGACAGGCTACAAAATCAACACAAAGAGTCCATGACTTTCCATATATAGAAATTAAAGAGAAGAAATAGATATTAAAAAATCCCATTCATTATAGTGCCTCAGAAAAATCAAGTACCACAGAATCAGCTTAACTAAAGAGGTGAAGGAACTGTACAAAGGAAACTACAAAATACTATTTCAAGAAATAAAGGAGGACATAAGGAACTGGAGACACATACCCTGCTCATGGATTGGAAGAATTAACATTACCAAAATGTCAATACCCCCCAAAACATTATACAGATTTAATGTGGTCCCTATAAGGATACCCATAACATTTTTCTAGAAGTAGACAAAACACTCCTGAATAATATGGAACAATAAATTCCTATGAATAGCTAAAGCAATCCTTGGGAAAAAGAAGATGGGAGGCATGACCTTGCCCAACTTCAAACTGTATTACAAATCAGTAGTAATTGACACAGCATGATATTAGACTAGAAACAGACCTGCAGACCAATGGAACAGAGTTGATTATACTGTAACAGACTCTCAAATATATGATCACTTAGTCTTTGATAAAGTAGCAAGAAATGTGAAGTAGAACAAGGAAAGACTCTTGAACAAGTAGTGTTAGGAAAACTGGACAGTCACTGGCAAAAAAAAAAAAATCTAACTCTGACCTCTGTCTAACGCCAGGCACAAAAGTCAGATCAAATTCAAATCAATTAAATATTTCCACATCAGATGTGAGTCCATAAAATACATGGAGAAAAATGTAGGAAGAACTCTCCATCACATTGACGCTAAAGGCATCTTTAAGGATGAGACGCTACTGACCAAGCAAGTGGAAACAAGCATGAACAAATGGGACTACATTAAACTAAGAAGCTTCTGCACCTCAAAAAAGCATTGACCAAAGTACAGAGAGAGCCCACGGAATGGAAAAAATATTTACCCAATGTCTATCATATAAGGAGGTAATATCCAGGATATA
Source organism: Sorex fumeus (assembly GCF_029834395.1). NCBI lineage: Eukaryota > Metazoa > Chordata > Mammalia > Eulipotyphla > Soricidae > Sorex > Sorex fumeus. The sequence continues at coordinate 39,977,597 of NW_026606067.1, read as the reverse complement.
CAAGATATTAATTGAATCATACGAAAAAGATCTCAACCCCATCCAAAAATGAGGAGAAGAAATGAAGATAAGTTTCCTCAAAAAAGAAATACAAATGGCCAAAAGGCACATGAAAACATGCTCCACATCACTAATTATCAGGGAAATTCAAATATAATGATAATGAGATATCATCTCACACCACAGAGACTGGCACACAACAAAATGAATAATAGCAACCAGTGCTGGCACAGATGTGGGGAGAAAGGAATTGTTTTATTGTCGGTGAAAAATGGCTGGAGAGATAGAGCAGTGGTCGAGCGTTTGCCTTACACACAGCTAGCCCGGGCTGAGCCGAGTTTGATTCATTCGCACCCTCTTGGAGAGCCTGGCGAGCTACCGAGAGTATCCCGCCCGCATGGCAAAGCCTGGCAATCTACCCGTGATGTATTCAATATGCCAAACACAGTAACAATAAATTCTCAAAATGGAGATGTTACTGGGTCTGCTTGAGCAAATCAATGAACAAGGGGGGGACAGTGTCGGTGAGAATGCCGACTGCTCCAGCCTTCTTAGAGAACACTATGGACATTCCTTAAAATAAACTATAAATTGAACTTTCATATGACTCAGCAATAACACTTCTGGGAATATATTCTGAAGGTGCAAAAAAGCACAGTAGAAGTGACAATTGCAGGTGTATGTTCATTGCAACACTGTACAAAATAGCCAGAATCTGGAAACAACCTGAGTGTCTGAGAACAGAGGACTGGTTAAAGAAACTTTGGTACATCTATGTAAAGGTATACTATGCAGCTGTTAGGAAAGATGAAGTCATAAAATTTGCTCATAAGTGAATGATCATGGAGATATCATGCTAAGTAAAATGAGTCAGAAAGAGACAGGCAGAGAATGACTGTACTCATTTGTGGAACATAAAATATCATAGTATGAGACTAACATTCAAGGACAGTAGAGACAAGGGCCAGGAAGATTGCCCCATGGTTGGAAGCTGGCCTTGTGAGCTCAGGTTGAAGGCAGCTGGGATAGAGTAGGGATCACTAAGTCAATGATGGTTGGAGAGAGTGCTCAGCATGAGAGATGTATGCTCAAAGTAGATAAAAGGACCAAATATGACATCTTCTCATTATCTGAAAAGAGGAAAATTGTCTGTCGTACAGACAGGAGGAGGGGTGGCATGGGGGATGGATGGATACTAGGGACATTGGGGGTGGAAAATTTGCACTGGTGGAGGCATGGGTGTTTGTTCATTGTGTGACTGAAACTCAAACACGCATGTTTTGTTAACTGTAGCTCATGGTGATTCAATAAAAAAATCATAAAGCACATAATTGTTTTATCTAAAAGAAAAATAAGAAAATTATACCATCAGAGGTGTTTGAATTGTATTAACATTAACATAATACCCTTGCGATAATTTAAATAAGTATTCTTTTTGTTGGTATTTTGGGCCACACCAGGTAATGTTCAAGGAATATACCTGGCTGTGCACTGAGGGAATCACCCTGACAGTGTCAGGAGGACACCATATGGGGCTACAGGGATAGAACGCTGTCATGTTCAAGGCAAGCACACTCCCCATTGTCCTATCACTCTGGCCTCTAAAAATACTTTAACAAATAATAACAATTTTAAAATCAAGAATCAATACGTGGGGATGGAGTGATAGCACATTCAGGTAGGGCATTTGCCTTGCACACAGCTGACCTGGGTTCGATCCCCATCATCTCATATGGTCCCCTGAGCACTGCCAGGAGTAACTCCTGAGTGCATGAGCCAGAAGTAACACCTGTGCATCGCTGGGTGAGACCGCTAAAAAAAGCAAAAAAAAAAAAAAACCATGAAAAATATGAGTAAAGACTAATGAAACAGCTGAAATTAAAATTAATAAAGATTAAAGAAAAAAAAGTCACAAAGATAATCAAGAAAATAGAAAAATAATATTCTAGAAACACTTTATGCAAATAATAAATGCTATAGAGAGAAAATAAAATTTATGTATATATACACATATATATTTATATGTATATATGTGTGTATATATATATTAGAAAGATGAGGGGATGGAACAATAGCACAGCAGTAGGGCGCTTGCCTTGCACGCAAGCCAACATGGCCGACCCGAGTTCGATTCCTCCGCCCCTCTCGGAGAGCCCGGCAAGCTACCGAGAGTATTCGATATGCCAGACACAGTAACAACAAAGTCTCCAATGGAGACATTACTGGGCCTGCTCGAGCAAATCGAAGATCAACGGGAGGACAGTGCTACATTAGAAAGATAGGATCGTGGGCTGAAAAGATAGCCTAGTGGATAGGGCACTTGCCTTTCATGTGTCTGACCCAGTTTTGGTGTCCTGCACCACCTCTCCTCCCCAAGCACCAGGAGTGATCCTGAGCAACCAACTAGAGGAAAACCCTGATCACCTCCTGGTGCAGTTCCAAAACAAACAAACAAACAAACAAAAAGCAATAAATAGAAATAAGAAATAAAAACCTAAAAATATAATCAGATGGGAGTATTTCTCCTTAAGAATGCAGCAAATATGACATTAAAAATCATAACACTATATAAAAGTAAGCAATTTAAATGGCTAAATGACAGTTACAGTTCACACAGAGCATATATAAGTACACAAACTAGCAAACATTCTATCTGAATAAACAACAGAGAAAATCTTTTTAAACATTTAAGTGAAATAAGTTAGAAAAGGACAAAGAGTGGAGACAAAATGAAAGAACTGATAGTAGCAAACATTAGCAAACATTCGCCATTTTAGTATAAAACCAATCGCTAGGTATTTGGTTGAGGGGGAAAAAGGCCAGAGAGAGATGGCATAAGGATAATGGTGGATGTCATGGGCACTGTGAGAATGGCAGAATGTAGTCATTTTTATACAGATATTATAAGCTTAATATTTTATCTACTTAAGTCTAATATTTTCAACGTAATTTTTATTCGTTATGTTTTTACTATTTGCCAATATTAATAAATTTAATTATAAATTAATGGCAAATATTAACAAAATTAATTTATTTCAAAAATGGCAGTACAGAACAAATGAGAAGCATCTGATGCAATTAAAAAATAAAATGTATAGGGTTGGAGCAATAGTACAGCGGGTAGGGCATTTGCCTTGCACACAGCCGACCTAGGTTCGATTCCCAGCATCCCTGAGTGCCTGAACCAGGGGTAACTCCTGTGCATCGCCGTGTGTGACCCAAAAAGCAAAACAAAAAAAATGTATAGAAGAGATTCCTTGAGAAATCAGAAAAACTTATATTCAGCTAAAAAGCATAGTTTATATAGTTTATATGTGAAATTATTTCCATTTTAATGTGATAAAAGAAGAAACACAAACTAACCGTGAAAATGGAATTTTTTGTAAAGCAAAAATAAAAAAAAAAATTTGTATATATTTCACTTTCTAAAATTAAATCAGAAGTATTTGCACATTTTATTATCTGAAAATAACATGTATGGAACAAATTCATCACAAGTGACAGCTATTTGAAGATTTTGGCATCTGGATAAATTAAATATTTCCAAAGCAGTCTGATCATGTCCCTAGACTCAAATCAGACAAAGTACCCAGCAGAAGAGCATCTGGTACAGCAGCTGCCAGGCACACCCAGCACGTAGAAATGAGCCTGGACTTCCCTTGAAATCTAAAGGGGAGACTTCCGAGGGGGAGGACCTTTAATGAAGTCAATAATAGGCACAAACAAAGCCAAATTATTACGGAAATCGGTCCGGGCATGTGTCATTTTGTTGCCATTGCAGAAGTCAAGTATGCAAAGAGGGGAGTCTTATTGCATTGCATTACCTATTCTAATGGCTGTAGCAGAGTGCTGAAAATGTTGAATATTCAATTCAAAAGCACGTGGACATAGTTGCACACTGGTAACCTTCTTCACAGGAGACAATGGGGACCTTAAATGGACTGTTTTTTTTTTAATCTTTCTCCCAAGTACATGCAGTGGAAGAGATTTCGCCCTCTCAAATTTACATTGCAAATGAAAGTTTCTGATTCTCCATTTCTTAGAATGACTAAAAAGAACGGAGCTGAGAAGTCTGACTCAAAAGAAACAGCATTGACTTCCCTCCTTTACCTTCTTGAGCGTATAAAAGTATATTGCTCTTGTCAAAACCATAATAACGTTTCTCTTTTATTTTTTTGGTAGCAGAAGGATGTTACGACTATACCCAATGGTGCTTAGGAAGTCTCCCTTGCTCTGGTTTAGAGATCACTCCTGATAGTCCTCAGGGGATTAGAGTGGGGTCAACTACATGCAAGGCAAGTATTTCCCTAAATATGTGTTCTTTAAAATTATTAAATGTCTAAGAAAATCATCATTTATGTTTACTATATAAGTCTATCTCTAATGTCCCTCCCCATCTTTGATATAGAAAAGTAGATCCTTATTCTCTGAAGTTATTTTACAAATTTCTTTGAGCATGAACCCGGAATATATTATTAATTTATCTCAGGAAGAAGAAGGAAATTTCCCACCAAATCACAACACGCTGCCCATTGTTCATGGTCTCAGAATTGGCATCAAGAGTGCTATAGTCAAGCGATGCCACAACAACCACAACAAAATCCCACAATTGGATGTATGAAAGGCACAGTTTAGACCAGTAACGTGTTCTTTAGAAACTTTAATTTTCCTGGGACTAGAGTGATGGCACATCAGGTAGAGCACTTGGCTTGCATGTGACCAAACAGGATTTCATCCTCCTTAGCCCATTTAGTTCCCAGAACCCATAAAGAATGATCGCTGTATATAAAGCCAGAAATAAGCTTTGAATGCCACCATGTGTGGCCCCAAAGTAAACACACAAAAAGAGAAAACTGTAGTTTTTTCTTATCTAAATCATATATATGTAATTTATATATAAACATATGTATAAGCATTAATAAACATATCATATAGCTAATGAGGCACCATCAAAATATTTAAAACAACTGCCAACAGGCATGGAAGACTTCAACAGCACCTTAATAGCAACAACTGCACAATGTTTTATCTCTCTAAATCTCAACAAAGGAATGCTAACTTTGAGGAAACAAATGATAGACATTCCCTCCTGGGACAAAGGAGGGTTACCAACACCTGCGTGAAGGAAAGTTACCTAAGCAGCATTTATATATAGTTATTTTTGGTGTATGAGTGTGTATGTGTAAAATGTAATCCAGGACTTCATAAATGTCAACCACACAATGCACAAATGAGCTTTGTGCCTGGTCCTGTCCTACTGACTTTTTCATTCAATTAATCTTTGAAATAGAAACTCCAAGAGGCCCTACTCTAATTTCCTTATATTGTTTCATTTGTTAAAATAATTGACAAACACAACAAATACATTGAGAGGAAGAAGAGCTAGAACAGAAATGCCTATATACATTCAATTTGCACTAAATTTAATTTTAAATTAAAATACTAGTTTAAGTACTAATTTAAATTAAAATGCCTCAGTATTTACAAAGTGTCTCTCCTTATTTGCCATTTTCTTTTCTTTTTTATTGAATCATCATGAGATACAGTTACAAAGCTTTCACGTTTGAGGTTCAGTGATACAATGATCGAACACCCATCCCTCCACCAGTGCACATTTTCCACCGGCAATGTTCCCAGTATTCTCCCACATCACAATCCTCCCCCTGCTGCTATGGCAGAAAATTTTCCCCATAATCTCTCTCTACTTTTGGGCATTATGGTTTTCAATATAGACACTGAAGGACATCACTTTTGTCCTTTATCTACTTCTGGCACAAATCTCACATCCCAAACAATCCCTCTAACTATCCCTTCCAGCTGCCTTCTTCCCCAGATCATGAGGAAGACTACCAACTATCGAATAATATTCCTGGCCCTTGTCTCTACTCTTCTTGGGTATCAGTCTCATATTATTTTTATATTCAACAAATAAGTGCAGTCATTCTAATGTCTGCCCTCTCTTTCTCATTCATTTCACTTATCAAGATACTCTCCATGACCAGCCACTTATAAGCAAAGTTTGTGACTTCATCTTTCCTAACAGCTGTATAGTATTCCATTGTGTAGATGTACAAATTTTTTTTAACCAGTCATCTGTTCTCAGGCACTCAGGTTGTTTCAATATTCCAGCTATTTGTAAACAGTGTTGCAGTGAACATACAGGTGCAGATATCATTTTTACTGTGCTTTTTAGCACCGTCAGAATATATTCCCAGAAGTGGTATTGTTGGGTTATATGGAAGCTCAATTTCTAGTTTTTTAAGAAATGTCCATACTGTTTTCCAAAAAGGCTGGACCAGTCAACATTCCCACCGATAATGAGAGTACCTTTCTCCCCACATCTATGCCAGCACTGTTTTTTCTTGTTCTTTTTGATGTGTGTTGGTCTCTGGGGTGTGAGATGATATCTCATTGTCATTATAATTTGAATTTACCTGATGGTTAGTGATGTGGAACATTTTTTCATATGTCATTTGACCATTTGTATTTCTCTTTTGAGGTTCATAGAAGAAAATGTAGGCAGAGCCTTCCATGATATGGAAGATATCTCTCCCTATCAGCCATTTTCTAACAAACTATATCTTAAAATCTAATATTAAAGCACATATATTTACTAATACAACTTATTTAATGTATTAAAATAGTTTTATCATCAACAATGTAGTTTCTATTCTCTTAACAGATATATTAAAATGAAATTTATTTTACTTGTATTTTTTTCAGGAAGGGACATATTAAATATCACATATGTTCAATATTAGGAAAAGTTGTACCAAAGGTTTAGTTTTTGAAGAGAAGTTATTGAATAATTATTATTATTCTAGAATACCCAAGTCAAAACTAGGTTATCCCTTAATAAGGTGTACAAATAAAAGTGGCTTTAAAGTAAATCCATTGAAATGCATATGTCAGTAAAATAAATGTTTGTATTTGAGAGGTTATTGTCTAACATTCTCCTAAAAGCCACAGTATACTTCTTTTTAATTAAAAGTTTAATAAGGCTTATTTTGCTTTCTTATTGAATACATTTTCTTGAATACTATATCAAGTATATTTTATATTTTCTTGGATATTAAAGCAGCTAATAACAGGGTTAGCAGAAAAAAAATTAACGGAGAATTATAAATTGGGAAATTTAGAGTCCTTAAATAATTACACACATTAAAAAATGAGAAATCATTTCTTGTTCCTCTTACCTTAAGATCAATTACTGCTTTCTGCATCCTCATGATCTCATTCATTCTACACTTTATCTTCTTAAAGTAAATTAAACCATCCCTCATGTGTCTGGAGAACAGCTGGCCAGTCACAAGTATAGATTAAATCAGTTCAGGGGTGTCCCCTGCTATAAGGGCAACTGGATTTACTATATCTGCACATCTTTCTTGCAATTTATCTCAATTCGGATTCAAAGCAAAGAGTCTCGATCTCCATCTCTGAAAGCATCAAAATGATTGCAATGTCCACAATGAATGAACATCCATTTTGACTTGTCCTGACATTCAAAGCTAGATGCCACTCTCCAGTTAACAAAACGGGGGAATTATTTTGATCTGATAGAATGCTATATTTCATATACTTTCTTGTATACATTAGTAATTTCAATCAATTATACATTTGGTGAACATTTTTCTTCAAAACTTCTCTTCACTCATTTTATCCCATCAATAGACAAAATGATAGCAAATTGAACATATTTCAGTTTGAATTTTCATATTCAGTGAATAAGAAATGCGTAATAGAGAAATTGGAATAAATTGTGCTTTGAGAATGAAAAGCAGATTAGATGATCGTATATTTGAGGCTGTGTGTGAAGACATTCAGCTCTATCCAATTGGTCTGCTGGTCGATGTTAATTTCAACACCATGCTGTTTTAATTACTACCACTTTGTAGAACAGTTTGAAGTTGGGGAAGGAGATGTCTCCCAACATTTTTCCAAGATTGTTTAAGCTATTTGTGAGGGGTTTTGTTTCCATATGAATTTCAGGAGTGTTTGATCAATTTCTTTGAAAAATGTTATGGGGTATTCTTATTGGGACTGAATTGAATCTGCATGTTGCTTTGGGGAATATTGACATTTTGACAATGTTAATTCTCCCAATTCATAAACAGGGTATTTGTGTCCATTTTCTTATGTCCTCGTTTATTTCTTGAAATTGCATTTTAAAGCTTTTTTTTTTTGTACGGGTTGTTTGCCTCCTTAGTTAAGTTGATTCCAAGTTATTTGATTTTCTGAGGCACAATTGTGAATGAGCTATTTTTTAAAATTTCATTTTATTCTCTTTTATTATTTGCATATAGGTAATTCATGGACTTTGTGTTATTGATTTTGTATCCTACCATTTTAATATATCAATATATAGTTTCTAAAAGCTTCGTGGTGGAGGCTTTATGTTGTTCAAAGTATAGTATCATGTCATCTGCAAATAGGGATAACTTGATTTCTTCCTTTCCTATCTGGATGCCCTTAATATATTTTTCTTCCCTTACTGCTATGACAAACACTTCCAGCACTATATCGAATAGAAGTGGGAAGAGTTGGCAACTTTGGCTTTTCCTGATCTTAGAGAGAAAGCTAGAAATATGAAGTGTAGCAAGGGAAGCCTATTTTTAAAAAATGTTGGCAATACTGTACAGCTACAAATGGAAAAATTGACTCAGGCCTCCAACACTACATACAAAAGTGAGTTCAAAATGAATTAATTGCCTCAACATCAGATCCAAATCCATAAGGTACATGGGAAAAATATAGGCAAAAACCTGCATACTATTGAAGGTAAAATTATATTCAAAGAGACAAATGCCACTGACCAAGCAAGTGGAAGCAAAAATAAACAAATGAGACTCCATTAAACTAAGAAGCTTCTTAACCTCAGAAGAAATAGTGACCAAGATACAAAGATTTACTTAGGAAAGAGAAAGGGTATTCACCCAATATGCTTCTGAAAACAGGTTAATTAAAATATATATAAAGCACCTGTTGAACTTAAAAGAAAAAAAATCCAACCCCATCAAAAAATGAGTAGAAGAAATAAACAGAAACTTTTTCAAAGAAGAATTTAAATAGGCAAAGGCAAATGAAAAAAATCTTCTTCATCACTAATCACCAGGGAAATTCTAATCAAAGCAACACTGAGAAGTCAACTCGCATCACAGGGACTGGCCCCCACCATAAGAACAAGAGCAACCAGTGCTGGTGCAGATGTGGGGAGAAAGGGACTCTCCTTCACTGTTAGTGGGAATGTCAAATGGTCCAGCCATTTTGGAAAACAAATGGGCATTCCTCACAAAACTAGAAATTGAGTTCCCATTTGATCCAGCAATACCAATTCTGGGAACGTATCCTGGGGCCCCAGAAATTATACCCAGAAACACCATCTTCATTCCTATGTTCATTGCAACACTGTTCACAATAGCCACAATCTGGAAACAACCCGACTGCCTGAGAACAAATGAATAGATAAAGAACGCATGGAGCATATGCACGGTGGAATATTATGCAACTGTTAGGTAAAATGATGCCATAAAAGTTTTCTATAAATGGATGGACTGGAGAGTATCATGCTGCGTTAAATGAGCTGGGAGTAGGATAGATATAGAATGATTGTGATCATTTGTGGTAGCACTGTAGCACTGTCCTTCCGTTGTTCATCCATTTGCTGGAGCAGGCACCAGGAACATCCCCATTGTGAGATTTGTTGTAACTGTTTTTGGCACATCAAATACTCCATGGGAAGCTTGACAAACTCTACTGTGAGGGCAGAACACTCTTGGTAGATTGCTGGCCTCTCTGAGAGGGATGGAGGAATCAAACCCTGGTCAGCCGCATGCAAGGCAAACGCCCTGCCCTCTGCTACCCTCTGTGCTATCACTCCAGCCCAATTTGTGATATATATATATATATATATATATATATATATATGAAGACAAATATCTATGGACAGTGAAAACAGTGGCTAGGACTAATGGGCAATGGTTGGAGTCAACCACGTGTGTGTGGGGCAGTGGGTAGGTAAGATATAGAAGGGACAAGTATCACACTCATCACTGGACAAACTTTCAGTATCAATATTGAAAACCACAATTCCCAAAAGAAAAGAAACAGAAAGAGAAGGGGAGTGGGGTGGGAAACTGGGGACACTGGTACCTCAAAATCTACACTGGTAGAGAGATGGGTGTTAAAACACTGTATTACTGAAACCTAATCATGAATTAATCACGAATTACTAATCATGAATTGCAAGTGTCTGTCTCATAGTGACTCAATAATAGAATCTTAAAAAAATGTAAATCAGAGAAGAGAGTTGGAAAATTTGTGGAGTAAATCTAAGCTGTTTCACCTAGTTTCAAATGCTACACCATCACTACTAGGTAAGATTAATATAAAGCTTAATCTCAATAAATAATATATAATAATGTGCTTCATTTTTATTTTATACACAATACTTTTTAATAGACTGCCCACAGGTAAGAGAAAAATGAATTATCGTAGAGATATGAATAATAATTTGTACCTCATTAAGATATAAGTTTGCAAAAGTGTGTTTTTCATACAAATTAAATTTGATCTTTTAAGTCCTAAAACTGTTTTCCTCATTAAATTCAAATGACTAAACTTTAACCTGATTTAAATAAAACCAGTGTAAAAATGCACAGCAAGTAAATGAGAGAAAGGTCTCTGCTGAAGGTCGTGTCTTTAGAAAGAAAGGAAAAATGTTGGCTGATGAATAAGATGTTTCTGCAGAAATGGGGAGATTGTTAATTCTAGGGCTTTTCCACTGTAAGCCAGCAATATGATTTCAGGAGTACAAAGTTGGAAAATAATCTATAAGAATGCCATTTTTTATTCGTTCCTTTTGTGAGATGTTTAATTTTGAATAGTAGGGTAATTTTCAGAAGTTGAGTTTAACAAGTACGTGAAGAGTGAACTGTATTCCTGAAAAAGTCCAAACAAAGATGCAACAATCTATGCAGTGAAATAAATGTAAGTGCTTGCTTAGAAATAATTTCTATTAGTTTTGCTAAGATAATAATGAAACATGGTTCCAAGACCTTCAGTTCCATTGCCCATGAACGTCATCCATGAGGAGTGCTTTGCTACTGGCTGAATTTGATTTAGAGTGGCAGAGAAATGAAGCCCTATCCTTGCTCAGGGTCTGTTTTGGTCTTTGTTCTCAGGAGTGGCCCATGTTGGAGTTTGGGACTCATTTGTGGCCATAGGGATTTGAACCAGGATTCTAACCCTGAAGCTTCGTTCAAGGCAAGAGCCTTGTCCACTTTATGATCTATACTACCCGTTTGGTCTACCAATTGACCCTCAATGGACAAGTTTCATTAGAAATAATACCAACATAAGGCTCAACAAGGAAGAGTAGAAAATTCAGTGACTGGATAAATTACTTTGAGGTTCTTTTTCCATAAATGTTCATTGCAGCAAGTATACAATTAAAATACATCGTTCATTGATTTAATATCATTCAGCATCTATTCATTGGGAGTCCACCATCTGTGAGCCATATTAATAGAGTGTAGAACATAACCAGCAGCAAATACTAATGGGTAGCTATCACCAACCACTCATTTCAGTGGGAGAAAATGTGATTATGACCATTAAGTTTGAGTGCTCCATAACATGTGGCAAGGTCATACGTTTACAATAAAAAATAAAATAGTATCCAAACAGAACATGAAAAAATCTTATAGCATTGCTCTAAATGGGTATATTGCTTCTAAAACATGGAAAGTCCAATTTACAATAGCATATATAAATGCATACTATCAATAATCATATAAATATAGAAATAATTAATATGGTTCTCCCTAAGCAATAAAGGAGGGTTATATATTGTTGTTTTATAGGTTTTTTATATTTTTGGATTTCAGCCATACATGGCGATCCCTTGAACCTCCTCTTACTCAGTGCTCAGGGCTTACTCATGGTGGGGCTTGAGACACTATATGGGATGCTGGGTACTGACCTTGGGTCAGAAATATGCAAAGTAGACATGATGCCTTCTTTACTGTATCTCTGGCCCCAAGGACTATTTTATTTATGAATTTATTATTGGTTTTGTTTTAGGCTCACACCTGGTGGAGCTTAGTTCTTACTCCTGGCTTTGCACTCAAGGATCACTCTTAATGTGCTCGGTGGACCATTTGGGGTTCCAGGGATCCAATACAAGTTGGAGACATGTAATGCATGCACCTTACCTTAAGTTCTATCTTGCTGGTCTTCACAGGACCATTTATATATGAGATACAAATAGTAACTTATTTAATAACAGTAAAAGGTTATTGAAATGCAATATCAGATGACTCAAAATTAAGAAATAAATAGCATTGTCAGTGTCTCCTCATGGTCTGGGATACACCATCACTTAAATCACTTAAATCACTTAACTTCCCGTTAGTCGTCGATTTGCTCGAGCGGGCGCCAGTAACGTCTCCATTTGTCCCTGTCGCGTGCTAGTGTAGCCCAATGGCATCTCTTCGCTCCGGGAACATGGAGGGCCTCAAACCGATCGTTCATGACCTTGACAAAGAAGTCTGACCATCTGGTAGGTGGGCGGCCACGCGGTCTCTTGACATCCCGTGGAATCCAATCAGTAACAGCTCTAGTCCAACGGTCGTCTTTAAATCTCATTACGTGACCAGCCCATCTGATTTTCGACACCTTGGCAAATGAGACAGCGTCCCTGATCCTTGATCGTCGACGGATGTCAGAACTCCGGATTCGTTCTCTCATTTGAGTGAAACGTGATATTCCAAGCATAGCTCTTTCTATTCTTCTTTGGGAGACCTGAATGGCGTTCTCATCTTGTTTGCGTAGGGCCCAGGTCTCTGAGGCATATGTTAATGCAGGAAGAACAGTGGAATCAAAGAGATGTGCCCGGAGCCGGAGGTTCTTCGTCCTCTTAGCTATTGCTTCGACGTTCTTGAAGGCGTTCCAAGCCGCTCTCTTCCTCCTGCGCAGCTCGGGTGCCAGGTCATTTCTCATGTTGACCTCTCGACCTAGGTACACATAGCTGTTGCATTCGGAGATGGTCGTTCCATTGAGAGCGAATGGGGCGTCAGGAACAAGGCTGTTTCTCATAAACATTGTCTTCGTAAGATTCAGCTGTAGTCCTCCCTTTCCACACTCACGGTCAAAGTCGGCCAGCATTTGTGCCGCTTGGCTGATGTTTGGTGTTATTAAAACAATGTCATCAGCAAAGCGGAGGTGGTGTAGTTGCCGACCATCTATCTTCACTCCCATTCCTTCCCATTCCAGTCGTCGCATGATGTTCTCGAGGGTGGCACTGAAGAGTTTTGGTGAAATGGTATCACCCTGCCGCACCCCTCTCTTGACATCAACGATCACTTCTTTGTAGAATGGTGAGATCCTGGTAGTGAATCCGCAATACAGCTCACGGAGGATCCTGATGTATTGGGCTTGATACACCATATAGTATATATATGAATGAGAGAAATCAAGGGCAAGGGAAGGTTGATTTTGTGAATCAGGAGGGTGGATGTAGTGGGGGAAAAAGAATTAAGACATAATGTTTAAAATTTGTAAGTCTTGACAATTTTGGGGTAGTGGGGCACAATAGAAATTTAAAAAAGAGTGACTTATTGATGTTTAAGTTGTAGAAGGAGAAATATTTTGAGTCACTCACTGAAGAGGAAAAAACTAAGAAATGGAAAGGGGGCAGGGAAAGAAAAAAGTTCATGTTTGTTTACAGTGAGTTAAAGTGTCTCTGAAACTTCTTAAGAGAGCTGTCCAGCAGTCCGAAATTTGAACTGTGATGGGTAACCTCCATTAGATTTACTTTGATGTAATATGAAGAGTATTCCTGTAACAAAGCATTTAAGACTTCTGTTCATTTCACACTATGCACAAAAGTTAATGCAAAATGTGTTAAACCCAGATGCCAGACCGAATTCCATAAAAGACATCAAAGACAACATTGGAGATCAGTTCATGATATTGGTTTCACAGGCCTCTTCAGTGATTCAACTCCACTGATGAGAAAAAACAAAGCAAAACAACCAAATGGGAATATTGCAAACAAAAGAGCTCTGCACAGTGAAAAAAGCTATCACTAAAACATAGAAATTCATCCTACTAAATAAATTAATTTCATTACATCATGCATATAATGGGCTGGAGGGATAGCACAGTGGGTAGGGTGTTTGCCTTGCAAGCAGCTGACCCAGGCCAACCCAGGTTCGACTCCTCCACCCCTCTCAGAGAGCCCAGCAAGCTACTGAGAGTATCTCGCCCGCACGGCAAAGCCTGGCAAGCTACCCATGGCGTATTTGATATGACAAACACAGTAACAAGTGTCACAATGGAGCCGTTACTGAGTCCGCTCGAGAAAATTAATGAACGACGGAAGGACAGTGACAGTCATGCATGTAACAAGATGTTAATTTTCAAAAGTATAAAAAACACAGACAACTTAATATCAATAATAAAAAACTAAAAATGTATCATATCAAAATGACATTTTCCAAAAATAGTCATGGTGAAAAAGTCCTCATCAATACTGATTCTAATTAGAAAAGATTTTATTAAAACTATATTAAGGTATATATAACCTTAGAGAGATTAGCCTAATATAAAAGAGGCCAGAAATAGCCACTATTGGTGGTTATATGGAAAAAAGAAACCCTCATTAACTTTTGGTAGAAAGAAAAATCGAACCCCTATATGCAAAACTCTAGGAAGACTTGTAAAACACTTAAAAAATCAATGGGGCCTGAGTAATAGTATAGCATGTGGCACACTTCTTTGCATGCCAACCAATCTGTTTCAATATCTGGCACCCTATCTGTTGCCCAGACTTCTGCCAAGAGTGCCCCCCAAGCACAGAGCTGGAGTGAGTCCTAAAAAAAAACACTGAGTGTGGCCTTTACAAAACAAAACAGAAACAGAATTAAAAATATAATTACCATATGACCCAATTATTCAACATTTTGTTATATATCCCATAACACAAGAACATTAATTAGAAAAAATATATCGACACATATGGTAACTGCAGTACTGTTTACAATACTCATGATATCGAAGAGACCCAAGTGTCCAGGAGCAATTTGTTAATAAAGATATGGCAGACAACTGTGGATCAATCTCCCTGGTCCTTGTCTCTACTGTCCTTGGGTGTTAGTCTCATATTATAATATTTTATATTACGCAAATGAGTGCAGTCATTCTATGTGTATCCCTCACTTTCTAATTCATTTCACTTAGCATGATACTCTCCATGACCATCCACTTCTTTTTTTTAAGAAACATTTATTCATTTTTATTTGCTTTCTGGGTCATACCTGTCAATGCACTGGGTTACTCCTGGCTCATGCACTCAGGAATTACTCCTGCTGGTGCTTGTGGGACCATATGGGATGCTGGGAATCGAACCCCGGTCAGCCGTGTGCAAGGCAAACACCCTACCCGCTTTGCTATGGCTCCAATCCGACCATCCACTTCCAAGCCTGCGTTATGAGCTGGGGGAGAAGGTAGCTGGGATAGAGAAGGGATCACTAAGTCAAATAATGGTTGGAGGGACCGCTCGGGATGGAACATGTGTGCTGAAAGTAGATAAAGGACCAAACACGAAGCCCTCTCAGTATCTGTATTACAAAACATAACATCCATAAGTAATGAGTAAGAGGGAAATTGTCTGCAATAGAGACAGAAGGAAAGGTGGAAACTGGGGAGAGATATTGAGGACACTGGTGGTGGAAAATGTACCCTGGTAGGGGGATGAGAGTTCGATCATTGTATGACTGAAACTCAAACATGAAAGTTTGTAACTGTAGCTCACGATGGAACAATAAAAAAATTAAAAAGCTATGGAGGAGATATGTAATGAAAAATTACCCAGCTGTGAGAAAAAGATCAGTTGATTTTTACTTATTTTGAAGAGACCTAGAAGATCTCATGTTAAGCAAACTGTGAAAATAAGAAACATAATGATTGGATGATCTCTTTTATTTATTTTTTTGAGTATATATACATACTATAGTTTCCTTTAATTTTTTTTTAAATTTATTTATTTATTTATTTATTTTTAATAGTGAGGCACCATGAGGTACAGTTGTAGACTTACACATTTTTGTGCTTGGGTTTCGATTATACAATGATCAAACACCCATCCCTCCACCAGTGCGCATTTCCCACCACCTTGGATCCCAGCATCCCCTCCCCCCCGAGCCCCTATCCCACCCTGCCTCTGTGGCAGGGCATTTCCCTCTCTCTCCTTTTGAGTGCCTTGGTCAGCAAAAGAGGCATTGAGTGGCAATCATGCTTGGTCGCAGTCTACCCTCAGCATGCTCTCCCATCATGGGCGGATCCTCCCAACACCCTTTATTTGGTGTTCCCTTCTCTTTCTGAGCTCCCCCTTCCCCTAACATGTGTGTTTGTCCTCTGGGTCATTGAGTAAAATTCCTGGTACTAATCTCTGCCATACTTGGGTGTTAGTTTCCTATTTTGTTACTTTATGTTCCCCAGATGAATGCAATCTTTCTATGTCTATCCCTTTCTTTCTGAGTCATTTCGCTTAACATGATACTTTCCATGTAGTACCACTTGTATGTAAACTTCATGACTTTGTCTTTCCTAACAGCTACATAGTACTCCATTGTGTAAATGTGCCAGATTTTCTTCAACCAGTCATCTGTTCTCAGGCACTCGGGTTTTTTCCAGATTCTGGCTGGATGATCTCTTTTATATTAAAAATATTAGGATAAAGTAAGGGAAAAAAACAAAGTCATATAAAAATAAATCCTTATGATTTGATGACAAAATTGAGGCTAGCAAAGATGGAATGATGGACTAAAAGGATCCAGTCAATACTTTTTAATCTGGACATTTTGGCAGAGATGATGCTGAAATAACATCTTGAACATGGTCCACTAAACATCTGAATATTTGCATTCATGTTAAATAATGCCACCTCAACAACCACAAAAATAGAAACTCCTCTTAAACTTGCAAAAATAGCAGATGAGTATATAATTTATTTTCCATGTTATACTATCAGTGTTAAAATAATTTATATATATCATTTTTCCTTTTGAATGGTTATAAGTATATAATATTGTCAATATTACTGAAATCTACTTTGTGCTAATTTTTATGACTAGATATATTGATTTATGCTATGTTCATAGTATTTTATTATGCCACACTCCATGTTATTATTTAAGTTCACTTCATATTATGAGTTTAACATTCAAAATCAAATTTTGTTCTTGATAGCCCAAAATCAAACAAATTGAAAATTTTGCTTGTTTGTTTTAGGGCCACACCTGGCAATGCTCAGGGATTCCTTTGACTTTCCTCTCAGGATGACTCTTGGCAGATTTAGGGACCATAGCGGGTGCTCAGGGATCAAACCCAGCTTGGTATGTCAAGAAACTTACATGCTGTATGAACTCTCCAACTCCAGAAATTTTCTACTATCTTGATATAGCTGTTCTTTATCCATATGCCTTCTAGCATGCCATTAGAAATGATTAAACACAGAGTGGTTACCAAAATGAGTTTATATTGAGCTATTTTGCTATAAATCCTAATTCTTCAACCTACATGCTATAAGTTCTTGCACAAAATGTTTTGCTTCTTAAAAGTCATAGTTCATAGAAAAAGGTAACAGAAGAGTAGATATAAGAACTAAAAATCATATTTTCATTTTTGTCTGAGCTGATGTGACATTCTTAGGAGCTCTAACCCTTCACATCCCATATGCCCTATATCTGCACTTTCTAGAGATTCAGGAAAATTTTCTATAATCATTCTTACATGCCCCAAACATTTAAAGGCTAGCTTTTATCATTGTTATGTTCTAGTCTTCTTCCCTATTACCTCTGTTGAAATTTCTGCTCAGTGTGCCTGGATTGAGCTGTTACCATTGCTCTTCATGACACCTTCCTGACTTTTCCATAGGGTAACTAGCCAAAAATTAACCATGGAGCAAACTAAAGTAGTAATGCAATTAGGAGTTACCAAGAACAAAAATCTCTCTACACAGAAAAATGTCAAGTTTTATCATTCAAAGTAGATTTATTTTAAGCTACCACAAAGATAAATAAAAGTTTATATTATCAGAATCTAAAGCTATAAATCAGAGTAGTCTTCAAAGACTTTGGCAAGAAGCCTGGGGAAGAAGTTGTCATAATATCTCAAGTCTTGCAGTGAGCTTTTGCTTTTAAATTTTATTGGTTTTCGTCTAGATTCTGGTAGAAATGTGTCACTGTTGTCAAACTCAGTATATAGAGCTAATCGGCCAAAGTCTGGCCCTTTTACTCAAATGATAAAGGAATCAAAGAATGCTATTTTTTGGGGAAAGTGGCGAGAGGATATTTCAACATGTGTGAATTCAATAAAAATCATCTGACTCAAAGAGAATTCCTAAAATTTTTGCAAAATACTCTTCAAGACCAACATATGAAATGTACTATTGCTTAATAAGAGATTGAACCAAATTTAGCAATTTCATTTGCCGTGTGCATGAGTCAATGAGGCATTGTTAGTATATGTTCTTAAAACTTGTATAAATAACAATTATCTTCAGTCTTTTAAGCACTAAGGCACATTTGCTACACTGCGTAATTGCAGCTTTGAAATTCTCTGAGATGTTCCAAATGTGACTGCTTTTTAGTTATTCACATTTGTGAATTTCCTTTTTTTTCTCTTAATTATGTAACTGGTAAAGTATTAGCATTGATGGACATCCTATTATCGCCATGAAAAGATACAATGATTTTCACTCTCTGTTCTTTGAGATAGAGGTTCAAGACATGTATACAACATGATCATTACATTTCTCTGACATTTCAAATATAATTTGGGGCCCACACCCAGGCGTACCCAGGGCTTATTTCTGGCTCTACACTATTCCTGGGAATGCTTGGGAGACTACCTGGTATATCCGTGATCAAATCTGAGTAAGGTATATACAAAGCATGAGCCATACTCACTGTATTTTCACTCAGGCCCCATAAAATAATCACCTGAGAGATAAGATAGAATCTAGAATGTCACAAAACTAATCTTTAGGCATTTCAGTTATTACTAGGTTTTCTGCACTATTCTTATTTTGTCAAGTCTGCTTTCAGGAGACCTATAAATCAACAGTATTCTTTCTTCTGACCTCCTAAGTAGGTTTTACCAAAATGAAATACTAGGGAAAGCTTCTTGGAAGACATCCAAAGTACAAATATTTGATGAGAACAGAGTCAGTAACTGATTTAGTTTGGCAAAGATATAGTTCGGAATTCCAAGCAGAATCCCAACATAATACAAGCACGCTTTTAGACTGAATATAGGTTATATTCAAGAATAACATGAATGTTATTTAACTACATCTATTATGGGAACAGATGAACTGAAATGGATTTTAAGAAACTAGCATAGTTGTACTGGTTTTATTAATATTTAACATATTGATTTTATCAATATTGAATATACTGAATAACTACCTGATCATCAGTAGAAATAATATTTTATACAAAGGCTCTCCAAGGAACCTAATGCAAGATCAATGATCGGTAAATTGAAAAATTATACACTTTTTCCAGAAGTATTAAATTTGGAGCATTGTGATGGTTAATTTTATGTCTCAACTTGACTGGGCCATAGAGTGCCCAGATAATTGGTTAAATGTTTCTTTGAGTCTTTCTGTGAAGGTGGTTTTGGATTATACTGACATTAGTTTACACATATTGGAGAAAAAAAAAAGGACTGCCTCCTTTTCTGTGGGAGAACCTCAACCAATAATTGAAACCCTTTAAAGAATAAAAAGGCTGAATTTACTCCGAGATAACTGAACTTTCGTGATGTCAGTTGGATGTGAAGACAGTGCCTTATCCCCAGCACTATATCTGTATAATGCGTTCTACAAATATAAAGCTTATATTTTCTCAATTTAATTTAATATGTTTGAGGATAGAAATTACTGACATGACCTTATGAGAAATATTTGTTATAAAAATAAGTATTTCACAAATGATAATATAAATATGTCAATACTTATCATTTTAAGCACATAAAACCCAAAACATTATTAAAATCTAAATGTAGATGGCAAGATTTGTAGAACATAAGATAATGTAATAAAATGATACATATAATTTTAAAGATGCAAAAGCCAACCTTTGAGAAAATAAAAATTAAAGTGGAAAAATCAAACGACTGTATTTGCTTTTAATGTCAACTCACCATACATACACATGAATAAGTCATTCTACCATACTGAATATAAATTAGAGTATACACATTTCTCCACATAACGAGGTCACAAAGTATTGCATTCGAAGTAACCATTTAAATGCTTGTCTGCTTTCAAGAAATAAGAAAGTAAACAAAAGTTCCATGATATTTTTGTCATTTTTCTATTCCAGTACTAATAAATACATCTAAAATTCGATGATAATGGTAAAATGTTTGTAATTTAATAATGTGAAGCATTATGTATCCTATAGTAGCATATAGTATACATGCCAAAAACTTAATGAATCTATTGTGGAATATAATATAGCAAGCAACACAGCAAAATTTTTATGTCTACAAAAAATGACCAGTATAGCACTAAAAAAGATATATAATGGTTTAAAGTATATTAATCTCCTTAAGAAATCCGAATGGCTAAAAGTAACATGAGAAAATGCTCCACATCATTAATCATCAGGGAGATGCAGATCAAAACCACAATGAGATATCATTTCACACCACAGAGACTGGCCCATGTTCACAAGAACAAAAGCAATCAGTTCTGGCACGGATGTGGCGAGAAAGGGACCCTCCTTCACTGTTGGTGGGAATGCCGACTGGTTCAGCCCTTTTGGAAAACAGTATGGATGATTCTCAAAAAACTAGAAATTGTGGTCCCATTTGATCCAGCAATACCGCTCCTGGGAATATAACCCAGAGAGGCAAAAAAGTATAGTTGGAGTGACATCTGCAATTGTTTGTTCATTGCAGCACTCTTTACAATAGCCAGAATCTGGAAAAAACCTGAGTGCCCGAGAACAGAGGACTAGTTAAAGAAACTTTGGTATATTTACACAACGGAGTACTATGTAACTGTTAGAAAAGATGAAGTCACGAAATTTACATACACGTGGTACTACATGGAAAGTATCATGTTAAGCAAAATGACTCAGAAAGAAAGGGATAGACATAGAAAGATTGCATTCATCTGGGGAACATAAAGTAACACAATAGGAGACTAACACCCAAGAATGGCCGAGATTAGTACCAGGAATTTTACTCCATGGCTTGGAGGCCAACCACACATGCTAGGGGGAAAGGCATCTCAGATACAGAAGGGAACACCAAATAAAGGTGTTGGGAGGATCCTTACAGGATGGGAGAAGCATGCTGAAAGTAGACTATAGACCAAACACAATTGTCACCCATTGCCTCTTTTGCAAACCACAACACCCAATAAGAGAGAGAGAACAAAAGGGAATGCCCTGCCACAGAGGCAGGGTGGTATTGGGGAAATGGGGGGTGGGAGGGATACAGGGATCCGTGGTGGTGGGAAATGGGCACTGGTGGAGGGATGGGTATTTGATCATTGTATAATTGAAACCAAAGCACAAAAATGTGTAAGTCTTTAACTGTACCTCATGATGTCTCACTATTAAAAATTAAAATAAAGAAAGAAATCTTAAAAAAATTAAAAAATAAAGTATATTAATCTCTTGCATGAATTATGCTAATACTTTTGTATAAAATAAAAAGAATCAAAAAGTTAAAAGTAAGAGTTGTCCCTAATGAAGACAGTGTTGTCAGATACGCATCTACATTGGTAGAGACATTGTATTAGGAAAGATATCCCATACAAAATCCCACATTTTTCTCTGTTTGTCTGGTACGTCAATCAAAAGAATTGATTTTATAGCATTTCTTTGAGCATACAATTTGCTTGTTTATGAATTGCCTTTAAGAAACACTATTACACTTTCTAACCTTAGTAGGTAAGTCTTGTAAAAATCTTAGAAGATAGCTATGATAAAAATTCAGGTAAATATATTTACATATTCACAAGTTGATAACACCTAGGTGTGTTTAGATTTTATTCTCACTTTCAAATCGCATGCTTCTGAAAACTTAGTTTGGTAACATATACTTTAACCCATTTTTCTATTAAAATATCGAAACTACATAAAGAAAAATAGTCCATGACTTAGAATTCCACCTTTACTTTAAACCCAGCATAAATTAGAGAATACATTAAGAAACATGTATAAAATGCTCATAAGAGCACCATTCTTTTGAGCATGTTATGAGCATCATGGGATGCAGTGAAAGAGGTTAAAAATATTTCAAAGTTCAGTTCCCTGTAAGATTTTGTTTTTAGAATTTTTCTCTGTGTGTCTGGCACGTCAATCAAAATTTATTAACACACTGAATCACATAAGATGAAAAAATTAGTAGTTTTATGAATTGTAGTGACTTACTAGTTCGGTCTTCTTTTCACTCTTTAATACTTATTTCAACATAGACATGTTTACGTAAATATACTCACACTGGTTAATAGGATGCAATTTAAATTTAGCTTATCTTTCATAATTTGTAACACAAACTTGGTACATGGTTAATTATTTTTTAAATAAGAATATGCAGTCTGAGTTTTTACCTATTACAAATGTATATAAAAGTCCCTCCATTGCTGCTAAAGCCAATGATAATAATCTGAAGAAATTAACCTTTGGTATGTCTCTGAAAAATAACATGCATTGCACTTTAAAAGCTTATCAAAATTGGTGCAACAAAACTGCTGAATTGCTTTACAAATTCCATTAGCTAATGAATAATTAAAGGGTGGGTAGTGCCTACCTGTACTTAGAAACTATAAAAGCTGTATCATTGAGTTAGTATAGCATGTGGGACATGAGTCTTCACAAACTAAGACTCAGATAATTCCTTGAATCTGAATTAATACTGTGAGTTCTGTTCATCTGTTGAGATCAACAAGGGAACTTCGAGTGTTTTCTAATCTAAATCATTTAACTTAGTGATGCATTATTTACATTCAAATTGGAAGGTGAGAAGTTTCTAGACATACAGATGTGTGTAGACATCAAAAGACCATGGTATTATATATAAGAAAAATAACAAAAACACTAACAAAAATAAATTTAGTAAGGTTATATCACTGTACCACTGTATGACTGTCATCCCATTGTTCATTTATTTGCTTGAGCGGCGCCAGTAACAACTCCATTCATCCTTGTCACGTGTCAGTGTAGCCTAATGGCATATTGGGGGCTCTTTCAGGGTCAGGGGAATGAGGACCATCATTGTTACTGTTTTTGGCATATCGAGTACACAGGTACACAGGTAGTTTGCCAGGCTCTGCCATGCAGACCGGATACTCTCTGTAGTTTACCGTGTTCTCCAAGAGTGACAGAGGCTTTTGGGGCAGAAAGGTTTAGTAAGGCTGTATGATACAAAATCTATAAATGCAAAAATATTCTATGACCATGGGACGTAAGAATATTGTTAAAATATTCAAACTACCCAAGTAAATGGCTGATAAAATGCAATCCATATAAAAATGTTAAGGCTTTTTTTTCCTTAGTTATAGAAAAAAATACTTCTTAGACAACAAAGGAAGATTAATACTTAAGGTGATCTTGAGAAATTCGATCAAATTTGGAGGCATCACATTTCTATTTCCTGATTTCAAACAATATGGCAAAGTTAAAGGGAAAAATAGCTTTTATCATAACATAAAATAGGCATACAGGTCAATGGAACAGAATTGAGACCCCAGAAATAAATACATGAAAGTGTGACTTTCTGTTATGTTCTATTGTCAAAAGGAAATTACCTTTTGGTAAAGGCAGCCAAGGATATGCTGTGCGGAAAAGACAGTCTTATTCATTGAATGGTATCAGAAAAATTAATTGTTCAGAGGTGGAAGAATGAAGTAAAAACTCTCTTTCTACCACATGCATGGTTAAATTAAAATGGTTAAAGATTTGAATACAAGATCAGAAACCACAAACCTTTTAAGAGAAATACAGGTGTAAGTTCCATGAAATTGATCTTCACAATTATTTTATAGATTTAACATGAAAAGAAAGTGGAATGAAAATCAAAAATAGAAAAGTGGGAATATACTTACTTTATGGCAAAGGAAACCATTAACAAAATAAAACATTAACCAATGAGATGGGAGAAAAATTTTCAACCTACAAGCTAAAGCATTAGCATCCAAAGTATAAAAAATAACTCAGACAATTCAATGGCACTTGATAAGTTATACGTTATCATGTAATATTATTTCAACACAATATACTTGAAGAAAAAAGTCCAATATTTTATGACACTTTCTACTCTGAGGGAATAATTAAGCATATTTTGATAATAAGATAAAAATGATTTTTCATGGCACTTGAGTCACAGAGTCAGTAGCCCCAGGATGAAAAAGCTAATTGAATTTTCACTCCTCTAATTGAGAAAGTTTTTGATTTTACACCAAAAAATAATAAAACAATTAAAACAGGCAATGAGGAAGTTCAAAATATGGGAGGTATTCAGAATGTTAATGATGCGGTGAAACCTTTTCACAACATTACACTCTAACTATATTATATTTTTTCAATTATCCTCCAATAAAATTATCCAAACAAGACAATTTTGTATTTGTTTAATTTTATCAAACTAATGCACTGAATTGTGACCGGAGCGATAGCACAGTGGTAGTGTGTTTGCCCTGCACACAGCCGACATGGCTGACCCGAGTTCGATTCCTCCGCCCCTCTCAGAGAGCCCGGCAAGCTACTGAGAGTATCTCGCCCACACGGCAGAGCCTGGCAAGCTCCCCGTGACGTATTCGATATGCCAAACACAGTAACAACAAACTCTCCAATGGAGACGTTACTGGGCCCACTCGAGCAAATCGATGAACAACGGGAGGGCCTTTACTTTACTTACTTACTTAATGCACTGAATATGTGCATGATGAAAAGAATTGAGTATTATATGTTTAAAGCAAACCTGGCTGTGCACTAAGAAGCTCTCTTGAGGGCTGGAGTGGTAGTACAGGGGGGCGGACACTAATCTTGCGCGTGATGGACCTGAATTAAATCCACAGCACCTCAAATGGCCTCAAGCCCTGCCAGGAGTAACCCAGAGCATAGCGCCAGGCATCAGCTCTGAGCACCACCACTGGTGGGTATTGCCCCCTAAACCCCAGCTGCCCCAGCCCCCACAAAAGAAACTCTTTTGATATTTTTATCTATTCATTAGAATATGTGATGGATATAAACAATTGTCAATTTGTTCATATAGGATACAGACAAATGCCAATTTGGGATGTTTCATAAGCAATAGCGGGGCTGGAGCAATAGCACAGCAGTTAGTGTGTTTGTCTTGCAAGCAGGCCACCTGGGTTCGATTCCTCTGTTCCTCTCAGAGAGCCCGGCAAGCTACTGAGAGTACCCTGCCCTCACGGCAGAGCCATGCTCCACATGGCATATTTGACATGCCCAAAACAGTAACAATAAGTCTCACAGTGGAGATGTTACTGATGCCCGCTTAAGCAAATCAATGAACAAGGGGAGGACAGTGCTACAGTGCTACAGGACTTTTAAGATGTCAGAAAAGTCATTGATTTGATAAAAATTTAACCTAAGCATTTTTGTATTCACTGATAAGTCAGTGTGACTGTATTTCAGCTTCATGCTATTTTGATAACTATAGGTTTATAAGTATAAAATAAGGGAATATAATACTCCCAACTTTTATTTTTTCTCAGAAAGGCTATAGCTATTCAGAGAGTTTTAGAATTCCATACAAAATTTATTAGCATTTACATACGTTCTCTAAAAGTGTCACCAATTTTTTGATGAGTTTTTCATTGAATCTGAATAATATCTTTGGTAAAATGATCATCTGGACATCATCTTCAAATCCATAAACATAGAATATTTTTCTAATCCCAGTCCTCCTATGTTACTTTCTTAAGCTACAATTTTCACAGTATAGTATACCTTTTGTTTACTTAAAATTAAAATATTTCTTGCATGTCAAAACAAAAGAAAACACTTAAGCAAAATAGTTTTACTCTTTCAAAATCTTCATATATGAACACATCATATCAAAGACAAATATCCAGGTTATATGAAGAACTCACTAGTTTAGTAATAGAGAAATAAATAACCCCATCAAAAATATTAGAAGAAAGGATGAATACTTTTATGAAGAAGACATATGGATGGCCAATAAATATAGGAAAAAGTGGTCATTTTAACATATTAATGAAACCTAAATCGATATTTCAAAGCAAGAGAACTTATAAAAGAGAGCAGATATAAACAGTAATAGCAGGAAAATGGTAAAAAACATATATACTGCTGTAAAACACTCTTGAGGCTTAATTTTTAAAAATTAAATTAAATTACATTTAAAAGCCGTATTGGAGGCTGCGTTGGAAAAGACGAGTAACAGAAAAGTAAGTGGCAATATTCTGGAAACTTCACATATGCCACGCTCATCATAGATTAATTAGATTGAAATACAGTAACATCAGTTAGGTTTCAGAACTTTCTCATTAATATAAAATATATTCAGTGTTTTTCTTGTTTATTTGTAAAGATATTTTTTGTACTAGGGCTTACTGTATTGCAAATTTAATTGTCAAAATATTTTAAAGTACATTTTATGTGTTCATTGATTAGGTATGATTAAAACACATAAATCCCCATAAAGTATCAGACTTGTATTAATTTGCCTTGTTAAGTTAAAATTATGTACATGAAACCGCAAAATATAATGATAGAATATTTAAATGAGGGGTACAAATCAGATAAAACCCAAAGAAAAGGCTTCGCAAAAATAGCTGGTCCCCTGTGATAGAAAAGAGAATGAATAATCTAGATAAAAATATTTTGGAAACAAAACAAGACTCTTCACTTAAACAGTCAATGGAATAAGACGCAGCTGCATGGGATAATAAAGTCATGCAATTTGCTGCAACTGACTGGAACTCGAAGGCATCACATTGAGTGAAGTGAGTCAGAAGAACAGAGACAGACACAGGATGATCTCACTCATTTGTTGTATAGAGGAAACCGGATGAGGAAATGACCGTAGTAATGGGGAAGGGGTATTTAGAGAAGGACAGAAAGGAAAAGACATCAGAAGAGAGAGGGAAGAGAACAGGAAGTAATGGTTGATCAAGTATCAAGGTTTCAGTTCTACTGGCTATGTGGGTGAGTAGCAGAGCCATATATCCAAAATACAGACACACACACACACACACACACACACACACACACACACATACACACACACACACACACCTGAAAACGTGAGATCTGAGTTGCCATCACTGAGCATTTGTAATGTGCCTATGAAGTTAATAGGTGAGGATGGGGCAGGGGTTGGGATGTGCAGAACACTGACTGTTGGGGCTAATTTCGCAGTGGTGGTAGGATTGGGGTTGAAATAAATGCCTAAAATTCAACTATCAGTAACTTTGTAAGTCACTGTTCTAAAATATTTTTTTAAAAAAAGGAAAAAAAGTAAAATACCCACAATAGTCAATCAATCTTCATTTATCTCAAATCCAATTTTGTTTAAACTTCTGAATTATAAATATCTGATATACTATGTAAAGTCTGATGTTCTGGAAGATTTTACTTCACTTTGTTAATTTTTTGTTTGTTTTACAGACCACAACCATAGATACCCAGGGGTTACTCTTAGCTCTGCACTCAGAAATTACTCCTGGTAATGCTGGGGACGGTATGCGATACTGGGATCAAAACTGAGTCAGTCTTGGGCAAGGCAAGTACCCGACTCACTGTCCTATTTCTCTATCCATTTTAGAATATTTTTGATCAGATTGGGTGCTCAATTCAAACCAAAATCATGAATATAGACATGAAATAACTTAGAGCATCATTGTGTACTGCTTTATTAAGATGCAGGTTTAACACTTTTAACAATTGTCAGTGTTTGGGCAGGAGAGATAATCCGGCTGGTCGGCCACCTGCATGCAGCACATCAGAGTTCTGTTACCAACACCCCATCTGATGCCCTCAACACTTCCAGGAATGATCCTAGAGTGCAGAGAAGGGAACAAGCCCTGAGTACAGCTGGATGTGCCAGGTGTCCCAAAACGGGCCAGTTTAATCAGATTTATCAATTAAAACATTATTATATAGAACGACTTTTTAATCCAGAGACCACATCAGAGAAAACAAAATAAGTTAGGCAGTTAAAACTCAATTAAATAACAACTTCTAAGAATGCTTTAGGAAAATGAAATAATAAAAAAAATCATCTGCCACCAGTTGCTTTAAATCTGATCCTTAAGGTTTGAAGCGTATACTAGAAAAGGTTTTATGCATCAACTTAATATATCTAGTTAAGTAAATACTGATCTCTCATCTGTTAAGCTACGTACTGAACTATAGTTAAAACCAATTTCAAGATTTTAATTATGACAGATTATGTAAGTGAAAGAAAAATAGAACTGAGGTATTTATTTTACTGTTTGTCACACTGGAGTGTGAACTGGATGATCTAGGACTCATAAAAACGATAATTCTGATGACAGAATGGGTCCTAAACTCCAACATTTCTCACACTTACCCAAAAAAATGTAGCTGCAGATGGCATAAGGGAAATATTTTGAGAAACAAGAATTCATTTGGTTACTTTGTTAAGAAGATTGACACCTATTCACTACCTCTTACATACAAAATTGTTTTCAGGATTTAAGTATTAGTCTATACTAAGAGAATCTGCCTTTAGCATGAACAAGAATATCAGAACTCAAAAATTCTGAAAAACTATCAATTTTTTTCAACTCTTTTAGTATTTTATATATGTTTCTAAAACAAAAGAAAAATATACCATAAAATTAAAGAAAACTAAATTTCTTGACTTTCTATAATCTGAAACATTGGTATGGTTGTATTAGAATAACGATGACGTAAAATGGTAAAATGAGTCCAGATTACTCAGAAACATTTTCTTTTGAATAAACCAAAGTATAAGTGTCCCCAAGTTATTCAATAATAAATATCTCAGCATAATTGTGTAAATTGTTTATAGATGGGAACATATTTAAGACTAAGAACAAACTGTCTCGTTAAACATAAAGTTAAATTTCTTGTGATTTTTTAACATAGAATTTTTGTTCTTGTCTATTATATTGATATCCACCAAGCCACATTCTACATTTAGAGAATATCTCACCAACCATTTGTTGGGAATGGGGAAATATTTTGTATTTCAGCAAATAAAACATCAAAGATAATTAATATCTTTTCATTTTACTTTAAAGAAAAATATATAACTTCTGTTTTTGGAAAATTTAACTGATACAAAATAGTGCCGGCAACTATATTCGTCATGTTTAATTTGAATACTTTAGATTTTATATATCTTGGGGATAATACAGCAGGTAGGGCACTTGCCTTGCATAAGGTCGGCCTAGATTCAATCCCTGGAACCATCGATGGCCCCTTAAACAAAGGTAGGAGTAATTCCGGAGCCCAGAGCCAGGTAAAATCTCTCAACATCGCAGTGTGCACCCAAAAGCAGAAACAAAAGGCCTTATGTATCATAAAACTAAAATTTTATACCATTCATCAACCTCAGTCTGCTTGTCTAGCCCTCTCTTCCAGTCTCTTCCAGTCACTTTTGCCAGCTTCACAGAGAGTAATTGAACGTAATGATTTTTCTTCTCCAGCTTATTTTGTTTAGCACAGTACTGACAGGACCATTCCACATTGTTATAAGTAACTCCATTTCTATCTTCTTCATGGCTAAATAAACTTCATTTTAAAAACCACACATACACATACACCATCCCTATATATTCATAATTTAGGTGACACGGAGGTAGTTCCACTATTCACTTACTGTGTTCGATGGTATAATGAACATGGTCATGCATGTTTCTACTATAATTTTTTTATTTCGACTAAATCTGTAGCCAGAATGGGAAGAGTTTCATTACATTTGAAATTTTTGAGAAACTTTCATATTTTTTCTATAGTGACTGCATCAAGTGACTACATCATTTTGTATTGTACATCTTCCAGAAATGTTTTCATTTCTTTACTAAGTACAAAATAATACACAATGAGTTTATGTGGTAGATGTTTACATGTGTCAGGAATAGGATGGGTACATTTGTTTTTTGCAGCTAGGATTAATTTTCTATTTCATAGAAGCATTCGTATGAAAATAATAATAATTGGGGCTGTAGATATAGCAGATGGTTTAAGATCTTTGCTTTGTACATGGCTAACCCCGATTCAACCCCTGGCACAACAAAGGTCTTCATGCATGGCCAAAGTGATTACTGAACACAGAGCCAAGATTAAGCCCTGAGAAGTTTGGGTGTGGTCCAACCACCTGCTCTCCTATAGTTCACACAGAAAAAATATTATACTAAAAAGAAAAGTTATAATTAGTCATAATTTTGAGAAGTCATAGCACATATTTCAAATAGCACCTTCTATGAATTTCACTGATCTGCAACAGTCTGAGTAATCAGCATAATTATACTCCATCATTATTTCCTATCAAGAAAGATAGGTTGTTCCTTTCATATTCAGCTTACTATGGACATACAATGTTGAAGAATTAAGACATTAATTAAAAACTAGTAATGATAATCAATTTCACCCAAGAATATGTTAGTATCATCACGAAATCTTTAATGGTTTTACGGAATCTGTTCAGAGGGAACACAATAGATTGAACCTTGTTTATGGCAAAGTAAATTTTAATGCGATTTTGTTGTGTTATTTTATTAGGTCTCACTGAGCTGGAGTGATAGCCCAGCAGATAGGGCATTTGCCTTGCATGTGGCCCACCTGGCCAACCCATCTTCGATTCCTCTGCCCCTCTCAGAGAGCCTGGCAAGCTACCAGAGTATCTCGCCCACAGGCAAAGCCTGGCGAGCTCCCTATGACGTATTCGATATGCCAAACACAGTAACAACAAGTCTCACAATGGAGATGTTACTGGGCCCACTGGAGCAAATCGATGAGCAACAGGAGGACAGTGACAGTGACAGTGATTAGGTCTCACCGAGTGGTACTGAGGGTATGCCCCAGGCTCTGCACTCAGGAGACATTTATGGTGAGGCTTCTGGGACCCTGTGTGGAGCCAAGATCAAACCAGGGCCTTCAGTGTGCAAGGTGAGCACTTTCCCTGCTGTAGTATCCTACCTAGCCCTCAACCAGATGTTTTAAATAGTGAAAAGACCAAGGTTCTAAGTGGAGTCAATAATTGGAAAGAGTCACAGTCATGGTCCTCCTGTTGTTGTCGATTTGCTCGGGCAGGCCCAGTAACGTCTCCATCGTGAGACTTGTTGTTACTGTGTTTGGCTTATAGGATACGTCGCAGGTAACTTGCCAGGCTTTGCCATGCGGGCGAGATATTCTCAGTAGCTTGCCGGGCTCTCCGAGAGCGGTGGAGGAATCGAACTCGGTTCGGCCTGGCAGGCTGCACGCAAGGCAAACGCTCTACTGCTGTGCTATTGCTCCAGCCCAACTGGAAAGGGAAAAAATAAAAATAAAAAAGTATAATGGATGAACAAGTTGTATTACTAGTAAGAACAAGGATAACTTATCTTTCCATTCCAGACAAATCAAGAATCAAAACAAGAATAAGTAAAAAAAAATTGAATGCTATTAACCATAATTCTCTGTATATAAAAGTTATAATAAATACAACTGCTAGTTAATTTTATCAAAAAAAGAATAATCATCATTCCCATTTTTCAGTTCAGCTTCTAAATAATCCCCCTTTTCCTAAAATTTTAGGATAGTGCTAATCTATTTTGTTATGAATACCCATAACCATTTTTCCATTTCTTTTCTGTGCCTTTTATATAGCATATCTATTTCAATATAGTGAATAACTTATTTAATTTTATAGAGTTTCTCACAACATTTGATTATGTTTAATAGTGAACACCAATCCCACCACCATTACACCTTCCCACCACCATATTTCCAACCCTAACCCAAAGCCTTGCCCCCAAAGCAGAACCAAAATTATTTATTTTGTATGGGCTTATTCTGAATAACCTGCTAAAAAGGATCCAAAAAAGGTTTTTTAGAGAAAAGTGTGTGAAGATTGTTATTTGACCCAGAAGGCATTAAGCCCTTGTATAAGAGATTAGTAACGTTGTTAAAGTTTGAGCTTTGTGTGCTTATATCTTATATTTCTATAAATATATTTCCTCGTAAGATTGATTGATTTTTATTTTAAACCCCATCAAATGTTGTGTGATACTCTTGGCATATTGCTATTAAAGTACGAGATATCCAGGAATAAACAGACTCCCTCATGGGTGAGGTTTGGCTGAGCATGTGGAGAGTGGCCGTGAGTTCTGGAGGTTTCTGGCTGCCAGGGCTGGCAGGTCCCCTCACCGCCTCCCTCTGGTTTGCCCAAACTAATACAGCCTGCCATGAAGTCTGGCGGCATGGATATGGCATAACATTCTGTGCTCTCTTCGAGATATTTGCATTGAGTCTCTGGGCCATGGCCATTCGTGAGATTATATGGCACTGGGGGCAACTTGAGGGGGTGACTGCCAAGCTACCAGAAGTAAGGGGACATG
Source organism: Sorex fumeus (assembly GCF_029834395.1). Lineage (NCBI taxonomy): Eukaryota > Metazoa > Chordata > Mammalia > Eulipotyphla > Soricidae > Sorex > Sorex fumeus. Next base: position 39,944,992 of record NW_026606067.1, on the reverse strand, counting down.
GGGGATGGTCACCCATTCCTGATTCCATTGAGCCTGGAGTTTTCAGTCACAAGTTCTGCATAGCTGGATTTTCTGCAGATTCACTTGGGGGTGAGGCTCTATAATGAATAACCTTTTAGATATAATTGCAAAATTTAGGGTTTTTAAATTTTTTTAATCACACTACCCTTCCTGACATTATCATTCTATATCATTCTTACCTCTCCAAATTTCAGGAAGTAATAAAATATTATGCATATCTTCTGCCACAAAAAAATCCCAGATTGTTTGAGCTTGGAATAAACTATGCAGTTTTAAACAGATAGAATACATGTGTTTAGGCATGTTTCCATGCAAGTGGAAATCTCCCCTCCTTCCAAAAATCTCTTATGCTCTTAATTAAAGGTGTATTCTCCATCAACTGCATCAGCAGTTTACATATCTAAAATAAAAACTGACATGCAAATACACATTAAGGATGTTTAGCTTTCAAGTAGCATTGTCAGCGGTAAATTCTTTTAGATGGTAGGATATCTTGTCTTTTACTAGAGCTGTTACTAAAATAGTTTAGCAATTTCACTGAGTATACTGTCAATGATAACTACAAACTTTAGCAGTTAGCTTAGATTAAATATCCATTTGCCCTAAGGTCCTACATGAAGTGAATCCAAGTTTTAGAGTCCCTTTGGCATCTGACTTGTCACTGTCAATGTCACATTACACAGAGGAAATATGTCTGACTACTCATAAAGTACCAAGTTCAAGTAGTAGATTTGTTCAAAGCTGAAGAGTACTCTTCTCAGATAAAGGAAGTACAATGTCAATTTCTATAAAAGGATAGAAATATGCATTTGCTAGAGCTAGAATGCATGATAATTGCATAAGAAAGTATAAAAAATAGAATATAGATTTTTCTTCATAAAATTATCTTCATAGGTGAATATTTCCTAAATTTCTGAATACTTATAGATGCAAAGTTACCATTCATTGCAAATAAAAAGCAGAGATAGACTATGTGGTTTCTAAGTCTTGGATTCCAGCTGTTCAATCCAATTTATGCCATCATCTAAACAGTATAAAAGCAAAACCATAATAATTGCATAAGATACTTCAACAAAATAGAATATAGATTTTTCTTCAATACAAAAAACATCAGTGAATCTAATACCTTTAATCTTGTATTGGTTGGTTTGAGTTTAAATGAAGCCATATAAGACACTGCTCTGGCATTCTACAACATTACAAATATTCAGAAAAATAGGAGTTTATATAAAGAGCTAAAATATTTAAAAAAAATTGGCACACTATGGATATTTCTATTTTCAAAATCACGTTGGACTGAGTTTGGCTAATCATGCAACGGATGATTCATTTTGTTCCCTTGAACTGTAACTACATAACATTGTTAGACATAACTACTCAATCAGCTGATTTGAAGCAGATTTAGAGCTGAAAATAGTCAGGTTTGAAGAAATATCTCGTATGTATCAAGGACACAGGACAGCACTAAAAGCTGGAAATATAATAGATTCAAAATATGCATTATTTTTTCCTTTTAAGTGTATCATCTTTATGGAGGTCATATCATTTCACAAATATTTTATGAATAGTATAATCTAAATTTTAGAAAAGGTTGTTTATCCAGTGTGCAAACATATGACCTGTATTCAAGAACCTGAATAAGTGACCTGAAGGGTAAATCTATTTGGAAGGAAGAAAAAGTATATAAAGAAAGTCAGGTTAAAAAAATTAGAATAAATAAGAGTTCTGTGATAGCTATATATATATATATATATGTATATATATACATATATATTAAAAGTTAAAAGAAGTGAACTTAGGGTAAAAATATTAACTACACAAATGTTATACTACTAAGAGATACAACAAAGAATCTTGATCTTTATGTAAATTGGAGAAAAACTTTAGGTCAATGAAAATCTATTGGAGAGTTTTAAACATTGACTGTTATGATCAATGTTCTATTTAAGCGAAACATTGTTCTGTTCCAGTATTTCTACCAGCAACCTTTACATGGCTTAGAAATTTGTATAATGTAAAGATATTTTATAAGGAATATTTATAGGTATTAAAGATGGACAGGGGCCAGAGCAGTAAGACCGTGGGTAGGCATTTGCCATGGATGCAGCCAATCTAGGTTATCCATCATCCTATATGATTCCTCAAGCACTATAAGGATTAGTTCCTGAGAGCAGATTCAGATGTATCCCCTTACTATCACTAAGATTTACCCCAAAACCATAATGAATGGATGAATAAATAAATGTGGGCAGACAGAATTGGTGATACAAGAGATTCCCTTATTCACTTCCATGAGAAAAAAACAAATAATGAAGTTGGAAGAGATGATGTGTACAAAATCTGACAGATGGGATAAAGATAAAGATTACACCAGATTAATACAGAGGAGACAGAAAGTAGATGGAAAAATTTAACTAACGGCTCCTGTTGGGATACAAACGATACATATTGGGGAAAGAGTGAAAACAATTAATGGATTACACCCTTGACATACAGAGTGAAACTAGGGATCCAAAACAGGTCAGGGACTGGAAAATGAAGTAAATCTATAACTATTTGATGAGAAGACACATAAAAATTCCCAAAGCTCTATAAAAAGAAATTATAATTGCTATGGTGATAAATGCATAATTACTATAATTACAATAGTTTTATATGTATATATGCATATGATCTTATATGTATATATACACATATAATACTGACATGTGGGTTCCATTCATCTTTTGTTTTTCTTTATCCAAATGATGAACAAACAGAAGTACAATCAAATGATCCCTTTATAATAAAATCAATAAGAATTAATTACCTCAGAATAAATGTATCTAAATAAATGAAAGATGAAATAATCCAGAAGAATAAAAGTAAATACTGGATGCTATAGTTTGTGTAACATAAAGCAACAAAGGGGACAGGTAATGAAGCCAACCAACAAAAACACCCTGCAATGAAACATTTTGCCAGGAAATGATGGGGTTTGGTAGACTGAAGAAGGAGGGCCATAAAAGAAGAAATGTAGAGACTGACTTTTGGCAGCACATGTATTGCAGTAATATCACTTGCCTAAAAACTAATATTGATATTACTCTCAACTGTGCTGGAGTGATAGCACAGAGGGTAGGGCGTTTGCCTTGCACAAGGCCAACCTGGCCAACCCAGGTTTAATTCCTCCGCCCCTCTCGGAGAGCTTAGCAAGCTACCGAGAGCGTTTTGCACACACGGGAAAGCCTGGCAAGCTCCCTTTGAGGTATTCAATGTGCCACACACAGTAACAAGAAGTCTCTCAATGGAGACGTTACTGGCCCCACTGGAGAAAATTGGTGCACAACGGGTGGACAGTGCTAGAGTGCTATTATGGTCAACTAATTTACGTCAATAAAATATATTAGAAGATGGGGCTACAGAGATAGTAAAGCAGGCAGGGCGATTGCCTCACATGTAGATGACCCAGATTTTCTGGACCCCGGGAACCACCTAGAGTCAATCAGTGATTCCTGAGCATAAAGCAAGGAATAATGCCTGAGCAACACCAGCAGTCACCATAAAACAACAACAAGAGCAACAACAACAACAACAACAACAAAACATATTTGATTAACTACTTTATAATACATTTTGAGTTTCTTTGTATAACCTGGGTTTGCTGGAGATCAAACCCAGGTTGGTCATATGCAGGGCAAGCACCCTACCCACGGTACTGTGGCTTCAGCCCCATACCAAGTGAAATTCGAATGTGAACTTTGGTGTGCACATTTTATATCTACCTCCATGGGTACTTAGCTGCTTTCTACTGCCAGGAAACCTTCTACAACTCGAACATATCTTTATTACCCTAAATTGATAAGGCAGAGTCATCTTTAGTCAGTAGAAAAATAATGAACATTGAGAAACTGTTCCCCTAAGTTAAAGATAGGGAGAAAATAGGTGTATTTTGTTGGATATGTTTTGATTTGATGGGTATGGACATCTTAGTAGTTATTCTCATATTTCTCAAACAAATATACCATTTTGTGAGTAATATTCCAAGGCTTGGAAAGAATAATTATGTCTACTAGATTAAAAATCTCAATGTGTGAAAATTGAGTAAAATTTACCAATGTCACTTGAGAAAATGAGCTGGTATTACCTTAAAGAGTTAGTTCACCTTCAGTTCACTTACTGAATACTTGGAGAGAAGTATTATTATATTAATTTTACAGATGAATAAACCTGTAAGTGAAGTGATTCTCTCTATGTTATAGGTTAAGCCATAATTTAAGTTCCAGTATGCCTATTTCCAAAGTCCATGCCATTAAGCACTAACTTCTTATTCCAGAGCTAATGTAGTGATGTTAACTATTTTTAATAGGAGAGGATACTTGTACCACATTAAAATGAAACAAAGACTGCAGGGACATATCTCAATGGTTAGTAATGGCCTTGCACAAGTGAGGCCTTTAGTTTGAACTCCAGCATTGCAAAAATAGATAGGCGAAACAAATTAGTTCAAATGACTCGCTGATATACTAACTTTTGAGTATATGAACAGAGCAGTAGAAAAGTACTAAAATTTGAGGTACAAAGTATTGCTGATGTAACAACATATTTATTATACCTATAATTATATCTATCTAGATAGGTCCATGGTTCCCAAAGACAAAAATTAAAAGCATGTGTTAGTAATGCCTGTTTATTATAAATTAATAAACAATTAATTATCAAAAAGAAAAGCTAAAGAAAATGTACACATATGGTATTTATTATAAAATATGCTTACATTAGGATTAAAATTATAAACAATTTCTTTAGATAACATAAAAGATAAAGGCCCTCCCGTTGATCGTCGATTTGCTCGAGAGGGCCCAGTAACGTCTCCATTGGAGACTTTGTTGTTACTGTGTCTGGCATATCAAATACTCTGATAGCTTGCCGAGCTCTCCGAGAGGGGCTGGAGCGATAGCACAGCGGTAGGGCGTTTGCCTTGCACGCAACCAACATGGCCGACCCGAGTTTGATTCCTCCGCCCCTCTCGGAGAGCCCGGCAAGCTACCGAGAGTATCTCGTCCGCTCGGCAGAACCTGGCAAACTCCCCGCGACATATTTGATATGCCAAACACAGTAACAAAAAACAAATAAATATGTAAAAAACATCAGTTATCTAAAAAACACATGCTGAAATCTTTAATAAGTATTTATGTTCATATTTAGATGCATGAACCTACGAGCAAATTATGAACAATATGTTTTGTGTCGCTTACTATTTTTAAATGAAAATGAAAAAAATAAAATCATCATGAAATATGATATTTAATCATGATTTTAATAGACTGAAAATAAACCTAAGAAAAAAGATTACTGAAAATGCAATATAAAGCAAAATGTTCTTTTTATTAGTGTGATATGAAATTAACTGATTCTTATTTTATGTAAATGTTTTACAACCATCACTACATTTTCTTTGCATCCTTTTTCTCGGGGACGCAGGCCTCAGCTGTGCTCAGGACTTACTTCTGGCTCAGGGATCACTCCTGGCTATGCTTAGGGGGGACATATGGCATGACAGGACTGAATCCCACTCAGCCAAAGGCAAAGCAAGCAACTTCCCTGCTGTACATTTTTTAAATTATTATTCCCCATACATTAGAAATGGATTAAGTTACAGGTAAATATCAATTTTTTTTTTGTTATCTGTTAAACTAGTTGGCAGAATTAATTAAACAACATGTTAGGTTTCTGTGGTTTTAGAATAACAGATGGAGCTATCTCATTCGATATAAAAATATTTTTATGGATTTTCTAATTTTTTTAGATGAATCATTTTAATTCTTTTGCTTTTTTTTGTGTGTGTATGTGTGTGTGTGGGGGTCCTCGCCTGGCTGTGTTCAGAGCCTATTCCTGGTTCAATGCTCAGATCACCTCTGTGGGCTCAGGGGAATCATATGGTAAATTGGAGGTTGAACCTGGGTCACCTGTATCCAAGGCAAGCACCTTGACCATTATCCTATCACTCCAGTAAAAAAAAAAATAATAATAATTTAAAGAACTTTTTTTTTTAGGATAGAGTAGGCTGTACCAGAGATGACATATTGCTGAAGCAAGCCTCTCAAGCCTCAATATTTATCTGATGTTAAATATTGCAGATTCAATACATCATATATTTATGTGATCAAGTAAATTGCTGGAAACAAATTTGACATCAAAATGATAAACATCACTATTAACAGAAATCAGGGTATATGGTAATCAGATTCAATAAGCTAATTAATCTTATCCTAGTCATAAATAATCCTTGAGACTAGAATAACATACATAAAGCAAAAGAAACACTTAAATGCTTGGTCTTAATCTGCGGCATGGTAAACAGAACAAAGGGTTATGATAACTGGAATTAAATAACTGCTTCATTTAAGCCTGTTCTGGGAATCCACAAAAGACAGCTCTAAAGACAGTACACTTTCTGAGAGTTTCCTGAAATTATCAAAATTACAGCTCATAATGTGACATGATTGCTGTTATGAAAATGACAAATTTTTACTTTAGGAAAGTTGTAAATGACTTAGCGGGGAAAAATCAAGTCTGTACTTGTGAAATATGGAACGGAACCTGCAGAGATAGTTTCTAGTCAAAGGTTAATGTCAAGATTTGTTCAGCATAGCATCTTGCCATAAGCACCATCACACTAATAGGTGCAATCTCGGATGCCCTCTGAGTACCTCAGGGGATGGTTCTGGTGGTTCCAGCATTGCTAAAATGGAATTGTCTGGCCCTATTGCAATACCACTATTGGCCTTTGGGTTTCCTGATCAGCATTTAGGAAACACCTGAAAACAGGTGATGTGGGGAGGGTGGAAAGAGTGGGTTTCCTGCAGATCCCAGTAAGATTTTAGCAGCTCAGTGTGGTGGTATTATTTCCAAAACTCAACATCATCCAAATAAGGATTAATAGGTGGTAACACTCTGGACCCTAGTGTTTGATGACAAATTTCATAAAGTAAGTAAAGTAAAGGCCCTCCCGTTGATTTTCAATTTGCTCTAGCGGGCGCAGTAACGTCTCCATTGGAGACTTTGTTGTTACTGTGTCTGGCATATCGAATACTCTCGGTAGCTTGCCGGGCTCTCCGAGAGGGGCGGAGGAATCGAACTCGGGTCGGCCATGTTGGCCGCTTGTAAGGCTAACGCCCTACCGCTGTGAAGTGGGATACTCTCAGTAGCCTGCTGGGTTCTCCAAGGGTGAGAACCAGATAATAAGAGGTCTCCTGGCCATAGTCTCTGGGTCTTGGCCATTGATGCGATTACACAGTGCTGGGGGCAGTTAGTGGGTGTAACTGTCCAGCTATTGGAAGATGGGGGATCTGGTTGGAGGAGTCCCAGTCCCGATCTGAGCAGGCTTGGAGATCTCAGCCCCGGGTCCTGCACATCTGGGTTTCTCTGACAGTTTCTTCATGTGTGAGGCTCATCTGAGCTTGTGGAGAATGGTCTTAAGGATGGCTGTGGTTGATTCCGGAAGTCTTAAGCTGCCGGGGCTCTGCTCAGGGTGGGGAGGGAAACTCAACAGATGTGAGGTAATATCACATTGTATTTTCTTATTTTTATTTTTGCCTGATAATCAATGATGTTGAACATTTTTATATGCTAAATGCCACCAGAAATTCTTATTTTGAATGGTGTATAACAATCCCTTCCAGTTTTTGATAGGTTTTTGTTTGTTTTTTGATGTGTGTGTGTGTGTGTGTGTGTGTGTGGTGTGTGGAGGTAGGGACCATATTTGGAAATTTTTATTTATAAGTTAACCATTCAAATTTTATAAAACTTTAAAATAACATAAATATATGTTGTTATAGTTTATCCCATGTTTAACAGTTTTAAACTTTGAAAGAACTGGAAGATTTTTATAGCATATAAAAGTACTTGTGATTAAAGATCATAATAACTTTCTCCTCAGCCTTTACATCAGAATAAATACCTCCCAATTAAATTCATCACTCTATTCACATACACTGATGGTTTCTTAATTCATTTCTCAATTTCTTCTAGTCATTTAAAAATACCAGGCCCAGGAAAAAACTTTGCATGTAGGTGTCTGCGGTTTAATCTCAAGCAAAAAATGGTATCTGATGTACATCATCTAGAAGTAACTCCAGTAACATCCTGATGGCAACCTACAAACACTTATTCATTAGATATGTCTCTGTTTCAAATCATTTCAAAAAATGCCTTCAGTGTCTCAAGAGATGGTACAGCAGGTAAGTTACTTGTCTCACATGCAGATGGTCCAGATTTGATTCTCAACAACACATCTGATCCCCGGCACCACATATGGCACCACCCACACTTATACCAGGCATGACGTAAGATTAAGTCCTGAACACAGCAAGGTGAAAACCTGTTTTCATCAAAAATACCTTCAAAAAGGAACCTGTCTCCACTGTTAGCAGAACGATCTACTGATTCAAACTCTGGAAAACAATATGAATACTTGTCAGAAGAACTGATCTTCCATATGGACTAGCAAGTCTACTCTTTGACATTTACCCCAATGACACAAATACACAACTTTGAGAAGACATGGGTGTTCCTATATCCATTACAACCCTGGCTGCAATAGTGAAGAAATAAGAAAAGCATGAAGTTTGGTGCTACATGGCTGTGAGTAGAATGTAGCATGCAGAGTGAAGTCAGTTAGAGGAAAAGACATATAGAATGATCTCTTTCTGTGAGATGTAAGCAAGCTTTATAAGAGAGTAACAGATAGCCAAAAGCAACAGAACCTTAGTGTTGGTTTAGGGATCTGAGCTGACCTAGGATTTGTGGGGGCGGGGGGTGGGGGACTTGGGGTATTTAAGGGAAGTGGACAGTTGGGTGGGGATAATGCATTTCGAACGTTGTAAGCATGAAACTTTATGATGTATGATCCTGAACAGTATTGTAAATCGCAGTGCCTCAATCAGAACTGAAGAGAAAAGCTTATATTAGAATGTTTGTTAAAACAGAGAAAAGTTTATTAAAACAGGAAGATGACTCTTGTGATGTGAAAATAACAACACCATGTCTTTCAAGAAATCCCTTAAAAGTTACAATAAGATCAAAAGCATTTTATCACCCAGTCTTATTCAAATATACTGTATAAAAATCTGAATTCTAATTGGCAAAATAATGGCACAGTCTAAAGTACTTTTCAATATAAGTTATGACTGGATATGTTTATTTGAGTCACACCCAGCAGTGTTCAGGGTTTACTCCGGTATCACTTCTGTCAGCGCTCGAGGTACAATATGTGATGCCAGGGTTATCAAACCTGAATCAATCATAAGCAAGGTAATCACCCTGCCTGCTGTAGTAATTCTATATCCCTTGATTTGCATTTCTATTTTATTATATATGGTAACATTTCACCTAAATCATTTATAAAAATAATCCTATTCAGTCAGTGGAAAGCAAAAATCAAAAATAGCAGAATTAGCATTTAAATACATTAAACCATTGTCTGATTTTGTTTTCTAGTTCTAACCATGGTTTCCACGGCTAATGGAATAGTCTGAAATCTTACAGTTGCAAAATATGAAGAATTTATTTTTATTTATAACTTCTAAGAAGTGGCTTATTGTTTCATAAGTTTTTCAATAAACAAGTATATATGTCAAAATATTACCTTTCATTTTTATCAAAATTTCAAAATAATTATAAAAATTGTCTTAGAGAAAATATTCTTGCCTCCTGATAGAGGACGATATCTAAAACAACATGCCATAGCATTAAACACATGTTCACCTAAAATATGTCTAGAATATTATATAAAAATCTGCTAGTTCTATTAATACCAATGCAAATTATAATACACAGAAAACATCAGTAGAAAGGGGATCTTTTGGCAAGAGGAATAACACAGGAGCCCGGGTGAATGCCTTGCACATGGCCAACCAGGCTTCTACCCCCGATACCTCATATCTGAGCATACCAATCACATGGTATCTGAGTTTAAAGCAGAGCCAGAAGAAAGTTCTGGAAAGGTCTGGATGCAACACAAAGAACAAGCAATCAAAGCAACTAAAACTTAAGGAAACTTTCTTTTTGTTCCTATTTCTTCAGTCTTACCAACAAATACACACAGGTGTAACAATACATACACACAAACACCACACGCATATGTACAACACTATAATAATTTTGTCTTTGGTGTATCTTCAATTCCTTTCTATTTTTAGAATAATGGTGACATTTCTGGTTTTGATATACAGTCACTATATCTTACCACCACCAAAGTACCCAATAGTTTCCACCAATGTCCTATGTTACTTCTAGTCCACTCCTTCGTTCATCCCACCTATAAACTTTCCCCTTTCATGGTAATCTTGGTTTAATAATTCAAGGCCTGTGGTTTATCACCATGCCATACTGTCTATGCCTTAGTTTTATTTTTCTCTGCACAAGATGAGTAAGATCGTTCAGTATTTATCCGGCTTCCTCTGACTTATTTTGCTACATGATACCCTTAGTTCCATCCAAATTGCAGTGAACTGCAAGACTTCATCTATTCTTTCAAATTAAAGTATTCTTCTGGCTATATATGTCATGGGTTCTTGATCCACTGAATTCCTTTCTTATGAACACTGACATTTTTATAAGTTTTTAATCTTTGAAAATCAAATTTAGTATGAATATCTCAAAATCGTCATCACAAAGGTTAAATTCTGTTCTTTGTGAACAAAAATAAATAAATAAGTTGGGGCGCATTTATACTACTACATCACCAGAAATCAAAGAAAAGGAAATTCACACTTCAGCAAAATTAAAAATCAGGAAAATATTTGAAATTTGTTTTTCAAATTATTTTTATCTCTAACATTAGTTTTCTAAACTTGGTAATTTATTATTCATGGACTACTTTTGAGTTTTGGGTTGTTTATTGACAAATCGACTCTCTAAACATGCATTCCTTATTCAATCCTCAAATCAGTGCTTTGATGTATTAAAATTCTTATTTCGTTGGGTCTGAAATGAAAACGTACTATATTTATTCTCTGTGTGTGTATGTGTGTGTGTGTGGGACGCATATGGTGTTGCTCATATCTTACTCCTGACTCTGCACTCAGGGATCACTTCTAGTGAGTCTTGTGAGACCATATAGAATGCCCGGGATTGAAACCTAGGTTGGTAGTACACAAGGCAGAGACCTTAGCCTCTGTAATATTTTTCCTGCCCCCCAGTTTACTTTTAAATATAGTCCTAACATTGTGGGAGATCAGATATTTTATAGCTGTCTATACCTTTTCATTCTTTTATGGATGTGCAAAATGTATACCTGTATGGGTATACTTTATAAAGTTAAATGGTGAGGATAAGTTATCCACTGACCAAACATTTAATTACTATCCTAATATAAATCTTATGAATATATGGGGGCATGGTTTATTCATAAGAAGACCAACAATAAGTTGGATTCCTGCTTCATTAAGGTTCTGGTCTTGGACAAAGGTGTGGTAGCATAGTGGGTCTGCCACTTATCTTGTACATTCAGACTGCTAAATTGGATCGCTGGTATACCTTATGACCCCGTGAACCCTGCCAGGAATGATCCCTGAATGTGATGTGGAAGTAGAAGTGGTGAGCAACACTGGGTATGTGAAAATATAAAGGAAAAACAGAAAAAAACGAAGTTATTATCCTAAGTATAAAACAAACCGAAAAAATGAAAAATATAGCTAATGTTTACTTACATCTTACCATATTGTACTATTAGGAATGTGTTATGTTTTATTTCATTTATTAAAAAAAATAGTGACAGCATTTGTGCATAGTTTTGGTTATTTTGACATGCATAGTAGGCATAATGTCCAAGTCCATGTTACATCTAGATTATTTTACAATTACAATTGCAATTATTACAATTGTATTACGATTATTACAATTACTATCTCTATTACAATCATTACAATCTATTACAATCTATAAGTAGACTTCTAAAACCTGTTGGGATAAGGCATGTTGTGGACCTAGACAAAGGCCCACTCTTCGCACTTCATGGAATATTCTTTATTTCTATTTGTCAAGGAGCACACAGTCTTTTTTTTCTTATTGTTTTTATAAAGAGGGCATTAGAAAGAAAGTCAAAATTTATTTTTTGTGATTTATGACATAAATTTCATACTAGAGTGGTTCTCAGTAATTTAGGAATTTTTGCAGGTCTCAAAAATCTGTTTCTCTATGTCTCACATTGTCATGGAGAAAAATTTAAGTGAATCCATTATGCGTGTAAAATAATGTTTTGTCTTAAAGCTGAAACAATTAAAGTACTCTCCTATACTACTCAATCAATACACAGCTAAAGGAAGCTCAAATCCTTTCCTCTAAGGTTTAAGCTTAAGAAAATTAACATGAGCTTTCTCTAGAGAGCTTGCTTGAATCTTCCTAGGGCAATAATACCTAGATGTCACAGCATATATCTAAAAGCCATTTTCTCTCCACAATTTCAGCTACATAATGTGAGGATTTTTTTTCATCATTTTATTCTAGAGACTAAATGAACAAGTACATGGTATTTATGATAAAACTAATGAGATCTCCTCCTTGTTGGCTGTAGATTATTTTTCTACTCATTTTAGGAGATAATTTAATATCACAATTATGCATCCCCTTTGCCCTCCCAATCTCAGATGTGGAGATTTCCTTCCAAATTCATTTTGAACTGTGATTTAGTAACTTCTGCACAGCTAAAATAAGATGAACTATCTCCTTACTTATTCAGCTGCATGTTCCTAATCCAATGCTCATTTAGAATCATGAATAATAGTTGTGATTCAAACAGAAGTCAATTGGGTCTCTGCCTTTAAAATGCAATTGTATTACTATATTATCTTACTTTGGAACTTCAGCCCACAGTATATTTGTTGGACAGGTTAAGTAAGCTATGCTGTAATCATACTGTGTCACCTTGGCTAATCCATGCTCCCTTTCTTCATCACATGAATGTAGATTAATAGATAACAGGATCAGTGATTCAATGATTTTTGTAAATCTCAGGACAGTCTTCAAAATACGTAGATAACTATAGTAGAATTTAAAAAGTTATCCCATGGGGCATTCTGCATGGGATTCCTTCATACACGCATATCTATACTTTGTTATATATATTTATAGACCTACAAAATGATCAGAGAACCATAATATCTAATTCTCTACTACTCTGAAGACATTTATCTAACGGGTAACAGTATAAATCATGCCTGGTTTATTCAATTAAGCAGAAGCATGACTCACTTTAAGCCATTACTTTCTAGAGTGAATTTTAAATATTTGACACTTGATTACTGTTAGAAAAACACCTCAATGTCTATTATAACTGGAATTTGGTTTATTTCAGGGTCAAACTTGGTACTGTACTCAGGACTTCCTCCTACTTTTGTGCTCAGGGATCATTCCTGGCAGTACTTAGGGGACCATATGGGGAGCCAAGGGTAGAACTCAAGTTAGCCACATGCAAAGCAAGCACCTTACCTATTATACTCTTGCACATCATAACTGAAAATTTAAAAGCTTTAATTTTAATTTAATGAAACGTATATGCCATCAATGCATAACATTAGGAACTCAGGAAAACATAACCAGAAGCCATCCAAACTGTGCCCTAACAGACTTATAGAGCTGATCTCCGTCACAAGCACTGGTTTAGTCATATGTATCTGTGTTAGGTTGAACAAGCAGGAATCCTGTAGTGTATGAAAAATACTACTTTTCTTACTACTGCCCTCTCAGAATATTTCCCAGGGAGGAACTCTAATTCTCAGAAGTCTTAGTACAGTACTTATTCCAATTATCATTAATATTAGGGCCTATAATTAAGTTAAGACTCAAGTTTTAAAAAAAGTCATTTTACAGTAAAATGTTATTAAATTACTGTTACCTCTAAAATAAAATTGTGAGTAACATAGCATTATTCAGTTTTTTTTTTTCACCTATGGAACAGCATGGTTTGCATACGAAGTCCAGAAAGCAGCAGTGATAACCACTGTAGTAAACGACTAGTTTTCAACCTTTCTGCAACTGAATATGCCCATTCATAAACCAGTTGTTCAAGACTACTAGCTTGGATAATTTTCTATATATTTTTTGTATAGTATCACATTAATCATTGCAACGGCTATATTGCTGAGGACTATTATTTTTAGTTTACAGAATAGGTAAGGCACAAAAGAGATAGCTATCTCAAAGAAAAATAGTTACATAAAACTACCAGAAATCATTCCCCACTCTCTTGTCTTCAGTCTTTCATATGTACATACAGGAATACACACACACACACACACACACACTTGTGTGTGTGAATCTGAAGCAGATGAATAAATGAGTTTTCACAAATTCATTTTTCAGTCCCTCTGGATGCCCAGTTGCCAGGGCTTCAATGGAAACATACGAGAGGTATGATGCATGGTTTTATGATATGAGCATTATAGCTTACTGATCTGTCTCATATAAAGGTAAGTGATTGGTCTGCTCAGAATTTAATAATGAGTATAAAAGTATGGTCTTGGGCTATGCTGGGAATGCATGTTCAATGTGGCCTAGACATGGGCACATGGTGTAGAGGGCGTGGGATTCTTTCCTGAACTAGAGTTGTCACTTGTTAATTGTAAGTCAGTGACTCCCACTACCAATTATACGACCTTGATGCAGATCATGGAAGCTTCAATGAGGACTTTGTTCAATTTACAAATGGTAATCAGTAAGATGCAAAGCAGCATAAGTATCTGAGTCCTACAGGGCATTAAAAGCCTTTATGATAGCAGGCACTTTAATGAAAATGCTTTCTGAGCATGCTCTCTTTCTCTCTTTCTCTCTCTCTCTCTCTCTTTCTCCCCCATTCTCTCCCTCTCCCTCTCTCCCACTCTTTCCTCTCCCTTTCTGCCTCTTTCTCTCTCTCCCTCTCTCTTTCTCTCCTTCTCTCCCTCTCCCTCCCTCTCTCCTGTGAGGTGCTCAGGGACTCTGCTCAGCTACCACCGCCTATGTTCTCTCCAGTCATTGGCATCTACTTTCTAAGATTTCTCCACATGAGTAGTAAGAATATCAAGTCTGTTTTTGCGCATGCATGGTCCTTCAACAATAGTGTGTAGCTGGTAGAGAAGTATAAAAATAAGTATCATTTCTACTTTTTCCCAATTAAAACCCTTGAAATTTTAAATTGAGTTAAGTGTTTCATGACATGATCACCAGTGGTTGTCTATTGTGGTGGCTCATTGGCTCATTATGAGATACTTAGATTGAACTGCTTTAATTATGCAAATGCATCTAGTGGGTGAGTGTTCATAAACTTCTATTTAAACAAAATAAATCAAAGTTCTGTTTCTACTTGGTGTACTATATTTTAATTAAATTCCAGAGCACAGTTAGTAACTGTGAAGTTATACAGTTGACAAAATCAATCACTAAAGTGTATAAATCAGTCAGCCACTAGTCTAAAGTAAAGCACATGATAATTATAGAGTTTTAATTAACAGGGTAGGAGTTTGGGATTTTTCATACAAAAAGGTCAGTGTGCGTCCATTTTCACATTTCAAATAGATAAGAGTGTAACAAATATAGCAGTTTTAACACAAGGCCCCACAAGCTCACTAATACCAAGTGTATTTTATCTTAAGTATATCACTTCCCCATTTAAATATTTGAATTTAAAATAGTATTTTTTTTTAGAAAAAGTGTCTTCTGGGATTTTCTCTGTACCATCTTTCCCTAGACACACATACTTATAGAAAGCTTTAACTCCAAAAAAAGAAGAAATAAGTATTTATCTCATCACCCTCCACCCCCACCCCCCGCCCGGAAAAAAGGTCATTGGACTAACCTTATAAATTAGTGGCAACTTTCCTAATTTCATGAGTGCAATCTGATTAGTTGTATTTTTTGTTTTCTGAATTCTTCTTAAATCTTCTGCATTACCATAGTTTACATCAATGACTTCAGCCTAATGGAGGAGAAGGGCAAAGAAAAATAAAACCTTGTAAAATCAAGTATAATGAACAGTCTGTTTAGTTTAACAAAATCATCCATAGTAATTTTAAATGCTTGAAGGATATTTTAAATTTTAAATGCTGTTGTATCTCTCTATCCATTCACATCACAATGACAATTATATATCTATCTGGACACAACAATTCTTCCGGTTACTTGATAAAATCACTGAGTTATACTTTGCTTTGTCTTGTCCCTTCCAGATAAGTTAAAATTTGGTTCATTCCTCTACTGGACTACAAAATTAGATAAGATGACTAGAATTTGAATCATTTCAAATAAGTTCCTGGAATTTTAATCAATGACAATCTATTGCAAGATTAACTTCCATACCATTCAACTGTACTCAAACAACCCAAAGATTATAGACAGTTTATAATCTGTTGTAAGATTATTGCCGTCCAGAGTAAGGAGAAAAGTATTGGGTTTAGAGTGAATTCTCTACTTGTAGCCAGTTCTGGTAAGATTCTTGAAATCAAATAGATCCCCAACATTTCTCAGTGCATCCCTGGGGATCAAAGAATTGTGTGGGTGTTCAGAATATCCCCAGTAACACGAGTCACACTATATTCTTGGCCTTCACACTGGACCTCAGTCCCAATTAGCCAAGCTTGACTAGGAGTAGCTGAGCATGGTTGGAGACCTCCCAGTTTAAAAACCGAAACAGTGACCGTTATCCAAATTGACTACAAACGACATAATGTGTAGTTGTTCAGGTTGAAGAAGTGTTCATTTGTATGTGTGTAATCAGAGCAACCGCATAAGCCAGTCTGATAATTAAGTACTTTACTGTATGGTTCCCAACGACTGTTTAGCTCAAATCTATCACAAATCTGCCATTGTTACCTAATTCTATAGCAATCATTCTCATTTTGGCAGTTCACTTTGTATTAAGATAAAAATATGACTCATCTATTAAAAATTTCATGGGGACCACCTGACTGCGTTTCCTCTTTCTTCTCTCTTAAATATGACTGCACAGTAGGTTCTATCAGGGCATAAACTCAAGAAGCAAATATATCCTTTCAGCCTTACTTTGTGCAATTCTGTTACTGAAACATAATTTTGTTTTCTATGATAAAATTGTATTCTAACAAAAGGCCTACAACTTCAACTATAATATGTATACAGAACCCTGCTGATAACAGGAGCTAACCTTGGGAAGTCATGGAAAAATGGAGATGGAAAATTCAGAGCTGTAACTTCCTACCCTTCTCAATCAGAGTTAATTTATTTCCACCAGTTTCACACAGTTTCCATAGAAGGATAACTTGGAGAAAGAATGCTGCTTTTAGAGGAACATGTCAATCCTAACCAAAAATAATAAGTAAATATTTTAAGCATGTATGGAAATGAAATATTTCCTGTACCATTATAGTAATATAGATTTGCAAAATTAAAATTACTATCACATGAAAGTCCATTTCTTTCCTTTTTTTTTTTTTTTTTTGCTTTTTGGGTCACACCCGGCTATGCACAGGGGTTACTCCTGGCTCATGAACTCAGGAATTACCCCTGGCGGTGCCCAGGGGACCATATGGGATACTGGGAATTGAACCCGGGTCGGCCGCATGCAAGGCAAATGCCCTACCCGCTGTGCTATCACTCCAGCCCCTGAAAGTCCATTTCTAATGTTACCAACTGTATAAAGCTTTCTCCAATCCAATCCCACAGTAGCCTATTTCTACTTATCAAAATTGTCTCTTTTGATCTTTCTTTTAAACTGTGTGCACTTTATGGTGAGTTTCAGATTCCAGTAAAGGGAAAGTGTCATCACAGACCGATTCTCAACCAGTTTTATATTATGTACTGTTGACTTTTTCATCGTAAATATGAATGATTTTAACTTATGTGATATATTTGGAAATGGAGCCTGTACGTTCAAAATGGCTGTGCCAAATAAAGTTAATCATTGAGAATTAATCTGTCAAAATGGGGTTTGATTACAATTTTGTTTCTATGACAAGGTGATGAAATATGCTCATTATTAATACAATTTTAGAATTTTCTGGCACTGTTACATATAAATAACTATTGAACTATGATTTTAACAGTCTGATTAGATAAATGTTCACAATTTTAACACATGAAAAATGAGAATTTGTAATTTTCATTTCAAATCATTAAACTACATATGAATAATTTCTATTCATTGATAGTCTCTTAAAAATTAGGGCTATTAGTCAATCAGTTATACTGACGAATATATTTTTATATATTCAAATTTGGAGTAAAATTTTATTTATTTGACACAATGTAGACCAGACGGTGACTGCAATGTTGGCCAGGGAGTGAATTCATTTTGTTTTACCTGCAAAAAAGATGTGGCAATTAAAAATGTATCAATTCTGTGACAAATGTATACCAATTGTTGGGGAACATCAATATTTTTCAATAATTATAACTTCAATTAAAAAACCCTCAAAATCATCTAAACACACATCAATACAAGATTAAAATATAACATTAAGAGGTTTCTCCTTTTCACAAAAACAGTCCTCAAAGATGGCATCATTTCATCCATTTATTTTGGCTTATTTGTTTTGGCTTCCATATTTTAAAGCTATGCATTGAATTTCAATAATTATAAAAGCTCATATTTCTGATGACTTGACAGTTGAATTAAAATTGTATTTTTTTCCTGTTCAAAGGATGCCTGTGAATTAGGTTTTTTCAGAAATATTTCTTATCTACCTTCAAGCAAACCGAAAATCATAACTGTAAGAAAGAACATTGAATTTTTCTGAGACACAAATCAATATACAATGAAATGATAAAATGTCAAATTTTTTCTCTCTATGCAAGTTTTCCTGTTACATTGAACTTTTCTTTTGCTACACTAATTCTGTCACATAAGAAAACCATCTACTTAACCAATTATATGTGTTATATTTACTCTCTAAATACCAAGGGTTAAGTCTTATTTAACTAATCCCTTAGGAAAATGTCAAATGAGCTTCTAGAAACTTTTAAAATATGCAGACCACGAGTGTACCACACCACACAATTTCCCTATGGTCCACTCTCCTCTCACACACAGAAGAGAGTAACTCAAGGTACCATGCAAAATGGATCTTAGGGCTCTGGTCAAAGTTTCTTCTTATGAGAGATAAATATTAGGAAGGTTACACGTTAGCTTGACAATTTCTATAATTAGCTTTTGAACTATCAAACAAATAACAACAGCAATTGAACAAGAACCTGCATTTTAATTTAGTTTTTTTAATAAAGAAAAAGTACTGAGATGGGAGGAGAAAGTGGAAGTGAATCACAAGCAACTAAAAAGAAGATGGCACCCTTGAAGTAGGCATTGTGTACGAAAATTCAATTAACTTTATCTCCAGATAAAATCTCCAGATCATAATATTAAAAGATGCATTTATTAAATTAATGGCAATATTAGTCATTTCACTATGGTTTTATAAGAGAATACCAAAAGAAATTGAACTCAGGTCGACCATGTTGGCTGCGTGCAAGGCAAACGCCCTACCCCTGTGCTATCACTCCAGCCCGGCAAGCTACCGAGAGTATTCAATATGCCAGACACAGTAACAACAAAGTCTCCAATGGAGACGTTACTGGGCCCGCTCGAGCAAATCGATGATCAACGGGAGGGCCTTTACTTTACTTTTTTACTTACCAAAAGAAATTAATAGAATGATCACTCTCCATAGTCAACTGTAGCACTGTTCTCCCATTGTTCATCAATTTGCTCAAGCGGGCACCAGTAATGTTGCCTTTGTGAGACTTGTTGTCACTGTTTTTGACATATCAGATATGCCACGGAGAGCTTGCAGGCTCTGCCATGCAGGTAGGTGTCCATAGTCAACTAGATAAAATAAAAAGATCACTGGTGAAAAGTAAAAGCTCAAAAGTATCTCTGGAGTCCCCCACCTATAAGATGCAGGCCTCCATACTGACAAATCCAGTGCCATATTTCCCCTCCACCTGAGAATGCAAAAATTATTCATGCTTGTGAAATCATTTATCCTTTGAAATTCTTAAGACTTGACATTTTCAACCCAATCAATCACTTTGAATCCTCCCAGTTCTTCTCTAAGACAGATTCTGAATGTACACAACATTTGAAAAGCTTGCTTTAACTAAAACAGTAATTTTCTGCTCAAAGTCAGATAATGGTAAACCTAAGAGTTCTCATCCTGACAAAATATAGCATTCTCGGCAGTATTATTCATCTAAATACAAGTTTTACTTTAGAAATTTACTACTGCCTCATATAATTTAGCTTTTGAATATCCAAATTAAAGTACTTCTGCTTGTTAAAAGATTTAAAAGAAGAAAATGATCTTCTAGGTTCACCTTTTCCTCTCTAAAAACATTCGCGCCTCTTATTCACAAAGAGTTCAAAAATCAGAGTGCTGGAATTTTTATTAGCATCTCTTTTCAATGCTCATGCAAAGCCTTTCCAACAGAGATCTTATCATAAAACCCAGGAACTATTAATATATGAGGTACACTGCTGCATGGTCACATCCCTGGGGCAAACACACCTGTCATTTATCACCTTTTCAAATGCCCTAAAGTGACAGGAGTTAGTCACGACCAATTAGAGAATTGAATAAGCTGCATGCACCTTCAAATATTCAGGATTTCAATATAAAAAGAACTAATAATTGGCACATTCATATTTTATTATTTAAATATGTTATATAGACAATATAAAAGTTGTTTGGGACAGCACAAGTTAAGTGCAGTACAAGTACTTATTGTCAGAATTTGGCCCCCCAAAATCAGAAAAGATACAAAGTGAAAGAAAGTCATCAAAAACTTCTGAATCACAATTGAATGCAGCTTTAAACATAAAGCCCATAACCCATCTCACTCTTTTCCATTTGCATGATAAGAATAAGCAGTAACTAGTCAACATAATTAATTTTCATTGTAATATATGTAGTTGTTGACAAAATGCTGCAATAGTTGCTAAAAGCAATTTGCTTTGATGAAGACCCCAAATAATACTCAGGAGACCAGGGTCAACCCATGCAGTGTTATATGCTAGATGCCACAGACCTGATGATTTAGTGCTTAACTGGAAGTCTCTAGGGCCAACCCAGTCTGCTAGAGCTGATCTGTGAGGACAGACCCAGAAGAAAGCCCAGAAGAAAGCTGAGTGGGGCTCAAAAACCAATGAATCTATTTAATTAATTAATTAATTCAAACTCAAATAGATGCAGGTAACTCACTGGAGAGTATCAGAAGGAAAAAAGGTAAGATTTAGTAAGAGGTGTCAAGAAAGTCAACTGAAAACGAATGGAAACTAGAGTCAGTAGTGATCATGATGTAGTTAAAACAGACAGTGAAGCATAATGTGGTATGCCTGTAAATTTCAATCTCTTGTAAGAAATAACTTAAAAAATCATGCCAAATAATATGTAAAACAGAATATTAACATATATCAAAAGCAGACATGATATAATAAAGGCGACTTGTTTAAGTAGATCGGGAGTTAAAGGTTGGGCAGTCACGCTATTTCTGTAGGGGAAGAAGTTTGGGCCTCCTGGGACAGTCTCCAACGAAGAATGAAAACTTGTCAAACTGGGGATTTCTCTGTTGCCTTTTATTGTTGTTGTTTGGGGGATATACCCAGCAGTGCTAAGCGCTAAGGATTTACTCCTGACTCTGCACTAGAGGAACATTTCTAATAGGGTTGGGGAACTATAGGGTACCAGGGGTACAAACCAGGTCATCCCTATGCAAGGCAAATGCCTCAACCACAGTACTATCTCTCCTGTCCATTTTATTAATTATACCCAATTGGTTATCATTAGGCATTGAAGGAGTGACAAATTAATTCAAAAGAATTCATCTTGGAGGTCAAGGGGAACAATGGAATACTTTTATTTTTTTAAATTTTTGGGTCATACCCAACAATGCACAGGGGTTACTCCTGGATTTGTACTAAGGAATTAACTCATGAAGGTGCTCAGGGGACCATATGGGATGCTGGGAATCAAACCCGGGTTGGCCGTGTGCAAGGCAAATGCCCTACCTCCTGTGCTATTGCTTTAGCCCCAATGAAATACTTTTAATATCTAAAATCAATTAGTGTACAGAAGTAGTTCATAAACCTAAAAATCAACTTTCCATGGTCTACTCTAGTTCTGCATTGTAGCACTGTAGCACTGTCCTCCTATTGTTCATCAATTTGCTTGCATGGGCACCAGTAATATCTCCATTGTGAGAATTGTTACTGTTTTTGGCATATTGAATATGCCACGGGTTGCTTGCCAGGCTCTGCCCTGTTGGGGGGGGGTACTCTTGGTAGCTTGCCAGGCTCTCCAAAAGGGATGGAGGAATTGAACCCGGGTTGGCTGTGTGCAAGGCAAACACCCTGCCTGCTGTGCTATTGCTCCAGGCCATTTTACTTCTAAGAAAAGTGAATTTTAAAGACCCAAGAATTTGTAGAGCCTATCTATTCTGTAGAATTGAGATAAACCTTATCTTTAATCTAAATATTGAAATGATAAGTTTATGGAAATTAAATATGATTTGGTAAAGGTAAAGGTAAAGGCCCTCCCGTTGATCGTCGATTTGCTCGAGCGGGCCCAGTAACATCTCCACTGGAGACTTTGTAGTTACCGTGTCTGGCATATCGAATACTCTCGGTAACTTGCCGGGCTCTCCGAGAGGGGCGGAGGAATCGAACTCGGGTCAGCCATGTTGGCTGCGTGCAAGGCAGACGCCCTACCCGCTGTGCTATCGCTCCAGCGATCATATTCAAATATGATTTGAATCTACTAAAAATGTTGTTATCCCTCAAATTTAAAAGTGGTACATTTTAAATCATATAAAAATAAAATGCTGACTAGAAATTTTTAAATGACACTTCATTATGTTGACACAGATTCTTTATAAAAATATCCTGAGTTAAAATTATCCTGAGTTAAAAATATCCTGAGTTAAAATTAGAAGTCTGTAGTCAAAAAGTTTCTCACTAAAAATGTCATATTTGTCCACTGCACTCTAACCATTTATTTGAATTCTGCTATCTCTATTTTAAATATTTTGATTTAGAGAATACCCAGAGATGCATTGTTTCTTTGTTTATAAATGCTTCTGTGTAAATTTTAAATATTAAAAAAATGAACTTAAAATGAGAACAGTAATTCCATGACTATTATGCTCATATAAAAATTGCTTTTATTTTTTTTTATTGAACCAGTTGGTTAGTAAGACACTTCATGAAACTAAAAACAGAAAATAATGCCTAATACTCATGCTATGTTCATTAAAAACATTCATGACTAAATGTAAAGACTTTATACAAAATAATGTTAACAGCTGATTTCTATGCCATTCTTTCAAAGTGGTACATATTTTGTGTGACTCATATCATTTCTCCCTCAAAGCAAAAATTCCTGATACTGTTAAATTTATGCATACAGATTAAGACACTGAATACTTGAGAAATGAAGTCAACAAACAACATAACAGTTGTATAGATTTAAGAAAAATAATAATCTAGGCAACTGAACTCTCCCTCTGAAGGTTGAGGTAGCGTTACATGTGCTGATAACAATATAATCCGTGCATAGCAATGAGTTGTTTAACACATATGTGCTCATAATATTTAATGATTTTCATTTTCATCCACAAAATGACATTTACCAGAAGGAAAACTGCAAAATCCATAAAACATATCAGAATAAAAGCAAGTCTTAAAAACAAAAACATGTGACTGACCCGGGTTTGAACCCCCACTTAACATGTGATCTCTTGAGTTTCTCAAAGAGTGATCCCTAAGCACATAGCCTGGAGGAATAACTGGACAACACTGAGTGTGGTGCAAAGACTATGTAAAAAAATTTTTAAAAAAATCACTGTCACTGTCCTCACATTGTTCATCATTTGCTTGAGCAGGCCCAGTAATGTCTCCATTGTGAAACTTCTTACTGTGTTTGGCATATCGAATATGTCATGGGTAGCTTGTCAGGCTTTGCTGTCTGGGTGAGATACTCTCGGTAGCTTGCCGGGCTCTCCGAGAGGGGTAGAGGAATTGAACCCGGGTTGGCCTGGTCAGCTGCATGTAAGGCAAACACCCTATCTGCTGTGCTATCATTACAGCCCTTAAAAACTAATAAATATTTTAAAAAGGAGGATCAAAACTAGCTAGAATAATGTGCAGGGGAAACCATGATTAATACTACTGAAAATCACAGAACTTAAAATTTAAAATTTAGAATTGAAAAATTAAATTTAAAAAATCAAAAACCAAATGAAATATTGCAAAAATTATAAAACTGCAGACACAAGAGACCAATCTACCTTAATAATGAAGTGTTTCCTCTCCTTTACTGTAACACAAGAGTTTCAAAAAATAGGACCAAAAGAAATGACTGCACAAGAATTGCATCAAATGATATTTCCTTTCTGTAAACCTGACTAGGTATCGCTAGTACTCACTACCAGTCTCTTTAACATTGTGATACTAGAGTTGTTATTTACCTTTTCATAAGAGTATAAATCACACTTACACTCACCACTCACGCTAAATTATTTATGTTTTCATTTCAATATGTATTTTGCATGTGACAGGACAACTCTCCTTAGGAGCCTTGAGCTGACCCACCTGTCATGATGATGAGGTAAACAATGTCACCTTTCCAGTACACAATGAATTACAAAGAAGTCGCAAAGTACACCATCCATCATGCTGGCACTAAGTAGGTTTTCGAAGTAGATCTCAGATATCACAAATGCTGTTTAGACTGTTACCAGAGTGCAAAAATTGGAAGCTTATACAAAATGGTCATATGATGAATGGACATGACAGCTCTTCAATGAAAAGAGGCACTCCTCTTCTACAAATAACCTTGTCAAAAGCAAAAGTAGTAGGAAGCTTTTCTGGCAGTCAGACTAGAATAACTTAAGAACTTGTTAATGGTTCTGACTGATAGAAATGTATGCAAACACAATGCACTCAAAAAAGTTATGCCTGAATCATCATCAGCAACCTCTCAAATTTGATTCGCTTTACAGAATAGTCTGAAGAGACACAGAAAAGTCACTAGTGTCCTACTAAATAGAATGTTTGAGTTTCAATAATATGTTTCAATAATATATACAGGAAATATATGCAAGTATTCCATATGCATATGTATTACTGACTTAGAACTTGCTCTGGTTTTGAAAACCATAATAATTGTAGCACAGTTTGAATTTTAAAAATCAATTTTCTGCAACTTTTTATTCTTTATTGATAGATATGCCTATGTTCCTATTTACTATAATAGGTTTCAATAATTAGCATAATTCTAAAAAAAGTGCCTTCCTCTAATTTGCATGATTTTATTTCTTAAAATCATGTTTTTCAAATATACAAAACTTGTTTTTTTGCATACTGCCATTTAATTGCTTTCACACCATTTTCTTTCAGTACCAGAGAGATATTTCAATTATAGCAGACAAGCCACTTGTCTCTCCCACAGCTGTGCTGGTTCCATAGACCCCTTGGAGAGACCCCTGAGCACTACTAGGAATGATCCTTGAGCACAGAACTAGGTGTACTCCCTGCGCACCTTCTGATATGTCTCAAAATAATAAAAACACAACAACAAAAAATAACCAAAAAGCGAGCTCTAAAAACTCAGTATATACCACAGATAACTTTACTTTCTCCTTCTAAGAGTGACTCTGTTTTGTCCTTTTCAACTCTTATTGATCAATGGGTAGTGACCTAGCATTTACAAGTTACAACATCTTGGTTAGTTCATTCCATGTTTGGAAATTAGACCGGTTGTCTTTTATAGGAAGCAACAAGAAAATGGAAGTATTCATAACTGTTAGACATGCAGAAACTCTAGAAAGTACAGCTACATGAAAACATCATTAACAAAACAAGATGGAACAGAAACAAAGTGCAAGCGCCCCATGCATTATTCTAAAAGTCCTCATTGAGAAAATGAGGGTAGAAGTTGTAGGTGCATGACTTTTCCTTGGTACTCAAATCAAACAATAATAAAAAGTGTTCACCAAAAGAAGTCCAAAAGTAAATAAAAATAATTCCAAAGAACTGTTTAAACATCTGATATTTCTAATATTCTGTGTTTCAGATGTATATTGGCTTAGAGAAGGTTTTTCCTGGGTTGGGCTTGAATCAAGTGGGATAAAGAAGAGTTTGGAACTGTGTGCAGTTTATATAAATTTGAGAGCCTGAGGGCTGTAGTGCACTAGGCTGATCGGGTGTCTGTATTAAGTTAGGCATCAATATGGTGACCCTCCAGGAGCAGAGGACCACCAGATGGCCTAAGAAGGGTTGAACCTGCCCAGGTTGGACAGTCTGAGAGACACCATGTGGGAAATGTGAAAACATTTTTTTGACCAAAGTTTCTTAATCAAAGTAATAGTGTTAGCTGATTTCTTCTATCTTTTGAGTGAATATGTAGGTGTTTATATTTTTCCTAACAAATAAGTAGATATTTAAAAATAAGATGAGTAATGTAGATAAATATACAACATTTAATATCACATTGACTTTTCATTAATAATAAGGTCTCAAAGGTCCTACTTGTTCTACACAATACTCCTGCTAAAAAATAGAGAAGAATACAATGCTGAAAATAAATAGTTCTGCACAACTGACAAAAATTTTTCTCCACACTTCACACTCCCAATGCAAGTAGCACTGCACTGCTGCACTGTCCTCCCATTATTCATTGATTTGCTCAAGCGGGCCCAGTAACATCTCCATTGTGAGACTACTGTTACTGTGTTTGGCATATCGAATACATCACGGGTAGCTTGCCGGGCCCTCCCCAAAGCAAGTACACAGTTTAATTATTTTGACTATTTTTTAAAATTCAATTGAATTTAAATAATTAAAATTATTCCACACTACAGCACCTGTCTTATGTGTTTGCTGGTAAATTCTATGTGAGGCTAGCCTCCACTGGTATCACTGGGCCTATTCCAGCATGGGTGACAGAGCCCTCCCTATCACATGGGTTCAAACAGTCTTCATACCAACTTGCACCATACTAAGGACCCACACCACAATCCTGCCTGAGCGTCTACTTGCTGTTCCACCATCCCAGAATGGGTAGAGAAGAGAGAGAGAGAACAATCTGCAATTTAATCCTTCAGTATTTTTGAGGAGAGATTACTACAAGCATATACCCAAGCCTAGCAAGAACACTAAAAAACAAATAGAGAAAACACTTAGAAGCTCACAGTTAAATGAGTGAAAACATTAACACTGAAGACATCAACAACACCAGCAAATCCTCAGACAGTGGTGTCTTTAGAGACACTATGATGTCATTGCTCAAAGTCAAAGGTAGTTGGCTAATCTGAAGAAAATCTCAGCATCTGCATGAAAATACTACTACAATCAGAAATTTCATAAATAAAGAAAATGATAGGTGATGTAAAAAAAATCAATAGAACCTTTGAATAGCATAATAACAGAAACTGAGCAAAAGTTTCAGGAGCTTCAAGACAAGCAGGAGAAAATTGCTTTGAAAGAAAGAGAAGGTAGAAAATATTTTGGAAGTAAATGTGTAGCCTACCAGAAAAATGAGAGAAGCTCAAAATGAAAAATAGAAGAATCATCCGAGGGAGCTAGAGCAATAGCACAGTGGGTAGGGTGTTCGCCATGTACACAGCTGACCTGGGTTTGATTCCTGCATCCCATATGGTCCCCCGAACCCCCGCAAGCTGTAATTCCTGAGTGCATGAACTAGGAGTAACCCCTGAGAATTGCTGGGTGTGATCCAAAAAGAAAAAAAAAGAATCATCTGAGTCCTTGAGTAACAGAAAGGTCAATGTAATGAAGAAACAATGTTAAATAAGCCATTAACAAGAAATTTGCAGAGTTGAGGATTACAGACACTGAAATCCAAGAGGCGTGAAGAATCCCAGTGAAATGAGAGCAAACTGAGGAAAGGAGAAGACACATTACACTCAAAATACCAATATTCAACTATAGATACTATTGAAAACACCGATATCAAAAAAGGAACAAAGGAAAAAAGAATAAGGTATATAGCAGCTCTATCAAACAAGACTCTACATGCCAGGAAAATATGGAAGTACAAAAATATCAATAAAAAGAGCCTTATAAAAATACTTTATCCACTAGATTATTACTAATATTTGGAGGAATAATACAATGCTTCATGAAGGCAGGCAACTGGGTGGATGGGGCACTGGTTAGAGGGAAGTGAACATTAATGAAGACTGTGTTGTAAGATGTATTCCTGAAACTCACTTATCAATAAATTTGTATTTCAGGGTGAATTACATCTTTTTTAAAGACTTATCTAGAGGCTGGAGAGAGAGCACAGCGGGTAGGGAGTTTGCCTTGCACGCAGCCGACCCGGGTTCAATTCCCAGCATCCCATATGGTCCCCTGAGCATCGCCAGGAGTAATTCCTGAGTCTATGAGCCAGGAGTAACCCCTGTGCATCGCTGAGTGTGACGCCCCAAAAATAAATAAATAAATAAAAATAAAAATAAAGACTTCTCTAAAGGATGGGACAAACATCACAACGTGTGCCATTCAGTATCACACTCATGAGCAGTGCATATGATTGCCCTCTCCTAGATTAAGAAAGTTATCTAGGCTAAGGTGTTTTCAATAATGAGTGAATTTCTCATTTATATTGGTTAAAATCAATTAGTATATGATCACCACAAGTTGGCTTTTGTTGATTGATTTCCTGATAATTGCATTTGTCACTCCTTTAACTTTTGTTGAAGCAACTTTCAAGAAAAAAATGATTCAAATATGTCAGATATGAATCAGGATTAAGTATACTAGCTGTTGAAAAATCTGAGCAATAATAATTTAAGGAAAAGGAAATCTATAGTTTTATTAAAGATAAAATATTTACTATATGATTTTTTTTATTTTGAGCCAGTTCACTTGCTTATATAAAAATGATTAGTGATCAATTATTTAAATTATGTAACAGATATATTTTTCATAGTCTAGAATAGGCTCTATGCACAAAGTTACACCCATATTAATTAATGTAATTTTCACAATAAACCTATGAAAATGCAACAATTATGTAATGGGCCCCCACTGAATGATGAAGAAATTCAATCTAAGATGATTTTTTTTAAAGAAGCAGACAATTGGCAAACCAAAGTGTGAAGCTATCCCACATGGCTCTAGAAATTTCACATTTATTCATTATGCCCCATTCACTCAAAAAATAATGATCACTGCATCAGAAAATTTCCTAACCCAGAAAAAGCAGGTAAACAATGCACACCTCGCTCCCTAGCGCATGTGTTTTCCTTCTTGAATGCAGAACGCTGTATTTCATATCTTTAATGTGTGAATAATCACATCATTTTCCACTTCATGTTTTGAGTGCACACACAGTCTGAAAACATAACAGCCTCCACTTCCATTCTCTCTGTCCACATCAATCTATTAAAATATGCCTCTTGAAAACCAAAGAGTGAAATAAACTTGCACTCCATAGGCGAAGCAAAATGGAAAATGACTCAGTCACACATTCAACACTTTTGAATTCGATTCTTCCAACATGTTTTCATTTTCAAAAATAGGACATGAGAAAGGTCAGGCAATCCCAAGCTCCTTTCCCCTCTTCTGACACTCCCACACTGAGAACATTTAGTGGTTGCTTTGTATGTTGCATCTTGCCAGTTAGTTCAATTTAGATGAAAGCTGTTGTTTTCTAATTCCATTTCACTGCAAATGACAGAGACAAATGGTCATATTACCTCGAGAGTTCCTTTGGCAGAATAGGCTGCATACGAGTAGAGCAGTTCTTGGCCGCCGGGCTTTCTGGCTTCTTCGTTGCAGGGCTGGCCATTAGGATGAAAGCACTGGCCGCCGCTGCTCAGAGTCACAGAGCTGGGCGCCAGGCCTGGCAGATTAAGCAGCACGGAGTAATTTGCAAACTGTACATCTTCGAGGCCCAAGGAAGTCCACTGGCTCTTGATCTTCTTTGAGATTTCCGTGTCATCATCGCTTTCATGCAGTTGTATCAGATTTCTGAAAGGAATTCAAAAACCACACTCAAAAAAGGAAAAATGAACTTTTACTTTAAGATAGGATTTCAATACAAGAATCAAGATAATGAATGTGAGACACTGCAAGATTAGACCGGATGTTAGCAAACACTTTGCTAGGGGTAATGGGCTTGCACAAAAATTATACGACAGAAAAGCAGAGTGCATTAGAATCTTAAATTAAGAACTAATAAAGCAATGTAGTTCAGCAGAATACATAGTGATTAATGCCGTGTATTTCTTTCATTAGTTCTGGTTCTCTGGGAACATTAGTAAAATTCAGAAACTCAATAAGAAAACTGGAGACCATGCTGGTTGAGATAGTTTTACAGTGTAGTTATTATGCCTCCATATAAAACCATGTGATTAATTTATAGCTATTGCTGCATCCTATTTAAGATGATAAATATAAAACTTTTCAGATATGTTATTTGTGAAAGTTATGATGTTATAAACAAAATAATGTGCAACAAAATCAGTGTATCTTGGTGGGATCAAATGTTCAAATCAATATAAAGTTATAGGTTCTTCTGTTAACTATATGTTTAATCTGGCACCTGTCCCAAAATCCACAGTGACATGATCTCTTTCGTATATCACATCTTATAAGCTAGGTAATTTGTAAAAAATGTATCAAAGCTGTAATAGAAGAAGATGTGAAAACTTAATAACATAACACAGATAACATATTATTGTTTGGACTGGAGAAATGGAATGTCTTTTAAAGACAAAACTGTTTCTTTTAAAATAAATTTTGCTACACAAATTGATATATATTTATATCATTTAAATTTTCCATACATTTATCCATCACATTATTTTTTATCCCTTATGCCTTATTTTACAGGAAATTATTCAAGCATTATATAGTAAAGCACCTTTGGGGAAAAATACAATATACACAGAGTAGAAGAAAACTGAAAGAAACATGTAAGATTGTAAGAGAACATTATTTGACATAAAAACTAGACCTATCAGCATAAGTTAAAAGTTTATGTGAGTGTAACCACCAAAGATGACAGTCCCTGCCCCTAACTGTACCAAGACCAGATCAGTCACACCAAAGCCCAAGTGTTCATTCCAGTGTGGACTGGGGCTCATGGGCAGTATTTGACAAGCTTAGCTCGGTGCCAACATGTGTCAGACCTGGAAGCCTTGGAGTGAGTTCATCCCAGTCCCAGGTTCAGACCTACAAGTGAAACCAGGGACAGCCCAGGGCAGCAGGTGCTCCAAGGGATCCGTTTGAGACATATCATCTAGTTAGAAAGGTCTTGAAATTGAATTAGCCAGATACTCAAGGAACACCAAGAACAATGGAAAGAAAATGAAGGAATTCAGCCATGTCAACAGAGAGCAACAGAAGTACAGGGAGGTCCCCAAATATATCAGATCTTTCTATTCTGCCCAAAGGCATAAAACGATTCCACTGATGCTTAATAATCTGAAAATGAATCTAGCAGAGAATCAATAAACTTGAAGAGAACCTGATGTGAACATCTAAAGAAATAAAGGGGCTAGAGAATAAAGCAGCAAGTCTCTACAGCAGACTAGATGAAATGGAAAATAGAATCATGGACCTTGACGATCTGGTGAATAACTTCAGCAATTAAAAAAGGCCATTGAAAAGGTAGTAAGTTGTGGAGAGAAAAAATCAGTAGGTAAGACACTTCACTTGCATGTGATTTCATTGGCTGTGACCCAGGTTCAAATCCTAGGTACCACAGAATCCACTGAGAGCCACCAGGGTTCACTTCTGAGCACAGAGCCAGTAATGATCCCTAAACAATACTGGATATAGCCCAACTTCCATTCAATAAAAGTGAATAGAATGAGGAGAAATGAAGAGAATATGACTTATCATTGGCAATCGGAGGACCACCTCAGAATGTTAGGGATACCAAGAGGGGAAGAAGAGTTATGGGGGAAGAACAAGTATTAATTTTGCTACCACAACCCAAAGAGGGGCATGATCCCAGAGGTTCTGAGAACACCAATCAAAAACCCCAAACAGGACAAAACAAAGAAACAATATGATCAAAATGTCAAGAACCAACCAAAAATAGAGACAGATTTACTGAAGTAGCGAGAGGAAAGCAAAACTTCATGTGCAAGAAAAAAAAATAGCCAGAATATTCATAGCTGACTTCTTCAGGGAAATTTTAGAAGTATAGATAGAGGACAATGGTACATATAAAAAACTTAATGGAAAGAACCTCTCAGAACTTTCTAATCTAAAATGTTATAATTTAGGGTTGAATGAGAGACTAAACATATCTCAGACAAGTAGATGATGAGGACATTTGAACTATCTAAACAAGCACAATTAGGGATATTAGAGGTTATTAAAAAAAAAACACTATATGGTTAAACGAATCAGGATCAAGGATCCAGTATCCTGCTGCTTATATCAATCACACTTGGATTCTCGCAATAAACTCAGGTTCAGAGTGAAAGGGAAAGAAACAATTGAACAGATTTATGACAGACTAAAAAAAAGTAGCAACAGTCATACTTGCAACAGACCAATAAACATTCCACTAAGGACCATAATGAGATACTGATGAATACTTATTCAGAGATGAATGCATCAAGATGACTTTACACACACACACACACACACACACACACACACACACACACACATATGCACTGAATGAATAACAGCAAAGTTCAAAGAACAAATGTGTAGTGTTAAATAATAATAGAATCCAAGAGGAGATCAAGATATAAACATATTTGAAACAAATGAGAATGAAAATAAAACAACCGCAATCCATTGGGCACAACAAAAGTAGTATTAAGTAGAATACTACTTAATACTACTGGAGCGATAGCACAGCGGGTAGGGCGTTTGCCTTGCACGCAGCCAACATTAAGTAGAAAGTTTGGAGAAATATTGGCTTATATCAGGAAAGAATAAGAAGATCAAATCTGTTATCTAATCGCAGAGCTTGATAAACTAGAAAAAGGCAAACAATGAATCTCAAAGGAAGGAAGAAGAAAATAATGAAAATCAAAGCAGAAATCAATGTACAGAAAAAATATCAGTTAATATCAGAATAAATAATGATCATTTAGCTATCTTCATGAAAAAACGAAGAGTAAAACATGCAAAATCTAGCCAGAGATGAAATGTAGAACCATAGCAGACATCTCAGAGATACAAAATAAAAATTGTGTTAGTATATAAAAGATTATGCCCTTTAGCTAGTAACAAAAAAAATAAATAATTCAAACAAATGAACCTCCCAAGATTGAATCAGGAAAAAGCAGAAAATTTGAATGTGTCAATAATAAATTGAAAGATTAAATTATCATCAATTTATAGGAAACTGTATTCATTTAATTGACCAAATGTAGATTAATAGTATATTGT
The DNA here is from genome assembly GCF_029834395.1 of Sorex fumeus. NCBI lineage: Eukaryota > Metazoa > Chordata > Mammalia > Eulipotyphla > Soricidae > Sorex > Sorex fumeus. The sequence goes on along the minus strand of NW_026606067.1, from coordinate 39,911,607 downwards.
TTAGTTTCTAACTAAAAATAAACAAACTAATTGATTATGGGAAGAGAATTTCTATGCAGAACACATGGGTACTGTAAATCAGGTATTCCTAACAACATTTAGCCAGCAGACAAGACACTTAAATGCTTATTGTAAAATGATTTTTCTTGCACCCAGAGTGCTTTGGTCCACTGGAATCAACTCAGTAGGGCTTGTGGGGCCAAGAAATGCCTAAGGTCAAACTAAGAGCACTGAGCTCACAGGAAAATAAATGCTTAAGATCTTTGAAGTGTTTTCTCTATTTTTTTTTATTTAATAATTTTTTTATTAGTGAAACACCATGAGGTACATTTATAGACTTATAAATTTTTGTGCTTGGGTTTCAGTTATACAATGATCAAGTACCCATCCCTCCACCAGTGCCCATCCTCCCCCACCACGGGCCCTAGCATCCCTCCCACCCCCCATCCCCCCCTCCCGTCCCACCCTGCCGCTGTGGCAGGGCATTCCCCCTTGTTCTCTCTCTCTTCTTTTGGGTACTGTGTTTTGCCAGAGAGGCATTGAGTGGCAATCATGTTTGGTCTATAGACTACTTTTAGCATGTCTCTCCCACCCTGGGAGGGTCTTCACAACACCCTTTATTTGGTGCTCTCTTCTCTATCTGAGCTTCCTTTTCACCTAGCACATGTGGCTGGCCTTCAAGTTATGGAGCAAAATTCCTGGTACTAATCTGAGCCATTCCTGGGTGTTAGTCTCCCGTTTTGTTGCTTTATGTTCCCCAGATGAATGCAATCTTTCTGTGTCTATCCCGCTCTTTCTGATTCATTTCGCTTAACATGATACTTTCCATGTAGTACCACTTGTATGTAAATTTCATAACTTCATCTTAGCGATAGCACAGAGGGTAGGGCGTTCGCCTTGCACGCGGCCAACATGGCCGACCCGAGTTCGATTCCTCCGCCCCTCTCGGAGAGCCCGGCAAGCTACCGAGAGTATTTGATATGCCAGACACAGTAACAACAAAGTCTCCAATGGAGACGTTACTGGGCCCGCTCGAGCAAATCGACGATCAACGGGAGGGCCTTTACCTTACCTTTACCTTACCATCTTTTCTAACAGCTACATAGTACTCCATTGTGTATATGTACCAAAGTTTCTTTAACCAGTCATCTGTTCTCGGGCACTCAGGTTTTTTCAAGATTCTGGCTATTGTAAAGAGTGCTGCAATGAACAAACAATTGCAGATGTCACTTCGACTATACTTTTTTGCCTCTCTGGGATATATTCCCAGGAGTGCTATAGCTGGGTCAAATGGGATGGTTAATGTCTACCTCTTTTAATGCTATTAAAATACAGTGTTTGATACAATTTCTATTTTCATGATTTTATGGATACTTGTTTTCTAGCTTTAATCTCTTCTAGAGAATGTTCTACATTACCCGAAATATGTTTTCATAGCTATTTGGCGGCAGAGAGCACTTTTTTTGTGTGTTTGTTTTTGTTTTTGGGTCACACCCAGCGATGCTCAGGGGTTACTCCTGGCTCATGCACTCAGGAATTACTCCTTGCAGGGCTCAGGGGACCATATGGGATGCTGGGAATCGAACCCCGGTGGGCCGCATGCAAGGCAAACACCTTGCCCACTGTGCTATTGCTCCAGCCCCTTTTCCCTTTGATTCTTTTTTTTTGGACAGCAGAGAGCTCTTTCTTATATATTAACCCCCACTCTCTAATTTTTTTTAATTTTAACTCAATTGTTTCCTTCTTTCCTTTCCATCAGATTAATTGAAATCTTTAATGATGAGAAGGGGATGTTAAAGACTCCTACTACTATTTTATTGCTATCACAATCCTTTCTGTACCAGTTATAATGGCTCTATACATTTTTTTCATATGCCAAATCCAATTTAATTCTCAATTCCCTCAGAACAGATTAACAAACCATGTATTCTCTACTCTAGGATTCACTCACATTTCTTGTTTGTTTGTTTGTTTGTTTGTTTTAATTTTTTTTATTTATTGGATCACCATGAGAACAGTCACAAAGCCTTTCAGTTCAAATCTTGGTCGGTCATCAATGATCAAACACCCGTCCTTTCACCAGTGCACATTTTCTACCACCAAGAACACCAGTATACACCCCCACCCCCTGCCTGTGAGGCAGATTTTCACTTTACTCTCTCTCTCTCTCTCTCTCTCTCTCTCTCTTGATCACATTCAATATTACGACAAAAGGCCCAACATTGTTATTTGGAATTTTTCCCAACATTCAGACCTGCCACAAAGACATGATTAGATAATTTGTTTTCTATTGCTGATTATGAAGAGCATATGATGTCGTGTCGCCACAATAGCGGCCATGCGAATTTGGATTTCTGATATTTTAGTAATAAATCTAGAGGGATTACTGACAAGAAGTTCCTGGGTTCCGAGATTGGTATGTGTGCCTCTGGGATCATGATCGATCAGAAGCTGGAGGAGGCATTTGAGGGTGGCAACCAGGAGCATTGTCATGGCGGGGAGCAGGGTCAATTCCACCCCCCATTCCACGAGGCCCCTTGTGCCTCATCAATGCAGTCCCATACCTGGCTGTTCATTTAGGCTCTAAAAGATGCAGACCACCATGCTTCTGCCGAAAGCGGGGCAGGCGAAGCTCTGTACATTTTGATCCTGTTCATTTAGTGCACATATGTAACTATTAGTATTTTGATATAGTGATTCTTTAATAATTATATAAATATATATAATAGTCATCTTTTCTTACTGCTTTTATTTTGAAGTCTTTTTTTTCTGATATGAGTATAGACATCTCTGAGTTCTTTATGCCATCATATGTACACTTATTTTTGAAGCTATTACTATGGAACTATATTTATCATGAAAGTACAAATGTATATTTTATAAGATGAAAAAAGTTTACTTTGTTTTTGATACATCATCCACTCTATGTCATTTGGTTCATTATTCCAGACCTTTACCATTTAGTCAAGTATAGTTATGTTGAAATAATTCATTCACTATTATTTTCTCTATTGATTCTATTCGTGAAATAGAAATTTGAAATGAAATTTGCCTGTACGTCTTTGACCTTTTATATTTTCTCTGCTTCACTTTGATATCTGTTTGTTATATAATGATCAGTTTCCATTTAAATCTTTGAGATGGCTAAGTATGGAAGTATTATATAGTACTTCATCATTACACTGGAATCTACAGAAAAAATAGAATAAGTATAGAATCCTGCATAAGATCCACTGAAATAATGTCACTGCAGAATCAAGTTATTTTCTCAAGGAGAATCATTCTACCTCGAAGCAAGATCAATGTCCTGTATTAATAAATAATAAGACTACCAGAGGAATAATAGTACAAGGGAATGCATATCCGTGGACTGGAAAACTTCTACAATGCAAATCCTTGGCTTTGGAAAAGGTAGGGCTTGAGAAAAGCCCAAAACTACCACTCTCACCTTAAATTCTACTCTGATAAAACCTGATCTAGAGTTCCAGAGAGATAATACAGTGGGCAAGGCAATTGCCTTGCATTCAGCTGACCCTAGTTTGATCCCAGGCACCACACTGATCCCAGAACACAGAGACAGGAGTCAGCTCTGAACATCTCAGAGTGTGCCCCGAAATAAACAAACAAACAACAACAGCAACAACAACAACAAAACCTCATCAGGAGGTAAGAACAATACCAGGAAAGATTCAGGGGTCTGGCTTTACAGCATTTCAGGCCTATTCAGGGGCTTGAACTCGCAGCAGTTGTGGCCTTTAGCAAACTTGAACAAAGAATCCCATCTCTTATTCTTCTTCATCTTAGAATAAGAAACAACATGAGGGAAAATTCTGCCATTCTGTGCTAAAGATGGAGCTACATGGGGCTGATGACATATGTTTACCCCAGGCTAAATAGAACCAGTTCGTCCCAATACATATTTGATTGATAGCAGGTGGCATGAATGAAAAGAGACAGAAAGTGCTTCCTAGAGTCGAAGACAAATCACTCAAAGTCTTCCCACTGCCTTCTGTGTCAACGCTCAGTACATTTCTGAGCATTTGAACATTCAGGTTGTAGCCTAGGCCTGGTGAAATTGGATGCCACACAGACTGATAAATACCACGCTATTGGTTCATAGGATGCTTGCCAGGTTTCTAAATGCTGGCAATAAACTCGTTGTCAGTGTCTGGAAAATGTGAACACCGTGGGATTTGTGTGAATCTGTTTGGTGCTGTAATTGCTTTTGGACACTTGTGATTAGAAGACTCATTTTCTTCCCAGAGTCACCAAAGTCAACTCAGGCACCAAAGTACAAATGCTGGGATTCATTTGTCTGCCAGTTCTTGGGGGTTAGAATTGTTGCGGTAAGCTTTGTTTCACAAATTCCTAGCAGTGGTCCAGAATAACAGAAAGTCAGAGCCTCAGGCTTTTACTGAATTAGCAAGTATGGATCATAGTTGGTTGACCAGGCATGGGCAAATTCAGACCTTTTTCAGGAGCCCTCACATAAAACCAGACACAATGGAGAAAAAGAAGAATTTACCTGCACCATAGAAAAGACAAAAGCAAGAGTTATTTTAAAGAATCCCAGTAAGGATGTTTCATGAATTAAGAAAATCAACAGAACTCCTCAATAAAAGAGAACATACGTGAGGAGAGTATGTATTCATGTCAATAAGAAACCCCTGGGAACTGGAGCAATAGCACAGTGGGTAGGGCATTTTCCTTGCACGCAACCAACCTAGGTTCGATTCCCAGCATCCCTATGGTTCCCCGATCACTGCCAGGAGTAATTTCTGAGAGCATGAACCAGGAGTAACTCCTGTGCATTGCCAGGTGTGACCCAAAAAGCAAAAAGCAAAAAAAAAAAAAAGAAACCCCTGATCTAAAAAACAGAGTGAAATGGTGAGGTGGAGGAGTGGTATGAGAGGGAATCTGGGAATATTGGTGGAAGAAAGTTGACACGTCAGTGGGACGGGTGCTGTCATATCTTATGTGTGAAACTCAATTATGAATAACTTTGTAACTTTGTTCATGGTGCTTTCAAAAAGAATAAATAAAATAAAACATAATAGATGGCCTCAGTAGTTGAATGACAAAAGTTGAAGAACAAACTATAATAATGGGACTACACTCAAGATGTGGAAGATTAAGCCACCAAAAAGAACAGAAGATAAAAATAAATTCTCTCTTTTCTAACAGTTGTATAGTACTCCATTGTGTAGATGTACCAAAGTTTCTGTAACCAGTCAACTGTTCTCGGGCACTCAGGTTTTTTCCAGATTCTGGCTATTGTAAAGAGTGCTGCGATGAACAAACAAGTGCAGACGTCACTTCGACTATACTTTTTTGCCTCTCTGGGATATATTCCCAGGAGTGGTATTGCTGGGTCAAATAGGAGCTCAATTTCTAATTTTTTGAGAATTATCCATACTGTTTTAGGCAGCTCAGATAGAGAAGGGAGCACCAAATAAAGGGTGTTGGAAGGATCACCCAGGATGGAAGATGCATGCTGAAAGTAGACTAGAGACCGAACATAATTGTCACTCAATTCCTCGTTTGCAAAGCACAGCACCCAAAAGGAGAGAGAGAACAAAAGGGAATGCCCTGTCACAGAGGAAGTGTGGGATTGGGAGGATGGGGGTGAGAGAGATACTGTGATTAGTGGTGGTGGAGAATGGGCACTGGTGGAGGGATGGGTACTCGATCATTGTATAACTAAAACCCAAGCACAAACCTTTGTAAGACTACAGCTGTACCTCATGGAGTTTCACTAATAAAAATTAAAGATAAATAAATAAATTTTGTTAGATATGAATAAAAAGAGATTTAAGGCATATATCAAGCATTGACATTATAGGGATTCTTAAAGATGAGGAAATAGAAGGAGGGTAAGGATTATTAGTTGAAGTAAATTTATTCAAAAGTTTTCCAATTAAAGGAAAAGTGCACCTTGAGTCTTGAAAAAACGAGTTCTAAAGAAATTTTACATGGATAAATACCACTAACAAGAACTTTAAAATAGTCAAACATTGAATCTTAAGTGCAGCAAGAGCAAAGCATAAATGTGTATATCATTTATATATCAAATGTGTATATCAGGAACCTTAATAATATTCATAACTTTTATGAACTGAAACCCTATAGAATTTAAGACCAACATGCTTCATATGGAATAGCCAGCATGTTTCATAAAATGAAGATTTCCAAATAAGAATACTCTGGACAACTAAATTATCACACAAATTATTATTTTTTTATTTAATCATTTTTTTAATTAGTGAAACACCATGAAGTACATTTATAGACTTATAAATTTTTGTGCTTGGGTTTCAGTTATACAATGATCAAGTACCCATCCCTCCACCAGTGCCCATCCTCCCCCACCACGGGTACTAGCATCCCTCCCCCCCATCCCCCCCCCCCCCCCAGTCCCACCCTGCCGCTGTGGCAGGGCATTCCCCCTTGTTCTCTCTCTCTTCTTTTGGGTACTGTGTTTTGCCAGAGAGGCATTGAGTGGCAATCATGTTTGGTCTATAGACTACTTTTAGCATGTCTCTCCCACCCTGGGAGGGTCTTCACAACACCCTTTATTTGGTGCTCTCTTCTCTATCTGAGCTTCCTTTTCACCTAGCACATGTGGCTGGCCTTCAAGTCATGGAGCAAAATTCCTGGTACTAATCTGAGCCATTCCTGGGTGTTAGTCTCCCGTTTTGTTGCTTTATGTTCCCCAGATGAATGCAATCTTTCTGTGTCTATCCCGCTCTTTCTGACTCATTTCGCTTAACATGATACTTTCCATGTAGTACCACTTGTATGTAAATTTCATAACTTTATCTTTTCTAAGAGCTACATAGTACTCCATTGTGTATATGTACCAAAGTTTCTTTAACCAGTCATCTGTTCTCGGGCACTCAGGTTTTTTCCAGATTCTGGCTATTGTAAAGAGTGCTGCAAAGAACAGACAATTGCAGATGTCACTTCGACTATACCTATCACACAAATTAAAAGAAATTATTTTTAAAAAATACAATTAAGGGCTGGCATGATAGCACAGCAGTAAGGCGTTTTCCTTACAAGTGGCCAACATGGACGACCCAAGTTCGATTCCTCCGCCCCTCTCGAAGAGTTCGGCAAGCTACCGAGAGTATCTCGCCCGCACGGCAGAGCCTGGCAAGCTACCTGTGACGAACTCGATATGCCAAACACAGTAACAACAAAGTCTCCAATGGAGACGTTACTGGACCCGCTCGAGCAAATCAATGAACAACGGGGAAGACCGTGAGCGTGACAATTGAGGTTGGGCTGGAGCGATAGCACTGTGAGTAGGGCATTTGCCCTGCACACAGCCCACCCAGCCAAGCCCGGTTCTATTCTTCTGCCCCTCTCGGAGAGCCCGGCAAGCAACCAAGACTATCTCACCCGTTCGGCAATAGCCTGGCAAGCTACCCATGAGGTATTCAATATGACAAACACAGTAACAACTCTCAAAATAAAGACATTACTGGGTCCACTCAAGCAAATCGATGAACAAGGGGAGGACAGTGCAACAGTGCTAAACTTAACAGAACAGATGGAATCTTGATGGAAATTTTTCTTCTTTTTCAGTGGTTAGAAGGATTTGTGGTACCAGTTATCATTTGTTCTTTGAATGTTTCATAGAATTTACCAGTAAAACTTTCCATCAGTCCTAGGAATTTCTTCACTGGCAGTTTTGATATTATTGACTTAATATATTATTTGCTATAGAAAAAAAACATCAGATTTCGCACTTCTACATGATCCTGTCTTGAGAGATTTTATGTTTGATGATTATAGGCAGTTCTAGAATAACAACTGTTAGCACATGTTTGTTAATTGTAATAACTGTATCCCTTAATCACTTAATCACTTAATCCCCGTTATTCATCGATTTATTCGAGCGGGTGCCAGTAACGTCTCCATTCATCCCGGTTGCGTGCTAGCGTAGCCCAATGGTATCTGTTCATTTTAGGAACATGTAGAGCCTCAATTCGATCATTTAGGGTCTTGATGAAGAAGTCTGACCATCTTATAGGTGGGCGTCCACATGATCTTTTGATGTCTCGTGGAATCCAATCAGTAATGGCTCTAGTCCAGCGGTTGTCTGTAAACCTCATTACGTGTCCAGCCCATCTGATTTTTGATGTCTTGGCAAATGAGACAGCGTCCCTGATTCTTGAGCGTTGACGAAGATCAGAACTCCTGATTCTATCTCTCATTTGAGTGAATCGTGATATTCCAAGCATAGTTCTTTCGATTCCTCTTTGAGAGACCCAAATAGTATTCTCATCCTGTTTCCGTAGGGTCTGGGTCTCTGAGGCATATGTTAATGCAGGAAGAATAGTGGAATCAAAGAGATGTGCTCGTAGCTGGAGGCTCTTTGTCCTTTTAGTTATTTCTTCAATGCTCTTGAAGGCATTCCAAGCCGCTCTCTTCCTCCTGCGCAACTCAGGTGCCAGGTCATTCATCATGTTGATTTCTCGACCTAGGTATATATAACTGTTGCATTCGGAGATGGTGGTTCTGTTGAGAGCGAATGGAGCATCAGGAACAAGGTTGTTTCTCATAAACATTGTCTTCCTAAGATTTAGCTGTAGTCTGACCTTTCCACATTCACGGTCAAAGTCGTTCAGCATTTGTGCCGCTTGGTTGATGTTTGGTGTTATTAGAACGATGTCATCAGCAAAGCGGAGGTGGTGTAGTTGCCGACCATCTATCTTCACTCCCATGTTTTCCCATTCCAGTCGTCGCATGATGTTCTCGAGGGTGGCACTGAAGAGTTTTGGTGAAATGGTATCACCCTGCCGAACCCCTCTCTTGATATGGATGATAACTTCTTTGTAGAATGGTGAGATCTTGGTAGTGAATCCGCAATAGAGCTCACGAAGGATCCTGATGTATTGAGTTTGTATGCCCTGATTGGCTAGGGCTTCCATGACCGCTTCGGTCTCAACAGAATCAAAGGCCTTCTTTAAATCAATGAATGTTAGACAGAGTGGCATCTTGAACTCCCGAGATACCTCAATGAGCTTGGTTATTGTGTGGATATGGTCGATGGTACTGAATCCTTTTCGGAATCCAGCTTGTTCACATGGTTGTCCTTCATCTAGTGTTCTGCTAATCCTATTCAGGATGACTCGAGTGAATAGTTTGTAGATGACAGACAATAGGCAGATTGGGCGATAGTTGCCAATGTCGTGGATGTCTCCTTTCTTGTATAGTAGTACAGTCTTGCTGGTTTTCCATTGGGATGGAACCTTGCATTCAGACAGGTAGCGTGTGAAGAGTCGAGCCAATGTATTGATGAGTACTGATGGTAAGTTCTTCAGGTGTTCAGGTCTGATCTTGTCTGGGCCAGGTGCTCTTTGTTTCTTTACCGACGAGATGGCATGTTGGATTTCGGAAGGGAGAACATTGGGAACGACATATCCATCATGTGGTATGTGGTATGTGGGCAAGTGGATGTGGTTATTAAAGAGATCTGAGTAGAAGTCATGAATAATCTTCTCCATTGCCCTTCTGGAAGATGTGATAGATCCATCATGATGTCGGAGGGCAGTCATCTTGGTTTTTTAGTTGGTGAAGGACAGGCGGGCATTACGAATGTTTTTCCCAGCTTCTGCTGCATCTACCAGTACTGCTGCTCTCCTGTTTTTGAGGTCATCCTTGATGGCTTCTCTGCACTGTTTTGCCAGTTCGGACGTTTGTTTGTGGTTGCCTGAGGCACGTGCCAAGCCACGTTGGCAAATAAGTTCAAGAGTGTTCGAAGAAAGACGGTTTTTTGTGGTTATCTCTCTCTTGGCATTCCTTGCACAATCATGGAGGTGCTGAATCATTCGATCGTATTCTTCATCAATGTTGTCAATGACAGCATCTTCCCATGTTGCCGCAACAGAGCCAAAGAGTTCCCAGTTGGTGGTTGTTCTGGGAGTCTTCTTCTTAAACTTTGCATTCTTTTCTACTCGTTCTGTGAGGTAGAATTTTGCACGAAGAAGACGGTGGTCTGATCCCGTTTGGAATTTTGGGACAACAGCAACATCGGTTAGGCAAAACTGCCGATTGAATATGATGTGGTCTATTTCATTGTGGAACCGTCCATCGGGAGACTCCCATGTCCAACGTTTAGATTTAGCCTTTTGGAATTGTGAGTTACCATGGAAGGTTTTGGTTGACATGATGAACTCAGATAGTCTGTCACCCTGTTCGTTCCATTCCAGGCTGTATCCCTAGTATTCGTAAATGTCAGTAGTAACACATTATGTTTATTTATGATTTCAATTTACTTTTTCTTAGTCAAGTTAGAAATTTGTCAATTTTAATTATAAACATCTTGTAGTTATCGTTCATTTCTTTTAAAACAATTCTATTCCATTTTTTATTTTAAAGTAAAGTAAAGTAAAGGCCCTCCCGTTGATCATCGATTTGCTCGAGCGGGCCCAGTAACGTCTCCATTGGAGACTTTGTTGTTACTGTGTCTGGCATATCGAATACGTCACGGGGAGCTTGCCAGGCTCTGCCGTGCGGGCGAGATACTCTCAGTAGCTTGCCGGGCTCTCCGAGAGGGGCGGAAGAATTGAACTTGAATTGGCCATGCTGGCTGCATGCAAGGCAAACGCCCTACCACTGTGCTATCGCTCCAGCCCTTCTTTGGTAAAATTTTCTCATATTAATTTTGAACTTTGTTCCTTTTTTTCTACTTCAAGAAAATAGAAATAGGGACTGGCGCTATAGCACAGCGGGTAGGGCGATTGCCTTGCACGTGGTCATCCCAGGTTCAATTCCCAGCATCCCATATGGTCCTCCGAGAACTGCCAGGAGTAATTTCTGAGTGCATGAGCCAAGAATAACCCCTGTGCATCTCCAGGTGTGACCCAAAAAAATAAAGAAAAAAAGAAAATAAGAATATATAAGATTTTATATATAAATATCATTGCATAGGCATTTGTTGATATAAACTTTTATTGAACTATTAGAATTGCTTTTGCTGCACTCTACAGTCGTATATTATATATCACTTTTACTTGTTTTGCTACTTTCTATTTCTTGAATGTCATATTGACTATTATATAGTATTCTATTTATTTCAATAGGTTATAAAATATAGCCGCACTTTTTTTCCAATCATTGACCTTCAGTTTCATATCACTTTGGCTGGAAAAGATATTTTATGTAATTTCAAACTTGCAAAACTTGTAGTGTGTTTTGAAACATAATATATTCTATGTTGAAGAAAATGTATTCTCATACAATTGTGATTGAGAAACAATACTTTATTTTGCTGCTGAATGCCATGTTCAGTTTATAACTATTATGTTATATCTTACTTACAGCAGAGTTCAAGTACAATATATTGATATTGGCTTTCTGTCTTAATGCTCTCACTTGATCATTTGACATCCCATTACTCATAGATTTGCTCAAGCAGGCACCAGTAATGTCTCCATTCATTCAGTAACGTCTCCATTTGTCCCTGTCACGTGCTAGTGTAGCCCAATTGCATCTGCTTAATCTAAGAACATGAAGAGCCTCAAATCAATCATTCAGGGTCTTGACAAAGAAGTCTGCCCATCTCGTAGGTGGGCGACCACATGATCTTTTGACATCCTGTGGAATCCAGTTGGTAACGGCTCTAGTCCAGCGGCCATCTCCAAATCTCATTATATGTCCAGCCCATCTGATTTTCAACGCCTTGACATACGAGAAAGTGTCCCTGTTTCTTGATCGTCAATGGGGGTCGGAACTCCAGATTCTTTCTCTCATTTGAGTGAAGCATGATACTCCAAGCATAGCTCTTTCGATTCCTCTTTGGGAGTCCCAAAGAATGTTCTTGTCCTGTTTTCGTAATGCTCAATTGCTGAAAATAGAGTTTGAAGTTCCCTACTATTATTAAATGTATAATCACTCTGTCCTCATATGTATTTGTATTTATTTAACATACAGAATTCAATGTTTGGTGCATTATATATTTAAATTGGCCATCTTCTTATTGAATAGGTCCATTTCTTATTATATAATGACTTTTGTCTTACGTATTTTGTTTGACAGAAGATTGCAGGAATCCAAAGAAGACAAGACTGTGGGTGAGTTTAGTGGTACTCAGGACTGTTGGGGTCATTAGTAGCAAAGACTGATGCATTATCCTGATCTATTTTGTTTTCTTTTGTGGAATTCTGTGAACATGGTGGATCCCTTTTGTCTCTTAGTCCAATCATATGTAGCACCCTTACCACAACAGGGTAACAGCAGTAGTATCTGGTAAATAGGCACCCACACACAAAGTATGGAGACAGGAATTATACTGCAACATTTACTCCTCTATTAAGGTAACTAAGCCATGCACACACATGGGATTGCATTGAATCAAAGGTTTTATTATTACACACAAAGCAGCTATAATTCTGATCTAGAGTACGCTCAAAGCAGATGGTAGCATTTCACCCTAGCTGTGCAACAGCAGCTTCCTGGAGGCTTGTATGCAGTGGTTCATCCGTTTTAAGGTGTCTTCATAGACAATGGCATTTTATTAACTCAATGTCAAAATCTTGTGATGTTCTCTATGGGTAAGGCCACCGTAAACATAAAGAGCTCTGCTACTGTGAGATCAGTGGGGCGATTTGTAATTCTCATGAAGGCTGTTGAAATAATTGGAGGCAGGGACCGCTGGAGTCCTCCAAAGAGTTGGTCCCTGGGAACAATAATGGCTGAAGCTTGAGCCTCTATCCTCCTCTTGGTTTCTAGCTTCTTATGACCTTTCTAGCTATGTAACCTCACTCAAGTTCCTTAGGTACAGTATAGACTTTTTCTCTCTCTACTGCAATTCTACATGTTTTGAACCTTCCGAGTGTCTGCTAGATCTATTTTAGCTTCTGAATATCCAATTGCTGTTTGGAGTTTGACAGTGTATGTCTTGGGGGGCGGCTATAAAAGCTGATATAATCTACTCTATCATTTTACTCTCTTCTCTTTGCTGGCCTTCTCCGATCCCCATCTGTTTCCAGTTGTCTCTTTACTACAGTGGTAGTATCTCTGCACTACTTGGCATAGGGAAGGTAAACTAACTGAACTGGAACATAACTCAGTCTAATGTGAGTGTCATTTAGGGGAAAATATGTCATGTTCTATTGAAATATACATAAAACAAAATTACAGAATGCATGTTTTACTTATGCAAATATATCTGTCTATGGTTAATAGAAAAACAAAAATGAGAAATTTGAATACTACCCTTGACTTTTATTTTTGTTCCTCTATGCAGTAAACTGATGAAAATAATCCCACTAGTCAATAAGCAAGATGTTAAATCTATTATTTATTTTGTAGATTTCAGTTCCAAATTTCTTGATGGTATAAGCAACTCAACAAATATTCAAGATTCAAAGATGATATATGAAATATTTCCTCAAGAGACAAGTTAATTACTATTTTATAAGCTCAAATCAAAGTACTGAAGACTTTCTCTTTCATTCCTTCTTCTATCCCCTCCTCTCCATCCCCATATCTCCTCTCCCCCGCTTTCTAACCTCTCCTCTCAACCTCCCCTTGATTCCCCGTTTGATAAAAATATGCAAGAAATACTGTGGGTAAGGAAGTATTGCTTCAGAAACTGTGCATGTAAAACATTAATATGAAATCTAAAAATGTCTTTAAAATAACTTTGAGTATCATCTTCTTAGTTCTTCATGAGAATTTTATTTTTAAAATTTTTTTTTAATTTTTATTTATTTATTTGGCTTTTTGGGTCACACCTGGCGATGCACAGGGGTTACTCCTGGCTCTGAACTCAGGAATTATTCCTGGTGGTGCTCAGGGGACCATATGGGATGCTGTGAGTCGAACCCAGGTCAGCCTCAGGATAATTTTAATGTTCTTCTATTTCTCACAATATTTACTGATATCTGTGATTTTATTTTATATATTTGCTAGCATACAGTGTCTTAAAGTTTATTTAATGATTTAGTGCTACTTAGTGAGGAAATAGCTACAGCCCATTGTGACTAAAATTCATGATATGTGATTAATTAAAAGAAATTTTTGATGTAGTATTTAAAATGCAATTTCCCCTCCATATGCAATAACTGAGTTTATGCCCATATTTTAGAACATGATCTATAATTTTTATATTCTTTTAAGATTTTAGGTATATACTTACTATAATATACTCTATCTATCTATCTATCTATCTATCTATCTGTCTATCTATCTATCCATCCATACTTGGTCCAGAGCTATAGCATAACAGGTAGTGCATTTACCTTGCACGCAGCCAACCTGAGTTCGATTCCTCCACTTCTCTCGGAGAGCCCGGCAAGCTACCAAGAGTATTCTGCCCGTACAGCAAATCCTAGCAAGCTACCCGTGACATATTCGATATGCCAAAAAGAGTAACAAGTCTCACAATGGAGATGTTACTGGTGTCCACTGGAGAAAAGGTAAAGGTAAAGGCCCTCTCGTTGTTCGTCGATTTGCTCGAGCGGGCCCAGTAACGTCTCCATTGGAGACTTTGTTGTTACTGTGTCTAGCATATCGAATATGTCACGGGGAGCTTGCCTCTGGAGAAAATCGATGAACAAATGGAGGACAGTGCTACAGTGCTATATATATATATATATATATATATATATATATATATATATATGCTACATATTATAAATGTTAGCAATAAGTGTTTAGTCTTGTTTACATTTTAAATGCCTTTACTGGGGCTGGAGAGATAGCACAGTGGGTAGGGCATTTGCCTTGCACGTGGTCAACCCGGGTTCGATTTCCAGCATCCCATATGGTCCCCTGAGCACCACCAGGAGTAACTCCTGAGTGCAGAGCCAGGAGGAGCCCCTATGCATCACTGGGTATGACAAAAAAAGAGCAAAAAAAAAAGCCTTTACTTAGAAATATAAGTTTGTAATTCAACATATGCATTTTAATAGTGTGCAATGGTTTAGACATTATTCTTAGAGAGCACTTCTCAAACATAATGAAGTAATGAAGTAATAAAGTTATGATTATTTTTCTAAAAGTTTGAAAGAAGTATTTTCTACTTTCTGATGTTTACTTGGTATAACTTTTATGCACATTACGTGTATGTTTTCATATGTGTGCAGTATGTATTTTAATGGAATATCCAATTTTACCGTACAACAAGTGAAAACTGTGACATGTATGTATTTACATATATGTATCTAAACAATCTAATTAATTTTGCTAGTGTTTTTAATCATCTCTATAAAGATTTCATTCAATTATAGTTACTTTTAATGTGCATCCAATAATTAAAAGTCTTATTCTTTCTGTTTCAAGAAATATTTTCTTGTCATCTTAATATTGCATTGAGTTTATCAATTTCCTTTGGAAGATTATCATTTGAATTACAGGGCACTTAAAGAGCAGTTTGAAGAGAGATATGATCCTTATTATACAAAATCGAATCCTTAATAATGTCAAGTAACCAGTTAATGGCAATGTAAAACTATTTCAAAGTGAAATTGCATTCATTTAATTGCTCATATAGAGTTTAATTATCTGTTAAGTAATCTTACTAAACTCTTACCTTTTATAAGTATTTTTCCTATGTTCTTTTTCAAATTTTATGTAAAAATATTTGTCAGTAATAAAAGATGTTTATTTATGCCATATCATTTATAATTTTTAAAAATTGCTGTACAGTTTAAAACCTCCACAAAATATTTAATAAGGCATAATATACACCCTTGCACTTATACACAAAGTTAAAGACTGTTTTCATTTTATTTCAATAATAAATTATTAATAAAGTTTGATTTATATAAAAAATTGATACATTTATTCTGGCAATCACTTCCTTTTCATTAAGATGGAAAATTAAGGGGATAGAGCGATAGTACAGCCTGTAGGGCGTTTTTCCTGCACGCGGGTCCACCCAGGTGCAATTCCCAGCATCCCATATGGTCCCCTAAGCACAGCCAGGAGTAATTCCTGAGTGCAAAACTAGGAGTAACACCTGTGCATTGCCGTTGTTACGCAAAAAGAGAAAAAAGAAAGATGGAATATTAAGCATCTGATTGTTTAGCAATGAATGGAATATGCATTTCTAAAATTAACTCTATTGAGTATAGTTTTGTAATTTTTTTTTTTGCTTTTTGGGTCACAACCAGCAATGTACGGGGTTACTCCTGGCTCTGCACTCAGGAATTACTCTTGGCGGTGCTCAGGGTACCCTATGGGATGCTGGCAATCGAACCCGGGTTGGCCGCGTGGAAGGCAAATGCCCTACCCGCTGTGCTATCGCAACAGCCCAGTTTTGTAAGTTTTTAGATATGCAATATATTTCACAAACATCTGTTTACAAATTTTGTGTTTATTTTTAAAAACTTGCTGTGCAATGTAATTTTGGGTATAATTTCTCTCTGATTTTGAAATTATACAAATCTCATAAAATAAAACAGAAAGAGCTCTCTCTGGGAGAGCTTGGATATGATTACAATTTTTAAAAGATAGAAATTACTCTTAAACTGAAAATTGTCTTAATGGTCTTGTTAGGGAAGATCTATGAATTGCTGATTCATGATTCATTCATATATTTAATCCAATAAGATTTTATTATTTCTACTTTGACTCAGATTCCTTTCATTGCTCCCTGCATTACTTGCTGTTAATCCTAAAAGTTTGAGGTTTCAGGTTTTATTACTTGCCACAGTTTTCTTTCCCAAGTTTTGATTCCCCTGAGAATTTCTCATACTCTGTCAGTTCTGAGTAGTAGTGGTTTACAGGAGGTTTAATACAGAATACACAACACCTATGAGTTTCAGAATATTTTTTAAAAAAACTGCCAAAAATAGATACAAACTTGAGCACCTAACTTTGTGTAAGAATTTTTTTCTAAAGTAGTAATTACTTTTCCAGAATATACAATGAAGTAATTTCTTGACTATCAAAAAAATGGTGTGATCTAAATTTCTACTTTACATATATGTTAATGCAAATATTAAAAACTGTTAATACTTGGCATGTTATCTTTACTTCATGTACATTTTATTATTCAAATCTTGCATATAGTTGTGGTTGATTGGATTAACAAGAATCTTAAAACCCTTTAGAGAAGTCTGGAATATCATTATATCATTAATAAAAATTGCACTCTTGACCAGAGCAGTAGCTCACAGAATATGGTGCTTGTTTTTAATGCAGCAAACTAGAGTTCAAACCCTAACACCCCATAGGGTCCCCATGTCCCACATGGAGTGAATTCTGAGTCCATAGCCAGAAGTAAGTCCCGAGCACCACTGAGCGCAATGCCCCCCCCCCAAATTACTTACTAAAATACATAACTTTGTTTATACACATTGTTATATAAATAGCACTCTAAAATATTGTAGAGACAATGGTATTGTATATATTTTGCTTTCATACTAAATTAATGCATTTCTGTTATGTTCAGTCTTCCTCTATTACCTTTTAAATCAGTTACTTTTAAAATTCTACTTTAAATGATGGCTGTTTATAGCACAGCGGTAGAGCATTTGCTTGCGTGGGACTGGCACTGCCGAGCTGGGTTTGATTTCTTGGCCCCTCTCGAAGAGTCCAACAAGCTACCGAGAGTATCTCACCCACACGGCAAGTCTGGCAGGCTACCTGTGATGTATTAGGTAAGCCAAACACAGTAACAAGTCTCACAACGGAGACGATACTGGGACTGCTCGAACAACTCAATGAACAATGGGAGAACACTGACAGTGCTACATTACTCTGTTTATATTTACCATGTGTCTACTGAAAAAGAGTCTAAAGTGTCATAGGGATTCTAAAGGTGTGTAACTTTTAAATTAAGTATATTTTAAATAAAACACTATGGTCATTAAGATTAATGCTTTGAATCATTTTAGTAGAGATGGTTTCGTCAAATGTCTCTGGTCACTAATCATTTCAAAAACATTTTTATCCAAACACAGAGATTTGATCACAGATTTTCTGCCTTGCCAAAACCTCCCCCAACACAATAAATATTATGAGATTTATGATAAACAGTTTCGTTGTAACTAGGTAGCAACACTATTATGGAGAAGTAATTAATCTCGACTTACTAGAAAAAGAAAGACTCAAAGTCAAAAGGGTTGTGTGATTCTAAATCACAAGCTAATTATTTGACAGAAGGTTTTATTCTGCCTGGAATTTTCAAGTAAGAGTTTCCATGGGCTAGTAATTTTGGCAGAAGCCTAACAAACTGTCATGCCTGAGACTTGAGCTTGGAAGTGAGTTGGCATTAGTGTGCCATTGGCCAGTGGAGACTGGAAAGGGGAGGATTTTGGATTTGGCACACAAATGTGTGTTTATATCAATGTTCAACACCTGCTACTGGATAATCCGCAGAGCAACACCAATGTTAGAATTGGATCAAGTGATGCATGTAGGATTCCTCGTACCAGCATGAGTGCCAAGATTAGACTGCAAATGAATGGACAAAGAAAACATTTAAAGAATCTTATTAGCAAAAAAACGCAATTAGAAAAAATGCAATCAATACCTTCACTAATATTCACTGAGGTTCTCTGATACACACAATAACATCTATATTTCCATATTTTCCATTTGATATTTCTTATACTTTCAAAATAATTTATTTAAGATTGCTGTTGCATTTATTAATGTACTAAAGTTATGCGATCCTTTTACTATAAACCGGGACTGAATTTAAAGATTCTTTACCACAAACTCGATTTGTATAGTAATTACTCCAGCAGAGTTACACCTGGTAAGATTCAGACCCATGATATGCCAGGGACTGAATTTGGGGCCTTTAGCGATGCCAAGTATACTCCCTACCTCTCAGTCATGTCTGTTGCTAAATTGATGTTTTCTTCTCTAATTTTCTTTGAAAATATGAAAACTAAAATACGTAATAGAACCATAATAGATAGTGACAAGCAATTAAACTCTTATCAGAGATGTCAGCATCACCTAACCTTTTCTCTAGCTAATTTGTTGCTAATGTTATGTCAGAAAAAATCAAGAATATCGTTCAACAACCTATTTTCTATAATAAATTCTAAATGTAAATTGTGCAAAGAATAAAACTATTATATATTATAAACAATTCACAAAATATTTTATTGGAAACCCTTTCTATAACTATTTTTTCCATGTTACACATAAGGAAATCGAGGATGAGATAATAGAATTGAAATGTGAAGTATCCCATATTACACGTTTCTATGATATCACATTGCATTAAGGTACAGATAATTTGCAATCGTGGATGCTTTCTAAAGTTAATAAATATCTTGAGTGTTAGAAATTATATTATCAGAAAAAATAACTAAAAATCAGATAGTATATGCTGAAAGGAAGAGATTTTCAAGTTTTTTGAGAAAATGGAATGGAGAAATCAAAGTAGCTAGCCAATAATACAATGTACTGATTTTTTCCTGAAGTTGGGAGGTTCTGAAAAAAGAAAATGTGGTTGATATATAATATATATATATTTCATTTTAAAAATAACACAGAAGTAGATGATTTAAAAGAGACCTTATTATTTCTTTCCAACGTGATTAAGAACATGACCCATAACTATTCTGGAGTTATGAAGCTGGGGATGATCTTGAACACCTTGATACTACACTCAAAAAAGGCCGGTTCTCAGTAAATCTTATATTAATTTAACATTGATTTCAGAGGCATATTCTATAGGAGAGTGAAATGAACTTGATTAAAACCAGTACTCACAGGGGATGGAGATATAGTGCATGTTAGGGCAATTCCCTTGCACATGGCTGACCCAGATTTGATCCCACGCATCCCATGTGATTCCTCAAGCATCACTGAGAGTGATTCTTGATTTAAAAGCCAATTGTAAACCCTGAGTATTGCCAGGTGAGATATAAAAATAAAACAAAATTAGAACTCCCCAAATCAGCATATACAGAAGTAGAATGCCAGTTTCATCTGTTACTACCTAAACTGAAGAGAAATAATTCAGTATTAAAATGCTTCAATTTTCAGCATTGCAAACTTCTGTAGAAGATAATTTTGTCATAAGGGAACACTTTTAATGCCAAAAAAGTCCTATCTCAGATGTGTGCTTTTAAATATACGTATGAGAAGGATACATAGACTGAAAAACATATAAGACTATCCAAGGGAAAGAGGTTAATAGGAATTTGCAGAAGGCACTGCCCTGTATGAGAACACCACACCTGCTAATAGGGTTATATTAGAGATGCTCTTTCACTCTGTATTTTCAGAGAGAATAGTTGTCAAAGGTCATGTTTCATATTAAATTATCCTAATTCATTCAAAGAAAATCTAAGAGCAGACTCACAAAATGGACAAGTTAATCCAATCAACGAGACAATACAAGTCAGATTCCATCTATTTGGTTCTCTAATGCAATGATGTAAATTTGTATAATACACAATGTAGAGATGTTTGACTTAGACTTATGCATCAGGGTCTCAATGTTCAGGAAATGAAATACATGACTAAGTAAATAATTAGAGGAATATTTTTAATTTCAAGAAAACTACAGCAAAATTATTAAACCCCACCATAATCAGAACAAGCACTTTACTGAGATTAAAAACTTTTACGAAGGACCTTGAGAGATAGTACAGCCAGTAAGGCATGCATGTGCCTTTTACAGAACTGACAGGGTTCAATTCCCAGGAACACCTACGTTCCTCTGAGCCCTGCCAGGAGTGATCCTCAAGCACAGAGCTAGGAGTCCGTGAGCACAGCCAGGTGTGGCGGAACATCCAATAAATAATTAAAATGACTTTTTAAAATTCCTAACTCTAACATGATTCCCTTTTCTTCTAATTAACAAAACAATTTTAATGTATGATACTAATGATATTAATTTTATATTGAATCACCATAAGATACAGTTACAAAACTGTTCATGATTGTCTTTCAGTCATGCAATGTTTCAACACCCAGGTGTTCACTAGTGTATACTTCCCACCATCAATGTTCCAAATTTCTCTCCTGTCTCTGCCAACAGGCCCCCCACACCCCAGCCTGCCTCTGTGGTTTCTGAGAGAGAGAGAGAGCACCAACCACTGTCTCTCTCTCCTCCTCTCTCTGTCTCTCTCCTCTCTATCCCTCCTTTTTCTTTCTCTCTTTCCTTTTATATATTATGGTTTGCGGTATATGTTCTGCATTATATGATACACATATTATCATGTGTATCACTCTACCTCCTTTTGACACTCAGTTCTCGTTCAAAGTGATCATTTCTAACTATCGTTGTGATTGTGTTCTTTCTCTACCATAACTGCACCCCAAATGCACCCCACTTGTGTCAAGCTTCCAAACATGGACAAGTCCTCCTACCTCTCTTCTATATTATCTTGGGCTTTAATTTCATCTGGTTTTTTACAAATGAGTGCAATCATTCTGTGTCTGAACCCCTCCCTCTGACTCATTTCATACAGAATGATACTCTCCGTGTCCATCCACGTATAAGCAAAATTCGTGACTTAATTTTTCCTTAGCTGCAGCATAGTATTTTATTGTATTGTTGTGTCATAGTTTCTTTATCCAATCATCTGTACTGGGCACTCAGGTTGTTCCCATATTCTGACTATTGTACATAATATCGCAATGAACATAGATATGCAAACGGATTTTCTACATTGTATTTTGGGGACCCTAAGATATACTCCCAGGAACAGTATTGCTGGTTTATATGGAAGCTCAATTTCTAGGTGTATTTTTTTTAATGAATGCCCACATTGTTTACAAGAAAAATCTGGACCAGTCAGCATTCCTGCCAGCAATGATTGACAGTCCCTTTCTCCTTGGATCTATGCCACCACAGATTATTCTTGTTCTTTTTGATGTGTGCCAGACTCTGTGGTGTAAGATGATATCTCATTGTCTTGATTTGTATCTCTGTGATAAGTAGTGGTGTGGAGCACTTTTTCATGTGCCTTTTGGCCATTTGTATTTCTTCATTGAGGAAGTGTCTATTTATTTTTTCACCCCATTTTTGATGGGGATAGATTATTTTTTTGTAAAGTACAACCAGTGCCTTATATATCTTTGATATTATTAATTCTTTTCCCATCCTAAGGGCTGTCTTTGTTACCAGTCACTGTTACCTTTGAGGTGCAAAAGTTTCTTAGTTTAATATAGTATAATTTGTTTATCTGTGCTTCCACTTTCTTAGTCAATCCTGCTGATCCTTGAAGATTTTTTTCCTTCAGTGTCATGGAGATGAGATCTGCCTGCTTTTTCCTTTATGTACATTATAGATTCAGGTCTTATATTAAGTTTTAAGAAAATGAAGTGAGTTTATTCTTTTCAACACATCCTGAAACTCCAATTACAGTGAACTTCACCTGTAAATAATGATAGATCATATTCTATATGTTTAACTAATATATTTTAAGGTTTTCTACATAGTATGTTATAATGTAATAAATTATACATATTTATCTGAGATCATTTCCAGAATATTGAGTGGCATCATTACTAAAGTTTGAGTGAATCGAACATTTACAAATTATGAAGGTACTTCTGTATAACGGGGGGTAATAAATACATGTACAATATTTACATATTGACCTATTATGCTGCAAATAAGATTATTCTTAAACAATGAATGATAATAAGTGATTGCATCATTATCAGGAAATATTATTTTTTTAATTCAAAATTTATAATTTTAAATTTAAATGTAAGTCTTACTTGGTGCTTGTTAATTAAGCCTACTTTCCTTCATGGACAGACTCACTTTTGTAACCGAGAGTAAAATCATCTGTACAGAATCAGAATCAGTACATGACAAGTTGCATAGATCAAGAGAAAACCAATAACTAGTAACATGTCTAACTTTCTGAAGTATATTGAAATCAATCTGTAGAAACATATGTTTATAGAAGTTAAGACACTATGGAAATAAAAATAACTATAAGTGCTGAAACCATAAAAACAGGAGAGTTTTGACAGGAAAATCAAATTGCCTTTTGTAATATTTCAATTCACTGTCATTTACGTTTCATCTCTAGTGTATCTATGAAGAACAGAAGAGATACACGTTGTGAGTCAAAAAATGAGCAGCATTGGCATTGGTGTAATTCTGACATATACTATTCCCAGTGGACAGACCCTAATCTACTAATCCTAATGAAAAATTCATGCTGATTGGACAGCTGCCAGTCAACAAAGATTGGCAGAGGGTACTCAGAGTGGAAGGGGGTTGTTGAAGCTTTGGGAGGAAAGGAGAGAATGTAAAAAAGACTCTGAATTTTTTATTGAACCAAAGAGGGAATAAATTCTTCTTCTATATGAGTTAGATGATATTTTGCATGTCAATATATTTGAGCCCCAGTTCTAATACTATCTTATGTTGAAAGTTAGGATTTTATGTTTTATCAAGAATTAAATGAAATAACACATAAAGTGTTTAGCATAACTCTGGTATCTTTAGAAACATCATAGGTGTCACTTTATCTTACCTAAGTACTTCAATATATACACCGGCATAGATTGTGTCCTGATTACTCAGAAAACCAAATTTGATATCATTCTAGTCTTTCTTCCTAAAGAGCTCGTGCTTGAAGATCTGGAGAGGTAGTTCAGTGAGTAGAGGACATACGTTACCGGTAGCCGACTTAGGTTCAGTCCTGAACACTGCATTAGGTCCCTCAAGCAAAGCAGAGCACAGAATCAAGACTAAACCTTAGGCACAAAAAAATTGTGGCCCAAAGAACCGAATGAAATTCAACTAAATTTGAAAGCACATGCTTGGAATGGAGCGATAATACACAAGGTAAAGCTCACTTGCCACGCATCTGACTGACCCGGGTTTGATCCCCAGCATCCTATTAGTTTGCCCAAGTTCCACCAGAAAATGATGCCTTAGCACAAAACCAGAGGAAAGCTTAGTTCTGTAGGGTGTGGTCCCCAAACCAAACAAAAGTTAGATAAAACAAAAATTAACAGCTCACACAATTTATGTATTTGGATATATTTGATTTATAGACAACTCAAATGTTAATATATTTTCTATCACTATAAAACATTAGCTGTTACAGACAGCAGCAGAATTAGAAAATCAATTTTAAGAGCAACAATCTCAGGTTAAGAATGAATTCTTTTATCTTAGGATAATTAAAGTAATCTCCCTTTCATTTTATCAGTTTGTTTTGGGACACTTAAGTGGTGCCATTTGTGGTGCCATGGATCAAACTAGAATTGGCAATATTCAGTAAATGTCTATATTCTTTCTCCAACCATTTTAATTAAAATAAACATTGTATTATATATATAAAACAGTTTACTTCAGAAAAGTATTTAAAAATACATAACAGCAAGTAGATGACAATTTTCCTAACCAATAAGAATAGTCGAGTATTTTAATAAAAATTAAAAATTTAGAAAATTTTCATATTCCAAAATAAGCATTGGTATATAATGCAAAATGTTTATAATGAAATAATGATTAAATGAATAAATGTAATCTTTATAGCAAAGTAAATACATAAATGCTGAGAACTGTGATATTTAGTGATATTTAGTGAAGCAATATTTTACAAATGAGCATTGCATAAGAAAAATTCATACAAAAATTTAAATTCTAAGATTGGGAAGCTTACTTCAATATAAAAATATGGGGGTTGTATTGATGTGATTTCAAATTATACACTTGATGAATTAATGAACTACTTGTCAAATTTGTTTAAAATATATATAATTATATTATAAGCTTTAAAATTGCACCACTCTTGTAATTATATGTGTCTCACTCCATCAGAAAAAAATTAACAAACTATTTTCTGTTTGTTAGCATGGTAGATATCTTGTATTTGTCTTAAGTAAGCGAATGTTAATTATTTCTAAATGCAGATGCTAGTACAGTAATCATGTGCCTCTAAAACTCTTAAGGGTCCCCAATATTGTTAAAGTTTGAAGAAGATTTTTCTTTTAATTATAACTTTAACATAACAAATGTTATTAAAATCAGTAATTCAAACTATAAATCTTTTTGAAGGTGCACAGGGTTATAAGGTCAGTTGGCAGTAATATAGCTACTATCTGGTTAAGAATGAAATGCCAGGGTGCAAAGTCAGGGTGATCTTGCCACGCCTTGGGCATCCTTTCCAAGTACAGAGCCCCTGCAGAGCCCAGACCAGAAGAGGAGAAGAATTCTGAAAGCAATACATCATATAAAACGCTGTTTCAGTCAATATTTAATAGTATGCACTAAAGGAAGATGGCTAAAAATACATCTTTGAAGAGATTTAAAAAATAATTACTCCCTAGGCACTAATTATAAAAAATTCTAGTTACTAAGGTTGATAGAGGGAATTTAAAATTTAAATCTGAAAACGTTGATGTGATGAGCACATTGGCTTAGAACTATGAGTTTTGCGAAAAGAACAGTGATGGGCATGATTGGAATCTAGGTGAAAGATATCTGGACATGTATTATGGAAGTTCATAATATCAACTTTTTAACAGTGATGTCGATCCAGTTGATGGAAACATACGCAGAAGACTAATATACAACCATTTTTATAAAGAAGCAAAATGATTAGTACTTTCATTATTGAATATTTACTTTTTATAAGAAAATGTAGAAGTTTCTATAATAACAGAATTTGACAAACTGCTTTATGACATTCATAATTGGTCAAGTATCACACCGCACTGCCCAATGAACATTGTCAGCACTTTTCTCTGGGTTCTACTTCACATTGTTGCATATATTCTTTTCTGTCTAGATGAAAAATATAACCACTGAAACTAAATTCTGAAACTTTTGCAGGTAAGTGATCAAACCATAGAGGTCAAAAACTCCCAATCTATAATTAAGTAGGCTAAAGTAGGCAAAAACTTTTAGGTATGGTGAAAACAAATTCACAATCATAATGGGAAATTTTAGTCTACCCCTCTCAAGCAACTGATACAATAAAAAGAAAACTCTAATAGAGATGACTTAAGTTTTTTATGAATTAGCAACTATCATATATGACACAATATAACCAACAGCTTTATAAGTACACATAGAATATTTACCAAAGAGCTCATTGGTACGCATGTAAGTCTCAATATTCCAAATCATAACAAATTATATGTTTCAAAAACAGTGGGATTAGGGGCCAAGCTAATAACAAAAATTGATTGAATACCAATTTCTTCAGAGAGAAACAAACATTTCTTTTTTTTCTCTGACAGTACTAGGAAGAGGCAGCTCAGAATGCCTTTTTTAAAAGTCACATTAAAAGATGAAATTAAAAACACAGACAAACAAAATTTTCAAGAAACTGCTAAAACTAGGAAGCATGGGGATAGTAAAACCAGGGGATCTTGCCTTCCACGTGACCAACGTAGGTTCCACCCCTGCCGTCCAGTTAGAATGCCACATACCACTAGGAGTAATACCTTAGTACTGAGTGAGGTGCGTGGCACCTAAAGCAAGTGAATAATAAACAAAAGTAAAGAAACAATCTACAATTTTAGAAGGACAGAGAGACAGCACCACAGGCAAGACTCTTGCCTTGTATCAGACCACCCAGGTTCAACCTGTGGCAACACATAGGATTTTCTGAATCCCACCAGGACTGATCTCTAATCAAGACCTCCGTTGGTTCCCATATCAAAAACCAAAGTAAAGTAAAGTAAAGTAAAGGCCCTCCCGTTGATCATCGATTTGCTCAAGCGGGCCCAGTAACGTCTCCATTGGAGACTTTGTTGTTACTGTGTCTGGCATATCGAATACTCTCGGTAGCTTGCCGGGCTCTCCGAGAGGGGCGGAGGAATCGAACTCGGGTCGGCCATGTTGGCTGCATGCAAGGCAAACGCCCTACCACTGTGCTATTGCGAAATAGCTCAGTTGGGAGAGTGTTAGACTGAAGATCAAAAACCAAAAGAAAAAAAAAGTAAATTAAACAGAAACAAATATACATTTAAAAAATATCCTCAGGACACTCTGATAAGCATTTAATATATTTTATGTAATTCTTGAGTTTTTTACATAAGCAATCATTATCTTCTCTGATGAATTTAAATGGAATATGAATATTATATTAAATTAATTAAGATAATATGAATATTATATTAAATAAATTAATTATTTAATTATATTAAATAAATTACATAATGAATAACATCTCAGTTAGCTAAATTTACAATTCATTTGACCATCAAAATTTAATTAACAAAAAGACTAAACTAGAACTACACTAACTTTCTAGTTTTTAAAACTATAAATTTGATCTGATAACTTTGTTCAGACACCCAAATTAACATGGATGATAGCAATCTTTGTCCTGCCTTTTAATTAACTGTCACCATTCTAGTGGATTCAGTGCACATAAATTATTAATGCAAGTACCTTTGTTAACTAATATATTTAGAATTTACTAATTTCTAAAATAAATTTTATTAAGTACCAATAATTTTTAAAAACCAAATTTGATAACAAAGAAAGTAAATCAACAAATTCTTTCAAATTCACTGCTCTAAAGCTATTTTTAGCTCCTGGAGTTACAACTACAGGCATGTTTTTATGAGTTTATGGTTTCTGAAGCCAACATAATGCTTAAATAAAATTAAGACTCCCAGGGCTGGAGTGATAGCACAGCGGGTAGGGCGTTTGCCTTGCATGCGGCCAACCCGGGTTCGATTCCCAGCATCCCATATGGTCCCCTGAGCACCGCCAGGGGTGATTCCTGAGCGCAGAGCCAGGAATAAACCCTGTGCATTGCCAGGTGTGACCCAAAAGCGAAAACAAAAACCCCAAAAACTAAGACTCCCATTTTTCTGATAAATCACATTTTAATGACATAATGAAGTTATATAATTTTACTATTAAATTCACCGTGAGACCTAAATACCAACCAAACAACGTTTTAAAATTGTCACCTTTAGTACTCCTTTGCATGAGTGATCAACAAATTATTTTTAGAATCTTTACCAATATATAGATATATCCAAACTAAAATACTGCTTGGGTACATTAATTTATATTTAGCCCATGTGACAATGACAGAGCAAATACATTGAGTACTAAGCAAAAAATGTGGTGCAAAGCAGAATTGTTTGTTTTTCTTATTTTTCTTGGAGAGCAAAGGTTATGTGAAAACTGGAAATGAGTATGTGGTGGTGCTAGGCAGACATTCTTAAATAATTTTCACAAAATACTGAAAAGTTTCTTTATTTATGTTTTTCTATACCTCCTTCATAGGCCTGGGGTATTATGTGCCTCGTGGCGTTTTACTCAGTACAAGTATAAGCAGAGATAAAAAAGAAACCATCATTGCCCTAATTATTCTCTGAATACAATTATGTTGTCAACATAGTATAAACCAATGATATCAAAAACACCTGAAGCAAGAGAGAATAAGTGTTTAGATATAAAACATAACTAAATATTTTATTTAAAATGAATACTTAAATATATAAATAAATACAATATATAAATAAATATAATATTTAAATAAATAAAACATTATTTAAATAAAATATAAATTAAAATGTTTAATTTATTCTCAGATTTCAATATTTAAATTTTAATATTTAAATGGGCTGGAGCAATAGCACAGTGGTAGGCATTCGCCTTGCATGCGGCTGTCCCAGCCAACATGGGTTCGATTCCTCCGCCCCTCTCAGAGAGTCCGGAAAGCTACCAAGAGTATCTCACCCACACGGCAACGTGTGGCAAGTTACCCGTGATGTATTTGATATGCCAAACACAGTAATTACAAATATTACAATGGAGATTGTTACTGGGCCCACTAGAGCAAATCTATGAACAACGGGAGAACACTGCTACAGTGCAGGGCTAATATTTAAATACAGATTAAAAATGTTTCTAAAGCCAACCACTGTTTCTTTATCTTTTTTTTTTTGAGTCGTATTTAGATTCATAGAACCAAAATGTCTTCTGCATTTTCATGTTAGCTTCTTCTCTATCCTAACTGACCCCTCTGCTTGTAACAAGCTTCCAACAGTGATCAATCCTGCCCCTTGTTTGTACTGTCTTTGGATAATCATGAGTCTCATACTGTGGGCTTTTATCTGTTTAATATCCCATAAATGAGTGCAATCGTTCTATGTCTGTCGCTTTCCTTCTGACACTTCACTCAGCATGATACTTTTCGTGTCAAACCATCTGTAAGTAATTTCATTATTTCATCTTTACTAACTGTTGCATAGTATTCCGTTGTATAGAGGCAGACTGGGGCAGGAGCTGAGAGATGAGGGGTGAGGTGGTGGCAGTAGGGAAACTGGGGACATCGGGGGTGGGAACTGCACGCCGGTGAAGTATTGGAACTGGTGGTGGGAACTGTATGCTGGTGACAGTATTGGAACTCTATGACAGAAGCGCAATCATGAATGACTTTAAACCTCTGTATTTCACAATGATTCAATTAAAAATAATTAAAATGTATACTTTACTTTCCCTCTTTACCTTTTGTTTATTTTATTTCTTCAATTAATTAAAGAATATCTTATTACCTTATTTTTCCTTAGGAGAACCTGGCGAGCTACCAAAAGTATCCTGCCCGCACGGCAGAGTCTGGCAAACTTCCCGTGTCGTACTCAATATGCCAAATACCAGTAACAATGATGGGTCTCAGTCTCCTAATCCTGAAAGAGCATTGAAATGGCTCTTTTAAAACCTCAGGGCTAGGAAGAAGGAGACGTTACTGGTGCCTGCTCGAGGAAATCGACGAACAACAGGACAATCGTGATCGTGAATTAATTATTTTTCATAAAGTTGTTCTCAAGAATGTTTTTGTGAAACAATGTTGTTGTTCTTTTAAGGAAATTTAGAGAAATGTGAGAGAAGAAAAAAAGGAGAGAGATTTGTGTTTAAGAGAGAAGAGAGGCTTCTCCAGAGTAGAAATAAAACATATTTTAAATTAATTTGATTTGGGGGGCCCCACCTGGATATACTCAAGGGTCACTGCTGACTTTGCATTCAAGAATCACACCTCAAGTGCTGAAGGAAGCATGTGGGCTGTGAAAAATTAAACCCACATCAGCTGGGTGCAAGGCAAGTGCCCCATCTGTTGTACTATTTCTACAGGTTTACGCATTAGATTTTTTTTATTATAATTAATTTGAAGACCTGAAATAACTGGTATGGAATTTTGCATTTGAAAAACTGCTTATCTGGGAAAGTCCTCAGTTACTTTTTTTCTTTATTTTTTCTTTTACTTAAACATCCTGATTTACAAAGTTGTTCATAATGCAACTGTTTCAGGCATTCAATGTCCCAACACCAATCCCGTCATCAGTGTGACCGTCCCTCCACCATTGTCCCCAGTGTCCCAGTTATTCTCAAGCCTGTCCCCTAGGCAGGCACAAAATTTGTTTAATTTTTATTACTTGTTACAGCACACACTAAAAAATAACTCTTCTATTAAAGGAGACTAACACCCAAGAATGACTGAGATTAGTACCAGGAATTTTGCTCCATGGCTTCGAGGCCAGCCACACATGCTAGGGGAAAAAGCAGCTCAGATAGAGAAGGGAGCACCAAATAAAGGGTGTTGGGAAGATCCTCCCAGGATGGGAGAAGCATGCGGAAAGTAGACTATCAACTAAATGTGATTGTCACCCATTGCCTTTTTTGCAAACCAGAACACCCAAAAGGAGAGAGAGAACAAAAGGAAATGCCCTGCCACAGAGGCAGGGTGGGATGGGGAGGATGGGGGATGGGAGGGATACTGGAATCCGTGGTGGTGGGAAATGGGCACTGGTGGAGGGATGGGTATTTGATCATTGTATAATTGAAACCCAAGCACAAAAATTTGTAAGTCTACAACTGTACCTCATGATGTCTCACTAATAAAAATAAAATAAAATAAAAAATAACTCTTTTATTAATAATTCCTTTTGTCTTTAGGGTTGTTGCTTAGATATATGGGATGGTACATGCATACTGAATATTAAATAAGTTTGACTTAAAATCATTTGAACTCCATCCCTGTTCTCAGAAGGAGCTGGTATCACTTGGATTTTCTTTCTTTTCTTTTTTCTTTACTTTTAAAATCTTTTCATAAAGTTGTTCTCAAGAATTGTTGGCATTTGATATTTCAATCCCAATCCCAGCCCCATTGCACCTTCTGACCACCGTTACTTTGATCTTTCCACCACCTCAGCCTGCCCTATAGGCAAATGCTAAACTGAGCTTGTATAGGTGAGCCAGAGGTAGTTTCTGTGCATGACTCCCACACACCTAACTGTGGGCTGCTTAACTTCTCAGTAAACTTGCTCCCAAGTCATTGGGGTCTAGTCAAAAGCACAACAGCAATTTGGGACGATCAGGAAGCCTGAAGGCCACATCAGTCTGCTGATGCACTCATCCTGCAGGTACAGGCTGACCTGCTGGGCGGCACCATACCCTCCTCAGTTACTTTACATAAAGCATGAGCACTGTGCTTCCACAAACCTCAATACCCAATGGTCTAGCATTATTCTATTTATTTCACATTGCCCAGTTAGCAATAATAGGACGTCTAGTTTTTAGCTCTTGGTTCTCACAATATACTATTTATAAAGGCAACAATTGTATGCAATTATCTACTTTTCTATGAATGTGCTGCAATTATTTGCATTTATCTTTAAATGACGCATCTCCATACTCTCTTGAGGCCTCATTAAGACAGAAATAATTCCTCTTATTCCCTAAAAATAAAAATCGATTTACTATTATGCTAAATAAATGAGCACAGAAAAATTGATATTGTTTTAATATTAATGACATTAGTATATAAGAAGTGATGGAACGGGAAATTGGGTTTGGTAATATTTATAATTGGTCATTTTTGGATTACACTATTTTTTGTCATACTAAACATCAAAAAATAATTCTACAAATCAAATAAGAAGCAAGGCAGTATATTTTGTGATAGACTATTGGCAGCAGTAAAGTGAATTTATCTTAGGAAAGTATAATTAAATTGGCACTAAAATTATTCATCCATTAAGGATATACTGGCATGTTATCATCATCATGTCATAGAAAGTAATAGAAAATGAAACATTATATTTAGAAATAATTCAATTTAGCCCCACATTTTCTTCCAGGAATATGTTTATTACCCCCATCTTATTTCTACGACTAGATCAATACTCAAGATCCTATTATAACACCCATTCCACAAGTAATTAAAATATCAGTCCCTAAACCGATTTTTTAAAAATGATTATAAACTAGCCTCTATTTGTAGGAACTCAAGAGCTGAGTTGATGAATTACGAAAATGAAGACATTACAACCCTTAAAAAAAGAAGGAAGTTATAAGTTAAATGACTTTGTACCCAAGGTTCAAGGGACATTATTTGTAGAATTTCTAATATCAGGATTCCCAGAAACTTGAACAAAAACATAGACCTTAGAGGGGATCAGCGCCTAGTGATGATAAATTTTAAACTATTTAAATGATAACGATTCAAGTAAGTAGTAATTGTCAGGTAATTGAATACTGTATAGCAATATGTCTGCAAAGATTTATAATTGAGAAGTCTTAAATTTCTGGATGAAAAAGTATAAATAATGGAAGGCAAATGAAATCATATATCTTTTATATTTTTTCCTATCTAAATATATCTAAAGCTGTCAATTTGATAAAAATAATGAAACTAGCTCCCAAAGTCTTTACTATTTTCAAAGTTTTTTCTACCAATTAAAGAATATTTGTGTATCTTGAATACTGTAAAGAAAAACAAAAAAAGTGTTTTTTTAATGATTCCTGATTTTTATTTTATAGGGGTCAAGAGAATGATGATAAAAAATACTCTAAATCACCTGAAGCCCTAACAGTATATGAACGCATCCATTAAAACTAAACTAGTCACTGACATTTGTACAAAACAAGCAATTAATCCAAAGGTGTATAGCCTCTCAAGATAAATAACTGTCAGGAAGTCATCCTTTACTAAAACAATGTTTTGTCTTAAATGAATAACAACTTTCAAATCATCTGTGATGAACAGCACAATAGGAATGATCGGTTTCCAAGAAGAGTGTCTAATTTTGAATGGGACGCGACAGTACAGTGGGTAAGGCATTTGTTTTGCATGTGGCTGACGTGGCCGACCCGGGTTCGATTCCTCTGCCCCTCTCAGAGAGCTTGGCAAGCTACCAAGAATATCTCACCTGCAGGGCAAACCTGGCAAGATCCCCTGGACCTATTCAGTATGCCAAAAACAGTAACAACAAGTCTCACAATTTGTTGTAAGACGTTACTGGTGCCCCCTCAAGCAAATCGATGAACAACGGGAGGACAGTGCGGAGCAGTGCAGTAATATAAACATTAAGATAAATAGTGAATTATTAGGCAAAACTGCCAATTCATGACCATAATAAACATCTCCTTTACATAAGAATAATGTCAGTGCTTCTTCCCAAAATAGCCTGATTTTTTTTTTAAAGAAAATTTAAATTATGTATATAATTGGTCTTGTGGTCTCATATTGAATCCCTACTTGGAATGGGGGTAGGGAGCTGGTTTGGGGCTACAGGAAGCTATGTTCAGATCTTATAGGTATCTGCTCAGGGATCATTCTGGATCATATGGGGTGCCAGGGATCAAACCTGGATCAGCCTTGCGTCAACAGCATGCAAGGCAAGTGCCCTTCTCACTGTACTCTCTCTCTCTCTCTCTCTCTCTCTCTCTCTCTCTCTCTCTCTCTCTGGACTCTGAGACTGTATTCTTAAACATCCAAAAGACTTTCATCCACATTACTTTTGTAAAACCATTATAGATTATTGCAACTTCATTCAACCTGGGAAAAATTAATGGGATATTCCACTTCTAATAAAGGTGACAGTCGGGAAGAAAGTATATTAAGTTCAAAAGACAGGAGCATGTTCTTTGCATGTCGGAGGCATCAGGTTTTATCCCTGACACTGCATGAACTTCTGAGCACCACCAATAGTAACTTCTGAGAAATCAATAAACTGGTGGTGACCCTCTCCAAAAAAATTGAAATTTGTCCACTTACTCTCTGAATAACTTTGTGCATAATTTATAAATTGTTAAGTCTCAGCTGTCCCCTAGAAAATAAAGATAATGATAGTATACACACTTTTAGGAAGCTATAATTAAATGTGATTCTTACAAAGGTTTTTAACTCATGGTTATTCAATTCCTATCTACTATACAATCCATCATCACTCTGTCTTCTATACCACTAAACTACAAAAATTCATATTATCTTTCTAGGTTGATAACTGGCTTGTAAATTATTAAACAGCTCTCTATGGTTCTTCCAAAAGTCCTCCAAAGTTTCTTGAGTCATCAGCTATTGTATAATTTCCATAACTATAAAAATAAATATACACTTAGATTTGTTTTACAGCAGCAAATTTCTGTGAGAGTTGATTGAAAATTGTTCTCATAGAAATTAACAGATACATTAGTACAAGTGAAGATACAGAGTAAAAGAGAAAGGAGAAGAGAATGGGAACATGTGGAAGGAAAAGATAAAGGAGGGAATATGAAGAAGAAAGAGAAGAGGAAGAGGACAAATAAATTAAACCATAGTTCACGGTGATCTTTCACAGCTTGTAGTGCATGTCATAATAACTAAAATTGTAAGTTTTTTGTTTCATTATTTCTCCAAAATGCCTTGTATATTTTCAGAAATTTTGAGTTACCTAAGAATCAAACTGTAACATGATTTAACATAATTCATTCTTTCAATGTGGCATTCTTTTATGTGTTACAGGTTCATAAAAATCTCACTTTTCATCCAACAATGATTTCATTAATTATATTCGGAAGTGTACTGTAATTTTCATTATTTCCTTAGCGTGTATGTATTTAGAAAATATATTTTAAACAGACTATCTTATTTGTCTCTTAATAGGCATAGACACCAGATAGGACTTTTGAAACTTAAAAGTAATAAAAAAAAATCTACACTGGTGAGTTTGATCTGTATTACTTCAAATGCTATTATTTATCACAGAAGAGTAATATACAATCTTTAAATTACTCTTTTGAAAGAAAAGATGAACTATGAAGCAGTTTTCTCACCTATATGTTTAAATCATCAAATATCCTGATTAAAACTGACCAACAGGTGATTATTTCATTGTTTTAGTAGAATCTTTTAGTGAGTGATTAAATTTCATTTTTACATTTCATCTATTTTATATCACAAAATGAGAAAAGAGTCTTTTCTAGAATTTAGTAATGGTTTGATACAAAAGGAATATTGAAGCAAGAAGAAATCACAAACCTCAAACTGCATTCTTGTGCATTTCTTTGTTTTCCCAGAAATAAATATAATTGTGCTGGAGTGGCCATGTTCCTTGCACACAGCTGACTTGGATTTAATTTTCTGCACTCCATATGGCCCAGCAAGCATCCAGGCATAAGCCCTGAGCACTGCAAGACGGATGCCCACAAGAAAAGGAAATATAACTGCAGAGAGATAGTTCAGGAGATAAGGTATTTGCTCTGCATTTGGCCAACCTGGATATAAAAACTTGACATGAAATAGAATCCCATGAACAATGTCAGGGTTTACTGCTGAAAACAGTCATGAGTGTGTAACTCCTAATCACCATCAGGTGTGACCCCCGAACCAAATGAGCATGTGTGCTTGGGGTCTCAGTAGCCAGCCTGGGACTTTGACCAAATCCCCTGCCCCTGATAGAAAGAGCCAGTTCTGTTTATAGGGGCCAAGTGGCTTGCTCCAGCTCTCCACACACGTAGGCACTGTGGTTGAGGATGAGGGATGTGACAGTTACCATCTACCTGAGCTAATACACCTGGCCCTGAAAGCGGGAGATGTAAATCCTTAACTAGCATCTGTATTGAGCCTGACAGGGTAAATGCGGTATACGTGGATTGCCCCGTGAAATCTATGTATAAAAATTCCTGTGTGAGAGCTAATAAACGGATTGCTGATTGACCACCAGCTTTCTCCATTTCACGTGGTTCTTTCTCCATGGCGGCAGGAGTCCACGGGGGCGAGAAGGGTCAGAAAAGAGGCTTCTCCCCTTCCCACTAACTCTCCTATAGGGAGTAAGTCAGGCGACCAGGGGGATAAATCATACTCCAGAGTGCTGAATTCGACTGTCCAGGACCCCGACACATGCATACATATATGCATGTCAAAATCCATTTGTTAACTTTAAGTTGTATTTACAGGACTTGCTCCTGGCTCTGCACCCAGGGATTTGTCCTGGTGAGACTTTGGTGACCATATGCGGTGCTGGGGATCAAGCCAGGGTTATCTGTTGCAAGGCAGGTACTCTACATGATATACTGTTTCTTCAGCCCCACAATTCCTATAGATTTAATGTTGAAACAAGGATCAAATTTGTAAGAGAAAAATAGGAAGCAATATATCCTAAGTCTTCTCAAATGATGTCATTTCAAGGGATGTACATTACTACATAAACATGGATGATTAACGTAAAGAAGGGCATATAGGAATAACACCGGTGTTTTTATGATAAAATTGATATCCAAATGATTTAAATACCAAATTATTTATGTAAAAAAGTTACAAAGCTTCATAGAGACAAATAAATGTATTTAAATTGAATACGCAGGAGTCAAACAATACATTAGAACATGGGGAAATTATTCCATACTCTTGGATTGGTAGAATCAATGTTTTCAGAATGACCATCTTACCTAAACTACTATATAGAAACAGAGTAACCCCTATTCAAATTCAGACAGCATTCTTTAAGGACTTAGTCTATAATAAAGTTTTATGGAATCATAATACATCCCAAATAGCCGAAACGTTACTGAAAAATAAGAAACTGGGGAGTGCTCACATTACCTGACTTGAAAGTATACTACAAAGCAATAGTGATCAAAACAGCATGGTATTGGCATAAAGATAGACTCTTGACCAATGGGTCAAAATAGAATCTCCATGGAGATACCCCCACATATATGGTAAATTAATATATGACAAGGGTTCTGAGAGCATGAAATGGAGTAAAGTATAGATAGAATGCTCCAAGATCTGGATCTCAATGGTGTCTTCCATGATACAGTCCCACTAGCAAAGGCGATAAAATAAAAAAATAAACAAATGGTTCTACAGCAAATTAAATGGTCTGCCTGGCAAAAGAAACATAAGCTATGATCTAAAAAAAAAAAGAGAGAAAGAAAAAAAGCTAGCTAAATAAACAGGAGAAAACATTTGTAGTCAACACATCAGAAAAGGGTTGATATCCAGTACATAAAAAGTATCAAAGACAAGATCAACAACCGGAATCCAAAATGCCATCAATAAATGGGATGAGAAAATAAACAGGAATTTCTATGAGGAAGAACAGATGGCCAACAGGCACTTGAAAAAGTACTCATCATCACTTATTATTAAATAAATCCAAACAAGACAGCAATGAAATACCATCTGATGCAAGTGAGAAAGGCACAGATCACAAATACTGGGAACAATCTGTGTTTACAGGGACATAAAAAAAGGAACTCTCATTCAATGCCGGTGGAAATATTGTCTGCTTCAACCCCTATGTGTGGCGAGCTCTCAGTAAATTTAAAAATGAGCTAACATAAAAACCAGCAATTTCTCTTTTCAGTATGAACTCTCAGAGCAGAGAATCAATCATTGAAAAGGCCATATGCATATCATTATTTATTGAAGTACTCGGTACAATAGCTAAGATTGCAATCAATCTAGATGTCCAACAAGATAATAGTGGATCAGGAAGATCTGGTATTAATACATAATGGAAACTACATAACTGTAAGAAATTATGAAATTGTGTGATTTGCTGCAACATGGGTAGAACTGGAAGACATTTTAAATGAAGTCATTAGAAGGAGCAATATAAGATGATGCCACATATGCAGTATTTAGAGTAACTGGATTAGGAAATACAATAGTTTAAGGGGAGGAAGATTAGATCACGAAGAAGAAGGAGGAGGAGGAGGAGAAGGAGGAGGAAGAGGAGGAGGAGGAGGAGGAGGAGGAGGAGGAGGAGGTCAAAGGACTTGAGTTACACTTCTGGCTTTAAGAAATACTCGAGTGCGGCTGGAGCAATAGCACAGCAGGTAGGGCGTTTGCCTTGCACACAGCCAACATAGCCTACCAAGCATCCCATATGGTCCCCCAAGCACCGCCAGGAGAAATTCCTGAGTGCATGAGTCAAGAGTAACCCCTGAGCATCGCCGGGTGTGACCCAAAAAGCAAAAAAAAAAAAATACTGGAGCAAAATATCCAAACCACAGGGTCAAGGACTCTGAAATAGTGAAACTAAAATTTAATAACCAAACATAAAAGACACCTGTAAAGATGGCAGTGAGTGGCAACCACTGGAACTTTGTAATGTGCCTGTCAGGACAAGTGGGGCTGGACTAAGGGTTTGGA
This sequence comes from Sorex fumeus, assembly GCF_029834395.1. Lineage (NCBI taxonomy): Eukaryota > Metazoa > Chordata > Mammalia > Eulipotyphla > Soricidae > Sorex > Sorex fumeus. Next base: position 39,873,304 of record NW_026606067.1, on the reverse strand, counting down.
TGGGAAGGGAATCTTGAAACACTGATGGAGGGAGTTGACATTGATGGAGGGATTGGTGCTGAAGTACTGCGTGCCTGAAACTCAATTATCAGTAACTTTGTAAACCATGGCTATTTAAATAATTATAATACTGTCCTGTCTTCCTGTTGTTCATCGATTTGCTCAAGCAGGCCCAGTAACGTCTCCATTGTGAGACTTGTTGTTATTGTTTTTTTTTTGGCATATCAAATACGTCACGGGGAGCTTGCCAGGCTTTGCCATGCAGGCGAGATGCTCTCGGTAGCTTGCCAAGCTCTCCAAGAGGCACGGAGGAAGTGAACCCAAGTCAGCTGGGTCAGCCAAGTGCAAGACAAACGCCCTACCCTCTGTGCTATTGCTAAAAGATGTCAGTCTCATGCTGGGACAAAGGGGAAAACTCTCGAACACTGGAAGCTGATGGTAGTAGTGGGATAAGTTATGGAACATTCTATGTGAAAAACCCAACTATAACTAACTTTGTATCTCAAGGTACTTTAATAAGATTAATTTGGGGGGACAAATCTAACAAAAATTTACAATGTAATTATGATGCAGTTGTTAAATTCAGTCTTACATTTTAAAAGAATTACTAAATAACTTCTCATTGGATTTATCATACAGCTTACTTCCATCTGGACTACCATTTCCCAAGCATGCCATTATTTACATTATTCAATCATCTTTTTCCCCAAGAGGTTTTATGAACATATGAATGACATGTAATAAAGATTCTAGAGTTTTCATGTTTATTTTATTTTTTCTGTGTTTTCCTAACACAGTTTCCATAGATTGAATTGAAATATGCATCACTTTAGATGCATTTCTCTCCTACACAAATCTCCAGAATTACTAAAATAAAATGTTCTACTTCAAATTTTTAATCCTCTTAATTAGATGATTCTATCATGCTTCCCCGGTTAGAATATAAGGGACGCTCAGGACTAATGAACCATTTTTTTTTCTCTTAAAATGTTACATTTAATATACTGTGAATAAAATTTTATAACATGAAAAGTACTGGGCATTATTTTTTTCCTGATTTTGAGGTCACATCCAGATGCTCTCAGCTATTAAATGTTCATCTTTGCTTGGGGATCATTTTGGAGTTACTGGGGTAAGGGACAATATCTGGTACAGAGATTGAATACTAGATTAGAAAACACAGAGCTATGAGCTAATGCTTTCTTTTTCATTTTTACTGCTTAATTTTATATGCTAACTCATGCAATATTGCTCATTTTCTCTTATAACTTCAATGGTTATTTTAAACCTCTTTATTTTCATTTTTATTTTTGCCCATTTTGTCTTCCTCCTGCTTATTCACATGACCCATTCTCATTTTTTTTTGTTTAAAAATGTGCCAATGGGATCAATGAGACTTTGTAAGTGTTATCATACTTTTTTTTTTTTTCACAACAAACCCAGTTCAATCCCAGGCACCACATGGAGTTCCCTGAGTACCACAAAGAGTGATCTCTGAATATAAGACCAGGGCAACATTGAATGTGGACAAAAAATATCCCAAAAAGGGTATTCATCAATATCACTTAATCACTTAATCACGTAACTTCCCATTAGTCGTCAATTTGCTCGAGCGGGCGCCAGTAATGTCTCCATTTGTCCCTGTCGCGTGCTAGTGTAGCCCAATGGCATCTGTTCGCTCCGGGAATATGAAGAGCCTCAAACCGATCGTTCATGATCTTGACGAAGAAGTCTGACCATCTGGTAGGTGGGCGGCCACGCGGTCTTTTGACATCCCGTGGAATCCAATCAGTAACAGCTCTAGTCCAACGGTCGTCTTTAAATCTCATTACGTGACCAGCCCATCTGATTTTCGACACCTTGGCAAATGAGACAGCGTCCCTGATCCTTGATCGTCGACGGATGTCAGAACTCCGGATTCTTTCTCTCATTTGAGTGAAACGTGATATTCCAAGCATGGCTCTTTCTATTCTTCTTTGGGAGACCTGAAAGGCGTTCTCATCTTGTTTGCGTAGGGCCCAGGTCTCTGAGGCATATGTTAATGCAGGAAGAACAGTGGAATCAAAGAGATGTGCCCGGAGCCGGAGGTTCTTCGTCCTCTTAGCTATTTCTTCGACGTTCTTGAAGGCGTTCCAAGCCGCTCTCTTCCTCCTGCACAGCTCGGGTGCCAGGTCATTTGTCATGTTGACCTCTCGACCTAGGTATACATAGCTGTTGCATTCGGAGATGGTCGTTCCATTGAGAGCGAATGGGGCGTCAGGAACAAGGCTGTTTGTCATAAACATTGTCTTCGTAAGATTCAGTTGTAGTCCTACCTTTCCACACTCACGGTCAAAGTCAGCCAGCATTTGTGCCGCTTGGCTGATGTTTGGTGTTATTAAAACAATGTCATCAGCAAAGCGGAGGTGGTGTAGTTGCCGACCATCTATCTTCACTCCCATTCCTTCCCATTCCAGTCGTTGGATGATGTTCTCGAGGGTGGCACTGAAGAGTTTCGGTGAAATGGTATCACCCTGCCGCACCCCTCTCTTGACATCAACGATCACTTCTTTGTAGAATGGTGAGATCCTGGTAGTGAATCCGCAATACAGCTCATGGAGGATCCTGATGTATTGGGCTTGAATGCCCTGATTGGCTAGGGCTTCAATGACCGCTTCCGTCTCAACAGAATCAAAGGCCTTCTTTAAATCAATGAACGTTAAGTAGAGCGGCATCTTGAACTCCCGAGAAGCCTCAATGAGCTTGGTTACCGTGTGGATATGGTCGATGGTGCTGAATCCTTTGCGGAACCCTGCTTGCTCGCATGGTTGTCCTTCATCTAGTGTTCTGCCAATCCTATTCAGGATGACTCGAGTGAACAACTTGTAGATGACAGACAATAGGCAGATCGGGCGATAGTTGCCAATGTCATGGATGTCTCCCTTCTTGAACAGTAGTATGGTCCTGCTGGTTTTCCATTGGGACGGAACCTTGCATTCAGATAGGTAGCGAGTGAAGAGCCGAGCCAGTGTATTGATGAGTACTGACGGCAGGTTCTTCAGGTGTTCAGGTCTGACCTTGTCTGGGCCGGGTGTTGTTTGTTTCTTTACTGACAAAATGGCGTGTCGGGTACACACGCCATTCATCAATATACTTATACTATATATATACTGAATCTATCAGCAACAAGCAACTAAACATATTCACTGCATTTTATTTTGTAAAATCTATTAAAGAATGTTTTACCTTTTATTGTCATCATTTCATAGACATGACATGCTTATAAAAATAAGCCAAAAATATGGATAAACATCTTATAATTTAACTCCTATATAATATATAGAAATAACTTATTAAAATATGTAATAAATTGCATAAAAATGAACATTTGTAAAAATATATATTGCTACCATAAGGGAAGGGGGAAGGCTGATCAGTAAACAAGGACACAGAAAGCTGATGTACAGTAAACAGTACTGGACATCAGTGGTAAAGTTTATTTGGTATAGAGAGATACATATATACCAATCATTAATGATGTACACCTAAAACTTCCAGAATCTTTGATGCAATCTTGCTTCAATTTAAAAACAACATCAATTTAATTTACATTCTTCAAAAAATCCTGTGCTTTTAAAAAAATAAGTGTCAATAGTTTCTCCTTGAAACACAGTGTTTACATTTAATTTGTAATGTTATTCTATTAGAACTTACCTAGCTATAATCACAAGTAAAAATTTTGTACATTGCCAGGTGCTGGTGATATATGCTGGATTAATGAAATGAATGGAAAGGTTCTCTATGGTTCTAGTTTCCCATACTGTGGGTTGCAATGCCAATGTGACCATGAAAATGTCGCTAATAGTAAAGCCTTTCAATGTGCAACAAGCAATCATAATTCAAAATGAAATGCATGATGAGTCTGAAGCGTTTCTGGCTGTACTCTCTATATTGCATTTCTTCTAAGAACTAGGGAGCGAGAAAGAGAGAGAAAAAGAGAGAGATGTAAGTAGAGAGATAAGTAGAAACACTTTAAAAAGTTCTTTTCTAGAATAATTTAAACCATATAATAATGCTAATGCCTTTACATGCTTGGACTAATTAATATGCAAACACATCTCATTGGAACTCATTTATGAAAGATTTTATATATAGTTCCAGTCATTTAGGGCACACATTACTTGAGTTTAGTTATTCTGAAACACTTACTATATAAATAACATTTTTCATTTCCTCGAGGTTTTTTTTTAAATTGCCTTAGTTCTAGACTATATTCTGTAATTTGTTTGATCTCTTTTGTATCTAAGGTTTTCTCTTTATATTTGCATATTTGCAACCATAGCTTACTTTTCTTTTGGCGGGGGGACCACCCTATCAGTGTTCAGGAATTACTCTTGGCTCTACATTGAGGGATCACTTCTGGCTGGGGTCTCCGGGAACCATATGGAATTCCAGAGATCCAGCCCAATAGGCCTTGTGCAAGGCAAGCACCTTACCTGCTGTACTATCTCTCTTGCTCATGCTTACTTTATCCTCTTCTTTCCTAAATAATTTGTAAATTCAGTCTACTTGTTGATTTTTTTTTGAAGAATCACTATGAAAGTGTAGTTAGATATCTACTATTTTTCTATTGCTTTCATCTTTCTTTCTTTCTTTCTTTCTTTCTTTCTTTCTTTCTTTCTTTCTCTCTCTCTCTCTCTCTTTCTTTCTTTTGCTTTTTTGGGTCACACCCAGCAATGCTCAGGGGTTAAGTCCTGGCTCTGCACTCAGGAATTACTCCTGGCAGTGCTCAGGGGATCATATGAGATGCCAGGGATGGAACCCAGGTTGGTCACATGCAAGGCAAACGCCCTACCTGCTGTACTATCAGTCTGGCCCCTATATTTCTTTATTAAGTCTCTTTCTGACATAAATACATATGAAGAAAACTACATTCCTTTACTTCCTTTTTTCTTTATTAATGGAGAAAATTAATAATAAAAGTGATTTCATTTTCTGGCCTATGGTATAATATTAGCACAGTGGTAGGGCATTTGCCTTGCACGCAGCCAACCTGGCTGACCCGAGTTCGATTCCTCAGCCCCTCTCGGAGAGCCCGGCAAGCTACCGAGAGTATCTCACCCGCAAGGCAAAGTCTGGCAAGCTCCGCGTGACATATTCCATATGCCAAACACAGTAACAGTAAGTCTCAAAATGGAGACGTTACTGGACCTGCTGAAGCAAATCGATGAACAACGGGAGGACAGTGATACAGTGCTACAATTAACAATATCCCTTTGCTTTGTTAATTATAAATTTAGTACCAATTTTCAGTTCACAAAAACTCAAATCATCCTGTTAATCGTCGATTGCCTCGAGCAGGCCCCAGTAACGTCTCCTTCATCCTAGCCCTGAGATTATATTCAAGGCTCTTTAGGAGAATGAGACCCATCATTGTTACTGGTATTTGGCATATTGGGTACGCCACGGGGAGTTTGCCAGACTCTGCCGTGTGGGCAGGCTACATTCGGTAGCCTGCCAGTTTGTACAATTTTCAGTTGTAATAAAATATTTTTAGTGACTATAGTTCTAGCAGGGTCAATATTTTAATGTAGTCTTTGAATAATTTAGGACATTATATATTATGATTGTTATCTTAACAAACATTAATATCTTATATATAAATAAAATATTTGTTTTAGGGGAAAGAACTAGACCTGTACATGGCCAGTTTGGGTTCAATCCCCAGCATACCTTATGATCTTCCCAGCCTTACTAGGAGTGATGCTTGAGAAAAGCGCTAGAATTAAGACCTAAATCCAACCAGGTGTGGCACCAAAACAAAATAAAATTATTGCAGTAAAAAATTAGGGGGTTTGTATTTTATTCTTAAAAATATTCTATGATTGTAAAATTATATATCAAATGGTTATATGACTTTATCTATGTAAACCTTTAGATTTATGTATGTATATATATGCTTATATACAGTTATGTAATATTGTTTCATTTAAATCAATTTACTTAGAGAAATATGAGTACAGAGAAAAAGATTCAAGAGAGAACCTAGGCATTTGATGGGGAAAAAGCTGAGAGTACTCATCTTATGTTGAGATGTAGGCCAATCTCCAGGTTGGAAGAGATAGACATTGTAAATTTTAAATGAAATCTCATTATATGTATCAAATTCTACCCTATATTTTACTTCTATAATGATAAAAGATGAATAAAAGATGAATTTATTCCATTGCTGATCTATAAATTTGAAAGTACATTCCTGTTCATTCCTTTGGTGCCCTTTTATTTACTTGCGATTTATAACTTCCACTTTATTCTTATTGTTCTTTTTCTTTCTTTTTATTTGAGAGCCGGCAAACCTGTCTTTGCTCAGGACTTACTCCTGGTCTGTACCCAGGGATCTCTCCGTGCAGTGTCCATATAGTGCTGGGGAATAGATACACCTGAGTGCCACATGCAGAGCAAGAGTTTTTCCTGCTTACTCTCACCCTGGCTCTTCATTGTACTTCATTCACTATATTATCAGCCGCAGGCTGTTTTACTTGTGGTGTCCCAGAGGTGGGCAGGCAAGAGCCCTCCCCCACCCCAAGGAACCCAGCCCCAGAGGCCAACCTCCATTGCCCAACTGCCGCCATGCTCCAGGCCATTTTCCGGACATACTTCCTACCCATTTTCCATAATTACTAAACTATGTTTGAACAAATCATAGAGAAATATATGTATATATATATATATGCCTCTCGGAGAGCCCGGCAAGCTACCGGGAGTATCCCACCTGCATGGGCAGAGCCTGGTAAGCTCCCTGTGGTGTACTCGATATGCCAAAACCAGTAACTATAACAGCTGTCATTCCCCTGACCCTGAGAGAGCCTCCAATCATTGGGAAAGAGAAGTAAGGAGAGGGGCTGCTAAAATTTCAGGGCTGGGACGAATAGAGACATTACTGGCTCCCGATCGAGTAAACAAGGGATGGCATTGATGACAATAATGATATTATCACAAAATTTATTAAATCACAATCACAAAAAATGCATCTTCATTAATGTTCAATTTTAAACTTATTTTGGAGCGAGTCAAGCATTGCTCAGAAGACTTTGGGGTGCTTCTTGATGAATTCAGGGCCACACTAGCAGAGAGTTCATTGCAAGGGATGAAGTGCTATTATAGTTCTGTAGCATTGGGAAAATCCTGCTCCCCGAAGTGCGTGGCCACATTCTCACGGCATCTTATTATCTAGTTCTTACTCCGGAGAACCTAGCAGGCTACCACAAGTATCCTGCCCACACGGCAGAGTCTTGCAAACTTCCCGTGGCGTACCCAATATGCCAAAACCCAGTAACAAAGATGGGTCTCATTCCCCTGACCCTGAAAGTGCCTCGAATGTGGCACTTTTTAAAATGTCAGGGCTAGGAAGAAGGAGATGTTACTGGGGCCTGCCCGAGGCAATTGATGAACAACAGGATGACAGTGATATAGTGAGCGTTGGGATTGTAAAAGTAATCATAGACAGTGCTCAGGGGCGCTAAGACTTTACAGGGTGATGCTTGGTGAACCATATATAGTGCCAGGGATGATAGATCTAGATCAGTCACAAATAAAATAAGTGTTTTAACCCCGTACTATCTCTTCTGTTCATCAGATATTTTTTTCCCCAAGCACACAATCCTTTCTGGTGCAGAATAGGGTTGTGTGTATAATTATAGCAAGGTCTCCTCTTATTTAATAAACATGAGTATGACCTACAGACAGTGCACAGCAATGACAAGAGTAGGGAAAGACATGACAATCGACCCTCACGGAAGGTCAGAGATTACAGATTACTTGTCTACACACATATTTAAATTGTTTTTTTCCTTGCTTTCCCATCATCCAAGTCAGCTGTTCCTGAGCCCCAAGTTCTGCTAGAACATTCCTGTACTAATGCTGGTGCCCCTGTTCAGATGTAAGTGCCTCAGTTCACTCCTTATGGACTTGAAAAATAGACTTCCTGAACCTTATTCCCAGAAAGAAAAAAAAAATTCTCTACATTCAGCGAAACCTTGACTTCATGTTTGATGGAGGGACAATAAAACAATCACACTAGATTTATTTCTGATTTCTAGTATTCTGGAAAGCCTGGCAAGCTACCCATGATGTATTTTGATATGCCAAACACAGTAACAATGAGTCTCACAATGGAGACGTTACTGGGCCCCCTCGAGCAAATTGATGAACAAAAGGATGACAGTGACAATGACATTATTCTAGCTAGAAACCCTGCAATACAATTGTGGTTTATGGATCAAGCATCAAAGCCTGCAAAACTTCTTTTAAAATAACTGGATATATTCTAGCAAGGCTGGTTGGTTCTTGACTACAAATAAAGAAAAGATTGAGATAGTGTGTGGCAAATAGATTATGTTCCATTTCATTTAGTAGGATGGTCTTATTAGACTATTCAAATAAAACTTATTTACAAGCAAAATATCTCCAAAACTCAATCACTAAATCGTCCAATAATCACTATGTAGCCATTGATTCAATTTGGTAATGGTCTGGTTATGCAATAGCATTCACAGAATCTGAGATTTCAATTTTGCAGATTTAAGCTCATAGAACTTAATTTTGATTTCATGAAGTAAATGCAAAAGGAGAACTATTGCTTGAATTATCTGACTTTCTCAAGAAAGTTCAGATAGCAGTTATCACACAATCATCTTTAGTTACTAAATTCTTGAGAATTAAAGAAAGTTAGAAGCTGGCAGTTAACAGTTATCACTACACTTTCATAAGTCATCACAATATGACCATCCTGTTGTTCGTAGATTGCCTTGAGCAGGCATCAGTAATGTCAACTTTGCCCTAGCTCTGAGATTTTAAAAAGTACCATATTCAAGGCTCTTTCATAAGCCATAAATACAGAATATTTGGAATTGAAAATAAGTGTCATAAACTTAGAACACCCATGTTTGATCTATAAAAACTATCATTTTATATCAGTGAAATGATCAGAGAGTGATAGGAAAAACATCTTCACAGCTGAAAATGATAATGGAAATAACTTATCACGGATAAGTTTGTAAATAATCTTACATTAAAGATTAGATTTTGCATAATAAAAAAGGAAAATGACAATCTCCAACAATTTTTAAAATAACTACAATGTGTTGAAATAAATACTAATGCTTCTTTAGCAGGTTTGTAGCCTATAGGAAGGAAGGAAGGAAGGAAGGAAGGAAGGAAGGAAGGAAGGAAGGAAGATTGTTTAGGTCAACCCTGAGCAGATGGTGGGACAACATTTACAAAAGTCGAATTATTTCAGGCTAATGAATATGGAAAGGTCACTATTATAGCAAAAAACTTAAGACTTTATGATTATATTTTCCAAATGGCATTGTAAGAATATTCATGTCTTACTTATCAAGTACAGATCTCCTGAGCTTGCGAAAGGGAAATATCTAATTATCTTTTATAATCCTGTCACCTGTTACAGAACTAGCAAAAATTATTGAACAAAGCAATAAGAAATCTGTCTACATGGTTGATATTTCTATGTATTCAAGATTTTTAATTAAAAATGAAAATGTAACTTTGGTTTTCATGGCATAATCTTCATTAGCATACACATAGAAAGGGAGCAAGGTCCCTGGCATAGTGCTTCTTTGAAAGCTGCCTAGTCACCTGCCCATAGAAGTCCATAGGCATAAAAACTCCAACCACTGAGGTGCAATTACCAAGATCTTTAGGACAGTGGGCAAACAATGCACTGCCTTGACAAAGAAATCAGGCACACCCGCCCCTCCTCTGAAAAGGTGAGGCAACACATCAGAAAAGAAGCTTCAAAAGGCTCTAAAGGTCATAATTATAATATCAAACAGGGCTGGAGGGACAGTAAGCCACTTAGGGTGCTTGCCTCTGGCATCCCATATGGTCTCCAGGAGCAGTGTTAAGAATAATTCCTGAGTCCAGAGCCAGGTGTAGTAAGCCTTGGAAATTTCTGGATGTGACCCCAAAAACCAAAACCAAAAGAAAAGAATTTGAAAAGGCCACCAAGATTCAAAGTTCCTTATAACACGTACTGTCTCTCCAAGCCTTTATGATGCATGCAACAATATATGTTTCCTTGAGCACAGTGAGGTGTGAACCCTGAGCACAGAGTCAAGAGTAAGCCCACAACAAAACAGGCATGGCCTCCCAAACACAAAGAAGTCCCCATGGGAAAAGAATACTGGATGCCTGATTCATCCCAGCTCAACATGAAATTGTTTTCTTTTGCTTTATCACTACTTTCCCAGAATGGCCTACATCTTGTTCTGAGATGTGTACTCAGATTTTTTTCCCCTCTGAGGCAGCTTGATTTCTCTCTTAAATCTCTCTCTCTCTCTCTCTCTCTCTCCCCCCCTCCCTCTGTTCTCTCTCTTCCCACTTTTCTCTCCTCCTCCTCCTCCTCCTCCTCCTCCTCCTCCTCCTCCTCCTCTTCCTCCTCCTTCTTCTCTCTCTCTCTCTCTCTCTCTCTCTCTCTTATCTGGCAGATTCAATCTATAACTTGAAATGTACAAATAAATTTAAAAACTCATTTTAAAGAAAAAAATTCAATATTATTCTTGAAAGAATATTAGTCAATCTTGTCTGGCCTTAGATTATTTGTCCACTTTTCATATTATTTTACTATTCTCTATCTAAAGTGAATTTTAAAGTTCAAGAGCATAGAGGATCTTTATTTCATGGAAAATGCATTATTGAAAAAAATATAAGATTCAGTGTTAAAAGATGAAATAAAGTAATTTCATTTATCTGCATTTCAGCCAAGAAACTAGGCTACATGAAACTTGACCACTTGGATCCACTTTGTTACAAAAGTGGTTCATTAAAGGCACATTGATTAGCCACCTGGCACCTGTGACAGGGGAAGCTGTGGTCATCAAAGGCAGAGACAAGAGTGTTTTAAAGGACTATTGATATGTTGAATGGAAAATCCAAAGCAAAGAACATACAATAAAGTAAAAGCAAAATCTTGTTCATGCTATAATATTTTATTTCTTAGGAAAATTAGTAAAATGTCATACTCCAAAATATGCCCCTTTTGCATAAAAATTATTTTGAGTTAGGGAAAAAGAGTAAAGGCAGATAAATAAGAAAACTTTCATCCATTCCCTATCTGCCAGACACAGTCCCAGTCACAGTTCTCCCGTTGTTCATCGATTTGCTCGAGCGGGCCCAGTAACGTCTCATGGTGCGACTTGTTACTGTGTTTGGCGTATTGAATATGTCAAAGGCAGCTTGCCAGGCTTTTCCGTGAGGGCGAGATACTCTTGGAAGCTTGCCGGGCTCTCCAAGAGGGGCGGAGGAATTGAACCCTGCCAGGCTGGGCTGGCTGCGTGCAAGGCAAACACCCTACCTGCTGTGCTATCGCTCCAGCCAAACAAGCAAAAAACAAGGTGAGAAATATGAAAGGTGTTCCCCTACCCCACTACCTAAAAAGGACTGAAACTAATCATTGATGACAACTCTAGATGCTTCGTAACCCACAAATAACCAGAGAAACCCATATTAAAGACTGTGGAATCACTGTCTCCAAAAATTGTCAGATGGGCTTTTCTCTTGAAGAGGGCCAGGGTGGTATTCTTTTTTCCCATGTAAACTTTGTATGTGTAACTAAGGCAGACCAAGCCCTTTCAGTTCAAAAGGAAGGAAGTGCTTGCTTTCCTCTGGGATAATCCCTTTTTCAAACTCCTAACCAAAGGAATTATCACTAACTTCCTCTAATGACCTATAAGAAAATACTTTGGGAGATAAAAATCTAGGTGAAGGTTTATCCTCATAAAGGTTCATTCTCATTCATTCTCTCTCTCTCTCTCTCTCTCTCTCTCTCTCTCTCTCTCTCTCTCTCTCTCTCTCTCTCTCTCTCCTCCCTCCCTCCCTCCCTCTCCATTTCTTTCTCTCTAAGAAATTATTTTTAAAATATTTTTCTTTGGCTTTCTGGCCACAACTGGCTGAGCTCAATGCCTTCCCCTGGCTCTGTGATTCAGGGATCATACCTGGCAGAGGTAAGAGGACCATATGTGATGGATGGGATCATACCCAGCTTTGCCAAGTGCAAGGCAAGTGCCTTGAACACTGCTCTATCTCTGTGGCTTAAATCCATCATTTCTCAATAGTAAAAATGAAGTAACTCCTCATTACATTAAATTTGTCTACTTTTCAAAGTCCCAGGCTCATTAGTAGCAGATAAAATCTGATTCACTTTGGAGTTTAGAGTTTAATAATCATGCAAATTTTCCATTAAATCTGATAATCTTGCTACTTCAAATCTGTCTAACAATTTGTTTATCCAGTCTCATATGGTCCCTAAGAGGGTGGGGAGAAATTTACTTTGTACTGTGAAAGAACCTTGCCAAAATTAATACAATTTTACCATTAATACTTTCCAATGGGCTGGGAGCAATAGCACAGCGGGTAGGGAGTTTGCCTTGCACGCTGCTGACCTGACCAAAGTGGGTTCAATTCCTCCATCCCTCTAGGAGAGCCCAGCAAGCTACCAAGAGTATCTTGCCCTCATGGGAAAAGCTGGCAAACTACCTATGATGTATTCAATATGCCAAACACAGTAACAAGGAGTCTCACAATGGAGACATTACTGGGCCTGCTGAAGCAATTCCATGAACAATGGGAGGACAGTGCTACAGTGCTACCTTCCAATATTTCTTTCCCTACAATTTGCATCTCCTTAAATACTTGTGCTTTCTTTTCCTTTTTTTTCCTGTATACAATTACTATGCGTTTATTAAGATACTATGTAAGGTCAAGTTCTAAATTCTAACTATGTGGAGACCATCATTATTGAGAAAATTACTCTTATATGCATAATCAAAAGTAAAACAAGATATGTCTTCTGTTAATCTGCCTTTTATAAATTTAAAGCAATGAGTTCTAATCAATTAATAATAATAATAAAAAAGGTAGAACGTTTTTTCTCCCTTCCATCTGATGCATTCAAAAAGGCAGGAATAACCGCAACCCAACAGAAACTTAGATAAAACATATCTTCACTCAAACTTGAATTAACCATATCAATTTTGGTGGAACAAGAATGTGAGGTTCAAGCTAGTTAAAACAAGAATACAACAGATAGAGATGGAAATAAAGAAATATTGGGGGTAAAAGGAGATTAGACTAACTGTAACCAATTCCCTCAAGAACTGACATATAAAGAATTATACAAAAAAAAAGAAATCATGGGCATTTTGCTACCCAAGAAATATATTGTCTATCTTTGCTTTCTTTCCTGCAGTTGGGCTTCTGGAACACTCTATATTTCTTTCCAATATGAGGTTTTGTGTACTTATTCAGTTTAGATTTTCTTAAGTTAATCTTCGCCTCAACCCATTGACTCTGTGGTTTTGAATATATATTCAATGGCTCAGTTTCCCTTTATTCTGGAGCCAAGTGCATTCTCTCATTATCAAAGAAAGAACAAATACCACTGCTTTGTCAATAAATATACCTTCTCCTTTTAGAGAAGACCGCAATTTTTAGGCTTATATAGACTTTAATGTAAACGTTGATAAAGATAAATTTCGGGAAGTCTCAATAATTCTAATACTCTTCAACTTCTATTATTAAAGCATTAAATGAAAGGATAATCAAAGGAAAAGAGCCAGCAAGATGATGTATGAATAAACAATTAGACTTACAGATGTTTAAAAATGACAATAAAAAGTTGAAACATGCCCCTAGAAACAATGTGTTTTAAGATGCAATAACCTGAATTGCTAACATATATGTACTGGCATACATATACAAATGTGCTGTTTTTTCTTTATGAGTTTTTTTTTTTAATTACAAAGTTTGTAAGTTTGTATTTGGAAGTTTTGAAGGGAAGGAGGGAGATAAAGTGGCAGAGAGTGGAGAATAAACTATTCAAAAGGGAGCCAGGGCTTCTCCAAGGGCGGAGAGAGCCCCTACACACACCCCATCATTAGACATGAAAACACGAAAGTACACATCTCAAGAGAGGAGATGCGGACGACACATGTGCTCAGGCAGCATATGTGTGCTCTTTATGAGTTCTTAGTCATGAAATCCAGATGGGGAAGCCAGTGTTTTATGCAAAAGGAGAAACTAAGGCACTGAAAAAATCCAGTATAAAAACTTTGGAAACTAACGTTAACTTTTAAGATGGCATTTTGAGTTAACTTCCTCATTTATTTTAAATACAGTAATTCACAAAGACCAAAATTTAAATAATGTACTTTATATCTTTGCCTAGCCTATAGCTTATCTGTCCTTGATTCCAAGGCCTCTGGTAGTTTTATAAAACAGTGCTAAACTAATATTGAGTCCTTGAACCAGAGATATAGTAAAGAAGATTCACTATGTCTGCCCTGCAAAAGGGCAACCCTGGTTTGACACACAGAACCACAGACTCAAGAGTACTGCCAGAGGTGATGCCTCCACACAGCCAAGTGTAGCCCAAAACGGAATAAAAGTTCAGCTTTCATATGAATTATGACTATGCATGCACTGTAGCACTGTACTCCTGTTGTTCATCAATTTGCTCAAATGGGCCCAGTAACGTCTCCATTTTGAGACTTGTTGCTGTGTTTGGCATATCGAATACGTCACAGGTAGCTTGCCAGGCTTTGCCGTGTGGGTGAAATACTCTCGGTAGCTTGTCAGGCTCTCCGAGAGGGGCGGAGGAATTGAACCCGACTCCACCAAGCTGGGCGCTTGCAAGGCAAATGCCCTACCACTGTGCTATCGCTCCATCCCGACTCTATGCATATTTTTTCTATATATAGATAAAATATTTGTATTTAATATTATGTAACCACCATTAAATGACTGCTCAAGCAGTTTAATATATCGTATATACTTAAAGAGAATAATTATTTAAGTTTTGAGAATTTTCATTAAGGTTTTCTTATTTTTCACTTTATCTCATTAATTTTATTATCGCATTTAGACATTTAATTTTTTTCTAAGAGTTTTTCTTTTTTTAAAAGGAATTTTCTGTCAGAATTTCCTGACACCACACTAGGCTGTCTTCATAAGGGCATCTCTGAGGGGTGCGGGTTGAGTTTCCCTCCCCACCCCAAGCAGAACCCCAGCAGCCGAAAACGTCCAGCACCCAGCCACAGCCATGCTCAAGGCCACTCTCCACATGTTCAGAAGAGCCTCACCCAACATCCGGTGTGCAGCCCCATGACTGAGATCTCCAAGCCTGTTTGGATGGGGTCTGGACCTCCTCCACCCAGCTCACCAGTTTTCCAATAGCTTGGCAGTCACAGCCAGAAACCATGACTGGCGCCAAGTAATCTCAACAATGGCCAAGACCCAGAGACTATAAACCAAAGCTCTCAGAAGAGAGCACCACAAAATATCCTGGCCTCATGATCTCTTACATTCTATCTCACTTATCAAAAGTACAAAAACACATTTGTTTGTTTTTAACATACTTCCTTATATTCTCTTATATACAGGCTTAAATAGCTCCAGAATGAAACAAAACATACAACAACTTTCACATACTTCCCTCTTATGGTGTTGGGGAGGTGCTCAGTGGTGGAATTGGTGTTTGAATATTATTTGCAATGAACTATTGTGAACTACTATATATATATATACATATATATCAGAAAAAATAAATAAAATTATTTTTCTACAAGGGCTGGAGTGATAGCACAGTGGGTAGGGCATTTGCCTTGCATGCGACCGACCCAGGTTCGATTCCCCTGACCCAGGTTCGATTCCCCTGCCCCCTCAGAGAGCCCAGGAAGCTACCGAGAGCATCTTGCCCACACGGCAAAGCCTGACAATCTATCCGTGACATATTTGATATGCCAAAAAGAGTAACAACAAGTCTCATAATTTGTTGTGAAAAGTTACTGGGACCCACTTAAGCAAATCGATGAACAACGGGAGGACAGCACTACAGTGCTAATTTTCTATGTATATCCTATCTCCTCAGTGGTAGGGTGTTTGCCTTACAAGCGGCCAACACGGCTGACCTGAGTTCGATTCCTCCGCCCCTCTCGGAGAACCTGGCAAGCTACCGAGAGTATCTCGCCCACACGACAGAACCTGGCCAGCTACCCGTGACGTATTCAATATGCCAAACACATTAACAACAAGTCTCATGATGGAGATGTTACTGGGCCCGCTCGAGCAAATCGATGAACAACAGGAGGACTGTGACTGTGATCCTATCTCCTCATGCTATTAATCACTTTATCTTCCATATATTATTTTTCAAATGTTTCCTCTCATACTCATATGCATTCTTATTTATTTTTAGTAATATTTTGATTGGCTGGAGTGATAGCACAGCAGGTAGGGTGTTTTCCTTGCACATGGCTGACCCGGATTCCATTCTTCTCTACAAGCTACCAAGAGTATCCCGCCCACATGACAGAGCCTGGCAAGACCCCCATGGTGTTATTTGATATGCTAAAAATGGTAACAACAAGTCTCACAATGGAGATGTTACTGGTGCTCACTCAAGCGATTCAGTGAACAATGGGAGGACAGTGCTACAGTGCAGTGCTACCCAATATTTTGACATCTCATTTATACAACAAGAACTTCCTGTCCATGTGACTATTCACATTTTATTTGTTTTCTATTTTTACCTCTATATACATATATTTATGTATGTTACCTTGAGTGACTCTAAACTATATTTTAGGGACATATTTCAGAGTCTAATAGCACAGAGCGTAGGGCGTCTGCCTTGCATGTAGCCAACATGGCCGACCTGAGTTCGATTCCTCCGCCCCTCTCGGAGAGCCCGGCAAGCTACCGAGAGTATTCGATATGCCAGACACAGTAACAACAGTCTCCAATGGAGACGTTACTGGGCCCGCTCGAGCAAATTGACGATCAACAGGAGGGCCTTTACTTTACCAGAAAAATATATGAACATATTTACCTGTGTCTATATTATCTATATATTGATGTATTATCTCTTCACGATCACGGTTCTCCCATTGTTCATCGATTTGCTCAAGCGGGCCCAGTAACGTCTCCATTGTGAGACTTGTTGTTAATGTGTTTGGCATATCGAATATGTCACGGGTAGCTTGCCAGGCTTTGCCCTGTGGGCGAAGTACTCTCGGTAACTTGCCGGGCTCTCCAAGAGGGGCAGAGGGATCGAACCCGGCTCGGCTGAGCTGGCTGCATGCAAGGCAAATGCCATACTGCTGTGCTATTGCTCCAGCCCTGTATTATCTCTATATAGAAATATATAGAAATACATGGAGAAACACACACACAAACACCCACAGTGAAAATTCACTTATAAATATTCAATCACATCTATTGATACATATCATCTCAATATCAAAATTATACACATATATGTATATTATTAATCATATATAATTTCAAAATGTGTATATGGGTATATAGCAACAGTTTCTGTAGCTACTTTTGTTTCCCTTCCTCTTTTTCTAATTCGTTCATTATTTCCTTTTTTAATTATGGATTGGATATTTAAACTTCAATAAGATTTACTAGGCATTAAATCGGTGAATAAGCTAGATTATACTCCCTCTTGAAAAACTCTCTGAGGATTATTAGACCTAAGTAGAAATAACAATAGAGTCGCCCCTCTATTCTATGGACAAAGGAATTTTCCTTACTTGAGAATGATACCATTCACATATCACCAATAGAAATGAACCCCACTTCGAGGGGAAAACTCCAGACAGGCTAAGAAGCTGATCACTTGTAAATCAAATTTTCTTGTAGAGAGCTTCAGTTCCAATCTAGGCTGCTCCTTCACCATCCCCCGAGTTCATTCCTGGTTCTCATGCTCCCTCTTCCTAGCCCTTCTCCTTTTCCTGGCCAGGGGAGATGCGTTGTGGTGCAACTCAACGTGCAGTGCATTGTGGGGACCCAGGATGAGTCAGCCCCACCACCAGAGGGAAGTGAGGAGAGGCCAAGCGTGGGAAAATACTCTTGACAGCAGCCGGCCCCCACATCTGTCTTCCCTGCGGGCTTCACAATGCAGCCTGCTTCTACTAAATGGTGCAAAGAAGACTGTGTCTTTATTGAATTTTGTGTTGAACAGAGCAAAGATGTCCATGGACATCTTTGAAAATTTTATTTATTTTATAAACAAAATAAAATTTATTTATTTTATTCATCTATTAGGGCCCAAAACTTCAATTTGTGTCCATGACAATGGGGATCTAAAATAAAGTCTACATTTTAATAAATTGTTGGAAGAGTTAAAAAATAACCCCTCCATCCGAATCTAGTCATTTTTACAAGGTAAATATGGATTCAAAAGCAGAAAGGAGTCATTCAAATTCAAACCTCTAAAACACTGGGGAAGAACTGTATACTCTGCCTCTGGTTTCTAATTAAAAAATGGGAGAGAATGATTCCATCACTATTTATCTTAGTGAGGCTACAGTGGCAGGTGAAAATTTCCATATAACTATTTATTTATTTATATATTTTTGCTTTTTGGGTCACACCTGGCGATGCTCAGGGGTTACTCCTGGCTCTACACTCAGGAATCACTCCTGGTGGTGCTCGGGGGACCATATGGGATGCTGGGAATCGAACCCTCATCAGCAATGTTGGCTGGGTGCAAGGCAAACGCCCCACCCGCTGTGCTATCGCTCCAGCCCCCCATATAACTATTTAAAACATGTAAATACAGTCACTAGATCAAATGCCTACAGCCTATGGAAGAGCTTATTAATAAGCATTTTCATTTATCCTCCGAACTTTTCTACCTTCCACTTAGCAAGAATTCTGAATTTATTAGATGGTTACCTTCAACTAAATGACTTGTTAGTTAGGCAAAATGATGACATGTAAGTGAAGAGATGTACAGCAGGTGGTAGAAAGCATGCAGAAGAAAATAGGAAACAAAGTTAAAGAATACGGTTATTTAAAGAATTAGGAAAAACTAAGTGGACTGTGTTGTCTGTGGAACAATACTGTAATAAAGAGAATGCAACATCTGAAATCATCTGAATGTACTTTCAAATTTTTTAAAACAATATTTTATTGCTTTCAAGATGAAGAATCTGAAGCTAAAAGGACAGCTTAAATAACTATGTGATTCACATTGAATTTCATGTTTATAAAAATATAATATTTATAAAAATATTAGAATAAAAATAATATGGCATTTTAACATCATTAGGCTTTGGATAATTAGTATTTAAAAACTGCTGGGAATTCATGACATGTTTAGGGCATATTTTATCTATTTATTGGTCACCGGATGGGTGGAAAGAAGTCTTAAAAATGTTCAATCATAAATATATAATTAAAGTAACTAAATTAGAACCAATAAGAAATCACTCATGCTAAACTCCACTTTAGCCAATCAAATTATAACTAATTTTCTATGCTTATTCTGCCAGAGAAGAAAGGCTTAAGTCAATGATTCCATTCTCCCCTGCTTTGCCTATATTAACTAGAAAGCTCCAAGATATAAGAAAAGTAGCCTGTTTTGTCTAAAGAGCAGGTGGACAGTTGAACTCCTTTAATCATATTCTCTTGGAATACATCTTCCTTCACTTAGCATAGTTCCTCAACTTTTCTCTCTACTATATCGTCATAAATATCATAATTATCATATGTATCCTAATATCATATCATAAATATCATAAATATCAAATTAGTAGCTGCCTATCAAATTTTGAATATCATAAATATGGTTTGAAAATATTTGAAATCATTTGAAGAATATCATAAATATCAAAATAGTAAACTGCCTATTGAATTTTTGAAAAATAAACATTATATCATTTTTATTAACTCTAATGTTATTCCACAGACACTTACCAATTTCTCTCTGTTGCTTTCAGCAACTCTTCTCAAAGAGCACATAGAATTTGAAGGACAGACAGGATTTGGAAAGACAGGCTTAGAGATATGGAGGCTTAGATACAGCCTGAAGCATAGGGGCATTTATACTCTATAGATATGCAGACATTGAATGACCAATCCAACTTTTGTTGCCAGACAGAAAATAAAATGGAATTTAAGGGAGTGCAGCAAGAATTCTTATAATTCTCACAGGGACTGAGGAGGAGGTACAAGAATGAATTTCTGGGAACTGTAGAGATACTACAATGCTTAAGGAGTGTGCTTTGCTTGGGGCCAACCACAACTGGAGCCCTAGCAATTTGATGATTCCTAATTTGGGAGGATCCTTCAAATAAATAAAAAAGAAAAAAGAGAGGTGCCGAAAGGGTGCTTCCTTGCACATCGCCCATCCTGTATGGTTCCATGTGCATAGCCAGGAGTAATTTCTCAGTGCAGCATTACTCCTGAATACAGTCAGGAGTAACCACCGAGTAACACTAAGTGTAGCCCCGAATGAAGACATAATTTTTTTAAGTAAAAGAAAATAAAGAAGGATTTCCTGGAAAAAGTGATATCTGTGTAATGTTATAATGCATTGCTCGAGCGGGCCCAGTAACGTCTCCATTGGAGACTTTGTTGTTACTGTGTCTGGCATATCAAATACTCTCGGTAGCTTGCCGGGCTCTCCGAGAGGGGCGGAGGAATTGAACTCGAGTCGGCCATGTTGGCCGCTTGTAAGGCAAACGCCCTAACCGCTGTGCTATCGCTCCGGCATTAATGTAAATTATTCCTGGAAAGCCTAGCGAGAAGAATATGGGGAAATACTGAAAGTGTTATGGACCACATACAAGTACGGCATTATTCAACTGGAATGAGGGGTGAGAGAGAGAAACTGAGTCAAAAAAATCACGGAAAGTAGATTATAGACTAAACATGATTCTCACCCATTGCCTCTTTTGCAAACCACAACACCCAATAAGAGAGAGAGAACAAAAGGGAATGCCCTGCCACAGAGGCAGGGTGGGATGGGGGGGATGGGGAGGGAGGGATACTGGGATCCTTGATGGTGGGAAATGGGCACTGGTGGAGGGATGGGTATTTGATCATTGTATAATTGAAACCCAAGCACAAAAATGTGTAAGTCTGCACTGTACCTCATGATGTCTCACTATTTAAAAATTTTTTAATAAAAAAAAATCATTAGATTTATAAATTGTCCTTTTTTAAAATCGAAAACCAAAACCTTGTTTGGGTTCTTATAAGGTAATTGTTTAGAGATAATTTTGATAGAAAGAGGCTCTCTTTTTCCTGGAGACAAGACGAGCTTAGAGCATGATTATGAAAATAATTTGGTTGCAGAGAAATGCAGAGGAATGAATTAAGGACATTGAAGTGTTTAGATTAAGCAAGTCGTCGGATGCATGTTATGTTTAACAGCTAGATTTTATGGCCTTCAATACAGGAAAGGGTTTTTTTTCAAGTAACTTCTTAGATAAGAAGCAGAAAAGGAAAGAGAAGTTCCTTATCAAGTGTCTTACCCTCTGTATCTCTATGAAGCAAATGATATTTTAAATGTATATTTTTGTTAACTTTCGAACAATGGATTTCCATTTATTCTATGATTTATAGAATTAATTTTCCTCATATAAATGTATGGGTAGAGTACTCCATGTTTCTGTATATTTTAGTGTTAATACCACACTTATATAACTTTCATTATTATTAGTTTGAAGAAACAGCAGTCTTGTTTCGGACAAAAATAGAAGAAATAGTTATTCGTGACAAGGTTTAATTCCACTGACCTCATGATATGTCAATAATCATAGTTCTGAAAATGAGTTAATTCTGAAAATGTTGCTATGGCTAAAATCAGGGTCACGGCTGTGATGCATAAAAGAAATGATATTTTTTAAATATTTGATATGTTTAAAATAGTCTACTGAATTATTGAACTAATAAATTGAGAACATAAACTTAAGAAAAATTGAAAACAACTTAAAAACGATGCTAGTTCAAAAAGTAAAGAAGAAATTCACGGTGAAAATATTTATGAGGGAATCTAAAGTGATCAGGAGAGAGAATACCTTCTAGCTGATGTACTACTGGACATTGTGAGAAAGTGGTGCAAAGGTTGATTCAGTATAGTGAACTTGGCCAGTGGTACTTAAGAATTACCAGGGTCAAATCCATGTTAAGGAAGCCATTCTTGAGTCTAACTGGAGTCCTATACATCCTAGTTATGTGCTCAACCATGGAGCCATATTACTAACCATAAAAGGTAAACTAACCATATCACACGCAAAAAAAAAAAAAAAACCCACGAGATAAGTGGAAAAGATACAGATTTCTCCAAATCAAAAATATCAGGTAGTGTATATATTTAGTAACGTAAAAATGTATCTCAAAGCAGGGGTCAGACCCATAGTATATTGAGTAGGGCTCTTGCCTTGCAGCTAACATGGATTCTAAGACCAGTACACATATGGTGGGCTGGAGCGATAGCACAGCAGGTAGGGTATTTTCCTTGCATGCGGCCAACCTGGGTTCAATTCCTCCTTCCCTCTCAGAGAGTCTGGCAAGCTACCGAGAGTATCACACACACGGCAGAACCTAGCAAACTCCCCATGGTGTATTTGAGATGCCAAAAACAGTAACAGCAAGTCTTACAATGGAGAATTTACTGACGTCCACTTGAGCAAACCGATGAACAACGGGAGGACAGTGCTACAGTGCTACATGTATGGTTCACCCAGACCTGCCAGGAGTGATTTCTGATCACAGGGTCAGGAGTAAGCTCTGAGCAATCCCGAGAGTGCATCCAAAACAAAAACAAAAATATTTTTTACAAACAGAACCCCATGCGCTCACAAAAACCTCATTGGAAGATACAATCTGGAAGATACAACCTAATTTTCAAGGGGAACAGTTGGTGGGTGTGACCCCTGCCTACTGGAAGATGGAGGATCTGGGTGGAAGATGCTCAGCCCTGATCCAAACAGGATTGGAGATCTCAGCCCCAGGACCCGCATGCCTTTGTTCCTCTGCTGGTACTTTCATGTGTGTGGACAGTGGTCTCAGCATGGTGGTGGCTGGTTCTGGAGGTCTTCAGCTGCTGGAGCTCTGCTCAGGGTGGGAAGTGAAACTCAACCCGCCTCCCTCCAAGGGGTCCCGGCGAGGACAGTCAGGCACGGGGCAGGAGACTCATGCAGAGTCTGGCAAACTCCCCGCGGTTACCCAATATGCCAAATACCAATAACAATTATGGGTCTCATTCTCCTAACCCTGAAAGAGCCTTGAATATGGCACTTTTTAAAATCTCAGGGCTAAGGTGAAGGAGATGTTACTGGGGCTTGCTCGAGGCAATCGACGAACAATAGGATGATTGTGATCATGATCGTTCTTAAGATAAAAATATAAGAATATAAGACCAACCCTGAAAGAAGACTGTGAGAATATATTGAAAATTTAAAATTATACAAAATAGAGAGACAAAGTGTCCCTTAGGAATTTTTAGTGTTGATTTGTGAAACAGAAAAACCTCTCATATACTATATTGATCACATACACAAATATCTAATATTTTTATAAGATTTTGGTTTTGCTCATCATATGTAATAAAACATATAGTTTGAGTCGGCTATCAAATTTCTAATAATTAAAAGTAAAACAGATACAGTGATCATTTTAGTGTTATTATAAAGGAAAGCACAATGAAAGTTGATAAAGAGTTGAATCACATGAAGAGGTATTTTAATATCAATAAAAAATTGTAGCACCATCAAAAACACAATAAAAGGTGCATTTTTATAGAAAAATTTTAAAATGCTTCAAAAATTTTAATATGGTACTGAGTTATTATGTTTCCTTTACTTTGCATCTTTTTCTAAGTTCTAAACAACAAATATAAGGCAATTTTATGTTAGTAAATATTTTTGCATATTAAATATTTTCATTTAAATATATATATGTTATGAAATAATATCAAACAATAGATATAAAAGGAAACTTCTAGGAACAATAACTTCAAACTCTGAGAACCATTACAGAGCTAATAGCATTTATGTAGGTGTTGACACAAAATAGCACTATAAGCATTCCTGTAAAATCCTACAAGACTACTAAAAAATTTATCACACAAAAATAGATATTTTCATTCGCCCTCTCCTCTCTGGAAAGAAAGATGGCGGCCACATGGGAGCCCTGTGGACAGCAGGTATGAGCCGGGAGTGTGGAGGCGACTAAAACCTCATGGGAAGGGGGGCGTTCCGGTCCGTCCTTCATGCCCTACCGAGGTCACCAGTTGCCCCCCACGAGCGGCTCTCCAGCACGGCCACAGCCCCAGAAGCACAAGGGCTTAATGCAGAACCCAGCAGCTTGGAGCAGAAAAGTGAAAGGACTATGCGTTAATCCAGGCAATCATTTCTGCCCAGAGGGGAAAGGGTGTTGCTCCCTTCCGCCCTCCTCCCTCTGGAAAGAAAGATGGCGGCCACATGGGAGCCTTGTGGACAGCAGGTATGAGCCGGGGGTGTGGGGGTGACTAAAACCTCATGGGAAGGGGGGCGTTCCGGTCCGTCCTTCACGCCCTACCGAGGTCACCAGTCGCCCCCCGCGAGCGGCTCTCCAGCACGGCCATGGCCCCAGAAGCACAAGGACTTAATGCAGAACCCAGCAGCTTGGAGCAGAAAAGTGAACGGACTATGCGTTGATCCAGCCCATCATGTCTGCCGGAGGGGAAAGGGTGTTGCCCCATTCGCCCTCTCCTCTCTGGAAAGAAAGATGGCGGCCACATGGGAGCCTTGTGGACAGCAGGTATGAGCCGGGAGTGTGGGGGCGATTAAAACCTCATGGGAAGGGGGGCATTTCGCTCCGCCCTTCACGCCCTACCGAGGCCACCGGTTGCCCCCCACGAGCGGCTCTCCAGCACGGCCACGACTCCTGAACACAGAAACCAATTTCTTAACTATCTGACTTTCAGTAGAAATACTTCCAGGGTCAATAGGTAAAATAGCAGAAATCCAAAACCAACATTTAATTCTTGAACCCAGCTGTAGAAAGCAAATCACTTCACAATGCTTTTTCAGCATGTCTGATTTGGGGGGGGGGGTAAACTCTAAATAATAGTGGTGAATCTTTTATTGAAACAATGAATCCAATCAAAGCAGATAGAGTGTTAACTAGAATTCATCTGCCTCACAGGGACTGGGAGGGGTGGGGGGTGGGGTTTTATTGGGGTTCTTCATGGTAAAAAATAAGTATTGGTAAAGGAAAATGTGTTTGATATTTGCATGACTGAGACATAAACCTGAAAGCTTTGTAACCTTTCCCACAGTGATTCAATAAATTAAAAAAAAAATAGATATTTTGTTCTAAAGCTTTCAACTTTGTATCCGTTAGTCAATCAAGCTATGTTTTACCTAAGTGTTACTCTGTTAGAAGGAGTGATTTCTTTTTTTGATGTGCTAAACCACACACAAAGAGAATCCTAAACTCACATTTATGTTTAGAAGACCTACATAGAATGTCCAATTAGGGTGAGCACGACTTTCAAAAACAAGATATTGAGAAGATAACCTGTTTTTTTTTTTTACCTCAGACATGTCTATCTACAGTTCTTGGCAGACGATGCATAAACTCTGAGAGAAAAGACACACTTTTGCTTGGCACGATTCAATGTAAATGTCATTTGAGAGTCCCTTCAGAGAATAATCTGTGTTCCTTTGCAGTGGGTACCTTCTCATTTTTCCCCAGACTCATAAAACACCATTTTAAAGGGATCTGATGGTAAGCAAAATTTTCTTTTTATTGATTTATATTTATTTTTTAAATTGAATCACTGTGAGATACAGTTACAAAGCTTTCATGATTAGGCTTCAAACATACAATGTTTCAACACCTATCCCCCCACCAGTGTACATATCCTACCTCCAATATCCCCTGAACCAATATCCCCTTATCCCTCCTGCCTCCCCCCGTCTGTCCCCTATGACATGCACTCCCCCTTCTCTCTTTCTGTCTCTCTGCATCTCTCTCCCTCTGTCTCTCTCTCCCTCCCTTTTCCTCTTTCTCTCTCTCTCTCTCCCACCTCCCTCTTTCCATCCCTCCCTCCCTCCTTTAAGTAATATAGTTTGCAATACAGATACTAAGAGGCCATCATGTTTGGTCCTTTTTCCACTTTCAGCACACATATCCCATCCTGAGTGTGTTTTGTGACGGATTTGTTATTGAAACGTGATTAAATAAAGACAGGAATATTCCCTTCTCTCAGGGTATTGCTTGAAACGCTGTTCAGTCATTTAGTTTATGCTCAAACTAAACATCATTTATCTGAAACTTCTCCACATATCATCAGGTAAGGCACGTGCCTTCCACACACTAACCTGGGTTCAATTCCTGGTACCACATATGAGGCCCCTCTGACCTGTCAGGAATATGCTCTGGGCACAGTAAGAATAAGTGAAATGTGGTCCAAAACCCTTCCCCAAAATTAAAATGCAATACATCCTATCACCATTTAATCCCTCTATTAAAAAACTGCCGTCTAGCTGACTTCTTCATTAAAATTAAAGAGAAGTTCTTAATTTTCTGTTTTTTTGAATCCCTTGAACTTTATCACCCTCATGCACAGAAAAGACAAGTCACAGACTGAAGAGTTACCACGTCGATAACCCTTGCGATAACTGATCCCTGATCCGAGCTTAATCTCCTCTACAGCAAATGGGCCCAGAGATCTGCTAGGAGGGTTTCGTGAGTAACACCTGGTATATTCCCAATCCCTCCTGTTCCCGTTCACTTCCCCTCAAAAACACCTTGCAAATCACTCTGACTACTTGCTATTTTTTAAATAAGTAAAATATTCTCTGCTCTCAGGATATCGCTTGAAACACTGCTCACTTGTCATTGACAAATGCTCAAACTAAACATCATTTCTCTGAAGAGTCTCCATATATCATCATGTATGAATGAAATAGCTCTCACTATCTCACCACCCGACTCATTCCAAAATGCCTGGTTCACTTTCTTATGATCCTATACCATTTGATATATTTTAAAACATGACATTTTTCTCATTAGTTGTTCATTGTCCATCTCCTCCCACTGGATTATAAGTATTATAAAGCAAGGGAATAGATTCACCATCCCTTCCCCCACTATCAACTAGAAAACAATGCATTCTCCAGATTTACTTGACATAAATACATGACTAAAAAGGACCTTTTTGTGATACTTCTTCCTCATTCCATTTTTATCCAAATAAACTAATATTATGACTATAAATTAGTTTCTGTATCCATTTTAGATTTTATAGTAAAGAAAGAAAACATTTTCAATGATAAAAGAGGATTAGTCATGCTGCGCAATTATATAGTCAGAGAAAGAATGGAACTCAAAAAATTCTATCTACTTTAGTCATTAAGAGAATGTTATTCTAGTTTAATGGTAACTCCAAGTAAACCTTTCTCAGACAACAAAAGCTTCTTAAACTTTAAATTTGTTGCTCCTATTAATGTGAAATGATCTGAGGTTTATTAATACTAAACCTACTTGAGAGTTTTATGACTGTAGTCCCCAATCTAGAACAAATCTTCAAATGGATACAATTTTTGAATGTGTATACAACAATACTATGATTATGCCTTGATGGAATCATAATTACTCATTTTATTAATTAAAATATAATGTGCACAATAAATTATTGATTAATAATGAAATAACCTTTGTGAAATCTAGTCCAATGATAGTTCGATAGTTAGAGGGGCCAAGATGGTTTTAAATACTCAAAGAGAGATTTTCCAGCCAACTTTTTCCCTTGCCACATCATTTATAAGTTGCTGTAGCTTACCTTTCATTAAGAGTTGATTTGACAGACTGCTGTAATTTTCAGATTGTTAAATACTTCTGTCAAGCCCCTTAGGCATTTGCAGAATTTAGTTCTTGGATTTGTTGGGATGATTTTGGTGGGGGGTGAGATGGGGGGATGAGGTGAGCAACAGCTTGAAACTATGATTCATTTCTGTTTGAGTATCTGTCAAATACTTGCAGCAAAAAGAAAATGACTAATCACCTACTAAAAATGGCAACAGATGCCATAAGCAAGATTTCATTCAACCTGTTATCTTTAGTTTCAGTGTAAGACTCATTTAATTAAAAGTCACAGTTTTAAAATAACAAATTTTAAAAATAACATCTGCTTCTTAAATCTGTAGCAATGACTTGTATGCTCATCACCTGACTAATTCTTTAAAATGACCTTTTGCACATAGTTTAGCATAGCAAAGCGTAAGTATATTCGTATGATCACATAGTGAATTACATATATATTCACGTGAGGCCATATATTTACTATATGCATATGTGATAGAGAATGGTTTATTAGATATTTATACAAACAGAATTTTATCTTTAAAAGTTCCAATTCTATCACTTATCATACATTATTCATATAAAATAATAAGCACATTTTAAATGTAATGTTGTGCATATTGTTGTAGTGTAAAATCAGTTTGTCCTTTCTGCCTTTCCACAGGGAGCTTAGGTTCATTGGGTTACTCTCATCACAGTGCTCCCATTCCTCTGTGTTTATTTGTAACTTCTTTCTCTGTACTCTGTTGACTTGTAAATATGGTTTTTCTTGGGACTGGAGTGATAGCACAGTGGGTACGGTGTTTGCCTTGTATGCAGCTAACCCAGGTTCAATTCCCAGCATCCCATATAGTGCCCTGAGCAACACCATGAATAATTCCTGAGTTCAGAGCCAGAAGTAACCCCTGAGCATTGCCGGGTGTGACCCAAAGAGCAAAAAATATAATAAAATAAATATTGTTTTTCTCTTCTCCTTCAGTCCTTTGCATAGTTAATTCAGAGCAATTGACTCCTGTTTCTTTTTGTATAGAAACAGGAAGACAGTTAATGCTATGCTTTTGTAGCTTGGGAGTTAATTGACTCCAAATGATTTTTACTCCCAGTCATCTGTTCGGTCAACCTAAGACTCAGTTGCCCTAGCTTTATAGCAACCCAAAAGCAGGGTCCCGGTGAGAAACTGGGTGGACCCAGGGCAAGTGGTAAGCTATGTGCTACCCTGGCATCGAGATGGGCCTGGCCAGAGCGCCATAATACTTAACTATACGTTTAGAGCATGGTCATGGGCAAATTCTGTCATAATCCAAATTTAGTAAAAACTAGATAAGACCGTGCTAGGGTTAGGAAAGATTAATCTGGCAGAGCACTGTAGTCTGAGATCTATACTGAGATGTCCCCAGGAGAGCCACCCTATGAGCTCAATGTATTCCTGACTGTCCATACAAAATAACTAATTTTAAGAAGTAGAACTAAGATATTAAGTGTTATGTTAATTAAGTTATTGGACCAAGGAGAGGAGAAACACCCCTCAGGGGTATTTCTGCCCTTGAGTCTGATCTGCCATCAGGAAGGGCTTTTGATATATTGATTGTGCTACTGGATGGGGTTGGTGGCTACCCCCCAATGCTGGGGAGTTGGTGGGAGACTAGAGAGAACCCAGGCTGTGAGATGGAGCGCAGAGAGATGAGTGGGAGAGACAGGAAGAGGCAGGAATGAGGGGCAGTGGGAGACTAGAATGGGGAGCTTAGTGAGATTGGAACAGGCACGTGGGGAGAACGGAATAAATGTCAACTGACCACCAAGCAGCATGGCAGCCTCGCTTTCTCCTTCTTACACCCATGGCATCAGCCTTCCTGTGTGAGGAAGTGGTCTGAGACCACCCAACACAGGCGGTGACAGAGCCAGCGAGCCAAGGGACTCACCCTAGTTGCCCGGAGATTACACGTTTTGTCTCTAAGGTTTTGCCTAATAGCCTGTTTTTATGTATGTCTAAAAAGAAAAAAAAAAGGATTAAAAATATCAGGGTTTTAAGAAAGATTTAAAGCATTTATAGATAAAACAGAATTTAAGTCTCTGCCCAAATCATCAGTGACTAACGAAGGGTTTTTCCCTTGAAGTACTTTGGAAGATTTTTTTTTTGTTACTTCCCTTTTTTTTTTTAATTTTTGAAGATTTTATTTCCACTATTTGAAGTAGGTGTAGTGGGGAGTGGTAAGGAGAGGCATGAGTTAAATTGCAAAATAAAAGAGAGAGAGAGAGAGAGAGAGAGAGAGGACTAAGAGTGAGTTGTTTCTTATCTGCCTCTGAAGTCAGAGAAAGGAGTCAAACACTTTATAATGATTGAGGAGAGGTATTTATGGAAATCATCAACTTTTTTGAACTAAGAGTATGGTTAATGCTAAAGGATTTTTCTTTTCCGACCACTGCACATAGTATAAAGGCCAGAGTATATATACTGCTATCTTTGATGCTAAGAATGGTGGATGAAACCTCCAAAAGTATTACTTTCACATCTATCATCACATCCGCTACTTAAACTGATTCTGAGAGTGTTTGTGTTACCCTTGTACAAGAAAACAAAGGTTGAGAGAGGAAAAAAGGGCCTAAAAGGATCACAGTGCTAGAGAATCTATCTAGGATTTCTGACATTTAAGTCAATGTGTGTTTCACTACGTCAGTTTAAACATGCATCCTTGAAAATTTTTAAAGAGAAATAAAAAGTTTACAAAAGTGAGTGACTTTTAAAACATCAAAACTCTAAACAGGGAGATATTCTTCTATTTTTTTTTAAAAAAACATAGATTTGCAAATCAAACACCTGGAAATTAAACAGTGCACTAT
Organism: Sorex fumeus; assembly: GCF_029834395.1. Classification (NCBI taxonomy): domain Eukaryota; kingdom Metazoa; phylum Chordata; class Mammalia; order Eulipotyphla; family Soricidae; genus Sorex; species Sorex fumeus. The sequence continues at coordinate 39,842,815 of NW_026606067.1, read as the reverse complement.
TGAACAACAAGTGGATTAGACAGGAAATCAAAGAGGAAATCAAAAGATTCCTAGAAACGAATGAAAATGAGAACAGAGTTACGAAAACTTATGGGACACAGCAAAGGCTGTGTTAAGAGGAAAGTTTATAGCTCTACAAGCATTCCTCAGGAAGGAGGAGCAAGCACACATAAGTAACCTAACCTCACAGCTTAAGAGCTTGGAGAAGGACCAAAAAAAGGAGCACAACCCGAACAGGAGAAAGGAAATAATAAAACTCAGAGCAGAGATTAACGAGATGGAAACCCAAAAAACAATCCGAAAGATCAATGAAACCAAAAGCTGGTTCTTTGAGAAAATTAACAAGATCGATAAGCCTCTAGCAAAACTCACAAAGAAAGGGAGAGAGAAAACCCTAATAAACCGAATCAGAAATGAAAAGGGGGTCATTACAACAGAAACCACAGAAATTCAGAGGATCCTCAGGGAATACTTTGAGAAGCTTTATGCCACGGAACATCAAAACCTCGAGGAAATGGATAAATTCCTAGACTCCTACAGACTCCCAAGGCTGAACCAAGAAGACCTGGAATACCTGAACAGACCTATCACCATCAAGGAAATTGAAATGGTAATAAAAAGTCTCCCCAAGCACAAAAGTCCTGGCCCGGATGGATTCACTAGTGAATTCTTCCAAATCTTTAAAGAGGACTTACTCCCGATGCTCTTTAAGCTTTTCCACGAAATTGAAATATCAAAAACACTTCCGAACAGTTTCTACGAAGCAAATATCACACTGATACCAAAAGCAGACAGAGATACCACAAAGAAAGAGAATTACAGGCCGATATCCCTGATGAACACAGATGCAAAGATCCTCAACAAACTACTAGCAAATAGAATCCAACTACTCATCAAAAAGATCATACACCATGACCAAGTAGGATTCATCCCAGGGATGCAAGGATGGTTTAACATTCGGAAATCAATCAACATAATCCACCATATCAACAAAAGAAAAGATAAAAAGCATATGATCATATCAATAGATGCAGAGAAAGCATTTGATAAGATCCAGCACCCCTTTATGATGAAAACCCTAGCCAAAATGGGTATAGAGGGGACCTTCCTCAACATAATTAAAGCCATCTACCACAAGCCTACAGCAAGCATCATCCTCAATGGGGAAAAACTGAGAGCCTTCCCTCTAAGATCAGGGACGAGACAGGGATGCCCACTCTCTCCACTGCTGTTCAATATAGTACTGGAAGTACTTGCAATAGCGATTAGGCAGGAAAAAGATATTAAGGGCATTCAGGTAGGAAAGGAAGAAATCAAGCTCTCACTATTCGCAGATGATATGATACTCTACTTAGAGAACCCAATAACTTCCACCAAAAAACTCCTAGAAACAATAGACTCGTATAGTAAAGTTGCAGGTTATAAAATCAATACCCAAAAGTCCATGGCTTTCCTATACGCAAACAGTGAGAGAGAAGAAAGCAACATGAAAAAAACAATCCCATTCACAATTGTGCCCCAGAAAATCAAGTACCTAGGAATCAGCTTAACTAAGGAAGTAAAGGACCTGTACAAAGAAAACTACAAAACGCTACTTCAGGAAATAAAAGAGGACATGAGGAAATGGAAAGATATCCCCTGCTCATGGGTCGGGAGACTTAACATTGTCAAAATGGCAATACTACCGAAAGCATTGTATAAATTCAATGCAATCCCTATAAGGATACCCATGACATTCTTCAAAGAAATGGAGCAAACACTCTTGAAATTTATATGGAACAATAAGCCCCCACGAATAGCTAAAGCAATTCTTGGGAAAAAGAAAATGGGAGGAATCAACCTCCCGAACTTCAAACTGTACTACAAAGCAGTAATAATTAAAACAGCATGGTACTGGAACAAAGGCAGAACTGCAGACCAATGGAACAGGGTTGAATACACTGACATCTCTCCTCAATCATATGCTCATCTAATCTTTGATAAAGGTGCAAGTAATGTGAAGTGGAGTAAGGAAAGCCTCTTTAATAAATTGTGTTGGCATCATTGGACGGCTACATGCAAAAAAATAGGCTCAGAACTCTGCCTAACACCATGTACAAAAGTAAGATCAAAATGGATTAAAGACCTCAACATCAGACCAGAAACCATAAGGTACATTGAAGATAAAGTTGGCAAAACCCTCCATGACATTGAAGCTAATGGTATCTTCAAAGATGCCACGCCACTGGCCGAGCAAGTGAAAACAGAGATAGATAAATGGGACTATCTTAAACTAAGAAGCTTCTGCACCTCCAAAGAAACAGTGACCAAAATACAAAGACAGTCTACAGAATGGGAAAGGATATTCACCGAATACACATCTGACAAGGGGTTGATATCCAGGATATACAAAATACTGGTTAAACTCCACAAGAAGAAAACATCCAACCCCATCCAAAAATGGGGCAATGAAATGAACAGAAACTTTCTCAAAGAAGAAATCCGAATGGCAAAAAAGCACATGAGAAAATGCTCTACATCATTAATCATCAGGGAGATGCAGATCAAAACCACAATGAGATACCATTTCACACCTCAGAGACTGGCCCACATTCAAAAGAACAAAAGCAACCGATGCTGGCGTGGATGTGGCGAGAAAGGGACACTCCTTCACTGTTGGTGGGAATGTCCACTGGTTCAGCCCTTCTGGAAAACAGTATGGACGATTCTCAAAAAATTAGAAATTGAGCTCCCATTTGACCCAGCAATACCACTCCTGGGAATATATCCCAGAGAGGCAAAAATGTATAGTCGAAGTGACATCTGCACTTGTTTGTTCATTGCAGCACTCTTTACAATAGCCAGAAACTGGAAGAAACCTGAATGCCCAAGAACAGATGACTGGTTAAACAAACTTTGGTACATCTACACAATGGAGTACTATGTAGCTCTTAGAAAAGATGAAGTCATGAAATTTACATACAAGTGGTACAATATGGAAAGTATCATGCTAAGCGAAATGAGTCAGAAAGAGAGGGATAGACATAGAAAAATTGCATTCATCTGGGGGATATAAAGTAACAAAGTATGAGATTAATACCCAAGAATAGCTGAGATCAGCACCAGGAGGATTACTCCATTACTTAGAGGCCAGCCAGATATCCTAGAGGAAAGGGCAGTTCAGATAGAGAAGGGAGCACCAAATAAAGGATGTTTGGAGGATCCTCCCAGGAGGGGAGATGCATGTCGAAAGTAGACTATGGACTGAACATGTTTGCCACTCAATGCCTCTTTTGCAGACCACAACACCCAAAAGGAGAGAGAGAACACAGGGGATTGCCCTGCCACAGAGACGGGGGGGATGGGGGGATGGGGGTGGGAGGGATATTATCCATGGTGGTGGAAAATGGGCACTGGTGGAGGGATGGGTATCTGATCATTGTATAATTGAAACCAAAGCACAAAAAATTGTAAATCTACAACTTTAAAAAAAATAAAATAAAATAAAGGGAAAAAAAACAAACATAGATTTGCCTTTGAAAAAAATCTCTTTTTGAGTCATACTTCATCTGAAAACTAAGAGAGATAAACCAAACCATCTCCATGATATCTCTGAGATTGATAGATTGCATTTTTATATTGACTATAATTGTTTCATATTACCAGGATAATTTCCAAACTGTTTTATGTAAAGTTAAAATAGATTCAAAATATTGATAAAGACTAAATAAAAACTCAAGACTTAGGCATTGGATAGGAGCCACAGACATAGTTTTGGAAGTGTTTCACTAATATTAATGTCAGCTACACTGTAGCACTGTCCTCCCCTTGTTCATCAATTTGCTTGAGCGGGAACCAGTAACGTCTCCATTGTGAGACTTGTTGTTACTGTTTTTGGCAATCAAATACATCATGGGAAACTTGCCAGGCTTTGCTGTGCGGGCAGGATACTATTGGTAGCTTGCCGGGCTCTCTGAGAGGGGTGGAGGAATCGAACCTGGGTCAGCTACATGCAAGGCAAACACCCTACCCTCTCTGCTCTCGCTCCAGCCCAATGTTACCTATGATCAAGAAAATCTATAAAAGTAGTGACATTTATTTTTTTACTTATTTATTTTGGATCACACCTGGGATGCTCATGTGGGGTGCTGGAGTGAAACACAGTTGGGCTTGTGCAAGGCAAACATGCAATCTGCTCTACTATTGTCTCAGCCTCCATTTATTTGTCATATTCAAAATGTGTACAATTTTTGTACAAAGAACAATCACTGATTATTATTTCTCTCTCGCCTTTGATGATCAATTAATGTTAGGCTCGAGAGAAACAGACAAATAAAACTTTTTCAGCACTCAATAGTAAATGTATTAAATGTTCATTTATAAACACTCCTTAGTAGGGCAAATAAAAAACAATTGTCAATAAAATTTACATGCTAAGTTAGGAAGTAGTGAGAAAAGAAGTAGTTCTTAAGAAATTCATTTAAGTCGTTCAAGTGTTGACAATGTACAAATTGACTTTCTGTTCAACTGATATAAAAGTGAAACCATAAATAAAATGACCGTATAATTCCATTCAGAACATAGGAGTCCTAGTTTATTTAAAAATGTATATCTCTACAACTAAAAAGATAAAATAGTAAGTTAAATGATATCAAAGTGAATTACAGTATTGTTAATTTAACCACTATTTTCTAGAGCTGTTACATATTCCACGACTCTGTGCTTTCTACGTGCCTTTCGTGTGAAATATCTCTGTGCCTCTGACTGACTGATTTCACTTCAGGCAACACATATTTATAAATACATGTATATTAGCTCAAGATAGTTTCTTTGAAATACATCTTGCCACAAGATGGAGTACACCCCTTGCAACAATTTTTAGGAACATTTAAATAAAAACTAAGATATAAGCATTATATCTTTTTACCAGATTTAGTGACAATATATATTCTAAATATAAGAAAATAAGGCACAAAAATAAGGCAAAATTAGACTATCACATAAATCAATCAATCAGAAGTAACTGTCCTTTTATAGCCCTCCTTTTATTTCTTTATTCATAGTTTAATTTTGGGCCATACCGAGCAGTACCCATGGCTTATTCCTGGCTCTGTACTCAGGGGTCATTCCTTTCGAGGCTTGGGGGACTGAGTGGATGCCAGGGTCAGAACCTGGTTGGCCACATGCATGGTAGTCACTGTAATCACTGTACTATCTTTCGCCACATCTAGTCTATCTTAAACGTTTTCGAATAACATGAATAATAACAAAATTATTCATTTTGTTAGTCCTAAATATGTTCTTTCGGTAGAACGCTGATTATATCATACATCAAGATGTCTGGAAAATAAATTCCATCAGGGTTCTATGATTGCCATTCTTTATAAGGTTTGTATAAGAAGTTTTACTTCAAACATTCTGATAAATGGCAATCAAAACAGCCTTATGTTTTCCATTAAGTTTTCCAAAAAGTCAATAAGAGAACTTGTTACATAAAATGTTTCATTTCGCATACAGTCTCCTCAAAATGATGCTTACCTTAATGTCAAAGGAAAATGCATGTACAACAGCTATAGGTAGGGAATCATCTAAAATATTTCTTATTAAAGTCTTTCATTATTCCTAAAATTAGACTTCTCCTCTCTCCAAACCCATAAGCACTTCACCTGAGTTCCAGTAGCATCTGATTCAGGGCAGATTTCTGTGGGGTGCTAGGAATCCTACCGAGATCAATAACTGACCTCATCTTTGACAAATGACTGTTCTTTTTAAACCCCTGACAATTAAGTATCCCCATGACCAGTGTAATAATGATTATTGATCATACTCTGAGATGAATTTAATTCATAATATCCTCAATAAAAGCAGACTCCCACCATTTCCTTATTACTTGATTATATCAAAATTAATTTCAGTATCTAAGTTCATAAGTCAACAGTATATATTTCAAAATAAAAAGTTTAGAAGTGTGAAACATTAATCCTTGCTGACCTAGAATCTGATCCATTAACACATATTGAATGAGAGAGTATTACTGAATTCATGTAACATAAAAATTAAGTACTGAATTTGGAAAACATTGAAATGCAAATGTGTGTGTGGGGGGGGTTGATTTAACAGAGTATGTGGTCACAAGAAATGAATTTGTGGTATAGGTCCAAACGTTTGGATTCCATGTTAATAAAGTGTTTATGTATTTATCTCTTTCTTAAGGAAAGTATTATATTCCCTTAAATCAATAGTCACTTCCACTCCACTCAGGGCTCAGTATTTTTATTGGCATATGAAAGAACACAATAAATATTTCTTTAGTGGGTACATACTATGCTGGTCAAATTATTCTCAGATAGACTCACGAAATAGCCAGATCAGACTAACTAGCTGTACTGTCTTGTGGGAAAGAAATATATTAAAGAAAACAGATTCAAAGGAAAGCTTACAGTATGTAGTGCAATAAAGGATATACTAGACATATCCAAAAATCGAATGTCATATAAAATATATTTGCTAGAAAAATAAATGCATTGTCCCCATAATTCAATTGAATCTTCATATTGTTGCATTAAGGCTTCAATCACAGAATTTCTTGCCATTATGAAACTGTACCAGTGTTCACTCCCACCCTTCATAGTTTCTATCACGCATTCATGCATGGACGTATAAATAGTTTTCAGAAAAATGTAAAAGATATATCCTATAAAAATAATTATCTGGTCATCATGTGCCATGCAAAAGCAGAAGCCAATGTGACATAGCAGAATAGCAGCTTCCTGGGATGTCCTAAACACTGGGAACTTAAATTTTACTATGAACTGTACTTTCATAAAGATAATGAAGTAAAAGTATATAAAACTGTCCTTTTTCATTATATTATTCTTGTTTACCGAAAAGGGGGAATTTTTTTTTAATCACACTGAGCAAGAGCTAGCACGATTTGGGCTCTTAAAAAAAAAGATAGGCAACACCAGAAATCTTTCAAATAAGTTGGCTAGAACCTGTGAGCACAAAACCTGTTTGTGATGGTGGAGCCATGGAAAACCCAATCAGCTCCACCGATAGATACAATTCAAGGAATGACATCCTATGTTATCCAGAGGGTCAGATATTCTGTCAGAAAATGTTCTGTATTTAATGCTGACATCAGGGTTAATAAAATAAAGAAAATCTCAGGCTGGAGCGATAACACAGTGGGTAGGGCATTTGCCTTGCATGCAGCTGACCCATGTTCAATTTCCAGCATCCCAAATGGTCCCCTGAGCACCGCCAGGAGTAATTCCTGCGTGCATGAGCCAGGAGTAACCTCTGTGCAACGCCAGGTGTGACACAAAAAGCAAAATAATAATAACAATAAAATAAAAAGAAAGGAAATCTATGCTTAATAATGCAAAAGCTTTTGATGTGAAAAGACTCAAAGTATTACCCTACTTATGTATATAAAGAAACACTTAAAAATAAACGTAATATTCTATGGTACTGGGTTTTTCAAAATTTCAAAAAAATACTAGATCAGTTTTAATTTTAGATGAGTCAAGAAATGATTATGCTTGAGTCAATGAAAGGAGGAGAGAATTGGAAGAATAAGGGGCATGATATGAAGTTTCCCCAGTTAGTTCTACACTGGTTGGTGACTGTTCACCTGTGTAACAGTGAAGACAAAGTTGCAGCTTGAATGCTCTATAAGTAAAAAAAAAATTTCTCAAAGCATAAAGTGTCATAGATAAAACTAGAATTGGTACCACTAGAGTACCAAATATGTGCAATGTTAACTTTATTTATAACATTAAGAGGTTGTCCCTGTTTACTATAGGTGATAAGAATTTCTGTGATTTCTTCAGTATTCTATTTAGTAAACCTTTAATGTCTTTTAATTATAAGTTCACATTATTTGTATCAAATCTTCTTTTCAAAACAACATAGCAGGAAAAAAAACAACAACATTCTTCAGAAAAAAGAATATTTCCCAGACTCAAGAAGCATAAAATTTTGTTTATATCCCATATAAAATGCTCCTTGGTAAAAATAATAAGGGTCCTGAACCACCTAATATATAAATTTTGCATACTAGTTAAATGATGATACCTTTTGTATATTGTAAGGGAATTGTTTACAAAGCACTACAGTAGGTACTTAATGTGCTATATCTTTTATACTGTGTAGAAGAAGGCTGGAAATGTAGGTGCTATCACCTTCGTTTTGTATGAGTAAAAATTCTGAAGTTGAACAAAAAGTTCAGTGATATACCAAAGCAACAGAATTAGCATAAACAGTAAACACTCAAACTAGTTATTCTTCTTTATCAGATCATTCTATTAAATGCTAGCAGTAATCTCCAGCTTAGAACTTAAAACATTCACTACAAGCATCTATAAATCACTGTGAGAAGAAGCAAGTACGTTTTATAATAGCATTGATTTATATACTATTGCACCCACATACAGAATTTTTCAGTTGTTTGCTCTTGCTTTATTTTGATGAAACTTTGCAGAATTCCTCTGGACTTTCAGAAGAAGAAGACACCATGAAATAAAAGAACCCAGTTTAATAAAACAGCCCATTGTACTAAACAGTTACAAGACTAATAGAAGCTACAGCACAGAGTAGAGTTAGTTAAACTAAAATGAGGATATCAATAAAGTTTTATGTGACATTCCTATTTTATATAGATGTCTCAACTTCTCAATCAGAACCTTAAGCTTTGCTTAATGTTACAAGTTAAAGGAAAAAGAAAATCAGAGGGTTCTAAGGTAGAATGGACCTAACTATTAAACAGTCATTCTCATGCAAACTCTGTTGTACTCACTAGCTTTGGCCTTATAACACATTTGAAGAAATGAAATTCAGTAAGGTTTACTAAGGGTGAAGAGGGCTAAAGGACCGTCTGAGACAATGTAGACAAAGAACCTGAGATAAGAACAACCTAACATGTAAACATAACATAAATAAGTTCCCCGTCTGAGACTACTAGAAAGCCAGATACAGTAATCCAGTGCAGGTCAAGATTGATAGCACAACAGATAGAAAATTTGTCTTGCATGTGCTGTCCTTAGTTTGATCCTGGGCATCCCATATGGTCCCCTGAGATAGCCTGATGAGTAGACCCAGGTGTAACAACTGAGCACTGCCAGGCACTTCTCAAACCTACCCCTGCAAAAAACCATCAATATAAGTTCTCTGAAAGTGATCTGCTTCAATATCATATATAAAAAAACCAAGAATATGATATAATTGTTTGACAGACACTACACTTTAAATTACACTGACAAAGAAATAATTGAATTCAGAATACTCTCAAAGTAAAGGTCTTCTGATCCAGACTACCGAAAATTCAAAGGATGTGAAATGAGCTGTTTTCAAATAAAGGGATTTATTGTTGTTGTCTGTACGAGTCCTGTGGGAAAAGAATAAGAAATGAATCTAGTTTATAGGGTGATATATTTTGGTCTCGTGCCAAATCTTTGTACCACAATGCTAATACACAAAGGTCTTAAAGATACATGAGTGCTTTTCCATGTCATGGGACGTATAAAACAGCTGAAATGTTCACTTGGTCAGATGTTACAGCCACATGTAGCTTTCTGGCACAGTGATCCACAGAGCTTTCACATTCAAGAGCAGAGGCTCCCTTTCAGCTCATTTTCTAGCTATGTCATTTTGGGAAAATCTTTAACCTCTTTACACTACATACTGCTCATCTGCGAAATAAAAACAATAAAAGTATCTGTTGTATCAATTACAATACTTAAAGCACTTAGAAGCATGCCCGTCACATCAAAAATACATTTATAAAGTATAATAATACTCAAATATATATTTAATACAACATGATTTAAGTGATTCACTATATTTATAATGATAGGGAATTAACAAGGGCCAGAAAAATGTCCTCTACGCCCTTGTTCTCTCCCATAAACTAATGATTAAAAGTGTAAGATTTGTTTTCCTTCATACTTATTTCTAATCATTTAAAATAGAAACACTGCATCCAGCTGAATTAAAATTTCTACCAGAATCAAAATAATTTGTGAATTTGGTCCTCTATTCTATGTTCACTTGCAAGCAGCATTAAGTGTTTAAAAGTCTCTAATGAGTTTTACATTCACTTTTATTGGCTTTTATAATGACCGAAATGCCAGATAATATTTAACATCATGAAACGATGGCATTGGGAGTCCGAGCATTAGTGCAGTAGGAAAGGCCTTGGATGTGGCTGATCTGGGTTTAATTCCCAGCACCACATATGGTGCCCTGAACCTGTCAGGAGTGATTTCTGAGTGCAATGCCAGGAGTAGCCCTGGGCACAGCCAGGTGAGCTCCCACAGTCTCCCCACAAAAGATGCCATCAGAAATATATCACCCTATAAACTAGATTCATTTATTATTGTTTTCCTACAGACTAGTACAGTATACCCATCAACCTCTAAATTACTCTTTCTAAAAATACATGTTCAGGTTCTTTCCATTTATATATAGTTTCTTGGTATCAAATATGCAAGATGGTTCACCTTGTGTCTCAGTTGATGGGTCCCCTACTTTTGTAGTGGAAACAGACCTCAGTTGTTTAATTAAATCCTTTAAGTATTTACACAAAAGGAATTAAGAGCAGGACTCAAAATTAAGAAAGTCCTCTGTGCTTGGGTTTTTGTGAATGTCAAGATAATGTCCTTATTTTGTCCTTCTCACAAAAGTCTAAACAAGGAAGATAACACTTAGGTGTAATCCAAGAGCATTTATCTTTCTTTAGATTGGCAAGTACATTGGAATGTGACAGAGAGTAAGCCCACCAGAATATGTCCCGAACACCCAACACCCATCAACCTCCAAATTACTCTTTTTAAAACTATGCTTTCAGGTTCTTTCCACTTATATATTGCTTCTTGTTATCAAGTAGGCAAGATGGTCCACCTTCCGTCTCAGTTGATGGGTCCCCTACTTTGGTAGTGGAAACAGATCTCAGTGACTTAATTAAATCTTTTGAAAAGGTGTTTTGAACAAGGACTGGAATGATAGTCCAGGAGTTGTCACGCATTTTGCATATAGCCAAGCCCAGTTTGAGTCCCCCAAACTGTGAGATGGCCTTGTGAGAGCCACCTGGACTTATCTCTGTGCACAGAGACAGGAGTAAGTCCTGAGCACTGCTTAATGCGTAAAAAAAAAAAAAGAAAGAATTCAATGTAAAGATTTTTATTTTTTGTTGCGTAGTAAGTTAATTTAGATTTGGGACCATACCCAGCATTGCTCAAGGTTTATTTCTGACTCTGTACTCAGTGAAGACTCCTGGTGAGCTCGGAGGGGATCACACGTGGTGCCAGTCATCAAACCTGGACCTTCCTGCGATGTGTAAGGCAAGTACCTTCCCTGCTGTTCTCTATCTCTGGCCCTACAGTTAAATATTTTTTTAAAAATAATTTAAATTTTTAACAAATTTAAACTTATAAATTTGGTATTTATAAATGGGGCCTACTGGAGGAAATTTGGTTTAGAGGAGGTTTTGAGTGTGATGCCTGCTTGTTGGAATTGGTGCTGCCATAAGAAAGGGGAGAAACAGAAGCTCTTCCATGCTGGCAACTAAGGAAGCAGTGAGGAGGCAGCCATCTCTGAGTCAGGAAGAAGATGCTCCCTGCAGGAAGCAAGCGCCTGTCTCTAAAGCTGTGAGAATAGTTGTTGTTCAAGACAGCTAGCCTGTAGAATTTTGCTTACAGTAACTCAAGCTAACAAAGATGCATGTTCAGTGCATAATTATAATCCAGCAAAATTCGGTTATTTAAATCAATGTATTCTAATATATTCAGTGCATGTTAAGTTCAGGCTAAATATTTTCATTTTGTGGTTATAACTACCTTTTCTTATTTCCATATTATTATCTCTATTTGTATTTATTTAAATACCTTCAGGCCTACTAAATGAGCCTCAAAAAGCTGTTCTGAACAATCAGAATACTATAAGCATTGAAATGTGCTTGGAATAGGAATTGCTGCTATCAGTGCATATACTTAAACACAAACAAAAACCTATGTATACCCAAACTATGTTAACATACCGAATAGCAGAAATAGGTTTTCAAGACTCAAGCTAATCTAAAACATGATGCTTAAAATTCTGGATCAGTATAAATCAAGTTAAAGTAGTTCATAAAGAAGCCTAAGTGCAAGAAAATACAATAGGAAAAATGGGATTTATATACTTTAAAATGCCAGTATTTTACTCAAAATCTCTGTAGCAAAAATGGTAGCTAAGCTTTTGTTTGAAAGCAACCCATATGTACATGCATGGAACCTCCAAATAGCTATAAAGTTTTGCATGTCGAAAGGTTTCCAGGCAACCAAGAGCAAAGACATTCACATTACGACAAAATATGCATGTGTTTTAAATTTCTAAGAACCAGTGAATTTCCTTGGGCTACTGATTCCTTAATGAGAATACCATTAGCAGGACTTAATGATTCTTGAATAAATAGTATTAGTAGTCTTGGTCCTGATAAAGAATATTCTGATATCTCTCTCTCATAGTTTTACTCCTCCTCCATCTACTCTAATATGTATTTATCTCTACATTGTGTTGTCTCTTATTATAAGAACCCTGTTTATAGGTTCAGGGAAATAGTACTGGAATGAAGGATAGAAACTTAGTTCAATCTCCACCACTGCAGGGTTCTCACCGCACCTTTGGGTGAAGTGTGGTGGTACTTGACAAAACAGAACTAGTATAACATCATATGCTTGAGTCCTAGAATTGAATTGTGTGACCCAGTTTGCCCCTAGTTAACCTGCAATGCCCCTGAGCATCTGTTTGGTACCCCAGTTGACCAAAAATTATAAAATAAAAATAACTCTGATAATTTGGGGCCCAATTAATCAAGAATAATCTTTCACAAGTCCATAAATCACGTCATGTAAAGTTCTTAATTAAATTAAAATGAATTAAAATGGAATCTACTACGCAGATTGAGTATATAAAAGAAATACCATTGGCTAAAGTCAGAACAGATAAATTATTGAAAATTAAATTCAAAAAAGGGAAGATCAGTTATTCTATATTATTGATCAATTGTTGAACAGGTAGAAGGGCAGGTGATATTTCAGGTGAAATGAAAATAATTTTTAAAACTGCAGCAGAGGAACCTATAGACAGATATGATGTAAAGCCATACACGCAAAGTCTGAGAACCCCTCTTAACAATTCTTGGGCAACTGCATTGGTGGTTCAAGGCAAGATATCGTGAGCCTGCTCAAGGCTACATGGGTAATGCTACGGGCCAGGGCTGCACCAGGTGAAGCTTAGGGAACTCTGTTATTCCCTAAGGGTAAGGCACAGGAAAGGGATGTGCTAAAACCCTTGTACTGTCTCTCAATCTCATGTTCTATTTTTTAATGATTATAAAGCACAGGCGGCAAAGCCTGGCAAGCTCCCCGTGAAGTATTCGATATGCCAAACACAGTAACAAGTCTCAAGATGTTACTGGGCCCGCTCGAGCAAATCAATGAACAACGGGAGGACCGTGAAAGTGACCATGATAAAATACAGTCATATGCCCTTAGATCCTTAATGCCACACTATAAACAGGTAATGATGATGATATCTTCCAATGGAAATGCCATAGGAAGGCAAAAAATGTTTATACCATTTGAAATGATATACACATGTGTTACTGATGGCATTATAAATCGCAATTTCAATAAAAAAATCAATTTTTTAAAAGGATAACCTAAAAAAATTCCAAATATGTGCTATGATTTTTCCCAATTTATGTCTATTCTAAAAATGTATTCAAATGAAGATTATTATATATGAATCTATGGTGAAGCCATGTATATTTTCTGATAATAATTTTATAATCAAATGTAGTACAGCTTATTCATTATTTAAGGGACAAGAAGATGATAGAGTATCATCTTATTATTTCATCCCTTCTATAAACAAATGTGTTAAAGATGTCATATGTGAGTTATACATGTAATATGTAGCACATATGTGAATACATGTAGATTATTCTATATGCTTATATAAAATACAGAAAATTGACAGAAAATATATGATTTTTTTCAGTGTAATTCTAGGATTCTTTTTTGGTTTTCCACCTAAAGAAAATAGAAAAAATAGCTAGAAAATTAAGATTATTTCCAGAACGTTTTGTATCAGAAATGACCTATCTGTTACTTAATGCAAACAGAGCAATGCCCAATGAAATCTAAATGGAGTTAAAAGTTGTCAATAAAGTAGTCTTATGAGTACACTTCTATTAACTGAAACCCGACCAGGTTGTAAAAAGTTAAACATAAGGGAATAAAATGTGTAGAACTCACTCATATCAAGGAAATGCCTTGAAATATTCTCAACTAGAGAGCTGAAAATGATGTTAAATTGTGTAAACCACCACCTGCAACTGGAAGCTATATCAGTGAGTTAACAGATATGTGTCTCCAGGTATCTATTCCTATGCAACATGTAACAAATCAATGGAATAGCCCTCATCCAACAAAATAGCTATCATCAAAGTCTGGTTGAACCTATATAATGATATACTCTGGGATATTTCCAAACTGGCAGTACAGAAAATGACAAGGGATACATCACGGATAGAATAAAAACAGCAATAAAGAAAAAATATAAAGGAATAAAAACTCACAATTGGAAAAAAAATCTACAAAATGAAAATATAGTGGACAAAAAGCATAAAAACTTTTTAGAAAAGTTTGTGCACCTTACAAAACAATTATTTATATCAATCATCAGCTATATGATTCATTTACTGTTATATATGTATTATAGATCATAAAACATATGCATATTATCTTAGTCCTCAGAACCACCTTCTCACCTAGACAGTTAAAGGTGGTTGTGTTCAACATTTAGAAAATTATGCTTTTCTTCTTTTGGAACTATATCAAGAGAAAACATTTCTTCTTTTAAGACTGCAAGGTTTGAAGTATGTGTTATGACTAGCAGATCATTTAGTTTCTGCGTAAATTTCAGTTTTCTTATGTTTATCGTGGGCTGTTTTAAAATTTTCAGTGTTAGAGCCTCACGTGAAACACTTTAACATGTAAGCAAGATTATAAAATGCATTTTTTGCATCACATCCCAAGTTTATTCATTTCAGGAAACACTCTTTTGGAGAGGACATTCTAAGTCACTTCCTACAATTTTTACATGGATATCTGCGTTAGGATCATAATACTATTACATTTTTCACACTATTTTTTCCAAATTCCAGAACTTGGTATACAAATATATGTAGATAATATGAATATTTTATAACTATTTTATAAGGCTTATTTTTGGTTTAGTTTGCGCTGCCAAAGACACTACATTGTTTTCTTTGCAATTATTCATGGATTCATTCACCTGGAAGTGACTGGCTAGGCATTTATCAAGAATTTATTTTGAAACCATGTTCTCTCTGGAGGTCCTCGAGATCAAAGATTAATCTGAAAAATTTGCTATCAAAATGTTCATGGTCTAGTGATCACGATTGATTTTAACACATTGCACATTGGAAGGAAGACGATTTATCTTATTTTTTTTATTATTCCTATGGAAACTTTGGGAGAAAATGTAAGGGAGAAAATGGTTGTTAGGAAAGACCTCACAGATGAAAAAGCAAGTGAACTGAGCAATGAAACATTAGGGAATCAGTTATAAATTTCATGAGGAGAGAGACTGCCTTTTCATCATGTTACACGTTATATGCAAAAGACACTGCTATGTGCAAACAGGGCCAGGGGGTGTGGTAAGAAATCAGTCTAATTTAGAAGTACATCACCTTCATTATTTTCATTCTTGTGAATGTTGTTACAGCATTTTATTTCATATTTAGCTGGAATTTAGTGAGTTAAAATCAGAAAGTACACCAGGCAATGACTACAGTGGTTTTCCCCGGGTCTTCCCAAGGGAAACTTTAACTTTATTGTCAAAACTCTTAATTCTATTGTCAAAAAATCGGAACGAATAATTGTGAAGGAACAAATTTAACATTTTTATGATATGCTCTTATATTTCACTGTCAATGACAGTTTTTACCAGTTAATATTTTTTCATATCAAAATTAAGACATGACATTGAGTCTTGCTATTTATTTCATGAAGTCATTTTACAATACGTGTTTTTATTAGGCACATGATTTTATTTTAAGTTATTGATTTTTTAAATTTTATTGAATCACCATGAGATAGTTACAAGCTTTCATGATGAAAACCTTAGACAGAGACAAAATTCTGAAAGCAACAATATCAAAGAAAAAATCGCCTATAAAGGAACATCCTTAAGATTCACAGTTGTCTTGTCTGATGAAAGGCTCCCAAACAGTGCTGGAATATAGTAAAAAAAATGAACAAAACTAATGTCTCTCCAAAAATGATTTTACATTAAAAAAACTTTAACACTAGTAGAAGTAGTAAAATTGATATCTTATGTTCTTTATAATAAATTTGTGTTCTAATTTAGTTCTTAGCTGCTTTTTATTACTTTATTGTTTAGAAGAATCAGAACAAAGAATATCTATAAAATAATAACATATCTAATGGAAAATGCTTCATCCTATACGGTCAACTAAAAGTTTATAAATGTTTATTACAGTTGAACTTTATAATCTTATATCATATACCTACATATATTAAAGAAAAGTACATGCATACATTTATTTAAAATGTAATAAGAAAATTTATTAATTGATCCTTTTCTACCATGGGCATAGTACCTCAGTTTTCTTTAATGTACCTGCATGTATTTTGTTAAATAATATAAGGATATTTTAAAATAATGTATTAAAACTGTAAAAAATGCAATTCTTTAAATTGATAAGCTATTACACATGATAAAAGATGAAGCAGTTTTTAATTTCCCAATTCATGTATGTGAATCTGTACTGTATGTACTTTATAAAGATTTACAAAGCTAAATATTTCTTGGAAATCATTGGGGCTGGAGCTATAGTGGGCGGAGCAATAGCATAGCAGTTAGGGCGTTTGCCTTGCACGTAGCCGACCCGGTTTCAATTCCTAATTCCCTCTCAGAGAGCCTGGCAAGCTGCCCAGAGTATCCCACCTGCATGGCAGAGCCCGGCAAGCTCCCCACGGCGTATTCGATATGCCAAAAATAGTGACAACAAATCTCACAATGGAAATGTCACAGGTGCCAGCTCAAACAAATTGATGAACAACAGAAGGACAGTGCTACAGTGCAGAGGAGCTGTAGTACAAGGGCCAACTCTGGTTCAATCTCCAGCATCCCATGTGGACCCCTGAGGACAGCCAGGAGTAATTCCTGAGTGCAGAGCCAGGACTAACCCCTGAGCACGGCCAGTTGTGACCACCACCCCCCAAAAAAAAATCATGAAAATTGTCACAATGGTAACCCGTTTTACATTCAAATTTTTGCATCATTTCAAGTGGTTTCATGAGCACTATCTTTGAGAACAATAGTCTTTGCTTTTTCTTGTTTAGGTCCATGAATCATTGAATTTCCTTTCCCAGCATATATCTCTGCCTTTCTGGTACCTAAGGCGTGTGCAAACAAAAAGTTTCAAGAGATCACAAAAGATGAGATATGAAACTCTACCACATAAACCCAAATGGATGATTAGAAAAAGATACCAATTTGCAATAAAATCAGAACAGAGAAGTATGTTAGAGCTATATGTGTCTTTATTCTAGTAAAATAAGGAGAGTTATGAAATAACCAAATGCAAAGTCACGGCAATCTGGTTTACTATAATGATATGCACGTAAACTCTAACCTTAAACCCCTCCTTTTTCCACATCAATTTTCTTTTAATTTGTCTATTCCAGTTTCAGTTCATTCTAAATTTTGATATTTTGACTACCCATGTATTTGACCCAGAAGTCTTTATGTATCTGCCATCCTTCCATTTAAAAGATAATATTCACAAAAGGGAAGCTTATAAAAATTCAACTATTACATTTACATGCAGGTACTTTATAACTTTTCACCTAAATGTCTAAGAAAATGTGCTATCAATTACTTGAAAAAAATTGTCGTCTTTTTCAACAATTTTACGATTTGGATGTAGAAAGAATACATTGTCACAACCATTTGAAATTACTTCTCTGAACCATGTATCAAGCTCTTAAATAAAACTCTAGAAAATTTATTTAGCTATTAATATATATTCTGCCTTATCATCTAGTAACATGTTTCTTTATACATACACTTTATGCATAGTGGAGATTTTGCATGTCTCATTAAACTAAGGTATAACTACTTCACTAGGTACTCTTCAGAAAAATAGTATATTACAACAATCAAATCATATATATTATTTGTAATATGTATTCTTTCTTAAGCACTGAAAAAAAGATTACATTATCAATTACATAATTTCCCTTAATTATAACATCATTTGTGTATTTGAAAAGTGAGATATTAGTTATAATCATAAAATCTTACAAAGAGTAAAAATAGACACAAGATTTAAATTATTTAACTACTACAGTGGTATATAAGACCGTGAAAGAGAAAAATACAAAAAAAATCAAAGATACAAAGTAATATAAGCAAAAAAATTCAGGATATGCCTCTGTTGTACCTTTAATTTACAAAGCTTCCTTTGAAAATGAAAGCAAATCAAGCTATGTAAATATGCTGGGATATTAACTTTCCCCTTGAGTGCTGCTTCCTGGCAAGAATCACTTAGGGAGTTTGCAAACAGTCTGAGGATGTAGAGCAACTTTTGGCTGATATTATACACTCAAGAGGCACAAATAGCTTGAATTATCTAGAAAACGTTGAAAGAGATATAAACCTTTGGTGTTAATTTTTAACATGCCTAAACTGACCCAACCCTTACCCTGCTCCTGCCTATTAAACATCAAAATAGTCCAACAGTTTACTTTCACTTTGACACATATGCAGAATTATAGCCTATATTTATTTTCAATATTTAATTTTCAGGTGGTCTTCGACTGCCGGAGCTCTGGTCAGGGTGGGCAGAGAAACTCAACCCGCTCCCCTCCAAGGGGCCCCGGCGAGGACAGCCAGGCACGGGGGCAGGAAACTCTGCTGAAGACCTCCAGAACCAGCCACCACCATGCTGAGACCACTCTTCACACGCATGAAGGTACCAGCAGAGGAACAAAGGCATGCGGATCCCAGGACTGAGATCTCCAAGCCTGCTCGGATCGGGGCTGAGCATCCTCCACCCAGATCCTCCATCCTCCAGTAGGCAGGGGTCACACACACTAACTGGCCCCCTGGCGCCGTGTAATCCCATCAACAGCCAAGACCCAGCTTCTGGAAGCGACATCTTACTATCTCATTCTTGCTTTGGTCCACCTGGCAGACGACCAAATGTAACCTGCCCACACAGCAGAGTCTGGCAAACTCCCCATGGCATACCCAATATGCCAAATAACAGTAACAATAATGGGTCTCATTCTCCTAACTCTGAAAGAGCCCTATCTCAGGGCTAGGCTGAAGGAGACATTACTGGGGCCTGCTCGAGGCAATCAACTAACACCAGGATGGTCGTGATCGCGATTTAATTTTTAATATTCTATGGTGGGGTATTGAACATTTATTTCACATTTAATTTCAAAATTCTAGGGTGGGAGTTGGAGGCACCAAACATTCTGAATAAATAAAAGTTATCTTTAACAGGGGAAAGGTCAGATGTTTAATTTATAATATAGCTGATATGGTGATATCACTGATTCCAATGCAGAGATAAAAGAAAATCCTGTATTCTTACTCTCAAAACTGAGTAATCTTATACACCAAATCTGGGGGTTAAACTGTTATACTTAATTTCAACATTCAAATAATCTGTCACTCTGTCATACTGTCCTCCCGTTGTTTAATGATTTTGCTCAAACGGGCCCAGTAACGTGTCCATTTTATTGAGACTTCTTGTTACTGTGTTTGGCATATTGAATACATCATGGGTAGCTTGCCAGGCTTTGCCTTGCAGGTGAGGTACTCTCGGTGGCTTGCTGGGCTCTCTGAGAAGGGTGGAGGAATCGAACCTGGTTGGGCCAGGCTGGCTGCGCACAAGGCAAACACCCTACCGCTGTGCTATCGCTATAGCCCATGATTCAAAAAAATCATAAATGATATTAACTTTGTAGTTATGACATAGTTTAGTATTTTTCTTGCATTTTTAGGTAAAGATCACAATCACGATCATCCTGTTACTTGTTGATTGCCTTGAGCAGGCCCCAGTAATGTCTCCTTCGTCCTAGCCCTGAGATTTTAAGAAGTGCCATATTCAAGGCTCTTTCAGGGTTAGGAGAATGAGACCCATCATTGTTACTGGTATTTGGCATATTGGGTACGCCACAGGGAGTTTGCCTGACTCTGCCGTGTGGGCAGGTCACATTCGGTAGCCTGCCAGGTGGTCCAAGGTAAAGATCACGTACATATTTTTTCCTGTTTAACTTAATCAGCAAAACTTATTTCTCTTACTCAGATGCCTCTGTGTCCCTTTTCAAGTAGATTTTGGGTTTCAATTCCTTCACTTCACATCTTTATTGACAATTTTATTCGTTTTTGTTTTGTGTTCTCTTTAGGGTGGGTATGGTTGGGTATGGCCCATGTGCAGCAATGCTCAGGGACTATTCCTACCTCTGTATTCATTCACTTGTCCCTGGTAGCGATCTAGTTGCCATAGATGTGCAGAGGTAAACACCAGGGTCGTCTGCATGAAAGACAAGCACCTTGTCTGTCCCCTTACTCTCTCTCCATTTGTACATTGGCAATATTAGCAAGAAACTTGCTTTGTCACTTTAATTATTGATTTTAATTAAGTCCTCAGTATCCCATCATTCTCAACCTCTTATCATGTTCCACATCCTCTGCAAATGCTCCAAATGATACCTGATCACCTGGACCTATTAAAGAAAAATCGCTTTTGTTTGTTTAGCCAACCATTTCCTCTTACCCAGTGTGCTCTCTAAGCAATATTCTATCCACTCGCCCTTCCACTGTCTCTTGGCTGTAAATTCAGTTTTTCTCATATTCAGAGTTCTGCACAATCTCTCTTCTTTACTATGAAATCCCTTAGCGCTAGTACTATATATCTACAGTCCTATAGCCATAGAGCTAGCCTGAGATTGCTTTACAAGCCTTTAGCAAGCGTCAATAGTATATTTTCTCTAGAACAAGTAGTGCACCAAAATAGCAATTCCAAAATCTTTCATTTTCTTATAACGTGCTTAAACATAATATCAATTCACTGATAAAAAGCTAATCTCTGAAAATATGAACTGTATGAATACCTACAACTGAAGTTTGGGAAACATAACTTCTGAACTGTCATTATCATTTTCAATTGTTTTCTTCTGAAAAGTGAAAGGTTTTCAACTGTGAAACCTTTAGAAATGATTCGTTTCTTAATTACTTTTCATAATTGTAAATGTTTCCAAATCAACCATTTACTATCATTCATATCCTTTACCTATATACCTATATTACCATAGTTTACCTGTCACTGTCACTGTCCTCTCATTGTTCATTGACTTGCTCGAGCAGGCCCAGTAACATTGTGAGACTTGTTATTGTGTTTGGCATATTGAATACGTCACAGGGAGCTCGCCAGGCTTGGCTGTGTAGGCAAGACACTCTCAGTAGCTTGCCGGGCTCTCTGAGAGGGGCAGAGGAATCGAACTTGGGTTGGTCCAGTCGGTCACGTGCAAGGCAAACACACTACCCACTGTACTATCACCTCGGCAGCACATATTCTAAAAATCATATATTACCTATATTTTTAAAAGATGATACACAGCTGTGCATAAATATGCATATGATATTTTAAGAAGGAATTGCTATAATCTTTTCTGAGCAGGTGGGAACATACTTTGCAGTGCTCGGGACTACACCAAGGCTCAGGTATTAGGGCTGGCAGTTTCAGGGACCATATATGATGTCGAGGATTTGAACGAGGGTCAACCACAATGGAAGTGTATTAACCATTGTAGTATTTCTTCAGGCTCCCAAATTGCTATAATATCTAGTATGTACTAACACAAATGTAAACCAAAAATAAATTAAAAATGACCCGAATATGAATAATCTACCATTTTATCAGTGAATATGACTCATTTAATGAAAACATAAAACGTAGTTAACTAATTAAAAGTTTTAAATATCCTCCTTTATTTCAGTAATCTATAGAGACTATTCAGGTGCTGTTCCTAAATCATTGTTTCATATTCCATGTATTTAAGAAACAAAAACAATTTATTTCTCATATCAGAGTTATGCAGCTTCTGAAATGATAGTTGTGTGCCTTCCTAGATACAATTAGGCCCTATAAAGTTTTGACACAGGGAGCTATTAAACTCTTTTACTTTCTGGGGCTGCAGCAATAGTACACTGGGTAGGGTGTTTGCCTTCCATGCAGCTGACCCAGGCTTGATTCCCTGCATCCCATATGGTCTCCCAAGTACCACCAAGCATAATTCCTTAGAGCAAAGCCAGGAGTAACCCTTGTCCCCTGTGCATCTCTGGGTGTGACTCAAAAAAACAGACAAAATAAAATCTTTTACTATTTTTTTTTTTTGCATCACACTCAGCCATGCTCAGGGGCTACTCCTGGCTTTGCACTGAGAAACTGCTCCTGGCAGTGTTCGGGAAACCATATTGAGTGCTGGGAATTGAACCGGGGCCAGTTGCATGCAAGGCAAACACTCTACCCGCTGTACTATCACTCTAGCCCCCAAATCTTTTACTTCTGTTTAAAAATTGTATTAAATTCAAAGGCGTGTGATATATAATAGTGTATGTAGTTAAATTGGAATTCTTTGTATAGGGCCCACAACTGGCAGAGCTCAGAGATTACTCTTTGCTCATTACTGAGGGGTCACTCCAGGTAGATTCTAGGACCAAACGGAATGCCGTGGCTCAAACTGAGGTTGGCTACATGCAAGGCAAGTACCTACCCGCTGAACAATCGTTCTGGCCCAAAAGTAAATCCCTCCTCTTGACCCTTCAACTTAAGTTTGGTTGCAACTATAAATATTTGCACCTTTATTTCTTTTGGGGGCCCACGAGTCAATGCTCAAGGATGACATCACTCCTGGTTGTAACTTGGGGCCATCTGTAGTGTCATGGACTAAACCAGTGTTAACTTTGTGCAGGGCCAGTTCCTTACTCACCGTACGACATTTCTGGCCGCAAAATGTCCATTTCTGTTTGTGGAATGTTGTAGGAGTATTTAAATTCGGTACTTAGAGCAGCTACTTTATTTTGCAGCTACTTTTGCAGGCTAGTAGGGTTGGTTCTTGTTACAGTCTCAATGTTAACCAAACCCACGGATTTATCTAAATCAGGATATCTTTCTTACATTTTGTGAGATTATAGTGCACATATAACTGAATTTTCATTGTATTTTTAGTTTATTTGTCTTTTATTTTTAAACTGACAGATTTCTTGAATATGCTTCTATTGACATACAAAGTCAAGCTTTTAATGTTATCCTTCTCTATCTCTTGGTTTTATTTGTAAAATGCAAAAGAATGAGAAATTCACAGATAATACATATCACATGTTCATTAAGATTAATATATTTCATATAATATAAATATTGCTTAATGTGTTACAAATTTATTTTATAAATTGCTTTAATAAATTGTTGATACATTTGAAGGGTAATGTGATTACAAGATGGCTACATTTTGTGATTTTGAACACATAAACTGAATCATCATGCTTTAAGTCCTAAATAGTATCACACAGTTCACAGACTTCGTATTCACAAATACCCTATCCTATCAAGCTCTAAACCTTTAGCAATATTTTTTCTTTGTTGTGGATTTACCAATTCAGAAGTGTATACGACTTGTGCGGAATGGACTTATACATATTACAATTAATGCTCATCAGTGTATCTCCATCATTTATTATTTTGGGGCCATGGTGGGTGGTGCTTAGAATTTATTCCTGGCTGTGTACTTGAAAATTACTCCTGATAGACTCAAGGAAGCTTACGGAATGCCAGAGATTGAAGCTGGATTGGCTCCTTGAAAGGAAAGAGTCTTAACAGGTTTCTAAATATGTAAGCAAAAAATATCTTATTAACATAGAGCATCTAAAAGTATGTTCTTTGGATGCAAATGTATAAAAACACAGCCAAAGGTAGAATTATTATAGGTAATCAATTCTACATTTTCTTATACCATTGTTTTTCATCTTAAAAAAACTTAATGATAAAAATAAATGTTAAGTTCATAAAATAAAAGTCAAGATTCTGTACTGTCTCTCCGGCCCCCAAATTGACATTTAAGATAGACTTAGGATAATGCCATAAACATATAGAATACTAGTGATAAGGAATATTGCTGATGATGATCTAGCAAAAATGAAATATGACTTGCAAACAATAGGCACACCAAAAATCTTTTATGAATGATTAAATACATGATAAACCGTGAAGTTTGGATACAATGCTAAAGAAAAATCGACATTAAGAAGAGACAGGTAAATAAAAATTATTATCACCACATTTTATTTTTGTAAAAAATTATATAAAGAGGAAATGAATTCAGATTCTCTACCATTTGAGTGATGCGGGTAGGATATTATAGTGAACTATCAATTTTCCAAGAAAATTGGATTTTGATTAAAATAGCATTACATACATGACACGGGGAAGAATGAATTCTGAGGGTCAAACAACTGCAGTCCATTATTCAAAGGGTACATTAAAGGCAGACATTAGATATTTCACATAGATCATCAGCAAGCATCCTTAAAGTATAGAGCAAGGGTCATCTCACTTTTAATATCTTTAAAATCAATAATAAATGTAATTTCAGCAGATAGGCTGCCTGCCTTTGAAAGCACAGAAAGTTTCACACAAGCACCAACTGGAGTGATCCTTGAGTGGAGAGGTAGGAGTAAGCTTCATGCAAGCTTGTTGTGAGCCCTCTAAATATAAATAAATATATACATATGATTTCATGTAGTGTTAAAAAGTGGAAAAATAAGAATAATCATTGACCATATCGTGTTAAGTCAATATATACTAATATACAATAATTCATCATCCAATAAGTTTCTGGAATATAAGGATAATATTCTATTGCTAAAGTAGTACAACTATGTATCCAAAGGTAGATTTGTCTGAGAAGAAGGATCGTGGTGTCTAACAATTTGCGCAAATTATTATAAACTGATTTGAAATCTATGATTCAGTGTTTTAGTTAGATATGTTGAAAGGGTCAAATGTCAGAATAATAAATAATTGATACTCAATTTAATCTCGAAACAAGAATGTCTAGTTTAATAGCGCCTGTACAAAAACATACTGATAAGTAAACATACTTATAGAGTCATTTACCCCAGCATTTTAGGCACTTCTAAATTTTACTGAGCATGTTATTACTATCACACGCAATATTGTTTAGCATTTTGTACATATATAGAATATTAACTGCATACATATGTATAAGTTATATTTATGTTTATGCGATATTAATTTTCCATAAAATCTTGGCCAAGTTTTAATTGCATACCTGTTCTTTTACTTATTGTACTTATTTGTTTCTATTCAATTAGTGTTTTATCTACTTATCTTAAGTAAGATGATTTTTAAACTGGGTACATGTTCTTACTTGACAAATTAAAAAACATTATACCTGTTCTGCACTACCTCTAAAGATTCTGATTCACTTAATCGTGAGTGAGGTCTAAATGAATCTAATGCACAGGTATTGAAAAATACTGCCTACATAAGCTACCGAGAGTATTCGATATGCCAGACACAGTAACAACAAAGTCTCCAATGGAGACGTTACTGGGCCCGCTCGAGCAAAATCAACAATCAACGGGAGGGCCTTTACTTTTAGTTTACTTTTACATAATCCAATTGAATGCTTATACATATCTGGAAAAACATAAACTATTTAATTCCTAATATGAATCATTGCACATATCATAAAGCTATATTTAAGACAGATTAAAACATAAAGTAGATTTAAAAGAGAAATAAGAGAACACAATATCACATACAAAGTGATCAAAATAATTCCCAATATAAAGATTATATTTTTTTGTAAAATATTTGCACTCCTATGCTCATTAAAGTACTGTTCAAAATACCTTTGATGTGGAACAATCCAACTGTACAAAAACATACTGATAAGTAAAGTAACTGTTACATAATTGTATTAAAATAGAGATAAATTGTCAGACCGACTGATTAGAATTGAGTATTCAATCCAAAAATCCCAGCGACATAGACAGCTAATTTACCCATCTATGAAATGAAGATAGTCACTTCAACAAACTGTGCTAGGAAAACTAGATACATACATGAAAAATTATGAAACTGGATCTTGATATTTCCCCTATACAAGTGTCAATACAAAGTGTAACAAATATCCTGAGATTATGCTAGATTCGATAAAATTCATTGAAAAAAAATATAGAAATAATGCTCCAGGATTTGGACCTTACGTTTATTTTTTTTCAATAATGTGAAATGATATTATATCATTGACAAAGAGAAAATTGTAAAATTAAACAAATGAGACAAAATAAAATTAAAAACTAGGAGCCTTCCCTCTAAGATCAGGGATGAGACAAGATGCCCACTCTCTCCACTGCTGTTGAATATAGTACTGGAAGTACTTGCAATAGGAGTTAGGCAAGAAAAAGATATTAAGAACATTCAGGTAGGAAAGGAAGAGATGATATTATATTTAGAGAAGCCTAAAACCTCTACCAACTCTTAGAAACAATAGACTTGTATAGTAAAGTTTCAGGCTATAAAATCAATACCCAAAAGTCTATGGCTTTCCTATATGCAAATGATGAGAGAGAAGAAAGTGACATAAAAAAAACAATACTGTTCACAACCATGCCCCAGAAAATTAAGTACTTAGGAATCAGCTTAACTAAGGACATAAAAGACCTGTACAAAGAAAACTACAAAATGCTACTTCAGGAACTAAAAGAGGACACAAGGAAATGTAAAGATATTCCCTGCTCATGGACTGGGAAAATTAACATTGTCAAAATGGCAATACTCCACAAAGCATTATACAAATTTAATGTGATTCCTATAAGGATAACCATGACATTCTTCAAAGAAATGGAGCTAACACTCCTGAAATTCATATGCAACAATAAGCCCCCACAAATAGCTAAAGCAATTCTTGGGAAAAGAAAATGGGAGGAATCAACCTCCCCAACCTCAAACTCTACTACAAAGCAGTAATAATTAAAACAGCATGGTACTGGAACAAAGTCAGAGCTGCAGACCAATGGAACAGGGTTGAATATACTGACCCCCTTTCCCCAAATATACGATCAGTTAATATTTGATAAGGGAGCAAGAAATGTGAAGTGGAGCAAGGAAAGCCTCTTTAACAAATTGTACTGGCAAAACTGGATAGCTACATGCAAAAAAGTGGGCTCAGATCTCTACCTAACACCATGTACAAAAGTAAGATCAAAATGGATTAAAGACCTCAATATCAGACCAGAATCCATAAGATACACTGGAGACAAGGTTAGCAAAATGCTCCACAACAATGAAGCTAACAGTATCTTCAAAGATGACACACCACTGGCCAAGCAAGTGAAAACAGAGATAAGCAAATGGGACTATCTTAAACTAAGCAGCTTCTGCACATCAAAAGAAACAGTGACCAAAATACAAAGACAGTCTACAGAATGGGAAAGTATATTCACCCAATACCCATTCAATACCCATTCAATAACGGGCTGATATCAAGGATATACAAAGCACTGGTTGAACTCCACAAGAAGAAAACATCCAACCCAATCCCATCAAAAAATGGGGTGACAAAATGAACAGAAACTTTCTCAAAGAAGAAATCCGAATGGCAAAAAGGCACATGAGAAAGTGCTCTATATTACTAACCATCAGGGATTTGCAGATAAAAACCACAATGAGATACCATCTCACACCACAGAGACTGACCCACATCCAAAAGAACAAAAGCAACTGGTGCTGCCAAGGATGTGGCAAGAAAGGGTCCCTCCTTCACTGCTGGTGGGAATACCGACTGGTTCAGCCCTTTTGGAAAACAGTATGGAAGATTCTCAAAAAATTAGAAATTGAGCTCCCATTTGATCCAGCAATACCACTCCTGGGAATATGTCCCAGAGAGGCAAAAAAGTACAGTCAAAATGACATCTGCACTTCTATGTTCATTGCTGCACTGTTCACAGTAGCCAAAATTTGGGAAAAAAAACCCGAGTGCCTGAGAACAGATAGATGCCTGGTTAAAGAAACTTTGGTACATCTACACAATGGAGTACTATGCAGTTTTTAGGACAGATGAAGTCATAAAATTTACATACAAGTGGTACTACATGGAAAGTATGATGCTAAATCTAATGATCCAGAAAGACAAATATTGCACTCATCTGGCGGATATAAAGTAACTGAATAGGAGACAAACACCCATGAATATTTGAGATAAGTACCAGGAGATCTGCTCCATGGCTTGGAAAATGGCAGATGCTGAGGGAAAAGTAAGATCAGATAGAGAAGGGAACACAAAGTAAAGGATGTTTGGAGGATTCGCTTGGAATGTGAGATGCGTGCTGAAAGTAGACTAATAATAAATAATAAAATAAAGTAGACTATAGATGGAAAGTAGACTATAGACGGAATACGAAGGCCACACAATACCTCTACTGCAAACCACAATACCCTAAAAGGAAAGAGAGAGCAAAGGGGAATGTCCTGCCACATTGGCGGGGCAGGGTGGTGTGGGGTGGATGGGTGGGAGGGATACTGGGATCATTGGTGGTGGAGAATGGGCACTGGTGGAGTGATGGGTACTTGGTCATTGTACAATTGGAACCCAAGCATGAAAGTTTGTAAGTCTGAAACTGTACCTCATGGTGTTTCACTTAAAAAAATAAACTCTGTCAGGGATTCAGGTTCTGGATGGAAAGAAAATCTGGGGTAATTGGCAGAGGAAGGCATATACAGGCTGGAGAAATTAGTGTGGGAGCATTGTATGTTGGAAACCTATCTTAAACCAAGGTGTAAATCAGTGACAAAATGGAAAACAAAACCTATTGTGTATACGCAATGGAATGTTATTGATCTACAGTAGAAATCAGTTCTTGCCCATGCAGCTACATGGATGGAATTAAGAGGGCACCATGCTAAATGAATTCTGTCAGGGGAGAGGCACAAATGAGAGTGATCTCTCACACATATGGAATAACATAACTAAATTAGTAAAAGTAAGGATTTAAAAGTGACCTTTTTAAAATTAAGACATTCCCTGGAGAAGGCCTGCAAAAACGAGTTTGCCAAAGAGGGGTGGGGTGGGGTGGGGTGGGGGGAAAAATCGCAAGAATGGAGAACACCTGAGAAATGAAGGTGCCTAATAGCATATGTAGATTGCATGCCTGGAACACAGCTATTAACCATGCTGTGTCTCAGTACCCAAATAAAAACTGGCGTAAAAATAAATATAAAGCATTAACAAGCAAAACAAAATAAAATCACCTTCTACATTTGTTCTTATTGGGTGAGGGGAAAATTATCATCTATTTCCTTCCCTTTTTTCTTTATTACCAGAAGTTTCCTGGACTGATTTTTTTCTTGATCACGACCCTGTGACTTCTGTGTGTAACTGGCCATTTGTTCTTACTAATTCTAACGTAGAGCATGAAATGCTAAAGTTCAGAGAAGAAGATAGGCAATTGCTGCTGTTGTTACAAAATCCAGGCACCCACTACTCTAGGATCACTTCCAGCAGGTCAGTACATCTCTACCCGGAAGTGGATCTAGCTTCTAAAAGAGCTTGGAGAGACTGCTTCTATACAACAGCAATTTCCTGAGAGGTAGGATTCAGATGTCTTATGCTTTAAAACTTCTTCCAAAATTTATACATGCCTAGCTTGGAAAATCCCTGATTCAGATGTGTTTGAAAAATCCTGAAGGTCATATGAATGTGGACAACTTGTAATTTCCCCAAGGAAATAATATATGAGGGACTCCTCCTTATTCCCTATTACATTGCTCAAAATTATCTAGCATGTATATAGAATAATAATTTGTTTTAGAAATGTTGTCTTATTAATGAGAATGCTGTAATGCCTCTGAGAATTCAGATTACCTTTGGGCATTGCATTGATGATACTATAGGTTTGCTTTTTGTAATGAATATAATCTTAGTCTACTAGAAAAATGCAATCAAAATTAAATATGTGAGTTATAGCATTGTCTAATTTTTCTTGTGCAAAAGCAAAAAAGGGGGGTATTTTAACAAGAAAAAACCCTTGGCATAACTAACATTATTCCGCAACTCAAAATAATGAGATGATATAAGAATCACCCAGAAATTATTTGTTAGTCGCTTTTAATATTTCTTAAAAGAAGGTGTAATTTTATGTCTGGAAAATTCCTTGGAAATGTTGGTAAATGAGGAAGGAAAATAATCCCTTTAACTGTTATTTGTCTGCAAAACTCTATATCGTTTCTTCTAATCTGAATGGTAGTTGGTAAAGAATTCTTTGTTGAGAAAAATTTCCTTTTCACATTTTGAGCATTATATCATGTCATTATTTTTATGGTCTATAAGTATTTGTTGATAGTCTTATGGTGATACCCTGGTTTGTGAGTTTTTTCTCAAAATGCTTTATCTTTTTAACTGTTTCATTTTGATATGCACTCATTTGAGTTCATTTTGTATGGAAAAATACTGAGGCACTGTAGCACTGTCCTCCCATTGTTCATCAATTTGCTCTAGTGGGCCCAGTAACATCTCCATTGTGTGACTTGTTGCTACTGTGTTTGGCATATCGAATACTTCACAGGTAGCTTGCCAGACTTTGCGATGCAGGCGAGATTCTCTTCACAGGTAGCTTGCCAGGCTCTTTGAGAGGGGCAGAGGAATCGAACCCAGGTAGGCTGTGTGCAAGGTAAACACCCTACCCGCTGTACTATCACAGTACTAAATATATACTAATAGGCATGTATAAAAGCCAAGATATTGAAAAAATCTATGTGCTAAATAAAAGATTATTGTTTATAAGAATGTGGCACATGTGCATAATGGAATACTACTTGGGCATAAAAATGATTAAATACTGGTGATAGGAATGTATAGTGGTAAAGTACATTGTTCAGATTTGCAGCACCAAAAAAAAAACCCCACACATATACACATATATACATATACATGCAAATATAATGTTTTTTCTTTTGTAACAGAGCAAGAGGTCTAAGCAAATCAAAACGTGACTGCCAGATTTTGTATTATTTCATTCATATGCTGACTATAAAGAAGCAAAGCAAAGAAACAGATTAAACCAAACCAAAAAAAAGCCTTGAGTAGCAACAGCTATGTTGAATTTATCTAAGAGAGAGAAGTAGGTGGAGAAGGTCGATGGTGGGTTGTTGGTACTTTGATGGTGAGTTTAAACCTATACATATAAAACATATCTGCTGTAAACCAGCGGTCACTCAATAAAAAATAAATAATAAACTAGCACACTGGGGGGAAATGTAATATCTAAATCATAAAATTGTAGAGGAGTAAGAGTTGAGAAACAATTCAAACAAAAATGCTTCCACACATCCAGGAGAGTTCTCTTTGTTTGATAGTTTCAGAACTGGTCTTGCATTTTTAATCAGAGATTATCAGGCGCATGCAGGGCGGTGTCAATCTAAACTAAGCATGTCAGAAGAAGAAAGATAAATAGCAGATGAACTCATTTGTGTATGACATAGGTGATCTATCAAAGCGATGGATGAAACTAAATAAAAAGAAACCCTTCAACTTCGATTACTGATCTGGGATTACTTGAGGCAGAGGGAGGAGTTTGACAAAGTGGAGGGGGCTTTTGATTGAGATTACAGAGATATTAGAACTCTGGCAGTGGGCATGTCAGCACATAATTTAAATAGATGAAATTGTACTGTTAAAACATGTTGTAAAAACAAGGCAAATGCAGTACAATATTAAAATGTAGCAATTTATCAATATAAAACATTAAAATTTAGTCACCTGAAAACGTACTTCAGTGAGGAGCCTCTAAAAATCAATCAGTGACAAGCAGACTCTCTGAAAATCAGCCAAATAACAGTAGAAGCTTTGAGTTAAATGTACCAAGTGTTTTGTGAAGGACAGAATTGGACTTTTGGTGATAAACAATACAGTATGTATAGGTGTTGGTTTGTAATGATGCGTACTTAAAACTTATGTGATAGCATGATGTAGTATTACATGAATAGAAACATCAGTAGAGAAGCTTGTAAGACCTGTTACCCACTGAGTAACTAAGACCTGTTACCCACTTAGTCAGTAGCCCATATGAAAATTATCTAAATGAAATATGCCTTGCTCAGAAATTTATTGCCTGACCAGCACATCTCTCTTTTCATATTTTTCTGTTTCAGATAATAATAAATGGTGATATCTTCTTTCAATAGAGAATACCATTGAGTGTTCCTGTTTTAAGTGCCTAACATTAAATGCACCTGAACTCTAGAATGAATGAAGCACCTGTAATTTTAGACATCACTGTCACTGTCACTGTCCTCCCGTTGTTCATTGATTTGCTCGAGCGGGCCAAGTAACATTGTGAGACTTGTTGTTACTGTGTTTGGCACATAGAATACGTCATGGGTAGCTTGCCAGGCTTTGTGGTGGGGGCGAGATACTCTTGGTAGCTTGCCGGGCTCTCCGAGAGGGGTGGAGAAATTGAAGGCGGAGGAATCGAACTTGGTTCAACTGGGTCGGTAGGTGTCCCAGGCAAAGGCCCTACCCGCTGTGCTATCGCTTCAACTCAATATTAGACATAAGAGATGTAATAAAGGTTACATACATTGCATATACAGAAAGTGACACCATATGGATAAAGCTTCATACAAGAACCGAGTTAAATCTAAAAATGTGTTCTCCTTGACAATTTGTGCCCACGAAAATCCTCTGTAGGTAGATTAAGAAGATACAATTTGGGTACTGGAGCAATAGCTCAGCAGGTAGGGTGTCTGCCTTGCATGTGACTGACCCAGGTTCGATTCCCAGCATCCCATATGGTTCCCTGAGCACCACCAGGACTAATTCCTGAGTGCAAGAGCCAGGAGTAACCCTGTGCATCACTAGGTGTGACCCAACTCCCCCCCACCAAAAGAAGATGCAATTTGGATAGTTTTGTTTTATATAGCTGGGAATCAATCTCAGGCTGGCTGCATACAAGGCAAACACCCTATCCACTGTACTATCATTAATGTAAAACCTTAATCGTTCCATAAGAAGTCTCACTGAATCAAGAAACATAATTTGTTAGAAAGGTAATCCAGGCTTTCACTCTGACACAGCATGACTGCAGAAAAGCCACAGTAGCTGGAGAATGAGCAGAACAAATTCCATTTCCTTCTCAATTTGGTGTAGACACCTTTTGAATTGTGTGAGTTTACATGGTTTGGGAGAAATTCAGCAAGTGGGATTCTTTAAGAGTTAAAAGGCTAATGCAGTATGCAGACTCTGAAAAATCTAAGCTGGACCATGAGAGACACGTGTGTATTTGCATTTCAAACTTGGAACTTTATACTCATGCATGTGCAACTTCAATTTTGTAAGATTTCATCACTCTTTTGGGTACACACTTACATTTCTCTCAAAGAGTCCTTACTAGAGAATTTATTTATATATGGTATTTTTACATAAAGCAATGATTCATGAATATCTGCATTAGTTTCCTCCATCACTATTAAATCTTTGTTTCACTTCTAAGTAATAATTTGATGTATCAGCATTTTTTTTGCTTTTTGGGGTCACATCTGGCGATGTTCAGGGGTCACTCCTGGCTCTGCACTCAGGAGTCATCCCTGGCGGTACTTAGGGGACCATATGGGATGCTGGGAATTGTACCGGGGTACATTTGTAGAAAGGTTTAAAGTAAAGGCATATGATTAAATCATTAGTATTGATTCAATTATTTCTATTTTTTTTTAATTTGGGGGTGTGTGACCACACACAGCTATGCTCAGAGCTTACTCCTGGGTCTGCACAATGGGTCAGTTTTGACAGTGCTGAGAGACACTATGCATTGCTGGAGATCAAAACAGGGTCAGCTGGTGCAAGACAAAAGTCTTACCATATGTACTATCACTATCAACCTTAAGATATTCACTTGATAATATATAAAGGTATTTTATTAGATATATTTATGTGATAATTTAGACTCTAAAAGCTATTTTGACTTCTAGCCTCCCATAATCTACACTTATATTTTTGTTTTTTTAATTTTTTAAAATGTTTTAAATCTACAATTATATTAAGGTAGTTCATTGATAGCTTATTATTTAGAAAATAAAAGATAAATATTCAGAGAAAATTACAAATTACCATGTTGGTCTTGCCAACATGGTAAAATTGATAACTACCATAAACTCTGCATGTTAAATCACATAATAGAAAAAAAACGAGAGAAAAAGTGATGTTACAGAATTCAAAATACTTCTTTTTGAAGTACCATTCTAACAAGATGTGTACATAATCTGTGTTCATTAATAAGTAATTAGATAAAGAAGGCGTTTATAAAAATGGGAATTCCGACTTAGTTGTAAAAATGAGGAAATCTTGGGATAATTGAAGTAGTGCTATAATATATACTTTGCATGTAAGAGGTCTTGGATTTAATTCTTATACCACACATGGACACACACAAGATGAAACATTCGCATCTGTAACCATAACGGATGCTGATATGAGCATGCTAAGCGAAGTAGATCAGGAATAGAAAGATGTCACTGTCACTGTCCTCCCATTGTCCATCAATATTTACTTGAGAGGGCCCAGTAACGTCTCCACTTTGAGACTTGTTGTTACTGTGTTTGGCATATCGAATACATCACAAGGAGCTTGCCAGGCTTTGTCGTGTGGGCGAGATAATTTCGGTGGCTTGCCGGGCTCTCCGAGAGGGGCAGAGGAATCGAACCCAGCCCGGCCGGGCTGGCTGCGTGCAAGGCAAATGCCCTACTGTTGTGCTATCGCTCCAGCCCAGAAAGATGAATACTTTTTTAATCTTACTTATATGGAAAATATCAAGAAAGTAATGCAAACAAACAAAAAATGCCAGCTCTTGCATCCAAATGGTGATTACCTGTGTATTTGTGTGTGTCCTGGGGGCAGGGGCATGGTAATAGGGAAGGAGGGAGATGTAAAATGGTAAGTAGAACTCTGGTCATGGAAAAGCCACAGGAGATGTATTTCCTGAGTGACAAATCTTAGAATGCTGGCGTCAGAGGGACAGTAAGAGCAGGTGGGGAGCTTGCCTTGCACAGAGTCATTGCAGGTTTCAACTCTGGAATCCATGTCATTCCCCTGTGTCTGCCAGGAGTGAACAAAGAGCCAGGAATGAATTCTTAATACCATTTTGCATGTCCCCCCACAAAAATATAAACATATATATGCATAATATAATTTATATAAATCATTTATTTTGATATACAATGCCATCACATAGGCATCAATATATGCATAATAGATATTATACATATCATAGAATTATATTTAAATATTGGTAATCAATGGTATCTCAATATAAAAGTATAAATTATGTTAATGATAAGTCCATTAGACAGATAATATGTACGTGTATGAATATCAAAAATATAGCGAAAAATAGCAAAAAACGATAGGTAAAGCAAATTGCCAATTGGTGAGAACTGCTGAGTGTAACCAATGAAGAGAGAAGTCTAGTTTGACCAGAGAGGACACTGATAATCACAAGTAGGACATCAACACCAGCGCAACTTGCCTACTCGGTGAGCAGGGATGCAACTGCTCTGAAAACAAGTCAGAAAATTAATTCTAGTCTCTGTAATTGATCAACAATAAATGGGAATAGCAGCTCAAGACTGCCAATACTATTCTTAGTGTTTCTAGGACATCTGTACCCAGGTATACTCATAGCATGTCAAACTCAAAAGCCATACAAGATGCTCAGATTACAGATTTTTTTCGGGGGTGAGGGTGGGGATCCCCCCAAATGGCATGACAGGAGCATGACTCATTCTATAAACCAATTTTGAATTTGAATTCTGTCTATTAGACTACACACATTCCTTTAGCCTTATCCTCTACCACTAATTATGTCTGTGGTCACCACTTCACTCATTCTCTTATCTTCTTGACTCTTCTGACACTTAAATTTGTAATTTCTGTGACTACCACATAAATTACAAGAGGACAGGGACCGTGTCAATTTCATTTACTGGCATGTACTTAGCACCTACCAGAATACTTTACACATTGTGGGCTGTCATTAATATTTGATGAAGCAAAGAGTGTATAAATCAATGAATGTCAATCTTGTATTCAGTTATGTAGAGAGAGACACCAAGGAAGAAAATAATTTGTACATATCCATCCTGATCATTTTTATAACACTTTGAAAACATCATCTCTACTGGATCTCATTAACTGTTGTACTACACAATTAAAGTGAGGCTTTCCAAACCTGCCACTAGGTTATCACATTTATAAATCTCAGCTTCTGAGATCCAGAAGTGAAGGTTACCAAGAGATTTCAAACATTATTTTTGTGGGCATATTCAGCATATAAAATATTTCTAGCAGACAAATAACATATAGATTCACTGCTACCTGTCATAGACTTTTAAATAATAATCTGTCTGAGAGAAAAATGGGAAAAGAGAATCCTTAATAGCTGAGATAAACAAAGCAAAAAAAAAACTCCTTTCATTGGTACAAAATTTGACAGTCTTATTTATGAGTGGCTCCAGGATACAGTGTGAAACCAAGAGAGGTTATTGTCACCGATGTTTCTTTGAATAAGCTAGCCAATGAATTTTTGGCACCTAGCTCAATGGCTTTTCAAAAGGCACTTGGAGACAACAAAGCATTAACACTGCATTCTTCATGCTCCTTTGAAACATTTCTATTTCTTAAAAACGCATAATGGTTCTTAATATCAATGTTGTACATGGTCTAGAAAATTCATCTTCCAAATTGAGAAAACACGTGCTGGCAGGGAAACACAGAATGATTGCTTCTTTCGAATACCTGCAGTCGGAGCACGCCACTAACTGTGTAAGACAACTTCTCTCTTCTCGCACAAATAATTATGGCTCTCTAGAATTCAGCATCTGTGCTTCCAGATGTTACTGTCAACCACGTAAGCAATGGGTTTGAGTACTGCATAAACCTGGCTGAGTTTCAAGAGTCTTTGTCTAAATACCTGAGCAGTAGCAGGTGGCTTACCGGGAGTCTCAGATTTTATGTAGCATACCACACCAATCAAATCCCGAAATAAAAACCTGTATTTTCTCAACCTCATAATGGATTAACTCTGTTTAGATTCAAACCACTACACTGGTGTTACTGTACTGTTATAGACACTTTAGTAGCTATGGTTTTAAATTTTAGTTCAGGGCTCCCAAAGCTGTGCTCAGCATCCCATTCTATCCCGCAGGGGGCCACTCCTGTAAGAATCAGTCAACTGGAAATGGTGGAGAGATTTATGGGATGCAGAACTACTCAGGTCAGGTCTTCCCGTGCCAGAGATCACCAAGGCCACCCCAGGAAGGCTAGAGAACCACCAGCACTACACGCAGGGGTGCTCGGGGACCACGAGTTGCTGGATTCAAACTTAGTCCCAGTGCATGATTTTACCACTAATCTATTTCCCCAGTCCCTGTATCTAGGTTTCAAATAGAGAGAATAAAAACTCAATCATTGGATGTCACAAACAACAACAAAAATGATAATAATTAAAAGCCCAAACTGTGTTGCCATTTTCCCCTCATATTTTGCCGTCATGGCAACAAACTGATTTTTGTAAGAATGAGAATATTTTTTTTAATGATACAAAAGCTTTAAATGCTTCTAGTAGGCTGTGTAGATTAGTTACATTATTTAGCCAGTGTTTGTGAGGCACTGAAATATTAACTGGGGAAGGGAGAGTATATTAATAAAACATTTTATGAAACTAGATGCAATCCTTAAGACTGAGTTCCGCTTTTGATGTCAAAATAGTCTTCCATTTGTGAAACAGGGAAAGTGCATTATCGTTTGATTTTAATTTTTTTTTGTAAATTAAAAGTTGATAAGCACGATGCATTTGAAGAAACTAATGTGAAAAAATAATCTGCCTCAGGAATGATAAGACAGTTCAGTAGGCCAGAACACATGCTTTGCATTTGCATGAGGAAGCCCCAAGTTCAATCCCCAGCATCACATATGTTCCTCTGAATATTGCCCGAAGACTCCTCAGACAGAGCTGGGATTAACTGCTGAGTACTTCCAATGTATCCACCACACAAAGAAACAAAGAAACAAATGTTTTATTAATACTTCGGCAGGTTTTCTATTATTAAATCCAAGTTTCTTGCAGAAAATAGAAGTTGACCTACTCTAATGTCATAATACACACAAAATCACTGTTACCCATTGTGTTCTAGTAAAATGTAATAATTGAGAAATTATACACTCTGTGCCTATTTTTCTTTAAATGTGTAACTCA
This sequence comes from Sorex fumeus, assembly GCF_029834395.1. Taxonomy (NCBI): domain Eukaryota; kingdom Metazoa; phylum Chordata; class Mammalia; order Eulipotyphla; family Soricidae; genus Sorex; species Sorex fumeus. The sequence goes on along the minus strand of NW_026606067.1, from coordinate 39,804,394 downwards.
GTTCATACACAGAAAGAACAATACAGAACTATAAGATGTCAGTACATCATAATTTAATTTAGGAAAAATACTTTTTTTCAAAACAATTGTTGGATTTTTCTCATAATAAAGAGAAAACATTAAGAAATTAGTCTTTTAGAGACCTAACACGATGGTCACTCAATGCCTCTATTGCAAACTACAACACTCAAAAGAAGAGAGAGAACAAAAGGGAATGCCCTGTCACAGAGGCAGGGTGGGGTGGGATGCGGGTGGGGTGGGATGCGGGCGGGGTGGGGGGAATGGGCTGGGGGTGGTGGGAGGGATACTGGAACCATTGTTGGTGGAGTATGGGCACTGGTGGAGTGATGGGTACTCGAACATTGTATGACCGAAACACAAGCATGAAAGTTTGTAGGCCTGCTGTAACTGTACCTCACGCTGATTCACTAATAAAAATTAAAACAAACAAACAAACAAAGAAATTAGTTTTTTGACTAGTATCTTGTCACCCAGTAGGTACAGGGAAAAACAGATACAGGAAAAGAAGAAAATGACCCATTTTTCTCCCTATTTAGTTCATGAACACATTGGTTAGTTACATATACTTTCATTTTTCACATGTTTATCTTGCCTTCTTTAGTAACTGCTTTTAAATTAAAAGGCCCTCCCGTTGATCGTCGATTTGCTCGAGCGGGCCCAGTAACGTCTCCATTGGAGACTTTGTTGTTACTGTGTCTGGCATATCGAATACTCTCGGTAGCTTGCCGGGCTCTCCAGAGGGGCGGAGGAATCGAACTCGCGTCGGCCATGTTGGCCGCTTGTAAGGCGAACGCCCTACCCGCTGTGCTATTTTTTTATTTAGCTATTGTAGTCCTGCCAGAGGGCAGACAGGGGAAACCTCCACGAAAAGATTTAAATAGCACAAGACTTGCACTTACTCATTTTTCTATCCATCTCTGGAGTAGCAGTGCACTTGATGCTTATTTTAAACAATGTGTTACTGTTTTCACCACTCCGTGCAAATCAAAATTCTATCATCTTATAATTAGCTAAAATAAAATTTAGTGGAACTGAGTTTATTTTTATGAATAAGATTATTTAAAAGACAACAGGTGCACAAACTGAAAATAAAATCCAAGACAGTTCATAATGATTATTCCATACTATGGACTTGAATAGGGTGCTGTTCCTCAGTATCCTGTGGGAACTACAAACCGGATTATTACCAAATGCAGTATGTGCTAGATTTTCTACAATGAGAATTCTGACAAAGGTGAAAACAGAGAATTATATTAATCAAACCTGTATTCAATAAACACAGACACAATTTCCAATTCCACAGGAACCAGCTAGTACATAATTCTAGCTCTATGTTGAAAATAATAAAAAGGAGGTTTAATAGCAACTTTTACTTTTATCAAAAAAGAAGAATGCCTTTCAAACAATTTCCTAATTCTTTGAAATGTTACCAAGAGCTGTTCAGAATGTTTTCAAATAAACTCTAAATGCCATACGTAGTATGATAAAAGTACATTTTCATTGACAGAATAAATTAGAAAAATAACAGGCAAAATTAGTCTGCAAAATAATTAATGAAATTATAAAATAGTTATTTAAATGCGGTGATAATTATTCAATAATTAAATAACTAGAAATTATATGAAAAATTTGTAGGAAGTATACTTATCTTTGTCGTAGCAATAATGCTGCTAAAATTGAGAGGAATTTCAAGAAAGCAATACAAAATATGCTTCTATCATACATTATATTTATATGTCTAAATATTCGTGTACTTATTAGAATAGCAGATATTGCTTAGAGGAGGCAATTAGACTAGCTTACTGTTATATATATAAAACACTATATATATAAAACGGTAAACTATATAAATATTTTAGCAATAGAAATTTGACCAATATCTCCTATTTGAATAGTATGTGTCCAATGAAATTTCTTCAGCTTATTAGATTTCCAAAAATCTTCACTATCTAGAGATGAATTACAAGTTTTCAAAGTAGCTATCTATGTGCAAATAATAAAGTAATTTTAGAGAAGGAAAGCATAGTAAGAAATACTTTTTAAAGGGTTAAGTACCAGTGTGGAAAGAAAATTGTGAAACTACTATGATGAAACTTTATGTGACTACAAGTTGTCTTTGAAATCTTGTGACTTAACATGAGATTAGGACCAGGTAGAGATCCACAGGATAGTTAGAAAAGTGAGCAGAATAATCTAAGAAGCCCAAGCAGGAGTAAGGGCTCAAGGGCTGGAGCACAGGCTTTGCCTCCAGGTTTAATCTCCGGCACCACCAGGAGTCACCAGGAGTCAGCCCTGAGCACTGACCAAGGAGCAGCCCCAGATCACAAGGTGTGGCCAAATACAACCATAAAAATTCGACAAGAAACCTAAAAACAACGTTAAATCACTACTGGAGATCTTCAATGCCAGAAATTGTGCTGGAAAACGTCAAGTGAGTAATAGGAAGATTCAACCCACTGGGCTCTCTAAAACATTGTAAGTCTACAACTGTACCTCATGGTGTCTCACTCATAAAAATCTAAAATAAACAAACAAATAAATAAATAAATGTAATAAAAATAAAACACAGAATAAACATTAAAATTAAACAAGCCACTCATTAATTTCTGTGACTAGTATGGGGGGGTAACACTAAAAATAAATAGAGACATATTTGAATGTGTCAACAGTTGATTTGTGCATATTGTACAATCATAAGATGTCTTGGTTCTTATTTCTATTTTGTGAATATTTTACACTTTTAAACTCAGAAGAAAAATAAGGATGTACACAGAATGAACCTGACATATATCTTTGGGTGTTTTCATCGATAAAGCAGCTTAATCTATATAAGCAAATGTGTAACCTCTAGTCAGTCTACAGTTGGAGGCTTTGTAAAGTTGTAGCACTGTAGCACTGTCCTCCCGTTGTTCATCGATTTGCTCGAACGGGCCCAGTAACGTCTCCATTGTGAGACTTGTTGTTACTGTGTTTGGCATATCGAATACGTCATGGGCGGCTTGCCAGGCTTTGCCGAGCGGGCGAGATACTCTTGGTAGCTTGCCGGTCTCTCCAAGAGGGGCGGAGGAATCGAACCCGGCTCGACCAGGCGGCTGTGTGCAAGGCAAATGCCCTACCGCTGTGCTATTGCTCCAGTCCATGTAAAGTTGATACTTTCAAATGATAAGAAGGAGGCTTGCTTAGCTTAGGTTGTATATCTCCCTTCAATTCTGCATACACTCAAAGTCTATGAAGCCTGAATGTAGAACTGATTCCAGCATTTAGTAGCATGCCATGCTGACTTATTATTGTCTAATACTGATTAAGAAGAATGGTTCTTTATTTATCTTTAACAACCCAATGACACTGTAGCAGCATCCTCTCATTGTTCATCAATTTGCTCAAGCAGACAACAGTAACGTCTCCATTGTGAGCCTTTTTTTTTGGTTTTTGGGTCACACCCAGTGATGCACAGGGGTTACACTCAGGATTTTATCCCAGCAGTGCTCAGGGGACCATAGGGGATGCTGGGACTCGAACCCAGGTCTGCTGCATGCAAGGCAAATGTCCTACTCACTGTACTATCACTCCAGCCCCACTGTGAGACATGTTGTTACTGTATTTGGCATATAGAATACACCACGGGGACTTTCCAGGCTCTGCTGTGTGGGCAGGATACTGTCGGTAGCTTGCCGTGCTCTCTGAGAGGGATGGAGGAATTGAACCCAGGTCAGCTGTGTGCAAGGCAAATGCCCTACCCATTGTGCTATCGCTCCAGCCCTAACAGCCCAATATGGAAGAAAAAAGAAAACAGAACCAATTGTCTCCCAAAATCTAATATTTTGTTTTATGTTTTGTTTTCTTAGTTATTTTAACTTTTAAAAAGTTTTTTTTATATTTTCCTAATAAAACTTCCAGAAAGCAATCTAATTCAGCCTTCCACACACAAAGAAAAAAATCAATTTAATATTTTCTATGATGATGTATATAGCAGCTAAGAGAATATATAGAAGAAAGCACCTGATTTGAGATTAAAGAAACTAAAGTTAAATCTCTGCACCACTTTCTCCTAAAAGTTTCTTTTGATAAGGAGATAATCATTCAAGTTTAATTTAAGCATCTTTAAAAAAAATCCTCATCCAAGAACTATCTCCTACATCCTGTGTAGTACCTTTGATTTTCCAAATATTGGTCTATTTATATACTTTAAGATATAATGAGTTATCTTCTATAAAGTGTATTTAGAGGTATTACTGTCGGTAGAAATACACCCAAATAGTAATTGATTAATCATTATTTCTATTTTTAGTAATATAGTAACCACTTTGTGGTATTTTTCCTTTTAAGTATTTTGTACATGATACACAGACCACAACGGGTAGGGCGTTTGCCTTGCATGCGGCTGACCCAGGTTTGATTCTTCCATTCCTCTCGGAGAGCCTCTCTGAGAGGGATGGAGGAATTGAACTCAGGTCAGCTGTGTGCAAGGCTGTACACAGCTGACCTGGGTTCAATTATTAAATGTGTACTATGTGTACTATTAAAGGCGGCTCCTTTCTTCAGTACTAATACAGCTACTAAAGTCATTTCTTTGTGGTTGTTTTCAGACACAGTGGATGTTCTTAGGGCTCACTCCTGGCCCAGTGCTCTGAGATCACTACTGAGGGACTTTGCAGACCATATATCATGCCACAGATTCAACTCAGTTCATTACATGAAGGCAGGTACCCTACCCGCTTGCTTCATCCCTGAGACAATGTGACTTTAAAATGTGAAAGGGAGGCCAGGGATTTGGTGTAGGGTATAGCATCTGCCTTGCAGGCATAAGGCTTTCACCTCAATTGAAATCCTTGGCACTAAGATCTCAAGAATGACTGCTGTGAACCTTGTATCACAAGAAATACAATCCCAGAAGCTCTTGAAACAAGTACATCTGAGCACTGTGATTGTGTGTGTACTATACCCAGTGCACTGCAAACATGTGTTCAACACCCAGGCATTGAACAGTGACAACTCACCAACAGATGCAAGAGAAGGGCAGAGGGAATTAGAGCCAAAATAAATGTTAATTCTAAATATTTATTTTCTCTTTCTTTTTCTTAATTTAATTTTAAAAAGCTGAAACTTCTAGCATGTTTTTTTATATCGGGAAACCTAAGCCATACTACATTTTGACAGTTACTTAGGATGGGCACAGGTCAACATTAGCAGTTCTGTTTTCAACAGATTTTAACAAACAATAAAAAAGCATAGTCTGATTTAAAACATTTTGGTGAAAAGAAATGATTTTTAGACTCTTTAGACAAAGAGAAGAGTTTCTGCTATTGTCTCATATATTTTATTTTGATTTCCTTGCATGAATTCACATAGCTGAATGTTTAGCTGCAGTGAAATATACAGACTATTTATTGATCATTTACTGTAGGAAAGGATGAACATTTATCAGATATTATCTAATCATATTTTGCATAATTATTAAATGTGTACTATGTTTAATCAAATTATTATAAATTGGGGGAAGAAACTGAGGCAAATATTTTCCTCAAAATTCATATAATAAGCTCTGATTGTGTCCATTGCCAGAATTTTGTAGGCAAATAGTCCATACTCTATGGTATAACTTGTTTCCTTTATAAAGAATAAGTGTGCACGATTCAAACACACGTATACATATATCTGCACACACACAACTTTGGTAGAGCAACATCTATTAGTATCAGGACTGACTCCTGGCTCTGTGCTTGGAGAATACCCAAGTGATGCTCAGAGGACACTGTGTGGTAGAGGTGATGGAATCCAAGTCCGCATAATGCAAGTCAAAGTGTCTTAATTACTTATCCTGCATTCTGTTCAGCTCTTAAAGATACATATATTAAACAAAGATTTTTCCATATTACTATGTCACGCATTTTTAAAAAAGTAAAATGTGGTATAAAGTATAAATATATAGCACAGATAAAGAGATATGTTAATGACAAGCATTCACAGATCTATTCAAACAGATTTTGACAGGTTGAAATTGTTTAGATAACCAGAGTCATATAAGAATCAAATTTTATAAGAACATTTATCATCATTGTAGAATAGAGAGAAGATCAATCCATAGATCCAGCTTATTTCTGAAAAATTCTGAATGATATAGACTGAAATAGGTATTTGAGATAGGTTGAAATTCAACGCATCTATGGAAAATATAGTCAAACTATATTTTTGGCAAAATAAATATTTGAAGCTATAGAGCATAGAAGGAAAGTGTTGGCTCTGAACAAAAAAATTGAGTGCAAATGCAGACTTTGTCACTTCAAAGTATGTGTCTAAATTTTCTCACTTATGAAGTGAGGAAAATAATATAATGCTTCAGAAGACTGTTGATTTTTAAATAGAGTTTGCCACACTGCAAGATGTTAGTGCTATTAAAAGCATAAAATTTACCTATAAACTAAAGCACAATGTTTTAAAATAAGGCTACAGACAGATACAGGGCTCATGAACTGTAATATCTACATAATGGAATACTATACGGCCGTAAGGAACAAAGGAATCATGCAATTTGCTGCAACAGGGATGGAACTTTTTCTACAAGAAATGCGATATGAGTGATTTCTGCCAGGAAGCACCTTGATTCCATTATGTTTCTGGTTTCCATTGGTTTGATTTTGGGAGGAACAGCTGGCGCTACTCAGAGGCTCTGTGCTTAGGTATTGCTGACAGCGGTGCTCAGGGTAGCTTGGTGTGCGGTGGACCAAACCCAGAAAGCACGCATACAGACTCTAAAGTTATTTCTCCATCCTCTCTGAGATTGATTTTTATTTTTAATTACTACATATTAAACAACCTTTTACTTTACCAAATTTTCCTGATGTTCACATTCAGGTATGCATGTGCTTAAGTAGCTAGGTTTTATTTACTTATGTATTGCTTTTTGGGTCATACCTGATGATGCAAAGGGGTTACTCCTGGCTCATGCACTCAGGAATTACTCAAGGCCGTGCTCGGGAGACCATACGGAATACTGGGAATTAAATCCAGGTCAGCTGCGTGCAAAGCAAATGCCCTACCCACTGTGCTATCATTCCAGTCCCCAGTAGCTAGGTTTTAGAAAAAGTGCTGTGACCATGGGAAATTCTCTCTTCTACTCTGTGATCTTCAGTGCACGAATCTTCTTTAAGATTTTCTTTTCTAAATAGGAGACTAACACCCAAGAATAGCTGAGATAAGTACCAGGAGGTTTACTCCATGGCTTGGAGGCCAGCCACACATGCTAGGGGAAAAGGTAGCTCAGATAGAGAAGGGAGCACCAAATAAAGGGTGTTGGGAGGATCCTCCCAGGATGGAGAAGCATGCTGAAAGTAGACTATAGACCGAACAGGATTACTACTCAATGTCTCTTTTGCAAACCACAACACCCTAAAGGAGAGAGAAAACAAAAGGGAATGCCCTGCCACAGAGGCGGGGTGGGATGGGGGGATGGGGGATGGGAGGGATACTGGGACCCATGGTGGTGGGAAATGGGCACTGGTGGAGGGATGGGTACTTGATCATTGTATAATTGAAACACAAGCACAAAACATTGTAAGTTTACAACTGTACCTCATGGTATTTCACTGATAAAAATTAAAAAAAATAAAGATTTTCTTTTCTTTCTAGCATTTGATTTGATTCAATTCTTAATCTAGTCCCTGCTTTGAGAATCCCTTAACTATTTTAATTTAGTCCTACAGGTAAGGCATTGTGAACCATTAGCAGATATTTGGAGAATGATACAAATTTATTTCCTAAATGGGAAAATTAGTGAAGTGGTAAAATATTCATCAAGAAATGCATTTAATGTATTTTTATCAAGAGATTTTAAAAACTGGGTCACATTTTCTATCATGTTAATTCCACTTACGGGAACCTAAACTAAAATAGTACCCTGTAAATATGAACATCTGTACGCAAAATGGTACAGAATAATTTTTAAGATTTTAAAATTGATATAATGTGCATAGATGAGAGGGTTAAATTCTGACATTTTGCTTTATATTTAGTATGCACTAATAAATCTTATTAAGAATAAGTAAAACATAATTAAGAGAAATGTGCTAACAATTCCAATGTATAAACAAATAAACTGGGTAAAAATATGTACATAATATAAATTATAATGATACAACTATTTTTCTTAATGCGTGTAGCTGTAGCTAAATGCATCAATATGTTGACATTTTGGTACTAATGAGTACATAGTTTATTTTCTTTATTTCTGCACTGAAATATTTTAACATAATACATGACTACTAATAGAATTTTTTTTTTTGCTTCTAGGGCCATACCTGGCAGTGCTCAGGGCTCACTTTTGGCTCTGTGCTCAGGGATCGTAGTGCTCTTGCACCAAGTGTAATACTGAGGAAACAGTCACTCACAGAAAGCAAGCACCTTAAACTCTGCACTACAGCAACTCCAGCCCCTAATGCCTCTCCCCTCCCCTCTCCTGCCACACCACCTTTCCCACATCTTCCCTCCCTTCCCTTCACCTCCTCACCTCCTCCCTTCCCTTCATCCCCTCCCTTCCTCCTTCCCTTCCCTTCCCTTCCCTTCCCTTCCCTTCCCTTCCCTTCCCTCTCCTTCCCTCCCTTCCCTTCCCCTCCTTTCCTCTCCTCTGTTTTTCTTTTTTAATAAAAATCTAATGTAATAACTTGTATAATGCTGATCTATAGACTAACTTATTATTTTGTAAAACTAGAGTCTTAGTAAATCTATAAATTTCTTTTAAAAAAGAATAACTGTGAAGGTTTGGAAGGAACTACACAAATATTTATTTTCAACATTAATGGATCTACTTTTAAGAAAATAATGTTTGTCTGGTAGAAGCTATTTTTCAAACACAACCATATTCTGCTGTTCCTGAAAGAGCCCCCGATATGGCAATGTTAAGAAGGATGAGCAAGGAGAGGCTGATAAAATCTCAGGGACGAAACAGTCTGTCAAAACAAAGAAGGACTAAAATGACTGTCTGTACTTTCAACACACATATGCTAGCATCGGAAGCATACATCGAAGACCTGACAGTGCAAGTGCAGAAGATCAAGCATGACATCATTGGTCTGACTGAGATGAGAAGGTATCAACTACATCACACCACTTTTGACACTGGAGAAGAACTGCTCTTCAGAACATGCGACAAAACAGACGTTGGTGGTGTTGGTATCCTTGTCAATACAAACTTGACCATGAGCATCTGTTCATTCCAAAGCCTAACATCCCAAATCGGACACTTACACTAAAGTAATAATAAAAATATTAAAATAATAAAAATAATCAGACGTCCACTGCCAGCAGTTTCTATTTTTGTCATCTACGCACCAACATCCAACTATGAAGAAGAAAATATTGAGAAATTCTACATGGAGCTGGAGAAGTTCTATAAAGAGGACCACATCTTCTACAAGATCATTGTCAGTGATTTTAATGCCAAGATAGGACCAAGAGGATTGGCCGAAGAACTCCACGTCAGGACCCATGGCCTAGAATGGAACGAACAAGGTGAGAGACTGGCTGATTGCATCATGTCGACCAAAACCATCCATGGTAACTCACAGTTCCAGAAGGTCCTTCACCAACTATAAAATCAAGATGACTGCCCCCTGACGTCCTGATGAATCTATCACATCTTCCAGAAGAGCAATGGAGAAGATTATCTATGAAATCTGCTCAGATCTCTTCAGTAGCCATGCCCAACTGTTCATATACCAAAAATTCTGCAGAATATGTTATTTCCAACATTCTATTTTCAAAATCTGACACACCATTTTTTCAGTAAAGAAGTGAATTGCACCCAGCCCAGACAAGGTCATTCATGAACACCTGAAGAATCTGTCACCAGTACTTGTCAATACACTGGCTCGACTCTTCACACAGTACCATCTAAATGCACAGTTCTGTCCCAATGAAAAACCAGCAAGATCTTTCTACTGTACAAGAAGGGAGACATCCACGACATTGGCAACTATCGCACAATCTGCCTGTTGTGCATCGTGTATAAGCAGTTCACTAGAGTCATGATGAATAAGATTGACAGAACACTGGATGAAGGACAACCATTTGAGCAAGCCAGGTTCCAAATAGAATTCAGCACGATTAACCATATCCATATGGTGACCAAGCTCATTGAAGTTTCTCAGAAATTCAAGATGCCACTCTGTCTAACATTCATCGAGTTAAAGAATATCTCTGATTCTGTTGAGACTGAAGCCATCATTGAAGCCCTAGACATACTGGGCATTCAAACTCAGTACATCAGGATCCTTTGTGAGTGGTATTATGGATTCACCACCAGGATCCCACCATTCAACAAGGCCATGATCATCGACGTAAAGAGAGGGGTTTGGCACAGCGATACCATTTCACCCAAACTCTTCATGTGACTACTGGAATGGAAAGGAATGGGAGTGAAATTAGACGGTCGACAATTACACCAACTCTGCTTCATTGATGACATTGTTCTAATAACACCAAACTATAGCCAAGCGGCACAAATGCTCACCGACTTAGACTGTGAATGTGGAAAGATCGGACTGCAGATGAATCTCATGAAGACAATGTTTATGAAAAACTAGTTCCTGATGTTTCATTTGTTCTCAATGGAATTAACATCTCTGAATGCAGCAGTTTTGTATAACTAAGTTGGGAACTCAACATGACGAATGGCCTGGCAACTGAGCTGCACAGGAAAAAGAAAGCAGCATGGAACATCCTCAAGATTGTCGAAGAAATAGCTAAGAGGATGAAGAACCCCTAGTACTGGGCACATCTCTTTGACTCAACTGTTCTCCATTCTCCCTGCTCTAACATTTTCCTCACAGACCTGGGCCCTACAAAATCAGGATGAGAATGCTATTTGGGTCACCCAAAGAGGAATTGAAAGAGCTACGCTTGGAGTATCATGTTTCAATCATGTGAGAGAAGGAATCCTGAATCCTTCATCGACAACTGAGAATCAGGGATGCTGTCTCATTTGCCCAGGTATCGAAAATCAGATGGGCTGGAAACATAATTTGAAGATGACCAGTGGACTAGAGCCGTTACTGACTGGATTCCACAGGATACCAAAAGAACGTGTGGCCGTCGACCTACGAGATGGTCAGACTTCTTCAAGACCCTGATTTGAGACTCTTCATGTTCCTGTAGTGAGCAGATGCCATTGGGCTACACTAGCATGCAACAGGGACAAATGGAGACGTTACTGGTGCCCACTCAAGCAAATGGATGAGTAATGAGATATCAAGTGATCAAGTGAATTTTATTGATAAACATTTTTTAAAACACTCTTTCCATTGGCTAATGGAAGCATAAGATCACTTAACTGCCAAAAGCTAATGGCCATACCATGTACTTCAGAAAGTAGAAATCCCCTAAATGGTGTCACCTTACATCAATAAACCTATAATAGCCAATATTAAAGTATGGGGTAATGTTTAAAGAATGGTCTTACTTTTTGTGAAAATTTCACTTAGTTTCTCCACCTAGATAGATAACTAAGCGTTGGATTTTGATTTTTCTCTTCAGTCCCCCTTTTAAAAATGTGCAGTACAACTTCTATAATAATTGAGGCAAAATGAAGTATTCTCTCTTCCCTCCCCAGCCCGCCCTCCTCTCAATCACTCAGGCTAAAACTTGGATCACTTACTCGTCTGTCTGCTGCAATAATGGTGCCACCCTATGCTGTCCTTATTGGAGTCCCTTAAAGCACTTGGAGTAATCAAGTTGTAGTCATCTTGATGAGGAACTTCTAGCTTTTTTATTGGGGGGAGGGGAGGGTGCTGTCAGCGTATCCAGCAGTGACCCTGTGCACAGGGATCACTCATGATGAGGCTAGAGATAATACGGAACCAGTGAGCAAAGCCAGGTCAGCCATATGGGGTAAAGGCACCACATACATCCTATTTCTCCAGCCAGGTTAAGCTAACCACAGTCATGACAAATACAAGATTGTCCAACTAAATCGTCACCTTCATGAAGGTTTACTCAACTCCAGAGTTTGCATGTCCTGCCGTCTAGATAATCTGCCTCAATTTTTGCATTTCTGCTATCCATCCTTCTCTACCTCTTCCACTAAAGTCACCTTATTTGGTTTTCTCAGAAATGAGGATATCTGGTTCCTCGCATTGTTTGCTGGCTTTCTGCCAGAGCTGCCTCCCTTTGTCACTGCCAAGAATTGGCTCACCTTGTGACCAACCTAACCCCATGGGCCTTTCAGGAACCCTGCCTTTGCTTTTACCTAGTACTCCCATCCCTTTCTCCTGTAACATTTGAAGTTTGAATCCCTGAAGAAACCCTCAGCTTTGATCTAGTCCCTATATTTAATATAGAGAAAGGACTTGCAGCCCAGTGGCATAGGCATTGGCAGCATAGAGTAGACATAGGACCCTGGAGAGATATTTTCCTCAAAAAGGTCCTTCCCACTAAAGAACCATCCCTAAAGACCCAGAGTAGAGAGCAGACAGAACTGAGAAGAGGGACTTGTCCAGAGGCATGGGGGCCTTGGTGGCATACGGACAGCGTTTCTTTACCAGTCTATGACTCATCCTTCACATACAAAGACAGTCTCAATTAGTCTTCTAACCACACAAAAACATGCAGGAAACACTCTAAAGGGCACGATGATAAAGCAACGCAGAAACACATCAGGCTCAGTGAGTGAAGAAGCTAGGCCAGTTGAGCCGGGCAGTCAATGAGCTTCATAACCTCTGTGATAAGGAGTTTAGAATGGAGCTGTTAAGGACACCTAAGGAGATCAAAGAAACAATGGGTGCACTGCCAAGAAAATGTGAGAGGAGGCGAGGACGAGAGCAGAAATGAGGAAAAATCAAATAAAAATACAAGCAGAAATGACAGATCAGAACGACTGAGTGGGTGAAATGAAAAACTCACTGATATTCCCCTGAAGTGGAGCAACCGCGACTGAGGGTAAATCAGGGAGCTCTGAGATGAGGAGCAGAAAATTTCAGACAACAGCAGAAGATGGAAAAGAACCTCAAGAGAAATAAATTTAATAATGTTAATTAACGTTAATTTAATGTTAACATTAATTTAACACTAATTCAAAAACGGGCTTCCCGATTTAATTCTAAATAGTATTCTTTAAGACAAAATTAATGGGGGCAGAGGGTTTTAGGTCACACCCTGCAGTGCACTGGGGCGATCCCTGGATCGTCTTCTGGAATAACCCCTGTCAGTGCTCAAAGGACTGTGTGGGATGCCAGGGATCAAACCTAGCTTGCTGCATGTAAAGCAAATGCCTAAAGTAACATATTGTCTTTCTGGTACCAGGATTAAATTTTTGCCTGGTCCTTAAATTGTGTTATCAGACCACCTGCCAACCACATAAGGTGAATCCTAGTAGCCTGGGCTGAGGAGGCCGTAGTCATGTTCTTCTTCTTCTTTTTTTTATTGTTTAATGCTGGAGCAATAGCACAGTGGTAGGGCGTTCGCCTTACAAGCGGCCAAGACGGCCGAGCCCAGTTCGATTCCTCCACCCCTCTTGGAGAGCCTGGCAAGCTACCGAGAGTATCTCGCACATGCGGCAGAGCCTGGCAAGCTCCCCGTGACGTATTCGATATGCCAGACACAGTAACAACAAAGTCTCCAATGGAGACATTACTGGGCCTGCTCAAGCAAATCGACGATCAACAGGAGGGCTCTAATTTGCAATTTATTGAAAAATATTATTATTTATTAAAAAATTAATAGTGAGACATCATGAAGTACAGTTGCAGACTTACACATTTTTGTGCTTGGGTTTCAATTATACAATGATCAAATACCCATCCCTCCACCAGTGCCCATTTCCCACCACCACGGATTCCAGTATCCCTCCCATCCCCCATCCTCCCCATCCCACCCTGCCTCTGTGGCAGGGCATTCCCTTTTGTTCTCTCTCTCTCTTATTGGATGTTGTGGTTTGCAAAAGAGGCAATGGGTGACAATCATGTTTAGTCTATAGTCTACTTTCTGCATGCTTCTCCCATCCTGGGAGGATCCTCCCAACACCTTTATTTGGTGTTCCCTTCTCTATCTGAGCTTCCTTTTCCCCTAGTATGTGTGGTTGGCCTCCAAGCCATGGAGTAAAATTCCTGGTACTAATCTCGGCCATTCTTGGGTGTTAGTTTCCTATTTTGTTACTTTATGTCCCCCAGATGAATGAAATCTTTCTATGTCTATCCCTTTCTTTCTGAGTCATTTCGCTTAACATGATACTTTCCATGCAGTACCATTTGCACGTAAATTTTGTAACTTGCTCTTCTGGGATTGGAACTGAGGACCTCACACATGCGAGCCATGTGTTCCAGCCATTATTAACTTTCTACTTTACTTTTTTTTTTTTGCTTTTTGGGTCACACCCAGCAATGCACTGGGGTTACTCCTGGCTCTTCACTCAGGAATCACCCCTGGCAGTGCTCAGGGGACCATACGGGATGCTGGGAATTGAACCCGGGTCGGCCGTGTACAAGGCAGATGCCCTACCCACTGTGCTATTGCTCCAGCCCTTATTTTACTCATTCTTTTACCTGAAATTTATTACCAGTTTATTTTGAAAATGGGTAGCTCTTTTAGTAAAAATGATCGTATATCTATAAGCCACTCTAAGATTTATAGCATTAGTTATTTATACATGCTTACTATACAAATTTGTTTTTTCTGTGCTTAAGTGCATAGCATTTTTGGAGAGGAACCTAGGGACATTAACAAAGGAAATTCTGGATTTTTTTTCTACTACTGTGAAAGGAAATATAAACCCCCATTCATCTTCCCTACACAATGAATGATCAATTTTCTTGGAAAGTATATTAAATGATTGTAAAACAAACCTCTCACAGGTAATAATGATGCTCTATTACAATTCTTGTCATTAGCTGAGAATTAAATTATTCTTCCCAATGGGGAAATCTTCTCTCTAAAACATATACATGAATTATAAGCATGGGAGTTTAGACTGTGGAAGGATATTTGCTGAAGAAAGCCCATTATTTGCATTAGTAACAGGACAGGAACTATTTGTCAAATAAAGAGCTAAAAACGGTTACTCTGTGTCTCAGTGATACAAAAAGAAGTCACAGAAAAGGACAAAGCAATAATAAGTAATGTAGCATATTATGTTTTTATTCCATGTAGTTATATTTTATACTTTAACATTTGAAATATATGTTCAATCCTATAGAGTTACTACTTTTATTAAATTGATATCTGCTTTTTCCTTCTGATTAAATTTACAGGCTTTTTAAAGTCAAATACTCCTAATCATTCTAGCATGAAGAAAAACAGGGGTATTATACTAGAAAAGAGATATTAATTTCTTGCAAAAAATATGTAGTTAAATAGTTAAAGATCTCAGTGCTATTTCTTTTAAGAGTACTTCTTGACTACAGTTTCTTAGTTTATAAGCTTCTAAGTGTTGATAGTCAATTAGCAGTGTCTTCTCTTTTTATATATGAAACTGAACATACATTTAAATTTGTGTTTAAAAATATCCCTAAGTTTGGCAACAGGCCCAAAATTAAAGGGCAGACAGGTATTTGTGGTCTCAGTCAGTGTGAAGGAGGAGGTGTTTGGGAGAAGTTATATATGGTATCAAATTTACATTATTGTTTGCAAGATCTTTCAGTAGTACACTCTACTTTCTTTTGTGTTTGTTGGTTTTGTTATTATTGTTTTATTTTTGTGCCACACCTGGAATATGCGCAGGGTTTACCCCTGGCTCTGTGCTCAGGAATCACTCCTGGCAGTGCCTGGAGACTAAATGGGATTGAACTAGGGCCATACACGAGCAACACAAGAACCCCACTGGCCGACCTTGATGGGCTTTACACCCCATGAACTTTCCATATTTAATGCCCTACCCCTACCCCAAGCCTGCAGCCAACTATACTATTTACTGAAATGGAGACTACACTTATAGTTCAATATATTTTTACTCAATATGTAATGGGGTATTTCTCAATTTCTAGCAACATAAATCGAAAAAAAAAAGGAGAAACTAGGGATCAGGGATGTCAGCAGAAAATAATAATGTACATGACCTCCTGGTGCTTACCAAAGGCTGTTTTCTTTACACTGACTTTATAGAAAGAGGAAGCACAATAATTCGCCCCAAATACACCTCAGCTTAGACCCTGTGTTCTATATTGTGAATTAAGCAACATGAAAAATGGTGACACATACAAAATAATGCATAACAGCTATTATGCATTTAAAGCTGCAAAACAATCACGAGAGAAACCACAATAAAGGTAGGAAATTGTATTTAACTTTACTGTATGGCTTATGTAGACTAGTGTTATCACTTGTAGGAGACAGAAATAGGTCCACCAGTGGAACCAAAATAAGAACAAAGGGAGCAGCTGCTACTGGTTAAGCTCTGACTGTGAGTTACCCTGAAGCCATTTGTCTGAGATGATTCCCCAAGGATTCTCTTCCTATATTGTCACACAATACTTGAACACATACTACAAGCTATGAAGAGAGAGAAACCATGTGTTTTCAGCACTATGTGAAGTTCTATTCAGACAAACCATGCCTAGCACACACAGAAGTGTATTCACCTGAAAACACACGTGTGCATTTATACCCACACATCACTGTATATAACTCTCTAAAACGGCCCCAAAACACCACTAGCCTCATACCAAATAGGTTATTCTGTGGCTAATTAACAATTTATTTCCGTTCTAGACTATAAATACCAAACGCATTTGGATTTGATGACATGTAAGATTTCTACTATTTCTGGGGATGGAACAGTAGTACAGCAGGAAGGGTGGTTGCCTTGAATGCAGCCGACCTGGGTTCATCCTCGGCATCCCATATGGTCGCCTGAGCAAAACCTAGAGTAATCCTGATTGCAGAGCCAGGAGTAACTTCTGAGCATCACTGGGTGAGACCCAAAAAGAAAAAAAATTCCTCTCCTCCTAATATGCTATGATTCTATAAATCTATAGAAATGACAAAGATTTAAGAGCGTAAAGAATGCACCAAAGCTTAAGTAGCAACCTACTGGAAATAAAAAGAGGCTCAGAATGATGTTTAGTGGTGCTTCTAAATACTAATCGTAGAGATAAAAGAAAGACAGTATAGGAGTATTAGAAGGAAAATCGCAAATCAGAGACATAAGCAAAGAAAGGAATGTCAGTTTTCCCATACTTTTTTGTGGAGAGTATATTTATATATAAATCATGATATTGCAGCTGCATTTCTCCTTTAGTCCCTTATAACTGCAATTCTATTGTTTCAGTTCATTTGGAATTGAATAGGACATTTCTTCAATCTCCTGTGCAATGATGAGAATATGGTCTAAAATCTAGGAGATAAAATCTTGGCAGCCTTTAGGCTTATTTACTGAAAACACAGAAGGGAGAGAAGGGCATACTGGGAAGTGATACTAATTAAAATGATGATTCTCTGATAGAGCCAATCTCTTATTTCATTAATTCCACCCAATAAATTTAGTGTGCTTTTGATATATACTTGAAATTTAGAAAACTTAAAGTTAATCCTATAAGTTGCTTTTGAAGAGAGCTTGAAATTTATATTGACAGAAAATTTTCTTTTAAATTACAATAGATTTGTTTTGTTAATGTTTTCAATTACTCTCTTGTGTATTATAGTGTCAATGTCAAGGTTTTTAATAATAATATAATACAAGTAATCCTAAAAATCCTCTTTATTATCTAGCAGGAGTATAATTACTGTTGCAAATGTAAGTGCTATATAGTAACTCTATTCATGTTTTGCAATATCAACACACTGTACCAAAAGGAAATCACATAAAAGCATAAGTGAATTAATAAATTACATAATAAATATACAATTCAAATTATTATTTATCCCAAAATTTGATGTTAATTTCATATAATGACACTATTTTATAGAATAGTACAGGAAAATGATATAGTATTAAACAATGTCTATAACAACTAAAATTGCTGAATTTCTGTGATCTAGTCAGCATACATATAACAGTTAAAGGACCCTTAATAGTAATTCCAGACAAAAATCACTAACAAGTATAATAATATGACCAGAAGGCCAAAGATATTTCTCAAGTAGTAAAGCATATGACTACTATTAATTCTCAGGATCTGATGCACTCTTTCCAGTTCATAAATCATCAAATGAACATAATTTATAGTATGCAAAGGTGTTCTATGTCAAATCTAAAAATATATATTCCAGAAATTCATTAATTTTCTGCAAAAACCAGAAATATCTGGAAGCCACCGCAGTGATACTAGATAGTGGAAGGACAAATATGCAAGTTTCAAACCCATTTTAGAGAGCACTGTTTTGGTGCATACAATGAACTCTATCCAAGTGCCTTTTTGGGAGGAGTGTAGAAATGGGATTGAAAAGAGATCATAAAATAAAATAAGAATTATTCTTCATATAATCCCTTGAATTATACACCATGTTGTCCAATGCTCCCATACACAAGGTTAGTGCATCTCTGAATAATATGAATTAATGTGAATGAAAGTCCCCCGTCCCCCCCCCCCCCCCGCAAACACAACACAAGTTACATTTCCAGTGATTTTCTTTATGAGAAGCCAAGATCAAAGTGGCTGGAATTCATTCCTCGGGCAGCTAGCCGTGGACTCACCTAGGTAAACTCTCTATCCCTTAGGCCCATATTAACCACAGAATTCTTTTACTTAAGATGTTCACATTAGCTCTGGTATTTTAATAAGGACATGGCTCACATTCAATCCTCAGGATGCCCATGAAGAAAAAGAAAAATTCTTAAACAGGTTGAATGGCCTTGGGCAAATTATTTAAACTTTAAGATTTCTCAAATCTAAGCTCTGATATTTCAGTTGCAAACATTTATGTCTTTATCTATAAAATTTTAAAACTTTTAAGAATTTATGCATTAAATATATTTTCCCAGATGAATTCCACAGCTTAATGTCTGAGAAAAAAATGTTTTCTTAAATTGCGATAAAACTCTCCATTAAGAAATATAACTATTTACTTATTTTCAGAAGATAACTATAAATCTTAATTATCAAAAAACGTTTACCTTTAACTTGTCTTTGAATTCAGATTAAATTTTAAAAATCAGATTATTCAGTTACTTTTGAAATGCCAATTTGATAGGCTGATAGACTTAACACAGCTTTAAATCACTGAAATTGCCAATACCGTGTGCATCTAGCGAGAAAGCTCATCCGTTCCAAGAACCAATAAAATAAATTATTTCTACTTTAAATTGTACTTTTCTTCTTTTAACTTTATCAAATTAAGCCTATATCTGTCACAATCAGAATTTAGTAACTGTCACTGTCCTCCCGTTGTTCATCGATTTGCTCGAGCGGTTCCAGTAATGTAGAACTTGTATTTTTTTTTCCATAAAAAATCACCTCTTTCATCTCTTTAACAATTATAACTCCTTTCTTCTGGTCTCTCTCGAATCTGTATCAGTCACACTTTTACCATCCCTACTTCTCACTGCGATCACTGTAATCGACTTTCCAGCCCATTCACATTGTCAAATTCAGTTTTCAGTTGCAGGCAGCCATTTTTTGTGTATAGTATAGATATGTTGATATAACTTAACACTTAAAACCCCTGAACTGTCAAATTCACACCTACTTACTTTTCTCCTACCTCTGTAGCGATCGATTCCAAGCTTCCTTCATTTCTTTAGCCTCATTATTGCTTTTAAATGCTTTAAGACTTATTCACTACATATATCTTTAATCTAAATTCCCTTCTTCAGTGATTCCACCTTCCATTTTTTTCAAATTTTCAATCCCATTCCTACAATAGTCCCCAAAAAGGCACTATTCCATCTTCCAGTACCTAGACAGTTACACCCACCAAGACTCCACACACTCTGATGAGCCTCACACATAAAGAAACTGGCAGAGGAACCCAGGTGTGTGGGACCTGCGGCTGAGATCTCCAAGCATGCTCAGATTGGCACTGGGACTCCTCCAGCCAGATCCCCCATTTTCCAGTAGCTAGACAGTTACACCCACCAACTGCCCCCGGTGCAGTGTAATGCCAACAACAGCCAAGATTCAGAGGCTATAAAACCAAACTCCAGTAAATGTGTGGCCACATTTGTGACCAGATGACCTCTTAGTGTCTAGTTCTTGTTCTTGGAGAACCCAGGAGTATTCCGAAAGTATCCTGCCCACAGAGCAGAGTCTGGTAAGCTCCCTGTGGCATATTCTATATGCCAAAGCCCAGTAACAATGATGGGTCTCATTACCCTAACCCAGAAAGAGCCTCCAAATGTGGCACATGGCTAAAATCTCAGGGCTAGTACAAATGGAAACATTACTGGTTCCAGCTCAAGGAAATCAATGAACAATGGGATGACAGTGCTACAGTGATTCCAACTAGTCTCACTACTTTAAATGTGCATAATTTTAAAATGTTTATCTTCAAACTAAACATTAAATAAACTAAACGTTCAAACATTCAACATGTGCTCTTAGTAACTCATAGGCCTCTCAAATTTCAGGCCCGACCCAAGCATCTCCTTGTCTACAAAATCTTTAGTCACTTTAGCATTTTCATCTTAGTCAACTAAGCATGCACTATTCTAAGTATTTACAAACAAAACAAGGCAGTTTCTTCTACTTATTTTCTCTCATCTTCCACATCTAATTGGTCAGAGTATCCTATTGAATAGATTTTCAAAAGGCCTGAAGAATCCAATCTCTATACATCACTTTAATGTATACCATAGTACCAATGACTCTAGAAGTCCAATGCGCTATCCATTACGCCACAGAGTTGGAGAGATAGCACAGCGGGTAGGGCGTTCGCCTTACACGCGGCCAACATGGCCGACCCGAGTTCGATTCCTCTGCCCCTCTCAGAGAGCCCGGCAAGCTACCGAGAGTATTCGATGTGCCAGACACAGTAACAACAAAGTCTCCAATGGAGACGTTACTGGGCCCGCTCGAGCAAATCGATGATCAACGGGAGGGCCTTTACCTTTACCTTACCTTACCAATGACTACCTACAACTCAGAATAGTTTATATAGATTCTTCTACATTAATATGCTGTGGCTTTTTCAATAAACTAGTAGAGTTTTGTCTAAAGATAATTCGAACCATATTACTCCTTTGATTCAATAATATCTACAACTTTCTTAGAGTAAAAAAAAAAGAATAAAACTTACTATTGAGGGGGCATAGTGATAGTACAGTGGATAGGGTACTTGCTTTGCATACAGTCAACCTAGTATTTATCCCTGGTACCCCTTATGGCCCCTCGACTACCATTAGAAGCACTTCCTGAGTGTAGAGCCAGGAGTAAGTCCTGAGCATCACCATGTGTGGCCCAAAATGTGAAAAAAAAAAATGAAATGAGAAAAGACTGTATCCCTGATGCTTCAATGTACCACTATCCAGTATAACTTCTAGTTCTAAGTAGATGTTTGAACTTAAATTGAAACTGAGAAAAAAATCAAGAACCATTTCTTCAGTCACAAATCATATTTTGAAAGTAAGTGAGTCCCATAATGGACAGTTCAGATGAACATTTTGTCACCACAGATAGTCTATAGATGCTATTTCTCCACACTACAGCGCAATATTTCACTTACTCACTAAATCCAGATCAGCAGGCTTGGACTGAAATCTGTGTTGAAGAATCCCTAAATAGAAAGTTTACTGTTCCTTCCTTGCCTTCAGTATATCACCAATTAAAGTTGTTGAAACTTGAAATTCTATTCACATTTTGGGTTTTGTTCTTGGTAGACAATGGGTACAAATGCTTTCCCTATGATTCCTCTCTTTCAAAACGCAAAGGAGTTAGGAGAGATTCTGTTGCATCCATTGGAGGTCATGTGAGAAATATAACAAACCTGAAGTGAAGGCCTGTTGAGGCATCCTGGGAGAACATCTCTTTTCTAATAATAGTTAATAGTTAATTCTGCCTTTCCTCTTTTATTTTTGTACAGACACTGGAGTGTGCAATAGCCTTCTTGTGATTGTTAGAGGAAAAACATGCATAAAAGTCAAGTTGTTGATATTGAAAACAAGACTAATTAAAAAAAAAACTTTGGGCCCCTGATATCATCAATGAACCGCACTGCCAACAATAGCACCCAGCTAGATGTTAACAGTTTATCCTATTTGATTAAGCCCATTTTACCTTATTTTCCTGTTACTTGAAACTCACAGCAAAGCAAATAATACACAGAATAATAAACAGATTTCATACAGAATTGTACCCTTGCAATTCTTGTACTTTTATTTAACATAGTAGATACTCTTCAGACAGAAGGAGGTCAAGTAGTAAGTTTGTGGAGCTGAGTTAGTAGACCATTTAAACGCATACACACATAAACACACACACACACACACACACAAATACACTAAAGGCGAGAGATGGACGAAAACATCAGGGTATCTGTAGTCTGATTTAAAGCATGATTGAGATGTTATTCTTATATTTACTTAGAGTAAATTTATCTTTTATGAGAAAAATTTACACTGATGGACAAATAACAGAACAAAAAGTTATAAAATGTAGTCTTATTCTTAAGACACTTAACAATCTAAGTGAGAGAAAGAAGAAAAGTGCCTTCCACAGAGACAGGTTGTGTGAGCAAATTGGAGATGTGAAGGCTGGGAGGGAACTGGGAACATTGGTAGGAGGAAATATACATTGGTCAAGGGACAGGTGTTGGATGTTGAAACATTATATGACTGAAACCCAATCATGAACAACTTTCTAAATGTGTGTCTCACTGTAACTCAATGAGAGAGAAGGAAGGAAGAAAGGAAGGAAACGGAAAGAAGGAAAGAAGGAAGGGAGGGAGAGAGGGAGGAAGGAAGGAAAGTAGGAAAGAGGAAGGAAGGAACCTTACAGTCTAGTGGAGGGAACAAATGAAAACCAATAGTCAAGAATATTCAATTAATCACCATCGCTGTAGTTATCAGAGCTAAAAAAAACTGTGGCCATTGCCTTTTGAATATTGATAAGGATTCGAACAGAATTCAAAGAGGAAGAAGTTGTAAATTAACGCTAAAAGCAAAATATTTCCCAGACATATATAAAAGCAAAATATTTCCTAGACATGTGGCAGAAGCAGTGAGACTTAAGCTTAGAACACAAGAACAGTCAAGAGTAGACTTGATTTGTTTATCACAAGCAGCTGACCTGAATAGCAGCATTGGAAAAGAAAGTCAGAAGGAGAAAACTGAAGTCAAGTCATATTTGTGCTTATGAACATGAATTTTCTGGTTTAACATTTACAATTACAATTACATTTACAATTACTGGTTTAACCCATGTCTGGCTGTCCTCACCAAGACCCCTTGCCCCTTGAAGGAGGGCAGGTTGAGTTTCCCTCCCTGCCCCAAGCAGAGTCCTGGCAGCTCAAGACCTCCGGAACCATCAACAGTCATGCGTAAGACCACTTTCTACATGCTTGGACAAGCTTCACGTATAAAGGAACCGGCAGAGAAACCCAGGTGTGTGGGACCTGAGGCTGAGATTTCCAAGGCTGTTCGGATCAGGACTGGGCCTCCTCCACCCAGATCCCACATCTTCCAATAGCTAGAAAGTTACACCCACCAACTGCCCCCTGCACCATATAATCCCATCAACAGCCAAGACCCAGAGACTATAAAACCACACTGCTGGAAACGACCTCTTATTGTCTAGTTCTCCTTCTCAGAGAACCCGACAGGCTACCGAGAGTACCCTGCCCACACGGCAGAGTTTGGCAAATTCCCCGTGGCATATTTGATATGCCCAAATCCAGTAACAATGATGGGTCTCATTCCCCTGACCCTGACGGGGCTTCTAATTGGCACTTGCTAAAATCTCAGGGCTAGGACAAATGGACACGTTACTGGTGCCTGCTCAAGGAAATCGATGAACAATGGGATGAAAGTGATACAGTGATGCAGTGAACATTTAAATTTTACATTAGCTGTAAACCAAGGACTATCAATTTATTAATAATATGTTCAAAGTCTACACTTATCTGAATAGATGCCACAACACAGAGTGAACAGATACTATACCAGACACAGGAGAACTAAAATAACAAGACAGATTATCTATCAGCATCATCATCCACAACTTTGTTACGGGACCTGAACTGCCCTTGTGTTGCCATGGTTTAAAAAGTCTATGTATCAGACAACTGAAAAACATCTCCATATTCTAGCTTTTATAAACATTTACATTTTTTTATTATTTGGTGAAGGGTTTTGCGTTATGTGACATCCACTATGCACAGAGACTACCAATGACCCCGTGCTCAGTGGTCACTCCTGGCTGTGTTTGTGGGAGCCTACATAACACTAGGAATTGAACCAGGTTCAACCACATGAAATAGAAGCAACAATTTAACCCCTGGACTATCTGTCAACCGTTCTACTTTAACAGGTTTGTCCAATGGATTTTTTTCTACTCAAATATTTTTAAAGTGAAGTTTAATTTTCAAATATGCCAAGTGGACAATATATAAACTATGTGTGACATATGCAGCATTTGGTGGAAATATAAAAAAGAACTTTTTTTTAAAATCTGCTTTGTTTCAGAACCAAGAGCCTTGAGGCAAGCAAGCCAAAGTAACCAGACTCCCAATTATAACCTAACTTGTTTCTAGATCACAACTTCTGCCAGTTTTCAGATGGTGATATTTGAATTATTTTTTGTCTATTGATTATGGCAACTACTTTTCTACTTGAAATACTTCTCCTAACCTTTGTTAGCATTTAATATTTGATATCAACACTTTTTTCACAAACATTCAGAAAACACCTAATGTTTTGATGTCTCACCACACCTTTCAGGATTGTTTAAAAGAAAAGCAATATCTAGGCAACAAGCACAATCAATGTTCTGCTCACAGTAACATGAGATCCAGGAGACTCATCTGTAATCCATGCAATCAAATTTTCCACTGCATAAATCAACCCATCAAATATCGTTATAACTGGTGATTGCAATGCCTGAGTGGCAATCATCTCACGTGCAGAATAGGTATACATTTTTGTCCTGAGGCAATCACAAATATAAGTTTATATCAGTGTAGTTAGGGACTTATGACCAAAAATAAATCCTCTTTAAAAGTGGATTCGGAGATATGTTCCGCCCTTTTCACTGCATTGCTCCCCTAACAATGCACAGCTAAGTTTAATCAACTGCCAATTCAGAGTGTCCTAATTATTTTTTATTCTTATCTTTTACCAGTTATTACAATGTGTCACCATTGTGATGGTAAAAGGATACTGGAAAGAGAGATGCGTGAGGTCAAAAACAAGAAAACGAAATCAGTAAAAAATACCAGGGCTTTTTCCTATCTTTCATACAACAGAATTCTCTACCAAATATTCACCTGTACTCTGAAGCAGAGTAAAATGGAGAGCACATTTCAAGAGCCAAACAAAGTAAAGGTTAGCTCAGAATAGTCTCCTTGGAGTCATGTTCTATTCTAACTCCAAGCTCTGTGAAACAAGTTCTTGCATTTGAAAGATACTCAAATTGTTCTATAAAACATTAGAAACCCTCTCCAGTGGCTGGAGCAATAACACATTGGGTAGGGTGTTTGCCTTACACGTGGCCAATCCGGGTTTGATTCCCAGCATCCTATATGGTCCACTGAGCACTGCCAGGAGTAATTTCTGAGTGCATTGCCAGGTGTGACCCCCCCAAAAGCAAAAATAAACAAAAACTCTCTCCATTAAGTACCAGGCCCACAACAACAACAACAACAACAAAAATAAGTGTGATGTTGATGGAAATGTTTGTATTTCAAATTGTTATATGAAACCTTTGAACCCTGCCTACCATTTAAAACTACAGTCTCATTAAAGAAGGTAGACCTTAGTTTGATTATACAGGAAGCTTGAACAAAGGCACTCATTCAGTGGAAATAGCTCAAATCTCTGGAGTCCATTAACTGAAGATAGTCTAATCCTTGTTCTGAAGAGGTAGCCAAAATTCATTTTTATTTTGGTTTTCTTTTCCTTCCTGTTTTATAATTTATCCTGAACACTGGTTGTTAGTCAAAATGAAACCAGGAACAAACAGTAAATTAAAATTAAGTAAAGAATATGAACTTTTCATACATATTTATTCATCAAAGTCTAGGCTTAAAAAGATCATACAGGAGCTGGAGTGATAATACAGCAGGTGGGGTATTTGCCTTGCATGCACCCACCCGAGTTCGATTCCCAGCATCCCATATGGTCCCCCCATGTACCACCAGGAGTGATTCCTGAGTGCAGAGCCAGGAGTAACCCCTGAGCATCGCTGGGTGTGACCCAAAAAGCAAAAAAAAAAAAATAGAAGAAGATAATACAGAGGTTTAGATGTATGCCTTCCCATATAGCCAAGTTGGGTTTAATTTAGCAGTTTATATGATCTTCAAGCACAGCCAGGAGTGATTCCTGAGCACAGAGGAAGGAATAAGCCCTGAGCACTTCAAGATTTGGTTTCCCTCAACACCTTGCAAAATAAATCCTAAACAATGGCCCAGACATTAAAAACACACTTGGCTATCTATATGATAGCTAGATAGTATCATTTGTGGCATCTTTGGCAGATTTTTTTTTGTTGAATGTGAACAGAAAATCTTATAGCAAGTCAGAATTTTAGAATATATTGACCCCAAATTGGAAGTAATTAATTATTAAAATAATTGTTTGTATAGATGTAAAATATATAGAAAGTTGAGGCAAATGGGTACTAGCATAGAAATAAAAATAATGTCTACAACCCATCAAGAATCTTTTTAGTCACTTAGTTTATAACTTTATTAAAGACGAGAATCAGGACAACATTTACTGGACGATTAGTTTCTTCTGTTAGTTTAGATTAGTCTTGCTCTATTTGTCTAATTTTTTAAGTTTATAGCTAAATGGCAACAAAACAAGAGCTGATAAGGACAGTTTTACCAACCAATTATGTAACCCAGTTTTTATTTGTGATTTTCAAGCAAGAATAAAAGTCAACAATTAAGCAGATCATGGCACACAGGTGTTGGAAATGGCTACACTTTTCAACCAGTTGTGTTACAATCATGTAGACATAGCTTAAGTGAACTGAATTGAAAATAACAGACTTTAAAATGCAAGATCGTTGTAACATACAATTATTAAAATTGATTAATACTTGGACCAACGCTATTTCATTATCTCTGATCGATTTCAGGCATTACTTTTTAATGGCCTTCACTCTTGTCATTTCAGCTAAAAATGCATGAACGCTAGTTTAGTGCAACAACATTGAGTCCCTTCATATGAGTTAGCTAAATTCTTTCATAAGGATTTAAATTCACAAGACATTGACAAAAAATGTTCATCCATCTATTTATTTTAGAGAAGTTTTGATGATTTTTATGATTTTAATGGTTAAACTAACTTGAAAATTAAATGGGAGCTGTGATAGGATCATTAGTCTATACAAGAGGACTTTTGCTAAAATTAGGAATCAAGCAAATGGATAATCAACAATTGTATGGAAATAGATATCATACTAATATTATCTAACCTAAAATCATGTTTTCCTAGGAATAAGGGAAGTACAAAGAAGAACACATTTCTCATTTCTGTATCAACTACTAATCCGCTTTATGCTCTCTCTGTCTTTGTAATCCACTATCTTCTCTGTCTCTGCGGATTTGCCATTATTCGACTCAGTAGCAAAACAAGGTAATAACTGATATTATTGCTACAGCTTCTGTACTTGCTCAACCCGATTTAATGTTTTCCCCCACGCAATCCCTTTCCGACATTGTTTAATGCAGTAGATGTAAAATACTCATAATTGACTCAATTGTCAGGTTAAAAGTAAAACAAAACAAACTAAGGACATTTCTAAGTAACACACAGGAACTCCCTAATTTCACAGTAACCTCAACTCTTTCCTCCCTTCCCCTTCTCTCACCTTATTTTCCCAAATTGCCTTCATGTCCACATACCCTACATTCAGCTACAAGGAAGAGAAGACAATTCTCAAATATTCTAGATTACTCTGTGCCTTTCTACCACGAAGGTAGAAAAATCAAAACAGCAAAAGAATCAAAATCAAACTTTTTGTATATTAAATATTTTCATTTAAAAGGCCCGAGCTTGAGCGGGCCCAGTAACGTCTCCATTGGAGACTTTGTTGTTACTGTGTCTGGCATATCAAATACTCTCGGTAGCTTGCTGGGCTCTCTGAGAGGGGCGGAGGAATCGAACTAGGATCGACCACGTTGGCCGCTTGTAAGGCGAACGCCCTACCCGCTGTGCTATCGCTCCAGCCCTATATTGTCTCTCCCGTTGATCATCGATTTGCTCGAGCGGGCCCAGTAACGTCTCCATTGGAGACTTTGTTGTTACTGTGTCTGGCATATCGAATACTCTCGGTAGCTTGCCGGGCTCTCTGAGAGGGGCGGAGGAATCGAACTTGGGTCAGCCATGTTGGCTGCGTGCAAGGCAGACGCCCTACCCGCTGTGCTATCGCTCCACCCATTTTGTTTAATTTATTTATTTTTTATTTGTATTCCTATTCTCTGTCTGGGCTGGAGCGATAGCACAGTGGGTAGGGCGTTTGCCTTGCATGTGGCCAACCTGGGTTCTATTCCCCCATCCCTCTCAGAGAGCTCGGCAAGGTACAAAGAGTATCCCGCCTGCACGGCAGAGCCTGGCAAGCTCCCCATAGCATATTCAATATGCCAAACACAGTAACAGCCTCACAGTGGAGATGTTACTGGTGCCCGCTCAAGCAAATCGATGAACAATGGGAGGACAGTGCTACAGTACCACAGTGCTGTCTGCCTGAAACACTATTTTAAAATGCATTTCAGTGATGTAGAAAAAAATGTCCAAACACTTCTTCTAGAAATAGATAGAAAGATAAGGTGCTTTTCTTGCAGGGAATCAGCCTGAATGCAAGCCTCTGAATTTTGCATGGTCCTTCTGGGTCTCTCCAAAGTGATCCCTGAGCACAGAGTCAGGAGTAAGAACCACTGGTACGATCCACCCCAAACACAACAATACAAATCATTCCAGGTGGATGGCACACGTGGTCAAACACAATCCTTGCACCTATAAGGCTAAGGGTTCGTCTGATTCCTAGCTCACGATTGCTCTCCCATTCCTTACACACACAAAATACTATTGAGTGTGACCAACACAGTTACAAAAAATAAAAGGCCAGAGTGATAGTACAATAGGTAGCGTGTTTGTCTTGCACACAGTCCACATGATTCCATCTTTATCCTATATGGTCCCTTGAGCATCACCAGGAGTAATTCCTGACTGCAAAGTCAGGAGTAACCCTTGAACATTGCCAGGTCTTAACCCCAAAAGCAATAAAATAAAATAAAATAAAATCTTCCGTTTTATTATCTTTCTGTGAAACATTCACTGTTCGCTAAAACTCTGGCTGTTGATTTTTACATAGGTATTTCTTTCCATAATGCTTGATTATATGACACTTCATTCAAATCTTATTATTTCATTAGCCACACTGTAACAATCGCTATACTTTTGAACCATTTAGTATAATTTGTGTATCTTTAATTTCCTGTGTTCAATATTTCTCATAATGTAAATATATGCTAAATCATATGCAGTGAATAAAAGCATGAAGGTAATTCAAGAATTAGACATCATTATCTCATTAACACAAAAGTATTATTTAATTAATTATGACGAACTTCAAATGTTATAATAGGCTATAATTTAATTCCTATTCATATTGACCAGCAAATCTTAGCCAAGGAGATAAAAATTGTATATTAAGTACATACTTTATAAAAGTATACCACTGTATCTGAACTATAATTGTGAGTCTGAGAAGCCAAGGGAAGAATCAATATCATCAAAGCAGTAATCGTAGGAGATAAATGGGCAGCTGGTGTTACTGTCCATTCATCATCATATAGTTAGAGCAAAGATTGTGAAGAACTATAATCTATTCTGACAGTGCTCACTGATCCAGAACCCAATTGTAGATTTTTATAACTTGCATTTTTAAAAATGCATTAGAAACTTTGATTTAAACATTATAAAGTATTGAATAAAATAGACACACAAGTAAGTCATGACTCTTTTAAGTAGGAAGCACTGCTCTACACGGTGCTGACTGGTCTATTCAGAACACGGTGGTTTGTTTATCACTTCAAGCCCGCAGCTCTCATCAAATACATGGTTTGGTGATGAAAGAGTTCAGTATTCCTAAGGCTAGTTATATTCTCTATTTTTTGTGTGCCAATATGTTTTTGTTTTTTTAATTTATTTTTGCCTCATCCAGCAGTGCTCAGGGTCACTCCTGTCTCAGGAATTTCTCTTGATGTTGCTGAGGGTAACATACGGGATACAGGGATACAATCCAGGTTGTCTTGACGCAAGACAAATGCCTTACCCACTGTACTCTCTCTCAAGTCCCTGTTTTGATTTTCTATGATCTCATCTTGGCTAGCACACTCATTATTTATTCACAATAATCTGGCAATTCATTATAGTTCTACAATCATTCCATATCATTATCAAAACTTTGGCGGTAATTCTGAGCTATTCAGAATATAAAAATTCTCATATTTGACTTGGGAGAAACAAGTGAGTATCTTATCAAAAAGAGTAAATGCCTTATTCCAAAAGGGGCAGCAGTAATGTTCTCTCCCTTAAATTCCTTAAGATCCCTTAAGACCTTGCAAATACATCCTAAATGCATCAGTTTTTAATCCATCAAACTACATTGATGTATATTTGCTACTTGAAACTATTCACATTCATGTAAACATTTTACGTATAGACTCAGCATGAAATTATTGTTAGGACAAGCATGTTGTCTTTTATTTACAAATTTTAGAGTTTTGTGTATATCCTGTAAAAATAGTCTATTAGTATCTCTACCAACAACGAAAAAAACAATACCACATATATAATTGACTGGCAGAGCCAGATATGCTCCCGGTGGTGTATTCAATATGCCAAAAACAGTAACAACACGTCCCACAATGGAGACGTTACTGGTGCCTGCTCGAGCAAATCTATGAAAAATGGGAGAACAGTACTCCAGTGCTATATAACTGACATGTGTCTTGAAGAAATTTCAGTGCCAGTATGTTAAGAAACAAAGTCTAACCTACATGAAATGTGTGACAGAGCTTGGATTTATAAAAAAGAAACAAGCAAAGCCTTAAACTAAGTATATGTAGAAAATGAATCCAAATGCTTACTTTTATGTCCCAATAGAGACATGTGCACTGTGTTCCATTCTGACCTGGAATCTACCTAAAAGTTTAACCCTGATTCAGGTTGAGGGCAAGTGAGAAAAAGAGCAGTGGGGTGTTGGGAATGTGTCATTTAAATCATCAACCTGGACATTATCAATCAACACCTGTTAGATAAACTGCAGTATAAACCCCTTACCCTGTTTTCCACTGAGAAAGTGGCTTTATCCGAAAAAAACTTTTCTTTAGCATATAGCCAGCTTAAAACTCATTGTGATTTTAAAGAACTCCAGTTTGTGCATACCATTAAAGAACTTTCTGTTTGCTATAAGAGATATGGACAAATTCAATAAAACAGCAAAATATCTACAGCTTTCATCTTTAGCATACTAAAGAGAAATTTTGCTGTGGATGTGTTTGGGCTTTATGAGACTAAGTAAGCGTACTCCAAGAATTTATACTCTGCATCCATGAGTCAGTATTAATTTCAAAACTGATGTAAAATAGGTGTTTATACAGAAACTATAATACATAGATGTGATGGCATGTTAAGTAAATTGAGAGAAGTAGCAGTACCATATTATCTAGTCAGTGACATGTAACATCTTTATTAAACCAAAATAGAGATGCTTTAGATTCAAAAATACATTTTAAAAAATTGGAAATGGATACCGTTTAGGTTAAACTGTTAAATAGAAAGGAAAAGGACAAACACTCTAACTTCTGATCTAAATAATTTAAAATGAAATACTATGCCTAATAAATGTCACCTTAGAAATGTTTTCTTGATCATATATTATAATTGGTTTACGCTTCTCACCTCACAAAACAAACACTGTATAATGAATAACATTTCAGTAGTTTCCAAGGTTGGGTCAATTTTTAATTCAAAGATTTTTTAAATCCCATGCATTTTTGTGATCTTCCAACCATGAGTAAAACATTTAGGTTTTAGAACATGCCCCAGAATTAGAATGTCTATTAGTTCTAAAATTCTACCTTCCTTTATTTTTTGGGGGGAGGGGCTTATTTGAGGGTCACACACGGCGATGTTCAGAGCTGGCTCTTGACTCCGCACTCAGGAATCATTCCTGGTGATGATCAGGGAACCCTTTGGGATGCCAGGGACTGAACCTAGGTCGGCCGCATGCAAGGCAAATGCCACCCCTGCTATGCTATTGCTCAGCGCCAACCTTCCCATTTTTAATTGCCACCTGGTGATTAGTAATGCCTCATCACAGTATCATAAAGCACTGCTAGTTATGTTTTCAATGCCTGAAGTAACTCAATAGGAAAATAGAATCTAAAACAAATTTCATATACATTCTAAAAAAGAAATGTGTATTGAGGATAATAAATGATTAATAATTAATAAGAGTGACTTTGGTAATATTTTATTATGTAGTTAATGTACTATAGTTCAAAATCCTATTTCTTAATATTAGTATTCCCATTCCTTCCAGACCTCCCGAAGTATTGTATCCTCGCCTTAGTTTTGTTTGCTTCATCGGTCTATTTTATCTGCTCCAAAGCTAAATCCGAGTGTTGAAAAGCACTGCATCCACACATACATGACTTAATGTGACTATAATGAGAAGCCCTCTCTTTCTCCTCTTGTCACTTTGTCTGTGTCAATGTGACAACTATGACAGTAAACCTCTACTATGGGGACCTATTTTTCTTTACCTTCTAATTAGGAGTTTTAGCTCTTTGAAGGTTTTGACATTATTGCGGTCCTCTGAAAAATCTGCTCTGACCATCTACCTATGCACAAAGCAAGAATTTAGTCTATGTAATAACTTAATAAGAACTGACAAATAAGACCTTGATTCTGAAAGAGACTCTGACATATTTCTCACATCTTATGAGAAAAGGCCCAGAACCATTGTTTAGGCATATATCATTGTATGTATGTGTTTAAAGAAAAGAGTTTAATTTAATGTCACCTCAAGATTAATATATAACTTATAATACCTCCACTACCTCCACAACCCAGGCACCGCCATGCTCCAGGACGCATTCCAGATGCTCTGACTGAGACTTACACTTGAGTGAAGGCCCACAGAACCAGGTAAAAGGAACTCTGTGACCTTGGAGCCCAAGCTCAATGGACCCAGGAACAGAGATCCTCTGCCTTCTCCCACCAATCACCAGCAACCAAGGGATTAAAACAAGAAGCCCCTGGGGCTGGAGAGATAGCACAGTGGGTAGGGCATTTGCCTTGCATGTGGCTGACCCAGGTTCGATTCCCAGCATCTCATATGGTCCCCTGGGCACCGCCAGGAGTAACCCCTGTGCATCACCAAGTGTGACCCAAAAAGCAAAAAAAAAATAAAAAAGAAGCCCCACCCCACCCTGCCCTGTCTGCTTCCACCAACCTCTGGCAACCCAGGGATTCCACACAGAAAACCCACCCTACAGGTACTAGATAAATACGTTATTGGCAGATCCCCATACCTCCACTACCCAGCTGCTGCCACACTCCAGGCCACTCTCCAGTCTGCTTGCAACAAAAGAGGTGTTGGTGTCCTTGTCAATACGAACTTGGCCATGAGCATTGATTCATTCGAATGCCTAACAACCCGAATCAGAAGATTACACTTGAATAGATGTGGCTCACTGCCAGCAGTTTCTATCTTTGTTGTCTATGCACCAACATCCAATTATGATGAAGGAGAAATTGAGAAGTTCTACATGAAGCTGGAGAAGTTCAATAAAAAGACCACACCTTCTACAAGATCATTGTGGGTGATTTTAGTGCCAAGATAGGACCGAGAAGATCAGCAGAATTCCACATCAGGACCCACGGTCTAGAATGGAATGAACAGGGTGAGAGACTGTGAGTTCATCATGTTGACCAAGACCATCCATGGTAACTCACAGTTCCAGAAGGCCGATTGTAAACGTAGGACATGGGAGTCTCCTGGTGGACCATTACACAACAAAATTGACCTCATCATATTCAATTGACAGTTTTGCCTTAATGATGTTGCTGCTGTCCCAAAATTTCAAATAGGATCAGGTCACTGTCTACTTCATGCAAAATTCTACTTCACAGAGAAGGGAGAAAAGGCTACAAAGTTTAAGAGAACTCCCAGAATGACCACCAACAGGGAGCTCTTTGGCACTACTATGGCAACATGGAAAGATGCTGTCATTGACAACATTGATGAGGAATACAATTGACTGGTTCGAGGAACATCAAGAGAGAGCCACTAAAGATGCCTGTCTTCGAAAACTTTTGAGCTCATTCACCAACATGGCTTGGCAAAAGCCTCAGGCAACCACAAGTGAACTTCCGAGCTCGCAAAGCAGTGCAGAGAAGCAATCAAGGAAGACCTCAAAGAGAGAGCAGCAGTGCTGGCAGATGTGGCAGAAGCCAGGAAAAGCATTCACAACACCCACCTGTCCTTCGCCAACTACAAGACCAAGATGACTGCCCTCCGACGTACTGATGGATCCATGACATCTCCAAAACCTACGAGATGCCCACCTACGAGATGGTCACACTTCTTTGTCAAGATCTGAAAGATCGGTTTGAGGCTCTTTGTGTTCCTGGAGTGAGCAGACACCATTTGGCTACACTATCATGCAAGAGGGATGAACGTAGATGTTACTGGCAACCACTCAAGCAAGTCGATGAGTAACAGGATGTCAAGTCAAGTGATCAAGTGATACTATCTTTATTTTGAAGCATCTTTTAGAAACTATTTTTTTTGCCAACAGTACTCACTTATTAGCTGTCTAATTTATCTTTCTGTCCCTTACCTCCAGGTCCCTGTTTATATTTGGATGGTAAAATTGTATCCACATATTTATTTTACTCAATTTTTCAGATTTTTTATGAAGTCACTAGCAAACACGAAATCTCTAAAGTTAATTTCTTCATTCCCAGTCATTGTACCACTTACAAATTTTATTGCACCTTATAGTATGATTATCTATATTTAACTGCATATATAGTTGCATGCATTAGCATATATGTTACATATAATTGTTAACTATATGTAGTTACATGTATGTGTGTATATTTGTGTACATATATGCATGTATATGTGTAAACTCTCCTATAAGAAGTGTGCTTCTGGAGGATTTGTTAATATAAAAAAGAGTACTACATATAGGTTAGTAGTACTACATATAGGTTAGGGCTGGAGCGATAGCACAGCGGGTAGGGCGTTCGCCTTACAAGCGGCCAACATGGCTGACCCGAGTTCGATTCCTCCGCCCCTCTCGGAGAGCCCGGCAAGCTACCAAGAGTATTCGATATGCCAGACACAGTAACAACAAAGTCTCCAATGGAGACGTTACTGGGCCCGCTCGAGCAAATCGACGATCAACGGGGGGGCCTTTACCTTTACCTTTACATATAGGTTAGGTGTTCAATATGTTTTAACATAAATAAAATAATTTAGAATTCCATCACTTGAAATAAATTCTCTAGGTCGTCTTTAGACATATCAATGTACTGAAAATATGATTTAAGATTGGACTTCATCATTTCTAGCTTCTGCTGTTCTCTACTAGGGGAATTAATTTTCAGTATACGGTGGCTAGTTTTCTCTCAGTTTGTGTTGACAGTATTTGTGTGTAAGGGTTAATAAAATTTTCTTTTATAATCATTATCATGTAGCATGTATTTTAAACTGTATTCTTCTCATATAAATATCCCCTGAGATGTTTCTATGATCAGAAAAATACTTGGATGCAGAGGGTGACACCCTAATGAATGGCAGGCCTTGGAGTAAAGGAAAAAAATATTATATTAATTTGGGAATAGAGTAAAAACAAAGGAGAGGAGACAAACAAAGAAAACACATGATCTGGGGTGTGATCTAAAATGCATTCTTCTGAACCATGGTTGTGGATGAGAAATTACCAGTGGATATATTTCACTAATAAAAAGTAGAATATGTTGTGTGGATGGGATGGGGTGGGTCCCATTTGGCAGTGTTCAGGGCTTCTTCCTGGCTCTCTGCTCAGGGATCACACCCTGTGGTGCTCGGAGGACCATACAAGTTCCAGGGATCAAACTGGGTCAGCTGCATACAATGCAAGGAATGACCTGTTATACTCTCTTTCCAGCCGCCCAAAATAATAACACATATTTATTACAAGCTAGGGACCTTTCATTTGTAATTGAATTATGATTACCTTTACATTATAAATTTAAAAACTGCTTCATTTAAAAAAACCTATAACTGTACCTCATGGTGTTTCACTAATAAAAAAAGAAAAAAATGTGATCAATTAAGAAATTGTTCAAGAGCATATAGCTGAATATGAAATTGGGTCTTGATCGCAGGTAGACAGATTCCATACATCCTTAGTTGTTGGAGTTGCTGATCAAATTTACCTAACTTCAAATCTCAAAAAGAGAATACACACACACACACACACACACACACACACACACATACACACAAGTACTCATCTATACATGTGGAATAATCTAATCTACTGGTTCCTGAATGGAAAAGTCAGTAGCTCCGAATAAAAAAAAAAAAAATGAGTCTAATTGCTCAATGAATGGACTATGCTACATCTTTATGCGTCACTGACCTGTGAGTAACAGCATCAATGCAAAACTCACTAGGACAGGTCAAAACCAAGTCTTCATTATATTTTATCATTTTATTTCCCCAAATATAACTTGATCACTTGACTTCCCGTTAATCGGCGATTTGCTCGAGCGGGCGCCAGTAACGTCTCCATTTGTCCCTGTTGCGTGCTAGTGTAGCCCAATGGCGTCTGTTCGCTCTAGGAACACGAAGAGCCTCAAACCAATCGTACATGATCTTGATGAAGAAGTCTGACCATCTGATAGGTGGGCGGCCACATGGTCTTTTGCCATCCTGTGGAATCCAGTCAGTAACAGCTCTAGTCCAGCGGTCGTCTTTAAATCTCATTACGTGACCAGCCCATCTGATTTTCGACACCTTGGCAAATGAGACAGCGTCCCTGATTCTTGATCATCGACGGATGTCGGAACTCCAGATTCTTTCTCTCATTTGAGTGAAACGTTCTGTCAATCTTATTCAGGATGACTCAAGTGAACAGTTTGTAGATGAGAGACAATCAGGCAGATCAGGCAATAGTTGCCAATGTCGTGGATGTCTCCCTTCTTGTATAGTAGTACAGTCCAGCTGGTTTTCCATTGGGATTCAGACAGGTAATGTGTGAAGAGCTGAGCCAGCGTATTGATGAGTACTGATGACAGGTTCTTCAGGTGTTCAGGTCTGACGTTGTCTGGGCTGGGTGTTGTCCGTTTCTTTACTGACGAAATGGCATGTCAGATTTCTGAAGGGAGAACATTGGGAACGACATATCCATCCTGTGGAATTTGGTATGTCGGCAGGTGGATATGGCTATCAAAGAGATTTGAGTAGAAGTCATGGACAATCTTCTCCATTGCCCTTCTGGAAGATGTGATAGATCCATCAGGACGTCGGAGGGCAGTCATCTTGGTCTTGTAGTTGGCGAAGGACAGGTGGGCATTAAAAATACTTCTCCCGGCTTCTGCCGCATCTACCAGAACTTCTGCTCTTCTCTCTTTGAGGTCTTCCTTGATCGCACCCCCAAATATATTAGTAACTATTAATAAGGTATCGTAAGTTGATACATAAACTACCTTGATTTTTTCTGTAGCCCTCAATTGGTTCTTTACCTCAATAACAGCTTTCAGTATATTTTCCTAATTTCCGTCACTCTGTTGTATTTGAGGAATAGAAGGCATAAGTATTTTTATGAAAAATTATATTAAGTGATATAAGGCACAAAATATTTTTATGACCTCTATCAAATTTTGAGTATGCTGTTTAGAAATAGATTCTGAAAAGTCCTGGGCAACCTTCCAACATCAAGTGAGACATAAAATTATATGTTTAGTTTTCTACTAAGCTTTTCGGCTTTTCCTGAATTCCTCTTCACACAATTATATTATTTCATGGACTCAGATGCAAGTTCCATGACCACTAGCTGGACAAACCCTTAACCCTTTCTCAGTATTTGTATATTGATAACGTAAGATATTCAATAGATTCTCTTAGGACTGAATAGATGAAATGTCATTTCTCCAATGCCTTATTGCTGACTGTTTTCCATTAGCTTATACATATTGAAGTCTCAATACTTACGTTCTAAGAAATTTGTAGGCCATGTACATTGTAATGCATTTCTCAGTTACTTTAAAACCCAGATATATTAAATCCAGAAACTATCTTGAATAACGAACCCAAGATAATTTAATTTTGCTGGTAAATTCCATAATATTTCTTTTAATATTTTTAACTTTTCAAATTTTTAACAATTATTGGCTCTTTTCACTGCCTTATTTTTATTAAAAATAAGTTATTTTTCATTAAATAACTTTGCAAGTGAGCTCTTCCATACTCCCAAATTTTTTAATAATTTTTCTTCTTACAGATGATTAAAACAATTAGATATCATAAAGTTGTTATTCAGCTTGCTATTACCCCAGCCACAATAATTATTTGAAATAAAAATTGTGATGAGAAATCACTACCTTCTCTGACTTTATGGGTCCAGAAGTGGTGTAGTAACTAAATTCTGAAAATACACTCCTTGAGTATAGCTAATTCCTTAATTCCTCTTCAAACACTCTTTTATTAAAAAAGTAACTGGCATAGTCTAAAGCAGAACACCCTGTCCTTATTCATGGGATTAAAATCAAAATATAAGCAGATGTTAAAAAGACTCAGATGAATGCTTTTGATCTTTATATCTGTAAATGATAGCAATTTTAATAAATTAATACATACTACCCCATAACATGCCATAATGGCATGTAATTAGCAAATTTAGGCTCCATCAAAAGATGATAACTCCTCTGATATCAAAAGCAAACAAAGATTCCACAAAGAATGGGAATTACAGGCCCATATCCCTGATGAACACAGATGCAAAAATCCTCAACAAACTATTAGCAATAGAATCCAATGACTCATCGAAAAGCTCATACACCAAGACCAAGTAGGATTTATCCCAGGGATGCAAGGATAGTTTAACATTCAGAAATCAATCAACATAATCCATCATATCAACAAAGGAAAAGATAAAAAGCACATGATCATATCAATAGATGCAGAGAAAGCATTTGACAAGATCCAAGACTCATTTATGATGAAAACCCTTGCCAAAATGGGTAAAGAGGGGACTTTCCAAAATATAGTTAAAGCCATCTACCATAAGCCTACAGCAAGCATCATCCTCAATGGGGAAATACTGAGAGTCTTCCCTCTAAGATCAGGATGAGACAAAGATACCCACTCTCTTCACTGCTGTTCAATATAGTACTGGAAGTACTTTCAATCATGGTTAGGCAAGAAAAAAATATTAAAGGCATTCAGATAGGAAAGGAAGAAATCAAGCTCTCACTCTTTGCAGATCATATGATACTATACTTAGAGAACCCTATCACCCCTACCAAGAAACTCCTAGAAACAATAGACTTTTATAGTAAAGTTGCAGGCTATAAAATCAATACCCAAAAGTCCATGGCTTTCCTATAGGCAAACAGTGAGAGAGAAGAAAGTGACATGAAAAAAGCATCCCATTCACAATTGTGCCCCAGAAAATCAAGTACCTAGGAATCAGTTAATTCAGGAGAATTAACATTGTCAAAATGGCAATACTTCAAAGCATTGTACAAATTCAAAGTGATCCCTATAATGATACCCATGACATTCTTCAAAGAAACAGATAAAACACTCCTGAAATTCATATGGAACAATAAGCACCCACGAATTGCTAAAGCAATTTTTGGAAAAAAGAAAATGAGAGGAATCAACTTCCCTAACTTCAAACTCTGCTACAAAGCAGTAATAATTAAAACAGCATGGTACTGGAACAAAGGCAGAGATGCAGACCAATGGAACAGGGTTGAATATACTGACATCTCCCCTCAAACATATGGTCATGTAATCTTTTATGAAGGAGCAAGAAATGTAAAGTAGAGTAAGGAAAGCCTCTTTAACAAATCGTGCTGGCACCACTGGATGGCTACATGCAAAAAAAAATGGGCTCAGATCTCTGCCTAACACCATGTACAAAAGTAAGATCAAAATGGATTAAAGACCTCAACATAAGACCAGAATCCATAAGGTACATTGAAGACAAAGTTGTCAAAATCTTCCATGACATTGAAGCTAATGGTAACTTAAAAGATGTCCCGCCACGAACCAAGAAGGTGAAAACAGAGATAAAAAATGGGACTATCTTAAACTAAGAAGCTTCTGCACCTCAAAAGAAACAGTGACCAAAATAAAAGACAGTCTACAGAATGGGAAAGTATATTCGCCCAATACACATCTGACAAGGCGTTGATATCAAGGATATACAAAGTACAAGTTGAACTCCACTAGAAGAAAACATCCAACCCCATCAAAAAATTAGGCAACAGAATGAACAGAAACTTTCTCAAAGAAGAAATCTGAATGGCAAAAAGGTAGATGAGAAAGTGTTCCACATCATTAATCATCAGTGAGATGCAGATCAAAACCACAGTGAGATATAATCTCACACCACAGAGACTGGCTCACATTCAAAAGAACAAAAGCAATCATTGCTGCTGTGGATCTAGCAAGAAAGGGACCCTCCTTCACTGGTGGTGGGAATGCCGACTGGTTCATTCCTTCTGAAAAACAGTATGGATGGTTCTCCAAAAATTAGAAATTGAGCTCTCATTTGACCCACCAATACCACTCCTGGGATTATATCCCAGAGAGGCAAAAAAGTATTGTTGAAGTGACATCTGCACTTGTTTGTTCATTGCAGCACTCTTTACAAAAGCCAGAACCTGGAAAAAACCTGAGTGCCCTAGAACAGATGACTGGTTATAGAAAATTTGGTACATCTACACAATGGAGTACTATGTAGCAGTTAGAAAAGATGAAGTCATGAAATTTACATACAAGTGGTACTACATGGAAAGTATCATGTTAAGCGAAATGAGTCAGAAAGAGAGGGACAGACATAGAAAGACTGCATTCATCTGGGGAACATAAAGCAACAACAAAATAGGAGACTAACATCCAAGAGTGGATGGGATTAGTACCAGGAGTTTTGCTCCATGGCTTGGAGGCCAGCTGCACATGCTAGGGGAAAAGGGAGCTCAGATAGAGAAGGGAGCACCAAGTAAAGGGTGTTGGGAGGATCCTCCCAGGATGGGAGAAGCATGCTGAAAGTAGACTATAGACCGAACATTATTGTCACTCAATGCCTCTTTTGCAGACCACAACACCCAAAAGGAGAGAGAGAACAAAAAGGAATGCCCTGCCACGGGCAGGGTGGGATGAGGGTATGGGGGGTGGGAGGAATATTGGGACCCCTGGTAGTATAAAATGGGCACTGGTAGAGGGATGGGTGTTTGATCATTGTATAACTGAAACCCAAGCACAAAAATATGTAAGTCTACAACTGTGCCTCATGGTGTTTCACTAACAACAATTTTAAATATATATATATAAATGATGGAGAATGTACACTGGTGAAGGGATGGGTACTGGATCATTGTATAACTGAAACCCAAGCACAAAACTTGGGAGAAGCATGCTGAAAGTAGACTATAGACCGAACATTATTGTCACTCAATGCCTCTTTTGCAGACCACAACACCCAAAAGGAGAGAGAGAACAAAAGGGAACACCCTGCCACGGGGCATTCAAGTGCAGTGTAAGTCTACAACTGTACTTCATGGTGTTTCACTAATAAAATTTTTTTAATAAGTATTAAGAATCACTAGAAAAAAACTAAAATCATTATCAAGGAAAAAAATCAAACATCTCCAAATATTTCTGGACATTAAACCATCAAAATATTCACTGATCACGAAAATATGGATCAACAAAGGAGATATAATCACAATATCTATCTGGACTTTGAAAAAAACACTGTAATAAGAATGGGAAGGTGAAAGATATCTTATCTACCCCTGCTTCTTTACAAAGAGTTGATCATACTTACATATGGTGGAAAGTGAAAGTGGAACCTTGATAGAAGGACAATGAAACTGGTGGTATGTGTGGAGATGGAACATTGTATGCCAGAGACTTTATTATTAACAGTATTGTACATCATGGAGTCTAAACAAAAAAATAGAAGAATTAGCAAAATTTCTATAAAACAACAAAGAGTCGATTACACCAATTAGGGTAGAGTAATTTAAATTGTGTAAACAGTATGCATATATGTGTGGGTATGGATGTTTGTATAAAATAACATTTCCATTTACTGTAGCACTTCAGGGCTGTTATTTTCCTTAAATCTGATACATACAGAAATAAAGCTTTAAAAATTAGTTTTATTAACTCCCACTCTAATTATTATCCTCATTGCTACTAGGATGATCTTTCTAAAACTGGACTCAACCTTTCTCCTTTACTTCTCAAAATTTGTGCTAACTCCATGCAGAAAACATAATAAATTCAAAACTTTCTAGTTTA
Organism: Sorex fumeus; assembly: GCF_029834395.1. Taxonomy (NCBI): domain Eukaryota; kingdom Metazoa; phylum Chordata; class Mammalia; order Eulipotyphla; family Soricidae; genus Sorex; species Sorex fumeus. Next base: position 39,761,747 of record NW_026606067.1, on the reverse strand, counting down.
AAAAAAAAGAAAGAAACTTTGGTACATCTACAGAATGGAGTACTATGTAGCAGTTAGAAAGGGTGAAGTCATGAAATTTACATATAAGTGGTACTACATGGACAGTATCATGCTAAGCAAAATGAGTCAGAAAGAGAGGGATAGACATAGATTGCATTCATCTGGGGAACATAAAGTAACAAAATAGGAAACTAACACCCAAGAATAGCTGAGATAAGTACCAGGAGGTTTACTCCATGGCTTGGAGGCCAGCAACACATGCTAGGGGAAAAGGCAGCTCAGATAGAGAAGGGAGCACCAAATAAAGGATGTTGGGAGGATCCTCCCAGGATGGGAGATTCATGCTGAAAGTAGACAATAGACCGAACATTATTGCCCCTCAATGCCTCTTTTGTGGGCCACAGCACTCAAAAGGAGAGAGAGAACAAAAGGGAATGCCCAGCCACAGAGGCAGGGTGGGATAGAGGGATGGGGTAGTGGGAGGGATACTGGGATCATTGGTGTTGGAGAATGGGCACTGGTGGAGGGATGGGTACTCAATCATTGTATACCTGAAACCCAAGCACAAAAAATTGCAAGTCTACAACTGTACCTCAAGATGTTTCACTAATAATTTTTTTAAAAAATGATAACTCATTAAACAAGAACTAAAAACTCATGAACTAAGGCTTAAGGTCCAATTTTTAGAATGGTTCAGAATAGGTTTGAGGCTTGGTATTTAGCACAGTGGTAGGGCATTTGCATTGCTTCTGAGGGGTCCTAGACAGTGGATTAAAAATCAAAAACAAAACCCCCTGAGCAATGCTGGGTAAACCCCTAAAACAAATTCCCCCACAAAACCAAACAACACTGAACTATAATAAATATATATCATTATTTTTAAATTGTCGGTTTTGTATATAATGTTAAAAATTGTTTGAAGTATGAGGCAAATTTTAGAGATTTTGCTATTTTAAGAGATAATTAAATTTTAAATAAAGTGCTCTGGCCTTCATTATTTAAATAGTGTTAGCAAATTTCTAATGACTATTCTCTTACTTGAAAGAGTTAGATTCTATATGAAATATTCCAAATGAATAGACTTCCAAGAGTAATCTTTCTGTTTGTGATTCTTCGTTTTATTTTTTTTCTTCATTTAAAAACTTTGTACTTAATGGCGTTGTTGTTGTTGTTGTTGTTTGAAAATAGCACTGTAGCACTGTCCTCCCATTGTTCATCGATTTGCTCAAGCAGGCACCAGTAATGTCTCCACTGTGAGAGTTGTTATTACTGATTTTGGCATATCGAGTAAGCCACGGGTAGCTTGGTGGACTCTGTTGTGTGGGGGGGATATTCTCGGTAGCTTGCTGGGCTCTCTGAGAGGGAAGTAATGGCAAAAATAACTTAATAGAAGATAGGTGTATGACAGACCCTGGAAAAAGAATGAGTGGTTGAGAATATTTGAAGAGTCATTTAATTACATAGGCAGTGCTGATTAAAGGATAGAAATGTAGAACATTCTATTGGATCACAGAAAATCCATGTTTCAAATTTAACTGGTCATTTTATTTTAAATCAACTCAATAAAAAAAGTAAAATCAACTCAAAAAACGTTGCAAGTTATAACTGATCTCTCTCTTCTATTCCAGTCCATCTTTTTCTTGCTAATTACCACAATGAATAATTTTTTTTCATAATTCACAGCTCCAGCACCACAAATGCAGTATCATTGTGGGTCTTATCCACTGCTATCCATAGACCAGCAATACAAAGGTCCATAATAAATATTTGTTAAAAACATCAACTACAAATGCATAAATAAATTTATTATTAAAGAATTTTGAGTATGTCTTAGAATGGGTATTGGGTTTTATTTTTCCATTGGAATATAAACTTGATCTAGAATAATAGACTTAAATTAGAAAGTTAAGGGATCTCCCTTTCTCACAAAAGTGTATAACTTTGACCTTGCCTATAACTCTGAACACTTATTTTTCAACATAGATTAAAGTTCTAATCTCTGTGTTTGATTTTAATTATTTGAATAAGCGCAAGTTAAACATTCAAACAGGAAAACTACACTTTACTTAGAATGAAAAATGTAGAAATAAGGTTTAATTCAGAATCCTGTGTTATTTCAGACCAACCGATTCAGGTCTGACATCTATGTTTTTACACCTGTAGATAAGACCCTTCCCTGCACGCCCACAGTTATAACCAAGAGGCAAGTTCAGTGGTTTCAACACTCCAGACCAACACCCTTGTTTCTGAAAACTATTGATCTATTTCTAGCTTTGCACAAAAGCAAAATGTACAAACATTTTCACTAGGGTCTCCACCAAGAAAAAAGCCCACGTGAAAAGCTAATGCCATTTATCTTGATGGACTCATTAGACTAAAACGACAACGATGAAACATTTGCTCTTCCTTTGCTCCTTGCTAATTTGAAACAGCCAGGGAGACACATGTTGAAATATCCAGCGAAATTCTAATATGACACTCAGACACGCCTAGAGGCAGTCTATAGTAAGAGAATATCTGATGTGTTTTTCCAATTACCAAAATTACCAGGCTAATAAATTAGAGCTTTTAAATCTTTGCAGCAGCTAGAACTACAATATTGGTACAAGCTGATCTTACAAGTTGTTCCCTGCAGAATAGAGTTAATACGATGAAACCAAGTGTAGAAATAGAGAAGAAAAAACGCCCACACTTATTTTATTTTTATTGAAGGTAAAACCACCTGCACAGATTTCTATTCAGAGAAAATGTTCAGTTTCAATTTTTTTTCTCTCGCAGATATAAATGCACTTCATGGAATCAGAGAGCTGTTCTTTTGTTTCTTGTTCTACAAGGATCTGATTTGCATATTTGGGGACATGTTAAGGTGCTCTCTGTGATTTCGAGAGTTTATAAAAAAGGTAATTTGATCTCAAATCATAGTTTTCATTCTTTATTCCGAATACTGAAAACTGCATGCCCTTCTGAGAAGTGAGCCATGAGAGGAAGACATTAGCTTGCCTTGTATTAGATAATAAAAAACTTCCACAGGGGACGAGTTACATATTATGACATTGTGAATATAAGGCTCATTTGGATTTAATTCATTACTACATCATGTTGCACAGGAAAGCAATTTTTAAGCAATAGAAGTGCACTTCATTTGTAAAGGACCCAGCTATAACACACAATCAGTTATTGGAGACAGAAAGTGATTTCCCAAATCAGGCATATAAAATTTAATATATTTGCTTCAGTTATAATGAAAGGGAAAGGAACTTTAATGCCATTTTTTTTCCAGATAGGAACGACACTTTGTGAAATTTGGAAAGTGCATTTTTGCTTGGGGAGTTCACTCTATTTTGATTTCACTAACTGAATAAGCTGAAGAACATGACGAGCATCTAATTTGAGAAGCTCAAATAACTGATTAAACTTATAGAAAATTATAACCAATTATTTGAAATACATTTTAGATAAAAATATAATTTCAAATTCTATTTCTATAAATATGATAGTAGTAAATTATAAATAAGTTCTCAAATCAATGAATATGTGATAATGCGACAGGTATTTCTTAATTTTTAATTTTATTATAAGCTTCTAATAGTAGAAGCTCTATCTTAAAGATAATTATTCTTGATTTTAAAAATACAGACAAATTACATTGAATAAAGTTGCTTAAATATGCATGTATTATTATTGATATTTTCCAGAGTTACTGAACAAACAGGACATAATTGATACATAGATCCCTGAGTATAGAGTAAGATTAAGCCCAGAGTTTCACTGAATATGGCCTAAAATCAAAAGAGAGCGAGAGTGAGAATGAAAGAGAGAGAGAAGATAGGACTAATGCAAATATATATGTTTTCTATAGTAGTATAGATCTGTAGATACAAACATGATTATAAATGCTAATGGAATACATTTTGTTTCCTGGGTGATGAATTAATTTCTATCAGTGATTTCAACTGGTTAGACAAGTTAAAATTATGTAAATTAATCTGATTTATTCAGTCTTCTGGTTAAATGCTATTCTTATTTTTGAAAATGCCTTCAAATAGCTTTCGGACCCTGGGCCGTCCATCGTCCCTGAACCTCTTCCTGTTCATCCTCAATGCCGTGCCAGGTTTTCTCCTTCTCCCAGGTCATACCCCCCCACACACACACACAAACACCAGGTACTTGTAGTGGGCGTGGCCTCTTCGAAAATGGGCATGGCCTCTGCAGAAATGGGCGTGGCCTAATTTTGGGCCAGGGGCCGCAGGTAAATTACTCATGCCCAATAATCTCCTGTAACATCTCAGTCTCCATACCTCCACACCAATATGAAGAAACAACGAATATCCCCACCACGAGGAGAGGACGATAAAAGGAGTCCAGAAGTCTCAGTAGGTGTTACTTAAGGGAGCTCTCTGATAAAGAATTCAGATATGAAGTAACAAAGATGTTTAATGAACTGAATGAACTGAATGAAACAGTGAGACAGTGATATACAGTAAATTAAAGGAGGACGTGAAAGAAACAATCGAGAAAATACAGAAAAAAATGAGAGCAGAAATTGGAAAGCTATCCACAGAAATGTCACAAATTAAAGATTTGGTAAATGAAATAAAAAAACTCAATCTGTGCGCTCAACAGTAGAATAGCTACAGCTGAAGACAGAATCAGTGAGCTGGAAGATCAGCTGCAGGAAGCCTATAGGCAACAACAATGTCAAGAGACCTCAAAATACCTCTAGAGAGAATCAGAGTCCTAGGAGATGATTCCAAGAGGAACAACATTAGAATCATTGGAGTACCAGAAGGTCAGATAAAGAGCCCCAATGAAAGAGCCATGGTTAAACAAATAATTGCTGAAAATTTCCCAGAAAAAAAAAAGAAAATGGGAAGAATCAACCTCCCCAACCTCAAACTCTACTACAAAGCAGTAATAGTTAAAAAGCATGGTACTGGAACAAAGGCAGGGCCACAGACCAATGGAACAGGATTGAATATACTGACAGCTCCCCCCCAAACATATGATGATCTAATCTTTGATAAGGGAGTAAGGAATGTGAATTAGAGCAAGGAAAGCCTCTTTAACAAATTGTACTGGCAAAACTGGACAGCTACATGCAAAAAATGGGCTCAGATCTCTGCCTAACACCATTTACAAAAGTAAGATCAAAATGGATTCAAGACCTCAACATCAGACTGGCATCCATAAGGTACATTGAAGACAAGGTTGGCAAAATCCTCCACGACTTTGAAGTGAACTGATAACATGCCACTGGCCAAGCAAGTGAAAACAGAGATAGACAAATGGGACTCTCTTAAACTAAGAAACTTCTTCACCTAAAAAGATAGAGTGAAGAGAATACAAAGACAGTCTACCAAATGGGAAAGCGTATTCACCCAATGCCCATCTGACAAGGGGTTTATATCAAGGATATACAAAACCCTGGTTGAACTCCACAAGAAGAAAACATGCAACCCCATCAAAAATAGGGTGACAAAATGAATAGAAACTTTCTCAAAGAAGAAATCCAAATGGCTAAAAGGCACATGAGGAAATGCTCTACATCACTAACCATCAAGGAGACACAGAACAGATCAAAACAACAATGAGATATCATCTCACACCACAAAGACTGGCCCAAATTCCAAAGAACAAAAGTAACCAGTGTTGGCATGGTTGTGGCAAGAAAGGAATTCTCCCTCACTGCTGGCAAAATATACGACTTGTTCAGCCCTTTTGGAAAACAGAATGGGAGTCGAACACCTAAGAGTAGTTGAGATAAGTACCAGGAGGTATGCTCCAGGGCTTGGAAGCTGGCAACACATGCTGGGGGAAAAGGCAGCTCAGACAGAGAAGGGAACAGCAAGCAAAGGATGTTTAGAGGACTCATTTGGGATGAAAGATGCATGCTGAATATAGACTATAGGCTGTACACGATGGCCACAATACCTCTACTGCAAACTACAACACCCTAAAGGAAAGAGTGAGCAAACGGGAATGCCCTGCCACAGAGGCGGGGTGGAGCTGTGGGGGAATCGGATGTGGGTGTGGGAGGGCCACTGGGATCAGTGTTGGTGGAGAATGGGCACTGGTGGACGGATGGGTACTTGATTATTGTATAACTGAAAACCAAGCATGGGAGTTTGTAAGTCTAAAACTGTACCTCATGGTGTTTCACTAATAAAAAAAATACCTTTACATATCTAGAATACTGTAAAACTAAAATATTTGTAGTACAGTCAAATACATACATACAACTATCCATCACATTCAGGTTGAAGAAGCATTTAACATTTCAAAATTAAATCACCTCTCCAGTTGTTATCTATAATCTATCAGGGTTGTTGAAAGTTTTTCATTGTACATTTTTAGATATTTTAATTACCTGCTAATTTTTACTTTCTCAGCTAGAAATCAGCTAGGAAGAGAAGTTTTGGATTTAAAAAAAGACTCACAAATAAGTTCTTAATTTGGTTTTGTATATATTACATGTCTTCTAATATACTTTTTAAATTTCCTGTAAAAACTGCACTTAGATGATTATAGAATCATACTTTTAGATTCGTTTTTTCAGGTTTCTTTCTTAATTTCTAAAACACTAAATGAGATTTTCAAATTTCAAAACCTCAAAAGACCATGTCTATCTTTTGAATCCTGGTTTCATTGATATTAAAAAGGAATATGAAAGGGAGTAGCATGTAATCAGTTCCCAACCTTTCCATGTTTAATTTCTATTTCATTCTACTAAGTATGATCATTACCAACTTTTCAATCATAAGAGTGTCAGGGAGTCAACTGAATCCACAGGAAACTGACATACTTGATCCTCAAAGGATAAGGTTTATTTTTTTCCCTTGGTACTACATCTGACTGATCTCATTCCCTTTTTTTGGAAAGATTAAGATCAAGAAGTGAGTAGATGAGCATATTATACCCAAATGCAAGAATAGAAGAAAAAATGTTATAACTTTAAAATTTGTTCAAGAACTAGTTATTTAGGAGAGACAACGAGATGATCTTTATATGACTAACCAAATTATTTAACGGAGAGTATAGAATCATTACTGAAAAAGAACAATTTAATTTTATAAATTGTTCTTCCTAATAAGAATGCAAAAGAATAAAATTAGAAATATCAGGAATTCCTGCATTTTTATCTTTAATATTCTACCTTATTGTGGATAGTTTATATTTGATATTTTTTGAAAATTATTAAGCAAATATCTTTACTAAGATATTACATTGCCTAATATCTGTACTTTACCTAAGAAACAAAATAACTTATGATTTAGGGATTATCTGGGAGAAAGTAAGAAGCAGGATGGAAGGATGAAGGGAAGGGGAAAAGAAAGAGAAAGAAAGAACTGGTCATTTGTTTCTCCAAGTCTAGTAAGATGCAGGAATACAAATCTTTGAGCAGACTTTGCCCTTCAAAGATCGAAATTCTTCCTGAAACTTGGAGCGGATAAACAATTTATAAGGTCGTCTATCAGAAACTTCCATAGAACCTGTGATTACAGGAATGATTTTTATGAAATTTCACTTTTATTCTTTGTGAAAGAAAATTATTCTTAAATTAAACAGAATACCATTTTTAAGAGTGCGGCTCGCAAAGTGTCTGGTTTATAATAGGCAATCAACACATATTAACATAAAGAAAAGAAAAAGTTCTATCTTTGAAATCTGATCAGTTTTCTTAGTACATGCTATGATAATTAAGTGAAATATATTTGAATATCAAATCTATTTCATCTATATATATTATTTTTACTTCATAGTGAATAACTCAAGAAGGTCTTTTTTGGAAAAAAAAAGTCAAGTGTTAAACCGCACTGAACTGAAGGCTTTATTGATAATGTTCATATTCTGCATTGATTTTTCCAAAATATAAAAAATACTGAGTGCCTGTGTGCTATTATTCGTATGTGCCATGTCTACATACATATATATATATATATATATATATATATATTTTCCACTACAAGGTAGAACATAACTCTACCTGGTCAAAAGGGAGAAATTAAAATACCAATTTCTTCAAGGTATATGAGTATGTAAGGAGTATGTGCTTGTGTGTGTGCATGTGTGAGTGTGTGTGTGTGTGAATGAACATCTGTATGTATACCCACATGCTTGAAAGAAAGGGAGAAAATTAGTTGGTGAGAAATTAATAAGAGCAACGTGAAGGTATTTGCACCTGAGCCACACCTCAAAGAATGTCGAGGATTTGAAGTGGTTAGGATTGAAAAGGTCACTGCAGTCAAAGGTCCTTCTTTCAACAGTCTGATTCTGTCATCTTATTGGTGGGTGCTCTCTTTTGCTCTAGTCAAATGCCTAAAAAACTGTGTTGGGCATCAACATTCATATTTGAGCTGATGTAGACATTTAACAGATATAATGCCATTCTGCATAAGACAGAAACTTTGAGTAGAGCAATTGTTTTATCCAAAGTACAGAGCCATAAAATACTATGCATAATTAAATAAATTTTATCTTATGCATTAGTTTCGTGATTAAACTGGAAACAATGTACATTTGTTATCCGGAGAGATGAATGATAGAATGGCTAATTACTTCCTTTAGGAACCATCAGTCTATTACTGTTAAAATCGTCCTGTTATCATTTGCATAAATTGAATTATGTGCACTTTTGTTATACTTTTACGTGTTTTCCTCCAATTAAATAGACAGTTGCTTTATTGCTTTCTTTGTTTTTTCCCAACCTTCCTGCTCTCATATCAATACTGAAATTGGAGAAGAACAAAAACCGTGAAGAGTAGGGAGAAACAAATGAAATGAACAAAATCATACAATTAAAATAAAACAGGGAGGGGTGTGGTGCTGCCAGCAGGTCAATCTTTACCTGTGAGGCAAGTGTGAGTGCATCAGCAGCCTGATGGTGCCTTCAGACTTCTAGATACCCCAAAATTGCTGCTGTGCCTTTGGCTAGACCCCAACAACTTCGAGCCAAGTTCACCAAGAAAGTAAATGGCCAAAACTTAGGAATGTGGGAGAGACATCCATAAAGCACCTCTGACTCAGGTTTGTATATTGGAGGCAAGGCCTCTGTGGTTCCTCATCAAGCTGCTTAACAGCCATGATCCCAGAGACTCAAAAACAAATCTTGGAACCCAGCAGCTTTTGGAAAAATGTGTCCGGCCCCCACAGTAGCTAACCGGTGCAGGGCCACCCCAGGTGGGAATGGGTTTTGTACCTTGGCCTATTGCCCCTGGCAGCTTGGTGGCCACCATCCTCCAGATGCCATTGGATAGTCAGGTTTGGGCCTGCAGTGATGAGATATGTGCGGCCTCATGGAATGAGGTAGGAGTGACCCTTTCCTTCCCACCCCAAAGAGACCCCGAGTCACCATCCATGAATGGCCTCTCTGGCTCCTGATTAAGTTGCTTAACGACCTTGATCCCAGAGACTCAGAAACAAATCTTGGAACCCAGCAGCTTTTGGCAGAAATGTGTCCAGTTCCCACAGTAGGTTACTGGTGCTGGGCCACCCCAGGGGGAAAGGGTGCTGCCCCTCCACCTGCTCCCCCTTGGTGGCTCGGTGGCTGCCATCCTCCAGAGGCCATTAAACAGTCAGGTTTGGGCCCGCAAAGACAAGACACATGGAGACCTTTCTTCCCCACGCCAAAGAGACCCCAAGTCACCGCCCACAAAAGGTCCTCTCTGGCTCCTGATCAAGTTGCTTAACATCCATGATCCCATAAACTCAGGAACAAATATCAGAACTCAACATATTTTGGCAGAAATCCCTTCAGATTTAATTGTTAAAATTTTGGAATTCCAAAATTGCACGGCCACTACTGTGACCACATGACATCACAAGTTATTCATAACCAGCAATAGGAAATAAATTGCCTACGGTTGCCTTTTCGGCAGATCTGAGTGTTGGGGTAATATCCCAAATAAAAATGGTGTGTCTGGGATCGAAATATTGAATGAAATCAAAGAGAGAGAGTAATGTGGAAATCATCTGCCCCACAGGGAGGGTGTGGGATAGGGGGTATACTGGGGTTTTTGGTGGTGGAAAATGGGCACTTGTGAAGGGAAAGTTGTTTCATCATTGTATGATTAAGAATTAAACCCAAAAGCTTTGTAACTGCTCTCACTGTGATTCAATAAATAAATTTATTAAAAAAAAAAAGTAAGGTGGATTTCATGCCCAATTCAATCAGCCTAATCAATGGCTGAATAAATAGCAATACTCTTACATTAAATAAATAAATAAATAAATAAATAAAACACAGGAGGAGAACATGAGTAGAAAGCCTATCTAGAGACCTGAGAGAGATTGGAACAGCTGCTTTGGATTAGAGCCTTGAGACTGTTCCAAGGTCATAACATCAAAACATGTGTACCAAAAAAGAAAGTAATTCTGATTGAAGGGAGTGTTTCTGTTGACCTTGAACCTATCTCCTGGCCAAATCCTAAAAACTCTGAAAATGTAATCTGCTTCCGGAGAAAAATCAAGGAACAAAATGCTAGGAGGAAGGATGACTAACCAAAGTTTCTTTACCGATGCATCACCGCAAGGGGCTACCACACAAGTTGCCACTCCACAAGTGACATCCAGTCAGTGTATCACAGTTGGTGTACCTCTGGAGGAGGCACGTGTTGGTCTCCCTTCCTTTCCTGCTCCGAGATCACTTCCAGCAGTGCTCAGGGTTCCATGCAGTGCCAGACATTCAACACTGGTCTTTGGCCTGAAAATCCCTGAGTGGGTTCTTTCCTCTAGGCTATCTGTATGGTTTTTAACTGCTTTTTATTCACTTCATTTTTAGGAGTGAAGGGCACCCCAAATGGAGTGCTTGGGTACCCAGGTAATGCCTGCAGTGTTTTGGAATTCAAGGGCTATACCTAGTGATGCTCAAGAGACCACAAGGTTCAAGGACTAGAGACTGAGGCATGCTCAAGCTAAATTCGTGCACTAACCAGCATTCCATTTCTTAGCATAATAAATGGACTTTTCCTTTCGGGAGTGGATCAAATCCGGTGGGGTTTAGGGATCACATTGGGAGGTGCATGGGGGTGGGGGTAGGGGCTTTCAAGGGACCATACAGGGTGTTTGGAATAGAACAGGAACAGCAACGTGTAAGGAAAGTTCTCTCCCTCCATCCTGATGAACTGCTTCTTAAAGCTTTATCCCAAATCTTGTAAACAATCTTCCCATGAAACTTAGAGTGTCAGAAACTAAAATATGGTTAAAGTTATGTTTGTGTTGCTACTCCACTTTCTTCTGGGAAAATCACCTGGTTTCCATTTAAACTGAAGGGAATCTGCTGTGGCCAGTTATTTTGACTATCAATTACATCATTTGCACATTATCTCCTGGTCGGAATGGAGCTGTTCTTAAAGAGACGGAAACATGGGGAATCGGTATAGAAAAGTATGCCTACGTACATGAACAGGTGGTGAGTACAGAAAATTATATATTTTGAATAGATGCATGCTCCTTTCAGATGCTTATTTTAATATTTAAGAAGTTACAACACCATAGATAATAATAGGAATTATTCTAAGAATCTGGGTCTCTTGCAGAGTAGCCATGAGACTAAAGATTGTTGTGGTTAGTTGGCCTTATAAATGTCTGGGGGTAAGCATACAAGGCATGGATTCTATTTGCTCACTGGAAGTTTAAAGCGGACCCACTTTCAGAGGTCACTGAGTAGTTTCTTCTCTGAAAGAGCATAGTAAGCCAAATGAGTTTGCAGTCACACACACACACACACACACACACACACACACACACACACACTTAGTGAACAAATAAATAGCATTCTCCCAATTGAACTTGAAGCTACTAGGGCCTCCAGGATCTGAGACCAAGATCCTGGGACAAGAGGGTGGGCATAATGATCCCCTTAGAGAACTACTGCCCTAAATCATGCCATGCCTATACTCTTACAAACCAGTGTTACTTCTACACATTGGAAAACCAATTTCTAACTCTCTTTGACAAAGAACACATACAAAAAAGGAAGTGTAATGCATAAAGCCAATTTGTCATACCTTCTAATCTACTACCATTGAAGCTAAGCAAACTAACCAAATAATGGCAATGGGGATGGTTGATTATTACTTAAAATTATCTCAGAGGGGACAGAGCAATAGTACAGAGGATAAGGAATAAACCATGCATACAGTAAACTGCTGATCAATTCCCAGAACCACATATTGTCCCTCAAGCACACCAGGAGTGGATCTATGGCCATATAGCCAGGAGTAAGCCCTGAGTACTGTGGAGGGTGGACCAACCCCCCCCCCCCAAAAAAAATAAATAGGAAAGAAAAATCGAATGCACAACACAATTCACAGCATGATTACTATGGATTAAAAGAAGTTATTACTGTTGACAAATATGGAAGAGGTAGAAGAGATAAATAAAAAGTTGAACTAGAAGATTGAAACAGAAAAGATCTTTAAAATGACATTTCAGCAAACGAGAAAAAAAGATTTTGGAATTCATTTCAATGTGTCATTGATTTAAGAGATTACTAGAAACTGTTTAAAACAATTGGCTGGTTTTGCTTTTTGGCTTTGGGTTTGCAGGTCACAGTGGTCACTTCTGGTCATTCTGGGGAACTCTTTCCTGCTCTGTGCTCAGTGGTCACTCCTGGCAGTGCCCAGGATGCCATGTGCTGAATCCCAGCCTCCCATAACCAAAGTATGTGGTAAATGCCACATAGATATACTGATTTAATTCCAAAACAATAATGAAGGCCAACTAGGTTTTCAGATATGATCTCATTCATCAAGTTTATGGTGTGAGATAATTTTTAATATTTCCAAATCTTTTTGAAGCTAATCAATAGCAGAAAAAATGTTTCCCTTATGCCACTAAAAATATTTTTACATTATAACTAAATTCATTTGATTACCTGTTCCAAGTAAAGTAATGGTGAAAAATAGTGAATGTCTTAAATATTGAAGACATTTAATAATAGATAAAACTATAAATTTTAATTTTATTCACAATTTATTTTTCTTAAAATGCATGAATAAAATGCGTGTATTAAAAACTTAGAAAAATGGTATATTGACATAAACTTATATTTCTGATCTACAGTAGCTAAGGGGGAAATAAATTAAAATGAAGTCCAGGACTTGGGAAAGAAACTTGAAGAACCGTAGGTTGGGGGATCCGTTTAATCTTCTACACTGACAACTCTCCTAAGTATACTTGGGGTAATTCAAAGCACTGAGCTGTGAGTTGGCACAGAACACCCCCTACTCCAGATATAGTGCTCCTCCCAAAACCCGGCAGTTTAGACATGCAAAAAAGAAAATAGAAATTATTAAGATGTAAAAGTCCGTCAACATTACTTTTGGCCTTTAAAAACTATAAAAAACATAATTAAGATAAGTAAGGCTGGCCATCTATAAGGCAATGTAGAAACACAGAGCAAACACAGCAAGACATTTAAAATACCTGTATGGTTTCCTCCAGGAATTAATCAGGACAGAATAATCAAATATGAACACAGAGACTTATAAGAATAGCTGTAGAGCTAATCTAAATACACTTTTGTTAGGAAAATGTTAAGTAAATTCATGACACCTATGAAATGAATATCAGCAATATTTCAGTTTATTAATTTGAATCTAGAATTACTGACTTAAAATATTTTCAAATGTATTTTGAGTAAAAAATATAAGGCAAAAGCAGATATCAAGACAACGTATAGTGTAAAATAATGTAGCTAACATGAAAGGATAAGAAAAAGAAAATAATAAATGTAATTAAAAAGTAGTATGGTTTGGGAATTGTTTTTAATTTCTTTTACATAACTTTCTTTTTATATTTTCTTATGATTAAAAAAACAAAACTGTTTTTTGTTAAGAAATAATGTACTGAATTAGCCATAATTAGAATATAACATATTTTTTCTTTCCCATCTCAACACATCATCATCTACAGCTGCCAAAAGACAACTCTTCTGAATTCAGAAATATACATAACTTCATTGGTTTATACACTGCAAATATTTCATTGTTAAAATCACACATTTGCTAACAAAATTTTGAAGATTTAAACGTGTTTTCCTTATTTAAACAAATGATCTTTTTATGTTACTTTTTAAATACACATACCATGCGTTATCCATTCCATAATACATATGCTAAAAGCTTGTGACCATTTCCTAAAAAATAGAAGTAAAAGACTGCACCTGTCCCAACTAAACTCCTACTCTTTTAAGAGTTCTCTCAATAAGCCTAACTACGTATGTTTTATGCATGATGACCAATAACTCCATTGGCTAAAGATGATTAGCTTAAAGATGAACATGACATAGGATCACAAAAATATAGCCTCAAAATTATAAAAATAATTACAGTGCTACTGAAAAACAGGATAGTGAAAGAAACTACCGGAATAGAGAATAGCAGACTGGCACTGGGTGACCAAATACTAAGGCAAACATGACTAGTAACGATGGTAAGTCACTTTGGTATTTTATGCTCAATAAAAACTGATGGCCTACAGTTACTGAGGTTTCAAAATTCAACACCAATGAGGCCTAATCAAGTAAATAACATACAAAATGATTATTTTGAATTCCAGTTCTCTGTCTCAAGATATACAATCAGTATTCTAATTAACCAAAAGAATACATCAAAGCAAGTGGTAATGGTACAATACCATTACCACTTTTGAAAGAAATATATTGGAATACATTTGGTACAGATTTGTTATAACCTGTATACTATACAGAAGAAGAAATAAAATAAATCCATAAAAGGCAATAGAGCATATCTCAAAAGCCGTCAGTTAAAAATAAGTATGACTGATGAAATAATCCTATTAGGAAATTGATTACACACTTTCATACTTTAGTACATTCTTTATGTTCCTACATTAACCTTTGGTCTGTGATCATGTTCAATTAAGCTTATATATTTTTTTCTTTAGTTGATAAACATGGTGCCAAGTAGTTGAATTAAGTGAATATATTACATGACTTTATTTGTAATAACTAGTTACTTAACCTGAAATATTCAATCAGCATATTCTAGAAATGATTCTGTATGAACTAAGACATTACCAAACTAAATTATTTTCTAAATATTACACATAAAATATCACAGGTGTACCTCTTTATTAAGCAAGTACAACTGAGAAAAAATAATCAAAAGGCACTCTTTCATCCTCTCACTTCATTTATTAATCAGGGAATATTTTTTCTGTTTCTATTACTGTTTCTAAAGAAAACAAATGATCTATCCAAATACCATATTCTTAAGTATGTTTTTGACAATTTAGTTCTTTTAAAATTTATTAAAACTTTGTTATTGGCTGATCTATGTCCTTGAATAATGCCATCTGAATTTGGATAGATTTGTATTGAGTCTATATAGTAGCTTAGGTTGGGTGGTTATTTTAACAATATTAAATTTTCCAATCCATGAAAATGAAATATTTATTCATTTCCTAAGATCTTCATCTATATATTTCTTAAGCATTTTGAAATTGTATGGTATAGATCTGCCATCTCTTTTGTTAAGTTGTAGGTACTTCATGATTTTGGACACTCTTTTGAACGGGATAGATTCTTTGATTTCTTTCCCTTATGATTCATTATTTATAAGCAGGAAAGCGACTGATTTTTGTGTATTGAATTTGTAACCAAGTAGCCAGCTTCTTTATTGTATTTGTTTATTGTTTTTAGGAGATTTTTGTGTACTTTTTATGGTTGTGTGTGTGTGTGTATATACACATGAATATATTCGATCATGACATCATCAAATAGATTTTGACTTTGTCTTTTCCAATTTGAACACCTTTTATACTTTTTTTTTGCCTGATTACTGTTGCTATGTAATTGTATTAATTGATTTCTGTATTTTAAACAATACTTGCATCCCTAGAAAGAACCCCACCTGATTGTCATACATGTGCTGTTGCACTGCTTGCTAAGTTTTGCTGAGTTTTTAAAGTTTTTAAATCTATGTCCATTAATGAGATAAGAAAATGGGAGGTATCTCTTTATTAACTTGAAAGTTTATTATAAATTCATAGTGATCAACATTGCATGGTGCTGAAATAAGGAGAGACTTTCTGACCACTGGGTTCAAAAAAAATTATCAAAGGACAAACCCCCACATACATGCTCAAACAATTTTTGATAAAAGCGCTGAGAGCATGAGATGTAGTAAAGACAGCCTCTTCAAAATATGGTGATAGGAAAATTGGATAACCAGGTGTAAAAAACATTAAAGCTGAATGCATATCTCACACCTTACACAAAAGCCAGTTCAAAGCAGATCAAAGACCCCGAGTTTAAGCCGGAATCTCTAGGGTACACTGAGGAAAATATATCCAGAACACTTCAAGATCTGAACCTCAAAGTTGTCTTTTATGAGTAATGCCATTACCAAAGGCAATAAAATAAAACAATAAACAAATGGAACTGCTTGACTATTAAAGACTCCGTATGGCAAGAGAAAAAAAGGCTAACACTACCAGAGAACTGAGAGTGTGGGAGGAAATATTTGCATTCATTACATCAGATAGACATCTGATATCCAGTATATATAGACTATTACAAAGATCAACAGCAGCAAAAAACATTAAAATAAAATCATTTTAAAAATCCAAAGAATGGGTACTCTAAATAAACAGAGACTTCTCTAAGGAAGAATAATGGATGGTGCATATGAAAAAATGCTCCTCATCATTTATCAAGGAAATAAAAATCAAAACAACAACGACGTACCAGCTCACATCAGTAAGAATGGCATGTATTAAAAAATACCACGAATAATCTTTGTTGTTGGGGATTTAGAATTCTCATCTGATGCTGATGTGAAATGCATCCCAGTTCAAATTTTATGGAAAACAGTATGCAAAGGTCTCAGTAAATTAAGAACTGAGCTTCCATATGACGCAATACTTTCACTTCTGAATATATGCGCCCAGGACATATGGGTGCAAAGGACATATGCATTAACGGACATAGATTTAAAAACTTTAAAAACTCAACAAAACTTAGCAAAGGGCATATGCATACCATTATTTACTGATGCTCTTAGTACAATAGTTAAGATATAGAATCAATCTAGTTATGCATTATTAGAAAAGCAGATCATAAAGATGTGTCACTCAGTGGAAAACTACACACCTGTAAGAAAAAATAAAATCATGAAACTTACTGCAATGTGAAGGGAACTGTAAGAGGTCTTAGTCTTCTTCTTGAATTCTTTCTTTAATAAAGGCTAACTATGACTCGTCATCCCTTTTCTTTGTAACATCCAATTTTGATCTCGGATGAACCGAATTCATTTGTTCAAGAACTCAAAGATCTTGGCTATTTAGGTGAAGGCCACTTTCACATCTTTTTTTCTAGACCCTGAATGCTGAATCTCATTGTAGTCTAAGTGTCCTGGCTTCCCTGAGATTCAGGGTTTCAAGAGTAAATTCCCAGGCCCAGCAGATCAAGTGAACTGATGTGCCGCGCCTAACAGCCACCTTGTGGGACTGGCAGAAATGGTCCATGTCAAACAGGGCCCTTCCTTGAGATTCGATGGTGTGCAGGTGTACACCTAGATACTCTTACCTCTGTGGTTCCTCTGAGTCTGTTTTCCAATAAAAGCTTAAATCCCAACACTACTGAAGAGATTTAACATTACTTAATAGTCTGATCTTTAACTTTCCCCCTCTTCTTCAGCACCTTAAACGACCAACTTTTATTGACTATCTTTAGATTGGGGATATTATAACCAATAAATGAAGATTAACTTATCATCTGCTTTATATATTTCTAATCTTCTCCCTCAAACTCATGACACTTCCAGGGTTAAAATGAGAAACCAAGGTCACATAAAGTAGAAGTAAAATGCCCTCATTTAAAAGATAATCTCTCAATCTTGCATAGCACTCCATTTATCTGGCAGTATTTTTTTGCTAATTTTTCTTTAGTCATGCTTTCTGGGCTCACCAGGAAAAACTTGTCATCTTCTATTGAAAAGTATAACATACTCTCCCTTCAGCTACAAATTTACTCTTTCCAAGGCATAAGCATGACAAACTCTGGCTTCAATAAAGTAAATTATTTTCAACCACCCCAAAATTCTTGAAGACATTCAGTAAGAAAAACCACTCTTCAATTCACCTCTCTCTCTGTCTCTCTCTCTCTGTTTTCCACCACCCCTCTTACATACACAAGCACACATATTACCTTTCTCACTTTTTTATTAATCCATAATTAATTTTCTGTAACAAATACCACATATCAAGTGTCTTATAAATCTCATACTTCAGAGTTCTGGGAGTCAATGATTATGGTACTGGCATATTCAGTTTAGTGATTATGATTGGTGAGAGCATTCCTCATAGTTTGTATTGGAAATTCTCACCAAGTTCTCACATAGTAAGAATACTAGAAAGTTATGTGCCATCTCTTTTTTAATATAATTACCCCAGTTTTGTATCTATTTCCATTGCCCAAAGTCCAATACCTCCTTAAACTTATCACATTTGGTAGCAGAATTGCAATATATGAACTCAAAGTGGAGATGGATGGGAAGACACAGTAAGCCTATGGAAATATCATCATTTTCTCTGTTACTTTTAAGAAGTCCCTAATCACAGTAAGGAAAAATGGGGTTTATTTAATAAAGAATAATTCTGAATATATATATATATGTATATATATAGCCTCAGTATTAACTGAAAATATAACTTGTGGTGACAATTTTATAGTTTAATATGAAATTCATATCTTATTGATTTTTTAGTTTAATAGGTAATCCAAGCCTTATTACCATACTAGTCACATTCTAAAGGAAAAAGTGAATAGTTTTATTTGATTGTACAACAAATTGTATTTTAAAACTAGTTGTCCATTTGCAAGCAGGCGATGGTTCACATTAAAAGATGCCTATGATTCTGTAAAAAGAAATCAATACAAGGAGTGAAAAAATTCAAAGAATATAAGGAGAGAAATTAAATACGTAAGGTAGGACATCAAATGAATACTTTAGATTACAGTTTATTAGTATGTCAATGAAATTTGACTGAATTTACTGAGTCACAGTTAAGAGGAAAGCAGGCAAATCATGTGATTCATTATGTCTATAGGAACAATAATTTAGCTGCTTATAAAACTAATTGTTTTCTCAATAGAAAGAAGGAAATAAATCCAGGCTACGTTTCAAGAGACATTGTTATAAGAGGATCTTCTCAACAAAGTTACAATAAAGGAGGGCATTGATGTTGCCTTTTTTTTTAAATTTGGGGCTCACACTGAGCAGTGCTCAGGGCTTATTCCTGCCTCTGCCCTTAGGGATCACTCTTGCTGGGGCTCTAGAGAACCAGATAGGGTGCTGAGAATGACCACAAGGAGGCTGAGACAAAGGCAATCGTTCTACCAGCTGTACTACTGCTCCATCTATTATATAGAACTCACGTAACAGATGAGTTGCAGTGTTTTCTATTGTCTTTTCACTCAATTAAAACAATCTACCGATCTGCCTGTATTTTTCAAGTCTCAGAGTTAATGACCCTCCTGTTGGGTATTTGTAGAGGAAAAAAAAAAACAATAGGACATGCTGAGCAGGAAGAAAGGAGAAGCTGGATTCCTTCGTAGCTTTTTTAGATCTTAAGATACTCCTGGCTAAGATTTCCTGCATTTGTATATGCAGAAAATTCTAGCTTTGTTTTCTAATGCTCTTTATCTTCCCTGTCTATATTTAGTCCTTGGCTTCTTTTTGCTAAATTCTAGGCTGCCTCAATGTCACGGATTGGCTTCTCAGTTCTATCATTCCTTACCTTACATTTTAATATTTATGGGAGTTTGGAACCTGAGTGTTATAAATTCATTTGTCTCTCACTTGCAACTCCACTCACCTAAATTAAATATAAATCGTCAGATGTTTAAATGCCACAAAAAGTGTTATTATTTTCAAATTAAATGTCCAGGGATAAGATTATATAGAAGTGAAAGCAGAACTAAAAGAGTATATGAAACATATGCATATTAGTTATCAAGATTTAAACTCTAGGAAGATATTTATAATCAATGCATTAATAAGCATGCTATTTCCACACATGATTAAGTTATACATCTTCGGTTGGCATGTTTTCCCATGAGAGCTCTAGAAATGCACAACTGCTGATACTCTGACTATTATAAGTGAGTGTAAACTGAGAAAAATATCCTGGGGACCGAGTATGCCAATCCTAATCTATTTACAAACAATGTATTTGATTATCCTAAAGCTTTTCTAATGAAATAAAGATACTGTATGTAGAAGGTGATACCTAATATTCCAACTCCAATTGTTCATGACACCAAGTATGAAAACTAAGAAGTTCTCTAAGACTCAACGTTTATGCTATTAATATGTTTAATAACAAATTTTCAAGTCATACACTAGCTGTGAAGAATTAGTGAAACATTTCCCATAAACTCAAATTAAGGTCTAATTGACATTTTGTGAGATTTTAGAGTCATTAATTGCTCAGCTTCCATGTTCTGTCCAGAGAGATCACATGCAAATTTACCTCAAAGTTTCACTTTTGAATTGTTGATACATTGAATTCTGTGTTTTTATGCAAGAATGTGTTCATTGTAAAGCTTAGGGATACAAGAGTTCAAATATTATCTTTGTCTGTCTTAGATCCTGACCATTGGAGGTAGTTACATTATCTCACGAAGCAGGTTTATTTCAGTCTGCAGTTATCAAGTATTGAAACCACACAGCTAGTCTTTAGCTTCTATTAAACATAAATCCAACCTTTTACCATCCCAGTTTGGCCCAAGAACCACAAGTGATAGAAAATACAATCTTCAGTAAGACTAGTGTCTTTTAGATTTAATAATAAGTTATGGGATTTATTATTACTATATAATAGCTTGATAAATCTGTATGGCAGTCTCATAAATTTGAAAATGCCCAGTGTATGTTGATAAATTGACATTTTGCCCGCGTGACATCTTATTATCTAGTTCTTACTCTGGAGAACCTGGCAGGCTACCAAAAATATCCTGCCCACATGGCAGAGTCTGGCAAACTCCCCGTGGCATATTCAATATGCCAAAAACCAGTAACAATGATGGGTCTCATTCCCCTGACCCTGAAAGAGCCTCAAATGTGGCACTTTCTAAAATCTCAGGGCTAGGATGAAGGAAACGTTAGTGGTGCCTGCTCTAGGAAATTGATAAACAACAGGATGACAGTGAAACAGAGATATTGATAAATTATATTTCTCAGTTGGTAAAAATAACCTAAAACAATAGCAGAATTATCAGTTTTACATTCCTTATGACATACTTTGTCCATAAATACATCTCACCAATGTTCATTTCTCCTGCACTTACCTGAAAGACTTCTTAATATCTTCTGCTTCAATCACCTTGAGAATATCTTGATACGACTGAAAATCAACTGTTTCTGAAAATGCAGCATTTTGAGGACAACTTTTATGTGTGTAATATCCTATTAGAATTCCAAAAATAAATAAACTAACAGTGGTGCAAAATATTTTCAAAAGGCGGCAATAGCTGAAGGAGTTGCTCTTTGGTACGGATCTCATATAACGGGTAACAACATAGTCAGGTTCTTCTTGAAGTCGCTGGAACCTCCCTTTGGGTGAAGTTGCTGGTTGAATAGAATCTAGATTGAGGTCTGCAGTCTCTGAATGTTCCAGGTTCTGATTCTCAGTCCTGTCTAGCTGGAATTGGTCGAAACCAGGCTCCTCTAATTCTTTTTCCATATCCCATTCTAAGTCAAGGGCAGTGGCTTGAAGGTCATCATTGTCTAAGTACTGTGAATGCCTCATTGCTCTTTGATCTGCATTTACTTTCTGATAGGCCATCTTTTTGCCTGAAAAATCAAAGAGACATATAAATTATTTCAAAAATAAACAAAGATGTTTTCCCAAAATAGACACCAAGGAAATCAGTTAATAATAGCAGGTATTATTAAAATCCCAATGATTATAATCTGCAGATTGCATTTTCCTAGGGCTAGAGCAACAGCACAGCGGGTAGGACTATTGCTTTGCATGTGGCCGACCTGGGTTTGATTCCTCTGACCCTCTCAGGGAGCCCGGCAAGCAACCGAGAGTATCCTGCCCACACGGCAGAGCCTGGCAAGCTCCTCGTGGCATATTCAATATGCCAAAAACAGTAAAAACAAGTCTCACAAGGGAGACGTTACTGGTGCCCGCTTGAGCAAATTGATGAACAACAGGAGGACAGTGCTATAGGACAGTGCATTTTCCTATAGATATCACATATCAATAAAGTATTTTTATCTGATTTTTTATTATACCATAAAAATAAACAATAAAATAAGAGTAGAAACACACATACATGCACACACATACACACACACACACTACACTATTAACCTTTGAAGCTCAGGAAAATAAAAATATCATAGATGTCTAATTGCCTTGAATTTCATCTATTACTGCAAAGGCAAGATTTAAACCTATATATTTTTAAAATTACTTTTAAGGGCAAGAGCAATAAAATTGCTATTTGGTAAGTTAAAGAAAAACATAAAGTCCTTGGGATAATTTGCCATTCCCAGACCTAATTTAAAAACGCGAATTCAGGATGAAAATAGTCAGAACAAAAAAATAATATGAAATAACAACTTCCCAGAAATGCAAGAGGCAAGATAAGGACACTACATTGGCATGGATTATAATCAAAAGACATAGAAACATTTAGACTGCCATTGAAGACCAAGTTGCTTGACAAAATTAGGGACATGGATCGTCTTCATTCAGTAAACTTTAAGTAAAACTCTAGGATGGCTTCTATCCAAAAAGGGAAACCTTTTCCCAGGCTTTGGATGGTTTCGTCTCATAACCTTGCCACAGGAGTGGCAGATGGAGTTTCTTCTCCCTACACAGTTTTGGATGACAGTTTGTTGCA
Source organism: Sorex fumeus (assembly GCF_029834395.1). Classification (NCBI taxonomy): domain Eukaryota; kingdom Metazoa; phylum Chordata; class Mammalia; order Eulipotyphla; family Soricidae; genus Sorex; species Sorex fumeus. The sequence goes on along the minus strand of NW_026606067.1, from coordinate 39,738,862 downwards.
TCCTGCAGAGTGGTATTAGGATAACTGGGCTAATTAACTCCAAGTGGTCTTCAGCCTGCATTCAGTAACTCACTGGTGTATTAGACTGCAGAATAAGAGCATTTATATTTACATTTTCTGTGTATTAGATTTGTCACCTCAGCTGGATTCAAAGGTCTCTCAGTATGATTTAAGATTATTCTCTGTTTTCCACTGTGGTGGGTAAAGAACAAAGCCTAACTGACAATGGATTAGCTAATTGCCTCAGGGCCAGTGGTTGACAAGTGAACTCTCGCAGAAAGGATAGAACAAGGACTTCATGGAGTGAGAAGGTCCGTGTACAGAGATCTGGCTGTACACAAGTACAATCCCTTCTGGCAGAGGTCCATGCAACCTAGATTGATCTGAATGTTTAGGAAGTTCATATATAACTAAATAGTGCTTTTTATAAAAAATAAAATTGTCATTCTGACTTTAATTCTCTTCTGTTACTCTAAAAGTTCTTGATTTTAAAAAAAATATTCTGAGTTCATTCAATAAGGACAAGTCTCTAATGCAAGTTGGGTACAGAGAGAGGAAATAGAGAAAAAGAAAAACATTTCTGTTTCTCTCAAATAGTGAATGATCCAATCAGAGAGATAAAAAACATTGCAAGTTAAAATATAATTATATATGCATATATATGTATACATATTTATGTATATTTATACACATATCATATATGTATACACATAAAGAGAATTCCAAATATATATGTATATGTATATGTATATATATTTGTATACAAATGTAACATACTAGGGGTACTCAGGAGTGATAGATTCTGAAATAGAATATGAGAAGGCAGTTCCTGATATAGTGTTTTCTCAGATAGTTTTTGCAAGGGAAGTGGTGTTCACATTAATACCAGGGGTGTAAGTGAAAGGCATTTAAGGAGGGGGAAATTTACAAACATACAAAGAACATGAATAGAATTTGTACTAATTGAAAAACTGAGTGGTATACTGAGAACAAGATTACCAAAAATTAAGAGAAAAGAGGTATAGAAATGTGATTGTTGGCAAAAGACCTGAATTCTCTGCAAGCTAGAGTTATCATCATTAAAATGAACTTGATAATAATATAAACTTCATAGTATTATCATTATATTTCATTGGAACAGTGACCCTAAAAAATGCATTTAATCTGGAATAGCCTATAAGGGTTAGAAGGGATATTTTAAGAGGGCAAGAGGGCAAGGCATTTAAAGCTTTTTAGGAAACAAAATAAAACAAGGTGTTGAATAATGCAGACAAAAATATATCATTCTGTAAGAAATGGTAAAGAAGGGTAGTATGTCATAGAACATTCACATTCACATCTCAGATATATACTGGTTTGTAATATATAAAAGCACATTTTTATATTCAGCTTTAAAAAGTTTAAAAAATCCTCATGATAGATTAACTTCTACTATGTGGGTACGTATTTGTGACTAGTGTATAAGCACAGTCTCATTGAGTGATGCTGCAGATTCTTCCTATTTATCTTCCTCTATTTCTCCTTCCCTGTGCTGGGCTGATATTCAAACTTATTCAAGAAAATACAATATCTAAATTTATGTCTTTTGTAACATCAAGACAAGCAGGAAAAGAACAAAACATTTAAAGTTCATTATGATATTCAGCATTAATAGAGTATGTTTGATTAACAAGTAGAAGACTCTATAACACATTTGGTTTAAAAATAGTAGATTACTAGAGAGTAGGAGAAACCTAAAGGTTTCTAAATTTCAGGATTCTAGAATTCCGGTGGTGAGAGATATTACAGAATATGGACTGTGATCAAGCATTAAATCATTCTTACAAGGATGGAGAAATGATATGCTTGGATACATTACTTAAGATTAGTTTTAATTTTATGAAAATATAGTCTAAACAGGTGGTGGTAAATCAATGCTAAATACATTTCCTTATTTTAAGCTTCATTAGAAAAAATTAGAATATATTTTATGTTTTTGGCATTAGTCATTCTTTCACTTGTTTGGGTGGAAACATCAAAAAGCATTGGTATCTGGACATGATATTAATATTAGATTAACATTTAATTCATGAGTTTCTGACTAATTTACTTGGATACTCTCCCAATATGGTTATCTTGATATTTTTACTACCATTTTCATTAAACAGTCTATTTCTTTCTATTTCTCCCTCCTCTTCACCCCTCCCCTTCTTTTACAAACACTGAACTGTGGGGCCACAGTTAGTGTTGAAGGAAAGTGGGAACACTGGTATTGTACAAAAAGTCAGATCTCAAATTCTGATCTCCAATACAAACATTCAAAGTCATTTCTCTACAAATCATTTAAAAACTAACTGCAGTGATGAGGCAGAGTTTTCATTTCTAGCTTGACAATAGGCATTCCATCACAAGTACGTCGGCAATTTAACGCTTTTCAAACATCAGACAGGGCCATCAATTAGAACGTAATGCAGATACAGATATTAACTCCTCACCATGATGGATAACTGCCTGACATCCGAACTACCACTTTGGACTCCTTACACATTTATAAATTTTCACTAAGTTCAATCTTCCAAGATAGTAATATTTGGGTCAAAGCTAAATAGAGGTACTTGATATTAGAAATACCAAAGAAAATTACATAAGTATTTGATAACATATACAATGAAGCATTTTAATCACTTCCTGAATAAATCATATATATATATAACATATATTTTAAAATCATCTCAAAATTACATAAATATAATATATTTTTAAAAAATAACATAAATCTCTGCTTTGATATTTATCTAAAATAAATGAAAACAAGGGACACTAAACTACTTCTGTTTGTTAATTGAGGCCGCTCCTAGAAACCTTCAGGGATTACTCCTGGCTCTACAATCACAATCACAATCACAACCATCCTGTTATTTGTCGATTGCCTTGAGCAGGCCCCAGTAACGTCTCTTCGTCCTAGCCCTAAGATTTTTTTTAGAGAGTGCCATATTCAAGGCTCTTTCAGAGTTAGGAGATGAGACCCTTCATTGTTACTGGTATTTGGCATATTGGGTACGCCACGGGGAGTTTGCCAGACTCTGCCTTGTGGACAGGTTACATTCGGTAGCCTGCCAGTTTGTCCAAAGTAGGAATGAGATGATAAGATGCCACTTCGGGGAGCTGGGTTTTATAGTCTCTGAGTCTTGGCTGTTGATGGGATTACACGGCGCCAGGGGGCCAGTTGGTGGGTGTGACCCCCGCCTACTGGAGGATGGAGGATCTGGGTGGAGGATGCTCAGCCCCAATCCAAGTAGGCTTGGAGATCTCGGCCCCGGAACCTGCATGGCTTTGTCCCTCTGCCGGTACCTTCATGTGTGCTCTACACTCAGGCATTATTCCTGAATGTATTTGTGGGACCACATGGAATGCTGGGATTCAAACAGATTAGCTGCAGTCAAAATAAATGCCTTATCTGCTGTACTATTGCTCCAACTACCTAAATACTAAGGTAAGGTAAGGTAAGGTAAGGCCCTCCCGTTGATCATTGATTTGCTCGAGCGGGCCCAGTAACGTCTCCATTGGAGACTTTGTTGTTACTGTGTCTGGCATATCGAATACTCTCGGTTGCTTGCTGGGCTCTCCGAGAGGGGCGGAGGAATCGAACTCGGGTCGGCCATGTTGGCCGCTTGTAAGGCGAACGCCCTACCCGCTGTGCTATTGCTCCAGCCCTAAATACTAAACTCTCAAATAATACTTTAATGGCATTTAGAGTCACCACAAAGTAGTGCATAGGACTCCATAAAAGAATATAGATTTTTTTCAAAATGCTTTTGCCATGGAAGAGAATTTTAATGTACATTGAGGCTTTTTTTTGTCACAAACTTCAAGTTGCCAAGTATAATGAAATTTTAATAATATGAAATTTTAGAAAATTACACTCATCTTAAAAATGGTCAGATAATTATGCTATTCAAATTTCACACATTTACTATTACTGATGTATGTGATTGATTTAATATAGTGATATTAATTATAGTTTCTCTATAGGAGTTATTTTTAAATTTTGAAATTTTAGAAACTAATGATTTTTTTCTAAAAAACATGACCTTAGTGTCAACAAATCATCAAAACAAAATTTCTTTAGATATTTGTAATATTTGCCACAGTAATTTCTTTAATAAACAATTTTTATAAAGATAGGCTATATTCTCCAAATTTTCAAAACATCGTACTTATTTAAAGATGATTCCATCCTACCCAGGAACACATGCAAAACTGTTGTTATTAAAATTCAATATTCTATACAATTTATTTCCTTATGTACACTTACACCATCATAAGGAGAAGATTTTAGTTGAAATAAAAGTATTTTTGAAACGATGACAGGCTTAGATCAATAGTAAAAGAGCTTATATTTTTACTGAGGACACGATTGTTTAAAAATAAATCGCTGCATCTGAATTCATTTTTTGTACATTTTTATTTTCTAAAATATCTTAAAGCAATCTCTTTCTGTCTGTCCCTCTCCTTCTGACTCATTTCGCTTAAAATGATACTTTCCATGTGGTACCACTAATATATAGTTTTAATGACTTCACCTTTTCCAACAGCTACATAGTACTCCATTGTGTAATTTCAGGTGTTTGACTTGGTTCTCCGTGTCTGTGTGTGATTCACTTCTATTCTCAGTGCAGCAGGGTGGGATGGGGGGGGGGGGTGGCGGGTGGGAGGGATACTGGGATCAGAGGTGGTGGAGAATGGGCACTGGTGGAGGGATGGGTGTTCAACCATTGTATAACTGAAACCCAAGCACAAAAATTTTAAGTCTACAACTGTACCTCATGGTGTTTCACTAATAAAAATTAAAGAAAAACACTTCTTAAATCAAATACAAACAAAAATATCAATAGAGAGGCTAAATTTTTTAAATATAAAAATGTGTCTGGCTGCTGCATTTCAAACTAAACATTTTCTAGTAGTTGTAAATATGTTAGGTGATAAATACATTTTAAGCAAAGCCTCATGTAATAAGGGGTATAGTGCAAATACCACTTAGAAAAATGAGCATAACACTGTCATTTTCAAAGCAATAATAAAGAAGGAATTTATTATGTGATGCCCTGAATTTAAAATCCTCTCAATCATTATGCTCCATAGTCAGAACTACACAGGTCAAATTCTAGTTGTGCTATGTAATTTAGACAAAGACACGTAAAATGGTCATGTTTAAATTTCACACATATGAAATGAAAATAAAAGTATTATATTAGTATATAATAAGTAAGGTATTTATTGTTTTTACATATTATTTGTTATTCACTACAAATAATATAAAATCCTAGAGTTTAAGAAAACAGAACTATTTGGAGCTTTCAAATTTAAAAAAAAAATCTTATCAGCTTAAAGCACATAGTTAAATTCAATTATGACAGAGACTTTAAACTTCAACACAAGAACAAGGGAGATAAAAGAAAGTTTCCACTTCAGGGTGGAAAGTATCTACTAACTTTTACCTGTGGCTAACAGGAATTTTTAAAACTTTGTCAATCTATTTGCATTGTTAATACACGTATCTTAAAACTTCTCATTCAATAACCATCATTGAGTTTATCTTTTTTCAGTCTATTTTTTTAAAAAAAGAACAATAGGTTTTTTTTCATAATGCCAAGCTCAATTTAGCATTTTCAAAATCTAGTGATAATTAATCGTGAAATTTATATACACCCGGTTGTGGTAGTAAACACATTTACCATAAGTGGTTTACTTGATTTAGTGACTGTGAATTTAGTGAGAATATTTTAACTCAAACATACTTAAAGGATCTATAGATATTATTAGAATTAGGAACACATCTGAAGTCTTTCTGATTTATAAAGTTATAAGTGAAATACATAAGATTCCAGCATATTCACTCAAAGACAAATGGAAGAATTCCAAATCTCTATCATGGGTTCTATGATTGAATCTCTTTTGTTCAATGGGAAAAGGATATTCATATAGTGTTTCCTGAAGCTTTGGCTGTCAAACGATTCGTTGTTTTCAGAGAACTGAGGCATAGTCATCTTATCATCTTGTAGAACTACAAATATATCATCAAGAGGCATTCAGCATGCCCCTTGTGCAGTATTACTTTAGATGCCGTACCAGCAAACTATATGTATGCCCAGAGAAAGTTTTAAATTTGAAAATATTTCTTATAGGCTAAAATTGGTTGACATGTTTTTTTAATTATAAGCCAAGTTTCCACAAATAGCGCTCATGTTGTATAATAAATACTTTGTTGTTGAAAGCTTGAAAATTTTAAAAATAGTGATTCAGAAGACTCTTTTCCCTGACTTAATTTTTCAGCATAATGAGATTTTTTTTTCCATCTGGTTTTGTGAAATGGCCTTGGCAATTACTGTAGTGTCTGAAAAAGCATGAAGGTTTCCTTATTTAATTGAAATTTTTTATATCAACTGCATAAAAGAAATAACAATAATTATTTTTGTTCATGCTTCACTAATTGAATAAAGAGTATATGTAAAGTAAGAGGAAATTATTATCCGTGCTTTACTTTTAAAACATAGCCAGTCAAAACTCACTCTTAAGTGGGTAATAGCATAAGAGTTTAGGGAGATAAAATAAAGTTAGAGAATAGAAAACTAAACCTGCATTGTGGTCTGTGGTACCTTGACCAATGAATGCAGAAGGTGAACTTAGGGGAATGCCAAATTAAAGAACTATGAATTGCGAAATGCAGTCTAAACCATTTGAGGAAAAGTGACTTCATGAAACCTAACAGGTTTGTGTAAATTGATTTTATACCACTTTCATATCTATGACCGCCTGCCAGTTTTTTGAATGGACCTGCCTTTTTTTTAAGGTTCCGTAGGCAACTTTTGTGTGTGGCATACTTCAGCTGAGGCTTGTTGGGTTTAGCTTAATTGTTGCACTTCTGTTAAGGTTGTTTAATATTAGAATTATCTATTTCAATCTAATATTTGGAAAACAGAAGTTTTGGGGGTTTTGTCTTTTTTGTTGTTAAATTAAGAGAGGGGCACACCCAGAAGTACTCAGAACTTACTCCTTGTTCTACTTCTTGCTTTGTGCGCAAGGATCACTTCGGGTCTGAGGAGACCATTTGTGGTGACAGGGATCAAAGCAGAGTTAGCCGCATGCAAGACAAGCACTTTAACCCACGTACTACTTCTGATCTTTAGAAGACTTAATTTAAATCAGCCAAATATTGTAGACTACACTTACATGCATTGTAATGAAATTGTTTGAACACTCCGAACTATTCTGAATACCTACTGAGTTTCTATATCATATAATGTCACCAAAAACTTTAGTAAGGGGTGTATAAAACACCTTCTTCTCGAGACCTATACTCCTTTCCCTACTATTTCTGATGTCTGATTCCACCCAAATTAGAAAGTATTTATTCTTTTTCCTTTCCTGATCATTATTTCCACTGCGAGTTAAGGGTTTTAGATTTTTTTCCTCCAAAAATTTTACATCCTGTTTACCCTCAAAGTGTTTGAAACAGCTTACATTAGGGATGCATGTGCATGAGATAAAACATGAAACTACGAAATGAAGAAAAATGCTGAATAAAAGAAATTCTGAGCTTCTGCATATAGAAAGACACTATAATTGACCTCTCCTGGAGTTCAAACTGGAACTGAGGTAAAGGAGAACTGATTACTGCAAAGACAGGTCTGTCAGCCTTAGCTAAAGAATTTGTTTTATTTGTTCTAATTTAGCACTTTTCTACTTTTTAGTTGCAGATTTCTTTCTTGGGAAGATAACTTTTTTATCTAATCAGAAAAATCTACTTCTAATTTTTAATCTTTTTGAAAGTGGTGCACTCCTCGAAAAGCTCAGGGCTTACTTCTGGCTCTGTGTGCTCATGGTTCACTCTTGTCATGGTTCAGGGGTGCTACGGGTTGAATCCTGGTCAGCAGTATTCAAGGTAAAGGCCCAAACCACTATATATAATATTACTTTGGTCCCTACTTTTTAATCTTTTACTCTGTATTACTTTTCTTTTTTTTCTTTTTGGGTCACACTCAGCAATGCTCAAGGATTATTCCTATCTTTGCACTCAGGAATTACTCCTGGAGGTGCTTGGGGGATCATATGGGATGCCAGCGATCGAACCCGGGTCAGCTGAATGCAAGGCAAATGCCCTAGCCCTGTGCTATCGCTCTAATCCCTTACTCTGAAATTTTGATGCAAAAGGTGACAATAACCCCATGATATATTGTCCTCAGTAAAATGTTAGGAAATGATTACTTGAACCCTTAAGATGAAAGGAATTATAAGTCAAGAACTTTGTGTACATCATTTCCTATAACCAACAATCCTGTGTTTACATATCAGGTTTGTGGAGTGTAGAAATTCAGCCATTTCCTCAAGTTACCACAATTACTTAGTTCAAGCAAGTAAAAATTTCATGCAAGCTGTCAAATTTCAAGACTTTCTACTTGTAAGCATCACAAACATTAGACTCTCTAAAAGTCCCCAAAGTAAGAATAATATTTACAATTCTGAGACCTTGGGTTACGCCACCCAATTATGTCACCTATGTCATGACAAGGACCAGGAATCTCAAAGTCCATAATGTCTACCTTGATCCTTAGATCTCTGGGAATTTCTTTTACTCACACACCTGAATGATCACTTGCTTGTTCTCTAGCCAGGCATTCTAGAGATCTATCAGGATCTCTGCGTCCTGATACAGTGGTCCAGAATAAGGAAGAATTACTTCTAACCACAGTGTCCTGAGCCAAAGCCACGATCTCCATTTTATTGTGTCGTCTTGGAAGATGTCTCCTTTCTACCACTGCTGAGGGTCAAAGGAAAAGCTACTCCGCACAGACCTTAAAAATCACAGTTCCTATTGAAGCTGCTGTTGCTTTTTCAGTCATTAGAATCGGATGGTCAGTGCAGTTTTACTCCCTACTATGTGTGGTTTACACTCGCTTAAGAAAGTTTCAAGGGTTTTCAGGAGTTAACATATCAACACAATCACCACTTGGAGCTTTGAGAGCTGTCTGCCAGGAGGAGCCTCTTATCTTGATAGATACACTGCAATTTTTTATCCTTTCAGACAGCATGAATGATCTTAAATTGCTGCTTTTTGACAATGGCTTTTGGTTTTCCAGGAATAGACAGATGAAGCTTTTATCTACACAAGGCACCTAAGTACTTACTCTATTTTTCACATTTTTCAAAGGTATTTTATTGGTTTACTTTTAAAATAGCTTCACTGTTCAAAAATATCAACAGGCTTCTACAAACTGGAAGTGCTTTATTCTAAAAATTTTATTGATTTGTTTCCCCAAATCATAAAAGATTATCCTAGACTCATAGGTGCAACTCAGTAGACTCAGAATCTTGTGTTTTTCATGTTCTGTAATAATCTTTGTACTTGTAAGAATATTCATGACATTGTGATATTGTGGCTAACTTATGAGAAAGGAGGAAGCCCAAGAAAATACAATGATGCATCATTGTTGTGGTCATCGAAAATGTAGTTAGTAAGAACAGATATATTCTTTGAACTCTCCACAAATGGAAATTGGATAAATTCTAGATATCAATTCCATAGCTAAAGATTCAAGTATGTGATCTAAGTGTAAGAAATTTAGGGGGCTGGAGCAATAGCACAGTGGGTAGAGCGTTTGCCTTGCACGTGGCTGACCCAAGCTCGATTCCCAGCATCCCATATGGTACCCTGAGCACCGCCAGGAGTGATTCCTGAGGGCATGAGCCAGAAGTAGACCCTGTGCATCGCTGGGTGTGACCCAAAAAACAAAAAAATAAAAAGAATTTCAGAGTTAAACTTTCAACTGCAACACAAGTATATATTTTTTATTTTTTGAATCACCATGATATATGTTACAAAAGCATTTTTAAAATATGAAATTAAATCTGTAATATAATACAATTTTATTTTAACTGTTTTTTTGTAATTTACTGTATAGTTAATGCTTGTTTCCAGGAAACATAACTCCAATGCCATGGCCATCACTAATGTATCCATCTCCCTCAAGATGGACCTCAATACTCCCCTTTTTCAACTCCTACTCAAATTCAATTGTGTGAGGCAATTCTCCTCTTCTTTTGATTCTGACACTTTCTTTCCACCTTGCTGTACACCAGAAATTCTCATGCATGAGTGCTACCTTTAGCAAATCACACCAAAGAATTTCCCAAAGCAAATTGAGGAATGCAGGTACTGAGAACCAAGAGGCCAGAAAGATTTCAGCAAAAATGAACCTGAATAGAAAATAAAAAATAAATAAGAGGCCTCCAAGATGCATTATAATAAGAATGACAAAAGGCAAAGACAGAGAAAGAATATTGAAAGAAGCATGTTTAAGAAATGAAATTACATACAAAGGACATCTCATAAAATCATCAGTTGATCTATCAAACAGATTCAGGGGCTGGAGCAATAGCACAGTGGGTAGGGCATTTGCCTTGCCTGTGACCGACCCAAGTTCAATCCCTGACATTCCATCCCAAGAACTGTCAGGAGTAATTCCTGAGTGCAGAGCCAGGAGTAACCTCTGAGCATCGCTGGGTGTGACCCAAAAAGAAAAAATAAGACTATATGCATCAGAAGAGAAGTTTGAGATATAGGAAAAGTTAATAGTTATAAATTTACATGCACACATACTAATATTTTTGAGAAAATTAAAACAACAAAATCTTACTACAACTTGTCTTGTGCACAAATGTCACTACTTCTATTCACATTTAATTTATGAATAGGGATATTTAACAAATGAGAATACTCATAAAGGTGATTCTGAAGTGAAATTAAATGTCAGACAAATGGTTTGAAAATGGAATATTCACAGACACTTCATGTTAAACATTTAAAAGAACTTTGCACAACAGCCAACATTGAAAAATAGTGTATTATAATAATGCATGAAAATTTTAAAGTTTGCTTATTACTTCAATTTTAAAATGTCAATTAGTTGTTCAACCTTTATTAGTTTAGCCTTTAGCCTTTACTACTATTCCATTTAACTATTTTGCATTTTGCAGATTTCACCATTGGTATCTCAGGATTTCATTGAAAAATCAATAAAAGAGCTAACTGTACACATCCACGTAATTATTTTCTGTATATCGAGAATGATATATCTTGACATATAAAAATCCATGGGGTTTTAATTTAAAATGTTATTCTAAGAACTAAATCAAAGACTAAATCTTACACTAAAACATTGTTTTTTAAAAATGTAAAATTCAACTTATTCCTTTTTTGACACGTTACATGAAGTAGTAAACCCTCTTCTTCCTAAGGCTTCTTCAGAAATTCCTTTCAGCTATAATGACATGGGACTTCTAACTCTCATTATCCTCCATAACTATAGCCAACATAAACCCCTACATTTTAATTGTTTTTTTCCTTTCAAACAGAATATGGAGGATTGATAAATTTGTTTCTTTGGCAATTTTAGGTACTTGAGAGTCCATAATAATGAAAATGTCACTTCTGCCTAAAAAAAAAAAAAGAAGCTAGATAATGTTACATAAGTTGAAAATAGTAGACACACTTGACTAGTTCAATTTTGCCAGAGAGTATAGCATTAGAAAGAAAATAGTTCATAAATGTGGCATTATGTGCTTCCTAGGTATATGAATTCATTTATTCATGGGAATAGCACCATGAAACTACTATTCATAGCATCCGTATTTTAGCATAAGTGGACCAATTAGTGTGCTGAAAGATCTTGCTCTAGACCACATCGGTTATGAGCCAAGAGAAAGTGTGGATCCAAAATATACGTTCTTAATTAATCAAGCATCATGACAGAAAAAATATTTCAAAATAGAATGCTTTGAATTCCTAAAAAAATGAAAAATCAAAGTAGAAGTACATCAACAATATTCCTAAAATCACTCCCTAAAATATATTTATAGTATATCCTGTTTGCTAATCTCCATGCCTGTATATCCTACCTGGAATATATTTAAGTGAGAGAAAAGAAAATGATTGCACTCAAAGGTGCAATCAACTCTCTATACTCTATGTTGTTGTTACTGTTGTTTGCTTATTTGGGGGCCAAACCTGATAGTACTCATGGTTTACTCCTAAATAGGTACTCAAGAATCACTCCTGTGAAGACTGAATGACCATATGGGTGCTGGGGATCAAATTTAGGATGTTAAGGCTAGATAAGTGTTTTACCACTGTACTCTTACTCCTCCCTATAATCTAGTCTGAAAAAACTAACTTGTAGTTTCACCAGACACACTTTTTATTCATTCTTGTGGCTACTCCTTCCCTAGGTTCAAGATTCCTGCCTCTAAGATCTTAGGCATCTTTTTGTTATTCATATTATTTTGTTATTCACATTATTCAAGTATTCAAGCATTCATCTTATTATTTTATCTTATTTTTCATAAGCTCATAATGATATTTTGTTGTCTATTTTATAGTTGGAGAAGAACAGGCAGGCATTGTGAATGCTTTTCCTGGCTTCTGCTGCATTGGCCAGCACTGCTGCTCTTCTCTCTCTGATGTCTTCCTTGATCGCTTCTTTGCACTACTTTGTGACATTAGTTTGTGGTTGCTTGAGGCTCGTGCCCAGCCACATTGGCGAATGAGCTTGAGATTTTTTCAAGACAGGCATCCTTTTGTGGCTTTCTCTCCCTCAGTGTTCCTTGCACAATCATGGAAGTGCTGAACCAGTCAATCATATTCTTCAGCAATGTTGTCAACAACAGCATCTTCCCATGTTGCCACAATAGTGACAAAGGGCTCACAGTTGGTGATCGTTCTGGTAGTTCTCTCCTTAAGCTTTGCAGCCCTTCCTTCCCACTCCATGAAGCAGAATTTTGCATGAAGGAGACGATGGTCCGACCCCATTTGAAATTTTGGGATAATAGCAACATCAGTTAGGAAAAACTGTCGATTGAATATGATGTGGTCAATTTTGTTATGGAACTGTATACCAGGAGACTCCCAAGGCCAATGTTTAGATTCGGCCTTCTGGAATTGCGTGTTACCATGGATGGTTTTGGTTGACATGATGAACTCAGTCAGGCTCTCACCCTGTTTGTTCCATTCTGTCCCATGAGTCCTGATGTGGAGTTCTTTGGAGGATCTTCTCAGTCCTATCTTGGCATTAAAATCACTGACAATGACCTTATAGAAGGTGTGAACTTCTTTATAGAACTTCTCTAGCTCCTTGTAGAACTTCTCAATTTTTTCTTCATCGTAATTGGATGCTGGTGCTTAGACAATGAAGTTAGAAACTACCATCAGTGAGCCACATATCTTCAAGAGTAATCATATAAGTCAGGTTGTTAGGCATTCAAATGAACCAATGCTCATGGCCAAGTTCGTGTTGACAAGGACATCTACACCACAGATGCCTCTTGTGTCACATGTTCTGAGGAACAGTTCTTCTCTAGTGTCGAAAATGGCGTGATGTGATCAGTGCCTTCTTGTCTCAGTCAGACCAATGATGTCGCTTGCACCATCAGGTTCTCGATGGATGCTTCTGATGACAGTGTAAGTGCATTGAAAGTACAGACAAGTCATTATAGTCCTTCTTCGTTTTGGCAGCTAGTTTGGCCCTGAGATATTATCAGTCTCTCCTTGTTCATCCTTCTTAACGCTGCTGTATTGGGGGCTCTTTCAGGGTCAGGTGAATGAGACCCATTGTATTTTGTGTTTCTGGCACATAAAATACGCCACAGATAGCTTGCCAGGCTCTGCCATGTGGGCAGAACACTCTCAGTAGTTTTCTGGGCACTCAGAGAGGGATAGAGGCTTTTAGGGTGGCCTCTAATCACCCTCGCAGGTGTTCCCATTGTTCAAACCATATTTGAACTCCATCAAATATAGTGCAGTAATAATGAAAAATTGGTATTAAGTGTCTTATGTTGTGTGATGTGGCCATGAAGCTCCGAGCACATCTCTTCGATTTCACGGTTCTTCCTGCATTAACATATGCCTCAGAGACCTGGGCCCTATGAAAACAGGATGAGAATGCTATCTGGGTTTCCCAAAGAGGAATCGAAAGAACTAAGCTTGGAATAACCTGCTTCACTCAAGAGAGAGAAAGAATCTGGAGTTCTGATCTCCATTAATGATTGAGAATCAGGGATGCTGGCTCATTTGCCAAGACATTGAAAATCAGATGGGCTGGACACATAATGGGATTTGGAAACCACCACTGGACTAGAGTCATTACTGACTGGATTCCACGAGATGTCAAAAGATCATGTGCTGCCCACCTACAAGATGGTCAGACCCTGAATGAACAGTTTGAGGCTCTTTGAGTTCCCAGAGCGAGCAGATGTCATTGGGCTATACTAGCATGTGACAGTGATGAATGGAGTGGCACCTGCTCGAACAAATCGATGAGTAACGGGATGCACGTGGTCAAGTGATCTATTTTATAAGACTATAATTGACAATGCCACACGTATTGGGTTTGATACATTTTGACAAACCATAAACAATTCACAATCTTTTTACATGTATAACCTCCATCCTTTAATTATGTATATGCCCTACCACCCATATTTACCTAAGAATGGTTAATATAAATTGGACAACTATAAAAAAATGATTGAATGTCATTTTAGTACTTCACAATCAGGATCATGATCATGCTGTTGTTCGTCAATTGCCTCAAGTAGGCACCGGTAACATCTCCTTCTTCCTAGCCCTGAGATTTTACAAAGTGCCATATTTGAGGCTCTTTCAGGGTTAAGAAAATGAGACCCATCATTGTTACTGGTATTTGGCATATTGGGTATGCCACAGGGAGTTTGCCAGACTCTGCCATGTGGGCAGGTTACATTCGGTAGCCTGCCAGGTTGTCCAAAGTAAGAATGAGATAATAAGATGTCATGGCATGAATGTGGCCGTGTACTTCTGGGAGCTGGGTTTTATAGTCTCTGGGTCTTGGCCGTTGATGGGATTACACAACACTGGTGGTAAGTTGGTGGGTGTGACCCCTGCCTACTGGAGGATGGAAGATATGGGTGGAGGATGCTCAGTCCCGATCCGAGCAGGCTTGGAGATCTCAGCCCTGGGACCCTCATGCCTTTGTTCCTCTGCCGGTACCTTCATGCGTGTGGAGAGTAGTCTCAGCCTGGTTGTGGCTGGT
The DNA here is from genome assembly GCF_029834395.1 of Sorex fumeus. Taxonomy (NCBI): domain Eukaryota; kingdom Metazoa; phylum Chordata; class Mammalia; order Eulipotyphla; family Soricidae; genus Sorex; species Sorex fumeus. The sequence continues at coordinate 39,723,761 of NW_026606067.1, read as the reverse complement.
TCTGGAGGTCTCCAGCTGCCGGAGCTCTGCTGGGGGCGGGGAGGGAAACTCAACCCTGCCCCCTCCAAAAAGCCCCGGTGAGGACAGTACTTATTCAACCATTTTATTTTGTTTTTGGTGTTCCCACCCAATGTGCCTCCCCCGTGCCAAGAAGGCCCTCATTGAGACTGTTGAGTGCCACTCTGCACCCTTGCTAACCTTCATACGAGAACTATAGGAAATACATGGGTAAGTTTCCTAGAGAAAGAGTCATTTGAGCACCAAGAAATCCCTCTTGAAACTACAAGTCTTTACGTTGCTTTAGAAATTGCAAAAATGCTCTGATAACATGTAAAAATGCTGAGCATAGGTATTCAAAGTCAGAAGCCCAATTGTGGTACCAAACCAGCCCTAAACTGAGTATCACCAAAGGATGTATTGGAGGAAGAAATGAATAAGATAGCTGAGAACTGTCCCTATTCCTAACCATGTAACAAGCCACAATAAAATGATTATTGTTCAAAGCCATAAGATTTGGGGAGTTTGTTACTCAGCAATAAATAACCAGTAGACCTATTTTTCCAAGACACAAATCTCACTGTATTATTTGACAGTTCAAATTCCGAGTAGTGTCTAATCTGACACTGATATTGGGCTCACAGAATCATTTCCGAGGCACAGGGGTCATTTTGCTTGTCCTTAAGCTTCCCTTCTAATTTCCCTCGTGATTTGAAGCCTCTTCTAGGAATATGTTGTACATTTACTTTCTCTCTGTCTGATTTACCCTCAGATTCTGGTTTTAATTATCTTTGCACCTAGAATAGTATATGAAGCGTATAGCTTCTCAACAAATGATAAATTCCAACTAGACACTGAGACTTAATGAAAACAAAAAACTTAGGGTCACATACTTGTCATTTCACTCAGAATGTGTCTTACAGAGATTATTTTCTCCTGTGGACTATAAAAGAGGATAAGCATACCTAGCTATTTTGAAGTGTTCATTTATAGAAAAAGTTAAATAGAGTAAATAATGACAACTTTAAAACTCAACATAACTGCCATTATTTTAAAATTGGAAGTCATTAAGAATAGAAAGATCAGGGTATGAATTCTGGATCCATGGTAACTAGCCATAAACACTTTCTCCATAGGTAAAATTAGATTTACATTTGACTATGAAAAGCAAATTAGACCATTCCTAAATGTATGCCAAAGGGATATTTATCAAGTATATAATCAGTAAAACTGTTAATAATGAAAAAAAATTAGTTAAAATAAATTAGTACCTCTTACATGTATGTGTATATGTAAATATATATAAATGCATCCCTTGATCACTTGATCCCCCATTATTCATGGATTTACTCGAGTGGGTGCCAGTAACGTCTCCATTCATCCCTGTTGCGTGATAGTGTAGCCCAATGGCATCTGTTCGTTCTAGGAACATGCAGAGCCTCAAACTGATCATTCAGGGTCTTGACAAAGAAGTCTGACCATGGGTGTCCACGCGATCTTTTGATGCCCCGTGGAATCCAGTCAGTAACAGCTCTAGTCCAGCGGTCGTCTTTAAATCTCATTACATGACCAGCCCATCTGATTTTTGACGTCTTGGCAAATGAGACAGCGTCCCTGATTCTTAATCGTTGACGGATGTCGGAACTCTGGATTCTTTCTCTCATTTGAGTTAAACGTGATATTCCAAGCATAGCTCTTTCAATTTGTCTTTGGGAGATCCAAATAGCATTCTCTTCCTGTTTGCATAGGGACCAGGTCTCTGAGGCATATGTTAATGCAGGAAGAACAGTGGAATCGAAGAGATGTGCTCATAGCTGGAGGTTCTTTGTCCTTTTAGTTATTTCTTCAACGTTCTTGAAGGCATTCCAAGCCACTCTCTTCCTCCTGCGTAACTCAGGTGCCAGGTCAATCATCATGTGGATTTATATATATATATATATATATATATATGAATGATATATATATCATTCATCAGTTGTTATATATATAACCATTAATTCCTGAATATGGTTAGTAAGGGGAAGGAATATAATAAGTACATTTGCACCACACATACTTAAATATACTTAAACTTCTCTTATTTCTGAACTGGACATAGAAATTGGAATAGAAGCATAAAATAGAAGATTTGTTAAATGTATATAAGATGTGAAAGCTGGAGCAATAGCACAGTAGGTAGAGCATTTGCCTTCCACGTGGCCAATCCAGGCCCAATTCCTCCGTCCCTCTTGGAAAGCCGGGCAAGCTACTGAGAGTATCCTGCCTGCATGGCAGAGCCTGGCAGTCTCCCTGTGGCGTATTCAATATGCCAAATACAGTAACAACAAATATCACAATAGAGACGTTACTGATGCCCGCTCGAGCAAATCAATGAACAATGGGAGGACAGTGCTACAGTGCTCTATCAGATGTGAAGATTGTGTACAGTCGGGATGGGAAGTGCACACCGGAAAAGAAGGGAAGAAAGCAGACACTGGAGAAAGTCTATACTAGAAAATCTGTTTCAAAACTTACTAGCATTAAGTTATTTACATGCATTACAACATCACCAATCTGCTCAGAAATGTCTGTGGGGTCCCTCTTAGAGTTCAAGACCAAATCGGTTCTTGTATCTTGAGAGGCAAAAATTGGAAATCTATTGGAAAAGATTAATATAACTCCCTTCCTGCACATCATACATTTTGAAGGGAATATATCCAGAAAAATTCATTTAACTATGCCCAGAACAATCAAGACTGACTGTGTGGAGATTGAAGCATCTCAGTCCATCTGCTGATGATATTTATTGTGTTTTTGGCACCATCTACATATTTACCAAGCCTACGTAAGAGAAATCTATGCTTTATTTTTTCCTAGCACAAAAACAGATGGTGCTCCAGCAGGTAATTATTTAATTAAATGGTTCCTAAAGCATGAGAAAATTGCTCCAAAGAAAAGAAAATATTTTTATTTATTCTTCAAAAATAAGCAAGATGGACAAAAGGCTAAATCAAGTTTGACTTTAATGTAGCAAAACCAGAAATACTAAATCTCTTGTTCTTAAAGCCAAAGTGCTCTCATTCTTTGCTATCATCCTAAATTAAAATTCAAATTGTTATCACTTGATCACTTGACATCCCATTACTCATCGATTTGCTCCAGCAGGCGCCAGTAACATCTCCATTCATCCCTGTTGCATGCTAGTGTAGCCCAGTGGCTTCTGCTCACTCCAGGAACACAAAGAACCTCAAACTGTTCAGGGTCTTGATGAACAAGTCTGACCATCTCATAGGTGGGAAGCGAGGTGTTCTTTTGACGTCCCGTGGAATTCAGTCGGTAATGACTCTAGCCCAGCGGTCATCTCCAAATCACATTACGCATCCAGCCCATCTGATTTTTGACGCCTTGGCAAATGAGATAGCATCACTGATTCTCGATGGAGATCAGAACTCCAGATTCTTTCTCTCACTTGACTGAATCGGGTTACTCAAGGCATAGCTCTTTTGATTCCTCTTTGGGAGACCCAAATAGGGTTCTCGTCCTGTTTCCATAGGGCCCAGGTCTCTGAGGCATATGTGAATGCAGGAAGAACAGTGGAATCCAAGAGATGTGCCTGGGGCCGGAGGTTCTTCGTCCTCTTAGCTATTTCTTTGACGATCTTGAAAGTGTTCCAAGCCGCTCTCTTCCTCCTGCATAACTCAGGTGTCAGGTCATTTGTCATGTTGACTTCTTGACCTAGGTACCCATAATTGCTGCATTCGGAGATGTTTGTTCCATTTTCTTTTCACTAAAAATTGTTATAACTAATATTAACATTGTTCACTAAATTTTATCATCCCTCATATTTAATAAATACACTTAAGCTAAATTAAACATATTGATGAAGTTTGAACTCGATGTTCAGGGAATAACATTAATTTTATGATATTTAAATTCACTTGCATAGTTTGCTATAAAACTGAATAGGATAAAAATAATACAAGAAATACCTAAAACAAAATGTTTGATGATAATTACAGGGCTTATACCCAGGATCTCACACATGCAAGTCACAAGCTCCAGCTTTGAGCTACGTCCTAGCAACTAAAATGCACATTTTTAATAAAAAAAATAATTTTTCTGTTAAGTCACATTTAGGAGACCATTGTTTTTATTATTGCTCATTATTATTTTTTGTTTTAAAAACAAAACCAATTTTACAGTACTATGTCACATGGATTAAATATATCATGAGAATAGAAAACAATAGCTATGTTGTAAGCATAACAGAAAATCATTTACTTGGGTTAATGCTAAGAATGGAAATCCTAGAACCTTAATAGCCACTTACTGACTTTATTTATGGTGTGACTTTAAGACAGAAACTTAATTCTAAGATTACATTTCCTAGCCTTGACATCTATACATAAGCAGACGTATAATTACACGGTCACTAAGGAACTTCCCTGGATAAATTTCATAAATTTATCATAACTGTGAAGATGGAGCAAGCATTCTACAAGCAGCAAACATTTCCGCCTCTAACAGTAATCAAGTATCTGTGCATAGCATTGGAACTAAAATATTATATAGAAAAAGTTGCTCAAGTAAGTTATAATCTATCTGCTGAGATAATGCTAACTTCACTATCCACTCGCTCCCTAATCTGAAAGGAAACTGTGAGGCTTCATGAATGGTAAGATTAGGAAGGACTATAATAGGAACCTACATGAAACCATAAACTGTGAAGAGGGTTTAAGAATGAAATCATGTAAATAATGAAGATGAGTTCACACAAAACGATGGGGATGGGCATTTTTATGTGATTATCCACAAAATGAAATACTTTAATTGAGAAAAAGATACATACCAAGGGCTGCTAGAAAATATTTAGACTGTGTTACAGGAAAGAATTTACATTTGCAACCGGTGATGATTATAGGTACTTTTAGGAAAAAGGCACCAGGAGAACTATTTTAAACATTGATGAAATAGACCAAGGAGAAACTAGCATTAAAAGTATCATTATGGTAAAACAGGACAGCCAAATACTGCCAGAGAGATATACCCATGGGAAGAAGTGAAGATTCAAATCAATTATATTAAACATTTGAAGGACTGTGTCATGACTTTGTTAAGAAAACACATGAGCTATAATGCCTGATAAGGAATAATTTCAGTGTATGACATGAATTTCTGATCTAAAACATTGTTTCCTAAAATAAAAAAATAACATTTACTTCAACTGTTTCTTCAAAACCACAGTTGTCAGGCTACTAAAATTCTGCTACATAATCTTATGCTTAAGGCATAAATCTTGTGCTAATTTGAGGAGTGCAGATACTTATCTTCAAGTACAGTGTGTACAAATAAAGACCTGGAATTCAGCTGTCTGACTCTTAAACACAGTAGGTCCTCCCCAGCATGGGAAAAATAAGGTTAGAATTAAGGCATGTCTAGGCACCTGAAAGCTGCTTACATAGAATAATTTCCAGTTTAATCATTTAGGGTTTTGTGGTAAAAATCAGTATTAGCATAAATATAGACAATATTTTTCACTCAGGGCACCCCAGAGTGGGGTGGGTGAGAGCCCTCCCAGGCCCAAGGGATCCAGCCCCGATAGCCAACCTCCACTACCCAGCCGCCACCACGCTCCAGGCCACTTTCCGACACATTATAAGACACTTTCTACCCATTTTCAATAATAACCACACCATATTTGAGTTCAGAACGTAGGCAACAAATCATAAAGAGAAATGTATAAGTATATGCCACTCAGAGAGCCCGGCAAGCTACCTAGATTATCCTGCCCATACGGGCAAAGCCTGGCAAGCTCCCCGTGGCATATTTAATATGCCAAACACAGTAACAAGTCTCATTCCATTGACCTGAAAGAACCTCCAGTCATTGGGAAAAGACGTATAAGAAGAGGCTGATAAAATCTCACACCCACCAACTGGCTCCCTGGTGCCATGTAATCCCATCAATGGCCAAGACTCAGAGACTATAAAACCTAGCTCCTGGAAGAGAACAGCGCAGTCTCCTGCCCCCGCGCCTGGCTGTCCTCGCCGGGGCCCCTTGGAGGGGAGCAGGTTGAGTTTTCCTCCCCGCCCCGACCAGGGCTCCGGCAGCCGAAGACCTCCAGGACCAGCCACCACCATGCTGAGACCACTTTCTGCACACGTGAAGGTACCGGCAGAGGAACAAAGGCACACGGGTCCTGGGGCTGAGATCTCCAAGCTTGCTCGGATTGGGACTGAGCATCCTCCAACCAGATCCTCCAAATTCCAGTAGGCAGGGGTCACACCCACCAACTGGCCCCCTGGCGCCGTGTAATCCCATCAACGGCCAAGACTCAGGACTATAAAACCCAGCACTTGCGGACGCTCAACATCTTATTATCTCATTCCTACTTTGGACAACCTGGCAGGCTACAGAATGTAACCTGCCCACACAGCAGAGTCTGGCAAACTCCCCGTGGCGTACCCAATATGCCAAATACCAGTAATAATGATGGGTCTCATTCTCCTAACTCTCAAAGAGCCTTGAATATGGCACTTTTTAAAAAAAATCTCAGGGCTAGGATGAAGGAGACGTTACTGTGGCCTGCTTGAGGCAATCGACGAATAACAGGATGGTCGTGATTGTGATTGTGATGTGAAACATAGTTTACAGAATATAACAATACTTATATTCATTAAAACTAAAATGTTAAACAATATCAACAAACAAAACAGACAAACACTGTCCTCCGTTTGTTCATCGATTTGCTCCAGCAGGTTCAGTAATGTCTCCATTTTTTTGAGACTTGTTGTTACTGTGTTTGGCATATCGAATACATCATGGGGAGCTTGCCAGGCTTTGCAGTGAGGGCGAGATACTCTAGGTAGCTTGCTGGGCTTTCCAAGAGGGGTGCAGGACTCGAACCTGGCTCAGCAGGGCCAGCTGCATGCTAGGCAAATGCCCTGCCGCTGTGCTATACAATTTAAATGAGTAACAGTTATTTTGAAGTTATTCCTTTTGTACTGTTTGCTTCAGGGATTCCTTTTCTAGAGTTTTAGAAAAATCAAAACAAACCTAATTATTCATTTTACATCCCCCCAGAAATATTCACAAGTAAAATTTCCTTCCCTTTCCTTAGCTAATGGTGGTGGGGTTTGTGTTTGAATATTAAATATTGTCAATTATTGTGAAAAACTTTATAAAAATTTTAAAAAATTAAAAAGGTCAAAATATTTTTGTGTGATTTGAAGTTGTTGACATCAAAATCTACTCTTTCCAACTTCTTTACATTTCTGTCCTGAGATTTTTACCATCTAAACTCACATATTCAAATACACTTATAGAAACTTTAAAAACATACACTTGGTCCTCAGTGTAGTTTTTCTTAATATTCCTCCTCATTAAATTTTATTGCACATAGCACAAGGGACAAAAAAGAGAACAAATGATACCAGGGAGAGCATATTTGTGCAGCAAAGAAACCATCAAAACAGAGAAATTTTAAAAAATAGAGGAAATATTTACATCTGCTAAGGAAATTTATAAAGAGCACTTTCAAGCTGATAATATAACATGCAAATAGCCTTATCTTATAAGTAGATACAAGGACTAAATTGTCCTATCTTTCTGTTTGTTTGGTTGGTTTTGGTTTTGGTTTTTTGACCTCAGGTTTCAGGGGCCTTACTCTTGGCTCTATGCTCAGGGATTACTCACGGTAGGAACCATAGTGGGTGCTGGAAATTGAATTTTTCTTTCCCTGTACTGTCTTTCCAGTGCCTGAATAGGCATATCTTTAAAGTAAATATATAATTATTTAAACATTTACATCTAAAAATGCTGAGACCACTCTCCACACGCTTTGACTAGGAACCGGAAGAGGAATCCAGGTGTGCAGAACCCGGGGCTGAGATCTCCAAGCCTGCTCGGTTCGGGACTGGGCCTCCTCCACCCAGCTCCCCTACCTTCTAGTAGCTAGACAGTTACACCCACCAACTGCCGTGTAACCCCATCAACGGCCAGGATCCAGAGACTCTAAAACCAAGCTCCCGGAAGACCTCTTATTCTCTAGTTCTCACTCTCAGAGAACCCGGAAGGCTACTGAGAGCATCATAGCCACCTATATGCCTGACTTGGAACACCTGTAAAGGTGATTTGAGGCTGCCCTCAAAGCTTCCATCCCTCTCGGAGAGCCCGGCAGCTATGGAGAGTATCCCGCCCGCACGGCAGAGCCTGACAAGCTACCAGTGGCGTACTCAATATGTCAAAAACAGTAACAACGAATGGTCATCATTCCCCTGATCCTGAAGGAGCCCCCAATATGTCATCGAACTACACTAGCACTGTGACAGGGATGAATGGAGACGTTACTGGGCCCGCTCCAGCAAATTGATGAACAACAGGGTGATAGTGATAGTGATCTAAAAATGTTATCATTATACCTTAGAGAAATGCATGTCTAAGGTCTAAAACAGTTCTAAGGCACAATGTAAGACTGTGTCACACTCATAACTCATGAAAAGAGCTCTTATCAAAATTAGACACGATAAGAAGTGTAAATAAAGATGCGAAAGGGCTAGAGAGATAGTATACCAGGTAGGATGCTTGTTTAGCAAGGGGTGAACCTACCTGGGTTTGGCCCCTATACCCAGTTTGTTCCCCTGAGTTCAGTAGAACTGATCCCTGAGAGCAGAGTCAGGAATAAGCCTTGAGCACTGCTGGACGTGGCCCAAAGCAATGACAAAAAAACATGTGGAGAAAATGGAACTCTTACGTATTACGTATTACTTACGTATTACTCTTAGGCTAGTGAAAATGTAAATAATGTGGCTGATTTAAAAAATATTCTGACTATTTAGAGAGAGACAGTACTGAGGTTAGTGCACTTGCTTCGCACTCAACCAACCAACCTGGGCTCAAATCTCAGCATCTCACATGGTCCCCAGAACATTTCCAGGAATGATTCCTGAGTGCAATACTAGGAGTAACACCACCTTGAACACCACCGAGTGTGGCTCAAAAACTAAAACAAATGCACAAAACAAATAGCCTGGCAATTCTCTGAAACAGTTAAGTTACTAAAGACACAGCAATTCCACTTAGCAAGTCCCCAAGAGAAATGAGTGAGTTTTACACAAATGATTCAGAGCAGTATTTTCCATAATAACCACAAAGTAAAGCACCCAAAATGTTCATCAAAGAAAGCAATAATCAAATAAGATGTAACATATCTGTGAAGTATGATTTAGTGATAAAAATGAGTGATCTTTCAAATCACATAACTAGACTAGACTAGACTAAATTTCTAAGTGAACTAAACTTAGAAATATTATGGTAAAACTGGGGAGTCGATCCAAAATATTATATTTCATTATTCTATTTATACTAAAACGCTGGAACAGACCAGTTTATAACAATAGAAAATAGATTAGCCATAGGTGAATGCTGGGCTGGAGGAATTAAAGGAAAGTGAGTAACCATGAGACTGTTTAGGAATGATATCTTTAACTTTGAAGTAATAAAATTACATTAAGATTGCTTTTTATTTTAGAAAAAAATCTCCTAAAATTTACTTGGCTATGGTAAGAAGTATGCAACTACACATATAATAAAAATAATTAAACTACATACTTTATATTGGTATTGATATGATATCAATAAAAATCATTGAAAAGAAAGGTTTAATTCAGATATTATTTCTCTACTTTCTGCTACAAATTCATTTCATCGTCATCAGTAAAAATGCCTTCATCTTATAATTATTCTACTAAGAATGAAAGCAGTCCACATAGGCTAACAATGAAAGTGCATACAATGTAAATTTTGGATCCCAGGGGTACATAAGATATGCTCCCACTTTTAGACTAAGTTCTGTCTTTCAGGAACTGTGGTCCATTGATAAGGTGAATGTTTCTCTTTCTATCTACATACCTATAAACATGCACATAGGAAATAAAATAAGGCTATCTAAACTGGGTTTTTAACCTTTACTTTGTTTTTAAAAAATAAAATCTTGAGGGGCTGGAGCAACAGCACAGTGGGAAGGGCATTTTGCCTCGCACACAGCCAACCTGGGATTGATTCTCAGCATCCCATATGGTCCCCCAAGCACTGCCAGGAGGAATTCCTGAGTGCAAGAGCCAGGAGTAACCCTTGTGCATCGCCAAGTGTGACCCAAAAAGAAAAAAATAAAGAATTGACAGAAGTTAATCCTGGAAGACAGCAGCGCACTAGCGTTCTCTCCAGACCTCATGCTGAGCTGATTTTACTGGGCACCTCAGATGGAGTGGGTGTCCCTTTCTGCCCATGCCAGATGAACCTCTGGTGGCCACAAACTTCCAGAAAAAGTCCTAGGTACGTAGGTGCAGGGACTGAATGCTTCAGGCCATGTGGTGGCCACAGGGCCAAGCTGCCTTTTCCCATCTCCCTGCCCATCAGGGGGGTCCTGGATGTCACGGCCACCAACTTCTTCCAGGTGCCACTTAAGCGTGTCAACGGCCTTAATCCAGAGACTCACAAAAGAATTTTAAAACGATTAGCTCCCTACACAGATATCTGTGGACCCCAGTCATCTACAGTTTTAGAATTCAGGAGCATGCCAAAACTCATGATATTGATAATAACACTGCACTGTAGCACTGTTCTCCTGTTGTTCATTCATTTGCTTGAGTGGGAACCAATAATGTCTCCATTGTGAGATTTGCTGTTACAGTTTTTGGCATATCGAATGGAAGTTGCCACAGGGAGCTTGCCAGGCTCCGCTGTGCAGGCAGGAGACTCTCGATAGCTTGCCGGGCTCTCTGAGAGGGACAGAGGAATCGAACCCGGGTAGACCACGTGCAAGGCAAACACCCTACCCACTGTGCTATTGCCCCAGCCTGATATTCATAATAAGCAATAGAAAATAAATGATCCAGCATCTGCCTCTGGCAGGCAGGCTTGAATGGTGGTCGGAAAATTAGAAATAATGGTGGTGGGATTGGTGTTCAAATAATGAATGGAATCAATTAGTGTGAACAACCTTATGAAAATAAAATTTAAAAATTAAAAAAATAAATAAAATCTTTGGGCCAGAAAGATAGTAGGGATGGTAAGGGACTTGTTGCCACCACTGTGTATGGTACCAACTCCCATCCTTCAAATAATGAAGTGTATTCTAATTCATAAAATGTTGCCATCTAATACATTAATTAATTTTTTAAATATATTCCCCTCTTTGATAAAATCATCATAGATCAGGGTGTTGGGATGCTGGAATTGTGTTTATTTTAATAAGTATTTCCCCTACTATGCCTGATGTACTAAGTAGAACATCTCAATTATTTGGTAAGTTCTTGGTGGGTTTGGGAACTCAATTACGTGTAACATGTTAAAAAAAAGTGAGTATTCTTAGACACAAAAATTAACCTTCGAAATCATACCAATAAGAAATATTCACCTTTGTACCGGGATGAAAGCCTGCACTAAACTTTCTGCATTTTACTTGTCTACGTGCTTCTAATGCTCTCAGACTATAATGGAAAATATAAAACTGATACAATTCTACCATTTTTTAAATCATATCCTTTGCCACTTTAGAACTAAAGAGACAACCCCCTGTGTAACTCTCTGTAACTTTGCATTCCAGCATGGAGGCGTAACTCCACTAAGTTTCAAGGCTGGCTCATGCGACTGGGAAAGGACTTGGTGCTGCAGATGTTTTGCCTAATTCCACTGCATACATGACTGCTGTTTTCTTTTCAGCTTGCCCTTCCCTTGCAGACCCCAGAACATTAAACACACCAGCGAAAAGGTCACTCTGATGTGGAAACAGCCAAATTTTCAATGTTCTCCCCCATTGTATTACACACCTAAAAATAAAAGCTTAGACTTTGAAAATGAACACGGTTTCTTTAATTTCTCAAAGATTTAAAATAGTTTAGTTTAGACTTGTCATTTGAAAGAACACTGAAAAGCAAATCTTTGTAAATTCCATTTAACTTTGTAGTACATCTGCCTTTTGAATTTTTTCTCCTTCTGAGCACAGCTTAATGAACCTTTAATTTACCTTTTGTTCAGAATCCACCGAGGGTTGTTAAAATACAAAGTCTTAAGTCAATGTACTTAATTAGAGTCATCATATGTTATTATGTACTGTTATATAACACCATATGACTATTGTCATGGGACTTTAATAGATACTCAATAATTGCACATCTGCACACAAGTATCACTTGTTCCACAGACCTGTATTTTAATAGAATCTTTAAAAACAAACAGTACTTTAAAAATATTTGTGTTGAAGACTTTGACTAAAAAGTTTTAAGGATTTAAAAACTAAACATTACATTAAGTCTAACAACATCAATTCTGTTTGTGCTTATATATTAGAGTGCTCCAATTTGTAATCAGGACGTCTAAAATAAAATATAGTTACCATTGCATTTAGACTACAAAAAAAATACATAGTCCAAGTAATATAATACTTGATATTCAGAAAACGAGTTGAATAATAAGGCAAAAAATAGCACTGTTCTCTTGTTGTTCATTGATTTGCCTGAGCAGGCACCAGTAACGTCTCACAACAAATTGTGAGATCTGTTTACGGTTTTTGGCATATCAAATTTGTCATGGGTAGCTTGCCAGGCTTTGCTGTGCGGGCGAAATACTCTAAGTAGCTTGCAGATTTCTCAGAGAGGGGCAGAAGAATCGACAAGAAATATTTAGTATTTATTCATGAACTATTAGAGAAATTTTTTCTATTTATTCGATAAGTTGTCCCACTGAAGACCAGTCACCCAAAATTCATACTATCACTGTCCCTTAGACTGTTAGACTACTTCAAGTCAAAACTAGTCTATATTACATATCAATATCAAGTTATCTATTGAAAAGACATATTTAGGGGCCTTAGGGATAGCACAGCAGGTCAATCTTGTCTTGCCCCCATGGACCAGGTTCAATCCGGGTACCACGTATCCATATAGCATCCAGCAGCACTGCCAGGAGTCAGCCCTGTGCAGAGCTAGGTGTGGATGAAACAGAAACGAACTCCGTGTTTAATCTTTTCCACTGTCATTCTTTTTTTAAAAATTTTTTTATTAGTGAAACACCATGAGGTACAGTTATAGACTTACAAATTTTTGTGCTTGGGTTTCAGTTATAGAATGATCAAGTACCCATCCCTCCACCAGCGCCCATCCTCCACCACCACGGGTCTCAGCATCCCTCCCACCCCCAGCCCCCCCCCCATCCTACCCTGCCCCTGTGGCAGGGCATTCCTCCTTGTTCTCTCTCTCTTCTTTTGGGTCCTGAGTTTTGCAAGACAGGCATTTAGTGGCAATCATGTTTGGTCTATAGTCTACTTTCAGCATGCTTCTCCCACCCTGGGAGGATCCTCCCAACACCCTTTATTTGGTGCTCTCTTCTCTATCTGAGCTGCCTTTACCCCTAGACTGTGCGGCTGGCCTCGAAGCCATGGAGTGAACAACCTGGTATTTATAACAGCTTTTCTTGGGTGTTAGTCTCTTATTTTGTTACTTTATGTCACCCAGATGTATGCATTCTTTCGATGTCTGTCCCTGATTCATTTTGCTTAGCATAATATACCCCGGAGAGACCAAAAAGTATAGTCGAAGTGACATCTGCACTTGTTTGTTCATTGCAGCACTCCTTACAATAGCCAAATAGCCAGAATCTGGAGAAAACCTGAGTGCCCGAGAATAGATGACTGGCTAAAGAAACCCTGGTACATCTACACAATGGAGTACTATGTAGCCATTAGAAAAAATGAAGACATGAAATTTACATCCACTGTCATTCTTAAAGTGTTTCTCTCTCTGTCTCTCTCTCTCTCCATATATATATATATATATATACACACATATATATACACAATACATATATGCATTCTCTAGAAGAAATTTTAAAAATTCTCTTTTTGAATAAGAAGTTGACACCTTATTCATGTTTAATATACACATAATGAAGACCTATGCACTCATTGTCCAACTAAAAAATATTACCTATTTTTCTCTATGTGAAAACATTTACTTTCCCCCTATACTGTGAGATTTGTGATCTCATAGTGACTCTTTACAATCTTCCTAGTCCAATTGGCAGCTGTGACGTATTTTTCCTCATTAATGCATTGTGGTATTTATTATTTTGACAATGCAGTATTTTTTCATGTTGCTAAGGAGCTTAAGGGTCATTTCAAGAAAAAAAAGTTACTGGCCTTGTTGAAAGCCCTTTATATTTTGGTAAATCCAGGAAAATGCATGAAAAGTTGCAGAATAGGTGCCACTTCCTTAGAAGAAAGTCCCACAGACAGAATGGAGTATTCTTTTTAATGAATATAGAATTCCTACTTCTTTTTAAGGCACAGAAGATTATATATAACAGAAAAATACATGAATTGATTGCAAAGTCATAAAGAGATTTGAGTAAGTCATCCTCTGAATAAAAAGACTTATTTATTTTTGTTTTTTCATGTATACAGAATAATACATAAAGAAAACTTTGTGTGTCTTAAAGAGTGATTTCCAGAAGTATAAAATTTAAAATGCAATTTTTATTTTCTTATAGATATATAAAATATGTGCTTTATAATAAACAAAATGACTATCTTGTTTAAAATAGCTGTATCAATTATTAAACTTTACCAGCAACTTTGAATTTATATTATTATCTGAAAATTGGTAATAATAAACTATTGACTCATATGGTCTTGTGCTCTGCCATGTGGGCGGGATACTCTCAGTAGCTTGCCAGGCTCTCGAGAGGGATAGAGGTTTTTAGGGAGGCCTCTAATCATCCTTGCAGGTGTTTCCATGGTTCAAACCATATTTGAACCTCATCAAATATGGTGTGGTAATCTTTGAAGATGGGTATTAAGTGTCTTATGATGTGTCACGAATCCACAAAATGGTCCGGAAAGTGGCCTGGATAGTAGCAGAGAACTCTCAGAATGACCACCACTATTTGGCACTATTGGGGCAACATGGGAAGATGCAGGCATTGAAAACATTGACGAGGAATATGATCTACTGGTTTGGCACCTCAATGATTGTGCGAGGAATGCCAAGAGAGAGATAGCCACAAAAAGACATCTGTCTTCGAAAACTCTTGAGCTCATTTGCCAACGAGGCTTGGTACAAGCCTCAGGCAACCAGAAGTGAACGTCCCAGCTTACAAAGCAGTGCCAAGAAGCGATCAAGGAAGACCTCAAAGAGAGAAGAGCAGCAGTGCTGGCAGATGCAGCGGAAGCCAGGAAAAGCATTCGGAACACCCACCTGTCCTTCACCAACTACAAGACCAAGATGACTGCCCTCCGACGGCCTAATGGATCTAACACATCTTCCGGAAGGGCAATGGAGAAGATTATCCATCTACTCAGATCTCTTCGATAGCCACATCCACCTTCCCACATACCAAATTCCGCAGGATGGATATGACGTTCCCAAAGATCTCCCTTCCAAAATCCGACATGCCATTTCCTAGATAAAGAAGCAAATAGCACCCCTCCCCCCAGACAAGGTCAGACCCGAACACGTGACGAATCTGCCACCAGTACTCATTAATACATTGGTTTGGCTCTTCACATGCTGTCTGAATACAAGGTTTCATCCCAATGGAAAACCAGCAGGACCATTCTACTGTACAAGAAGGGAGACCTCCATGGCATTGGCAACTCTCACCCAATCTTCCTCTTGTCTGTTGTCTACAAGCCATTCATCAGGAAATCCTGAATCGATTGACAGAACACTAGATGAAGGACAACCATGTGAGCAAGCCGGGTTCTGAAAAGGTATCAGCATGATAGACCATATCCACAGGGTAACCTAGCTCCTTGAGGTTTCTTGGGAGTTCAAGATGCCACTCTGTCTAATGTTCATTAATTTAAAGATGGCCTTTGATGCTGTTGAGACTGAAGTGGTCATCGAGACCCTAGCCAAACAGGGCGTTCAATGTCAGTAAATACATGAGGATCCTCGTGAGCTGTATTGCGGATTCACTACCAGGACCTCACCATTCTACAGGGAGGTGATCGTTGACATCAAGAGAGGGGTCCAGCAGGGTGATACCATTTCACCAAAACTCTTCACTCAAGTGAGAGAAAGAATTCGAAATTCCAACCTCCATCAATGATCAAGAATCAGGGATGCTGTCTCGTTTGCCAAGGCGTCGAAAATCGGATGGGCTGGACACATAATGTAATTTGAAGACAAACACTGGACTAGAGCCATTACCGACTGGATTCCACAGGACAACAAAAGATTGCGTGGCGGACCTCCTACAAGATGGTCAGACTTCTTCGTCAAGACCCTGAATGATTGGTTTGAGGCTCTTTGTGTTCCCAGAGCAAGCAAATGCCATTGGACTACACTAGCACTTGACATGGACAAATGGAGACGTTACCAGTGCCCGCTCGAGCAAACGAAGCAATAACAAGATGTCCAGTAATCAACTGATCAAGTGATGGCTTTGTGAGAATAAATTTAGAATACTGCTTGCTGTGAATAAGTACTTGATAATGTTAAAGTACCTCATCTGTTGTTCAAATAAATTGTTTTCCTGTCCTTAAATACTTTAGTCTCCTAAACTTTTCTTCTATTCTCTTGCTTCTCCTTTATCTAATTTATTTTCCCTGTATGTAGAAAATCTAGTATACAAAACAGCGAAAAAAATAATGCAAAGCCTTTCCAATAATCAATGATAATCATTACCCATGTCCCTGACCATCAACCTTAACTTCATCTATATTTGTTCCCATTTATATTATTTTTGAAAAATAAAAATCCTATATATAATTATTTTGGCAAATAATTATGAACATAAGATCCACTTTTAACATAATTAGAAAACCATACATAAAGTAGCTCATATTAATTGCAAATGCTATCAATTATTTATAATATTCAACTTATAAATGGTCCTGGGCAAATTTTATTTGTACTGTAGTAGGGTAGTCTAGAAATTCAAACTACTCATTTCACAAGAACGTTTTCAAAAACAAACCTTAAAATTACTGAATCAAAGGAAATAGATAACAAAATTATGTGAAGTACCGAATTTAGCTAACTCTAATAGATGGTATTGGTGTTTTACAGTTACATGAGATTCACCTTTGACTTTGACATAGAGATAGTATGGAGAGTAGTCATCTGTTCTGCACACAGATAACCAGTGTTCAATTCCAGGCACTACATATGGTACCCAAGGAGGCCCAGGAGTAAGGTCTGAACATAACCAGGAATTGCCCCCAGCAAACAAGCAAAAACAGATATTTTTGGTAAAAATAAATATAGCTCAAATAAAGAAAGTCTAGTTTGTAGGAAGTATATAAGTTATTATGTAAATAGAAAAATATATCAGCAGATATATTTTTGGCTTTTATGTGCTTTAGTTACTTGTATGTCTTAGATTGCTATATCTTTAAAAAGTGTGAGCCAAAACTTTAACATAACTTAGTATTTATTCTGAAAAGAACAGTTAACAATAATTTCGTGTGGTTTAATAATAAATGTTCTAGAAGTATAATTTCTGGTAAATTATTAATTTAGTCCACAATTACTGATTAATTTCCAAGTTGCTCTTCTTGACACAGGGCAAGAGCAGTGAAAACAGTATGAAAGATCCCTGCACTTATCGTACTTATTCTTATAAGGTAAAACATATGCGCACACACTTAAATAGATAATATTTCCCTACATGAATATCTCTAAGTATCATATAGCTGAATGCATCATAGTCGAATGAGATCAAGTATTTGTCCATCTGCATCTGATTTATTCTGTTTTGCTTGATACCTTCTAGTTCATTCAAGTTCTGCTTAACTATATAATTTCATCTCTTTAAGTTGTAGAGTAGGAAATGGACATTGTTAAATAATGACAGACCATGGGCTTGGGACGCAAAATTGAGTCACGGAGCAAGTGGTTTGGAGGGGAAAACTAGAAGTAATACAAGGCCATTGGTGGAGGGTCATGAATACTTTAGTGGTGTTAGTTACGATAATGTAGACATAAAAGCCATCAACACTATTATAAGTATGTGATGAAACATAATAATTACATTAAAAACTGTAATGTAATTTTGGACATTTACTCCAAACTGCCACGGGACTGCCCTGGCTCCCAGGTAACCTCTGATTCCGGAAGTCACACCCACAACCCACCCCCCAGAGCCAACTTTACAGCACACAGCAACAAAGAAGAAAAACTGCTGGG
Organism: Sorex fumeus; assembly: GCF_029834395.1. Classification (NCBI taxonomy): domain Eukaryota; kingdom Metazoa; phylum Chordata; class Mammalia; order Eulipotyphla; family Soricidae; genus Sorex; species Sorex fumeus. The sequence goes on along the minus strand of NW_026606067.1, from coordinate 39,705,597 downwards.
AGGCTCCACAGTTCCCGGAGAATGCTCCAGGTCGCAAACAGAGCTGATATCACCGGGAAGTCCCAGATGGGGTAGGTACTGCATCCCGCCTTCTCCAGATGGTAACCATGAGCCTCTACAAGCACAGCTCGGGCATGCGGGAACCAGGACTTTTATTCCAAACCTTATATACAAAGTGATCAATGGAAAGTAAATCATCCAAAGTTTCTCCCTGAAAATCAGGCTTAACTCTTTTACAAACCACAACACCCAGTAGGAGAGAGAGAACAAAAGGGAATGTCCTGCCACAGAGGCAGAGTGGGATGGGGGGGGATGGGGGGTGGGAGGGATACGAGGATCCGTGGTGGTGAGAAATGGTCACTGGTGGCGGGATGGGTATTCAAAATAAATAAATTTTTAAAAAACTGTAAAAAGTAACACACAGCATGTGTGATTATGCATAAAGGAAGAAAACACTGAAAATATAGGAATAATTTAGTTGGCAAGGAGAGCAGACAGTTTTAAATAGATGGTTAAAGAAATATTAAAGTTTTATTCTTCACAAGTAGGACTTCATTCCAATCACTGTTGTATATGAGAGAAACAGTTATGACCAATGACTGTATCACGGCACTATAGCTACTGTTTCTTGTTCAATTCTCTTCTTGAGTAACAATGACACAGAACTAAAATTTAGCTGTAGATTCTGTAGGCCAGATAGGATTTCTTAGAAAAATTAAATTCAAACACATCCTTCACAATACTCAGAATAAATAAAAACACAATTCATGCTACCAACAAGGTTAAAAAATAGCACTCCAAAAGAAATAAAAAACACTCGAACAATTTCACTTCAATTCAGACAAATAATTGTATAAGTACAATGAGCCTAGGAAGAAACTTCCAGTCCCATACTCCTAGTAACCATGGTAACTTCTCTTTAGAGTTACCGAATTACATGGTCTGTGTGTCTACTTTCAAAAAGACTCATAATGATGATTCAGAAGAGAAATAGATATCTAGTTTGTATTCTTGTGATCACTCTCAGTGCCATAAGATTACTAATCCTGCAAACGAGGTCTTTCCCACATAACCAAATAAGACTTTTTCAAGGAACCTCTAAACACAAACATGGTAGACACGGGTCCTATTTAACCAAACCATATTTAAAGCAAAGAAACACAATTTTAGCTTTAAGAAAACAACAACATCCTACTGACCAAGTAGTTTTTCATTAATGACCAAATACTGACAGCACTTTTTTGCTATTCAATTTACCAATATGGCTTTCAAAATGTACTAAACTGAATAGAAAAAAAAATCACCGCATGATAAAAATAGGTTGGCAGTCTAAAAACACTTTAGTGGAAATAAAGAGCTCAACAGTTTTAGAAAATAATTTAAAAAAATTAAAGATCTTAGAATGGCTGTATCTGTGGGCCATTTCCTATAATCTACCCAGTGAGATTTACAGGAAATGGAAAGCACTGTAGCACTGTCCTCCCTTTGTTCATCAATTTGCTGGAGCAGGCACCAGCAATGTCTCCATTGTTGTTACTGTTTTTGGCATATCAAACATGCCACAGGGGAGCTTCCAGGCTCTGCCATGTGGGTGAGATACTATCAGTAGCAAGCCAGACTCTTTGAGGTGGGCAGAGGAATCGAACCCAGATCGGCCCTTGCAAGGCAAAATACCCTACCCACTAAATAATATAAAAATTGTCACTGCAATTATATGAAGAATAATTTTTTAAGCTAACTTCTTATATAGTCATAATCATTAGTTAGAAAAGCTATTGCCAACCCTTTCTCAATTGCCTATGTGGGCACTAATTGCACACATGAAAATTGTAATAGTTGTATTTGTTCACGATAAGATAAAGAGCAAGGCATCCTCCTTTTAAACTTATATATATATATATACATATATATACATATATATATTGATATACATCAGTGGTTTTCATACCAAGAGGGACACAGTTTGTAGGACTAGAAGTGAGGCATTTAGTACCATGCATTGAACTCAGGGTCTTGTTCATGTCTTGCATGAGCTCCATTCCTTTTGTTATGTCATAGTTCCTTCAATTCCCTTTTAAACTACGGAGATGACTCAGCCACACTAGCAAGTCAAAAACAAAATAGCATTATTATCAAATAAACATATTAATAAACTATTAAGCATATTGGGCTGGAGCGATAGCACAGCGGGTAGGGCGTTTGCCTTGCACGCAGCCAACCTGGCCGAGCCGAGTTTGATTCCTCCACCCCTTTAGGAGAACCCGGCAAACTACCAAGAGGATCTCGCCCGCATGGCAAAGCCTTCCAAGCTACCCGTGGTCTGTTCGATATGCCAAACACAGTAACAAGTGTCCCAATGGAGACGTTACTGGGCCCACTCAAGCAAATCGATAAAAAATGGGAGGACAGTGACAATAAACATATTATAAAAAGCACCTACACACAAAAGCTAAATAGCAAAAGAAAAATATTAGATTATGTCCTCAATTATTCACTGATAAAATAGATTTTATAAATCAAATAAGAATTCTTCCAAAATAAACATAAAAATTTATGATATATAACCCCGTGTGCTTGAAAGACCGGAACACAATTTACAGAATGAAAAATAGCAGAGAAAGCATTAACCAAAACCAAATCAGACAAGCTTTGTACTGTTAGTTTGTGATATTGACTAGGATCTTAAATAAGGACTTTCATTTATTTAGAGAGAAAGTATATTTTGGGGTATCTGTCTCTGTCAAGGGGCTCCCAGAATCAAGGGCTCCCGGAAGAGAACAGTACAGAGTCTCCTGCCCCCACGCCTGGCTGTCCTCGCGGGGGCCCCTTGGAGGGGGGCGGGTTGAGTTTCCCTCCCCACCCCAAGCAGAGCTCCAGCAGCCGAAGACCTCCAGAACCAGCCACAACCATGCTGAGACCACTTTCCACACTCATGAAGGTACCAGTAGCGGAACAAAGGCATGCGGGTCCCGGGATGAGATCTCCAAGCCTGCTGGGATCGGGGCTGAGCATCCTCCACCCAGATCCTCCATCCTCCAGTAGGCGGGGGTCACACCCACCAACTGACACCCAGCTCCATGTAATCCCATCAACAGCCAAGACCCAGAGACTATAAAACCCAGCTCCTGGAAGAGAACAGCGCATGTGTCCTTTTAAATGACTGTTTTTGTATCCTGGGAGGAGATAACAGATTGCTCCCAGTCGTCTTGATACGTGCTATTGTCACTGGTGTCGGAGAGGTGAACAGGAAGTAACAGGAACAGTGGTGGGTTTATCAGGCATATCGATGGGGTAGATGTGTGGTATACACACCCAAACCACAAACTTAGCAGCACTGAAAGGATGAAATCCAAACTACAACAAGCAAACTAAAAAATATGCCTGCCAAAGAAACAGTCAAAGGATGGCAGCTTGGGAGGTATCCTGGGGACACTGATGAAGGGACGGTAACACTGGTGCTGAGATTTGCAGTGGCACCTCGTATGCCTGAAACTCAACTATGAATAATTTTGTAAATCACATTGATGTAATAATCTGTTTTATATTATGCACCCCTAACCGTTATTTTAAGATTTTTAATATATGTAATATATATATAATACTGTACATTTACATATACTATATACCTGTTTTCAAATGAGTGAAACTGCCACTTGACTACTATGTATATATTTGAGTCAATATTTAGTTTCTATTAAGTCTCATCATGATTTTTAAATTAATAAATACGATTTTCTGATGATAGTCACATGGGTTTGTAATAAATTACTTATGTTTAAAAGTATTCTCATATTTTAAATGGCCTTCAGTGTACTCTTGCTTGATTTTCCTTGGGGAGTGGAGATTCTAAACACTTTAAGCAAAATGAAAGCTCTACATTTTAATAATTATAATAGGATTATCAATTTTAAAAGCCAGTCATTTACTTCATCAATGAACTGAAGCAATGTAAGAAAGATTAGAAAAGCTTATCTATTCAAGACACTTTAAGACAAGTCCAGTGGTTATAAAATTAATTTTTAATGATTTCTACATCATCTGTGAGAGTCTCATTACGTGCTTAAATGCTAACCTAATAGTAATTCAAAAATTCCTCATTTCACCTACTCCTCATAGTAGTCTAAAATTTTACCCCTAAATCATTTAAATATACATACATGATTAATACATAATTATATAAAAAGATGATATTTTAAAAACTTACACATTTAAGATGATTGTAAGATAAATTTTGGGGTGACTTCACTTTTTATCCAAATAATCAAAACATATTTGCATCTGACAAATTTGTCAAGAAATGTTTTTATTGGCTCATTGAAATCAGGACTTTTTGGTGTCTAGAGAAATAATACAATGGGTACGGTGCTTGCCTTGAATGTGGTTCTTCAATCCCTGGCCTGCCCTCTTGCTCGAGTGGGCCCAGTAACGTCTCCATTGGAGACTTTGTTATTACTGTGTCTGGCATATCGAATACTCTCGCAGGTTACTGGGCCTGCCCTCTTTGCAGGCAAAAAAATATATATTTATTTTATATTGCTTATTACTAAATGTCTAATGCAATTACCAAAACCACTCCAGTCAAAGAGAAGTTGTGAAACGGATAAATCTCATCATGGGGGCATTAAGTACTTTTGGACAAACAGGGACAATGGTAGAATCAAGGTCATACTGGTGGTGGCACTGGCATTGGAATATCAAATGCCTGCAACAAATGCACCATGGAAAACTTTGTAAATCAGTGTTTAAATAAATAATAAAAGGAAAAGAAATACAAGAAAAAACAGTAGTTCTCATCTATCAACATTACTCATAAAATTTTCTGGTGATTTCTAAGAAGCACTTTAATTTTTATATTAAAAAAAGTGAGGGGGGAAAAACACCCTCAAGAATGACTGAAACCCAATAATGAACAACTTTGTAACTGTGTGTCTCATGGTGATTTCATCTAAAAAATTTCAGAAAAATAAAACCCTCTCCCCCTCTCATCTCAAGTTTTATCAAGTTAACATAACAGGAAGAATCTCCTAGAACCCAGCAACTTTCACATACATTTTTATTCTTCTTCTTTTTTTAATAATAATATCACTTACATGTAATTTTCTTGTTTTCTGGTCACACATTGAAATGCTGGGGAATTACTCCTGGCAGTGCCCAGGGGACTATATGGGAAACGGGGAATAGAACCTGGATTGGCCAAAAGCAAGGCTAGTGCCCTACCTGCTGTACTACATCTCAGGTCCCAACATGTGTAATTTTTAAAGTTTATGTATTATGGCATTACTACATTATTTGTAACATATTCCAAATTGTATCCATCTAAAACTCTTTTGCAAGTGATTTCTTTCAAAAGATATGGCCAGCACATTTCCACCAGAATATATCTTTCCCCACCCAAAATATTGGTGAATAACATCTTTAAGAACAGAATTTTGTTTTGAATCTTAGGTTATTGAGTTATATGCAGTTAAAATAAAACCTGTCAACTGAATTTCACCAAGATTTGTAAAATATTATCCTAGTTACTTTTGATTTTTTGAAATTTTGATCAATGACACCACAGTTCTCAGGAGACTTGACTTTGCTCTAGGTCAAGAATAAGTGACCTACAGCTGTACAACTATGCAATCTTTCACTGGTTGTTGAAAGATGGCAGTTGGCTACTGGAACTCTGAGAAGGTCTTGGCAAGGACCATGATATAAGAATATACTAGAATGAATAATTTCCTTCCTGTTTTGAAAAACTAATCTCAAGAGACTGGTCTCCACACTCGCATCTGTTAATATCTTCCAGAAAGAGCATCCAAATTAACAAGGGAACAATTCAACCTAACCAAACACCCAGCAGGAGCGAATTAGCAGTTATATATAGTTTTTAATTGTTTATCATTTTCAACTATGAACAATTTAATATGATCCTGCTTTTCAACTCTGATATTAAACATATATTCTGTTCTATTCAAGATGTTGGGTAAGAAGAGGAGACCATGTCTGCCCTTGGGGAATCTTCAGTCTAGCAAACAAGTTAGATAAAGTAAAAAGTAATAAAGGACAAAGCACAACGCGGCAGAGAAAAGATAATACAGGACTGCAAGAGAGTTCTCAGCAGGGTGGGTTACCCCAGAATTAGAGAATGGACTTGTCAAAGAAGTTGGAAATTAAGCTACGTCTGTCCCCAGGTCTGCAGAAATGTCATTCTCTCTTTGTCAGGACTGTGAGGTCTTTCCCTGGTATGTGACTTCCTCCAATCAGCCTCTTCTAATAAACATCCATTTCTGAGAATGAAGATAACCATTCTGTTTCACCCATTAAAGTATGTCAGGATTTCAGAATTTCCTGTCTTTAAAACAATAAAATTATTTGGGGCACTGTGGTTTATAAACTTGTATTAGTAAGATTTCACATATGAACAATCCCAGCACTACATCGACCACCCAGAGTCTACTTCTGCCTCAACCACTCTCCCCTAACCAATCCCCAGAGTAATCTTTCTACTAGAGAAACGTTATTCAGTTTCTGTTGCTTTGGGGCATTTTTAATTCCCTATTCTGTTGCTACGTATCGCATATGAAGCGAGATCATTCTGTGCTTGTCTGGTGTTCTCTCTGGTGAAGGAAATGAAGATGCAGAGTTGGCCTTCTTGAAAACTCAAAGTCTAGTCTATCACACTGCTACTTTTTACATGTCATTTTACTTTAGGTGTGGACTTTGAATGTATCTTAAAACAATGACAAGGTTTCTGAATCCGCCCCCCTGCCCCGTTTCTCTGTGGGTCTTCCTTCAGAACATGGGAACTTATATAACTGAGATCATATTCTGCTTTCCACTCATTTTACATTACTGATAAAATAATAATTTTTATCTAGTTCAGAAAATGTGGCTAGTAACATCCTCATTCCCTGAATGTGCTTTTGAAGTACGTAACCACTTATGACTCTGTATTTTTGTCTCTCTGACCTTTGACAATGATTGCAGACAGCTGCATTCCAAGAGCTTACCATATGTTGAAAACTGTATTCCAACACCTGCTCTTACATTCCTAGTTTCAAACATGAACATGTGTCTAAAATGATTTGCATTATACAGCTTTGGTTCTCAGCTTTGGTTACAGGGCTAGGTCGGGAATGGAATCAACCATCTGATCTAAGATTACACATATGCCCTGTGTCCTTTCAGAATCTTTCAATAATAATTTTGATTCTGATCGTATACATCAAATAAAAGTATTCCCATGTAAATCTTACGTGTGTTCTATCACTTGTACTTATTTTCCTCTTGCTCTAAAAAGAATCTAGTAATAGGTATGAGCATATCAAAAGCAATGCTACAAGTCTCAGAAGTGTACTAAAATGGGTATATTTACATTTTCAGTTATTTATAGTTAGATTTCAGTTAGGAAGTCCTGATGTTAATAGCATTAAGTCATACATTAACTTCTACATTTGAGTCGACACAGTGGTCAAAGGTAAAAGACGTTAAGATCTAAGTAGGAAAAGTTTCAAACTCAGTTTGGATTCAAACTCAGGATTTAAACTCAGTTCTGACCTTAGTCACCTGCAAGCCAAGTCGCTTAGCTGCCTGCGTAATGACCCTCTCATCTTGATAAATGCGAATGAGACAAGTTAGAATTCACTTCCCACTGTTTTTAACACATATTATAAATCTATATCTAGTGGGAAGGACTTTCAAATTAATAAATGATTCTCCGGTGTGCTTTTTCTTGGGATGTGTTAGTAAATCATATTCGTTAAGTAACAAGGAACTCCTTTACACAAGCAGCTGAGACAATTTTGTTTCCACACACTTGAAAGGCCTGATTTTACTGCAGATTTCTCATTGACTCTCTAAGACTCTCGCTGACATTCTAGAGTACTGCTCCCCCGGTCATGTGATCTCTGCAGAGCAACACAACAATCCTCAACTTCTAGCTAGATTTGACCACTGAAGGAAATGGTAAAAGATGCCTGGACAGGAAGATAACATCAGCACTTTTATTACTCTACTTCCCCACGTGAGGTAGCATCAGGCTGTCGATGTTCCTGGACACAGTTCTACCTCAATACCTTAGAAATGCTGGAAAGGGGAAAATCACACTCGGTTTAGTTTTCCCTTGTTCTCACGGCAAAAGACTGAATGAAGACTCCCTGATAGTTAATTCTGATTCATTTTCCTCAAACCTGTCTAAATCTTTACCATGTAGATAATCCTGTTTCCTGACTGATTCTACTGAAATTCTCTCATTAGCCCTAGAGACGAATGTGACCAGATCAGAACATGATCTCTTAACATGTGAAGGAGAAACTTTTTTTAAGCCTATAATTTCAGAGCCTTGTTTCAAGTTTGACCATTTCCTAATGGTATGTCTCTAATCTATAACCAACATCAATGCTATCTTAACAAAAAAATTTGTAACCCAATACTCAGTTCATTCTTGTCTCCAAAAAAATTCTATGATCCTGGCTCTATAGACACAGCACTTTTGAGTTTTATCACTCAGGAACTCTGACTCTAATGTGACGGCTAGTTACTTAGGCGTAACAGAATACTCAGAAGGGCTAAGGATTATGAAACTATTTAAGTTCATTAGAAAAGTGTTTTTAGGAGCAGAGAAAGAGACGGTGGGTCGTATGCTTCTCTTGAGTGCAGGTTCAATCCCTGGCACTGCATATTGTGTGCTCTACTTACTGGGAGTTACCCATGAGCACAGAGTCAAGAGCAAGCAAGACCTGAGCACAGTTGGGCGCTACAAAAGTGCCAACAACCCCCCCCCCCAAATAATGTGATTTTAGCAATGTAATTATAAAAAATGAATGCATTTAATGTAATTGCTTAATGCAGAGGATCAAATTTAGATCTGTTTGTTTAAACAAATGCAGTGTTTAAAAAACTGACACTTCAAAACCAAAGATTTAACATTTCTTTACTATCCATTTTCACTCCTTCTTACATATCATCTAAATTTCTGATACCATATATTTATGCAGTTGCTGTTTTGATAAACACAAAATATATGCTTCATTTTACAAAAGTATAGGTAGTACATAATGAATTTGAAATGATATATTTTTAATTATCAAGTAAAACTTGATTTTTGATATATAGATTCCTAAGTTAAAAAAAAATAAAACTACAAAATCTGGAAAGAATACAGTGGAAAGGCAATTGAGTCTAATTCTGGTTTTATCTTTGGCAACCCCATAATCTTCCCAAGCCCACAAGGAGTGATCCCTGAGCACAAACTCAGGAATAATCCCTGAACACAGATGAGAGTGGTCAATATCTATCTATCAATCTATCTATCTATCTATCTATCTATCTATCTATCTATCTATCTATCTACCTATCTATCTATCTATCTATCTATCTATCTATCTATCTACCTATCTATACATATATATGTATATATAGTACTGTAGCACTGTTCTCCCTTTGTTCATGGGTTTGCTTGAGCAGGTACCAGTAATGTCCCCATTGTGAGACTTGTTGTTACTCTTTTTAGCATATCAAATACTCCACGGGGAGCTTGCCAGGGGCTCTTGGAGAGGGGCAGAGGAATCGAACCTTGGCTGGCCATGCACAAGGCAAATGCCCTACCCATTATGCTATTGCTCTGGCCCACTTGTATATATATCCACATGTAAATATATATAATAAAAAATATGATATCTCATTTTGTCACACTGGATGAGGCCTATGAACTCAAGTTTAAATTAAAAAACTAGCCCCTTTATATATAAAGATAAATAGTTGAATAAAATATCTTGCCTTATATAGTTAAAAAATAAATCTATAATTCTAGGATAGTAGTATTTCCTACCTACCACTCTGGGATAAATAGCTGGGCATTTCAAATGCCATTCACAGTTGAACACACACACACACACACACACACACACACACACACACACACGAGCCAAACTTCCTGCCCTCCAAATAGGATGGAGAGACACTGATAACAATCATTATTACAAGTTAAGTGGTGTCACAAGCCCAAGTTCAAATTTATCTTCCCAGCATCTAGCTAAGAACTAGCTGAGCTAACAATCTCCAGAAACAAGATTACCATAGAATGAGCAAAATACCAGGGCCTGTGACCTTGAGTTTCTTTCTCTATCAATAATCCTGTCAGGATGACAGAAGGACATTTTACAACCAAAACAATCTCCTGCCGTTTTCCTTCCAGATGAAGTTATTCCTTCTTACCTCATCCAATAAGGCATGGGTAAATTCAAAAAGACTTAAAGCACTTGGCATCAATCTTCTCTTTATTCAGAGTTCATGCAACATAATCCCCCATTCCAGCCGTGCATTAATTCATTTTTAATTCTCAAATAGAAGAAAATTAAGTTCCTCCTCCCTTTCTTTTCTTAAACTTCCCAAGAAACTTCTTACCAAGAAAATTCTGTCTGTCTTGCACCTGTGCCCCAGCTCTTCTGCTGTTATGACGCAGACGGACAAGTTGTGGCTGTATCCCATCTGTCTCAGTCCAGTTGGAGATTTCTATATTTACCCAAGTGAATCTATATGTCATTTAATGCAAGGCTTCTATTAGTACCATCAAGGACTTGTTGAAACAGTCATAACTATCAGGGGAGTAGGCCGGGGTTTCCTGCATTATATAATTTGGTGTTTTCGAAAATATGCCTTTGCAAATTAAGTTCTTGCACAATTAAATTCAGTTACTAACATTATTCTATATAAATGGAAAATGAAAGACAAAACGTCATCTGATGTTCTTGAGAATAAAAATGAGGTCTAAAGCTTAGCTAGATGTCTCCTGAATCAAGTGTGAGCACTTTTTAATCCCTCCTTACACATTTTTTTGTCCTCATAGGAGTCATTCCCACTGTCACTATAATAGCACTTCTAGGAGGAGAACAAAGAGCTTTGTGTTTGAGATCTTTATGAATGAGGCCGCTACATCAGAAAACCACACACACAAATATAACAAATATATACATATATATGTATATATATAATAGGCAATGGGCATTTGTAATACACAAACTATTTCCATGTTTAAAAATCTTGTGCAGAATTACTTTCTCATGCTTCCCCCACACACACAATGTATAATAGAACCAGCTGACCACAAATTTGCTCATAAAACAGTTTTCTGTTGCTTAATATTCTTATGGACTCATGAAAAGACCATTAGCTTTTTCATCTGCACATGAACTAATCCCAACTCATTTAGGCTTTTTCCCACTGGTAATATTTTCTGGCATTTTAATGAGTACCATTGCCCCACTCTAGGCTTTTCTTGAATACCTTTCATTTGCAAATTTTAAATATAATTAAATTTGATGACAGGAGCATATCTAAAATTTCAGAAATATGTTGTCTTTCTTAGAGAATTTATTTTAAGTTCACAAGCAGCTTATAGTCTAGTGTGGGTCACAAAGCCTGTTTAATTGCATTTATCTTTTAGTCAGTATCATGCAGCCATTAGCTCTAATAGCAATGTTCAAAGATCATTTTGAGATGTCTGCATCACTTTTACAGTCATATTGCCTGTATAAATCTGCCAATTTTAAAGACCATTATATCAGTTCAATTGAGACTCATTGCTAGGACATACCCACACCAAGAGCATTAATTGAAAATCATTAAAATAATACTGTATTTCAGATCAATTTCATTTGGGGGGTATCTGGTAAATAAATCACATTTAGTTAACCTTTTGGGTAAATAAGAAATACAATATAGACATAGCCTTTTAAGAAAAAGTATTGAAAGTCCTATTTGTTCTTACAAAGGTGGCATCCTTTCTTATTTCCACAGATATTATTTTATACAAAATTTAATATCAGTAATAATTTTTGGCTCAGATATTTTGATATACTAGGCAGAAAGACACAAAGTCATGCCACTTGGAACTCTCTTAGATTTACATTTACTATGGAGAACACAAAACTTCATTCTATGCTTTATTGGTCAAGATTGTTGGAAGAGAGAAAAAGGAAAACTCAGTAAACTAATCTATTCATTGTGTTTTCTTTTGGTGGGAGTGCTTTTTAGATTTAGGTAAACTGAAGTTTTGTGTTAAGACAGACCTTGAAGTTAGAATAGCCCAGTGAAGTGATTCTCTAGTACATTTGATCAAACAATTTAACAATAGAGTAGAATCAGGAAGTTTTTCCTTAGACATCTACATTATAATGACTTCTCTCTGAAAATTAATTCACCATCACTCTTACAAATGCATGTTGATCCATGACACAGGACATCTAAATGTAATTTCTCTCATTTTAGAAGGGCCCGTCTCCCTACCATAAAATTTAGACATTATCCAACACTTAACTCATCCCAACAGATAGGAACGTCTTTCTCAGGGAAGTCTCTGTGCAGTAGATTGCATTAATACGCTTTGTCATGAAATGTCACAGAGGTGGGAAAGTCTATTTACTATTACGATTTGATTGTTCTTTCGGATAAATGAAAAATTTCACTTAGATAAATGGAAAATAACTTTCACCTGCACTACAAAGAAAGCAGGTCCTTTTCCTATTATTGACGCACAAGCAAATTCATAGCAACTAGTTCTAGATATAGCTAAAGACAAATAATAAATAACTGATGACTATTTGGTAACAGGTCTAATTTTGTTGTTGCTGTTTTACTTTTACATCACACCCAGTGGTGCTCAGGGCTTATTCTTTCTACATTCAGGTTTCACTTCTGGTGAGTTCAGCAAACATATTAAGTACCAGAGATCAAATGCCCTACCCACTGTACTCGTGCTTGGGCCCCAAGAATAAATATTTGATTAAGCTAAAAAAATATAATAAAATAAAATAAAAATAAAACACCACAAAGTATTTGAGTTGGTTGCTACATTCTTGTGATGGGGCTATTCCTAAATTTGGAAAATCCCGAGTTGACACATTTTTCCACCGTGACTATCTCATTTCGTTTCAAACTAAATGATAGATGGTTAAAACACGTTTATTCAACATTAACAAAAACCATTCAGTTTAGAAGTATTTTTTAAAAAAAAAATAAGTCCTTACCAATTTGGCAATTGAAAAGAATGTCATTTATTTTCCTTAAATTAAGTATGTCTGGAATGCTAACATTTTTAACAATCTGTTTTAAGAGGAGTTAATTATCTGAATGCATTTAATTATGGCATGTATAGCAATCTCAGTATTGAATTTGGGTAGTAGTCTACAAACATTATTGACTAGTTTTGAAAAGAAATTGGCCTGAATGTCAGACCCAATGGCCTAAGGGTTTGAACACTGTCAAATCACACAGTAGTGACAGCTGTGAATTCAGTAGGGGGATAACTTAGCGTCTCAATTAACTATGGGAAAGCCTCCAGTATGGTGAAGTTATTGATAATGTGGATTTCGCAGCCCATGATCTTGATTCCTTTTATTTCTAATATATTGAGTACAAGCATGGATCTTAGTGACCTTGACATCTGAATTCATGGAATCATGGGTTTGTTACACAGCCACCTCAGGCTCTCACTGCCTGCATCTAGCAGACAGCCTAATTAAACAGCACGAGTTCCTGGAGGGGAATGTTAATGAGATTACTTGGCAGCCAACAGTCTGTTCCCCAGATGGTGCAGGGGTTATAAATTGTCAATAGGGTAAGAGTAGTGAAGGAAGTCGGGAAAAATAAAGAAGGAGTTCCATATTATTGGAACTTTCTGAGACGTGAGCTTCACCATAAAAAAATACTGCACGATTTGGAAGCCGTGATACAGATAAAAGAAATTCAATATTCTATTTACTTCGACTCATAAGAAGACCTCCAGAGTTGCTCTCACCTTTCAAAGAGAAACCACTGTCCATGCAAATTAAGTGTTGTGATGGTTACTTAGGCAGGTAGATAATGACTATAAATAAATGGCAACAGTCAAACTTTACCATATTTCTAGTTTCTGCTTACGATTTTTCATCTTCCCCCCCCCCCATGGATAAAAAGTAGACTATGAACGTCCTTGAATAATTAGGTCATCTCGGAATGAGAAATATCTTAATGAGGAACAATCTTCCATGACTTTAAAGTCACTTCCTCCCTTTTTCACAGTTCGGAATTAAAATACCTCTTAGGCTCTTGCTGAACTTTCTCATTTTTCAGTTCGTATTTAATTGTGCCTTGGAAACAAATTGATATCTGAAGGCCCCAGTCAATTTTAACTCTAGCTGTAATTTGTAAGATAGTTATAAGAAACATCTGTGATAGACAGACTATAGGACAACCCCAGTAATTTTCAGCTGCTGGTCCATAATTGTTGTACTATCTTATATCCATGAATATGAACTACTTCCAAATAAGAAAATATGGTAAATGATGTAAATTCTATGATTACGTTGTATTATATGAGTCGGTCTTAGCTCTCTGGGTGAGAGTCTCCCCTGCTGACAGTGAAGAAACTAGCTGCAAGAAGATAAACTAAAAAGAGGTCATGACCTCAAGAAGCCGAAGATCTCAGTTCTGCAGAAATTAGGAACTCGATTCATCTAATAGCTGCTTCTAGAAGAGTACAGCTATAAACTTCTGGGGGCAGGGGGTGGGGATGTAGTGTCACTAATAAAATTGTGCTCTTTGTAAATAGAGAAGTGAACTGTGAGAAGCTATGCCTTGACTCTTGACCTTTGATAACTAAGAAATATCCAGGCACGCATATTAAATAATGTTTTAAGTCAGTTATCATGGTCACCACGGTCCTCCCGTTGTTCATCAATTTGCTCGAGCGGGCCCAGTAACGTCTCCATTGGAGACTTTGTTGTTACTGTGTCTGGCATATTGAATACGTCACGGGTAGCTTGCCAAGCTATTCCGCGCGGGCGAGATACTCTCGGTAGCTTGCCGGGCTCTCCGAGAGGGGCGGAGTTATCGAACTCAAGTCGGCCACATTGGCTGTGTGCAAGGTGTACGCCCTACCGCTGTGCTATCAGTGTATTGCTTTAATTCACATTTTGTGATTCTAATTTTTAAGAAACTTGTTAAGTAGCAATATAAAATAAATATACCTTTGGAAGTTATTCATGTTTGGTCATATGGAGCTTTATATCAGCTTAACCATGAGCTTCCAGGAAGCTAATCAAATATCTTTTTAGAAGTTTCTATGAGGATGATTTTATGTAAGATTATTATTTAGTAGATAGAATGAATTAAGATACCTGTCTTATTTAATGTTAGTAGAACTAAATCAGTCAAAGGATGCTGACGTTTCCTCAAGTAAGAGAATCTTTTCCTGTTTTTTGACTTCAAATATGAAATATCAGCTTTTATTTTTTTCTCCCTCTGGAAGAAAATTTAAACTGCCTGTCTTTGGACTTAAGTTACATGATTGGCTCTGTTGGATCTCCAGTTTCCTGCCTGGGCCTACCATTTTTAGTCAATTCTTTATAACAGACACACATACACACACTTGGTTATTTTTCTCTAGTGAACCCTAAGAGTAATCACAAATGGAAAAATTCATCAAAGTTTGAATGGAGAGGAATGTAAGCATCATCTCTAAGCATTCTCCATCCCCAACTTTCAGAACTGAATAAATACTTATGCAATTTCTAATGCAACAAGAGTAGGAGTTGACAGTACTGATTCTTGGAGACTTCTTTTAGAATCTATTTTACTCACAGCTGCTAGTTTTCTTAATCCGTAATAAACAAATATTTGGATCAGGGAAGGTTGGTTCCCAAGCAGTGCTCAATACTCCAGACTTCAACTCTTGGCAGCTCTGGGCCAATATGACTTGAAAGTAGGGCCTGCGAATGCAGTGCTTGAGCCTGATGGTACTTGAATCCTATAGGATCTTCCTGGTCACACTCAAGATCCTCCAGGAAGCACCTGAGAGCAACACGGGGTTTGGAGAGGACATGCATCCTTGATCCCTGACCTATTTCTCAGTCTAATAAATGTATTGCTTCTGCTCAAATATTTGTATAATATTTACATATATAATATCAATTATAATTCACATTAAACATTATATTAAATATCTCAATAACGTTCTCTCTTGTTTTTCTCTATGTTAGAGCAAAATCTTGATATGTCAAATTCTAGTACACCTATGCAAGTTAAAATTATGGCTAATGAGGTATAAAGAGGAGTCTGCTAGGAATAAAGACAATTTTTGTTAGTATTTTTACTGCTGTAGTAAATAATTTTCATGATTTTGATGTATACTTCCCATATCCTATCACTACCAAAGTGTCCAATATCTCCACCAAAGTTCTTAAAGTTTTTTCTAGTCCCCCTCGTTATACCCCCTGCCTCCCTAGTTGGCAGCTCATTTTATTATTCAAAACAAAGGGTTGGTGATCACTCTATTTCTATTGAATAAAGCCAAATTAGTTCTGCCTTATTTATTTGTATTTTGGGTCCCACCCTGTGATACTCACGGCTTACTGCTGTCTCTGTGCTCAGAGATCATTCCAGGTTGGGCTCACAGAACCATGCGATATGGGTAGAACCTCCGTTGGACCTGAGTAAGACCAGCACTCTACCAGCTGTGCTATTGCTCAGACCGAGTTCTGCCATTTACATAATTCTACCATTCTTTAGATGCAATATGAATGTTCATTTTTTTAATGACAAAAAAATCATCTCAGTGTTGGCAGTGTACAAAATTTGATGAAGAAAAATGTTATGGCACATGTGTCTATAAATTAAGACAAAAACACAACTTGACTTTAGATATCTTTCAAGATTCTTAAATGATTCTATTATAACTATGAAATTCAATTCTGTAAAGGAACCAAGTGACACATAAGTGATTCTTGAGAAATAAATGCCTTTTCTGATCTAAACTGAACTGCCACTCCTTTTCCTCTTTCCATTAAATTGCCAAATTTGACGTAACCATAGAAGTGGTTATAGAAGATCTCTACTTCAATGATGGCTTGGAATGGATAAACAATTTTTGTTACTACAGAAAACGCACAGAAAAAAAATATTATTGCACTGTCATAATGAAACCAGGAAAAGAATTTGAGGATCCTTACACTTTTTTGAAAACACAGTAGATAAAAGGACAAAATTTGCTGGTCTCACAGTCATTTTCTCCCATGAAGTCATCAATTTTGTTTTAACTTAAAAAAAAAGATTTTTCTTGGCAGACAATCCCTACTTTGAGCAAAATATCCTTTACCTGGCTTTTTATTTGCCATTTTAGGGGGGAAAATGAACACACACAAAATATATAGCTGAAAAGTAATAGAGAATACAGCCTTCAATTATTTTTTGTATATCTAACTTTTCAAAAGCCACAGAAATTCAAGTACAAATCCCACTACCAAAGACATTGTAAAAGGTTGGGAGAATATTCTAAAGGTCACATTATCTTAATGAAGTGCCACTTCCTGACAACATGGCCGTGATATTGGCGTAATATACTCCATTTAGTGGGAAATGCTCTGTGAAATCCATGCCCTCTGCACTCTAAACAAAGACATTGGTAATTTTCTTAAAAGGTCACACACAAATGTGTTATTTAAAACTAGGCATTTGCCAGTTGTGAACATATGAAAGGAGACTATCAGACAAGAACTGGGATAGTCTGTTTGTAAAATGCCAGAGATTTTCACCGATGCTTTAATCATATAAAACTGTGTCAAGTCATTTCATTCTTTCATCTATATCAATTTATTAGAACATTAAAAGGAAATGATGCTGAAGAGTCCCATAAAATCTTATCAGAAACTTTATTTCAAGTTTGAGCATATGTTTGGCAAAAGTTATGATGTTTATTATTTAATTTTAAATTTTTTTAGGAAAGAAGCTGTCTGGCTACATATACACATACACAATTTTAAAATATGATATTCCTACAAATTAGATTATTACCATCAGAAAATCTTTCAACAGTACAATAAATTTCACTTAAATATGTAATCAGTATATAAGGAACATAATTATTTGCAATAATTATTCACATTAGCCTGCCTAAGAAAAATGAACAGAAACCTCCCAAGTTTGTTTTGTTTTCCTGTTTTCTTTTTTCTTTTTTTCCTTTTTGAGTCACACCCAGCAATGCACAGAGGTTACTCCTGGCTCATGCACTCAGGAATTACTCCTGGCAGTGGTTAGAGCACCACATGGGATGCTGGGAATTGAACCTGGGTCAGCCACAAGCAAGGCAAACACCCTACCCACTGTGCTATCACTCCAGCCTCAGAAATTTATCAAGTTTTTCAACTAAAAATCAACCAATGCCACATTACCAATAGACATTACTTTTTTATTGTCATAAGGGAAAATATTATCTATATATTGAAACAAAGAACACAGACTGAAAAATCATGGAGCAGATGAATAGAGTAAACCAATTTCATGACATGGAAAGGATACCAAAACTTAAAGTTGAACAGAGTAGAATATTAA
This sequence comes from Sorex fumeus, assembly GCF_029834395.1. Classification (NCBI taxonomy): domain Eukaryota; kingdom Metazoa; phylum Chordata; class Mammalia; order Eulipotyphla; family Soricidae; genus Sorex; species Sorex fumeus. The sequence continues at coordinate 39,687,249 of NW_026606067.1, read as the reverse complement.
AGTAAAATTGATGGGCAAAACTTGGTTTCATTATTTGAAAAAAACTTGTATAAAGTAATAAGAAATCAGTATAATAAGAAACTATATTCAGATTATTCACCAAAATGACACAGCTATGTTGGCCTATACAGATAGTGCTGTCTGTAAGACAGTATAGCATTTCCCTTGGATGCATTCAACCTGGATTCAATTCCCAGCACCTCCTATGGTTCCCCAAATCATTCAGCCAGGAGAAAGCACTGAACACAGCTGGGTATGGCACAAAGAATAAAGCCAAAACAAAACAAACCAAAAAACCAACAATAATACAATAAATATGGAACAAGTAAAGCTACCCGTGACAGTAACTGTTACTGTTACTGTAAAACTGTTACTGTTTTACTCTCACAATGGAGCAGTGAATGATGAACAAGGGGAGGACAGTGCTACAGTGCTACATTATTGTAAAGCCCAGTGTAATTATGCAAACTAAGATAACAAGAAATAGGATAGTAACTGTAAGTAAACAATGATATTGATGGATCTGAAACGTTATTAAAACTCAGATAAAACTGAATCCACAGAACAGAAAGTGGAGGTAAGTATAAACCCAAACCCTAGTGGTAAAAAATCAGCGGATAATCTAAAGAGAGATGAGAAAAAAATATCCAAACTCAGAAGCAACACAACCCAAAAGCTACTATAAATAGGGACTTGCTACAATTTTTTTTAAATTCCATTTTAAGGCCAAAGAAGTAGCATAGGGTTCAAGATGTTCTTGCCTTGTGCCGAACCTGGTTCAATTCCTAGCACCACACAGCATCTCTTGAGTACCACGAGAAGCATATACTTTTGTTCCTTAAAAATGACATAGTTGTCCAATTTACGTTCCACCCTTGGAAGCCTTCTACCACTTGCAAAATTTTATTTTATCACATTTTACTCACATTCAAATGAGTACAGGGCTGGAGAGACAGCACAGCAGGTAGGGCATTTGCTTTGCATGAGGTCAACCTGGGTTCGATTCCTCCGTCCCTCTCGGAGAGCCCAGCAAGCTACTGAGAGTATCCCACCCACACGGCAGAGCCTGGAAAGCTCCCCGTGGCATGTCCGATATGCCAAAAACAGTAACACATCTCACAATGGAGATGTTACTGGTGCCCACTCAAGCAAATCAATGAACAGTGGACAGTGCTACAGTGCTAAATGACCACAAAGATAATTTCCAATTTATTGTGTATATGGGGAAATTCCAGATTCATTTCTATTTTAAATATACTCTAAATGCCTTAGTGATTTGATATTTATGATCATGCTTTTAAACATAAAATTATCATTCTTTAGCTGCCAAAAATCCTTTTTTTCACTTTAATCCGTTCTGTACATTAATCTCAGAGTTCTGATATTAGATTTTGTGTTGAAATATAATTTACAAACAGTACAAACAGCTGTTCAAGGTAAAGTTTGTAGTACTTAAATAGACACTGAATTTCTATTATAAACACCAGAAAATGTTTTCACCTCCAGAAGTAACTCCCCATTATTAATAATACTGTCTTTTTAAATCTTAATGCCTACAAAGATGATGTCATCTGAGAATGGAGAACATTTTACAGTTTCCGTATTTAATTTAGTACACCTTTGATTTTGTTTCTTCCTAGTTATTTTGGCTAGAATCCCCAGAATAATGCTAAAAGTGGTGAGAGTAGATATTTATATCTGTATCTAGCTCTTGAAGAAAGAACTAAGGATTTTCCAATGAATACCATTGATAAGTGCAAGATGTTACCTATTATCACTAGTTAATTCCTGTTATCATACTAAACTGTTGGGTTTTAACAACTTATTTTTGTGTATCTATTAATAAAATCACATGATTCTTTTCTTTATTCCATTAATGTGGTAGAAGGCAGAGATCCATTTTCAATGTTGAATCAATCATATATTACTTGGATAAAACCAATGGCAATGGTAAATAATCCTTTTTTATGTTATGGGAATTGGTTTGAAAATCATTCTTACTCCCATAATCATAATAGATATTGGTTTCTTTGGTATTTTTGAGGTCTTGAACTGATTTAGAATCAGAAAATAATGACCCCATAGAATATAGAAATCTACCATTTCTTCTTGAAATTTTGGGAAAATTTGTGAAGATTTTAACTCTTTACATAATTACCTCTTCCTTGGATATATGAGAGATTTCACTAATGAGTTCATTAGGGCTAAATTTTTGAGAAAACTCTTTAATAATTTTAATTTCCCATTCTATAAAACCATTATATTTCTCACTTCTTACAATTTTGTCAAAAGTTTTATTTATTCCATTTTAAATATGCAATTGTCAGAATATTAATGGTCTTTTTTATACTTCCATAATGTCTACAATAATGCCTCTTTAATTTCTGCTGATTTAGCAAGCTCTACCATTTTTTTCTTAGTCATTCTCACTAAAGATTTAGCAGTTTCCGCTAATCTTTATAAAGAATCAACTTTTTAAAATAATTCTGTATATTTGTCTAATACATTTTTCCAGTCCAATTTAATATGTGTTTCTTTTTCCATTCTAGTTACTAACGCTATAGTTTATTTTAATTTCTTAAGATGGAAGATTAGGCTTTGATTTAGGTATTTCTTTTTATTTCTTTTTGGGGAAATTTTGGGAGCACATATGGCCTGCGTAGGGCTTATTCTTGGTTCTGTGTTCAGGAATCACTCCTGGATGGGGCTCAGAACATGTGAGATCTCAGACACAGAAGCAGAGGCAAGCCCAAGGAAGGCAAGTGCGTCTCAGCTGTCCATCTCTCTGACCCCCATTGCATCTATTTTTAAGCAGGCAGTTATTGCTATACTTTTCCCTCTAAGTACTGTTTACATTATATCTCATAAATTTTGGCATGCTGTATTTTCACTTTCATTTTTCTCAAGATAGAGTCAAAGTTTCCTTAGGTTCATTTTATCGATCCACTTTTTAGGGCAGCATTATTTAATTCCCACATATTTGTGTTTCCCTAATCCCCTGTTATTTATTTCCAACTTTATTGTATTGTAGGCAGAGTGAATTTTGTAAGATTTCAATATTCCTCCGTGTGTTGAACACTTTTTAAGGGCTTAACATATGGTTAATTTTTAAGAATATTTCATGAACTATTAGATGCGTTTTCAAGAGGTTTGAGGAGATAGTTCAGCAGTCAGAAATGTTTGTCAGGAACACAAAGGTGTCCATGTTTGAACTGTGTCACTACCTGGTTCACTGAGCACCATCAGATTTAACCCTGATGGCCTTAGTCCCAGAAATATCTTTGGTTGCCTTGGCTGCCTTCAATACTCATAAGCCAACAGAACTGCATTACTAGCCCTAGTATTTAGCCACCTGTTCATTCTTGACGATTAGAGCAGGTCCCCAAATCCCCTAAAAGGAAAAGAATAAATCCTTTGTTTAGGTGGGGCTAACATAGTCCAATAAAAACTATATTTTGAACGTTCCTGCAGTTTCAAGAAAGAAAAAAATCCTTTATCAAAACTTTTATCAATTCACTGACATATAACTGGGAAATGAGAAGAACAAAATTTTCACAATAAAGTATATAAAGGGAATTCCCAGATAGATTAGAGACAGAGATATGCCCTAGCCAAGAAGAAAACTCTAGGAGTAAAATAGATAGTACAAAGGTTAATCTGCTTGCCTTACACTTGGCTGAAGCAGACTCAAGACCCTGCATGTGATCTGAGCACTGCCAGGAGTTACTACTGAGCAGAGAGTAAGAAATAAGCCCTGAACACAGGGAGGAAGGGAGGGAGGGAGGGAGGGAGGGAGGGAGGAAAGAAGGAAGGAAAAGGGAGGGAAGGAAGGAAGGAAGGAAGGAAGGAAGGAAGGAAGGAAGGAAGGAAGGAAGGAAGGAGGAAGAAGGGAGGAAGGAAGGAAGGAAGGAAGGAAGGAAGGAAGGAAGGAAGGAAGGAAGGAAGGAAGGAAGGAAGGAAAAAGAAAGAAAGAGAAAGAAAGAAGGGAATGATCCTCTCTGGAGCAACTAGCTAGAATAGGTAAGACTTTTTTGTTTGTGTTTTGGGCCGCACCTGGTGGTGCTCGGGGGTTACTCCTGCTCACACTTAGGAATCACACCTCACAAATCTTGGAGGACCATATGGGATGTTGGGGATCAAGCCCTGCCAGCTATGTGCAATGCAAGCATCTTGCCAGCTGTGATACCTACCCCTTAGGACCCATTCTAAGGTATGGAATCTTCCCTTGGGAAATGGGGGCAATGACATGGATGAGGGAGGGACAATGCCGTGACACCCAGCAGTGCAGTCCTATACTATTATATCTCCAACCCTGGGGAAGGAAACAAGAAACGTTCAGCTTTGAACACGGGGCAGAAACAGTAGGCATCATCTTAGTGTTCTCTCAGAATCTTGCTGCTGGCTACTTCATTGCCAATTATTTCCTAGGTAATTGAAGCTGAGTGGAAATCCCAGAGGTGAACCCCAACCCCTGGCAAGTAAGAGCAAACCAAGTGTGAGCTGAGAGTTAGCATGACTCTTTAAGCCTAACAGATAAGCAGATCCTGCTTCTCTCTGTGCATATCTGACTCTTAGCAAAATGAAGCATCCTTATAGTTTGAAACCCCTCTGTAGACCTTCCAAATCATGATCAGGTAGTCAAAGAACACTTTTTACCTACAGTGTCCCTAGCCAGCTACAAAAAACATGTTCCGTTATTGAAATCCAACTACCTCTTCAAAGAGCTCACTCCCCACTAAATCAGTTCAAATTTGGTCCACATCGGGCCCTGGGCATTTCAAACTATACAGCCTCCCTCTGTGTTGTAATTACAATGCATAGATGCTACCCTCAAGTTCAAACTCTTGGTATCCACCAAAATGACCCACTTGTACTTGGTGAACAAGTATACCTGAGCACTTAGGCAAACTCTTACTAAAGACCCAGACCATCTGAATCTGACACAGAGCTGCCACAAGGCCCTTGCTCATGCTTGGTCATCAGGGAAGTCCACTCAAATTTGATGTCCAGATGACCCCAGGCGTTAGCAATCCTGTGCCTCAGATCTTCCAATAGTCTGGATCAAACTTGCCATTGGGTACTGCAACTCAAGCTCTCAATCCAGCACACGTCTGCCGAAATTTGTAGGCCAGACTACCCAGAACACCTGTAAATTTGAACATGATTTTAGCCTGTTCATACTCAAACTTGGTTTCCTAGGTTTTTGTTTTTATTTTAGGAGTTTGTTTCTGGGTCACACCCAGTGGTGCTCAGCGGAGACACTTGATTCTGTGTTCAGGGATCACACCTCGCTGTGAGTCATTTGTCGTGCTGAGATTTAAACCATGGTTGTGGTGGCCACAGCTGCATGCTAGGTAGCACCTCCACCTTTGTACAATCTCCCAGGAAGCCTCAGTAGTTTGGCAACGCTAAACCACACGACACTTTCCAAGGGCCACTTGACTTTAGTACTACATTTGCTCTCAGGAACTTACAAGTGCAAATTCCCCAGTAAATCCGTGGAAATGTTCAGTGCCCTCATTGTTTGGTGCACTCATAACAGTGTGTGTTTGCTGTCCAAACTCACTTGATTTTGATCTCAAAAGGATTGGTAGAAACTAGGCAATGAGAATGCTGAGTCATCGGCCAGGCCTACTAGAGCTCATTGCTATGGCTCATCTAGATCAAACTCCAACTCCCAGAAGTCAACAAAACACACACAAGCTCAGAATCAACGTCACTGCCTTGAAATTGGCAAGAAAAGTCATCAACTGCCACACTAACATGTGAGAACATGAACCGTGGACCCTGGCCCTCTTATCAGGCATTATACAGGAATGGGCGGAGAGCAATTACCTGTACTTAGTTGGTGAAGACAAATACCTGGGTAGAATCCCAAGTTTACAGAAATTATGTAACCGCCTAGATGAAGATTTCAAAACAATGATCCAAACGATGCTCACTCCATGAAGAAATTAATGAAAAGAATTTCAACCATGATAGAGGAAAATTCCATCAGAAGTCACTGAACTGAACAACACTGCAGTTGACATTATAAACCAACAAGCAAATAACAACAAATAAAACCCTAACTACAATAGAACGACTCAATTTCACAAAAACTGAAGTCAGAAACTAAATTAGTGAGCTCAAGAAAAAGGTAGAAGAAAATGTTGTTGACTCTAAATTCGGGCTATACTTTGTCTTTGAATCTAATGTCTGTCTCTCACAGGTACCACGTGTTTTTGTTCATTTCTTAAAAATCAACCTTTTCACTAAAATATTTAAGTGATGTTTTGTGCAATCTCTGAAAAACTTCAATTTAAGCCTATATTTTTCTATTTACTCTCAATATGTCTTAGGTCATTTTGATTTTCTTCTACTCCATTGCCACTTTTCTAATGATAGTAAGCTTATTATATAAGATTATTATTATGTGTAATAATTACCCCTCAAAGAAAGATCACATCCACAGAAGTATAAGCATACATGTAAGTATATATCCTGATTTCATCCAATCTCTGTCATACTATCTGATATGATAAAAGGGCTATGTATGTATCATGAAATCATCTTATATATAAGTAACTGTACAGCAAGAAAGAACACACAAAAAAGTCATTGAATGTTTGGCCTGGGCTTTGCTCCTTATGATAAAATAAAAAAAAAAGAAATTGTAAAGCATCAAATAAACTGCCCTCGATGATTCGATTTTGTGTCTGTTCAGGCTACAAACAAAAATTTTAAAATTAAGTAGTTCTTGGGGCTGGAGCAATAGCACAGCTGGTAGGGTGTTTGCCTTGCACGCGGCCGACCTGGGTTTGATTCCCAACATCCCATATGGTCCCCCGAGCACCGCCAGGAGTGATTCCTGAGTGCAAAGCCAGGAGTCACCCCTAAGCATCGCCAGGCGTGACCCAAAAAGAAAAAAAATAAGTAGTTCTGATGTGTATGGAACCCTCTTTCACTGTTGGTGGGAATGCACCTAGCTAAGCATCTTTGGAAAACAGAAGGGAGACTTCTTAAAAAGAAAAAATAGGCCTTCTACTTGCTTCTATTTGACCCAGTGATCCCACATATTGGCATAGTCTATGCAGTAGGCTAGGATGGTAGTAAAGGAGATTAGGCTCTGGCTTTGCATGTGGTTGACTCCAGTTCAATTCGTGATACCACATATAGCCCGGTGAGCACTGTTTAGAGTAATTCCTGAGCACATCATCAGTCATAAGCCCTGAGCATAGGCATGGCCTAAAATCAAACAAATGAAAAAGATAGCTGCATACCTATGTTAGTTATATAACTTAGTAGAATAGCCCTGGTATGAAAAAAACCTATAGACCCAATGACAGATGAATGGATAAAGAACTTGGGTAAACACAAAGAAGTCTTGTGCTAAGTAGCTACAGGAAAATATAAAATCATGCTCATGGTTACAACACGGATACAACTGGAGGACATTAGATAAAGTAAAATAAGTCACATGAAGGACAAATAATAATGAACTCACTCATCTGTAGTCTATAGACAAAACCAAGATAGGGAACTATCAAATGAAGATTAACTCTTGACACTTTATTACAAAACTGAGATTTCCAAGTAGCAGAGGTAATGGTCAGAGAATTCTGAGATAAAGGAGAAGGACAGTACTTGAAGATCGTGGACACTTTGGTGGCAATTGTTGTAGTAACACTGTATATCAAAACCATAAAAATCAACACTTCCATAACCAACCATGTTACCTATGCTACCAATAAAATCAAATAAAATTAAACAAATTAAGGATTCACTGTTCAGGTATGTTGCTCAAACTCACAGATACTTAAACTTTTTCCACTTAAAAACCCTTGAACAAATGTCCAAGAAATTATCATGCAACCCTAAAAATATATAATGGGTATGGAAATCAAACATTTCCTGATAATAAATCAAAATAATTTAATTTCTCATATATTGATTTTTAGACATCATTTTATGCAATTAAATTATGAAATTTAAAATGATTTAACATATTTATGTGATTAAATTATATATACATACATATTTTAGGCCAAATAAATTGATACTAAGGGTTTACTCCTAGAGGAGATTGGGGACCATATATGGTACTGGGGATTGAACCTGTAAAGTGTAACAATTTACAATTGCTCTAGTCCAGTAAAACATCAATTTACCTTAAAGCACATTTTTCATAGCCACCACATTCAAGGGTTTTTTTTGAACTAAATTAGGGGTGTAAAAAAATGGGGACATTGAAAGGATTCTAAGCAATAATCAAAAATTCAATAAAAATCAAAGATAAATTTAAAATATTTTTAGCAGCAGTGGTCGCTGAGTACCATGTCACTTCAGGTGAAAGCGTCACAAGCATAGAAATTTTTAATATTTGATCTATAGTAGTTTCCCAATGCTGACCCCACACACATTTGAAGTTTTGGAAAGATCCAGAGCAGTTCAGCATACAATTATTAGGCCCTTTTGGTTTGATCTTCACTCTAGATTAAACTTAGTATTACATTTATAAAGGTAAATTTTGGTGTGGGCCATTGGGGGTGTTGTGTAATTTTTTTTTCTGTAAGGGGAGGCTTGGGCTAAATTAGATTATGAAATTCTAATGGCGTGTATATTTTCTGACAAAATTATGCACCTTACAATGATCATAATTCTCTTATTTTGCAAGACTTTTTATTGAAAACTGGATCTTTGCATCATATAATGTGGGAACTAAATTTATAAAGTTGACACTCTGCATCATGCTCAACTGCTGGTATTGCTGCTTTGTTAGCTTAGGTGAACATCTTATAATTATTAGACAATTTCCTTAAAGGCTGCAAACAAGAAAGTTCCCCGCCTTAGTCAACTTGCTGATCAGATGTATTGAGTGATACCTTCAGTCCTCTGACAGCTACTCATGAAGTTGCCAAAGCTTCACTTTCTGCTTCAGAGAAACTCAGAGAAACTCAGAGAAACATGTGAGAGTTTAAGTTCTATTCAGGCCTTATCTAGGCAGCTGTCAAAATATGCATAGCCTTCTAAATTCTCAGAAATACATCAGGATTTCCCAAAACTCTCAATCAACTTAATCATCTCCATCTTAATCATCTTCATCTTTACCTTTTAATCCTTTTGACCAGATTATTATTATTTATTTATTTATTTATTTTTTGCTTAACTCATTGCCTCCTTGGGCAGTTTCAATATTAAGTAATTTCTTCTAAACAATATTCACAGTGGAAAGACTGGATCAATTGAATTTTGACTAAAGCTACAAAAAAAAAAAAAACCCTGACCCTGCAGGCTCCAAGGACGGTCAGAAATATCAAATCAGAAAGATTCACCCTAACTGTTGCATTGGAGGGCGGGGGCAGTCAGTCCTAACTAACTCTTTCCTTTCCAGTGACTGCGAGGCTGCAAACCTTCATTGTTTATGCAGGATGGATGCATTTCAAGGCACTACAGTCCTGAAAAGAGACAGGTGAGAACAGACCTCATCAAGATGCTATAAAACTTGCCAACCGTATTGAAATTCAGCTGTTTTTCTTAAATAAATGTTATTGAATTGTTGGAAGCTGTCAGATATGTTCAAAATTCTGAAAAGATTGATTTTGACACTTTTGGCATTTTTGTTATTCTTATGAAGAAACAAATTGTTGGATGTTCTTACTCCATTGTTAACTTCTAAGAAGCCTTTCTTGTCTAAAAATCTAAATTCACTTGTCCCTTGGAGAGGACTTTAGGCAAAAGACCTTCGCTGGTACTTAATTCACACCTGAGAGCTATACTAAAAGATAGAGACATCTTCGACCTTAGGAAGATAAATAAAATCATGAAAAAACAGGCTACATTAAATTTAGTAAACAGAACTGACACCTAAGGAAACAAGGACAGAACATCCCTGTTGAAAGTTACAGCTGCATGGCCCCGCCATTATTTTTATTTTTACTTTGCTTTTTGGGTCACACCCAGTGCTGCACAGGAGGTACTCCTGGCTCATACATTCAGGAATTACTCTTGGAGGTGTTCAGGGAACCATAAGGGATGCTGGGAATTGAACCCGGGTCAGCCGAGTGCAAGGCAAAAGCCCTACCCACTGTGCTATCATTCTAGCCCCTCACCAATATTCTTATAGGGACGTAGAATCTCAAGCCCTCTGCAAAACAGAGTAAGACAGAAATAGCACATAAAGAAATTCCTCATGTAACTCAAGAAACTTTAAGAAGAACTGATTTAGAGAACAGAAAATCATTTTTAAAACTCATCTTCAAGTGAGGCGGGAGAGATAGTACAGTGGTTAGTGTCTTTCACACCGTCAGATTCTACACCAGCGTCCCATGTGGTACCCAAGCACCTACAGGAGTAATTCCTGAGCACTGAGCCAAGAGTAAGCTCTGAACATCACTAGATGTCACTTTCTCACAAAAGAAGAAATGTCTCCATGTTTCTAATTTAGTACCTCTCATGGCCCATCCAACCAACCCCTCAAAAGAAGCAGGATTATAAAAATAAATCAGGCAGAATGTTCTAAAAATCTATATATACACATAAAGTAATAAAATATTATAAAGAAAGAATAAAATAAACCATTTTATTGTATCATATTTTTGCACATCTTCCAAACAAAGGTAATAATTAGTTTTCTTTTCAATTATCTTTTCAAGGATGCTTGAATAGCCAAAATCCTTGGGAAATATTGGTAGAGTTTTTATCCAGAGGAAACAGTAAGTTTGCTTAGAGGTTCAAAATATAGAGATGCTGTTTAGTTCTGGAGCAGAGGTCAGGAATGCTCCATGTCTTTTTTCAAGCGTCCAGTCTCTACGCTTAAGATTTTGCTTTTAAAATGTTTGAACAATCCACCCAGCGACTTAAGGGCAAGGTAAGTAGCATAAATGTGCCGGTGCTCCTTCTGTCTGCAAAGCCTTGAGTGGTACACTTCTTTATCTCTAATGCATAGTATCCTGTTTGCACCAATATGCATGAAACTGCAGAGGGCCAACTTGCTACACTACAAGTAGGTCACAATCTCTGTATGTTCTATTTTTGACAAAAAAAAAAATACTTTGGATGCTGGTAAACACCTAACTAGTAACCTAAAACAAAACAAAATAAACCAACAAAAAACAACTTAAGGAGATTAATCTCCATATGTTAGGAAGAAAACAGCTATCCAATGGACAGTTAAAATATTGTATGTTTCAAAGACTTGATAGAAATTCTAGGAGTTAATAAACTCAGTTAAAATTTTTGCAACAGGGCACTCATGTCTTCAGAAGAGGAATGTCAGAGGGATTAGAACACTTAGCTTATTTTCTGTTGACCCCAGTTTATCATTGGTAACATACATGGTCCTCATAGTTCTGTAGGTAGTGACCTCAGTAGTAGAGCACTGTAGCACTGTCCTCACATTGTTCATCGATTTTCTTGAGCAGGCACCAGTAACATCTCTATTGTGAGACTTTTTGTTACTGTGTTTGGCATATCAAATATTTCCTGGGGAGCTTGCCAGACTTTGCCGTGTGGGTGGAATACTCTCAGTAGCATGCCGGGATCTCTGAGGGGGCAGAGGAATTGAACCCAGGTTGCCCTCATGCAAGGCAAAGGCCCTACTTGCTATGTTATTGCTCCGTCTGAGAGTTGGGAATAATCTCTGAGTGCTACTAGGTATGGGCTGAAAAACTACAACAACAAAATAATAAAATAAGACAGTTATATATCACTGTAATTCTATATTTTCTATGGAAAAGGAAAACTTCTCGAGGCTTTTGTGGAAAAGCAAATATTCTAAAAAGGAACAAGAAATAAAGTACAAGAGTTCCTATTTGCTAAGTTTTATGTTCGGAAAAATGTCTTCAGGGCTTGTATTTATGGGAAAAATAAAACAATGCAGAGACATCTATAACTATCAAAAATACCAAACTTTTAAAAAAGTAAAAATATAATTTTGATACATTTAATATATCAATATTAATAAATCATATACTTAATATATCAATTTAATATATTTAACATATCAATATATCAAAATAATAAAAAAGTACACTCTTTGACTTAATGTGATTAGGATTACTCAGTAGTAATCCACCAAAATAAAATTTCTCTCTCTCTTTATTTTTTAAAACTTTTTAAAATATTTATTTTTATTTTATTTTTTAAATTTTTTTGTTAGTGAAACGCCATGATGTACAGCTGTGGAATTACAAACCTCCATGCTTGGGTTTCTTTAGAAGGAAGAGAATGACAACTGGTACTGCTCAGGACTCAACTCCCATGTTTTTACTTAGGGATCACTGTTGGTAGTGTTCTGAGGACCAGATGAGGTCTATGAGATTGAATCCATGTTAGCCATGTGGAAGGCAAGTTCCCTATCCATTGTACTAACTCTCAAAGTATAGATTTTCTTATAGACAAAACCTTAGGATGCCCAAATCACTAATTATACTAAATAGCTGTTGAAGAATACAAAGTAGAAAAATTACTAAGAGAACAACAGTGGACTTCTAAACTGTTGTTAATAAGGTATTCTATACACTAGACCTAGAAAAGATAGCATCAGCATGAAAAGTAAATTTTCAGACTGAAAAGTGCTATATCCATGATATGCAAAATATTGATAATAATGTATTCCAAGAGGCAGTTGCAGAAAATAAGGCCATGGCATGAATAAAATGTAACTTTCCAGGCTGACAGAAAAATTAAGGTAAAAAGAGGATGAATAAAAATGTATTGTAAATATGCATTGGCATGCAGACACTGAATCTGCGGTTGCTTGCTGTGTGTCCAGCCATGAACATTTTCTGGGTACTGAGCTGATGCATGTTTTTAATATGGGGTTAAGCATATCTTAGCAAAGAATTACTATTTTAATATGGAAAGAACAGAAGAATGAATCCCTTTCACGGATTCATTATTTTGATTTGGTCTTTCCTATATAAGTGTGAGAAAGTGGTTTATAAATGAAAGGATCTATATGTTACAGAAATTATTGTGTGTGAAACAATTTCCAATTTTTTATACCTCAGTCATCTGAGGTAAATCACAATGTTATATGATTTACATTGTTAGATGATGATTTACATTTCCCGCCTTCATATTGTTATATGATTTATCAATTTACATTAATAAATCATAATGTTGTAGCTAGAAAAAAATCACTGTTACTCTAAAGGACAAAATGATACTAAAAACAAATGTCACCATGTTCAGAAGTAGGAGTTGAGATGGGGTACTAAGCAGGATAAAGCAGGTCTTCTGACTATCCATCTAGAGAATTCAGTCCCAAGAAAGCATTTTGAAACAATGAGAAGTACTACAAGAAAGGGAGCAATTTAAGTACGATACGTAAAAATGTCTATCTACATTTTTGTTTCGTCAATTACCTATTTCATACTAAGCACAATGATAAATGTTGAAAATGAGGGGAAAGCAGATCTTCTCATGAAAGATACAGAGTAACGGTTGGGGGATGAAAGAACAATGACATTATTCTATCACTTAGTGGTTCTCTGAGGTTCGGGTCTTTGGATGAACAAGATAGTGCCCACTGATTCACACGTGGTGTCATGTGAGAGGAGAAGTTTGGAAGGGAATTAATAATTTAGGTTTGTGCATGGTGAATTCAGGGTCTCTGAAATATCAAAATAAAATGTCTAAGTCAGCACCTAAATCTAGAGCTCATAAGAGAGACCAAAGGTGGGGTTGAGTGTGTGTATGTTGTGTGAGTTGTGTGTTTGCATTTTTACATATGAACATTAAAAAGACAATTTGTAAGTTTATGATATGCATGGGCTGGAGCAACAGCACAGTGGGTAGGGTGTTTGCCTTGTAAGTAACCGACCCAGGTTCGATTCCTCCATCCATCTTGAAGAGCCGGGCAGGCTACTGAGAGCCTTCCACCCACAAGGCAGAGCCTGGCAAGTTCCCCGTGACGTATTCACTATGCCAAAAACAGTAACAACAAGTCTCACAATGGAGACATTACTGGTGCCCGCTTGAACAAATAGATGAACAACAATGGGAGGACAGTGCTACAGTGCTCTGTAAAATAAAATAGATTTTTTTCTGGATGGTTTTACCATGTGTCCTGATTTCAATAGTCCCAGTTTATATCTCTTGTTCCAACACAATTATTGTTAGCACCCATTGACACGTTCATGTTTTTAGGATTTCATAGTAAATTATTTAGTCTCCATATAAATGAGACGTTTAAAATGTCCTTTATTCCGATCACAGAGCTGTTCATTTAGTTTGGACTAATAATCTATTTTAAAAGGTCTACAATTTGTTGGTTTGCACCCCTACTAAGAACCACTGCACCAAGTTCATTATGAGCTACTAAAAATAAAAAAGTGGTTAGTGCTAGGCTTTTGTATCCCTTTAATTCAGATCCTCAAGGATCACTGGATGGTTAATTTAAAAGTATAATTTTGTGACATATTTATGTAAGTTTGGTACTTCAAGTGTACAGAGAACTATTCCTTATCAACTGCCTAAAGACAGCGATGCCTGAAGTTCTGGAAACTTTCAACTATGGATAGAGTGGATGAAACATTGGTCAAAGTGAGGCCGTTCAAAATACCCATGTCCTAGCTAAGATTTGTCTAAAATGTCAAGAAAATAACCTTCCTTATTGTTTACATTTATTCAATATAGTGTTACTTATTAAAATAATTCTATGTTGGGGTCTCAGCAGACACAGCCTGAGACCATGGCCAAATCCCCTGCCCTTGGAAACAGGAGCTGGCTCTGTTCACCGGGGTCCAGGGCCTTGTGTCAACAGTCCACCCAGAAAGGCACTCTTGTTGAGAGGATAACGGAATGGATGTAGGACTCACCCGTACCATCTGCCCGTGTTAATACACCCAGCCCTGAAGGTGGGAAATGTAAGTCATCAACTAACTTCTGTACTGAGCCTGTACGAACTGTATGTACTGCCCTCCGAGATATATGTGTCAATACCCCTGTGTGAGGGCTAATCAACGGATTGCTGCTTGACCTCCAGCTTCCCCACCTCTGCGTGGTTCTTTCTCAGTGGTGGCAGGGGCCCGTGGTGGGCATTGGTGGGCAGAGGTGCATGGCAGAGGCTTCTCCCCTTCCCACTCCTCCTATCCTATCAGGAGTAAGTCCGGCAGTTTGGGGGATGATACTCAAGTGTGTCAGGGTTGACTGGCCAGGACCCTGGAAATTCTGTAGAAACATTTATCATTGTTCCTCTATAAATTGTTGCTTTGGTTCATTCTAGAACCACAAATTTCCATTTTTTAAAAAAATTTACTGACCTTATGGAATCTTAAAATTTAAGCATCTGTATCATTTCTGGTAATCTTTATGTATGTGTATATATATATGTACATATATATATGTTAAAGACTCACAGCTAGGGAAAACAAGGGCTAGGAGGACTGACCTATGTTTGGAATCAGTCACAAGTGTGTGGTGGGATGGAGGGTAGGTAAGATAGAGAAGGGACCAATGTAAAAATAATAGTCGGAAATGATTACTCTGGACAAGAACTGGTGTTAAAATTACGTAAAGGGATAGGTAAAGGTAAGGTAAAGGCCCTCCCGTTGATCATCGATTTGCTCGAGCGGGCCCAGTAATGTCTCCATTGGAGACTTTGTTGTTACTGTGTCTGGCATATCGAATACGTCACGGGGAGCTTGCCAGGCTCTGCCATGCGGGCGAGATACTCTCGGTAGCTTGCTGGGCTCTCCAAGAGGGGTGGAGGAATCGAACTCGAGTCGGCCATGTTGGCTGCGTGCAAGGCAAATGCCCTACCGCTGTGCTATCGCTCCAGGCCTGGATAAAGGGATATACCGGATAATCCTTCATCATCTGTCTTGCAAACCACAATGCCCAAAAGGAGAGAGCGAGAGACAGAGACAGAGACAGAGAGACAGAGACTGAGAGAGAGAAAAAGAGAGAGAGAGAGAGAGAGAGAGAGAGAGAGAGAGAGAGAGAGAGAGAGAGAGAGAGAGAGAGAGAAGAAAAGTGCCTGCCACAGAGGCAAGCTGGTGATCGGGGGTGATGAAAACTAGGGACATTGGTGCTGGGAAATGTGCAGTGGTGAAGGGATGGGTGTTAGAACAGTGTCTGACTGAATCCTAATCATGAACATCTTTGTAAGGATTTACTGCTCAGTGATTCAATTAAAAAAATATCTAAGCATATGAGTTTGGAGAGAAACTACAACTGGGTTCGTGCACGCCTTGCACAGAACTGACCTGAGTTCGATCCCTGAAACCGTATATAGTCCCATGAGACCTGCCAGGAGTGATTCCTGAGCACAGAGCCAAAAATAAGTCCTGAGCACTGCAGAATGTAGCCCAAGAAACATTTCTGTAAAATGTTAAGTTATTATACTTCATGGTTGTATATGATAATAGTTACTGGCATTTACTCTGAATGAAGGCAGAGTCTCCTGCCCCCGCACCTGGCTGTCCTCACCGGGGCCCCTTGGAGGGTGGTGGGTTGAGTTTCCCTCCCCGCTCCAAGCAGAGCCTCGGCAGCCGAAGACCTCCAGAACCCCCCAGAACCATGCTGAGGCCACTCTCCATCTGCCCGAACAAGCCTCATGCATGAAGGAACCAGCAGAGGAACCCAGGCATGCGGGTCTCGGGGCTGAGATCTCCAAGCCTGCCCGGACGGGGACTGGGCCTTCTCCACCCAGATCCCCCATCTTCCAGTAGGTAGGCATCACACCCACCTGTATACTCAAGGCCGAAACTCAACCAGTAACGAGACTACCAGCTTTCGGAGATTCAGGTAGGTTAATCCTTAGAGCCCAAATTAAGATAAGGCCTGGCGCCAGATCAGTAGTTGCCTCTTTCCCTAGGATGATATTGGGTTAAAGAGGCTTTGTTAGTGGTTTATGCAACCACACAAAATCTTTCAAAATTTGTTCCCCAGATCCTCAGAATTACTTGATAATATAACAGAGAGTGCAGAGCACCGGTCCCACTACAGACTGACCAAATCTGAAGTTCTATGGTACCGCTGAAGTGTCTACATTTAAATAAGCCTCTTCTAGTTTACGGGCACACAATTTACTTACTAAATTCAAGAGTAAATGCCATCCACTGCTTTACATAGGGCAGGTGAAGCAGGTAGCCCCCATCAATGGTAACTAATTAAAAGATGAACTGATAGTGGACAAATTCAATAGGCCAGTGATTTGAAAAGTGTAAATGTACTTATAATTTTTCACTTCATTTATGGTAAAATGCACCAGAGTCAGTAAATGCTAAAAAATCTTAATTAGAATCAACATGCCACTAAATTAGTTTTCAGCGTTTTGTTTTCCTCAGCCTTACCTTGTGATTTTCTCTTACTCCGATGTATTTTCTATTTAGATGCATTCCATTTTTGTTTATCCCTTCTTGAACTATAAGCACAATGGTTGTTTTAGGACTGAATATAATACTATAAAAGAGAAAAAAATTGACTTCCAATCTGTGGTTTTGCATGCTTTGTTTACAGAATCACAAGAATATAGGGCATTATGTTCTGTGATATGCATCTTTTGATTAACTATCTTCAATATTTTCCATAGTATCATAAATATTTACCTAGTACTCCTGCTGACCACTACAATATTTTTTGTATTTCTAATTTAACTCCTTTATTTTTCTATACAGCAATAACAGTCACATAAATACCAAGAGTTTCTATTTTCTCTTGGTCTTAAATTGTGTTTTTTTAATTTTTTTATAAATAAAATCCACACATTTATCTATTGCTAGTTTCCTTCTATCTTAACTCTTCCAAGCTTAATAGTAACTGCTTATTTTTTAAATTTGTTTATTGAATCACCGTGAGAAAAGTTACAAAGCTTTCAGTTAGGTCTCGGTCACACAATGATCAAACACCCATCCCTTCACCAGTGCATATTTTTCACCACCAAGAATCCCAATATACCCCCGTTCCCACTGCTCCTGATGCCTGTGAGGCATATGAATTCTACTTAACTCTCTCTCTACTTTGATTCCATTTATTATTTTGACAAAATATGCACCATTATAACTTGGAATTTCCCCCCAACAATCAGAACTGCTGAAAAGGCATTGTAAAATAATTTTTATTGATGGTTATGATTTTGGATTTCTGATATTTTACTAATTAAGTCAGGAGGGATTTCTGCCAAAAGCTGGATAATTACAAGATTGGTTTGTGTGCCTCTGGGGCCATGGCCATGCTGGTGAGCCACTCGTGGGGGACGACGCGTGGCCTCAGTAGGGCATGAAAGATGTGCCGGTTCCACCCCCCATCCATGAGGCTGCAGTTGCTCCATCACCACCACCGACTCATACCAATAAGCTCTGAGGCAGCGACACAGTGTTGCGGGGAGGGAGAGGGGGCGCAGAAGAGACAGACACCCTTTCCCTCCCGGCGGGGAGGGGCACAGCACCATAGTTTAACACATAGGCCATTCACATTTCTGCCGCAAGCTGCTGGGTTCTGAATTAGGTTCTTGTGTCTCTGGGACCACCGCCATGCTGGAGAGCCACTCATGGCCTCGTTAGGGTGTCAAGCTTAATAGTAAATTTTGTCACACAAATTTCTGTATACAAGTAGACCACCAAAAATCCAGTTGCACCTATGTAATTGAGAAGAGTGACTGACTTCATATATATATACAAAGCATATGAGATATGGATATGATATATATGAAATATATATAGTAATATATATATCCATTAATTTTTTTTTGGAGGGGAGATACCTCTGTCAGTGCTCAGGGTTTACTCCTGACTTAGTCACCAGGAATCACTACTGGCAGGCTCAAGAAATAATTAGCAGTGCTTGGAATTGAAGACAGATTAGCTTCCTACAAGGAAAATGTCCTACCATTGAACTATCTCTCTGGCCCTCTTCATTTATGTCTTGAGATTTTTAAATGAATTTTGTACAAGCGGCCAACATGGCCGACCCGAGTTCGATTCCTCCGCCCCTCTCGGAGAGCCCGGCAAGCTACCGAGAGTATTTGATATGCCAGACACAGTAACAACAAAATCTCCAATGGAGACGTTACTGGGCCCGCTCGAGCAAATCGACGATCAACGGGAGGGCCTTCTTCTTCTTGAAATTAGCCAAATAATATTTCTTGAACAGAAAACACATGCCAGGGGTGATTCTGGGCACAGAACAGCAAAAGCAAAGAATTCAGGGAATATATAATTTCCTGGTAGAAAAAGATGTTAATCAAAGATGTTACTCTGAGAAATACTTCTAGAAAAAAAGCAAAATGAATGCATATTATAAGTCAAACTTACTGAATGCCTACTAATGTCACTTTCCAACTTGATTCTTATTACCACCAATAATTAAGGATGTGAATATTATTACTATTTTTATTATACAGATGAAACCCTCAGCCACAGAGGTTCAGAAATTCATCCCAAATCATGCAGTTAGTAAGAGAAAATTAAACAAATTTATATAATAAAATTTTTATAATTGGAAGTGCTACGATATAAAAAATGGCTGGGTTATGTGCAATTACATTTCATTTCACATTTTTAAGTAAATACTCAAGAACTTTTAGTGAAGATTTATAAACATAAAGAACAACTTGCAAATATCTAAAAACTTTTCTGGTAAAAGTTAATAAGCCTAGGATTTATTAAAACTCTTTATTATAACTCAGTTGGTTATTAGAATTATAACATATTCACCTCAATGGTATAAGTTTCATATGAGTCATAAATGTGACATGATAGTATCACGTGAAATTAAGGTAGCTTAGTGAATTTTTGACACCTTCTAAACCTTTAATTTTATTGCTTAAGGAAAGTAATAAGCAATTAAATGACAGACATAAGTATCAGAGAATATTGGATTTATTCAAAATTTAATAGATTGCTCAAAATATGAATAATGTTAGCACATTATTTATGGGGAATTAATCTTTATAATGTAATATCTATTGAAACTTATATTAGGCATAATTTAAGCTATCGAAACAATATTTGAAGAATATCAGAGAAAATTTTGATACTATATTTGTTAAAATTAAGACAGAAAAATACAAAATAAAAAATAGGAAAAATGTTACCACCATTGCCTCTAGATTCTAGGAACGTAAGATTATTTGTACTTTATCCTTTATCTCGTTCAGTATTCTTTTCATTTACTATAAAATCTTAATGCTTCTTTGAAGCAGAGAATCAATAATGCGTGTGTATAACTGTGTATATAAATTGGTTCCTAATTCCATTAACTATTACATAAATACTTTTGTTCTGTTTTGCTTGATGGCCCTGATCAGAGGTTCTGAATGGGGCATTTACAAGTTCAAGGATTGCACCAAGAGTACTGAGGAGAGCATATAGAGCAAAGATAAAACCTCGGCCACACACCGGAAAAACATGTACACCAGTCCTTTGAGTTATCTCTTTGGGCCCTTCATTTTTCTTTTGCTTTGTTTTAGGTGAACTGAGCCAAAATACACCCAACAACATAGCAGCTTACTAATAGTACTGTGAAATGTTATGCTTTTTTACATTAAAGATTTGTTCTATTACACGTAAGATTTCCCATTAAGTTTCTTAAACTATATTCACAGAGTTACACAGAATTTGTAAACTAACTTTGCACTTTCTACACAATGCTAATTGCAAATTAATAACAATATCAAAGGAAGCAGAAGCAGTTTTAATTCTTGGCTCTTCCTTTGTTTCTGTATAAAGTAAAATTCCTTTAAATCTGCCTCAGAGCCTTTTAAAGTTTCTTGTGTTTTTGGGTCCTATTTTATCATTTTCTAGTCTGCATGCTATAGAAGATGACTGTCAAAGCAAGGACCTATAATTCAGAGAGGTCATCTGCCTCATGAACGGTCATTTACCATTATAAAATGAATTTATAGGAGTCAAATCTAAAATTAAACACCTACCATCAGGAAATGTTTTAATTTGCAGGGAAATAAGATTTTAATATAAGCAAATTATATATTAGCAGTAGTACCCATAATAGAAAACTTAATGCAGTCAAGTACCATTCCCCTTAAAGGCACATTTTTACATCAGAGGAAAGCAGAAAACATCTTATTAAACATCTTATTAAACAACAAGTGTGCAAATGAAAAAGACAGAAGCCTCTAGGGCCATGTTAATTATCTCAGGGTCGGAAGCATTAAGAAGGCTATCTGACAGTTTCCAAGGCAGTCAGATGGCAGTGCCAACACAAGTATCCCCAAGGTCCTGCAGTTACAGCACCGTCATATTTCAAATGACAGGTAGTAGTTATGAACACACCAACACTAACCTCCTCAATTATAGTCAATGTCAAGGTTTTACAACGGGAAGAACTGCTAATTTCTGACACATAGATTGCCTGATAAAAGTACTTTATAAAAACAAGTGTTTAAATCACCTATTGTAAGATGCTAAAGAAATCTCTGAAATCTTCATAGAAGATTCATCGGGTGCTTTTTCTCTTAGGGGTAA
This sequence comes from Sorex fumeus, assembly GCF_029834395.1. NCBI lineage: Eukaryota > Metazoa > Chordata > Mammalia > Eulipotyphla > Soricidae > Sorex > Sorex fumeus. The sequence goes on along the minus strand of NW_026606067.1, from coordinate 39,665,836 downwards.
ATCATTTTCTTTCATAATAAAGATAATTTTCGTGGCATTCACATAATAATGAAATCTCGGGACAGCTTAGTGAATCTGAATTCCTTTATCCTCCACCATTGGGACATTTCAAGGTAGAATTTCTCATGTTTCAGTACAATAATCATTTAGTCATATTAAATTGCAAACTTATGTAGAGGCAATTTTATTTCATCAAATGACATTTTTTCCTTGTTCTCTTTAGTAGGATGACATTTTTCTATCTTCCAGTGTTTTTGCATATGTTCAGTGTGCTGGCTCTGTTCACACCCACTCCTTCTAGCTTGCAGCTTGCTTTCACTTGTAAATCTCCTAATAAACCACTGAGATCTACTCAGATGCTAGGCTGCTCTTTTAGCAGTGTTTCATGGCGCCACATTTGACAAGACACCTGAAGTCTCTCCCAGTTTACTAGCCATTTTTTTTCAATTTTTAAAAAATTTTTATTAGTGAGACACCATGAGGTACAGTTGTAGACTTAACAAATTTTTGTGCTTGGGTTTCATTAATATAATGATCGAGTACCCATCCCTCCACGAGTGCCCATTTACCACCACCACATATCCCAGTATCCCTCCCACCCCCCACTCCCCCCATCCCCCCCTGCCTCTGTGGCAGGGCATTCCCTTTTGTTCTCTCTCTCCTATTGGGTGTTGTGGTTTGCAAAAGAGGCAATGGGTGACAATCATGTTTGGTCTATAGTCTACTTTCAGCATGCTTCTCCCATTAAGATGAATAGTGTATGCCTAATAGATTGCGCTTTCTGGGAACTCTAGTTCTGTTTGAACAGAGCCTGTTAAGGGATGCGGTTGGTGAAAGGAGAGTGATTTGGGGAAATGAAACATACCTACGGTCTGTGAGGCAGGAGTGCTAAACCACAGAAGCAAGAGTTTTAAAGCTTTGAGTTAGAAACGTTTTCACTAGACATCTTCCATCCTTCAAAAATATCCTTTTGTAGGTTTCCTAAAGTAAAAGTATTTGAAATTGTATGCAACTTTTAATTTTATAGACATAATACTGTTTGATCTCCTTAAAAGAATCTAAAACTCTACAGTGGAAACTGTTATGATAAAGAATCTATGGGAGATTTTATTTTCCCCAAATACCTATTTATAAATTAAACACATGGACAGACATTGAAGTAAGAGATTGATTTAAGAAACAACTAGGTTTTTTTTAATTTTCAAAGAATAGAATGCAATATTGATGAATATTTTACAACTTTTTTTTCTCATAAAGTATGGAGGCCGAATAAATAGTAAATATCATGTACAGTTAAGATCCTAACTACATTCTTACACGTTTGATGATATGAGTTTAACAGTATTTAAGGAAACAATTAGGATTTCTTTAGTCCTAAGGAAGTCATTTTAGTTCCTTCTATGCATAAGAAGAAAATATAGAACTTCTAAGATACTTTTACAAAAGTCTTTATAAAATGTTTATACAGTAATGTGTAAATATGTGAGGGAAAAAACCAATGAAGTATAAGAGTTGTAAGAGAAATACATTATTGAATAATAAGAAAATAACGTATCTGAAATGTCAAACTTTGGTTAGAATTAATGCACCTCATATAGTTATTTCAAAACAAAAATGCAAAATTAGCTGCCAAATCAATGTCAAGGACATGTTAGAAATATGAATCTGTAATTTACATCTCTGTCAAATAAGGGTATAACCATTATCTCTAGGCCTCTATTTTTACTGATATTTTGATATCTGAGCCACAGTCAGTGGTGCTCAGGCTGCTGATGGTTATGCCAGAAAATAAACCCAGTCCTCCAGATACCCTGGTGTTAAGAATTATCATTAGAAAAATTATTGAATGGATTTTAATATATTAATGAGAGTAAAAGTTCAGTAACAATTGTTGAATCATACAGTTACCTGCAAGTTTCAATATGAATGCATTTGCTGTAAAACATCTGTTCCACAGCAACTTTCCCTCTAAGTAAGGATGTTTTTAAAAGTACATTGGTTTCTTGAAGCAGAAGATATCAGTGATTCAAGCGCATCAAGGAAGAGGGTGAGAATCACCTCACACTGTTTACTTTTGATTGGCATAGGAAACCATTTACTCTGTTAAGTGATAGCCACTCTGCTTTTGGCCATGGAGTGACTCACATCTGGGCCGCAACATTTCTGAAGGTTAATTTCAGTTTCTAGCTAAAATGCCCTTGTTTGTATTGACTTGCATTGCCTTTTTTACAGGTGAATAATTCCAAACACAGTTTTAGGTCAGTTCCATCTAGATACAAGATAAAGGCTTTGAAAGCAAACAAACATAAGCTACTTTTCTTTAGCTAGGTGTTCAAAATAGATGTCTGCTCTGACCTGAAAACTGGCAAAAGCAATCAATTGCCATTTAAAAGTACTGTACATAAGCCTAGGTTATGACATTAAAAAAAATTCAGAGCAAGCAAATTATTTTCTCTCAGTTTTTTGTATCTGTCTTGGTTTTTATCTGGAAAACACACCATAATAGATGATAACATGGAATAGCATTTATCTTCTATGAATTTAATTAAGAAAATCTAAAGCTGAATTGTTTTGGGAAGAGTAAAGTGAACACTTACATTATTCTAATTTGTATTATCACGATGCCAGTGTTGTGAGGTTAAAATTTTAATGTCATTTAAGCATCTGGTCACATATGAATTTACTTGAATTTACTCGAACTTATTATATTAAATAATGAAACCAAGGATTGCTTTTCCTTCAACAGAACCTATTTGATATAGAATTTATGGAATTTATGGATAGATTTGCAATGGGGGGGTTAAATTCTAAATAATAGTGGTGAATCTTTTATTGAAACAATGAATCTAAACAAAGCAGATAGAGTGTTAACTAGAATTCATCTGCTCCACAGGGACTGGGAGGGGTGGGGGTGGGGTTTTATTGGGGTTCTTCATGGTAAAAAATAAGTTTTGGTAAAGGGAAATGTGCTTGATATTTGCATGACTGAGACCTAAACCTGAAAGCTTTGTAACCTTTCCCATGGTGATTCAATAAATAAATAAAAAAAAAAGTATCCAATTTCAGATTTCATGCAATAGATCTTTATATTTACTTCATATCTGAAAACATCTAAGCAATCACTAGCATATAGCTTCATTTTTCATCTACTGGCAGTATTTTAAATTTTTATTTGCTCAAGCGGGCCCAGTAACGTCTCCATTGGAGACTTTGTTGTTACTGTGTCTGGCATATCGAATACTCTCGTTAGCTTGCCGGGCTCTCCGAGAGGGGCGGAGGAATTGAACTCGGGTCGGCCATGTTGGCCGCTTGTAAGGCAGACGGCCTACCGGCTGTGCTATCGCTCCAGCGATATATTTAATTTTTATTAAATATATTTATATCTGCTAAAAGAGAACATACATTAATTGAAAAAATGATGATGTGTTTCATAGAATAACTTTGGTTCTTTGTGTATGTATGGCAAAATATAAGTGCTTATGTTAAAGGTAACACTTGAGGAAATAAGAATACAGTAATCCAAAACCTTTAAATCTATCTATTCACCCTCCAGGAAAATAGCAAAGACGATGCTAAAATTCACATTCATACTTATTCAGGTCAGGTATGCTAACAACTGAGGAAAAACCTAAGGTTGAATTTAACTGACATAAATATATATTGTAGCACCGTAGCACTCTCCTGTTGTTCATCAATTTGCTCGAGCAGGCACCAGTAACGTCTCACAACAAACTGTGAGATTTGTTGTTACTGTGTTTGGCATATCGAATATGTCACGGGTAGCTTGCCAGGCTTTGCTGTGCAGGCAAGATACTCTCAGTAGCTTGCCGGGCTCTCCAAGAGAGGAGGAGGAATCAAACCCAGGTCCACTGCGTGCAAGGCAAACGCCCTACCCGCTGTGCTATTGCTTCAGCCCAAATATATGTTATGCAAACAAAATTAAAAATAACCTACTTGAATGTTTTTAGATATACTTCCCAGTCTACCACAGTTGCCACTATTCCTTATTGTCCCATATGCAGATCAATTTGTTATTTAAGCTGCCTGGTGCCTAAAGATATTTGCTAGGCAATTTTATTCCCTTAATTTAAACCGCAAATACCTTTTCATCTTTCACAGAAACATCCCTTCCCAGTGGTTTAGCAAATTCAACTCTCTAGCTATCCTTTCTGGCCTCTTGCCCACTTGAGCCCAAATATCTATTCTTTTTTTAATTCTTGAAAAACTTCACTGGCCTCCAAAGTATGAAAGGATATAACAATATGCCTAGAGGTGTGTATTTACTGATTGATATTGCCTGGAACTTTCTAAAATTATTCAATCTGCAGGAATAAACTTTTCTTCAGTACATATTTTTTTCTTCGTTATTAAATAATTAATTTGCTGTGGGGACTAAAGGGAGATAAAATTCAAAAATATAGATCGCGAAAACAGACTTTAATTTTTCCAAACATTTTGTATTGTACATTTTCACCATTAGAATAAATCATCCTATGTTTATTTTTTATGTTATGCATTCTAGACCTGTATCTCCTTACTTTGAGCATTTATGATGTCTCATGACAAAATTTGGAAGGAGTGGTGACAAAGGTTTTAGACAACAACAAAACCGTGACAAGAACAACTGTCACAACTGCACAGTTTAAACTTACCACTTTAATACATACTATTGCTCTACACCATATATGCTATCCTTTTTCCTGTTTCTCTCCTCACCCTCTCTGTCTCGCTGTTTCTCTGTCTCTCTCACATGAAGAAGTTAAATCAGAATAGTACAGAAATTGGGTTCAGATCACAAGATTAAGATCTGTTAGAGCTAAATCTGTCCACATTTGACTTCCTTTAAGATGATTCTCTCCAGGACTCAGTATCCCATCTCAGTATCTCATAGCTTTTTTTTGGATACTGTTTGTAAGGTGTACACAATGACATAAAACACATACACATGAAAATACATTTATATTTATTGTGCTCAACTGTATATATCAGCATTCTTACCACAACCTTGTCCTGACCGCATACATTTTGCTACCATCTACCAGAGATACTCAAAGTCAAATGCTTACTTCTAAAAGTAAGCTCAAGATTACAATTTTAATATCTAGAATTCTAGAATTGAAAGCAATCATTATACCACTTCTGGGAACATATCCCAGAGATGCAAAAAAGTACAGTAGAAATGACATCTGCACCTGTATGTTTATTGCAGCACTATAGCGAGAATCTGGAAAAAAACCGAGTGCCCAAGAACTGATGACTGATTAAAGGAACTCTGGTACATCTACACAATGGAATACTATGCAGCTGTTAGACAGGATGAAGTCACAAACTTTGCATGTAAGTGGATCGATCGCATGCTAAGTGAAAAAAAAAAAGGAGTCTGACAAAGAGGGTCAGACATAGAATGACTGCATTCATTTCTGGAATTATAAAGAAACATAATAGGTGACTAACACCTAAGGGTTGTAGAGATAAGAGCCAGGAGGATGGCTCGATGGCTTGGAAGCCAGCTTCACGTGCTGGAAGAAAAGGCAGCTGGGATAAAGATGGGACCTCTACGTAAACGATGCTTGGAGGACTTGCTCAGGATGGGAGATGCGTACTGAAAGTAAAATATGGACCAAGCATGATGGTCACTTGGTACTTGTATTGCAAACACCCAAAAGGAGAGAGAACAGAAGCAAATGTACCTGCCACAGAGGCAGGGCAGGGATGGGGTGGTGGTGGCAGGTGTGATACTGGGAACATTGGTGGTAGAGAATGGACACTGGTAGAGAGATGGGTCCTCGGTCATTGTATGACTGAAACATAATCACTAAAGTTTCTAAGTCTCTAACTGTGTCTCATGGCAATTCATTAAATTTTAGAAAAGGGGACAAAAACCATAAAGTTTATTTCTCAATTGTCAAAAAAAAATTCTGGAACAAAAAAGCAACCATTACTACAAAGAAAAAATTTTAAAGAAGAAATTCTTTCAAATCCAGGTTCTGAATTGCTGGTTTTAGTCATCTAACATATCATCTAAAAGGTAACAGATGCTTTTAGACACCCTCACTTTCTGTCACGTTTTATACCTAATAAACATTTTTATACATAAAATGCTATTTGTATGCCTGGTGTGGGTGGAATTACCACCCTCAGATTCCTCTCACATATTGTTGTGTATCACTTAGAGTCTCAGCAACTCCATTAGATCACTCCATTCTTAAAAATGTATATGTTGCTCTGACAACTGAAGTTGCTACCCTATGCTAAAATGTACATCTTTTAATCAACTTCTCTTCAGCTTATTAAAAGGCTAAGCTAAAATATAAGATTGCCACTCTTTTTATAGTCATATTCTGTTATCCTGAACTTCTGAAAAGTGGATTTTAAAAGCTTATTTCCTTTTTCAAAAAATAATATATATATTTTATATATATATACATACATATACATACATATATATATATACAATAAGCATCTGAAAATGTCTTTTAAAAATCATCAAAGCCATTTATTTTTCATACCCATTCTCACCTTTGACTTTGAATAACTATAAAAATTAAAATAACGGGTTTACATTCTTCTATAAGATGCCACTCATATATAAGGTATCTCTTATTTTAGGTAGCATAGGAAAGTATCCTTTTTACCCTCGTTCCACTTAACAGGCTACTTCTTGGTGCTATCTGCCATGTTTCCTTACTTTTTTATATTTTATATTACTCATTTTTACTATATATTTTGTTTTATTAGAGGGGGTGCACAGCAGTGCTGAGAGTTAACGCCTGGCTCTATGCTCAGGAATTACTTCTCGTGGAGCTCTGGGGAACATATGGAGTTCTGGGGATTGGATCTGATTTAGCTACTGTAAGACAAGTGCCCTACCCTCTCTACACTCTATCTTGCCTCCGAAGCATATATTTTATATGGCCATGCAGGCCCAGACAACACAGTTATTAGACTGTGGAACTACACTAATCTCTAATAAAACTTAACTAATTGCATACTTGTACATGTAAGTTTACACAACACACACATATATGCATATATATATATAACTCATTATAAACTTCTCTACTATAAATCAATATGAGAATATAGTGGTTATTAATGACACACATATTTGTTATTTTCAACCTTACAAACTTCCTGACAGCACTAGTTTGTCCAGAAATAAAACCCTTAAAAGATATAAAAGTGAGTTTGTTAATATGAATAAGTTCAAAAATGGTGGAAGTAAATCCTTTCTGACATTAAAGAGTCTCTGTACTGCTGTCTCATACACTCGCAGAATTTTATTGCCTCCAAACTCTGTTTTAACTTTACAAGACAAACCTTATAAGTCGAATATTTTATTACCAACCTCTGTCAATGAACTAGCTCAGGTAAATTATACTTAGGATAAATATAAAGGGATATAAAACCCACACTCATATTGGAGAAGTCTGAGTTATATTCTTTAATAAAGTTGTAATATGAGGATATACAATATTTTATTCACAATAGCTTTGTTTCTTGTTGAATCCAATTCATTATCTTGCATTCATATATAAAACTTTTCATCTTTATCACTGATGTCAAGAAATAGACATATTTGTTATAAACTTATTTTAGCATACAATGACTATCATGATGCCTTACAGTATATCTATGAGATAAGGTCTAAAGTATTTCAAAAATTCCAAGCCAGGAGAAAAAAATAAAACACTGAAAAATTGATAAGTTTTCTACCAGATAATGAAAGTTCTGGAGACGGTGCTGCTCCTTATCTCCACAGGCAACAGAGGTACCAAATCAGATTATCTTCTCATTCACAAAAATGACATTAACTTGATGATAGGCATTCTTTTCCCCTTTACTTACTGGTGCATTTTCTATCTTATTGGGTAAAGGCTACTTATAAAATACTCCAGGCAACTTTAATAAACATTGAGGCCCAGATTAAAATATAAATTTGTATATTTCAAAGAAAATAGACTGTGTTTTCAAATATCTTACCTTTAGTTTTTGATTAGGAACACACTGCATGACTTGAGTGGTAACTTGGACACTTCATAATGCCAGGAACCTAACTTTATATTTTATTTCCAATAGTGCTTAGCTTGGTATCTTGTACTTGGGAAGAGTTCAAAGCTATATATAACCCTCTGAATATTTCATTGGTCTTTTAAGAAGATCCATTTGTGAAAATAAAAGACTCAACTTGTTTCTAAGTATTAGTAATTGTGCCAATTCATTATCACTCTCCTAGACTGCTTCAAGAAATTTCCAAAGATCATCTAAAGAATTAAATGTTATAGATTTATTTACTTACATCTAGGAAATGTTTCCTTAGAGGAAAAGACCATGTTGTAGCATTTTGGATAATAATCATGACCAAAATTAAAATATCTTCTAAACAATCAAAGTAGAAAACTTTCCAACTTTCCCATCAGTCAAAGACAATGAACTCTAGGAAACTTGAAGTCAGCTGTGATGAAAGGCCCCTGAGTCCTCTCCCAAATTCATATGTTAAGCTATTTACAGTACATGTGTGTAGTCCTAGAATTAGGTATCTATATAATTAGATAGCAGGGAAAAAGCCTTTGCTCATAACAGTGGTGCTCTTGTTAAGGAACTTGTTCTCCCGAACCCCTAACACCCTCGAAGAATCCAAGAAGTCTGTGATCTTTCCTGACCAAGCTGGTAGGCTGCTATGAAAGTTCTAGCCTCCATAAATGTGAGAAATACATTTGTTATTTACAAGACATCAAAATGTGATACTCTGTCATGGCAGGCTGAAGGAATAAGATAAGATTATTTTAATAAATAAATAAATAAATAAATCTGAGAGCTTATTCAGAGCAGGTACATATCGCACTTATTTTTATATCTCCAGGGTCAAAAGAGAGTTGTACCTAACTTGGCACTCTGCAAATTGTGAATGGATGCATAAATGGATCATTTAAGATTGTGCTAATGGAATGCTTGCCTTGAGCTGGCTTTCCCCTCAGAAGATTGATTTCTGCTGATCTATCGATATGTTCCAGGCCAAACTTCCTCAGCCAAAGCATGCCTTTGAGAGTTGGCAGGCTAGGATTTGGTGTTTAGTGTCTGGCCAGAAATAGAATGAAAGGTAACTGGACCACAAAGACTATTAATCTCTTGACCCTGGCCTTATTAACTCTACGCTTTAACTAACTGAGTTAACCAGCCATGGCTATAGGGAGCAGCAATGTTCATAACCTTTAATTGCGCCATTCTCTCTAACTGTCCAAATATTATAGACTTGGATGACAGAGACATTTGAGATGACATTAATAACACAGCATATGCTACACTACAGGTCTGTAAGATGAGCCAAAATCAGAACCCATATTTTAGATAATTATCCAATTCTCTATTCTCTGAAATCAAATAAATTAAGGCCTTCAAATTTCCCTAATATTCACAGATAGCCCCTCAATCTAGGGGCAGTCCACAAAGTTATAAATTAAAAGTTACATCTATTAAATTTAAAGTGATGGTAAAATACTTATTATAAGCAATGTTATCTTCCATGCTGTCCCCAAGATACAAATTATGACAGTTATGGCTTTCAAGGATCTTCTAACTGTATCATAAGAATGAGATGTACACATGGAAAGATGCTCTCTTCCCTCCACACCAAGCCTACTGAAAAACAACAACATGTGTAAAATAGCATAAGGTATAGTTTTACAGTAAGTTTGTGTCAACTCCACTCAGAAAGGGCTGGAGAGATATGACAGTGGAGAGGGTGCTTGCTATGCATGTGACTGACCCAGGTTCAATCTGCAGCACTCCTGTGGTCCCTCTACTGCCAGGACTGATCCCAGAGTCCAAAACTGGAGTGACCCTCTGTTAGAATACCTGCCTTGCACATGCAAAGCTCTGGGTTCAATCTTGAGCACCTCATGCCCTCCCTACACCCAAAGCATTGAGTGTATTGTCTACTTTATAATAATATTTGTAAATAACAGTGCAATTTTCACTGTATGGAGGTACTAACATATTTGCTGGCTTTGGCAGCTCTAACCAATAATCTTAGAAACAGTAAAGAGATGAGGAGAGGCAGTGAGAGGCAGGAAAATAAACCAGAAGCCATTATAATATTGTCTATGCAAATGCATGTTATTAAGAAACTTAAGGTGGAAAAGTAAAAATAGGTGGGCAGGACATAAAGGAAGTGGACAGGACATTAGTTGGGTTGCTTATGTGTGTTCAAATATAACCTGTGAATTTCATTTTTTACATTCATTCATCTATGTTAATTGAGTCATTATCCATAATATATACAATGATGGGTTCTGTGATTTATCTGGTATCTGTTCTCATAGAAATCATGCTTCCTAGACCGGAAAACAAGAATGTGGGAAAACATGTTAACAGTAAGCAAATACTTATTACTGACTACAGAAGATTATCAGTCATGTAAAGTTTTGAGGTAACTACTAGAAGGTACACAAGCAAGTGGCATTCATCAATTTGCTCAGAACTAATTAATGCTTCAAAGTGACTCAAATATTTCCCAGAAATCCCAGGTTAATGCCATTCTTATTTAGTATACAGTTATGCACTTTACTTGACCATTTCTCAACGTTCCATGAGAAGAAAAGAGCAGAAATGATAAGTGAAGTGAAAATAGAACTTTGATAAGCTCCTAACTTAGGTTCATACCATTTGGTCAGTTTTCTAATGGCTATGACTTAATGATTCAATTAGTTTCCTGGGAACAAGGATAAGTGCATGTTCAATGTTCTGTATCAGATTACTGATTAGAATCTGCCAAAGCCATGTCTAACTGAAGCTTATGAGCAATGAAACCAAAATTACTTTACACGTATTGTGATTTTTTTGTGAGGAGAGAGGTGGAGACACAGTTGTTGATAATAAAAGAATAAATAAAATAAAACTATCATACAAATGTTCTCAAATATTATTTTTCTAGTTGCCCATGATTTGTTTCATTCATTAAACAAATTGAATGTCAAACCTGTGCAAAGCAGACACTATGATGATTAAAATAAATGAAACTAAAATGAGCTATGGGGTGTTTTACAGAAACCCTTGAGAGACAATATGATATAATTCAACAAATAGCAGTGTTGACCATATCATTTATGTGAACATTAAACATACATGCATACATATATATGTATATATATATATATATACGTTCACACCCATATATATAAATCATTATAGCAGGAATGGTATAATATTAGGATATATATTAATCTTTAACAATTATTGAAAGGATGATGGTAGGTTTATTAAACTATACTTCACAAAATTTAGAGGAAATCAGGAGACACTCTCTTCCAGAAGATAGATTGTCAGAGAAATACTAAATTCCTTGGCGTTTAACACTCTTGACAATTGTGTTAATGCCACCCATAAAGATGCCAAGATTTCAGTTACCATTCTACAGTTGTTATCCTTTGTAAAGCTAATTACACCAATGGGTATAAAATGTTGACATGTTATCTGAAACAGAAGCACTGTGTAAATATACCATGTTACTTGAGAATGTAATGACATCTAACTATGAGAAGTCAATTTTCTTAAGTACAAGAAGACCACATGGAAGTGACACTTGCCACTTAATGAATTGAATGCTGCTAATTTATGACAGCAAAACACAATTTCAATGGTTAAATTAATTTTTAATCAGAGGCAATTGAATACTTAGTGATGGGGGAGCAAGTAGAATTACTTTATTTAATGTTCCATTTTCAATAGGTGATCGACCAATAACTATTTTGCATCTGATTATAAATAGCGCAGTATGTTTTCCATGTGTTAAAATAGTTAAAAAGCTTCCCTGCCAATTAATAAACATTTCTAACAAATTGAAATTAATAACACAGGTTTCTGCTTGTGTTCAGATATACTGATAGGATTCATAAGTCATATTGTTATTTTTTGTAATCTGTTTATGAAAATTAGCCTGCTATCTGTAAATTTTCCCCCTTTGAGAGATCTAAAAGGCCTAGCAAAAAACTCAAGAGCTAAGACTTTTCAAAAGCCTGCCTAAAAGTTCACCTCTGTGTGTCCTTGATGGATGCTTTATACACCAATTTTGACAGTGATGTAAAAGCCATGAGCATGGAGGAGTCCTAACGTACACCTCTACTGCAAATGGAAATATTGCTACTAAAAGACAGGCTTGAGTTAGTACTTAGGAAGATAGATAGCACAGTGGTAGGGCATCTGCCTTGCATGCAGCCGGACTGGCTGAGTCGGGTTCGATTCCTCTGCCCCTCTCGGAGAGCCCGGCCAGCTACCGAGAGTATCTTGCCACACATATTCAATATGCCAAACACAGTAACAACAAGTCTCACAATGGAAATGTTACTAGGCCCACTCGAGCAAATCGATGAACAATGGGAGGACAGTGCTACAGTGCTACAGATACTTTTGAATATAAACATGGATATCTTTTATCCAAAATTTGGCCTAAATGCACAGGATACTGGTATCACTTATAACAGGTTTTATGAGGCCCTAAACAAATGAGGAATAATGTCACTGGACCATCTTTCATATATTTGTCACTTCGATTTCCTGCAGTAATGAACTTCAGAGATTCTGCCTAATAGATAAAGACATGAAACCTGTGTGAGATTCAAAACCAACCAGAGAAGACAGAAAGACTGCAAAATATCCTAATTTGATTTTTTCCTTTATTACAGAGCATGTAATATTGAAAAAAACTGTTTTAATATCAAAAAAGGATAACTGGCAATATTATTTATTTTTAACCAGACTTTAACAAAAATTTCCTGGGAAGAGATTTGGTGTGCTTCTAGTCTTAATTTGAATCTTCATTTAGGACTGTGAATTAATTTTATTTATGTGATGATTGTTTCATTATACAGGATTAGCCAGTTATATATAAATATGCCTGTAATTTCTGAAAACTTTGGAGGATGAATTAAGATGCACTGTCAATATATAACAAGATTCCAGGAAGGAGAATTCCTTGCATGTAGAGGGTTGCATGACCTTATGTTGTTCTATATGACAATTATTCTGTGCCAGAATTGGTTGGACAGATTCAAATCCCTGGTCTACCACTTAGTGAGTAACCTTGGGCAAGTTACCTGGATCTATTTCACCGAACGGTCATGAGAATTAAGAACAGAGTACAGTAAGCATTTATTTTGATGCTAAAATAGAGCCAGTACTCCAGATGTAGTGTGACTGTCTCTTAAACCTCATTTAATCCAACCACAACCTGATTGAATATTAAAGGATCCAGAGTATAAATTTTGTCTATGTAAATTAACGTGTACAAATTATTTAAAAACCATTTCTATTATTACGAGGTAACAGACTAGAGTACTATTTGAAGTTACACAGCTGTAAGCAAGAAACAGAACTCCAACACAATTTACGACTATTCATATAAAATAGTGGTTTGATTTTCCAGATTAAATGTAGCATAAAAGTATTAAAAAATATATCCGTGTTGGAATAACAGTACAGCAGGCAAAGTGTTTGCCTTTCAAGCATTACATCAAGTAAAGCATTTGTCTTAAAGTGCTTGACCTGAGTTTGATCCCTGATGCCCCATATTGCCCATGGACCCACCTGGAGTGATTCTTGAATACAGATCCTGGCAGAGCCAGTATATATAATAATATAGGTAAAGGTAAAGGTAAAGGCCCTCCCGTTGATCGTCGATTTGCTCGAGCGGGCCCAGTACCGTCTCCATTGGAGACTTTGTTGTTACTGTGTCTGGCATATCGAATACTCTCGGTAGCTTGCCGGGCTCTCCGAGAGGGGCGGAGGAATCGAACTCGGGTCGGCCATGTTGGCTGCTTGTAAGGTGAACGCCCTACCCGCTGTGCTATAGAAGCTATAGAATATATACTATATACAATATATAGGGTTCCTTATGAAGTTTATGCACACAATGTTCCAAAACACATCTTCTAACAGAATGCCCACTGTCTGCTTCCCTCTGCCATTAACCCATGTCATCTCCACTCCATACCGAATGTCCCATGTTAAAATAAGCTCAGATCTATAGACAAGTTTTCATTTCCTATTGCCTTTGGCCATTGATTATTCCTACTGTGTTTCTATCTCATATGTGAGAAAAATATTTTTAAATTCTAGGGCATCATCACTAGCATGGGGGATCTGGGTGGGGGATGTTCAGCCCCGATATGAGCAGGCTTGGAGATCTCAGCCCCGGTACCTGCATGCCTGGGTTCCTCTGCCAGTTCCTTCATGTATGAGGCTTATCTGGACATGTGGAGAGTAGTCTCAACATAGTTGTGACCGGTTCTGGAAGTCCTAGGCTTCTGGGGCTCTGCTCAGGGTGGGGAGGGAAACTCAACCTGCCCCCTCCAAGGGGCCTTGGTGAGGACAGCCAGGTGCGGGGGCAGGAGACTTTGGCTGTTCTCTTTTGGGAGCTGTGTCACACCCACCAAATGCCCCAGTTCCAGGTAATCCCATCAACAGCCAAGATCAGAGACTATAAAACCCAGCTCCCAGAAGACATCTTATATCTCATTCTTACTTTGGACAACCTGGCAGGCTAGTGAATACATCCTGCCCGCACGGCAGAGTCTGGCAAACTCCCCATGGCATACTCAATATGCCAAACACCAGTAACAATGATGGATTTCATTCTCCTAACCCTGAAAGAGCATTTCTCAGGGCTAGGACAAAGGAGACATTACTGGTGCCTGCTCGAAGCAATCGACAACAATAGGATGATCGTGATCGTGATCATGATCACTAGTATATGGGGCAAATACATTAAAAGATACCAGAGTAGAGAACGAGAGGGGCAACTTAGGAGAAAGTCAATTCTGTGGTCTAGTTCAGAGTTTCTCAGTATTTTTCCGACCATCAATCCCTTCACTTACTTATGGTCTTGGTTCCATTCCATGCCTCTTCCCCCATCCTTCCCAGTGGCCTACTCCTCTCATACAGGGCACCCACATTTAAACTATTTTCATCTTTGACTCTGTTGGTTGAGAAACACTAGACTAGGTGAAAGATACAATACTCAAAAACATAAGATAGGAAAAAAATCAAAGATTCTTGATTTGCCCAGATAATAAAACTGAGTACATCTTATGATTTTTCAAGCTGTGGATTGCTTGGATTTATGCTTTCATAACGCAAAAATGGATTCTTCACATCAAAATTTGTTCTACAAAATGATCTGCTTTAATGTGTGTTTGTTGGCAATCACAACATCCTTGCGTCTCTTCGGCTCCTTGACTATCTTAGAACAAACAATTTGGCCACATGATGAACTCCTGGCCACAGAGATAAGAATATAAAAGCATAATAAACAACTTCTGAGCAATATCTTCAAAAGGGTCAGCTGTGGCTATCATCTTGCAGCTGAAAAACGTAAATATGATGGCTGGAAGTCAAGTGATACTCTTGACTTAGAGTAGAAGCCACTTGCTAAGTTTCGTAAGCCATGACTGATGGCACATCACACCAACCATTGGAAATCTCTCAAAACAAATCATGTTTTTTTATGGTTGTTATTTTTTGCTGATCAATGGGTACTAATGAGTACTATATACTATATATATATACATATACATATATATATACACTGTATACTATATACTAAGCTGGAGTGATAGCAGAGAGGTAGGGTGTTTGCCTTGCACACAGCCAGCCCGGCCGAGCTGTGTTCAATTCCTCTGCCCCTCTTGGAGAGCCTGGCAAGCTACCGAGAGTCTCTCGCCTGCACAGCAAAGCCTGGCAAGCTCCCCGTGACGTATTCAATATGCCAAACACAGTAACAAGTCTCACAATGGAGATGTTACTGGGCCCGCTCAAGCAAATCAATGAACAATGGGAGGACAGTGTTACAGTGCAGTGCTATTATATACTAATGCAGTATTATCTATTATATTATGATTTTACTATTAATTTTATAATCTTAAAAATGTTTCTAAAATAAAAGACTCATTTTATGTCATTTATTATATTCAGACAAATTCCAATAATTTTTCAATAGTTGGTAAGGAGTACTTACCACCATTGTTGTAAAATTTAAAGACTCTAGGGGTTGGAGAGATACTATAACTGATAGGGCATTTTCCTTGCATACAGTGAACATGGTTTATCCCTAGGATCCAGGATATCCCCCCAAGAAATGCCAGGAGTAATTCTCTCTCTTTACATTTTTTATCTTAATTTTTTTTCAAAAAGATTATTTAATGAAAGAACCATGATTTACAAATTTATTGATAGTTGAGTTTTAGGCAAATTATATTTCAAGACTTATTCCACCAGCAGTGTCAACTGCCCTCAACCAGTGTTACCATATACGATAACCTCAGTGTTTATAGAGACAGGACTTACCCATGAGCATTGCAGGGTGTGGCCCCCAAAACAAAGAAAATAAATAAATAGAAATTTTTTATGGACACCATAAGAATTACCACAGCTTGGTGACTTAAGATTGAAATATTTATTCGATTTATACTCCTATAGTTCTAGAGTATGACATCAGTGTTACTTTCTCACAGTCTCTGAAAGACTGTTTCATATTCTTCTCCTAGATTCTGGTGGTCATAAATCTTTTTTTCCTCTTAGCTGAAAACATATTTCTCCAATGTCTGTTTCTACCATCATCTGGTCTTCTTTCTCTGTGATTCTGTCTTTATGTGATTTTCTTATTAGAACACTAGGCATTGATTTTAGGGTCCACTATTATCCAACATGCCATTATTTTATCTTGGTCATATCTGCAAAAACATATTTCCATAAAAGTCCCCACTTACAAATACTATGAAATAAGATTAATGCATCTTTTGGCACTTCAAAACACAACCACAAAAAATCAAGATATAGCACTTACTTATGGTATAAACTTGTAAAATTTTAGATTCTTTACAATAGCATTTTCCAGATGCATTCTCAGCTAACTTAAAGGGTGTCATAAGACAACCCCTATTCTTTTGTTGGACCCTGATATCTGGGATACTGCAAGCTTAAAGAACCCAAAAACCTAAGAAATAGAAAAATGAATAAATAAATAAATAAATAAATAAATAAGGGATGTCATTCTTCCATTCAGACCTAAAGACTGAATTTTATCTGTTTTGAAAAGAATGTCTCTCCCTACACAAAAGTAAGAATACGGTATTTTTGTATTTAGAAATGTATTGGTAGCAGGGAAGCTTTTATAATTTTCATAGGTTGTGCATTGTTCTTGAATGTTTTTATATTGCTGCTTTCAAATATTCTTTTCCAAGATTAAAATATAAGTGAGAACAGTGTCTATCAGTTTTAAAAATAGTGTTTAATTTGTATTGCATATCTTAAATTAACAAAATAAATTTTGGGGTCAATATCTATTTTTTCAAGACATTTTATTATTGAAACAATATATTCCTCTCAATTTTTCTATTAATATTTGTTTTAATTTATTAATAATCTATTATAATTAATATTTTATTTTAATTGGCATTATATGACCAACAAAACTTTTAGTAGTATTTTGAACAAATGCAAATCCAATTTTTTATTATTTTCCTAGGAATTTCTAAATTGTCATACAGAAATATTTTAATTAAACTTGTACATAATTTGGACATGAAATAAATGTTAAATGGAAAATGTAAATTTATTTTTTATTAAAATATGGGTACTGGAGCGATAGCATGGCAGGTCGGGCATTTGCCTTGCACACGGCTACCCCGGGTTCGATTCCCAGCATGCCATACGGTCCCTCGAGCACCACCAGGGGTAATTCCTGAGTGCATGAGCCAGGAGTAACCCCTGTGCATTTCCGGGTGTGACCCCAAAAGAAAAAAATAAATAAAATAAAATATGTAATACATGTTTTAATTTGTCTCTGATTAAAAGATACTAAAAGAAATTTAGGTGAATATTGTACTATTCAGAATAATAATCTCTACATGTTAATATACAAAAGAAACTCTCAGTTAAGAAGAACTAAAAACGTAAAGAACATTTTCCACAGGAAATATATGGGGAAAAACATTAGAAAACTAATTATGTGTTGATTTAGGTCAACAAAATTTCAAACTATATGTTAATGAGTAGTCTTTAGAGGGTCTAAATGTGCAAAAGTCTGGTCTGAAGCATCAAATTTCCCCCACAAATTCTTGGTGTAGTTCTGGTGGCCCCAAAGTAATGTTTCATTGGCCTCAGTGACAATGGTACCACGAAGCCCGAATAAGCCACAGTCCAGACATGCACCGAAGAGGTCATGTACCAGCAGGTCAGTATTCCCCTGAGTTATGCCAAAATTACGGGGTTTAAATTTTTTTTAAATGAGGGGACTGGAGATATTCAACAAGGACTTGCCTTGCATGTAGCCATGCCTGTTTTGATCACAGCACTGTCTAATGTCCTCCAAGCAAGCCAAGAACAATGGCAAGCATAAAGTTAAATGGAGTACTACATAGCTGTTAGAAAAGATGAAGTCATGAAATTTACATACAAGTGGTACTACATGGAAAGTATCATGCTAAGCGAAATGAGTCAGAAAGAAAGGGATAGACATAGAAAGATTGCTTTCATCTGGGGAACATGAAGTAACAAAATAGGAGACTAACACCCAAGAGTGGCCAAGATTAGTACCAGGAGGTTTACTTCATGGCTTGGAGGCCAGCCACACATGCTAGGGGAAAGGGGAGCTCAGATAGAGAAGGGAGCACCAAATAAAGGGTTTTGGGAGGATCCTCCCAGGATGGGAGATGCATGCTGAAAGCAGACTATATAAAGAACATGATTGCCACTCAATGCCTCTTTTGCAAACCACAACACCCAAAAGGAGAGAGAGAACAGAGCGGAATGCCCTGCCACAGAGGCGGGGGGGGGGGGGGGGATGGGGGGTGGGAGGGATACTGGGATCCATGGTGGTGGGAAATGGGCACTGGTGGAGGGATGGGTATTTGATCATTGTATGTATAATTGAAACCCAAGCACAAAATTTGTAATTCTACAACTGTACCTCATGGTGTTTCACTAATAAAAAATAAATAAATAAATAAATAAAACAGAATTAATCAGGGAAAAATAATTTAAAAAAAAGAAGTGAAGCAGGCTCAGATGTAGTTTAAAAATAAAGGGAAGAAAAAGAATAAAGTTCTAAAATATACTGATTATGTGACTTATACGCATTTAGATGTCATAATTTGACATATGGTCTTGAGATAAATTTCACAAACCCCCAACCTTTATAAAATACGTTTTTATAAAATTTTGCCACCAAAATTTGCAAGGTATTAGTTTTATTGCAATAATAGAAATCAGCTTTGTTTCAAAACAAATAAACTATTCTGTCTAATTAACACAACTGGATTTTAGCATGTTAAAAAAATGTTAGAGGTTTAAATATAAACGAACAACCGTTGTGCAACTATGTGTTTTTTTCTGAACATCCTACATAATATGATTCTACAAAGGAGAAAAAGAACACAGGTATCACTTGATGCCTAAGCTGTGACAAACAGATTACAACTACAAATTCTTCTTAAACTCAAGGATCTTATGCTTCATCAAGTCTATAATAAGGAAAAACATCAGCACTAAAGCATGGCATAAGAGTGACCCTTTAATCACAGCTGTTTAATCCCCTGCTCTAATAACAAAGGCCCTTTCCCTTAAGCTCAAGTAATTTAATTTAGTATTTTTTTCTAATGTTCTCTTAAGACTTTTGCAAAAATGCATGTAAAAATATACATTGATTAATAGAAAAATATGTAAAAATGCCTTCAAATGTTGTTGTCATGGTTTCATTTCACATAGTAAACAGTGAAGCAGAACATAATACTGAAGTGTTAAGTTCACCAAATGGTGTGTTTTTCAGTTTAGTCTCAAAGTATAGTGGTAGAATATTTAAATTCTGTTTTATAGCTATCCAGCTATGACCTTCACAAGTCTGTGCTTCCATGAGATGATATTCTATTGATTTTAAATTATGCCATCCACGTACTTCAGATAATTTATTAGGATAATTTAATTTAATGCTATAATATGCACATAGCATTGTATAAATAAAACAGAATTATTAATATTTTGAATCTCAAGGTGGCGTAGCTAAACAATATATAGAATGTATATGACCCAATGGCCTTATAAAAATGAAGAGAAATATAGAAAAAGAGGCACAGAAAGTGAAGAATAGGTGTGAAAATTGCTTTTATGTTTTCATTATAGTGAGATATGTCAATTCAAATCTAACTTGGTAAAAATTCACTATTCTAAAGGTATAAGTGACTGAAGTCAAGATTTAAACCCAAAGTGTGAAGTTTTATAACCATTGGTTACTTTTGTTCTGAAGAGTCACTCTAATAATACAAAAGTTTTCTAATCTTAGGAAAAAAAACAAAAAAAAATTGGTATGTTTGTTTATAATAAATTGGAGTAAAAATATTTTATATTTACATGTGTCCAATACATATTCTACTCATCCTTTCCAAATAGGTCATTTTTAATTTTCAAATGCTTTCTATATTTTATTCATTCCTTGTGGGAACTTTCTATTCTAGGTGCTAGGAAAAGACCAGAAAAATAGCAGTAAAATTCTGAGGTCAAAGAAGCTAATTTCTAGTATAAAGACAAGTGTATTGAGGCAGAAAACCATATTTTGTGTTCTGTATCACTGTCATCCCATTGTTCATCAACAGTATGAGAGGGCGCCAGTAATGTCTCCATTCATTTCAGCCCTGGGGGATTTTTTTTGAGAGGGCGCCAGTAATGTTTCCATTCATTTCAGCCCTGGGGGATTTTTTTTTTTAAGCCCTGAGATTTTAGCAGCCTCTCTTACTAGTCTCAATGCTGCCGTATTGGAGGCTCTTTCAGGGTCAGGGGAATGAGAACTCGTTACTGTTACTGTTTTTGGCATATCGAATACATTTGTGTTAGATGTTAGAATTAATGAGGTAAAAAGAGAAGCAACAGAGATAATGTGTATTGCAGGGCATTGAATAATTCAGTTACCAGAGAATGTTCCAAGGACAGGAGACTAACATCCAAGAATGGCCAAGATTAGTACCAGGAATTTTGCTCCATGGCTTGGAGGCCAACCACACATGCTAGGGGAAAAGGCAGCTCAGATAGAGAAGGGAGCACCAAACAAAGGGTGCTGGGAGGATCCTCCCAGGATGGGAGATGAATGCTGAAAGTAGAATATAGACTAAACATGGTTGTCACCCATTGCCTCTTTTGCAAACCACAACACCCAAAAGGAGAGAGACAACAAAAGGGAATGTCCTGCCACAGAGGCAGGGTGGGATGGGGGTGATGGGGGTGGGAATGATACTGGGATCCGTGGTGATGGGAAATGGGCACTGGTGGAGGGAATGGTATTTGATCATTGTATAATTGAAACCCAAGCACAAACATTTGTAAGTCTACAACTATACCTCATGGTGTCTTGCTAATAAAAATTAAAAAATTTAAAAAAATAGAATGCATCACAGGGATATCTTGGAAAATGCTTCCCTGACAGAAGAACATGGACCCAGGGCCAGCGAAAGAGTACAGGCAGATAGGATGGCTACACAAGCCTTGCCTTGCTTGTGTCAACCCTGGTTCAGTCCCTGGCACCACATGTGAGCCCAAACGGACCACGACCAGGAGTGATCCCTGAACCCCAAAAAGAAACTCGGACTAGACCAAGAAGAAAGAGCATCTCCGTTCTGCTCCAGTAGCAGGAAGAAATGAGTCAAAGAGAGGAGGTCATTAACCATAGAAGATGGACACCCACCATTGCAGGCATATAGAAAGAGGTATGCACATGCTTCTGATCATGCCGGGTATTATTTTTCATGTCAAAATATTAAATCATAAGCGGAATAGCATGATGGTAAATAAAATATGAAATTTTGACATACATGTTAATTTTGGATCAGGATTATGAGTTTGCTTCCCAGAGCCGATAAATCATGTTAACCTTCAACGTCATGAGGTTAAAGTGAAAATCCTGCTATTTCTTAAACTTGTGAGAATTTCTTCACTTAAAGTGATTTTTGAGGGCAGGTCTAAATGTAAGATGCGATGCCTGGAAGAGCAACACTTAGAATACCAGCCTTGTAAGTATATAAGTTCAAATTCTCAGAGTTTCATATGCACCTAGCAGCGCCCTGGGAGCACTGTGATTTTAGACTACTACTGCTGCTATCTGCAGTCACCAGTCTCACAATTTCTGACTTCACCATGACTTCCAGTGAGTACCACAACCGTAATGTGTGAGCTTCATCAGAGAGTGGAAGCTTGGAGGAAGTCTATACAAGAACCACAACTAAAGGAGTACAAAACTCACCGAGCACTGTGGAAGCATATGCAAGCACCAAGTGCTGCCACCTGATTGACAACTGCTAGCAAGCAACACAGCTTAAAATGTTCAAGTGCCACAACCAAGGTATGCGTGTCACCCCGGTCATTGAAACCTTGATAAGGATGGCACAGAGAACAGGAAGGAAATGAAAATAACTAACATGAAGGACGGCATCCAGCACAGCATGAGAGAGGGCTGTCAGGAATATTTTTCGTGGTGCTGGAAATTAGAGTCTATTCAGGAAATTACTCCAAAGAAGGACCATCTCTGAAAAGACTCAAATATTAGAAAACCTGGACTACCGGTTTTGATCCTTGGCACTCCACATGGTTCCTTGAGCCCTGCAAGGAGTGATTTTTGACTACAGAGTCAGGATAACTCCTGAGCACTAGTAGGTATGCCCCCAAAAACTATATTTAGGAACATGATTAAAATTATGAGAAGTGTTGCTTATTTTTTTTCCCAAAATGGAAGAATTAATCAGACAAGCCATCAGAATAATTAGACAATTGATTTATTGGCTAAAAATACTGTATGTATAAAACACAGTACAGAAAACAAATGTAAAATATATGCATCTATTTATAAATATAGAAAGTGGCTTTGTCCCTGAGAAGTTTAATATCTTTCAAAATACACCAGAATAAAAATCAACTTTCACATTAAACAAGAAGTCTTAGAATTAATCATAAAAATGTGTTTTTATAAACAACCAAACAATCTACATCAGAGAGCATTTGTTCTCTGTCATAACTATTCAATTCTGCCATCATAGAGTAAAGATCACTATGGAAAATTCTACACCATGAACCGACATGGCCTTGTTTTATATATATGTGTGTGTGTGTGTGTGTGTGTGTGTATACATACACACATAATGGGTTATGACAACATTTGGATTTGGGTTTATGGATTTCCAATCTTTCTAGAAGGCTAAAGAATTAACCAACAAAATGCATTAATATGGAGAAATTTGTGTGTTGTTCTGTGCTTAGAGGTCACCTGTGGTAGTGCTTGAAAGACCTTACAGAGCTGGGATCAAAGCTGGGCCTTACACGTACAAAACAAGTGTTCAATCATTGAGCTATCTCTCCAGTCTGAAGAAACGTTTCAAGAAGTCTATAAGATATGCCAAACACAGTAACAACAAAATCTCCAATGGAGATGTTACTGGGCCCGCTCGAGCAACTTATTAACTATGTAGAAATAAATAAAATGTACTCACACTGCATCCTAAAATCTTAGCCACAATTTCTCTATTGATTTCTATTACAGGAATTTTATTTGGGCATATTCAATATGTTTTAGAGATAATTAGATTTATTAATATTACTGCCGCTGCTATTCATTCTTGTTATTTTTCTAAGATGTATCAGCTTATAATGCAGCTGATAACCTATAAATGGACTCTAATGGAAATATTTTTTTACTTCTTTTCCATGGTTTCAGTATATTTTCCCACTATAACTATATAGTTATAGTTATAACTGGAGTGATAGCACAGCGGTAGGGCATTTGCCTTGCATGCAGCCAACATGGCCAACCCGAGTTCAATTCCTCTGCCCCTCTTGGAGAGCCCGGCAAGCTACCGAGAGTATCTCACCCGCATGGCAGAGCCTGGCAAGCTCCCCATGACGTATTCGATATGCCAGACACAGTAACAACAAAGTCTCCAATGGAGATGTTACTGGGCCTGCTCGAGCAAATCGACGAACAACAGGAGGGCCTTTACCTTTACCTTTTATAACTATATTAAAATTATTCAAATAAAATAATTCATACACACATTGATTCACATTGTCTTAGAGTGTTGAAACTGTGTAGTCTGCTAAAAGCATGCTGGACAGAACATTAACCACGTTATATTCTATTTGCATACACTACAGTTTAGGACATCAGCTGTCTCTGTACATGGGGACCTTCTTCCTATTAGAAGGTAGTAGAGAGTCCAATCATACTTAATAAAACAAAGTGGAAAAAATAGGGCTGGAGCAATAGTACAGTGGGTAGGGCACTGTCTTTGTGAACTGTGTTTGATCCCTGTCACCACAAATGCTTTCCTGAGCCCCACCAGCAATAACCCATTAGTGCAGAGACAGGAGTAAGCCCATCAGGTGGGGGCATTCAACATTTTCTTAGTAGAATCTTGAGTGCTAATGAAAAAAAAAAAAAAACCTGAACTATACCTTAGAAACAGGCAAAAGTGGAGATACCAGTTAAAATCAAGATTTTGTTTTTACCCTTTACTGATTTTCTGAATTCTGGCTTGGTTTCTTTCCTGGAGAGAATCTGTCTCAATAGTCAATAAAAAACATTTGATAAATCTATCAGTATTCATTTATATTGCAACATATATAGATACCACTATATATATGCATTTATTTATATGTATATTCCATTGAGTAATAAACTGAATCGATGTCATCCCTTTAATCTGTGAAGTACGGGATAGTCAGAATTCATCTTTCACCAGCATCTGAATCCATAAGATTATGTTAAAAGCCCACTGATCCCACAACCAATACTATAATCATGTACAAACTTGGCATCCGAGGAAGCTATCAAGGGGAAAAAGTTGAAAAACAAGAGGGAAGTAATGCAGAAAATCAAAACACAGTATAAATGTCAAGAAACCAAGTATTTTGTTTGAAAGCCTCAAAATTTTGAAAGTGCAAACAGTTTATTTTTAAAAAACAACATTCGATTTGGTCTGGTACTGTAAACAAAATATTTGCATACTTTTGTATGAAGTATTTTTGCCCAACATTGCATGATAAACTTAGGTTTCATTTTGCTTACTTTAAATTTATATAGGAGCCACTTCAAAAAGCCTCAGGACTTGACGGTGTCTTGCAATTTCAGTGACAGCATTCGACGCCTTGCACGTACGCATGTTCTAGTAGGCATGTTCTATATTGCTTGAACTATTTATTACTTCAACTCAATTGTTGTATGAATTTTAAAAGTTGGATAAAATACAGATTACACGCAGGAATGTTATATATAAAAAGAGGTTACACTGGCTAAGTAGAGAAAGATGCAGAAGGTGATGGCATCTGTGAGCACTCAACTATTCTGTGTGAAATAATTCTCTCACGAGGTCAGAGATACAGCACAGTGTGTAGGCATTTGCCTTGCACATGGCTGACCTAGGTTTATTCCCCGGCATCCCATATAGTACCCTGAGCAACACCAGGAGTAATTTCTGAGTGTAGAGTCAGAAGTTACCACTGAGCATCACTGGGTGTGGTCAAAAAATATTCCCTCACCTTACGATATTATACTAGTATACAAGACAATGCTTAGACTAGAGTAGATAGAGAAGGTAAAGGGCTGCCAAATAAATCAGAAGGTCATTTCTAAAAACCATGGATAACAAGATTTCATCAAAAGGGTCCATCTCACTGTTGCCCTCTGCTAACCAAAAACTACCTGACAAAGCTATGACTTCATACAGACAAAACCACTGGGTTTCTTCAGGTTTATCCTTTGAGATAAGCATTCCTCAAATCAAAACAGGAAATCACACTACTTAATACAATCAATTTGCTGCCAAGGCAAACATTGTGAAGGAGTAACACAAAAACAAGTTGCTGTTTTTGTTTTGTTTTGTAAAGGCTCTTACAAAGTATGCTCTCTCAGGACAAAAAAAAAATAGATTGCCCACTCTGTATACTGTGCATTTATCCTTTTGTAAGATGAGGAATAACTGACTTGAAGTAAATAAAGTAAATAAAGTTTTAGGTAAGATGGCTATTAAATAAGGTTTTACTTATTTGAGTTACAGATATAAAATGCTATTTCTCCATCATGCTCCTAGTTTTTCTGACAGAATTAAATATTAAAAGCACCAGGTTAATATTTAATATTAAGTTCATATTACTTTTAATTAATATTAAAAGCTCCAGGTTAAGACTACAGAAAATATTTTATGTCAATAGTCAATATGGAGTTAATCAGGATACACCCTTCAACTGTGTATGCATTATTCTTAAAAACTGTTATTTATCTTGAATAGGGTTTAATATCCCAATTATTAAGGCCCAAAGTATATTATTAAATCCAATGAGGCAGCAATAAATTTTCAGGAAAAAAATGCCTTACACACAATGTTACCACTGTACAATCTGTTTTGTTTCTTTCTAATGCATAGGATTTTATAAATACATCACTTGAATATGAAACCAATAATCAAAATTGGCATAAATAGTGATAAAAGTTGAGAAATCACTTATATTGTTAAAGCGATGTAGAATTTAGAATACTAGATTCACTAGTCAATATTGATACTGAGCTTCAAAGAACAAAAGAACATTATTTTTAGGCCACTGAGTCTCTTTGCTCTGGAATCACTCCTGACAGAGTTTCCTGACTGGAAACTCTATGGGTGCCAGATGTGGAACCAGATGACCAGGTGCTAGGCAAGCACATTCACCACTGGACTAACTCTCTGATCCCAACCAAAGTACTTTGAAACTTCTACTGATAGCCCTGTTCTTTTATTTTATTATTATTATTAGTAGTAGTAGTAGTAGTAGTAATACAACTCATGTTATTGGCCATCAGACAGAGATAACTACTTGCTAGCCTTTTCATTTATAGGTAGTAAATCACTGTCACTGTCCTCCCGTTGTGCATCCATTTGCTCAAGCGGTCCCCAGTAACATCTCACAACAAATTGTGAGACTTGTTGTTACTGTGTTTGACATATTAAATATGCCATGGGGAGCTTGCCAAGCTTTGCCCGTGTGGGCAGGATACTCTTGGTAGCTTGCTGGGCTCTCCGAGAGACAGAGGAATCGAACTCGGGTCAGCCCTATGCAAGGCAAACACCCTACCCGCTATGCTATCTCTCCAGCCCAGGCTAATAAATAGTCCTTATTATTGGATCCGTGTATACTGAACCACTGGAGCAGTCTCCTGCCCCTATCTGGCTGTCCTCACTGGGTCCTTTTGGAGGGGGTGGGTTGAGTTTCCCCCCCATCCCTGAGCAGAACCCCAGCAGCTGAAGACCTCCAGAACAAGCCACAGCCATGGTCAAGGCCTCCTTCCACATGCTTGGATGAGCCTCACACATAAAGGAACTGGCAGAGGAACCCCAGGTGTGTGGGATCTGGGGCTGAGATCTCCAAGGCTGCTCAGATCGGGACTGGGCCTCCTCCACCCAGACTACCAGTTTTCCAGTAGGTTGGCAGTCACACCCACAAATTGCTCTCAGGGCCATGTAATCCCATCAACAGCCAAGATCCAGAGACTATAAAACAACAAAAGCCTCCATTTCTCTCAGAGAGCCCAACACGCTACTGAGAGTATCCCATCCACACGACAGAGCCTGGCAAGCTCCCCGTGGCATATTCAATATGCCAAACACAGTAACAATAATGAGTCTCATTCCCCTGATCCTGAAAGAGCCCCCAATACTAGACTACACTGTCACACAACAGGGACAACTGGAGACGTTAATGGCTCCCACTTGAGAAGATCAACGAACACAGGGATGACAAGTGATACAAGTGAAGTGATACTAAACCACTACATTAAAATTCATAATTAGCATTTATATTTAAGAAAATTATTGAATAAGAAAATCACAATTACACAGCAGCGGAGAAAACTGGCCCACAGGCTCCACAACTTCCAGAGAATTCTCCAGGCCCCATACTGAGCCACTATCACCGGGAGATTCCAGATGGAGTAGGTGCTGTCTCCCCACCTTCTCCAGATGGAATCCCGGCAACCATACTCCCTGCCCTGACAAGGCCCTGGGAAGCCACCCACAAACGCCTCCTCCAGCTCCCAAACGACCATGATCCCAGAGGCACACAAACCAATCTCAGAACCCAGGGGCTTTTGGCAGTAATCTCTCTAGGCTTATTAGGAAAATATCAGAATTCCAAAATCACGAGGCCGCTATTGCAGCCACACAACATCATATGCTCTTCATAATCAGCAACAGAAAACAAATTATCTAATGATGTCTTTTTGGCAGGTCTGAATGTTGGGGAAATTTCCAAATAATAATGTTGGGTCTTTTGTCGTAATATTGAATGTGATCAATGGAGAGAGAGAGAGAGAGAGAGAGAGAGAGAGAGAGAGAGAGAGAGAGAGAAAGTGAGAGAGAGAGAGAGAGAGAGAGAGAGAGTAAAGTGGAAATCTGCCACACAGGCAGGCGTGGGGGGTATACTGGTGTTCTTGGTGGTGGAAAATGTGCACTGGTGAAGGGACAGGTGTTTGATCATTGTATGACCAACCGAGACTTAAACTGAAAGTTTTTGTGACTGTTCTCATGGTGATTCAATAAATAAAACTCAAAAAAAAGAAAATCACAATTTTCTAAGAAGCAATAAGTTTTGTGAAAAAATAATGATAACAATAATTGATTTTACCATAATAAAGCACTTGAATGTTCTAATTTTAGGCAATAAAGATAAAATGCTTTATTAAATATGTTATCTTTGTGTTTCAAATACAATAATTTATAGCACACACAAATTACACTATATATATATATATATATATATATAGAGAGAGAGAGAGAGAGAGAGAGAGAGAATTTTAAAAGTGCATTTAATTTAACTTGTTTCTAAAACCAAAGTTACTTTTGGAAAATCGCACACCTCTTAAAATAGACACTGTCACTGTAGCACTGTCCTCCCATTGTTCATCGATTTGCTTGAGCGGGCCCAGTAATGTCTCCATTGTGAGACTTGTCGTTACTATTTTTGGTATATCGAATACATCATAGATAGCTTGCCAGGCTTTGTCATGTGGGTGAGATACTCTCGGTAGCTTTAAAATAGACAAAACACTGACTGAATTTTAACACTGACTTTGATAGCACAAATAATTGACAAAATTAATCTTTCAAGAATATTTAGAAAATTATTTATCTCAATTAAAAGTAAAACTTTTTAAATGTATGGATAAAGATTCCCACCTGACACTCAAATTCTGACCTGTATAAATCACTAAATTTCTTCCAAAGAATCTAAAATGATCTTCTTCAGAAAGACCAAAAATTGTTGAATTCATGATAATGCCTTCCCTTTAAATCACTAGGAACTCTTAATTGGTACTTACTTTTACTTTTTATTAAAATTAGGAAATAAGTCTCTTATGTGTGGCATACCAACCAATTAGCACTAATACATATTTTGTATGTGGAGTTTTCATCCTTTAGGCTTACCAAAAAAAAAGTGCTAAATGTACTAAGTATAAGAAATGCTTATGGAAATTGACCATTGTTCATTCTTATTCTCTAAATATTCCCGGGATCAGTCAGAACATTGTCACCTGCGCATCTGTGAGAAATGCAATGTTATGACCGTTTCAGTCTGAACCAGAAACTCTGGGAGCAAGGCCCAACAAGCTGTGTTGCAATAAGCTCTCCAGGTGGTTCTGAGGCAGCTGAAATGTGAAACTACTCTTCTAGGAAAACAAAATAAGGCACTAGCATCTGGTAATCTTCAGACTGATTCTCCATATTAAAGAGAGTACAAAAATATATTTGGGGCTACATTTTTTACAGAATATTTGTGCTTGTGAGCATTGATGTTTAGAACCCCATTTAAAAGTTCATCAAGCTATTGAGTGTCTAGACAAACATAAATATATAATTACAGAACCCAGAATGCCATGAGAGAAATGACTTCCTCTTTTCCTTTCCTCCAAAGTGGAAGCAGAGGTTCTCAAAAGCTTTGTTAAAGGGCTGATAGCTTTGAGTTAGGCACGTGGCTAGTTGGATTCATCATGAATGGACTTTCAAATCTACCCTTTCTTGTTTTATTTCTGAATAAACTCTGTTTGGTGTTCAAATAATTGGCTACTAGACAGTCAATGGGGCTGGAGCAATAGCTCAGCAGGTAGGGTGTTTGCCTTGCACGTGGCCAACCCGGTGACCTGAGTTTGATTCCTCTGCCCCTCTCTGGAAAGCCCAGCAAACTACCAAGAGTATCTTGCCCTCATGACGGCAAGCCTGGCAAGCTACCTATGATGTATTCAATATGCTAAACATAGTAATAAGTCTCACAATGTTACTGGACCCACATGAGCAAATCGATGAACAATGGGATGACAGTACAATGCAATGCTACAGTCAATGCACTTAAGAACAAACTAACAAAAAAAATACTCAGTATTTATTCCATAACAATTCAATCTTTTTTTAAAAAAAAAATCAGTTTCTATTAAACTGAAAATACTTAGTTTGCTCAGTGTAGGAGTAGAATTTTTTAGTGAGACTTTATATTCAATGATAACATAACCAATTGTGGAACAAGAAAGCATTCATTACCAAGAAACCGGAGTGACTTAAACCTCAGAGAGGAAAAGAAATTTTCCCCTCATGGCAAAATCCTAAATTCTTAAGAGTGAAGCATAACACTTCCGTCACTACAGAAGTAGCCCTGTAGCACTGTCCTCCCATTGTTCATTGATTTGCTCGAACAGGCACTAGTAACATCTCCATTGTGAGACTTGTGACTGTGTTTGGCATATTGAATACGTCACGGGGAGCTTGCCAGGCTTTGCCATGTGGGTAGGGTACTCTCGGTAGCTTGCCGGGCTCTCCAAGAGGGATGAATGAATCAAACCTGTGTCGACTGCATATAATTTTTTGAATAGTTTACTGGTAAATTGGGAACCTATCTGATTAACCTTACTGGGTCTAAGAAGCTTCTGACTAAATTCCTGCTTTCAGAGGTTGGTTGGTGTTAGAATTCCTGAAGTCTTAAAAGTCAGCATTTGCCAAGTTTAACTGGAAATCTGAATCTCTTGGGATGGTGTCTATGAAGTAGTTTAACTTTCATTCTAGACTTCCAAAATCTGTAGCCCTGAAACAAAAGAATCCTTTTTTTTTTTTTGCTTTTTGGGTCACACCTGGAGTTCCACAGGGGTTACTCCTAGTCTGCACTCAGGGATTACTCCTGGCAGTGCTTAGGGGACCGTATGGGATGCTGGGAATCAAACTTGGGTTGGCCGCGTGCAAGGCAAACACCCTACCCGCTGTGCTATCTCTCCAACTCCAGAATCCTTATTGTTTAAGCCTCACTTGCTCTTCTCAAGTCCTGGAAGTCTTTTTCCACCTCTCTTTTCTCAGCTATTCTATGCTAAGACAGCCTACTTCTAAAGAGAAAACACTCATTGCCTTGAAAAGGACACTACTATGTAATATCAATACATTAAGGCATATATGTGTGTGTATATATATATGTATATATATCATATTGGTTATATATTGTTAGCATTTAGCTGGAGAATTTCCATAACAGGCTTTGTGGCCTTCTGGGTGACTTAGACCTCTTCTAGGAACAAGAAAAGAAGAAAAAACAGATGCTTTTGTCAAAGAATACATCCCCAGAATGAGACTAGGTCTCTGGAATGTAACTGTCAGAAAGTCGGCTGGATGATGCAGGTCAAAACAACCACAACAAAAATATATGTATTCTTGCTGAGTAATGCTTACTTGCCAAATTTAAAGTATAAGAACTTGGTAAGCCTAGTGCTTGGGTCCGTGTTGAAATCCACTGGATCTGGAGGATACTTGGACCTCAGGTAGCTGAAACAATAGACCTCGCTATGTGACTTGCATTATCGGCTCTGTTCTCTGTCCTTTAGGGGTGGTCGACTCCAGACTCTAACAATAGTTAACACACATATATAGCTGTAATATATGTATTTCTATATATACTATATAATATATATTACTATATATACTACATGGGCTGGAGCAATAGCACAGCAGGTAGGGCGTTTGCCTTGCACACAGCCCACTAGGCAACCCAAGTTTAATTCCTCTGCCCCTCTCGGAGAGCCCAGCAAGCTACTGAGAGTATCTCGCCCTCACGGCAAAGCCTGACAAGCTACCCGTGACGTATTCGATATGGGAAACACAGTAACAAGTGTCACAATGGAGATGTTACTGGACCCACTCAAGCAAATCAATGAATAATGGGAGAACACAGTGACAGTGATATATATATACTACATACAGTGTATATATCATAATATATGTGTATATACAATATATATATATATATATACTGTTGCTGTTGCTTTCAGGTCCCTACAGAAACATTTCTTACTCTATAAAAAAGAGTATAGAGGCACCTCTAAGACTTGAGAGAAAGAATTGGTGTTACATAATTTTTACTGAATTATTACTTACATTTAGAATATTTTATCCAAAATAACAAACTATATAAAGTTAATCATCACTTGAATAATTATAACTAGAATATAAATTCTATAGCAGTGAAATTAACTGTGTCAGAAAGCAGAAAAATACCCCTAAGGAGTTAGTATTCTCTCACTGCAAATTTATATACATATAAACAAGCACATCAAATGTTTACAACACCCAAAAAGAAAAAGCTTAATAAAAATATGTCCAAATATATTTAGGATTTTTTTGAATATAAAATGCAAACTAATAACAATTTAACAAGGGGACTTTTCAATATTTTAGAAACAACATCCCGTCTTTTAGTGAAAATATCTGTTCAATTGATTTCAAAGTAGCTGTTAAAAGCCCCAAGGGTCCTATAAACTTCAGAAGAAGAAAGATGTTCTTTCTCTCTGCTTTCCTTCTACCTCAAACCCCCAATCACAAAAAAACTACATTCTATGAGGAAAAACTAAATAAAACAAAGAGTAATAATAAAAAATACCTTCCACCAGCTACATATAAAAAGTTCTTATATTATTTCAAATAATCCAATGAAAATGACACATATGTAGCACTGTTTCACTGTCCTCCCGTTGTTTATCGATTTGTTCGAGCGGGCCCAGTAACATCTCCATCATGAGACTTGTTGTTACTGTGTTTGGCATATCGAATTCGTCAGGGGTGGCTTGCCAGGCTTTACCATGCGGGTGAGATACTCTGGGTAGCTTGCCGGGCTCTCTGAGAGGGGCAGTGGGATCATACCTGTGTCGACAGGGTCAGCGGCGTGCAAGGCAAATGCCCTATCCACTATACTATTGCTGCTCCACCAACACAAACGTGACTTCTGATAATGTTCAAAGCAAATGCATCATTGAATATGTTTGCACAACATCCTTTAGCTCCATCAGAGTGCAGCAAATGGCATAATTTCATCAATTACTGAGTACGACTCCATTTTGTATACCACAATTTCTTCATCCTAATAATGTTTCTTTGGAACTTCACTTTGTATACCAAAAGAATATTCTCACACTGTAAGCCACATTATGTCTCTAATAATACAGTTCAAGTGAAAATACAAAGGCAAAAATATGTTGGGATCTTGGAGGTCCAGTTTAAAAAAAAATTGTATGGATTTTTTTTTTGAGTTCTGAATATGCCCATTTCTGGATTTGGTAAGAAGTGGCATGTTCTGATAAGAAAATATAATTACAGAGATAAGAGTTTCGCATAATAGATACAAAAACATGAATAACATAAGATTATTCAGTCTTTAAAAAGAAGCATCAGAACTGAGAGTAAAGAGGGCAGAAGAGATCATTGTCGGGGGGGTTGTATCCTTTTAAGAATTACACAAGAATTTCCACAAGGGGAATTGAGGTAGAGAGCTATGCAAGGGGGAAGGCATTACAAGTGAGAACGATAATGAAAAGAGATAAAGAAGAGCAAAACAATACTGAAGACCGGAAGTGAGTTTCAGAGCAGTATGAAATATTTCAGTCCATTCCCCTGCATATCTTAAACACAGTAAATAAACAACAACAACACTGCCCTCCCGGTGTTCATCGATTTGCTCGAGTGGGCCCAGTAATGTCTCCATTGTGAGAGTTCTTGTTACTGTGTTTGGCATATTGAATACTCTCGGTAGCTTGCCAGGCTCTCCAAGAGGGGCGGAAGAATCGAAACCGGCCCGACTGGGCTGGCTGCGCACAAGGCAAATGCCCTACCTAGTCCTAGTTATTCTGAAAACTCATTTTACTGATTTTAGCCAAATGTTCCTGAAATATCTTACCAATTATCATAGAAAGCATGATTTTCAAATGTTTTGAGGATGTTTTATGGTTGCAATATTATTTCCAAATAATTCCAAACACTTGTCTATAACTAAATCAAAAATTATTTGGATTCCTTAAATAAAAATTACATGTAATATTACAGATGTAACATTAGATGTATGTCTATATGTGTGTATAAATCTATAAGTACTTATAGAAAGTACTTGTATATATGCATATATACAAACATGTGTGTACATATGTGTATATATACATATACATACATATATATATATGGAGAGAGAGAAAGGGAGAGACTTTGAATACTACATGACATAAAGTGTCAGCTTGCTTCTAAAGTCCTATCATTTCTCAGGTGGGATTTTATTCAAGTTTCCCCAGGATGGCAATCTTTTCCTCTTCTACAGTGCCTTATATTTTACTTTCAAATATATTAAAGTTTTTTACTGACTATTCACTCATATAACAAATATTAACTGGGCACATAGTATGTGCCAGGTGCTTCAAATATACCAGAAATCCAGACAAGCATGATTTCTTTTCATCAGAAAAGTCAACATTTAGAAAACAGATTGAAATGAAAATAAAAATAGATACTTCTAAACTGTAATCAGGATTATGAAGGAAACAAATGTTTCAAATACAACCCATATGCAATGTACTCGCTTATATAATACACTTATGGAGAGCATTTGCTCTGGACCTGAACTATGTTTCCTTAATCCTGACATAACCACTTGATAGCTATTTGACAAGTAATTAGCCTAATTATTATTATTATTATTATTATTATTATTTATTTTATTTTAGTAACAAGTCTCAAAATGGAGACATTACTGGGCCCGCTTGAGCAAAATCGATGAACAACGGGAGGACAGTGACAGTGACTTGAAACCAACCCCAATCAAATTAAGGACTAAATTCAAAAATCATAAGACCTCTTCTTGACAAGGACTGTTAGGGATAGAATCATTATTGCCTTATCCCTACCTATCCCATCATAAGTGTTTTACAAGAAAGAAAACACGCAGACTGAACCCTTAATCTACAACCTTTGTTTAGGGCAGTGTTTGCAAAATTTTCTCACTATGATCACCCTTGGGCTTTTTTTCATTCCTATGGCCCCATTCAGTGCCGTACTTGTTAGCCCCTAGTCTAACATGATTTTCACCTGTGACACCTCCCTCCCACGCCCCTTCCTGGAATATCCTGGGGCCAAATGACAACCGATTGAAAAATGTTGCCTTTAAAGACCTGCCTATGCCTGACTTAACTGACCTAATGGTATATCAGTCTGCCACCTATACTTTCTAAACCAGTACTTTCCTGTTGTTTTCCTGCATAACAGCTTCTTATAGCTATGAAGAAGAGACTGACCTGGGTCTGCCAACTTCCAACCTATGCACTATTGCTAATTAAATTCTCTTTTCCAAGATCTTATTCCTGGATTGATTGAAGACCTTCAGGTTTACATACTAAGGC
Source organism: Sorex fumeus (assembly GCF_029834395.1). Taxonomy (NCBI): domain Eukaryota; kingdom Metazoa; phylum Chordata; class Mammalia; order Eulipotyphla; family Soricidae; genus Sorex; species Sorex fumeus. Next base: position 39,630,102 of record NW_026606067.1, on the reverse strand, counting down.
AATTCAACTCACAATCAGGATTAGACATAAAATCTACTTCATAGAGTCATTATGACTATTAAATAAGAAAATATAAATGATTTGGTTTAGTGCATAGCATCTAGTGGAAACAATATTTTCCCATAATATTGTACAGTCTTTTCATTACACCAAAAGCAGTGTCTTGCCAAGAAGAAGCACTTCTGACAATTTTTCTGGTGCCACAAAATAATAACTTTAAACGCCAATTTACTGTGGTCACATATTACAATGGACAGATATATGGCTGAAAGTTAAAGGCTGCCTTTAAATATAAACATCCGATATTCTCGGGTGTAATCATTCCTACTGGAGCATTGAAAGAGGTGGGTGGCAAAAAGGACAGAGGGACGGATGCTTGTCTTGGGGGTGACTAGACCCTGTCAATGCAAGGAGTGATCCCTTACCATGGTTCCAGGACTAGTTCCTGAGCACATCCAGGTGTGACCCACCTCCCATGCCCTAAAAATAAGTATTCATTGATCAGAGAATTAGTATAGGCCATAAGGCAAATGCCTTGAATGTGGCTGACCCCAGGTTGATCCCTACGATGTGGTCTTTTAGCAACAACATCACCAGGTATGGTCCTGGACCACATTGGGTAGCCCAAGTTACCTCAAGCACTGCACAGTCCTCACGAAGAACCACAGGCTCACTTGGAGATTCCCTGGAGTAATTCCTAATGTCCCCTTAAGACCATGTGTGAGTTCTTCCAAATTAAATTAAAACTTTGGAGTAGCTCTTGTTCATTCATTTATTTATTTTTGTACCTGGTTGTTATTGAGCTACAATGGGAGAGTTTAGTGACAGTTGGGCTGGAAATCATATGGGTAGCGAGGTTGTAAATATTTACTCTCTGGACCTTCATAGACGCTGCTAGCCAACTCCTGATCCAGAGGCTTGGCAAGCCTTTACAGAACATGGCCTATTCAGCCTGAGCATGGGTTTGCAAATATACACTTCTACTGTAGGACCATACTATCTAGTATTTTGTGCCAAACTGATCTGTTCCCCCTGATAAAATTAATGATTCACAAAAAAGGCAATCTGCCTAATTTATATTTATCTCCAGAACCTATGAAAGGCTTTCATTAACAAAATGTCGACAAGAAATTTATGTTTAACTGAATTGAGCTTTCAGTTGAAAAAAGGAGAAAAATATACACATATATAATGTTTTAGATGTATGACAGGTCAGTGAACTGGAAGAATAATTGATATACTTTTAATAGGTCTTAGACTCTTCTGGTCAAAGATGACTTCTGAGTTAATAGCTAAAGTTCTATTTTTATGTTTTTCACATATACCTTTCTGCTCACTATTAGAAGGTATTTAAGTCTAAGACAAGATGCTCTCTATTTGAAGTGAGAAAGTATTCTCGCATCCTTCTGCAAAATCTAATGAACTCCCTAAAGCAAAAGGTTGCACATTTGAATTAAAATGTAATAATAACTTTAGTATTAAAAAATGTCTGTTTCCAAAGTTTGAACTGCTTTTGTTTGTAAAACAATTCATGCACACCTTTAGAAACTAATTAGTAGAAGTCATTCTAAGTACGTATCAGGTACAATTCAGAAGTATGTCTTCAGAATATATTCATTATTCTACACTTAGTCCTACCTACAATTAAATCCCTTAGTATTTTGTTCTTTCTTTTTTCTGCTTTTTGGGTGACGCCTGATGATGTTCAGTGGTTATTCCTGGCTCTGCACTCAGGAATTACTCCTGATGGTACTTGCGGGACTATATCGGATGCTGGGGATCGAACCCCAGGTTGGCTACATACAAGGCAAATGCCCCATCCACTGTACTGTAGCTCCAGCCCCAATCCCTTAGTATTTTGATAAAACTATTATATTGTTTCTATATCAGAAAATAATATAGCCATGGCATTATGTTATTTTATAAACAGCTAGCGTACTTATGATAAAACCTCATGAGAGCTGTGTTTCCTTTAGGTAATTGGAGTCAACAAATTAATACATATCAAGGAAATTTAATATAAGTTAAGATTCCTTTAAGGAAAGCATACCTAATATATGAAGACATTTTTACAAGTAATTCATTGTAGAAAATATAGTAAAATTCATATTTGAGCCAAATAAATATACTTTTATTCCTAGTAGCTATTGCCATAAAACTGCATTTTAATGTTACAATTGATTTAATTATATAGTATCATATTAATGAACAGAAAGAAAACCACTACACAGTATGAAATTCACAGACACAAAGACTTATCAGCTATTTGACTTTGCTTGGATTTAAAAGTAAAAAGAATATTGACTGAAGTTCCCTCATGTTGAAAAGTAGGAGTAAATTTGTGACAAATAATTGTGTTTATATATTTGATATTTGTTGGATTTGCAATCATAAAATTGTAGTTTTAAAGTTGGCATTGTTCGCATTATATAGGATAAGCTCTATAGATCTAAGATCTCTTTGTAAAAATTCAATATTTCTTTGGATCACTGAATGGCTTTACTTCAAAAAGATGGTTAATCTTCACCACTGAAAGCGTAAGTAGATATAGCATGATGATTGCATTGCAGACAGAGTTTTAGCCATAAAATACATGCAAAGATAGATTCAAATATAGGTTTTTCAATGGGGAGGTGAGTCATTTATTGCTGCACACACATATATATACACACATATATAGACACACATACACACATACATGTTTATACATTATATATACATACATGGGCTGGAGCGATAGCACAGTGGGTAGGGTGTTCGCCTTACACGCGGCCAACATGGCCGACCCGAGTTCGATTCCTCCGCCCCTCTCGGAGAGCCCGGCAAGCTAACGAGAGTATTCGATATGCCAGACACAGTAACAACAAAGTCTCCAATGGAGACGTTACTGGGCCCGCTCGAGCAAATCGACGATCAACGGGAGGGCCTTTACCTTTTACCGTTACCTTTATACATACATATTTATATATATCTCATGTATAAGCATACAGATATAGGGTCTTCTGCAGCTTCTAGTCCAACACACACTGTATTTTCAGATTATATAAAATATTACTTGTCACTTGTCATCCTATTGATCATTGATTTGCTCAAGTGGGCACCAGTAACGACTCCATTCATCCCTGTCGTGTGCTAGTGTAGCCCAGTGGCATGCTGGGGGCTCTTTCAGGGTCAGGGGAATGAGGCCTGTTATTGTTACTGTTTTTGGCATATCAAATATCCCACAGGTAGCTTGCCAGGATCTGCCGTGATATATAAAATATATAAGCTAAAAGCAATTGCACAGATTTAAATATGAAGTTAAAATGCATTGACTTTAAGATTCCTTTGACAATTCTCCAAATTGTATACTGCTATGAGAATCACATGTACGCGGAACCATAGGGACAGTACAGGGGTGAGGAGGTTGTTTCCTTGCTCATGATTTGGCCTAGTTCAATCACCTATACCATGTCTGGTCCCTAGAAGACTAGCAGGAGAGATCATTGAGTGAAGAACCAGAAGTTAGCCCTGACACTGCTGGGTATGACACACGGCCCTTCCACTGAACAATTGTATGTATAATAAACAAAGTATGGCAGACTTAATGCTTTCAAACACCTAGAAGAAACAGTTTTAAAAGACTAAGAATGAAAGTGAAAAGCATTCTTAAATATTGTTATTCACCATTGTCAAAATGGCAATACTACCGAAAGCATTGTATAAATTCAATGCAATCCCTATAAGGATACCCACGACATTCTTCAAAGAAATGGAGCAAACACTCCTGAAATTTATATGGAACAATAAGCCCCCACGAATAGTTAAAGCAATTCTTGGGAAAAAGAAAATGGGAGGAATCAACCTCCCAAACTTCAAACTGTACTACAAAGCAGTAATAATTAAAACAACATGGTACTGGAACAAAGGCAGAACTGCAGACCAATGGAACAGGGTTGAATACAATGACATATCCCCTCAATCATATGATCACCTAATCTTTGATAAAGGTGCAAGTAATGTGAAGTGGAGTAAGGAAAGCCTCTATAACAAATTGTGCTGGCATCACTGGATGGCTACATGCAAAAAAATGGGCTCAGAACTCTGCCTAACACCATGTACAAAAGTAAGATCAAAATGGATTAAAGACCTCAACATCAGACCAGAAACCATAAGGTATATTGAAGACAAAGTTGGCAAAACCCTCCTTGACATTGAAGCTAATGGTATCTTCAAAGATGCCACGCCACTGGCCGAGCAAGTGAAAACAGAGAAAGATAAATGGGACTATCTTAAACTAAGAAGCTTCTGCACCTCCAAAGAAACAGTGACCAAAATACAAAGACAGTCTACAGAATGGGAAAGGATATTCGCGGAATACACATCTGACAAGGGGTTGATATCCAGGATATACAAAATACTGGTTAAACTCCACAAGAAGAAAACATCCAACCCCATCCAAAAATGGGGCAATGAAATGAACAGAAACACTCTCAAAGAAGAAATCCAAATGGCAAAAAAGCACATGAGAAAATGCTCTATATCATTAATCATCAGGTAGATGCAGATCAAAACCACAATGAGTTATCATCTCACACCTCAGAGTCTGGCCCACATTCAAAGAACAAAAGCAACCGATGCTGGTGCGGATGTGGCGAGAAAGGGACACTCCTTCACTGTTGGTGGGAATGTCGACTGGTTCAGCCCTTCACTGTTGGTGGGAATGTCGACTGGTTCAGCCCTTCTGGAAAACAGTATGGACAATTCTCAAAAAATTAGAAATTGAGCTCCCATTTGACCCAGCAATACCACTCCTGGAATATATCCCAGAGAGGCAAAAATGTATAGTTGAAGTGACATCTGCACTTGTTTGTTCATTGCAGCACTGTTTACAATAGCCAGAAACTGGAAGAAACCTGAATGCCCAAGAACAGATGACTGGTTAAAGAAACTTTGGTACATCTACACAATGGAATGCTATGTAGCTGTTAGAAAAGATGAAGTCATGAAATTTGCATGCAAGTGGTACAACATGGAAAGTATCATGCTAAGCGAAATGAGTCAGAAAGAGAGGGATAGACATAGAAAGATTGCATTCATCTGGGGGATATAAAGTAACAAAATATGAGATTAATACCCAAGAATAGCTGAGATCAGCACCTGGAGGATTACTCCATAGCTTAGAGGCCAGCCGGGCATTCTAGGGGAAAGGGCAGCTCAGATAGAGAAGGGAGCACCAAATAAAGGGTGTTTGGAGGATCCTCCCAGGAGGGGAGATGCATGTCGAAAGTAGACTATGGACTGAACATGTTTGCCACTCAATGCCTCTTGCGCAGACCACAACACCCAAAAGGAGAGAGAGAGAGCACAAGGGATTGCCCTGCCACAGAGGCAGGGGGGATGGGGGGGATGGGGGTGGGAGGGATATTATCCATGGTGGTGGAAAATGGGCACTGGTGGAGGGATGGGTATTTGATCATTGTATAATCGAAACCCAAGCACAAAAAATTGTAAATCTACAACTGTACCTCATGGTGTGTCACTAATAAAAAAAAAATATTGTTATTCACATTGACTTGCATACTGAGAAATCAGAGTACAACATAAAATGACAATCTAATCCAGAGAGATATGATTAAACAAACCATATCTTGGGGTCAGATGCTTTATAGCACTGTAGCACTGTCCTCCCGTTGTTCATCGATTTGCTTGAGTGGGCCCAGTAATGTCTCCATTGTGAGACTTGTTGTTACTGTGTTTGGCATATCGAATATGTCACGGGTAGCCAGGCTGGCCACGTGCAAGGCAAACACCCTACCGCTGTGCTTTCGCTCCAGCCCCAGATGCTTAGAGTTAAAGAGGTTTTCTTGCAAGAGGTCACAGAGTTCATCCTAGAGAACAGAGCCAAGAATATGCTTTGAGAACCACCACGTGTGCCCCCCACCAAAAAATAAATAAATGCATAGACAAACTAGAGTGATTAATTACACAAATATACTGACTATGTCTTTGCTCCAAATTTTACTTTTTTTAAATTTTAATATTTTTTTATTTTGTTTATATATTCATCTTTGTCTATTTCCATTCTCTCAACTTAATCTTTTCTTATTTTTCTTAATTTTTATTTCATTTTCTCTCTTTTTTAAGTATTAGTAGTCCAGTGGCCAGAAAAATAGTACAGCAAGTAAGGCTCTTGTCTTTCTTGTACAGTACCTGCCCAGGTTCTATGCCAGCAACCCGTAAGTTATCGCAAGTGTCACCAGAAGTGATCCGGTGTGAAGAGTCAGTTGTAAGCCCTGAGCACTACAGGGTTTGAGCCCTAAAAGAAAAACACTAAAGCTGTAATATAAACAGATCTATTAATGTGGACTTCTTAAAATTCATAATACTTTGCGTAAAGAAATTTACTCATTAGCTAAGACACGGCACAGCTGTCAGGTGCTTGCCTTGAATTGGCTGGCCCTAGTTCCATCCCAAGAGCAGAATTCACCAAGTAGAAGGCCTGTGCACTGCTGGGTGTGCCCCAAAACAAAGGAGAACAGATGAAAAGATTTTTATGTACAGTAGTGTGATATATCTTCTATAACGCATTGTCCTTCCTGTTCTATTGATTACATGTCCTCAATTGGTAAGCTATAAGTGACCCCAGGTTCAAATGTGTGTTACTGTTATAGGCTGCCAGGAAGCTGGGCAGACTCCACTGTGAGCAAGAAAGATTTATTAGGAAAGACTTCCAGGCAGACACCCAGGATTAATATGCCCGCTGGAAAGCATAGGGTGCTCTCTTCATATATATTTGTGGGGGGGCGGGGGCTGGAGTGATAACACAGTGGGTAGGGCATTTGCCTTGCACGCGGCCGAGCCAGACAAACTGGGTTTGATTACTCCGCTCCTCTCAGAGAGCCTGGCAAGAGATACCAAGAGTATCCCACCTGCAAGGCAAAGCCTGGCAAGCTCCCTGTGACGTATTTGATAAGCCAAACACAGTCACAACAACAAGTCTCACAATTGAGACTTTACTGGGCCCACTCAAACAAATCAATGAACAATGGGAGGACAGTGTTACAGTGCTAAGTGTGTATATGTGTGTGTCTATATACATACATATGTATATACACAATTATGTATATATTTCTTTATATACATAGCCACAGACATAGGTCACGGAGGGGGGGAAGGGGTTTTGTTGTTTAATCAGACATTAGTCAGATGTCTAATTTTAATGACACTAACATGCCCAGTAATGCTGGAACCTTTTGTTCTCAAACAACAAACTTTTCCGAGCTCTATGTCCAAGATGACCAATATTTCCTCCAAAGATGTTCTATAGTGGAGGATTTTCAGTTCCTCCTAATAGTTAATATTGTCACTGCCTCTGTCACTGTCCTCCCATTGTTCATCAATTTTCTCGAGTGAGTCCAGTAACATGGTGAGACTTGTTACTGTGTTTGGCATATTGAGTATGTCACTGGTAACTTGCCAGGCTTTGCTGTGCGGGCGAGATACTCTGAATAGTTTGTCAGGCTCTCCGAGAGGGGCGGAGGAATCGAACTCAGTCTGTGTTGGCCTCATGCAAGGCAAACGCCCTTCCCACTGTGCTATTGCTCCAGCCAATATCTATCATTGGATAAGAAATCCTGTATACTTTTTGTGCATTTTTATTTAATACATTTCTAGTCATACACAATTCAATATTTCCACTTTAACAAAAATAGAAATTTATTTTGAAAACTTGATTTTATCATTTCTACCTTATTTCTTTTCTTCTATTTCTTAAATTTATAAATAGATTCTCTAATTTACTGATGGCCTTAAAATGATCAACTTCTTAAAAGGTTTTATATTCTTATGGAAAATGATATTGAAAATATGAAAATTTAATGTAATTTTTCTTTTTAGAAATTGAAAAGATGTACTGGTTGAGAAACACATTTCACTTTGGAATCACAGTTAAAAGAAATAGATCAGATGTAGTCATGGACATCTTTAAGTGTTACATTTAAGAGAAGTATATTTTTAAATAAAGAACTTTGTGAATCAGAATGTTCTTTTAGGTGTATATGCAGAGTTGGTGAATGAATCACTGCCTTATTTTGCTTAACTTAGAAATGTTGGTACTTTGGAATTTTTTATTAGGTCTTCTTATTTCTTCTAGTTTTACAGAGACTAAGAGAATGGACATATAAAGTAAAGGCCCCTCCCGTTTATCATCAATTTGCTCGAGCGGGCCCAGTAATGTCTCCATTGGAGACTTTGTTGTTACTGTGTCTGGCATATCGAATACTCTCGGTAGCTTGCCGGGCTCTCCGAGAGGGGCGGAGGAATCGAACTCGGGTCGGCCATGTTGGCTGCGTGCAAGGCAGACGCCCTACCCGCTGTGCTATCGCTCCAGCCCTAATATGATGGAATTTCTAAAATCAAAAAGCAAAGAGGCAATAAACAGACACCCTACATTAGAATTCCTCTTTTCCAGAGGAAACTGAAATTTCAGAAAAAAAAGACACTTCCCTAGAATTTGTTCAATAGGAAGGTGGAAAAGTCTACAAACTATATATCTGCTCTTATAGATTACAGTGTCTTATTCTGCATTGAATTTCACCAGCTGTATCATGATTAATTCAAAAGATTTCAACATAAAATCACATCCTTAATCAAAGGGATTTTATGTAGCTGAATACAGTTCAGTTTAAGAATTGACAGTTGTATTTTCAAAGGGGCCACTCCCAGTGATACTTGGGTCAGTGATGTGATCCTAAGACTGGGACAGGGGTCACCAGGGTAACATCTGGTGACAGTCTAGGGGACATGTCCTATCAGACAGAGATTAATCTCGGGACATTACATATATAGAGACACATGTATTCTACCGTTTTGACCTATATCACTGGTATGAAAATAGTCAACAACAAAGACATTTATTGTGAGTTGGAGGGTGGGAGAGCAGGGAATCTTGATGGCGTGCCATTTCTGGCAACCTTCAGCTAACCTGGCTTGTGTTTCATGCAACAGCTCAGACCCTGTGGTGCCAAGGAGGACAAGAGTTATCTGGTTGGTGTTCTGCATTGAGCAGGATAATAGCTGTAGTTTTGGGGGCTCTCGAGGGCTACACCCACCATTGCTTAGGGGTTATGATGTGATGATGGGGGAAAAAACCTTAGAGGAGATTGAGTATCTGTGCCCTAAGCACTCTACCATCTCCTGGCCCTCCAAACATTTTTGTTTGATTTGGGGAGAACTTATTTTCAACAGATTACCTTTGTTTAAGAACTACCTCCACAGTTTGTGTAGTTTGCGGCATTTGTTTTATTGCATGCTTGCATGCCGTAACTATTCTTAGTTTTCTTCAAAATAGACATTCATTGCCGGCAAGACCAATGTTTCAAAGAGACCTTTGCTCTAATCTCATTATAAGAAGGGAGACCAGACTCAGTTGTTGGGAATGATTGTTCATTCCTGTTTGTACTACCAGGTTTAGTAGGCCATGTTTAAACGATCCAACCTTAGTGATTAATGCTGGTAGTTTAGGGACATTGTGAAAGGCAGGGAATAGAAACTATAATCTAGAAAAATATTGTTAAAAATATTTTGAGGAAATTTGACACCTGAGATTGCCTTTTTTCTTTCCCCAGTGACTGTTTTCCAGGTAAGTTATTTTAAATGAATTGATATAATTTAGCCAATTGGTTAAAAGACAATGAAAAAAATAAAGAAAAAAAATAAAAAGGAAAACCATCTGATTATTATTTCTTTCTCCAGAACAGTAATTGAAACAGTCTTGTTTATGCTATAAATAAATTTCTTAGTTTAAAAAGTTAAAAAAAAAAACTCTGGCATGAAAAGAGAACATATGACTTTAAAGAATTTAGCTTTTTTACAGAGAACCAGCAGCTTGGAGCAGAAAAGCAAATGGACTATGTGTTAAACCACGCCACCAAGCCTGCCCGGAGGGGAAAGGACGTTGACCGGCCCGCCCGCTCCTCTCTGGAAAGAAAGATGGCGGCCGCACGGGAGCCTTGTGGACAGCAGGCTTGAGCCGGGCTCGGCGGGAGCGGCGGGGACCTCATGGGAAGGGGGGCTTTGTGGGCCGTCCCCCACGCCCCACCGAGGTCTCCAGCTGCCCCCCACGAGCGGCTTTCCGGCACGGCCACGACTCCAGGGCACAGAAGCCAGTCTCCTAACTATCTAACTTTTAATAGAAATTCTTCCAGGGTCAATAAGTAAAATAGCAGAAATTCAAAACCGCGCGGATGCTATCGCGTCCGCGCGACATCATTTTATTCTTAAACCAAGTTGTAGAAAGCAAATCATTTCACAACGCTGTTTCAGCATATCTGATTGTGGGGGGTGGGTCGTAAACTCTAAACAATAATTGTGCATCTTCTATCGAAATAATCTATCTAGTCAAAGTAGATAGAGTATTAACTAGAACTCATCTGCCTCACAAGAATTGGGAGGGGTGGGAGGTGGGGGTCTATTGGGGTTCGGGGTTAAAAATAAGTATTGGTAAAGGGAAATGTGTTTGATATTTACATGACTGAGACCTAAACCCGAAAGCTCTGTAACTTTTCCCACAGTGATTCAATAAATAAATAAATTTAAAAAAAAATAAAAAAAAATAAAGAATTTAGCTTTTTTCCCTCAAAATTGGAACATTTTTGCTAATCTTTTGCCTAGTGAAAAAGCAGATTATTCATTTAGGGAAAGTTGTTTGTATTGACTTCTCTGTTCTTTTTTTGTTGATGAATAGCAGGTTTTTCAAACCTTGTACTTCTCTCACATAATTTCCTGACCTCAATTATGCTTCTCAGAATACAACATGTAATGAGCAATTGTTCACAGAGCTTTTAAAAGGTGCAGTTAAAAATGAAATAAAAAATATCACATTTTGTGGTAGTGTATCTTATGATTCCATAAGTTTGGATATTGACTGGAATTTTTCAAAATGTTTTAAAATTTTGTCTTTCTAATTTCATTATATTTCTGGGTGGACGGGGTGCTGGTGGGGGTGTCAAACCTTGAGGTGTTCAGTGCGTACTCTTGGTCAGTGCCCAGCAATCTCTCCGCCTGGTTCCAGGTTATCCCTCACCTGCTCTCCTACTTCTTCAGCCCTCCACAGGGCTCCAGGGGGATTGCTCTCAAATCTGGAGACCATGCTTTGCATATACAAGCCCCCTCCCCCTGGCTCCCAGCATTGTTTGGACTCTGAGCATTGCGGGGACCAGGTGCAGAGTCAGAACTAGCCCACAAACACAGTCAGAAAGACCCCCAAAGGAAAAATGAAAGAATTGATTGAACACTTTAACTGCCCTCCCCCAAAGCAAAGAGAAAATAATGAAAAATACAGAGATGTAGTCATGCAGCAATTTATTTCAAAATCTAATGAAGTAATATAGACAAGGGCAAATATTAGATGATAGTAAGAGCTGGAGCGATATTACAGTGGGTAGGGAGTTTGCCTTGCGCGCAGGCTGACCCGAGTTTGATTCCTTCATTGTTAGTGAACTCAAAGATTACATTGCTTCAAATCAACCATGATTTTATCAGAACTGATAATCACCTTTTTCTAGCCCTTATTACACGATAATAGAAATTTCAATCTTCATGCTATTGGAGCGATAGCACAGTGGTAGGGCATTTGCCTTGTGCGCAGCCAGCCCGGCCGAGCTGGGTTCGATTTCTCCGCCCCTCTCGTAGAGCCCGGCAAGCTACTGAGAGTATCTTGCCTGCAAGGCACAGCCTGGCAAGCTACCTGTGACGTATTCGATATGCCAAACACACTAACAACAAGTCTCATGATGGCGACGTTACTAGGCCCACTAGAGCAAATCGATGAGCATGCTATTTATGAAGAGTTGCAGGTCAAACTCAGTTAAGTTTTAAAGCAGTTCTAAGAGTACCAAGAAAGGAGAAAATAAAACTCTAAATTGCATCATACTTATTGCCATACTGTAAGAGGCTATTTTGTTAAATGTTAATCTAATTCTAATAAGTATATATCAGCATAATAAGTATGTTTCAACATTATTCTCTAGTAAAAGAAGCTAGCAAACTATTATAAGTTGCATTCCTTCAGGTTGATTTGGATATTAATTTTTAAAGACTGAGGTATATATTAGCACATAAAGATTTACAGAAAAAATCCAATGCATTATATTCATATAAAATTTTTCTTTCCTAGAAGTGTTATTTAACCATGTGCAAATATGACAGTAATGTCAGGCCGACACTTAATTTAAATACTGTTTCCAAACATAATACTAAGTGGTACTAAAAATCATTATGCATCTACTCTCTCAAGTGAACAATAAGGCTTGTGCTTCAGTGTTTCAAATCAACTTATTCTCAAGGACAGTCTTTATCAGTTCTATCTCCATGCAGAAGCATATTTTAATTGCTTATTCTTTTCTGACTTCTTTCTCCTTCATCCCTCTCCCAGCTTTTTGTTATTTTGCATATGAGTTGATGAGTGTCAGAATAGGATGCAGGCTCTATCTGATTGTAGTGAATGGCAGCTAATGTTCTTTTACAAAATTTAAATAAAACATATGCTGAATGAAGAAAATGTACGTGACTCTTAAGGGTATACTTTTATAAATATAAGTAAACTCAAAACTCTATTTTCTCTTACAAATTTGAGCAACTACACCATTTGAGAGCAGGGTTCATATATATAGCAAAAATGTGGCTAACGTGGCATTCACATGCTATTTTTATAATTTTGATCTATCAATGTATTGTCTATATTATTAATAACTTTACATTGTTGATAAAACTGTTGAAAATGAGTGTTTCTTTGAATATTTTAACTGTGGGGGCACACCCAGCCCGTTTCAGGACTTACTCCTGGTTCTCTTCTCAGAGTTCATTCTTTCTGCCACTTGGGGTACCCATATGTGATGCTCAGTGTCAAACCAACAGTGGCCACCAGAAAGGCTAACTTCTTAACCCCTGTACTATCTCCTTAGCCCAAACACAAACTTTTATGTTCAAAAGAAATTTTGAGGGGCCAGAGAGATACCACAGAAGGTAGAGTGCTTTCCCTGCACAAAGCTGACCTTGATTTGATTCTCAGCATCCGGTATGGTCCCCCAGGTGTAATTCCTGAGTACATAGCCAGGAGTAACCCCTGAGCATCCCTGGGTGTGGAAAAAAAACAGGAATTTGTATCATTAAATAAAATGAAAATCATAGGTAAATGATGTTTTCATTTATAAAAAAAATAAAATGCAAACATTATATTAAATTTAAAGTGTATTTTAAACTCTAACAACAAAATGTCAGCCATTTGAAGGGAAGTATTTGGATTTCTTTATTCAATAGTCTACAACTCCACTTATTAGACAACTTATTCATCCCCCAAATATGTGACTGGATTAATAAAAAATAAATTGGAGACTACATTGAAAATATTCATTTATTTTGTGATTTTCTGGCCAATAAAGCTAATTTCCAAATATCAAAGGTTTTTTCAACAGAATAAACCATGGTTTAACTCAAAGTCCTTGTAAATACAATTGAAACTGGCATTTGTGTACACTATGTTCATACATGCTTTTATTTTTATTTATTTATCTCTTGATTGTCAATAGTGAACACAATTCAGTGATGTTCTTGTTAAAATGTTAATGTTGAGTAAAGTTCAACAATGTAATTTCCAAGACACTAGGAAGCTGGAGAGTAGTCTTCCATCTGACCGCACATAACATTGCTAGCATATATTTAAACAATACTGATGTGCCCAGATCCCAGAGCAATCAAATCAAAATCTACTAGGGATAAGTACGATCAATAATATTGTTTTTTAAAGCACTCAAATAGGCCAAACGTGGGTACTGTGGTGAGTTACTGATACAGAAAGGCAACAGTGAAACATTTGTCTATGTAAAATTTACTCTCTGTAAGAGCTGAGAGTTTGAAATCTGTGTAAGAACCAGTTTCTTTCTGTTTCACCAACTTTGACAAGTCTACCTAAAGTTTCCACAGACATAACTTTATAAAACAATATGTAAAACTATCATTGGAAGCATTATATGATTCACTTTAATTTGCTTAAGAGGAACAGCTATATGTAATAATTTTGAAACTGAATCTTTTGAAACTTTTAAAATTCATATTAATTTCTTATAAGATAACTTTCTCTCTTTCCTCTACCTGTCTCTCTTTTGCCATGATTTATAATAGACATTTGTCATAATGCAATATCTGTTCACAATAGATACCATATACACTAAATAACCTAACTGATTAAATATATTTGAAGATAATGATGTGATAGCATTGTAGGTACATTTGTGCCAACCTGATTAAGTAAGACAGTAAAAATATCCTATGATTTTAATAATGTAAGAAAACAAATCACCATCTTCAATTTAGGACCAAAGTGAGTATAAATATCTAATGGAGGTAGTTACCAGAGGGACACAGTGCTGCGTTCACAGAAATTCAATCCTACAGATTTCAGCATCTATTATTTAGAAAAGGCTCTGTTCTATCCTCATGAAAACTGTTTTACTTACATGGTATACCATCTATTTCAACATGAATCTGCTTTCAAGTTTCCACAAGAAATATAAGACCATTACTGTTTAGGGACATCAAATAAAATAGTTTCCAAAACATTTTCTTACCTACCAGTCACATAAAAGCCAACACGTATTATTAGACATTGCATGCCTTATGTGAACTTTCTTCTCTACAACCTCTTATCCCAACTTCTGCTTCCTTTGTTTCCCTTACTTATGTTAGATGCACCTCATGTAATTGATTCTTCTGGAACAAAATGTAAAAAGTAAAATGTGAAGCCAGCAAAAGCTACAGTCAGATGCTAATTATACTCTCAATGGTTGCATCTTTCCCCAAAAGTCATGTTTATCAGGTATTCACAGTACCTTAGGATGTGACCTGATTTGAAAATAGAATTATCACAGGTATAATAAACTTGAGTCATACTGACACAAGTTTAACAACTTTCTTCGTTAAACAAATGGAGGCACTGGATAATTACACGAACACAGAAAGAAGGAGAATATCATGTGGAGAAGCACTGTGTTGGTAGAACCAGGAACTACCAGGAGCTGAGATAAAAATCCTTCCTTGTTACACTCAGAAACAGCAGGTCCATGCTCATGCCTTGATGAATTTAAGATCTGTGAAAGAGGCACATTCTCCAACCTGGAGACTGATTTCTCTGCATCTCAACCAGAGATGTGCACTCTCAGCACTGTGTTCTTTGAAGAGTCCCAGGTTCTCTCTTGAACACGCCCTCCATCTCTCTTTGTATTCTGTTTGCATTCTGCCTCTGTCTTTGTCTCTCTGACTCTGTCTCTCTCCTCATCCTACTATTTTTCTAAACATATATATTTTTTTCTCTGTTTTGGAGACAATACCTAGCAGGGCTCAGGGGACCATACGGGGTACTGGAAATCTAACCCACATTGGCTAGTGCAAGGCAAGTGCCCTACCTGCTGTACTATCACTCTGGCCCCTCTAAATAAATATCTTTAAATAAAACTATTTTAGTCAAAACCTTAAAATAACAAAATTTTAGATAATTCATTCATGCTGTTTCTGTCACCAACTTGGTTGTATATTACTGTAGTAAACATGGAGGAAACAAACATCTTAAACTTGGAATTTGGAAAGCTATAGTGCAAAAACTCAAGAAACTGAACACTTCACTAGGAATCCTCTACCCAGTTAGATTATCATTCATTGAAGGAATTTGTACGGAGCTTCATGGATAGGCAATAACCTAGGTTGGGATTCATAGCCTCAAAGCCAGTTTCGCAAGATGTGTTAAAAGAGCTTCTTTATAGGAAAAGAGAAAATTCCTAGCATGTGATATTAATAATGGTACTCTCAAATGCTATATATGGTTATAATTGACTATATATAGCTTAGGAAAGGCTAAAAGTACATAGCAAATAATCATAAAAAGTTAACTTTTACTTATTTATTTTCTAAAAATTCTATTTATTTAATAATTATTATTCTATTTATTTCTAATAATTTAATACACTTTTAAGGATTTTTGGTCACAGTAATAATGAATTTGTTATATGCCTGTCAAGAGAGGAAAGATTAAGAAACCTTATTCATAAAAGAAAAGATATGATGATTACTAAAATAAGGTCCAAGTAAGAATTAAGTTTAGTGCAAGATGTTTTAGATGCCAGAGTTGAAAACTTAATTATGTAAATGAGAGTAGAAAGTATACTGCTCTGTATTAATGATTTGAATCTTCTTATTCACATATATTAAAATCTAATCACTAACTTTTGTTGATTTACCTTCTGACAGTTCCATTTGCTATTTCTTTAAGTTTTGCTGGAGTAAGCAATATAAATATGTTATATGCCTGCCAAGGGGGCAGGCTGTAGGATGGCAGAGACCCTGAGGACACTGGCGATGGCATTGAGGGTGCAACCATGTGTGCCTGAAACAACACTATTGTGAACATCTTTAAAATCACAGTGTCTTAATTAGAAGCAAAAGTAAAACAAAAAAAACCCCAAGGGTTTTGATTGATATTGTGACTCAAACTAAAAATATTGAGTAACCTGATGAGGACAAAGACCAAACAGACTGCTGACCACTTTTGCATCTAAAAGAATCAAAGGTTTTGACTTAAGATAGAGCTAGTTGGATGAGAAGTGATCTTAGAAGTGAATCACAGAGGTTGATGAAAAAGAGCCACTGTTTAAGTCTCTGGCTCTCTTTGGTGTACATATAAGTATATATCAGATTATTATATCAGCATTGCTTGATTTCAAGGAAAAGTCTTATTAGAGAAAACATGACATAAACAGTAGCTATTGAAGGGGTATACAGTTTCCTAGAGTGATATTTACTATACAGTAAACTACATACCCAAATATCTACTTCATATTGATGCCAAAAAAGTACATTCAGGAAGATTGTTGCTTCTATAAAATGACATCTTATCAATGCTCCAGACATTGGACCACTAGACTTCATTTTGTTTTTGAACAACCTCTTCTTTCTTCAATTCTGCATGTGACCTATGGGAAGTGCATTCAACTTTTTCACGTTCAAATTCCCCAAATTGCTTATGGGTTAGCAGTACAGAAATTTGCAGCTCCTTTGTGATTGCCATTGCAAAAAAAGGGAGGGGGTGTTAATTTTTATCTTTCCTTTTCTATCTCAGTGGCATTCATAGTGCTTTAATGAGAATCATCAGCAAGCTTGTTCAAATAGATTGCTAGGCATCACTATTAAAATTGCTGATTCTCTAAGTAGGTAAGTCCTGATAATTTGCATTCTAGCAATATCCCATCTTATGCCAATGCTGCGGTCTTTAAAATCCACAGTTCAAGAACACCACCTCTGTTATTTAAAACAAATGTCAGACAAGGGACATTCAAGACTTATTCCAAATTTGGTACACTAGATAGTCATTTTCGGTGTAGTTATAAAATTACTTAAGATCATACGCAATCAGTCTTTTGTATTCTGTTGATCTCTGAACAAGTGCTATAGTTTTGAATATGAACAGCCACAATTAAATCTAATAATCATTAATATAATATTTGACATAAAATTTTGAGCAACCATATATATGTCTGTGTGTATATATACATATATATTTTTTAGTAGCTGCCTCCCCATAACAACTCAGACAGGACTATGTAGTCAGTGGTACACAGTAGCCCTCAAACAACATCCAGCAGTTCGAGTGTGGTGGTATGCAATGCCAGCAAAAAAATCTGCATATATTAGGTTTGTATTTGACCAGTTGAGCTATCTCTCAGTCCGCTATTTATATTTTAATTGTTTATAGTATTTATTTGTTCTGTGGGTCTTCAGTCGTGCGTGTCTCGGCCTGAGCTGCCACGCGGGTCTGAAAAGCGTCCTGGAGTGTGGCGACGGCTGGGTAGTGGAGGTAGTGTCACAAGGGTGATAAGAGGTCGCCCCAAAAGCCTCTATCCCTCTCGAAAAGACTGGCAAGCTACCGAGAGTATTCCGCCCGCACGTAAGAGCCTGGCAAGCTATCCGTTGTGTATTCGATATGCCAAAACCAATAACTACAACTGGTCTCATTCACCTGACCCTGAAGGCTTCACTGACATGGCAGCACTGACAAGGATGAGAAAGGAAAGGCCGACAAAATCTCAAGGCCGACCTAGGCTGCCACAACGAAGGAAGACAAAAATGATCGTCTGTACTTTCAATGCACGTACGCTAGCATCAGATGCATCCATCGAGGACCTGATGGTACAAGCGCGAATGATCAAGTACAACATCATTGGTCTGACTGACACAAGAAGGCACGAATCTCACCATGCCATTTTTGACACTGGAGAAGAATTGTTCCTCGGAACATGCGATAAAAGAGGTGTCGGAGGCATTGGTGTCCTTGTCAACACAAACTTGGCCAAGAGCATTGATTCATTCGAATGCCTAACAGCCCGAATCGGACGTTTACATTTGAATAGATGTGGCTCACTGCCTGCAGTTTCTATCTTCGTTGTCTACGCACCAACATCTCATTATGATGAAAGAGAAATCGAGAAGTTCTACATGAAGCTGGAGAAGTTCTATAAAGAAGACCACACCTTCTACAAGATCATTATGGGTGATTTTAATGCCAAGATAGGACTGAGAAGATCAGCTGAAGAACTTCACATCGGGACTCATGGCCTAGAATGGAATGAACAGGGTGAGTGACTATCTGAGTTCATCATGTCAACCAAGACCATCCATGGTAACTCACAGTTCCAGAAGGCAGAATCTAAACGATGGACATGGGGGTCTCCCGGTGGACGATTCCACAACGAAATAGACCACATCATATTCAATCGACGGTTTTGCCTGACTGATGTCGCTGTTGTCCCAAAATTTCGAACAGGATCGGACCACCGTCTCCTTCGTGCAAAATTCTACTTCACAGAGCGGGGAGAAAAGGCTTCAAAGTTCAAAAAGAGAACTCCCAGAACAACCACAAACTGGGCACTCCTTGGCACTATTGTGCCAACATGGGAAGATGCCATTGTTGACAACACTGACGAGGAATACGATCGACTGGTTCAGCACCTCCATGAATGTGCGAGGAACGCCAAGAGAGACATAGCCACAAAAAATCGCCTATCTTCGAAAACTCTTGAGCTAATTCACCAGCGTGGTTTGGCGCATGCCTCAGGCAACCGCAAGCTAATGTCCGAGCTCGCAAACCAGTGCAGAGATGCGATCAAGGAAGACCTCAAAGAGAGAAGAACAGAAGTACTGGTAGATGCGGCAGAAGTCGGGAAAAGTATTCGTAATGCCCGCCTGTCCTTCACCAACTACAAGACCAAGATGATTGCCCTCCGAAATCCTGATGGATCCATTACATCCTCCAGAATGGCAATGGAGAAGATTATCCATGACTTCTACTCAAAACTCTTCGATAGTCATGTCCACTTGCCAACATACCAAATTCCGCAGGATGGGTATGTCGTTCCCAACGTTCTCCCTTCCGAAATCTGACACGCCATTTTGTCGGTAAAGAAACGAACAGCACCCGGCACAGACAAGGTCAGACTTGAACACCTGAAGAACCTGCCGTCAGTACTCATCAATACACTGGCTCGGCTCTTCACTCACTACCTGTCTGAATGCAAGTTTCCGTCCCAATGGAAAACCAGCAGGACCGTACTACTGTTCAAGAAGGGAGACATCCATTGCATTGGCAACTATCGCCCGATCTGCCTATTGTCTGTCATCTACAAGTTGTTCACTCAAGTCATCTTAAATAGGATTGGCAGAACACTAGATGAAGGACAACCATGCGAGCAAGCCAGGTTCCACAAAGGATTCAGCACCATTGACCATATCCACACGATAACCAAGCTCATTGAGGTTTCTCGGGAGTTCAAGATGCCGCTCTGTTTAACGTTCTTTGACTTAAAAAAGGCCTTTGATTCTGTTGAGATGGAAGCGGTGATTGAAGTCCTAGCCAATCAGGGCATTCAAGTCCAATACATCAGGATCCTCCGTGAGCTGTATTGCGGATTCACTACCAGGATCTCACCATTCTACAAAGAAGTGATCGTTGATGTCAAGAGAGGGGTGCAGCAGGGTGATACCATTTCACCGAAACTCTTCAGTGCCACCCTCGAGAACATCATGCGACAACTGGAATGGGAAGGAATGGGAGTGAAGATAGATGGTCAGCAACCTCTGCTTTGCTGATGACATTGTTTTAATAACACCAAACATCAGCCAAGCGGCACAAATGCTGGCCGACTTTGACTGTAAGTGTGGAAAGGTAGGACTACAGCTGAATCTTACGAAGACAATGTTTATGAGAAAAAGCGTCATTCCTGATGCCCCATTCACTCTCAAAGGAAGAACCATCTCCGAATGCAACAGCTATGTGTACCTAGGTCGAGAAGTCAACATGACAAATGACCTGGCACCCAAGCTGCGCAGGAGGAAGAGAGCGGCTTGGAACGCCTTCAACAATGTCGAAGAAATAGCTAAGAGGATGAAGAACCTCCGGCTCCAGGCACATGTCTTTGATTCCACTGTTCTTCCTGCATTAACATATGCCTCAGAGACCTGGGCCCTACGCAAATGAGAACACTATTCAGGTCTCCCGAAGAAGAACAGAAAGAGCTATGCTTGGAATATCACGTTTCACTCAAATGAGAGAAAGAATCCGGAGTTCTGACATCCATCGACGATCAAGAATCAGGGACGTTGTCTCATTTGCCAATGTGTCAAAAATCAGATGGGTTGGTCACGTAATGAGATTTAAAGACGACCGCTAGACTAGAGCTATTACCGACTGGATTCCACGGGATGTCAAAAGACCGCATGGCTGCCCACCTACTAGATGGTCAGACTTCTTCATCAAGATCATGAACGATCAGTTTGAGGCTCTTCATCTTCCCAGAGCGAACAGATGCCATTGGGCTACACTAGCACGTGACAGGGACAAATGGAGATGTTACTGGCGCCCGCTCGAGCAAATCGACGACTAACGGGAAGTTAAGTGATTAAGTGATTAAGTGATTTATTTGTAAAGGATCCAGATGATTAATAGTTTTATCTCAAATCTTCAGAATTTTTTTCAATATATCACATTCATAATGGCCTTCCATCCTCTTCATACGTAACTTACACAGAGTTACACAACAACTTAACTGGTGAGAAAATATCTGGCTATTTTATAATGATCTAATACGGTCTCGGTTTTATGAAGCTATTCAAATTGATTATCTAACTAGCTAAAATAATTTATTTTTATCTTTACTTGTAAGAGACTGCACTTGATGTTGCAAATATGTAATAAAAAACAATGATTCTTGGGGCTGGCGGGACAGCACAGCAGGTAAGGCACTTACCATGTAAGCTCTAGACTGGGCTTCAACTCCAGCTATCACATATTATTCCCCGAGCTAGCAAGAGCAATCACTAAGTATAAAGGAAGGAGTAGGGCCTGAATGACAGTAGGGTATGTCCTAACCCAAAAAATAAATTTAAAAAAATTCTCACACCTAGAAAATTATAATCCAGTCAAGAATTTTTACACATAAAAAAGTTTCAATACTCTTAATGTTATAATATTAATAATATGGTTCATCATACTGAAACCTAACATCAAAATGTATTGATAAAAGAAATACAGCTTTATGTTCAATAACTTAAGAGGATTCATTGAGAAGATTTAACTTTTTATTTAGTCTATGAACTAGTGGAAATGATTTAAACCATTTCCTTCCTTTCCATTCTCTACATCAACATTTCTTAAGGCACCTTCATCAGTGCATTTGACCTAAGTATGGTCCAAGGGGAAACAAGGAATTCTATAGACAATTCTGTCTTCATTCTTGGAGATCCATAATGAACAATATCACATTTAATATTTCCAAGGAGACTGGCAGTAAAAACTAAGTCACATATTGACTTTGCTTAATCCAGAAATACCCTTCCCTGTGAAACCATAAAACTCTGAAACTTTTAAAACACTGATCTGAAACCTAACATTCTGCAGATACTGTGGTGCTGCAGTGACATACACTAAAATTATAATCCCTAGTTCCTTGTTATGAAATGAGATAATTATTCAAAGTGAATCGGGAATAAAAAGTCATGACTCCCATCCAAGTAGTAACCAGGCCCAACCCTGCTTAGCTTCAGGCGCGTGCTGAAAGTACACTATAGACCAGACACGATGGCCAGTCAATCCCTCTATTGCAAACTACAAGACCCTCAAAGGAGAGAGAGAGCAAAATGAAATGCCCCTGCCACAGAAGCAGGGGTTGGAGGGTGATCGGAGGGATACTGGGAACTGGGAACATTGGTGATGGAGAATGGGCACTGGTGGAGGGATGGGTACTCGATGATTGTATAACTGAAACCCAAGCATGAAAGTCTGTAAGTCTACAGCTGTACCTCATGGTGTTTCACTAATAAAAAAAAAATTCACGACTTCAAGTAAATTACCAAAACTTGTACTGAACACCTCGGGAAAAGGTTTTAATAAACTTTATCTTGAAATATAACTGAAGCTTATTTTATAGTCAAAACTTTATCTATAATTACAGTCATGTGTTAATTTTTAGAATGAAAAATTAAGTCATTATAGAGCTTTAAATTTTCTGTAAAAAATTTTTGATAGCATGTCACATAATCTTTTAGCTAATACTTGACATGTACATCATAAGCATTTGAAAGTCTCTTCAATAGTATTCAAAATTCTCATCATTTTTTCTCAACAGCCTCTGAAAAAAGTACATAGAAGTCTCTTTTGAAATACCTACCCTATTATTATTGTGAATTCCTTTTATGGGCACTTTTCATAACCTTACAGATGAAATCAAACAAGTGAAAAAAAAGAGTTAAAAACATAAGAAAATCGAGAGATTAAATGTTAGGAATGTGGCAGGGACAGAGGATAGTGCCATATGGTTTTATGTACTGATCATGTTTTAATTTTCTGTACTGATGATGCTTGACATTTTGAGGCATTGCTAATCGGGAGATATTATTATTCCAACTATCTGATAATTCCAAAAGACAGTAAACAACTATCAGTCAGTTTGCACTTAATAGAAAACCATGTTAATTAATATCCCAAACTACCTTCTGAGCCCAGTGTTTGTTTGGACATTGAGTCACTACCTGCCCAATCCTAATGATCTCAGACCTACAGCCTATCCTGAGAGTACAGAGCCCTTTATAGCTTCATGTCAAACAACCTCAAACTTTTTTTTAACGATATCCACAACCAAAACAAAACAAACAAAGAGGCCAGGAGATACTGGAGGAGCATGATCTGGTGATTAGAAGGAAAGGTGTGGTCAGTAAAGAAAAAAAAGGGGTGCCTTATATTCTGATCTAAGAAAAGGAGTACAGGAACCAGGCTTCAAGGAGGAAGGAAGGGAGTCTAAAATAGGTGAAGGTCACTCACAAGGAAGATCAGACACTTTGAAACTACATGTTTGCTCCGTTTTACAGTTTCTCCAAAAGGACGGATTATATCCAGTATGAACCCTAGTTAAGGACACTGATTCTATTTTGATTATTTGAAGTATTGAAAGGCATTAATAAAATTTTCTTATGGGTATAAAGTGCCTCTATTGATTTTGACCCCAGATAAACTACATACCAAAGTAATACTTTTTGGAATGCCTGTGTTGAACATCTTGGTAAGGACTATTCTTACACCTCATTTGATAAGCTAAAAAAATAAGACCCTGTCGGGCTGGAGCAATAGTATACAGTGTGCAGGTCATTTGCCTTGAAAGTGGCGACCCAAGTTCAAATTCTGACATCCCATATGGTCCTCCAACCACCGCTAGGAGTACTTCCTGAATGCAGAACCAGGAGTAACCCCTGAGCATCGCCGAGTGGGACCACCCCACCCCATAAAGAAACAATCTTGTGAGATGAAGATATAAACTTTTGTGCCGTTAGGAAGTTTATCGGAGTAGGAATTAAATATATAACCAATGCATTGAAGAATATTTGTATCATATGAAATTAATTCCCTATCTAACTCCTAGTTATAAAGACTCATCAAACAATCAAGAAGCCTAGTCTACACCATATATATTGAGAAAATTTACATTTATAAAGTAAATTTCATTTGTAAAGTTACATCCAGCAAACAGAAGAAGAAAATCAAAACAGATTGAAGCACTGGAAATGTTACAGTTGTCTTAAGTCAGTCAAACAGTGGCCAAAATGATAGCACAGCTGATAAGGCACCTGCCCCAGGATTGGTCAATCCAGGTTTGATCTCCTGCATCCCACATGGTCCTCTGAGGAAGTCCTGAGCAACACCAGGTGTGACACAAAACAGAAACAAAACAAAACAAAAAAGGTATTACTGTATTAGGTAAATAAAGCAGTTAGGTGTGAAGCTGTCCTGTCAAAGATTGCTAGAAAGATGCCAATTACCAGATTACCCAATGGCCTTATGTCACATGTTATAAATACTGAAAGAAAAAGCAATAAAAGTAACAGTAGGATGTGGGATCCTAACTGGGCGAGCATTCCCAGCTTGGCCCAAGACAGAGAGCTTTCTAGATGCTGGAAACTTTAACAGTCTTTATTTTCACATCTTCTCAAACAAATCAGATCTGCTCACAAAGTTTATGAATTTCTTAAAGTAGGTGATGTACTTACTCACCATTTATCTTTAACTAAAAATGTCACAGAATAACTTGATGTCCGAGCAGTAAAATGATTAATGTATCCTTTGTAAGATGGATCATGTTTTGCATATACATGGGAAACAAAGCCTGAACTCTGGAAATCATGCACAGTTTATAAAAAATGTTGGGCGATTACTACACAGTGTCCAAATATGAAACAAAGCTCTATTATATATTTAAAGCTCAATAATCTTTTCAGCTGTGCTTACACAGTAGAAATTACCTCAGTCAAAGGTCAAAGTCAGGAATAGAACTACTCATAAGAACAACATAAAGCACCAGCAGGGCTTTTAATAAGAGTCTGCACAGGGCAACACTTATCTATCATATATTTACTCCCATCATTTTCTACAATTAACTTCCCTGCTAGGATTCCTTTTATTTTGTATACCCAAACTTTGTATATGATCTCAATCACCCTTCTAGGATGTTATAAACATTATGAAACTCTATGGATATATAATCAAGCTGATTCTCTCTCCCATTAATATTTGTATCAATTTGACTTACAAACCCAGTCACTGAACTAAAAGAAACAAGAATAAAGTTTCTGCCCCAATAATAGTTTTAATGAATGCTGAAAATCAATTTAGCATTATTTTGTCACTTTGAAATCTGAAAGAGAAAAAACTTCAATGTCATAATTTAAGACTCCATGAAAGAATCTATATAAAGAACCTTTGCACTTAGTCAAGACTAATAAATTCAATATTCTAGATTAATATATATGATTTAAAACATGAATTATGCATTTATACATAACTGGCCATAAATATTGCACAAAGATTTAAGCACTTCCCTTGCATGCACTTGAACCTAGTTCAATTCCTGGCGACTGCATTTGGTTCGTTGAGCATGTCCAACAGTATTCCCTGAACACAAAACCAGAAGTAAGTCTTTAGTACTACCAAGCATGACACAAACCTCTCCCTCTCAAAAAAAAAAAAAAAGATGCATTGGGCCTGGAGCAATAGCACAGCAGGTAGGGTGTTTGCCTTGCATGTGGTTGACCTGGGTTCATTCCCAGCATCCCATATGGTACCACGAGCACCACCAGGTGTAACTCCTGAGTGCATGAGCCAGGAGTAACCCTTGTGCATTGCCAGGTATGATCCAAAAAGCACAAAAAAAAGAGATAAAGAAAACGCATCAATAATTTGAAAATAAGAGATACAGATCATAATAAATCCATAACTCAACATGAGAGATTTATACAATAAAGAAAAACCTAAGAAGCACAAATATGTGTCTCTACAAATAGAATACATTTTGTTAAACCCAGATACCCTAAAGCTCTTTTCAATTAGCCAAATAACGAAACGAATAAAATCCATTATATTTATCTTAACTATTAATTACACTAAAGACACATTTTTTAATTGAATTACTATGAGATACATACAAAGCTGTGCATGATCTGGCTGTGGTCATACGATGGTGCAACACCCACCCTCAACCAGTGTCCATTTCCGACCAACAATGTCCCAAATTCTTCCTCCACCACCCACATTGCCCCCAAGCCTGTCTATAGGGCAGGCATTTTTCTTCTTTCTCTCTCTCACCTCTAGGGCATCACCGTTTGCAATATAGGTACTGAGAGGTTTTCGCGTTTGTTCTTTTCCCTAGTTTTAGCACACGGTCCTTACCCAGTGTGACAATTTCCAACTATCATTGTCCTAGCGGTCACTTCTCTGTCCCAACTGCCTACTCCATCAGCATTTGAGACAGGCTTCCAACCATAGACTAATTCTCCTGGCCTTTTTATCTTCTGTAAAGACAAATATTCTTATTAATACTGTTCCTATAGCAATTCTATCTTAAATGTTTGATTTTCAAAAGATTGAATGATCTCTCAATGCTATTATCTCAATAATTATCATTTTTTAAACTCATGCATCCAATAAGTAATGATTCAGATATGGCATGTATTACGCTATTTCTGAAAAAAGTAACACAAATATAACAATTTCTTAAAAATATCTTGAATCTTACAGATATGTTTAAGAGGTAGAAAATAATATAGGAATTATAATACAAATTGAAATGTACCACAATAGGGCTGCTTACTAAGATAGCCAGGAGAGATCAGAGGGGATTTCCAATGCAGGAGGCAACTAAGCTGAGTACAAGCTGAGAAGCCATTCTGCTTTGTAGAAAAGTCATTGTAGATGTTCATCACAGAGGTAAAATAATATGTCTGATCCAGAGGTGTGGTAATGACCATATATATGAAAAATTGGTAACAAATCACAAATTTATTATGAAGAGATTTCATGACTAATTTAAAAATTACCCTGAAGAAAAGAAGAAGACGAAGACACTGGAAAAATTATCATAGAATTCTAAATGCTAATAAAGACACGAATTAAATAGGTATATCAGCATTTTTCAATGGATCACTATAGAGGTAGATAGATATGCATATATACTATTACTCTATACAACTTCTATGCTTTATTTATCTTTTTAAGATAAAACATCTTTAAGCTGACTAAAATTGATTGGTATATCACTGAGCATATTATATGTACATAATGACTCATATTAAATTTATTTGTGATATATAAAACTTGTATAAGACAAAAATTAAAAACAATACTCATTATATTAGGACCTGAATATTCTCCCATTACAATATTCAGAATTAATGAAGATGTTGCAGATAGAAATAAAGAAGAAAAATCTAGAAATATATAACATAAAGTTACTTGAAAAAATTAAGAGCTATAAGAAAAGGTCAATCACCAAAACCAATTTAATAATAATTTCTGTAAAATGCCTAAAAACTTATCTTTAAGCACACTATTCCTTTTATGTATGAAATAGATAACATCTCTTCTGAAAGATAATAGTCCATTTTTGTCTCCTCTCACCCAAAATGGTGAGAGGAGAAAAATGTAAGCTAATTTTTTTATCGATTTACAGAGAGAGAAAATCAAATCTTTCATTATCAAAAATTTTCTGTTTAAGACCAAGAAGTGAGAAAATATGGCCAAATATGGAAAAGTTCTGTATATCTCTCTTGCAATCTCCCCCGTCCAGCCTCCCCGCTCCTCCACACACAAAACACCACTATGCAAATCTTTATTTAGTCTACACAGAAAGTGAACTGAGGAACCAGAGCAATAGTACACTGACTAGGGCCCTTACCTTGAACATAGCTGACCTGAATTCAATCACCTGCACTATATACTATATATACTATACTATATATACTATATATACTATAGACCCACCAGGAGTATTTCCTGAATACAAAGCCAAAGATAAGTGCTGAGGGGAGGGAGGGAGGGAGGGAGGGAGGGAGGGAGAGGAGGGAGGGAGAGAGAGAGGGAAGGAGGGAAAGAGGGAAGGAAGGAAGGAAGGAAGGAAGGAAGGAAGGAAGGAAGGAAGGAAGGAAGGAAGGAAGGAAGGAGGGAAGGAGGGAGGGAGGGAGGGAAGGAGGGAAGGAAGGAAGGAAGGAAGGAAGGAAGGAAGGAAGGAAGGAAGGAAGGAAGGAAGGAAGGAGGGAAGGAGGGAGGGAAGGAGGGAGGGAGGGAAGGAGGGAGGGAAGGAGGGAGGGAGGGAGGGAGGGAAGGAAGGAAGGAAGGAAGGAAGGAAGGAAGGAAGGAAGGGAGGGAGGGAGGGAGGGAGGGAGGGAGGAAGGAAGGAAGGAAGGAGCGAAGGGGGGAGGGAGGGAGGGAAGGGGGGAGGGAGGGAGGGAGGGAGGAAGGAAGGAAGGAAGGAAGGAGGGAGGGAGGGAGGGAGGGAGGGAGGGAGGGAAGGAAGGAAGGAAGGAAGGAAGGAAGGAAGGAAGGAAGGAAGGAAGGAAGGAAGGAAGGAAGGAAACACTATGAAGGATACTCCACAGCAAGGATAAAAGACCATTCAAATAGAGTGGAGATGGAATGATGTATTCTATGAAAGAAACCCCACTTTAGGTCAAAAAGCTTTGGTGGTGAAGCTATTTCTAGCGTAGGGAACAAATACTGGTTGTGACAGACACTTTAAACCTCCAATTATACGGCCCATACCTACAAGAGTGGAGCAAGTGAAAAGAAATTATAGGGCACCAATAAAAGTTGGCTTCATTTATAGGTACCATCTTGCTAAGTTCTCTTAACCAAGCTGAAAAACTCATGGAATTTTGTCCTCCATAGTTACAGTTCCTGAGGTCCAATTCCTAAGGGAAGATTCAACTCTCCCATGGAATAGCTGGCTTTGTTACTACAGAAAATTATTGAGTATATTCTTTATTGTGAAAATAAATAAATGAATCTACTAATTCCCATATGACTGCTATTAAGCAAGTGAAACAACACAGACAGAAAATACTCATGGGCCTTCAAGGCATAACCTCTGAACAAGAAGACTCCACACAGGATTTTGCTCTGAGCCCTGTGACCTTCAGCAGAATAGATGTGAACTGGCCCTCAGCCAACCAATATCCTGCAAACATGCCCTAGATTAGGTTCTCTCTCACTCACCAGTAACATTCTAACATGGAATTATCTTTAACGACTTTCTACATCCCTATTCACAGAAGATGAAGTACAAAGAACAATTATAAAGTATCTCAAATTCTAGATTTATGACTTTGGTTACGGATTTAACATCTTAGCTAAAACTTCAAATGCCTCTTTACAATGAAATTTATAATTTCTTGCCATCGACAATGCACATTATAAAATTGTTATTTCTTTAGTTCAGTTAGGAAACATAAGTGAAATAAAATAAAAATAATATAAAATAGCTGTCATATTGAATACTGGCAATTTCATGTTAATCAGTATGAAAACACAGTTGTCATTAATACAAGCACATGCATCCTATTTCTTAGAGGATGCTCTTCGTATAGATAATAAAAATAATTTAGTTTTTTAAAAATTATTTAATTTATTTTTTAATTTCTCTAACAGGAGTCCAAACACCTTCTTTTTTTCTTTTTTCTTTTTGCTTTTTGGGTCACACATGGCAATGCACAGGGTTTACTTCTGGCTCTGGATTCAGGAATTATCCTTGGCAGTGCTCAGGAGACTATATGGAATGCTGGGAATCGAACCTGGGTTGGCCATGTGCAAGGCAAATGCCCTAACCACTGAGCTATTGCTCCAACCCCAGAAGTCCAAATACCTTTGTGGTCTTATTTGCTCAAAGACCATTTTTAATGATTTTCTGTTTAAATAATTCAAGTAAAGAGAATGTGTGTGTATGTGTGTGTGTGGTATATGTGCTTATGTATACAAATACACAAAAAGTAATACTTTTTAAAATAAGGTGTTGGCATTAATCATGGTATCTTTTTAATTATAGACAGAGTTTAAAACCATCTTTGTGTAATTTAATATGACTAACTTTATTCTACTTTCTTTAGCTTTTAAAATATTCTTTAATATGGTATACTTTTTGTAGAGTCTTAAATTTTATATTAACTAAGTTTCCTTTTTCTATTTATATACTTATTTTACTAACTCATGATCCAAATTAATGAGAGAGAATAATAAATCCATCTATTCAGACTTTGTCATTATAAAAATGTGCACACATCTTCAGACTCCATATTAGACATAAAATTTGAATAGATATGCATGAAATAATATAAAAATGTAACCAACATGTTGTTAAAGAACATAATTAATCTTTTAGCATATTTATTTCAAGCTTTTAAACAGATGCTGAGTTATTCCTGACCCAGCATAAAGTCTCGACTCCACTGTCATTCCTGTTATGTCCACTCAGAATGTTCCCCTACCTCAGAGGTCTTCCCTACTGTTCCAGGCTTTCTAACTGTCCACATTCTTTCAAATTCTCTTTTTGTTTGATTGTTCACCAAAATCCCAGTCTACCAACCCTAATTTATTTAACATATAACAAAAGGAAAAAGAGTAGTATGGCAGTAAGAAGAACAAAGAAAACTCAATTCTGTTATTTACCTCAGTCTTACCAATGATACGTTCTCAGATTCTTTCTGCTACAGAAAGAACAAAATCAGGAAGGCAGAGGAGAGATAAAAGGAGAGTAGAAAGTAGTGGTGAAGGAAGAAATAGAATAAAGACAAGAATTATGGGTATTTCTCACATTTTTCATAACAGCTTTATATTTACACGTTTGCAACAAATAAATGGGTAGGGTAAAAATCTCATGTTGAAAGTCAGACAGAAGTCTTTAAAATCTTTATCATTCTCCTTAAGACACAGCCTTTCCCACCCATGATGAATGCAATTATAGCAGTAACACATTTATTTAAAACATGATCCACAGTTCTTATTGATGCATTCAATGTTAATGGAGAAGTTATAATCTTAACATAGAGTCATTTCTCAATTCTAGTGATGGGCTACACTTGGGTAACACAGAGAAGTACAGATGAAAGCAATAAGAGAGGCAGAGGGAGTGAGGAAGACAAAGAAGGAGAAAGAGACAGAGGTAGGAGAAAGGGAAGAAGGAAGGAGGAAAAAAATGAAGAGAAAATAAAATTGAAAAGTGAAATCTCAGAGGCAAAATTAATAGCTATGAGGAATTCACTCTATATAAATTAGGCTTTACATCATAATTACGTATTCTATGATGTAGTAGAAATACCACATATAGGTTGTTTTCTTTCTAGACTTTAATGCCACTGGAGATTATTAATGAATATAGGTTAAACAACTGTTCCAAAATTCCCATTGAATGGGCCCCAGAGAAGAGTTCAAGAGCATTCCTTGCATGTAGCAATCCTTGTTTTATTCCCAAATCCACATGATTATCAAACATTCCTGGGTGCAGCCCTCAAGGTCCTATAGCACCACTCTGGTGACCCAAGTAACCCCAGCACTGCAGGGTCTCAGGAACACCGTGCTCTCTGACTCTGTCACAGAAACCCTAGTGCTGGGCTGAGAGTCACAAGGACTTGCCCCAGACCCCACAGAACTCAACAGACTGCTTAATAGACCCCTTTCCATATTTTTATATCGCATTTAAAAGAAACAATATAGGGCTGGAGTGATAGTGGTACAGTGGGTAGGGCGTTTGCCTTGCATGCCACCGACCTGGGTTCAATTCTCAGCATCCCATTTGGTCCCCTGAGCAACGCTTCTGAGTGCAGAGCCAGGAATAACCCCTGAGCATCACCAGATATGATCCCCAAGCCAAAAATATAAGATCAAAATAAAAATAAATAAAAGAAACAATAGTTACCTGTATAAGTTTATATAGATATGTTATGAATGTTTTAATAAGCAATTTCTAATATCCTCTTTAAGATTCTTTAAATAATCACTTGTATAAAGTGTGATCATATCTGTTGGCCTATTATTGTATTTGTGTATTTGCAGAGCTGATTATTAAGGTGAAATGATGAGTATTATCAATGCCAGAGAAAAATTGATGGTTCCTCTGAAAATTAAAAATAAAGTCACAGAGTGATTTGTTTTTAAATAGTAACCTTTATGTAAAGAAGGGTATTATTAAAAAGAAACTGAATTTTTCTTTTCTAATGAGTGGCAGATTAGACATGAAACAGACACGGCCCTGACACATGTAAGATCGGTGATGAAACAGCCTTTTTAGACTTATGAAATCTATTCTCAATAGAACTATTATTGGCATTACCTTGTCAAACTTCCTATATATACTTCACAGTACAGATAAATTAGTAGATCTAGTTCAGAGAACTAAACAAATCAAAGTATAATACCACCGAAGAATAAAAAGGACTTCACGGGAGCAATACGAAGGCTTGGCACTTTAGCAAAGAGAAAAATACATACTTCATTTAAATAATCTTTATTCCCCTTCAAATCTATAAGAATGATTTCAATAAGGAAAATGTAAACATATTTCTTGGGTAAAATAACCCAATGCAAACACTGAAAAGCACCTTGTCCTTGAGGGGGAAACAAGTATTATAATTAAGTTATTTTGTAGAACATAAACAAAAATTATTTATTTACCACCAGTGTATTTCAAAATTATCTTGGTTTGGAGAAAAAATTGTTATTATCTCAGCCCCCTTGAAACCCACAGTGCCTCTTTTCTTTTATTTCACAATTTGGTAGAGGCATTTAATTCTAGAAGCGCGATAAAACTGCTTGCCCTGGGTCTGATTAGAACTTGTTTCTTCACATCCTTTTTGGCAGCGATTGTCCAAAATGCTGCCTACAAAATTCCCCAGATATATTTGATATATGTCGACTTGACCTCCAAAAGAGAACTACTGATATGGATGTTTTCTAGATGAGTGGCTCTAAATTTTAAATAATTTTTACAGCTAGACAGTGAAAGGATTCCCCCACGGAAATAAAGGTAATATACTGATGCCCCCCACCCCCAAAGATCCCTGTCATATCCTAGAGTTCAAATAAAGTGATAAATTTAAAACCTGAGGAATCATTAACTACTTGTTTTTATGTCTTCATTAGGACTAGAAAAGCAATTAAAGTGTCTTAGTGTCACATAATGAATTTCTGTGGGCCTCTGACAATGATTTGTTACACTTCACTGAGGATTATACCAATCACATACCTTTTGATGAGGGCACACTGCTGGTGATTTTTCTAAGAAAGTGTGGAGTAGAGCTATCCAGACACTTGATTCTTATAGAGCACAGAACGTCTAACTGAAACATACGTAAGGTTTTGGTTGTATTAGTATCACATTCTAATAAATTAAACTCAACATTCATTTTCAGCTTAAACAGCTGGTTAGTTCAGCCATTGAATCAAGGCAAACACACAGGAAATGTCATTTCCTATCTTCCAGAAACAAAGGAAAATACATACAACAAGACATACTAAAAAAAACAGGTTTGCCGTTAAACAAACAGTTGAGAATATGATTAAAATGTAATGTTTAGACTCGCTTTCTTCTAATACTTCATAAACTCATTAAGGATATCTTCTTGTACATAATGATCAGAAACTATGACATCTGTAAGGAATTATCAGTGAACTATCCCTTATTACAAAATCTCCAAATACTTTCTAGGAAAGCTTAGAGTTTCATACTTTATGAGACACAAATTGTAAGGAGAGAAATGAGAATAAGCATAAAATATGGAATCATGTTTGTCTGTGTATTACACAAATAATGTATTAGTTTGTATAATTTTAAGATGTATTAAAAACATATTATTATAAACTTAGGTATTCCAAATAAGATATCTGTTTTCTTGCATCGGAAACCTTGAGTATCACTTAATTTGATCCCCCCTTGCATCCCTCTAGGTTACAATCACGGTGATAAGACACAATGAATTTCTTATTTGGAGTTGAGGAACCTCTTCTAATTGCATTTCAACTTCCTGGCAGAATTTAGTTCCGTATAATTTAGAGCCAATTTACTTAATGTTTTGATAGTTCTCACCCAAGATTGCTTTCATAGTTAGCAAGTTGGGGTCAGAGAGACAGCAAAGCAGATAAAGCACTTGCCTTAAACACAGCCAAATTAGGTTTGATCCCTGGAATCCCATAGGGTCCCTTGGGCACTACTAGGAACAATTCCTGAACACAAAGCCAGATACAATTATTGACCACTGCTAAGTGTAGCCCCCAAACAAAACAAAAACAAAATTGGAAGCTGCTCACATCTTCCATGCATAAGACTTCCATATGCAGTTTAAAACAGAAGTTTTGTTTGTTTGGTTGGTTGGTTGGTTGGTTTTTGGTGTGTGTGTGTGTGTGTGTGTGTGTGTGTGTGTGTGTGTGTGTGTGTGTGTCAAAGAAGTCCTCTTATAAGTGTGTGGGTTCTTCACAGTTAGGAAAAATAATCAAACTAGCTTCCGATAGCTTATAAGAAAACTGGTAATGATAAACTTGTGAGACAATGGGAAAGGCTCAGTAAAGCTTGTCATTTCTTATGGGGTCTTAGACACCACCACTAAACAGCTTAGTGAGCACTGAGGACTTTAGGAATAAGTAAAGGAAGGTCAGTGATGATGGTAACCAGAAAAGCACAGTAAACCAGCACAAGAGATTAAGAGCTTGCTCTTAAGGGACATGGTTGCATGTAAATATCTCTCTAACAAAGGTAATCTTCAAAAATATAAATAATTCCTACCTCCATTACGTCTTCAGGGTCTGTCCTATGATATCAACCACTTACTATAAATATGCTTTGGATTTGGCAAATGTTTTACTACAGAACTCTGGAGCACAGTGGGTAGGTCACTTGCCTTGAATGCAGCCAACCATGGTTCGATTCCTCCGCCCATCTAGGAGAGCCCGGTAAGCTACCGAGTATCCCACCGGCACGGCAGAGCCTGGCAAGCTCCCTGTGGCATATTCATGTGCCAGAAACAGTAACAACCAGTCTCACAATGGAGATGTTACTGTTGCCCACTCAAGCAAATCGATGAACAATGGGAGGTCAGTGCTACAGTGCTACAGAACTCTTATAGTACAACAGAGAGAATCATGTAAGTTATACTCATCAGGAGACAATAATCTTGGGGGCCACATTAGAATTCTAGCAGAATAATACCACTTTATGTACAAAATGGTTGGAATTAGTTCAGTGCATATGGTTACCTATGGGAATTTCTCCCAATGAACAACAAACAGAACATTTGAATTATAATAACATTATTACTCTCAGTAAATTTTCATATCAGGAGTGGGTTTGGGTCACACCCAGTGGTACTCAGGACTTAGTCTTGGCCCTGTGCTTTGCAGACACAGGAGACTATAGATATAGACCCAGGAACTTAACCAGGCTCAGCCGCATACAAGGTAAGGGTTCTACTGGCTGTACTCTCTCTCTGGTCCACCAAAAGTCACTATTAAGCCCAAAGGGAGAGAGAGAAGCAAAAGCAGAAACCAAGTCAGTCTTAGAGAGATCTGTTAGTCAAGGAAGGCTAAGGGAACAGACCTCTGTGTGCGGGTACCCAGTCTGTTTCTCCAGATCTATACTATGGCATGATTCCTATATAAAGTAAAGACAGATGGCAGCCTGATGCGAGTGCATCAGATCTGAAGGAAACTGGCAAATACTTTTCTTTTAAAGGGCAATTAATTCATTAAAACCAAATTGACTGCAAAGCAAGTTCCGTAAGTTCCCAAATTAGCAAAATTTCAAAAATAGTCTATTTTGAAAATTAAGGTGCCTTTTTTTTCACAGAAAGGGGGGAAAAAAGGCTGAGGCTGAATAATTAGACATCTGGCCACACCATGTAAGTGACAAGAGGAAGGATACTAATATACCTTCAGTTTCTTCTGATTTTTCTCTACTTTCCTTTTCTTTCCTCAGACCCTATAATTACAATTTTGATTAAGAAACACTGTCACTGTCCTCCTGTTGTTCATCTATTTGCTTGAGCGGGCCCAGTAACATCTCCATTTTTGAGACTTTGTTGTTACTGTGTTTGGTATATTGAACACATCACGGATAGCTTGCCAGGCTTTGCTGTGTGGGCGAGCTACTCTCCGTAGCTTGCCAAGCTCTCCGAGAGGGGCAGAGGAATCGAACCTGGCTCAGCCGGGCTGGCTGCGTGCAAGGCAAATGCCCTACTGCTGTGCTAAACATACTTTTTATTTATTCAAATGAAATCATTGTCATCCAACTGAAGAATTCTATCTCTTCCTCTTCTTAAGAAAAGGAAGAGGAGCAATGTGATTGCTTAAATTTCCTCCTACTTTTAAGATATAAAGTTTTGTTGATGCTACTTTGACTCCAGATAATCACAAATATGAGTAGATTCAGGAAGCTAAATTGGGAAGATGGAAAAAGTAACCAATGGGGTTATCATTAGTATATGCCCAACCCTTTGCTAGGAGACTTAAGGTCACTAACATATTTAACATCCTCAAAGCCACATGAAGTATTATTAACCCAATTTAATAGGTGACCGAACCAAGGTCAATAAACCCAATCCATAACTCCCTCTTGATAGTTTTAGCACTTTTATAAATAACTACACAACATACCAAGAAATAGGTATGGATTCATTAAGATAATATCCATCACAATGCTATTCTCCAGCAAAACAACAAATTAGAATAAATAATATAAAATAAAATTCTCAAGAAAATAACAGATGAGAAACTAACATGGGGCTGAAGAGATCGTATAGTAGGTTAAGACATTCACCTTTGATGCAGCCAATCTGGATTCAATCCCTATCACTACATGTGATCCCCCGAACCCCACCAAGAGTGATCCCTGAGCATAGAGCCTTGAGGTAGCTCTGAGCACTCTCAGATGTGCCCCTCCCCAAAAGAATTCCATATATTTCATTTACAAGTTAGTGATTCAATCAAGTTGACAACACTTGTAAAAATGTCTACAATGAAGTCAGGTAAATGGCAAATTAAATTAATTTTAATGCACAGTATTTAATATAAGGCAGGGAAAGGACGACTAGTTGCACGGGGCAGAATGTTGTTCAACTTGATGATGTAGTTCTGTTCTGGCCTGCAGTGCTTGGGAGCTTCCAGCTTCAAATAATTACTTCAGCTTCCAGGCCTGAAGGGGAGGGTGGGGGAGGAGTGGAGAAGCAGGACTTGTCAAGGCTCTTGAATTCAGAGCATAATCATACAAGGCATGTACTGAAGGGAAGCTCGTTCCCTAACCTGAGACTCTAAATTTTATATATTTATTTTTCTTGTGTCACTAGAAAAATCCATTGGTTAGACCACTTTGTTAGATCCAGACTATCCCATTCCTATTTAGGTTTTAGAAATGCAAAATTATAAAGGAAATAAGTTCAGGATGGAACAATAGTATAGCAGGTAGGGCTTGACATGGATGCAGCCCACCTGGATTTGGTACTCTGTATCCT
Source organism: Sorex fumeus (assembly GCF_029834395.1). NCBI lineage: Eukaryota > Metazoa > Chordata > Mammalia > Eulipotyphla > Soricidae > Sorex > Sorex fumeus. Next base: position 39,592,722 of record NW_026606067.1, on the reverse strand, counting down.
GAGCAATGTCAGTAGTAATTCTTGAGTGCAAAGTCAGGAGTAACCCCTGAGCATCACCTGGTGTAGCCAAAAAAAACAAAGGAAAACCAGAAAATAAATAAATAAGTTTTTCAACTTGGCAAAAGAAATACAGATTAACTTAATATGTTTTCTCACAAACATAAGTAAATAAAATAGGATTTGATAATTTTGCTATTTTAACAATTATTCTATCATTAATAGAACTAAAAGAACCATGAAAATAATCTTTATGTAAACATACATACACTGGGATGAGATATCACCTTCAATACTAATAAGATTGGCTACATCACACAATTTTATCTATAGAATTTTAAATAATCATAAATCACCTAAAAGAATTGCTTAATTTACTCATCTTTCATGCCAAAGTACAAGAAAAATTGATTTGTGTGTTAAGCTGTGATTGAAAGTGTTGCTTTTATTTATCAAATAATTATTTCACATAGATTTATCCTAGAGTAAAGAGAACTATAATTCCTGCCCTCAAGATATTTACAACTTTACAATGAAGATAAAACAAATACAAGTTCCTGCAACACAAAAGCAGCATAATGGAACTCAAAAACTATGCAATGGACTTTCTAGGGAATGGGCAGTCCAGTAAGTTCAAAAGAGTATTTCTTTTATTCATTCAATAAAGAATCTTTGTTCAGGATGGAATTGGGTCCCTCCCAAAGTTCATGAGAAAGTTTAACTCCCAGTACTATGTTTCTCACCCTTTTTTCCAAACATGATTCCTTTGTGTCCATCCTTCCTTCATTTCCTTCCTTTTCTTCCCTTCCTTCCTTCCTCCCTGTACTCTGGTCCTACTGGTTTCCCACTTAGACTCATGCTATAGTTCTCCATTTATGAGATTTTCACCTGTAGCTCCCTTGAAATATCCCAAAGTCCCTATAGTAAGTGGCAGGAGACACACAAATCCTGGAGGAGAAATGCTGTATTAGAATTTAATATATTTGGAGACAGGAACTTCTCAGCTCCACACTGAGAAGTGCTAAGGGCTCCCTACTGGCTCTGTGCTCAGGAATCATTCCTCATGGTGTTTGGTGGAGGGGGACACAGGCAACCATATGTGGAGAGGCGGCATACTGGATGGTACTGTGTACCATTAGAGGTCCAGGGGCTAGGACCACAAAAGATAAAGGCCCTCCCGTTGATCGTCGATTTGCTCGAGCGGGCCCAGTAACGTCTCCATTGGAGACTTTGTTGTTACTGTGTCTGGCATATCGAATACTCTCGGTAGCTTGCCGGGCTCTCCGAGAGGGGCGGAGGAATTGAACTCGGGTCGGCCATGTTGGTCGCTTGTAAGGCGAACGCCCTACCCGCTGTGCTATCGCTCCGACCCTCAAAAGAAGTAATTAAACCCAACAAAGGCCATGAGCCTGGGCCCTATTCTAAATAAACTGATAGAATTGTAAGGAAAGGAAGAGGCACCAGGAATGCACATCCTAAAGGCAAGGGCTCATGAGGGCACAGCAAGAAGACAGACTCCTGAAAGACCAGGATACAGAACTTAGAAAAATTCAACCCTTTTGGCATCTTGAGCTTGGACTTTTAGCATTAGTATGACAAGAAAATACATTCATGTTCCCTAAGATACCCAGTTTGAGTTATTTTGTGATGGAAGCCTTAAGCAACTAATGCATTCCTCGCTGTCAGGAAAATTTTAATAGTAAGTCTAACGAAAGCAAAGAAAATAAGCCTTGGACAACAGGGTCAAGTTTTCCTTTATAATCAGTTCAATTGCAAGTCTCGAGATGAGGTGTGACTAACATAAGCACAAGGATATGGGGAAAATCAATGAGTGAAAAATATCAGGGATTAATGAAATGTGCAGTGATAGAAACGATGTAGAGCTACGTGGGGAATTTGTGGGCAAGAGAAGCACGCTGATCCTCTTCAACATTAATATGTTGTGTAGATAAGTATGGGCTGGAGCAATTGCACAGCAGGTAGGGTGTCTGCCTTACATGCAGCTGACCCAGGTTCGATTCCTCCGCCCCTCTTGGAGAGCCTGACAAGCTACCAAGAGTATCTCGCCCACACGACAAAGCCTGGCAAGCTACCTGTGACGTATTCAATATGCCCAAAACAGTAACAACAAGTCTCACAATTTGTTGTGAGATGTTACTGGTGCCCGCTCGAGCAAATTGATGAACAACGGGAGGGCAGTGACAGTGACAGATTAGTATAGTACATATCGCTCTGGCTGGGACTTAAGGACTGTCATTGGAACATCTTCTTAGATCTCAGCATCTTTACATAACCCACTTTATGAAATAAAAGAGAAAGTTCTTTCCAAACTCATTTTTTTAAAGTTTGAGGTCATTTATTTCTACTGGAGTTATGAAGGACAGAACAAACTAAGTATCTCCAAGAAAACTGGTGAGAAAGGGACACCTGTCTATGTGTGGTGGGTCATTACTGGTGGTGCCTGGGAACCATTCATGTAGGAAATGAAGCTGGAGCTCCAACAGGCAAAATACGTCATCCAGCAATTTGAATGATTTCTGTTGGCCTCATATATTTATGATTATTTGGTGGGCTCCTTTGAGCCACACACAGCAGTGCTCAGAGCCACATTCACTCCTGGCAGTGCTTGGGGAGTGCAGGGCTGGGGACTGAACCAGGGTTAGTCAAGGCTCTCACCCCATGTTCCGGCTCTCCATGCCACCCCCATGCAACGTGCCATCTAGATTTTATTAAGAGTGCAATAAATCCTTCATTTAATCAAATTCTTTTCTACAAGTTAATTAATACGGGCTGGCATGATAACACTGGGGATTTCGTAATAATAATATTCCACAGTGAAGGCTTATACAGTTTTGGAGTTTCAGATACATTTATATGATTGGTATTATGCACATTTTACAAATTAGCAAACCAGGTGCCTCACAGGTGCTTCAAAAAAACATTTCTGAACTGAGCGGACAGTAGACAATGGGAAGAGCATGAACAGTGGACTCAGGTCGAATCTCTGCTCTGGCATCAATCAATTCCACAGCACTTAGCAATGCTATTTGCAATACTGACCATTTGTTTCACGAATCATGAATCACGGCCATCCTGTTATCCGTTGATTGCCTCGAGCAGGCCCCAGTAACGTCTCCTTCATCCCAGCCCTGAGATTTTTAAGAAAGTGCTATATTCAAGGCTCTTTAGGAGAACGAGACCCATCATTGTTACTGGTATTTGGCATATTGGGTACGCCACGGGGAGTTTGCCAGACTCTGTGTGTGGGCAGGTTACATTTGGTAGCCTGCCAGTTTGTCCAAAGTAGGAATGAGATAATAAGATGTCATAATAAGATAGGGAGCTGGTTTTTATAGTCTCTGAGTCTTGGCCGTTGATGGAATTACACGACGCCAGGGGGCCAGTTGTTGGGTGTGACCCCCGCCTACTGGAATTCGGAGGATCTGGGTGGAGGATGCTCAGTCCCGATCTGAGTAGGCTGTTTACATTTGTTTGTTCAGCATAAAATAAAGATCATTCATTCTATGGTTTGCAGTGAGGACTTCAAAGATACACATCAATGTAGTGCTGAGAAGAGCTGAAAAGTTGGAGGAGTACCAGTTAGCAGAATAGTAATCATAGCAGATAGCAACTGCATGTACCTATATCAGGTACTATCAAGTCTGACTAGAACTTAAGGACTGTCATTGCACATCTACTTAGATCTCAGCATCAGTACCTGTATCAGAAAATCAGAATCCCTTTAAATCTCTTCCCAAAATATTCAATGTGAAAAACAATCTGATTTTTTTCCTATTTTCTATACCTGTTTCTCAGCATATACTCCTTGCTCTGGTGGCCAGAAATACCATTTAAACAGGTGGTGAAAGTTACCTAAACCACCCAGTTGAAGTTATTTTGTGTTGGAAGCCTTAAGCAATTTATTGAACTGCTTTCATCCCAGACTCTCCTTACTCCCATAATGGTCTTTCACTGACAACTAGTAAGAGACGCGCTTTTGGTAGGTTTCCAGAATTTTTCTTCTTCTTCTATTAATTTCCACTTTCTAACTTTTTTTTGCCAGAACACACCATAGCTTCCTAAGTGTTTTCTTATTCTTTTAGTATAATTACCTTTTCCTCTTCCTTTTCCTTTTACTTCCTCACTACTTCTCTTCTGACACAGTCTCCACTTTTTAATCTCTCCACTTAACCTCGTTCACAGTTTCTATCCCTCTCCTTTTCCACCTACCTTCCAAGATTCTTCCTCCATGTCCAGGCCGCATTAAAGAAACACACAAAACGTTAAATACATGATTCATGTATTTAACCTTTGCTAGAATTGTAATATTGATGATGAAGTTTCTAACGGCAAACAAACTCCTTTGAAATAACTAAGTGCTTTCCTTTGGGGCCAGGGTGTGTGTGTGTGTGTGTGTTTGGGCCATACAATGCGATGATCAGGGATTACTCCTGATTTTGCACTCAGGGAATTACTGCCGGCAGTGCTCAAGGGACCAAATGGGATATCAAGAATTGAACCCAAGTCTGCCATGTGCAAAGCAAGCACCCTACCCACTGTATTCTCATTCTAGCCCCAGGAATAACTACGTGTTTTTGTGGGAAAAGTGAATCTCAAATAACAGCAGGCGCCCTGATGAACATATATCTGTAAAAACCATAACAAGTGAAGTACAAATCTCTGTGAGCACTGTGGCCAAGTGAGAGGGTACCACACCCAATGAATGTCACAGCTGGACATGTGTGATCACTTCCACAATCTCTGTGGCAACATCATCCACAAAAATAAATGAGGGAAAGCAATAATAAAATTATTTTTAGAAACAGTGGGTCAGAGAGACTGTACAGGTGATAAAACTTTTGCCTAGCATGTGGTTGCTTCAGTGGTCAGCGCTAGATCTGATCCCTGGAGAACCACATGCAATAAATTCTGAGCACAGAGCCAGGAAAATGCCCTGAGCAGGCTGGGTATGGTCGTGAATAAGTAACTGTCCAAATAAACAATATAATGTAAATAAAAGCAGAATCTTGAGTTCAGGTAGAGCACAAGCTGGGAATAGGCCTGGCCGTGAATTTGATTCTAACACCTCATGTCACCACCGTGAAGCACTATCTGGAACAGGATATGGACCTTTTCAAAAATAAACAACTTTTAAAAATACATTGCATGTGTGGGATCCCCTGAGCTCACCAACTTCCTGTTGCCTGTCACATGGATAACAATGCAGATTCGATCCAAATAAAGGTGATCAGTCATTGTAAGTCTAGAGAATCAATAAAATTAAAAGCAGGAAGATACCTGGTCCAAATATTTTTTCTCAATTTGATAAGCTTTCCTCTGCGTTAAACAAATTTGAAAAAGAAAAGTCATCTCTTTTTCAAGTCAAATAAGTATGACAGCTCTAAACAGCTTGAAATAAATTTCAGAGACCCAATCCAAATTTCTTTTTTGTCAAAAAAAAGTAGTTTTATTTCAGATTCTAAGACAAAGTAAGTACCTTTCTGATTTACTGTTTGAATAAATACCAGAATAGAGCGGGTCACAAATTCAGCAGATGTTTATCAAGTAACTGTAATGTAATAAAACCTAGGGCTTTAGTTATGGTTTCCAAACTCCATTTGCTTTCAGTTGAAAGGAAGAGAAATTAAATGATGAATAAAATATAAAATCAATTCTAAAATTTTATAAATGCTTTTAGGAAAAAAGTTAAAAAGCTCTGATAAAGACCAATATAAGGTAGCTGTATTTTCAGGAAAGGCTACTCTGAGAATGTCTAGATTAATCTAATGGGAAAAGAAAACTTACTTGACTTTGACACCATTGTAGTGCAAAAAATCTAAAGAACACTGCAAAGGGAGAATATTTTTTATTTATTTTTTCAAATACCCATCCCTCCACCAGTGCCCATTTCCCACCACCATGGATCCCAGTATCCCTCCCACCCCCATCCCCACCATCCCACCCTGACTCTGTGGCAGGGCATTCCAAAGGGAGAATATTTTTTTAAAAGTACTTCTTTGCTTTTAATAATATTGTACAAACTAATACACAATGTCTACTTCTAATCTACAATAAGAATTACCAACCAATCTACAAATAATTACAAACTAATCTGCAATCTACAATGTCTTCCTGGAAGATGCAATGTCTCAGTTCTGTGGCATGGTGTTATTCTATGTAAATCCAAAATGCGTGAGTGACTGCCCATAAATACTTATTGACTGAATATGTGAGAAAGGGTTAAAGGTAATAAGACAAGACAAGTATGTATGATTTAGACCAGAGCAGTCGCTTAAATTAAGAGGTTCATATGCTCATTAACTAATCTAAAGAACCATTAGCAATGGAAAATAAAGAGAGTGAAAATAAGTATTGAGGAGCAACATATTACAATTAAATTAATGGGGTTTAGGGAGGTTCCAGGAAAGTTCCTGCAGCTTCTGCCTTCGTCTTTATAATGTCATGCTTCTAATTTACCTCATTTATATTAATGAGCGGAGGATTGCACAACTATTAGCATGATTGAAAATTACACTAATGCTCAGTAAATCTACCCCTAATTATTATGATTAATGAGAAGTTGATCATCTTGGATCAGATTAACAACCTAAAGCAACTGAAATAGAGCAAAAGAGCTTTTTCTTGCTAACCCAGGTCTTTAGTCTTTTTTATTTAATGAAACCCTGAGCAGTACACTCAGTAATGCTATATACTAATTCACTGTAACTATCCATTTACATAGATTTACATAGATTATATTTTTCACATTTATGTATTTATTTGAAATAATTATTTCTAAGTACATTAAAGTCTGCTTTTATGATTGGCTTTATGCAGTGTTAATGTTCCAGCATGAAATTGAATAATAAAACCAAGCATATTTTTTCTCTACCTGGTTCCAAGTCATCTGTTTGAGAGTTATCTCCTCCAAAAGGGAAATTATTCATCCTTATAGTCATCAAAATTGATAATTAGGACAGTCGGCGATATAAATCACTCCTATTTATTTAAATATTGCTACTTGATAAGAAGAGTTTAAAGTCATAGGAATAATAGAGGAAGACATTTATTTCAATCAACTCAATCCCTGACTTCTGGTTTGAATGGGAATAAGTGAGATATTGATACACACCTTTCCCTTCAAGTGCCCTCGATTAAAATTACTCTATGATGCAATTCATACTATTCTGATCTAGTTATTTTCTTATTCTTTTGGTGCTTGTGGGGGTGGTTGTTTGGGGGTCACACTCAGGAGTCCTCAGGGCTTGCCCAGGCCACCGTGCTCAGATATAACTCCTAAAGTGCTCAGGAAACCTTCCAGTGTGCTAGCGATGGAACTTAGGTGTACCTGGGCAAGGACATCACTCTAACCCTGGACTATCGTTCCAGCCAGAGGCATCTATGGAAACAAGACTGTAGTTCTTCCTAAACTCCCTTTTTCTGTTTGTTTGGTTTATTTGATTTGCGGGTGGATCACAACTATCTGTGCTCAGTGTTCCCTTCTGACTATGCTCAGGGAATATTCCTATTGGTGTGGAAGGGGAACCACATGCAGTGTTGGGGGTCAAACCAACTTCAGACACATGGAAAGCAAGCACCTTCACCCGGTACTATAGCTCAAGTCCTGGACTAGGTTGCTTGAGCTCAGTGGCCTACAATGTGCACATAACCAGTACAGTCAAGGATGATATTTCTGTGGAATCCGGGACAGGCTTTTGGTAGTTGTTTGTTTGTTCTGTGAGAATCAAACAGGGCTCACCCTTGCAAGGCAAGTGTTCTATTTGCTGGGCACCATTAGCAGCCCATTTCAGACTTTCAAGCCAAGAGAAGTTCTTCTGACACGGCCTTAATATCTTAAAAGTATTGGCCCAAGTCAAGGCAATATTTACTTAATCCTTATTATCCAGGTTTTTTTTAATTTAAAGATATAGACCATAGATACATAATCTACATTTTTAACTATGTCCTGAACCCGTTTACAAAATATTCCTGGAAGGACTGCTTGGAGTCATGATCAGCGTATCAATAAAAGGTTTTAACGGTACATATCACAAAATATCCCTCTGTCACAGATATTCAAAACAAAAAGATACTTTCTTAGGTGTAACCTTTAAAGGGGAAGTACCTTGATAGTTCTTAACGGGAAAAGTCAAGCTTTTATGGGATCTTAGGAAGGCATCTCTGAGAAAATGACATTCAAATAGGAAGGCTCTCAAATGAGCAGTCTGTAGTAGGTTAGCTGTGAGAAAGGACTAAGACTCTGACATGAAAAAGAATTTACCAATGGTTATAAATTTAAATAGAGAGGTCAAAGTGTGAGACAGAAAGATATTGAGGTTTAGTCCCTGTTAAACCTGTATTAGAAGTTTAGCCTTATAAGTTTCTAGGTAGTATAAATGTTATTTCCTTAATTAACTTGTCATAAATATAAGAATTATATGTGTCAGACAGGGTCCTAGTGAGGATTATATCAGATTATACATATATATATATATATATATATATATGTAGCACCGCACTGTAGCTCTGTCCTCCTGTTGTTCATCGATTTGCTCGAGCAGGCCCAGTAACATTGTGAGACTTGTTACTGTGCTTGGCATATCGAATACATCACAGGGAGCTTGCCAGGCTTTGCCATGCGGGCAAGATACTCTTGGTAGCTTGCCGGGCTCTCCTAGAGGGGCAGAGGAATCGAACTCAGGTTGGCCATGTGCAAACGCCCTACCCGGTGTGCTATTGCTCTAGCCCACTCAAATAACATACACTAGAATATTAACTCATTGTCACAAACTCCCTCAAATGACGGTTTCTCTTAGAGCTTCACTATTATGCTCATTTCCTGGTTTCCTCTAAGGGATCTTCCTAACATTAAGTCTGTATATATGTATGCACGTTTGAACAATGCCTGAGATAAAACAGACATATGAAGTACTTGTGCTGTAACTATGCTATACCCATAACCTCCTTGCAGTATT